>NW_028232985.1:0-1432567 GCF_057557595.1 Rhyacophila brunnea | reverse complement strand
CACAAAATTTATATTTAAAAAATCACGAGTACGGCTTTAAGTATTATATATTTTCGGTTTTGGAAAATGCTATTCATCCTTGTAAAAAAAGCATTAAGAATAAAATTCAATATAAATCATGATATAAATAAAAGAAGTGGATAAAGTTAAAAGTATAGATGTAGTTTACACCAGGTAAATGAATCACGCTACGTTTGATGATAAAACCTAAAATTACAGCATCAAAAATAACTCATAAGCAAAAATTACATAGTAATTGGGATAAGATGGTACAGAGAAGTGATACCAATAGTTATAGAAAATATTTTATATAAATCATTATACAAATGGTTAAATAAATCCAATTCTCTTATATATAATGAAAGATATGCGAGTATTTATCTATTTTAGGTCTTAATTATTCGTTATAATTTTAGTTTTTGTTCCCAAGCACAACTTACTTGATCTCCCGTGCGCAAAGCGTATTAATATTTATTAATTCAAAGGTTTTTCGCAATCCCGAGGTTTGTATATATGTTTCAATCTGGTTAGTTACTTAGAGTTCTTTCAGATACCTTTTATGATAAATTAATGATATAGATAGTTAAATACTACCAAATTTAATATATAGAAATGAAATATACAATTAGCTAAACACTATTAAATTTAATATATATATATGAAAGATATACAAATAGTTAAATAATACTAAAGTTAATATATATTGATGAAAGATATAAATAATTGCATAATATTAAATTTAATATACATTAATGAAAGATATAAATAGTATAATAACACATGATTTCATATATATAAATGAAATATATACAATTAGTTAAATACTACTAAATTCAACATATATTAATAAAGTATATACAATAAGCTAAATACTACTAAATTTAATATATATTAATGAAAGATATAAATAGTATAAAAACGCATGATTTCATATATATTAATGAAATATATACAATTAGTTAAATACTACTAAATTTAATATATATTAATGAAAGATATAAATAATTGCGTGGGATATCTCAGTGGCATTTTTATGGTAAAAATCAATGTGCTTCCTTTCAATTAAAATTTTTATCACGATCAAAATTATCGCATTTTAATACTTATGCAAAAAATGACAAAATAATTTATTACACTTATTTTTCCTTTATTGATTTATAAAAAAAATGTATCACTGCCAGAATGTAAATATTCACCTAGAATCTTTAATTTAGATGATTTTTGGTTCCGTCCACCTCACGCAAGAACATTGTTAAATTTTCAAATTAGCCATTAATGCCACCCATCTGCAATTCATACAGCAAACCCTGGTAGGCCGACTTGAGGTAAAAAAATACCATCAGATTCAACATACACTTTATTATGGGGCCAAAAAACTTGACACAATTCTAGAACACAAGTGCAGTAATAAAGCTATTATTTGTATGATGGGGGTATTTCCCGAAAACGGTGACCCAATTGACGAAGTCAAAAAAATACCGCTAGATTTTTTTCATCAATGTTAAAAATATAAAAAGGTATAACATGCAAGTGATATTTTACATTATAATAAACAGACAAACAACATTCATATTCATAAAATAATGATGTCTGTTGCGTTTTTGTGAATGTTAAAAAACCAAAGGTCTAATGAGCCTGTAAAAAGTCTAAATTCTGAAAAATACAGATAAAAGTGATAATTTACTTTTTTTTAATACCCAGTATATGTTCAAAATTAAAAAATATTAAAGAATCACACACTTAAATCGGCATTAAAAATTTATGAAATCAACGAAACGTTCAAATATAAAATTCCTTAAGATTGAACTTTATTTTTGGCGCTTTTTTTATTCGTGAAAAATTAGAATAAAAGTTGATTTGGAATCTTTTATCTTGTAATTTCTATAACTGTTATATATTAATTGTTTGTGATTCTATAAACATCAATCAACATATAATTTAGGGATAAACTAAGTTCTAAAAATAAACACTGTCATATTTGCACATTATTTGTCTTATAATGTTGACATTATTTCGTGTTTATACGTTAATTTTACTTTTTCTCCTATTATTTGTTCGAGAAAAAATATATACGGCTAACTAAATCAAGCAGATTTTGCATAAAAAATTCCGATCCCAACTTTAAATCACCGTATAAACGTTTCTATTTCAAAATATTTTAAATCTAATATGAATAAGCCTTTTTGTGATTTTATTACTTTGTACTGAAAATTGAATATTATTTTATTGCCTCCAAACACTAATGTTCCCAAAATATTTATATTATTGAATATTGAAGTTTTGAGCTTAAAAGAATAAAATTTATGTACACTTTTAGGTTAATGCGGCGAATATGGGAATATTTTGAGTATGTCGAAAATCACACAATCATTTACTAATAGGCATTTTTTTAGTATAAGAAAGAATATTTTATTTAGTATAATGAAGAATACAATCTGCTATTCCTCAAAAAAACATATGACACCAGAAAAATATTGATTTGTTCTTTGCTATTTCCACCTGACACATGAATTTTTATACCAAAATGCATTACCTTCGATTTTATTGGTATGTAAATTAGGGATAGAATGTTTGAAATATTTAAAATGGTTCACCTAATCATGTCCAAATTTTTTCCCTTGATAATGTTTTTGTATCCTTATTTCTTAAAAACGAAACACATTTCTTTCATTTTAAATTCTTTTTTTCTTATTTTTTTTTATGTTTATGCCTTCAGCTTCGCTTTTGTTCAATTTTTTTAAATGCATTTTTTGGGGCTGAAATATTTTTTTGGCATACACGTAATCACCCCATACCAATTTACATTTATTTATGGATCAATTTGATTTTTAACTATTAATAATTGTTCAAGCAAAACTTATGGTTAATCTTTGAGCAATAGCCTAATACCTCATTCAGTATCATAATCTATACAGTATTCAACAATACGTATTCTTCTTTTATAATCTTATATATTAATGTTTTTATACTTTTTTATATGATTTACTTGCTAATTACTCTCGCATATTTACAAATGTAAAAGAAGAATAGTCTATTTGCAATGACTATACAATACCATAAGGTATATATTAAGGAGTTCGGAATGACAGGAAAATACTTGCATACACACAAATATATACGGAAAAATCAGAATTAATAAGTAATATGGGAGAATATATATGGGTAAATGTTGTAAAGATGATTAAAGTTAAAAAATTATAAATAAGACTTGTTAAAAACACTTAATTCAAAGGTATAAAAAAATGAAATGTATGCCAAACTGCTGTGAAGATGATGAGATTAAATTAAGTATAAATATGTGTTTATACTGACGCTATATCAAAAATGCACAGATGATATGATTTATTAAATTACAAACATGTACAGCTCTATAGAGCACACACAAGGTTTTCAGCTCATATTGCTTCAAAAGAAGTAAGTTAAAACCATCTACAAATAAATCAAAAAAAAAATTCGTAGGTTTAAAATGCGCTTGCAGTAGTAAAAGATCGGGTTTTCTATTTCTTTCCTGTGCGCCATGTCAAAAGTAGTACTTTAATCAGTACATTCAATCGAATATAATCAAATCCATGAAATACAGATCGATGAAATTTATATTATTGAATATCAATAGTTTTTATTTAAAATAATACCATGAGCCAAAACTTGGGATGGTCTGGTTACAAAGTAGCATAAGTCGCACAGCTCGAGCTAGAAAATCAATTCTAGCATGCTCATATACAATAGGATCGAAGAATACAACGGAATAAATAAGGCTAGAAAAAGTTGGGGCATGAGTAAGATTTATAAGATGTTGAAGTGGAAATAAAAAATCAGCAATATCTGTTTTAAAAGCATTCTGAAGTTTTTTTTTGCCAAGATTATCGAGCTAAAAATGAAAATAAAATATAAATAAACAAAAAAGTTTTGATGAAAATAATATAATCAGTATATTTGGCCTATACTGTAGGCTAATTATCTTTATATATGTTTTTTTAATCTGTTAGATACAACTTTAATCAAAATTTATTTCATGTTTTTTTTTCGATATTCGTTTCTTATTTCATACCTCTTTATTGAATTATTAATAATTTGAATTGGATCGTAAATGCTGTAACACAATAAAAAACTTAAACCTTAAATAATTTTTGCTCGAGGAAATTGTGTTTAGAAGAGCTATTATATGTTATTAGGTATTATTTTATAGGTTAATTTTCTTTTTATCGATTTTATCTATTTAGACCTAGTCAGCGTGTTGGGAATATTTCACAACTCCTTGATGCATCTTTTGACACCTTCCCTTGATCTATCTTCATCAACTGCTCTTCTTCTCTCGAATGAGATGTGTTCAAGTGTCTTGTGGAGTGTAAGAGCTTGTATGTATGCTTCTACTTCGTCCGGGATTTTTAACTCCTTAAAATAGATTATGTCATACAAGTATTTATCTATAGTTTAGATGTAAAGATGTGTTGAAACATATGTAAATAGTGATTTTTGCTCTATTTTTAGTTTTGCTTAAGTTAAACTTGCTTGATTTATTTTGTTTAAAAATTTGTACTTTTATGGTTATGCGCTGTCTTAGTTTTTAAACAATAACTATTGTCTTATTTTTAATGAAGAATTTTTTTTTGTAAATTATAGATTCATATGCAAATATTTACGACAATATATATTTTTCTACTAAAATAACATATTAAAATATTAATCCAATTATGAAAATCTTTGAATGCTTTTTATAAGAATTTGTGCATTCCTTTATATATTTGTATTACATAATTTGATGTTTTGTGATTTTAAGAGAATGAAAACAAAGAATCTTCAATATAATCCAAATAACTATCTAATTGAACTAAATCTTATAATTTTTAATATTATTCATTCATAAATTGATTTTGACATTTATCCCAAAGTTTCAAGATTTTTCTTTGATCAATTATCAAATGCAAAAAAAAATAATTATCCTCAAAAGGGAAGCATTTGATTTCTTTGTATTGGGCTGCATTAATTTGATCTTTGAACTATCATTATTGCACAATATTTATAATAAGACTAAGTTTGAGATTTTAAGTCAACTTTACTTTCACGCGTGAACCCGCATTTTAATTAGTCTACGGAAATTAAGCATGGTGTGCAATAACGTGTGCAAAATTTGTAGACAATATTTCTTTAGAAACCATTCACTTTATAATATATCTTTTTCTATAAAATAAATGAAAATTACTAAACATTACTAATCAATTTTTAATATAAAATCATTTAACTATGATATATATTTATTTCATAAAAAAATAAATGTGAATTATTAAACATTACTGATCAATTTTTAAATTTTATCAACTTTATGCTATTTATAGCAAAAAATGAATGGAATGGAAAAATGAAGATGATTACATATTTCTTTTTAAATGCATTTACATGGATTTTATTTTTAATTTCATTGACATACATGACAAACAGTCTTGTGCTTAATGACAATCAAACAGGAACACATGACGATATATACTTTCAAAGTACCACCAAGTCATTTACTGATACGCTCGATTCAAATAAAGACATTAGTACGACACAACAAAATTCTTATGTGCCAGACAGTAAAAAAAGTTATGATGGTTACCCTTCAATAAATACACACTATCATGGCTCTAATATGGAAAATTTAACCAATGCCCTACCATCCGAGAAAAAGTTTCATATTCTGGGAAATACATCCAGGAATATACCCGCAAATACAGCACAAAATGGTACCAATAATTTCAAGATAAATAAACGTCTCAACCATCTTACCATAAACAAAAATATAACAGAAATATGCAATCGAATAACCGAATACTATAATCTAGAACATGATAATGTACCAAATATTACATTTACAAATACCTTTAAAAGTCAATATTTCTTCTCTCGTTATATTATTTTCAGGCTTGAGCATGATGATAATGATATTTTTGAAAATAATAATAGTAGCGATGACAGAATTATATTTAGTGAATTTATACGTGTATTTGAAGAAGAACTTGATACGGATTCTATGTATATGCATTCATGTGTTGATTATTGTGAAGATCCTTTTTATTGTTCTAAAAGAATAGGAGCTTGTGTTGATGCTCATACCTTTATTTCCGAAGGCTATCGACCTAAAAGAAACGAGCTATTATTAAATGCTGCATACAAATTTCCCAAAATGCATTTTCCCTGTATTAAAGATGAGTATTCATTCTCAACTGTTTCGTTTATAGGGGATTCATATATTATTAATCACAAAAAATATATTAAAAATGCATCTTCTTCGGAATTTCTGGATGATAATGAATCGGGGGTATTCGAAGACTTAGGTTGCGAATTAAACTTCTTTAATAATTCACTTGAATTTATTAACGAGTTCCATGGGATATATTGCAGCAAAATAGATGTATCATCATCCAGAGGCAGTGCTATTGCAATAAAGAATGTTAAAAACAATCCCATGATATCAGCAATCTTTGTGTTTTATTTATCACTTAGAAACGCTTTGAATTAATGTACTTTTTAATAAAATTCGATAAAATTTAGTGATAAATAGTAAACGTGTCTATTTAATACTCTATAACAGTCGATTTTATAAAATAAGGGTTATTTCCTTCTTCAATGTTGAGGGGTTAAAAATCCCGGGCGAAGTAGAAGCATACATGCAAGCTCTCAAATTAGAAAGACACTTGAACTCATCTCATTTGAGAGAAGAAGTGCAGTTGAGGAAGATAGATCAGGGTAAAGTGTCAAAAGATGCATCAAGGAGTTGTGCAATATTCCCAACACGCTGACCACGTCTAAATAGATAAAATCGATAAAAAGAAAACTAACCCATAAATAAACTAAAATTATTCCTTCTTCAAAGATATTATGCGTAAAAAAATATTTTAAACCTGTATTTATATAATAATTTGATGTTGCTGACTAAAAAAAAATTTGTATTGATCAGAAAACTTTCTTTTTCACAATCCAGTCAAACTATTTATCTTAAAATAATAGACGATTCTAAAAATCAAGTAAATAGCGAATGGGATTTTGTCATAATCTATAGTAAAAAAACCTTTTTAGGGATAATATCTATAATTTATACATTCCAAATCAATTCATGTCTTTATAAAGCCAATTGTTTTGTTTCTAAAATATTATTTTATCGTCAAAAAACTCCTTTATAGATAATATCTATAATTTATACATTCTAAATCAATTCATGTCTTTATAAAAATCATTTTTTGATTCCTAAAATGATATTTTATTGTAAAAAAAACCTTTAGAGATAATATCTATAATTTACATGCTTAAATATATCCGAAATTTATTTATAAGCTATAAAGCATCTTTTTTTATTCCTAAAATATAATTTTAGTGAAAAAAATCCTTTCAATGATAATATCTATATTTTAAAAAGCCTTTGCGAGATAATCGTGATTCATTTGAATTAGGCGATCTATAATTTAAAATCATTCCTGTTAAAAAAATGAATATTTAAAACTTTTAATCATAAAAATTCATATCCAAAGTTTCAAAAAAGTTTTCCTGTAAGTTTAGTTGAACCTAACTTTGACTTTATATTGTGCTAACATAAAGTAAAGCTTTCTTAAGAAACATCGATTATTATTTGATTTATGTACAAAGAAAATGGCCAGAAAAATAATTTTATATTATATTTTATTAATGAGTAATATATACGAAAAAATATCGAATCCACATTATATGCATAAAAATAAAAACATTTTGCCAATAATTCTATAACTAGACACACTGTAAAGTATATGTGATTAGAACTCCTTATATGTTTATCATTTTGGAGTAAAGATTTTCTCGTATTTTACGTGATTTTAATTTATTACAACACAATAAAAACAAACTTATTAGTAAGCAGTTTAGTATAAATTAGCTCTTTTCAATTATGTTGGAAATACCATAGAGGTGATTTAACATCTTTACCTTGTTGTAAATTGTAATTAACATGTTTAAAGTAATATTTACCGTATAATTTACAATAGAATTTTATCTTCAAATTATATATATCAGATCCATATTAAGTTGTGTTGGATTTTTACATATTATAAATAATCTACAAATAAATTTGTAGATAGTATTTACTATTTTTTTATTGATTTTCTAAAAAAAATATTGATCGATTCTTAGTGAAAAAAATACTATTCATTTTTTTATTATATTAGTTTTTAATTTATAAAATTCCTTCCACTTTTTACGTAATTATTGAACCACGAAAATCGACTCCGTTTAAAAAATTAAACTTTTTACAATTTTAATTAAAAAATTTAACATTCCCTAGAATCTTTACAGCTACAATTTTATGTTTTAATGATATTTTATCCAATTGTAATTATGGGGATTATTTCTATTTTTAAAGGGGCTAAATTATACAATTAGCACCGAGCACCTTCTATATTACAAAATGAATGGTTAATTATCAAAGATTTACAAATGGGATGTAAATTGTTTAGAACTCATGAATTTTTTTTTTAATAAGAATTTGAATTTATCCCCCAAAATGCAGCTGTAGCTTTACCGCTAATCATCCAGAGCAGCTCACATGCATATTTTAACCATTTTTAAAATTCAAGTATAATGAGATTATACATATATAAATTTCTCATATACATTATTCATTCCAAAAATAGATTCGAACTTGAATAATCTCCTTATTAAAATTGATTTGTATATTTTTTTTGGCTTTTAACATTATATAAATTATAGTATTAAAACACGAACCGAGTCTAACAATTGTTACTTATTCGATTTTCATTATATATCAACGATAGTTTAGATTATACAGCCTGAATCTGTTCTGAAATTTTCAATGATTAATTTTATAAACACAAGTATGTTACGGCTTGCTTTTTTCTTCAGAAAAGATTTTAGGCAATACTTTAGTTTCTTGATTTTAGATATTACTATTATGATTGGTTCAAACATAAGGATTGAGTAAAACCATTCAACTATATGTCTTGAAACGAGAAAAGTATCGAAGAAGATATAGTCAAAAGAATAAATACGATATGCCCACGAAAAATGCAATATGTTGGGTTTTGTGAAAAAAAATACAATATAAAAATCAACCCACTAACCAAAAACTATAACTTATCTTAAGAAAAAATTATGATAATTTTTTTATCATATTCTTTTTATATTCAAGTCTTTGACTTTAAAGCATAGAACGTTCACATGTTAATAAAAAAACACATTACCAGAGTAAAGCAACCAGAAGAACATATGTATTACTTCATTTTTATTTAAGCCCACAGAAACGATTATTATTTCTTTTGCGTGCTAAATGTTTTTATATTATATATTAAATAATTTGTTAAAATATAACTCTTGCAGATTGCTGTTTTATAAAATTAGCCAATACCTATTTCGTCGCTTCTTTTGTTTTTGGTTCTAAACTTAGGTTTTTTGGAACAAAGTTGCATTTATGTTTCATCTAAAATATATACTATCTTTGAGAAAGATGTTTTTTTACATTTTTCTTATTGCACTTATAAAAATTCCTATGCCGAAGTTTATTGGAATATTACTCACACATTACTACTCAAAATAAAGGCAAATTTCTGTAATATTAAACTAGTAGTAAATTATAGATCTAAATTCATTAAGGCATTAAATTTTGAATTAAAACATTATTATCGTGAAAATATTCAAATCTTTACGTTAAAAAATTATTAAAATTTTGAATTTATATAATCTAAGATCTATTGCTTTTTTAAAAAATAAAAGATCACAATGAACATTTTATCGTAATTATTTTTTTTAAAGGTATAATTCAAGCAAATACTTCAATAAAAGAAACACTGAAAATCAATTTTCTTCAATAAATACCAACAATAAAGCTTTTCTATATTTATTGGAATGCAGTATGATCATTCGAAAAAATAAAATTTGCATTTCAAAAGAAATTTTTAGACATTATATCATAAACACAGTATATAATGCATACTAATATCTTGAATATCACTACAACGATTTTTTTCGTTAATAATAAGTTATTTTAAATACTTCAGATCATGACCAGGAAAAGTGAAATTTTACAAATCAAGGCACTCTACTGCATAATTATTGGAATTTGATCTATTTCTGTTAGAATATTAAAAAAAATATGTACTTTTTCGTATTTCGATATTTAGATTACTACTCTACTCTACTCATTATTTTTTATTTATCAGATAAATTATTTTTAAATAATTATTGATCTGGAAATTTGAATACTTTTAGACATAAACCGATTAAAAAAATAATATCCAGGAAAATTTTTATATTCGCTTATAATTAAATAACGGTAAGAAACAATAAAGAAAAAAATATACAAAATCAACTAGAAATACATCCTTTTCAATAAAAAAAAATTTAAAATACCAGAATATATATTAAATATAAAGTGTTGTGATTAGTTCAGGTATAATTAATCATCCTTACATTCACCCTTATAAAATATATACCGACTCATCTACTTATATGTTAAAGAATTGAGTTGATTTGAAAGAGTCAAAAAATCAATTTTTAATGGCCTCAAACTTCCAATGATGCCTATACCTAATGACCTTTAAAATTATAAATTTCAATATAAGAAATTCTCTTATATTATATCAATTCATAAACTACTACTTAAACATGATTATTCTTCCAAATAATCAATGCATCTTGGTAAAGTCATTTCAAGGGAAAGGTCTTATTACACATTTAATGATGGCAATTTAATCACAATTTTTCCCATTACCATGAATCATTGCCCCATATATCAATGTTTGCGTTACAGATTCTTCATTTATATGAGAGTTTTTCCGGCATGGAAATAGCCAGGATATATCCATATATTATGGTGCTAAATCATTTTTAAGAACATACCAAAAAAAGAATATGCTGAATAATTTTAACTATAATAATAGTTCATATGGGTAGATAATAGCTTACGTCTGCAATGATTTATATATTGTATGTTAAATATATATCAGATCTTGAAAACAAAAAATTTTTACTTGAATTTTTATATTAGTGTGGATTCTTACACATAAAATCATTTACTTTTTAAAGATGAGTTTATTTTCATTTTTTGAATTGGTGGAATTTTATTAACGGGCCATAAACGTTTTACTAATTTTTTAACGCACAAAAAAATAAAGCTTAAGGCTTTTTATAAGTGCTGTCGTGCCACGGTTCTGCCTAAATAGCATGTCGATACGTAGTTTATCCAGCAATTTTTATAGACGAAGGGACATATAATTTTAAATATGGTTAAAAAAATGCACCTTTAATCTGGGCTTATTTTACAAATGAAAAACACCTGAGAATTTGTATGTTTTTTTTTATAAATAACCATTTATTCTCTGACTCTATTTTTTTGCGATTTAAATAAAGGCATATAGAAAAAATATAAAATTTGTGTGGTTGAACTGGATATGTATATGCTATATAATATATATTTCTACAAAAAAACATGAGATTTATAATAAAATTCTTTGCTCAGAATAATAAAACAACAAAGACTTTTTTGTAAATATTATAATTGAATGCAAAAAAATATTATTTAACGAAATGATTTGCTTACCTTGCAAATTCTACTTTAACATCCAGAAATTGATTCATATATAAATATTTTAACTTTTTTTATGCAAAAATTTAGTTATTTTAGAATTTTGATCACATATTCTATGTGTCATAATCAATTAATTTTAAAGATATATTAAAAATATTATAGAACGCACAGAGAAAGAGTGATAAAAAATAAAGAAAATTCACAATCATGAATGCATAGATAACTTCGAATTAAAAATAAAATTTTGAACTTGATGTTAAAAGATCATTATTGATTTCTTCCTGTAATATTAACAATAAAATATCAAATCTTACAAAGAAATCCATCTTCTCCAATAAAAAAAGTCTTTATAAGAGTAATTTGAAATTCCCTTTGTAATCAACTTGAAATAAAAGTTGTATTTTGCGATAAGAATATATAAAATCAATACCATATTAACGTTTCAGTAGATATAAACACTTTAGAATAAGATACTTTTTATCGATATTCTTGCGGTCTAAACTTTACAGTATCCGTATTTATAAAGAATTATTATGAGACGATTTTTCCCAATTCCATTAATTAATAATTTTTTTGTCGCTTTATAGCATAAAATATGTATATATTCTACTCACATCAATTTTATTCTAATATCAACTTAATTTTACATAATTAAAATATATGTAACAAATTTTTTATTGAATTCTTTTAATTTATCAAAGTAGGGTATAAAATTATAATATTTATAAAAAAACATCATTTTTTTTTATTTTAATTGTAAATCTGTAATCCCCTAGCGACAAATATATTCGTTATAGACAGTCTTATTAGTTACGACCAATCTTATGGCGATATTTTTAATAAGAACTAGTGCACATTAAGGCGTTATTTCATCCCTTTGATAATTTCACAAGCTTTTGACCTCTAAGTGAACAGAAATTTTTGTCTTGAATCGAGCTTTATTTATAAATCTTCAAAAGATCATGTTCTTTTGGGACTAAAATATTCACATATAACACGTTTTTGTATTTTTGAATAGCTTTAATATAATAAACAAATTTATAAATGTTTTTGTAGGAGTTGTGTTGTGAAATAAATCCCTTAAAGTATATACCTATAAGTAAAATTTCTAGTTTATATTTTAATTTTTTTTGAGCCTCTATAGCCGTTTTTATGTCTCTTGTAACAGAAGAATATTTATTTGATTAAAACGGTGGTTTAACTTTATGTTTAATAGAGTGCATACAAAATTCGGAAAAAATTCATAAATAACTGTTATTGTATATATGAAAATTCAATGGATATATATTAAAAACACTGCGACAGAATTTGTATGATTTTATACTTACACGAGTAAAAAACCGAATGTAGGCAGATATGAAACGTCTCTGCTTGCTTCGCATTAATTAAAACACATAATGATGATTTAAAAATTTTATAATAAAAAAAGATGTGGAAAAGCATTTATCCTATAATATATGTCTATTAAGAAAAAATTGACCATTTTGCTTCTATTTAAGGAAATTTAGCTGTCTAAAACATAAGTATATATATATTATATCATTTTTTGATGCCTAAATTATCTAAAATAGCTTCTAAATGTTTATACAAAAAAACATCATATATTAGCAAAATAATTTTTTAAGATCAATTGAGGCCCAAAATCTAACATCTATAAACCTGCAAATTGCGAAGTATTTTATATTTAATTTGTCATATATTTTCGGTATAAAAATGTACAAGGTTTATACTAGCTTTAAATACTATTTAAATAAATGATGCTTTATTTGATTTCCTTCCGTTTTTTATAATAACTATAACAATTTTAGCTATTAAATATGCGTTTTGTTAACAAAAATGGACCAGTGATCTCTTGATGAAGCAAGTTTTGCATTTAATATAATTGTTAATCTTTGTTTTAACATCTTTTCACATTCAATTTTTTTGTATTTATGGGGATCTTTTTTATGTTTTAATTAATGGCTAATTTTTCTTTTAACCTTCGTGTATGTTCGCTGCAGCCTTTTGAATACTTTTTATTACAAATTTGCTGCACGCTATTTATAAGAAAATTACCCTTACAGTCTTCCTTAATACATATTCTACTCTCAAGACTTGTACATTCAAGCGTTTTTCTCGATACTATTGTCTTTGTATATGTTTATATTGGCGTCCCCAATTTCTTAAGTGTGGTATCTTTTTGATTAAACTATAAAATGTATAAAGTGTGTTATGATACCAAATAGACATAAAGTCACAACATATGTATTGATAATTTTTATCTAAACGTTAATTATACATCAAGCTTGTATTAGAATCATATTATACGCGCCTTACTGTATTAGATTTTAGTCTCCTTTTCCGGATATAATAAATTTATAACATTTAATTTTATGAATATCTGCTTTGGTCTAATTATAATATCTTAAAAAACTATTTAAATATAGTTTTTTTTCTTTGTTTTGATTGAATTCGATTTTTCTGCACAAATCTGACGCCTATACATTAAAATTGACGCCGAAAGCTTTTTAATTTTATTATCCATCGTAGCTGTTGTGTTGTTTTCTCGAGACTTTGAGACTTTTAATACCTATATACACATGATAGTCTTCTTGTGCTTATGTAAAAGATAATAAGATTTCTCGGGATATTAATGTTTTCTATGTAAATTTTTACAACTTCTGCAAATGAAGGCGCGCGTATTTGGTATTCAGTCGAATTTAGGCACGTAATTTTTTTCTTTATCAGATTTATCCAGAATATTTTTATTTTTTTGTCGACAAAAATGAATCAGTGTTTTATGTTATTAGCTGGAAATTTTGCATCAATTATGGTCTAGCTTTTAAATTTTTTGATTGATTATGGTGATTATATTTACGCGTATCTATGATTGTTAGATATCGTTTAAAATTGCGATTAAAATAATTTTGCTTGATGTAATTCTACGCAAGATGAAACTATACAGGAAAGGAAATTAAACAATTGGCTTTGGATAATAAGAACCTTATACGTTTAAATATTAAAAATGAATGTATGTTACAATTTTATTCATTAGTAGCTTTTGCTTGGAATAATCATAATTCGAATTAACATAAATTAAGAAATATACATTATAAAACACATTACTGCTTCGAAACGCCATATTTATTGTCATATGATTGGAAATTTCAGCTACTACTTATTGAAAACATTAAAATGCAGTGTATAATAGTTATAGAAGAGTCTATGGGGTAAAATTACTTTTTAAACAAAGATAACTTGCAAATATGCAGCATTTTTACAACGATACGCATAACTAAATCTTTTTATTTTGAATTCTTCATGGTTTCATTAAAGCCTTCAATTTTTTTTAGAAAAAAGAAACACGGAATTAACCTAAGATACACGATCGTACATTCGGTTCGCTTATTAAAATTACTTTGGAAATATATGACATCTTATAGGTAATCAATTAGACATCATTATATATTAGGCATCAAAAAACACTAAAATCCTTATGAAATAAATGTGAATTTTCGATATTAATTATTTTTGAAATACGCACTTGGGGTAAATAAAAAAAATTAAATTAATGATCGTTGTATATTTTACCAATCTTTTTGGCATCTATAATAGAAAAAAGAAATAAACACAAGTCTTCATAAGATATTTTAGATATATCATTTTTAAATCGCAATTTGATTATTAAAATTACATGGCCCTTAATCACAGAATATATTACACTGATTTCTTTAATTTCTTTGGAAAAATGTATATATAAAGCATTATTTAACACAATAAAATTTGGCTGAATATATAAATAAAGGCAAAAATTCATAAAAGTGTGTATCGGTGATAATAAAAATACCAAATGTGCATATATTCACACGCAAATCTCAATAATAAGTTAAAACATTTGGTTATATTAGAGTATACTTAATGTATTGTCCAAATTTGTTTATTTAAAGTAAAAACTTAGCAGCATAATTTATAAATTATGCAAAGAAATAGCGCTAGCATCTACAAAGGTTTTTTCTTCCAGTGTTAGTCAAATTTTTATCGCTTTTTTTCAGATCTATTAAAAAATTTCTAGTTCCAAATATGCCTAATTTTGCATTATCATATATTATTTTTACAGCTTATATTACCTATGAGACATATTAATACAAAAATTATGTATCTATATTCCGTGAATTCATGATTTACTTGCAAATTTATATGCTATAATAGGTTTTTTACGGTATATTATGTATTTAGAACGCCTTCATAACACTAAAACACAATAATGATATTTATAATAAAAACTTCACAAAATAGTGTATTTAAGAAACGGATCTGATACACATAAATTAATTAAGAAATATGATTTCCGATTACCAAGGCCGTATATTTTTTTATCACCGTTTTTATTAGGAATCCATTATTTCATGTAAATTATAAAAACAGAAGTCTATCATTTTCTGCCACGGTGTAAAAACATGCAGATGGTCTTAATAATTCATAAAAATCATAAGTCACGGATATTACAGGGCAAAGAAACGCTTATAACAGCAAAATAAAGATCACAGTGATTCAAAGAATCTTGCTTCGCAAAAAAAGTTTAATACATATTTTATAAGATTTTACTCGACATCATGATTCATTGTAATGCAAGAAAATATAGATGTGTATCGAATCTTTGCAGAGTAATTATCATATTGCATTATTCATATGAATTAAGATATTTAGACGTGCACTTTAAACACATATACATATATTCTGCCAACAAAGCACAGTTTTAACTAAGAAAATTATCCTAAAAATGCCACGATATAATGCACACTTCAAATATATGCACATGATTAAATATTTATAAACGTGATACAAACAAGAGAGGAAAGTATGTACGTAAAACCACAAAAATACTATTATATGGATATACATTTTCGCAAATTATCATTAAAACCTGGATAATATAGACAATAAATTAGTGTATGAACGTTTTTTATGTAATTTTAGATATGCGAATTCACTAAAAAATCAATTTATAGAATCAATTTAAACAAGGGTCACAAAAGGTTAAATAGATTTAAAGAAACTTTAATATCATATCAATAAAATATATGAAGATAACTGAATGAAATTTATAAATTAAATAAAATTCTATACAAAATGCATTAGTTCACGGCGAGAATATTTTGCATCTTCAATTACGGCATTTATATTTGAGTATCAAGAGAGTGTAGATCTTAATTCATTTATCTCTAAACCTCGAAAAACCATAGCTTATTTTATGGAGGTTAAATAAATATAAATAATATATTTTCACATTTTGTTGTCTATTTTTTATTTTTTAAATTAAGTATTCTAATGTTACTTATTGCAAATTCTTAATTAGTATCATTTAAAGCGTAATCTGTTGTATGCTAGAATCCTATGAGACAATAATACTTTAATATTTGATTCTTCGAAATAGAGTGTCAGTTCAAAAATATTTTTAGTACAATTTTTATTATTAAAGAAATAAAAATTTCAGTTTTTTTAAAAAAAGACTTTATCATATATGTGTATGCTTTATTTATAGTTTTTTTACGCAATAATATAAGATAAATGCTTAAAAACCTCACCATATGTCATTTAGAAAGTTTTATTGTTTATATTTTAGTTCATTGATATTTATTATAGATAAAGTGATAATATGCTTGATTTTTGGTATTTTAGGTGTTTACTTAAGAAATTAGATATGTTATATTTATTTATAAACATACCCGCAGCTGTTAGCATTAAAGCAAACCCACGTTTACCATAAATATTATTTTTCAATGATAATCAACAATCAAATATAAGCAAGGTACGTAAATTTTATCATAAAAATTGTATTATTTGGGGTTTTTTATGAAAAATGCATTTCTTGTAAAATAAAACACAACAAACTGTTAAATTTATCTAAATACGATTATAATATACAATTTAAAATATGCGTGTTTATGTATTCTCGGATGTGAATGCATTTAATTTTCCATAAAATATTAACTTATTAGCCAAAGAATAACAGTTGGTTTATTTATTGTTTTATGGTGGCAAAATTTAACTTATAAGACACAAATTTTATATAATTATCTACAAATTCGGCATGTATTTTTTTGTAATGTCTATAACTAAACATTTTTCTTCCATAAAATTATGTCACCACAAAAATATTGTTGAATATTAGAAGTTTTTTACAGCTTTTTTATATTTGAATACGCGGTATATCCAGCAAAATTTTGTTCCCATTTGATTATAGATCACATAAACGTAAACTTTTGCAATCAATCGACAAAAATTATTTTAAGCTTTTTTACTCGTACTTAGAAATCGGTAAAATAACTAATTCGATATAAATTTATTAGCATTAGTGCTTTAATTTTAATCAAAAAGAATTCGCGCGTATTGGTGTTGTAATTCTATATCTTACATGATATTTGCCATTTTTTCAAATAATCAGATTAGAAAATGATTATACAATATGCAAAATAAAAATACACATCAATATATCACTACAATCAGCCAAATTTTAATTTGATCATATTTATGAATATAAAAAGTTTATAAAACACAAACAAGTTACAGTTTTTTGTGCTTTTTTATCATTGATAAAAATCACTTTTTGAAATTTTCAAATCGAGCGTCAGATAACAGTCTAAATATTTACTTATAAATATGTAAAACTATAAATTCAATCAAATTTATATTGTTAACATTTTTAAAGTTGCCTGTCTGATATATTTTTTCAGTTATAAAGCGGCATCAGTAAATACACTATAATTGTTTTTAATCAAAACATCTAATTGTAATTATGTTTTATTTGATTAAGCTTGGTGAAGATACGCCGATTTATTTACATTCATAAGCATATAAATATATAATCAGCATTGAATATGCTATTATTTATGCTTATATAGTTAATCTAGTACTAAAACACATATGTATGAATGGCATTTTATTCGATAAAAATTTGACAAAAATTTTTATTTGTTGATTTCAATTTTTGATAAATACAGATTAATATAGTCAAATCGAAAAGATTATCTAATTTCTTGTCAAATTTAATCTTTTATGATTAAAATTTATATTTAAATGGTATATAAAGAGAATAATTTATAAGAGATTAAATGAATTTTTTTAGCGACAGGAGTTCATTGATGGTGTTTTTTATTTTTCTTCTTTCATTTTTTTATCTATCAGATTCGATTTATCTAAATGATACTCGTATGCGTTATTTTGCAAGAATTACAGACGAAAATAATATAAAAGAATTGTTTTTGAGCAGATCATATTCATCAATCCGTGAAAGCGGTGAAGCATTAAAAAATAGAAATAGCAATAAAATTATAAGAAATTTTCGCAAAAGATCGAAAAACAAATATCATGAAAATTTGAATTATAGTGGAAATTATAACGAAATGTATCAGAATACTTTAAGAGATGTCAATAAAGTTTCGACTCTTGAAAATGAATTTATTTTAGATCGTATTAAAGAAAATGAGATTTCCACAATTACTTCCGGTGTACCGAACGTGCAAAGTGTTTCTAAAAAGTGGCCCATACAAAAATCGAGATTTCTTCGCGATGTCGGCAGAAATTACGACGATAAATTTAAAATTATAGGGACACCATATCTTCCAATATTAAAAAAAATTAATATAATTGAAATATGCAGTTTAGTTTCACAATACCAAACAGGGGTGAGCTCCGGAGAATTAAATCAAACAGAAAGATTTTACGAACAAACCAGTCTAAAGGATAGGATGCGTGAAGCATTGAAAATTTTATCAGATACGTCTATGATAAAAACCGCTAGAAAAGTAGATAATATCGACATAAAATTTAAAAAATTGTATAAACAATTTGTACTTGAAATAAACGAAAATGCTTATATGAAATATTCATGTTTTTCACTTGAGCCACACTACATAGGTTTGAAAAATTGTGTATCAATTAACATTTTCAATTCAGATTCTATGCAAAAAAAAATTCAACTTCTAACTTCAGACATGAATGGTAATTTTTCTATCTTTCCCAAAGATACAAAAAAGTGTTCAGTTGCTGAGGGAAATTTATTTTCAATTGTGACTTTTTCTAGATCAAATGATAATTACCTATATCATCAAAAAAATATAACCAAAAATGTCTTTGAGACTCTTTTTTATATTTTTGAAAATTCACAAATTCGAAGTGAATGGTGTGCAGAAAATCTTGAAAATGACCCCGAAGAATTTTTCAAAATGTTTGATGCCTTATACTGCAGTAATAATAACTTTAAAATATATAAATTAGACTATGAGTCCCTATCGAGGGAGCTTTTAGAGCCTGATTCCGACTTTTTTTTTGATGAAGGTGAAAATGAAATAAAAACAGCGACCAAATATCCATACAATAAATTAGATGGCAAAAATTCAGCCACTATCACAAAAAGTATACCGGAAGTAAATTTAATAATTGTGATTCTCCCAATAATTTTCGGCAGAAATCGGTAGAAAATATACTATTTGGGAACGAAAGCGGGTAAATAAATCTATTCGATAAAAAAATAAGATTATATTTTAACAGAAAAATTCGATATTATTTATATTTGTTTTTAATATTTCTTGAAAGAACTATTTTTTTAAAGTCATCGGTCAGATATACTATCTATATTTTCAGTTTGATAGGAATATTGTGTAAAAAGGTTATTTATCTAAATTCTAACTTGTTTCTACAAAAAAAATTTAAATTTGGCGGTAAATATCTGTCTTCTTAATTATTCAAAAAACAGGATTACTCACATCATACGTATTGCACTTCGATAACTGAAATTACTTCTGATAATTTTAGAAAAGTCCCAAGTAAATATAAGTACACAATATTTCCTTAATTTTTGTCTGTTTATTTTAAAAATTCGCTCTACATACGATGTTTTTTTAAATCATATAAAATATTATGATGTGTGAATTCTGTTATATCTATTTTTGAATATCTAAATCCTATTTGCAAAAAATATAGATCTGTAAAACAAAATTTACTCTATATGAGTCACATTGAATCCTGCAAAATTTCAAGCAATAGAGAACTCTGTCTTTATAACCAAAATTCAAAATTATCATTTAGTATAGCCTTATATATGATGAACTATAGTCGAAAATCATTTATTAAGCCCATTTACACATATATTTTACTTTCTTTATTTATATTATTTGAATATTGTCACATGAAGAGTATACTGTGGTCTAAATTAGTTAATACATCCCATTAATCAAGGAAAATAGGTATGATGGGAGTATTTCACCTATGTACGTTAATAAAGAAAACCGTGCAGGGGGGATATTTTTTCAGCGCTCCACCAAAATCTAGGGAGTCTAGAGCCAGGAAGGTTGAGAAGTTTATTAAAAGTACTGTTTTTTCAGTTAATACGTCTGTTTTACAAAAATTTAAATTCAAGCTTTAAGTTATGAATACAAATTTGAATATCATATATGTTAATAATACCATATTTAATGACTTGGGATGGACTGGTTACAAAATTCCATAAAAAATATGTTATGGAGTTAAAAATAACGGACGAATTAGAAGTATGCGTGCGAGCTCTCACACTTCGCAAGACACTTGAACTCATCACATTTGATAGAAGAAGAGCAGTTTGTATAGATGTATCAGGGGAAGGTGCCGATGCATCAATGAGTTTTACAATATTCTCAATGGGCTGACCAGGTCTAAATAGATAAAATTGATAAAAAGAAAATTAACCCATAAATGAACAAAGTATCATATATGTTATAAAAGTGACGTTCCATTTATTAATGAATCAAATTTGAGTGATATTTGGATTAAGTTTAGTTAAAACCACATACAGACATTTTAATACAGTTTATATAACCTTATCGTTATCTTTGGGTAAACTATGAATTTCCTATATATCGAAAAAATGCAATGTAATTTTCGGTAATTTTAATTAAAAATTGACTAGATATGATCTTTTGAATGAACATAAACTTTATTTTACTAGATTCACCCAAAAAAAATTATTGTTTTTGTTATATTATGGTTATACAATTTAATTTAAAATTTATCTGTAGATTAAAAATAAAGAAAACATACAAAAATTGATTTAGAAACAAATTCGAGCTGATAACTCTTGAGACGCCAATTGTACATAGAATAACATCGTAAGTGAGCTATAGTCAAAAGAGTATCAAAAAGTTCTAGAAATAGAAAATCACGAGTTATGCAGAAACAAGCATAAAAAAACATCGGATAAATAAATTCATGAATTATTCTTTAAAATCACATAATTTTATTAATCATCAAATAATTTTTGCTAAAATCACAATAAAAAAATATAAGTTGTCTATTATATACATTAAAATTATTTATTACTGTAAAGTTCTTTTATTCCATAGATCAAGCGTTACTACCGATAAAAAGGCGGGGATAGATCTACCTTTAGTCATATAATCATCAATCTCTTTGCTATAGCCTTCAGCAAAATCATTACTCATGAGTTGTAGAGAATCTTCAGTTTTTTCAAATGAAAATACATCAGATCTATCAAATGCATAAATACTCAAAAGTTCCACACCTTCTGGATTTATGTCCATTTTAAATCCGAGTAAACCTTGAATATATTTCTGACTCTCAGCGTAATATTCCCTTAGATTTCTATCTTTTTCAACTAACATTTCTTCTGATTTTTTTAACTGCTTTCTTAATTCTTTGTTTTCAAGTTTAACCGTATCATTATTCAAACTTTCATTTTCAACGTTTTCTACATCGTTCATATTTTTTGTAACGTGACGAATATATTTTATTTCCTCTTCAAGAAGAGATATTTTTGTTTGACTTTTTTGTAGTTCTATAGATAGTGCTTCATTTCGTAATAAAGCTTCCTTATATTTTGAAAAAAGTTCATCCATATTTAAGGACTAAATATTTTGAATTCTTATATTTAATTTAAAACATAAATGCCCATAAATATAATTAGTGCATTAAAAAGACACTTCAAGTCATCTCATTTGAGAGAAGAAGAGCAGTTGATGAAGATAGATTAGGAGAACGTGTCAAAAGATGCATCAAGGAGTTGTGCAATATTCCCGATGGGCTGACCACGCCTAAAAGATAAAATAGATAAAGAGAAACTTAACCCATAAATAAAAAATATGTGTAAAAAATCATAAATTTATTTTTTAAATATATACATAATATTTATGGTCAATTATGGTTTTTAAATATAAATTATATGGGTCAAGCGGATTTTAAAGCGTAATTTAAAATTTATGTGCTGCAAATTAAATAATTTATTGACAAACAATGTAAATATACAAATTTTTATATTTTCTATATTTAAAGATTAATCTTTTGGGAAATAAGCACCGATAAATTCACATTAAAAAACATTTTTTTTTCATTCTCCCAATTTATTACATAAAAAGGCACATTTTAGATAATGTGATTAAATTCTGAATAATAACGGAAAGATATAATTTTAATAAAGCAAAAAAATACTTATACTCTATTAAAATGTGATTCATTGACATTAAGAGCTAACAAAGATATAAAAATTACATAAACGGTAAAAAAACGTGTAAACTTAAGTAAATTGAATTATAATTATTTATTAAACTCCATTTTTTATGGGAATCCGTTTATCAATTTTTTTATGCACTCAATACCAAACTATTGGCTTCTTATTTGAGGACGTTGTATACATTAATATTAAATATATAGCTAAGAGAAGAGGAGTACAAAATCTTATGTATAAACAAAAGACCAAAGAACCTTAATAAAAACACATATGCAACCCAAAATGGTTTTTTTGTCAATTTTATGGTGTTATGATGCTAATAAAAGCACGAAGTTCAGACAGACACAGTTTTTAAAGCAAAATTAAAGAAACTAGTGGAAGGAATTTGTAATTTTTCTCCTCATAGCGCTGATATAACATGTAATTTTATGTGAGATTAAGCATAATCGACTATTTTTACACGATGTGTCTGTGTATATAAATTGAATCTATATTATTAATAATTTTAATTTTAAAGATTATTGTGCCCTTTCAGATATCTTTTTAGTGATATATCTTTATATGTTCACCTACTATCTATAAATATTTTCAAATAATACAATGCATGAGTTTTTTAGCAATTTTTTTCTTGAATTTTTTGCATGCGCGCCATTAAAAGTAAAAATTTTACTAAGATTTGTTTTAAATATTGAAATAAACTAAACTTAAAACACGGAAAATAAGTTTTGGACCCTCAACATGCATCCGCTGCACTTGGTTATAATATCTATTAAATTTTCAACTGATTATTGATGCAAGATTCCTCAACGCGAAAATCATTTTATACTGGGTATTAAACACTCTAGTATGAACATAAAATGGTATGTTTTATGGACGTTACCTTATGATCTTATAGTAATTGCATATGATTATTTCTATAATAAAATATCATTAAGCTAAAGAGCGTCTATAGCGAAATAGTATAGACCTTCGATCTAGAATCTGCAATATAAAAGATTTACTGTTCGAATCATTCATACACAAAGGCATTGTTAAATTACTAACTAGGTAATTAATGCTCCTAGGTTCAAAAGATGTAGCGAACATATGTGTACTGATCCACGGTAAAAAAAAAATCCTTAAATAAAAACTCATGCTTGACTGTAGCGCTAAATAACCTTTAACTGATTCCCGAATGTATGTGTAAGCAATTGAAGCCATTATTGGCATTTTGGGATGCTAAAATAATTGAGGACCCGATGAATGTGGTCAAATTAAAACTGCAAGTCTTATTTAAAAGCTTTACGGATTGCATTATAATGATTTTTAATATAAAATAAACAAAACTATATATTAAGAGAGTTTTGATGGCGTCTTAAAGTGGAGTACAAAGAATAAAAATGGCTAGACCTTTAAAGATAAATATATTCGAAGGCTATGTATACTCACTAAATGAAGCCCTCTTTTTTCCTACCATTCTACTTATAGTTATCAGTATTAAGAAAAAGTAAATGAGGGTGTAATGAAGTTATCCCCTTAGAAATCAAGAGATAGTTAAAATGAAATGAAGATGTGATAGATTTAAAAAAAAATACAAATAATTATAATCGATGTTACAAACTGATTTTATAAAGGAATGTCTATAATTCAAATCGAAATTTCACTTAATTCAGGTACTTTGGCTTTTTACTTGTTTATATAACTAAAATAAAAGTAAAATATATTGTATTTTTTTGTCTGCGGCATCTTTAGCCATATATTATTAAAATATAAAAAATTATAAAATTAGTATAAAATTATAAAATTAGTTTAAAATTTCAAATAACTAATTAGAGAAAGGACGTAAACAATACAAATAAAAATCATTGGCAGCCATAAACCTTTTAAAGCCAATGTATAAATTTTTGAAAATTAAAACATTCAATACAATCGATAAAGTTTTTGAACAGAACCTTATTTAGTATTATATAAGAACTATTTAAACTATGATACTAGAACCAAAAATAAAAACTTATATAAAGTATATGTATTCATATTAAATATTATTGAATAACAGTAATTAAATTCTAGAGCAAGAATTGAAGTATTAATTTAACTTCTTACAACAAAATTATATATAATTGAATGAATTCAGTGCTTTTATAAAAATAAATATACTTGAATTTAAAACTATCCAACCTAAATCAAATACTCGATACATTTTTTATATGTATATAACCTATAACTTTTTAAATCAAAGAAAAATCTCGCAACAGGATAAAAAAGTCTGGAAACAAACCATAAATCAATCTTATCGATCAAAAAAAAAATATTAGACAGGTTTAAACACAAGATAAATGGAAAACAGTTAAGTTAAAAAATCATTGGAATAAATATACAGAGATTTTATGTACTTCAAGAAATATTGCTTAAATTACAGAAAAGAAACTTGTTCTTTTTTGAACATACAACCATTAATTTAAAAATATTTTATTCTTTTACATATAAAATTTATTTTTTTCAAAATGATAGTGTCACATTTTAGACCATCACTCAACAACAATATAATAAAAATTTATATATGAATGCTTTTAGCAAACGAAGAATCAGACTTCACAAATAAATAAGTTATAATTTTTTAATAAGATGAAGCTAAACGTTTTCAAATTAGTACATAGCTTTAATATGTATTCCATGCATAAAATATTTTAAAAAACGCTAAAACTATATTGAAATGCAATAAGATGCCATGATTCAATTTTCAAATGCTATTATATTTAGAAAAATTTGATAGAATCAATTTCCAAGCAAAAATTGTGAAACCTGCACAACGGATTTTTTTGAAAAGTAAAATTTAAATTTGTGTGGGTTTTTATATTTAAATTTGGTTATGTCGTACCAAAAAGTTATATATCCGTCTAAATACGAGAAAGACATAAAAATATTATTGGTACACCCGAAAAATATTTTGCTGTTGCCGAAAGGTTCAAGTTTTGATTTTTATATAATTACATGCAAGCATTATATTTGTAAGAATTGCCACGTGTTTCTTTATAGGTATATTTGGTGCAATATTTTAGATCTTTTCATCACAAATTATCTTTCACATAAACACATAATTTCTAAGATTTAAGCATTTTTATAATCCAAAATCAGCACATAAGTGTTTATTTAAAAATGCATTTTTCTTACATATTTTCATTCTTCTTTTGCAAAGCTTGTGATTGCTCTAAAAAGCAGATTTGATATATAGTTCTTTTTATTCTAATATCTTTAAAATATAATTCGATGCGTCTTCCTTGCCTAAAACTTATTATTTGAAAATTTCAATCATACAAATGCCTTTGAGTACTATTCAGCTTCTTTGGCAGCCTTAAACCTTTAATATGGGACATTAAGATGACTACAGCATCTCAGTTTATGGATCAAGGTACTATTTTTATTTTGCATCTGTGAATTAGAAATATCTTATTCGGCAAATGATAGCAAATTTTTTTGTATTTTAAACCGGTGTTAAACTGTAGATACTCGTTATTTATATAAATTTAATCTGATTTTTCTTGTTATTCTATACAAATATCTCTGGTCTCACATGCTATAGTTCAATATCTATTTTTATTCATATAATTTTATTTATAAATGCATACTAGATTTTTAAGATGTTATTGAACTGTGTGTTTCTTTATTCTTTGGTCTTTTTGAAGATGAATTTCTTCAAGAGCAGAAAGTGTATGCCTTCCACTATATCGCCTTGTTCCCTTTGTGTAGTCATGTCTAAGAAAATTTTTGCATCTAAACACTAAGAGTTATACTGTTTTTAGACCATACATAACGGTATAATATATAGTTTTTCACAGAAAAACATATTTATATTGTGTAAAGCAGATTCTTACTGTCTTTGTCTGGATCCATGGTTTCAAATTTCAACTATTATGAGGAGTAGACTGTAAAAATCTGCAAATTATTTTTATCCCGAAAAATTTTTTATTCCATTTTTTTTATCTAATAAATTAATTCTTTTTTTGTTTTAGTTCTATTACCTTAAGCATAAATCATCTTTAGTAAACTTTTATTCGTAAAAAGAATCTTTTTTTAGTGATAGATGTGTTTCATCATATTTTTCTATCTTATAGGCGGTGCCTGTATTCAAGATAAATCTTTATCTATGCTTAATATCCTTTGATGTTTAAAAAGCTTTTTTTTCAGAAAATAGTTCTGTGTTTCCATGTCTTTTTTCTAATTTATATCTTTAAAATCTAGTCTCTCCTTTTTAGATGGTTGGTGGTTATTGATTCTTCTATTACACACTTATACCATTTATTATTTAATAATTATGATCAAATACTTAGCTATATTAAAATCATAAGAGAATACGTTAATCACATCAAAGTTTCAAGTTTAACCACATTTACTGTAAGAGCCATGTATTTCATTTATAATTGATCCATTATAATAAGTTTAGGATAAAAATATGAATTAGATTATTTTTGTATGCCAATTTAGGCTATTTTATTTTAATAAGAGTTAGATCACCGATTTGAATTATGAAAGAAGCAATATTGACAAAAAACATAAATAAACAGATTCTTTAACAGAATAAAGATCAAATTATAGACGAGATTGCATAAAAGTCATTAAAAAATAGTTTTCTTAAAATGTGGTATATATAGTAATAACGCAGGAATATTGGTTTCAAGCAGTTGCTTATATTTTAAGCTATTATTTTACTACATTTATTCCTTTTTTTATTAGAAAATTGATCAAAACTTTGTTGAAGTTCTTTCTAAGCTTCTTATACTTCACCTTTAAAAACATTTTCTAAAGGAAGTGTTCGGACCCTAAACTATAACGCAAAAAAAAGAAAATAATAGGAAAAACTTATAAAAATAATATAGTTAGCTGCATAGTTTATAAAACTTAAATTGAGCTATATACTATTAAATCTGCAAAATACAATCATACATTATAGTTCACTTTAAACAGACCTTTTTTAATAAATATTGAATAAAAATATTTTATCTTTATAAAAATTTTTATACTTGCTGATTTACATTAGAAAAAAAATTTATTTTTATTTTTATGCTGATATAAAAAAAATAAAGGAATTTATAAAAGATTTGGATAATATGAATATTAAAATTGCGGGAAATAATATAAATCAATGGCTACATGTCTAAAATTATAATAGCTGAGCAGGAATTTAATAACAAATTATATATTTTTGTGTAAAAAATGATGATTATGCATATTTAAGTCTGTTTTAAATAAATTTGTATATATCACAATCATAAAAAATATGTATATTAGACACGACATACTTTTTTTGATTGTTTAATAACCATTTATAAAAATAACATACCCAGATAAAATGAAAATTATATGTGAAAAAGAAGTAAATACACGATTTAGACTTATAAGTCGTTAAAACTAACTGGATATTAACAGAGGTTGTGTATTTATTCATATTAAATAGTGCCAAAAAGAAAAAGTTAAAAAAGCCCATAAAAACATATAAAAAAACATGGAATTAAGTATATAAATCAAAAATATTTAGTTTAAAGCTATTATTTTTGAGCAGTAAAATTGTCTATCACAGATACATTTTATTTTGCGACCATCTATAGATAAAAAAAGACATATTATATTGTATATGTTTAAAATTGGGACTAAAAAAATCCAACATAAGAATTATATCTTTTTAGCAAATTTTAGATTTCTATTAATAATTATTTTAAATTTAATTCATAAAAAGGGCATATTTTCAGAAATAAATTATGAGAAATCTAAATATTGAGGTAAAATAAAATTTTCTTAAAAAAACAAAATAAGAGATATGTATTGAAAACAAATGAAAATTGTAGGTTATATAAAGATGAATTTTTTTATGATTTAAGTACATAAGAATATTATATCTAATAAGTAGGCGACTGGAATCAAATTTCCTGTGTGTTTATTTTGCGTAAATAAAATAATATCATTTTAATTCAAATAGCGGCCCTGAAGAACAAAAAAAAATTGTTGTAAAACTATTCTATGTATTATTTTACCCAAGTGTTTATGTGGAAATTACTGGTTAAATTTCATCTATATAGTTATTTTATAAAAAAATAAATTTCGCATCTATGAGCAACACTTGCAATATTTATACGATGAATTGCATTTATCTGATTTTTAAGGATAAATATCAAAACAATTATTTTGAATATAGTTTCATTTAAGAAGGACCAGCTGTATGTATATTTAATAAACTAGCCAATTTATTTACTACTCCATTGGGCTATAAATAATAGATAATTTTTTTGGTTTCTCAAATCTAAGATTGATAAAAATGGACATTTTTAGTGAAAAATAAAAACCACACCTACAAATTCTATTTGATTTTCTTTTATGCTGTCTTCTATTATTACAAATTGTATATTAAATTTTTCATACCCCCAGAAATGAATCCAGTTGAAACTTTAAGCGTACAACAAAAAGCGAGCAAGTTAGCAATCCCAGCATTATTCGTATCTTATAAAAGAAGTCAAAGAAGAATATATCCAAAGTATGTTCTATTAAAGATAGATGCAGTCAAATCACGAGAAGCTGCTCATAAATATGTTGGAAATGCAGTTGAGTATGTCAGAGAAAGCAAAGACGGTGAAAAAAGAAATTCTGGAGTTATAACTCGAGTCCACGGAAATTCTGGAGTACTAATGGCAAAATTCAAGAAAAATTTGCCGCCTCAGGATGTGGGAAAACAGGTTAATGTTAAGCTTTATAAAATTGGAATTGATGAAATCTAATTAATAAATTAAAATTATTATTGAGAATTTCTTTAATATTTTTGTTTAAGAATGAATTTTCTAGCTATTAGAGTTCAATATTTATTAAGTCATTATTGATGATAATTTTATTTATTCATTAACGTTAAATATGAAATTTATCTTTTATAGTTATGGGCATAATTATAGCCTTTATATTGATTCTTGATGAACTATAGGCCACTTTTGCTTCTAATTTTTATCTGTACAGAAATTTTGTATAATTAAGTTTTATAGGTTTAATAAATACATTGATTATAATACATATATTTTTGGATTTATCTAGTTTATTGATTAATATTAATCAATTGCAAGCCATTTTATTTATTCTATTTGTCTAAACTATATTATATAGGCTAATAGATCATTATTGACATTGGTAAACTAACTTTGTCTAAGCTACAATTTCATTGCCTTTGAATGATTAATTTTGAATTACAATCAATTTATATTAATTCTATTTGTTTAAGCTACAATTTCATCCCCTTTATATTGACTATTTATGAATTACAAGCTAATTTTATTTATTCCATCTGTTTATGCTACAATTCAATCACCTTTATATTGACTATTGATGAATTACAATCTAATTTTATTTATTCTATTTGTTTAAGCTACTAGTATATAGTTTATAAACTCATTATTAATAATTCTGCCAAACAACTCTATTATGTAAAAATATTAGAATTAAGTTTTATATGTCTAGGAAAGTTATTGTTTATAATTTACAGGTATTGATCTATTATTTTTGTTTATGTATCTATTTTGTGGTTTTTGAATTTCTTTATGTGTAATTATATAATTTATATGCGATCTTTTCGGTAAAATAATATAATACTACAATACAGTAAATTATATGTGAAATTTTTTTGCCAGAATACACTAAAAAGTTAATAAAATATTAATTGTCAACATAAATAACCTTTTCGTTCTTTTTGTTACATAATTTAATGAAAAAATATATAGCTGTGATAATTTATTCAAAGAGTGTTTTTTGATTTAATCTATGCTGCTATATATTTTGTATCAAGTAAAATGGGGTATTTTTCTAGAATGGAGTTGGAAAATTTTTTCTTCATGTAGAGTCTATCTCAAATAAATTCATGAAAAAATATCAGCAAGATTATTTTCTTACTTTTACTAGATGATTGTAGATTGCATAGTTCCTTGTTTTATACATGATTATGAAAATATCGGATTAGACAAAAAAAGCTTGAAAAAATAATAATTTATGTGTAGCATCATCTATTATAATTTTCAAGTATATTTATATTGTTATTTTACTCGATAAATAAATGTATAAAGAATAAATATAAAAAATTTCTTAATATAACACACACTATAGGCTTAAATCCCGGATTTAAGTTTTAATGATTTGGCAATTTATTCTCAGGACAAAATCTAAGGGTAAAATTCTACGTGTGAAAAAATAACTGCATTCTAAAATATAAAGGAGTTTGGAATGTAAACAGAAGTAAAAGCATACGCATAAATAATAGAATAGATATAAAACATCAGAATTAATGAGTATTTAAAGAAGAAGATTGTAAAAATAAAACCCTATGATAATTATCATGCAAAGATGTTATAGAACAACATAAAGACTTCTTGTAAAAAATTCAAATCGCTAAAAATCATATTTAAACATAAGTAATTTTTTTCATATTTATCTTGCTATATTATAAAAAATAACGGATTTAAATGATATAATAATGCTAAAAAACTCTTCTTATAACTGGTATTTTAGGTTAATCATTAAACAAAAGTTATAAAAATATGGGAATTGTACAAAAATGTGACATTTATGAACTACTATAATTTTCTATTTCAAAATAACAGATCCAAAATAGTTTAGTACCCTATGTATATCCATGCGAATCCCAATATGAACAGGTATAGTATTTTATTATTAGTTTTACGATATGAACAAGCATCAGATTAATTCAGAGTAAAATATAAATTTATAAAAATTTACATGTGGTATTAGTCTAGCATATCACAGAATAATATTTTAGTTTGAATCTTTCTTGCAACATCTTTGTACACAAAAAAGCAAAAATGCTAATATTCCATATTTTCATGGTTTTTTATTTGATGTGATTGTATAAAGACAGCGAAAATATAAAACTAAATTATATCAACCCAAAAAAACGATGATATATCTGAAAATTTAATTCGAGGAAATTACATCCAAGTCATTTACTGACTTGACAATAGCTTCAAAACCTACAACAAACCATAAGTAAAATTGAAATTCCTACAATGGAAAAAAAATAGCAATTTGCAAAATACGTGCATAAAATATACTTAAAATAAAAATTTTAATCTTACATATGTCCTCTACACAAACACGCAACTAAGATTTAATATCTAGATACTATATAAATGATTAAAAGAGGGTTTCATGCACCATATTATTTATAAGAAAATTAGAAAAGATTAATTACGAGCCAAAAATCTTGCAAAAAATAAGATTAAGAAATTTATTTTTAGAATAGTGCTCCATATCATTTCATAAAATGTGAACATAAAATGGTATGTATACAATTGATGCCGTAATTATGATACAATCACCCAATCATAAAATTAAATATTAAGCAGACATAAAAACAACAGAAATCACTATTCTTGCATTAAATTTGAATGATTAATTTTATGTTGATTTCTGGGTAAAATAAATATACCGACAGATAGTAGAGATTCTATATGTTTTATTCTTATAAAAAGACATTAAATTCAATCAGTTATAAATCATAAAGCAACCGGTTCGGCAAAAAAAATATAAAACATAACTATTTTTCAATAATAAATATACAAGTATCTATGATACTCGAAGCAAAGGTTTTTATATATAAATTCATTCAATATCATATTTCAATAATTATTTAATAGGGTTATGTTATAAGGCTTGAAACTTAAACCGTAATGCTTAAATTTTTAAAATTTGACAGCATTAAAATAAAAAAAAAGATCCTTTATTCATCAATGATAATCTAATATCGATTTAAGGGTATGAAAGTAGTCACTCGTGGAGGTTTTCGTAGATTTCATATCGATAAAAAGTCTTCAGAATTCGTAAATAAGTACAAATGGTTGCTACAAAATATCTGTGTATGGTGGCGAAAAAAGGAGCATCTAATTGTGCAATAACATTTATAATTAAGCTATATTTCTTATGATTTACTCGGCTTATTTTTACCAATAAAAGCTAGTCCTTTTTAATTACAATATTTTAAATATAAATTTGTGACAAAAATTACAGGAATATAATTTCTTGCGAAAAAATATTGATTTTTAGAATTAAAAATAATTTTAATATGACGGAGGCCAAAATAAGATTTTTATAAAATATGCATTAAAACTTGTGTTTTTGAAAGATTTTTTTTCTAGGCGATTTAATAAAATAAAAATTTGCCTATACAAATTGTTTTATTTATACTTTATTGTTTTTTTATTTATACTATATTAAATTCTAGTTATATAAATGCTATCAATCAACATCCACAACTTATCTTTCTCATCATTTTAGTACCAATAGTTAAAAAGTTAGAAATATTTGTTATTATTTTTAAATAATTTCATAAACACTTCGATAACGTATCAAATTATGTTTACTTCAAAAGTAATTGCCGCAAGAACTTAGTTAGCAGATTGCTTTTTGTTATATTGAACCATCTTAGTTTCTTATGTTTAAAATTCGAAAAAAATGTATGAGATAGATTTTTTAAGAATTATTTTCTTAAGTTTAAAATTATTTAGAAAAAATGTATGGCAAAGGTTTTTCAATGAGTTAAAATTTGATTAAATAAAAAAAGCCTAACCAAATTACGATTTTCGTATATATGATCAAATAATCAAATCGAATGTGTATCTTTCATTGTTTTAAAAAAAAAAAAAAAAAAAAAAAAAAAAAAAACAACAGTACTTTTAATTGCAATCATACCTAACAGGCTCTAGGAGGCCCTAGAGATCGGTGGAAAGCGGAAAAAACCACCACCTGCACGATCTTTCTCATTAAAGTACTCGGGTGTTACACTCCCATCATACCTTGCGGCTTCGATTACTGAGGGTTCACCTAGCAGATACTAGGTGAGAGTGGGCCCCCGACGTTCTGCAACAAGTGCATTTCGGCGGGGTATTGTTAGAGAGAGATACTTGATTGTATCAAGTACCTCCTCAGGAAGCTTCATGTGGGAAGCTACCGACTCCCCCTCAAGGAGTATTTCAATTACATTTCTTTTAAACCCTTCTGAACAGCCTTGCTCAAAAGGGTATTTCATTATTTGATGCTTTTTCCTTGCATCTTCAAAACATTGGCACTGACACAAAAAATGCCAAATGTCTTCTTTCACTAGCTTGTTGCAGCAGACACATCTATTATATAGTTCTGGTGGCAGTGCTTGTGTAATTACTAATTCGTTCGTAAACTTGAACGTTCCTGTCCTTAGCTTAAACAGTGCATTTACAGCTATTGGATCTAGTGCAAATATTATTTCGCTTGTTCGTAGCTTTTTACCGCTTGTAATGTTGTACAAGTCGGCATTTCTACCGGCTATGGATGTGTCTTGTCGGGATATCTCCCTCATCCTTTCTATCTTAACTTGGTCTAGAATTAAGTCACTGGTCATATTTGTGTCAATATGCCTGGATCTTAGCCATCGTTTTGTTTCTTTTGTCCAGGTTGATTTTCTAGACTTGAAGTTATTGGCTGAGTCAATCAGTTCTGCCATTTTTCCTCTTGATGTTTTCCATTTCAGGAAACCTCTTGCTCTTGCCACTGCACTTTTCACATACAGTGGTAAGATATCCATTTCTTCATAGACTCGCAGTCTGCTAAAGTTTGATTTTTTTACGATACACTTGAGGGCATTGTCAAGTACTCGTTTCATTGGTCGAGTTCTTTCTAGACTCATCCCAAATATTTCTGTACCAAATGTTAGTCTTGGTATAAGCACATTTTTAATAAGCATGCTTTTATACGCTAACGGTACTCTGATGTTGGATAGAGTGCTCCGGATAGTTTCCAGAGTCCCTTTTCCTTTATTAACTCGGAAGCTTGCCATCTCTTGCAAGTCGAGTTTATTGTTGATTTCAATTCCTAGATAGACATATTTGTCTACTGTAGGAATGATTTCATTCGCATATTTAATTGGTTCCATCATTGGCCAATTTTCATCGGAGTTTATTTCCATTGTTCCACATTTACTTGGATTTAATTCCATGTGGTTTTCACTGCACCAGAGTTTTATCTGTTGCAATTTTTTTGTTAGTTCGTCTCTTGTCGAGGCAACTATTACTGTGTCATCGGCGAACATAAGCCCGCTTAGACCACCTTGTATACCTTCTACAGGTATTTTTTCTTGTTCCTCTAATATACTGTTGTAGTATATATTGAAGATTAGAGGAGATGTGGGGCACCCTTGCCTCACACCTCTCTTGTACTTGTGGCCAGAACTGGTTTTATTTCCAATCTTAACCTTAATTTCCGTGTTTTGATACATCCTTTCTATGAATGCTACAAACTTTGGACCGAGTCCGGCTTTCTTAAGTCGGTTAAAAAGTCGTTGGTGTGGAACCATATCATATGCTTTCTTGAGATCTAGAAAGCACAAATAGGTTTTATCACCCCTAATCCTACGTCTTGTGCATGTTTCTATTAGACATGCTGCCTGGCTTACACATTCTTCATGTGTAATAAAACCAGTTTGTTCTTGTCTGACTAGGCTATAGTCTTGACAGACTATTTGTAGCCTAGCAGCTAGAGCTTTTGTTATTATTTTAATGAAAGTATTTATCAATGCAATGCCTCTATAATTGTTGGGTTCAAATTTGTCCCCTTTCTTGTGTATAGGAATGACTATACAGTCATTCCATATTTTTGGGAATTCTTCGGAGTTAAAAATCCCATTTAGCAATATTACTATTGCTTTTGCTAAGTTGCTGGTTGGCATCTCCTCGTTGGATACCAGCTTATATACCTCTCCAGGTATTCCATCGGGTCCAGCAGACTTGTTATTTCTCATGTGCAATAACACTTGCCGGATTTCAACCCATTCGATATTTCTATCGGTGATGTTTGTAAACTTTCCAAGTTTACTTGTATCTTTCACTTGATTTGAATCACCTATGGTTTTACACAGGTTTCCAAAGTGACTTCCCCATATTTCTACGGATTTTTCATGGTCATTTTCTACAACCTTCGAGACTGGATCATATACAGCTCCGTCTATTTTGCCCCTGTTTTGAAGTTTCGAGTGAGTTTTCACCCACTCCCAGGCCTTCTTTGGGTCTTTATTTTTTAGATATAGCATACCTTTTTTGATATATCTAAGGTATGCTTTTCTTTTTGACATGTTTATAACTTGTCTTAGTTTTTTCCTTGCAGCTTCTAGTTCTTCTAGAGTAGCCATGGATTTTGAGACACGTCTATCTATGCGTCTTTTTCTGTATATTGCATCTTTAACTACCCTTGGTAGCAGCAATTCTTTTCCTATGAAAGTTTTTGTTTCAATAACTTTTTCATCAATGAGTTTTTGTTTAAGCTCTTTGTGAAAAGTATCAATACTTTCTCCTATTGTGTTTCCACTCAGTGTGAATGGGAACTCAATAATGTTTAATCTTGTTATTTCATCTAAGATTTTTTTCCTATCGGTAGCTGTTACCATTATAGGGATGTTTCTCTCGACAATTTCGTCGATCGTTATGATGATTGGAAAGTGGTCGGAGAGTCTCCATTTCCTTAGCACCGTTTGACTTTTGATAATATTTGCAGTGTTTGTCACTGCAAAGTCAATCGGTTTTCTCGTGATTTTCCTCGATTTGGAAATTCTTGTGCCATTTTTTGGACTATAAGGAGCTTCGATTTTGTGCCCTTTTTTCCTTAATTTATGTATTATATGTTCTGGTGTTGCATTCCAATCACCAGCTAATACTATTTTTTTGTTCTTATATTTGGATAAGATTGTTTTGACTTCTAGGTCTGTCGACTTTCGAAGTTCTGTATTGTGGGATCTATATACGCATACTATCACCACTTCTATTGATGGCCCTCTTATTAAGGCTGCTATCATTCCCTGTGATTGGAAAATGATAGATGGCCGTATTGAGATGCCTTCTCTACATCCGAGGAGTAGTCCATGTCCATTGTTATTAATATGGACTTCATGTATGATATAACGAGGTATGTACAGTTTTTTATCCTGTATACCTCGTTTTGTCTCTTGCAGACATATAATGTCTGGTTTTTCTTCACCTAGTAATAGGTTAAGTTCTTCGTTTTTAGACTTTATACCATTAATGTTTAACGTCATAATTTTTATTTTTTCCAGTGGTTCAAATTTATGCCCTTCTAGATTTATGTTTCTATTCAGGCTCTGTTTTTTGAGCCTGATATCACATTTTTTTAATAGGTTTTTTTCAACCGTGTTTTTATTATATTCAGCATCTTTTTTGATGCTGATTCGAATATAATTTGACACTGGTTTATTTATCCTTTTTATTTTGAAATCTTTATTTTTGATTTCTTTTAATAATACCGGGTATATATTTCCTGGTTTATTAATTGTATTTGAATTGCAGATGAAGTGATTGGCTTCTCCTTTATTCTCTTTTAAATTGACAGTCTTGGCTTTATCAATATTATTGGTCTCTTTTATTACATCTATGTCGATGTTTTGAGAGTTATTAAATCTACTATTTTTTTTATAGATAGTATTTATTTTTTCAGTATGGTTATTACTGTTCATAATTTTAACACATTCTACATTATTGATGGTGTTTTGTACATTTTTTTTACAGAGAATATTTTTTGAATTAATATTATTTAAATCTGTAATTACATGTTTTTTATTATTAATATAATTAATATTTTTTATATTTTTAATTTCTTTAATATAATTAATATTGATTATATTTTTAATATTATCTTTTTTAATATTATTTTTAATACTATTTAAATTTTTAGAGAGGTGTTCTGCTTTATTTAGGCTTACTCTTTCTTTTTTACAGAGAATATTTTTTGAATTAATATTATTTAAATCTGTAATTGCATGTTTTTTATTATTAGTATAATTAATATTTTTTATTTCTTTAATATTAATTATATTATTAATTTTATCTTTTTTAATATTATTTTTAATACTATTTAAATTTTTAGAGAGATGTTCTGCTTTATTTAGGCTTTCTCTTTCTTTCAGTAACTCTGTCAATTTAAGCCTGCACTAGGATTATTCCCAGTGCAGTTGCTTTTTTCATTTGTCAGAATGTATTCCTCTTCTAGAGCTCGGGTGTTCCCAGTTTCGAGGTATTCTTTCATCCTCTTCATCCTGTTCCTTGTCTCTTTGTTGGATTTTCGGCTTCCTATTTGGTTGGCCGCCATTGTAAATATCTGTCCGTTATACATGGACAGTTCCTCGGTTTTCAGTGGCAATAATCTTATTGCATCTGTGTATTTTGGTTCCTCAGTAAGTTTTCGTAGTGTTGTTTCTTCAACCAGCACTATAAAGCGCCCACTTTCGAGTTTGAAAATGCTCGAGATATCTGTTTTCGATATCTCAAGCAAGTCCACCAAAATTTTTTTCAACTCATTGAACAAGTCGATTTTTCTGTTTGTCTCTACTAAAGTTAGTATAAACTTTCTTTCTGGCTTGTATGTTCCGTAAAGGAGCATGTAGGCACTCTGTCTAGCTTTATTTAGATTGGCATCAGACCTTTGTTTCCATTCTTGATTTTTAACATCTTCTGGATTTTTATGTGTCTTGGGGTTGACACACTTGTTTTGCCGCCTTTTCTGTGGCTTTGGAGCTAGTTGCATGGAGTCTGCCGTATTTTTATCATTCACTACGTTTTTTTCAGCGTCCAATTCACTTTTGCTCATTTTTTGGAAGTCATCATCTATATGAGACTTCCTTTTTTTCGCCATTATAAGAGCGGCTTGTTTGAGGATCTTAAGTTCCTCTTCAGTTTCTAAAATTTTCTTGTTTAGTTCCTCCTCATTCATTATAAAGGGGTTTTTTGAGAAAATATTTTTATGACAGAAGAGATCGGTATCCCCGTATCTCTTTTCGTCAGGTATTTTTTGCGCTGCTTTTAATATTGCTAGCGCTTGTAGAGCAGGTTTAGTACTACCTGCTCTTTCGTTTTTCCTGGATTTATTTTTATCGGAATTTTTATTTAAATTTTTCACCACATTTTGTGGGTAATTTTTAGGTTTTTTATTATAGTTATGTGCCTCAATCCATCCATCAGATTTAGGCATTACTAATAATTTTTTATTAACTTTCTTAGTTATATCCACTTTAGGATTTTTTATAGATAATAGTTTTGAGAAATTTATTTTATTTTTATTTTCTCTTTCTAGTTTTTGGCTTTTGAGCATACTTTGAATTGGTTCATTACCAATAGAAATATTATCTCGGTCCATTATTTTTTTTGCAGCTTGAAGGATTAGACGGTTATCCCTGTCTATTATTTTCCTTGCCGCTTTTATAAAATAATTGTCATTCTTACCTTTAGATATCGACGAATTAATTTTATTCTTTGTTTTGCAGTTCTTAGATAAACTTTTTGCTAGACTGTTTTTACATTTTTGGCTTTTAAATGTGAGAGCCTTTACAATTTCGTGAAATAAGACATGCTTAGGGTTTTTAGTTTCATCGAAATTATTTTTACCGTAGCTTTGGTTGGTTGCGGATTTTATTTTTTTGCAAGGTTGTGCTTCATCTTGATTGGAGCATCCTCTGCTTTTTTTGACCCTTTCTTCCTTTTTTACGTTAATCTCATTGAGATTTAGGAGGTGTCTATTGGTTGAAATATCCGATTGGGATGATTTCTTATTGGTGTTGTCCCCTTTAATTTGGTTTATCACCATCTGGACATTTTTAGTGGTTTCTGGATTTGATTCCAGATACTTTTCCTTTTCCTCTTTTTTCATTTCATTCTTGCACGAATTTAGTAAATCGTCAAGTAGAGGGAGATTAGAAAGAGTGGATTTTTTAAAATTTGGCCTATGTCCATCAAATCCATCGGATATGTGAGAGTTTGGGCTCTTTAAGAATTTTAACTTGAATTTATATAAGTTTTGTGGACTTGGGTTGCTTTCACAATCTCTAGTATCCGTTTTGACCATGTTGAACATGTTCTTAGAATGGTGAGAGGATGACATTATTTTAGTGTCTTTAAAAGCACTTGTCTTCTCCATCTCTTCGGGTTTTGAGTGCTCACCTTTTAGAGTGAGACTCTTATTTCTTGGAATTGGTTTTTTAAGACCAGTTTCTTTTTGGGTGAGTGCATTAGATGCACTCTTAGGATTTTGAGACTGATTTGGCCGGATACTCGTATCTAGCGAATCTTTACCAGTCTCTTTTGGTTGCTCAGGGTGTCTCTCCTTGTCTGGAGGCCTCTTTCGCGGATGTAGTTCTCGCTTTGTATTTCTTACATAGCCCTTCATGGTTTCATTGTTTTAAAGCCCCAAAAAAACCATTGGAATAAGTGTAGGAGAATCTATACAATCACATAATAATAACAAAAATGAATACGGTATCCAAATTTTTAAATCCAATAAGCATCAGAGTTAGATTAAAAATTCCATAACAATGGCCGCAATATATTTATAATTTTGAATCTCATCACCATAAAAATATAACAAAATATGTATTTTGGGATTAAAATATAAAAAAATACCTTTTAATAGTCATCAACATTCTTAATTGCATTTCATTCGGTTTTGCTGTATATTCATATGTTTTTCTTGTAAATATAAAATGATTGAACACTATTTCTCATTAACCTATTGTTTAAAATATATCTTATATTTGTAATGGGTAGTTTGATATATATTTTTAATTTAAAGGTACGTTTTTTTGATATAACATCAAATATCAATTATTATAAGGCAAAAAATCCTTTAGATGGTTATTACAAATAACTAGTCAAACAATGAGTCCTTAATGAACCATAATATCGACAAATTTATATAATTTGAAAGAAATTTATTTATTCGACTGTGTTATGAGCCATAAAAAATATAAATAAATTAAATTAAACGTATAACGGCGTGAAAAGATCACTTTATCGGAATATTGCAACACATCATTTTATAGTATTTTTTTTATTAACTATATCCCGCATTGGTTTTTAAATTTTTTAATCGATTCAAAAATATCTAAATTATATAAGATATATCAAAAGAGAAAATTAGATCGCTGTCCTTTACCTTTTTCGCGAAATTAAGATCTCTGTCATAAAAATTGTGATTAATATACAAAAATATGATATACCTTATAGTTATTATAATTAATTTTGGATTTTTCCTTAAGATGACGTCTTAAACTTTCATATTATAATTTATAGATACCAAATAAGCTTTATTTTTTATTTCTTGAATTAATAATATTTTTTAGATGCATAAAAAAATACAATTTTTCAAAAAAATATATTTTGACCGTGAATATTTTGATTAAATCTCTTTTACTATTTAAAGAAACATAAATATATATAAAAAATCATCTTTATGTCACAATATTTATAATTTTGTTTTTTTAATTTGAATTATTCTATTTACTACAATCATAGGCAACTTTAGATTATATATAATCACAATAAACAATGGCACAGGTATGCGGGATAACGCTCATTTAATAGCCTTAGGAAATTTATTCTGTGGATATTTCATGCTTTCTAACGACCTCGATAACCCAAAGTCTACATGATGCAAAATATTTGGCTTTAGTATTGTACAATTTTTAGATTAATAAACAAATTTCAGCAAAAATTAAATTTAAAATAAAATCATATATTCGCATATTAATTCTGGTATTTAATGGTGTCAATTCAAAATATTGCACCACTCATGTTTATATATTTATTTAGCCAGATCTTAAATACTAAGGATGAATATTTATTTAAAAAAGCGGGATATCCAAAATTTTATTGTCTGTCAAACTTTCTGATCAATCCTCTCTACTATATATGAAATTCTCAGTTGTTGTTTTTTATAAATTTTTTTTTCTTGAAATTAATTTTTTTACAATAAACAGTTTGAAAAAAGAAGTAATGAAATAATGATTCGTTATTTTTTTATCAATCTAGAAAATTTCAATCAAAATGTCCACAACAAGTAAAAACACATGAAATTTTTTCTATTGAAATGAATTTTTTGGCAATGAAAGTTTCAAAAAAGAAGTAATAAAATAACATTTCTTTCTTTTTTTATCAATCTAAATAAATTTAAATTAAAATGTTCACAACAAGTATAAACACATGAATTTTTCTTATTTCTGTCTTAACCAATTATTACCTTGTTTTTCAACAAATATGAGGTTTAATCGCAGAAACTTTATAAAACCATTTTTTAATTGCAAAGAACAGAATATACGATTTTATTAAATCCCAATATTTCAGAAAAATTTTAATGACAGCATTTATATACCAAGTAAAGTTTTTTTCACTTGATATATATATATCCCTGTCAAAAAAAGGATATTTTACTTATCTTTATAAAAATAACGTTATTGTGATTCAAACGTGCAAATTTTTGTCATATGTTGGTTTTCATTCCTTTGTAAATTTTTGTGCCAAGAAGACATAATGTATGATTAAAAAAGTGAAATTTACTTTAGAACTTACTTGTATGAATATAACAACGGAAAAATATAGGATTCATTTTTTTGTCATAAAAATAACAGATGAATTATATAAACATTAAAACCTACAGGCATTTCTTTAATGTTTTTTTATGAAGCTTTTCGTCATCTAAAAATATTTTAGATGTATTTTAGTTTTAAAAAATAGATTCATAATGTTTATATGTGTTTTTTTAAAAAAATTAAGCAGCTAAACCTAAATAATCATCTCAAATTTTTTCATATTTAAAAATATAAGAATGTATTTATAGGTATCTAATTATTTATTATAACTAAAACTATGATAAATATAGAAAATTTTAGACCCTATTTTCTTGATTTTTAATGTATTGACGGGTGTCACTTATTTTAAAGTATTTTTATAGAAATTTATGATGTATAAATATAAAATAGCATAAGGGAGATATTTACCACAAACGGGTAAACCCAAAAAAATTAAATTAAGAACATTGACTATAAGAATCGCAGATATCAGAATTCAATATTAAAACAAGAAAACTACTTGTAAATTATGTAAATAGGTTTATGGCTAAAAATATAGTAGATGTAAATGTTTTATCTGTCTATTTATTTAAAAAACCGACAAAGAAGCTTTGTGGCATTATTAAATTACAAAAGAATATGAATATCATGGAAATGAACATATTTTTTGAATATAATATAATGATTATATTTCTATTAAATACAATTTTATTTGCCTATTTTTACACATATCCGTTTTTTTCAGATATCGTCAGAATTTGATATAATAATTTGAAAAAACCCCATAAATCGTATTCTATACAAACAAAAATTATCAAAAATCATAGTACATAATTTCGAGTAGCAATTTCAGCTATTTAAATTATAATTAAAGATAAAAATATGTTTGAAATTTTATATAGTAAAGACATTTGACTTTATAAATTTACTGTTTATAAGCATTATGTAGCCATGAATATATTGTTTAAAGAAGTTATAAAGCATGAAATAAAAAACCCAATGTAATTATGTTACATGGCGACCAAATATAAGATTTAAAAAAAATACATCGAAAAATATCTTTGAAAAGATACTAAAAAATACCTTATAGCATATGATTAGTCTTGAGAAACAAATGGGGTTGAATGGATACTGTAGAAAAGTATTGGATAAAGGTTTTTAAAGTACTATGAAACGTGGCATTTATTTTATATTAACCTTTTCCCCTGATATTTATTATAATATTATTTTACTTGTAATATAATGTTTTTTGTTGATATATTAAATTATAGAATCTATTACATTGTAACTTTAAAAAATATTTATTTATTGCAGAGATTAGAACGTAATTTTTTGATACATTTAGCTTTTTTTTCCTGATGATTCACTTTTTTCATATTAAGTAAATCTTCATTAAAATTAGAATGGGGTCCTACACAGCATAAAACACCCACTAGATAGCTTTCCAAACTGTCATAACTAATAGTTTCCAAGCATTTTTTCGCTTCATTGTTGCTTTCATTTAGTATTTCGCTGAAATCTGGGTATGCGTCCAAGTTTGTAAAGGTTTTCAGGGCATAGTTCATGGTAATAGTATTATATAAACGAGTTCTTTCTTGATCTCCACATCTTAAAAGTTTATTAAAGTCCTCTTGGTCAGTTGACTTCTTTATATTTTCATCAACATTGCCTTTGATAAATCCTACTTCGTTTAATGTATTTTCCAAGCATGTACACAGTGTAGATTGCTTCTTGTGCTTACAGGACGTAACTAGGATGTTCGAAAAACAAATTAAAAAGATTGATATTATATATAGTATAAAAATTTGCAGTTTCATTTTTTTTTGATTCTTGTGTTTCCATTTTTATTTAAAGTGTCGAAATACCTAAAAGTCCGTATCATAATGAATAAATTATATCTAATTGATTTCTAATTAGGAAAATGTTCTTGTAATTTACTTTTTATCCAAAGAAACGACGTGAGGAACATAATGTATAAACCACATGCAAATATAAATCACTAAAGTTTAATGTATACAAAAAGTGTTTATTGTATTATATAAATTGCAAAATTCACAATAAATTATATTCAAAATCTTTACATAATTTATTTCTTACGATTCCAAACTTTTTATTGTATTATGTTCTGGTTTCAGTTTTGAATTCTACTTATAATTAGTTAAAAAGATAAATATAAGACAATAATAGATAATCTTAGATATGGAGTCTATAGGATTTTTTAATACACAATTTAAATTCAAAATCAAATATTTTAATCGGCTAAAAAATTAGAACGACGTTTTTGTTTATATTAATGAGAAATTGGTTTAACTGGACATATTTGTTAGACTGTATTGAAACACCAATTCAATAAACGTTTTTTCAATGTGGCACCTATAATTATATTGAGTAAAATCATAATACATTCACGTGTATAAAATTTTAAATGGAGTAGAAAACCAACTAAGGATATACTTTTCGATATAATAATGGATGTATAAATTTAAGTTCGGCTATACGCAAAATATCCTTTAAACTATATTTTATCTTCATAGTAGAGTTATGCCCAGAAAAACAAAAATTCAATCGAATTTAACGAAACAAAATCTCGATTTTTTTAGTACACGTATTTTGTATTGAAAAAAAGCTATTTTAGCATCTATTATTGGCAATTTCTAAATTATACAAAAAAAGATTTCTAATTTTGCAAATTGAATACATCTTATGTGGAATTTTCAATTTCTTCTTTTAATAATTGAATGTCATTTAAATTATTTCTATCTATGGGATCCGTATTATCTATATGCCATATATTTTATTTACTATTTTTGCATTTGTGTTTTCTGGATTTTATATTTTATTGATCGAAATAATCATTTTAGCGATGTATTAAAAGATGATAAATTGGGTGTTTTTAAAGTTTCAAAGCTATAGGAGTATTTATTTTAATGTCAACTTATCTTCATGGATGAAATTGCAACATTTTTAAATTCATATTTGAATAAACTCCAAAAATATCACTGTACAATTATTCTTAAATATATTTACAAATAAAACAGCGATAAATTGAATAATAAGATGTGTAAATAAAAACGAAGGTGATTCTGAATTATTAACCAACAGGAAAAATAACAGATTCCGAAAAATCGCTTTTTTTTATTCAAGCAATTTGCCTTTATAAACTCATGTATCAAATTTAAATTTTGGCTTTTATGATTATGAACCTACTTTAGTTGAAAATATGTGCAAGAAAACGCTCAATTTAGAATCATAACCACCGAAAGATTATAGTTAAAAGATTCATTATCAAAAGGAATCATGATCGCTATAATATAATAAATACAGTAAATAAAAATGAAGAGATATTAATTGGACTATTTAGTATAAAATATAGCATATTTGCATCAAGTTAGCATTTTTTTAATTCATTATAAAAATGAAGATTAAAAAGAAAAATATTTAATAATTAATAGCGATATTTTTATAAAATAAGCTCTGTATATTATGCAAAAAAAATTAAAGCGTTTTGTGGGTAAATTCTAAGAACCGACACATTCTATGCAATATTACCTGTTTGAGACCAATTAAAAATCAATAATTTATACACAATTTCAACAATTAATTTTAAATACGTGTCATATTTCAAAATAAGCGTTTTCAAAGCACATTAGAGGTGTAAACATAAATTTAATCAGCATAAATATCTACATAGAAAATTTTATTTTCCCATGAATTTAAAAGTACATAAATAATTAAGAAAGCAGTTTTGGAATTTTAAGAACCGATTTATTTTTCATATATCGGTTAAGTTTCTTTTAATTAATTTAGAAAAGGTCAGCCCATCGGGAATATTGCATAACTTTTTGCTCAGTAATCGAAGCCGCAAGATATAATGGGAGTGTAACACACGAGTACTTTAATAAGAAAGATCGAGCAGGTGGTGATTTTTTCCGCTTTCCACCGATCCCTAGGGAGCCTAAAGCCTGTTAGGTTATGATTGTAATTAAAAATACGGTTGTTTTTTTTTGCATACCTTTTGAAAGATCTTTTGAGACCTTACCTTGATCTATCTTCGCTCAAATGCTCTTCTCTCTCAATTTAATTGAGTTAAAGTGTCTTGCGAGAAACATTTAATAATATATTTATACAAATAAATGATTTAAGCTTTGAAAAGCCTCAGCAGATCTCGAAATGGGTTTAATAGGTAAGTAAAAAACGAATTATTCAAATGATAACCTTTGATGACATATTACAGATCAGCTGATTTAAATGATGGTTTAGGAAAATAAAAAGAATATTCTCTTATAATTGTAAAATTATAAGATTGCATGATCAAATCCATCTGAAACAAGTTTCCGTACGAATCAAATAATTAAAAAACAATTTAAAAACTATATTCAGTAATGATGTTTACATAAAACTGACAATATAACCTTATCGATTTATTATAGAGCATTATTGGCATAGATAAGGAATAATATATACGAAAACCGATGTTGATTTACTACTGTGTGCATAAAACGCCTCAAAATTGTTTTGAAATCTTAAAATCCACATATTAACAAACTATCTGTAAAAGCATAGATTTATTTCAATATTTTTTTAATATTATTTCCATGTGTCAGCAAGATCATTGTACGTTTTAATAAAAATATTAACCTTTGTTCATTAAATTTCTATAAAACACCAAAGATTGATCTAATATGTCATAATATATGATTATGAGATGTGCATCATTCAAATTTTTAATAATATCAGGTCCTATATAATCGTTGTTTTTATGATTTTAACCAATATGTTCTTATCTGTAGACATCTGCTAAAATTATAAAAAATTTATTAATGCAAAACCTAAATATGTTTTTGTGATTTTTTAAAAGTAAATGATATAATTTATAATTCAACTGTTCATAAATATTGTTATACATACTTTTTGCTTTTTATGTCGGCAATATCTTAGAAAGAGAATAGAATATAATTGATTTTATATGTTATATAAGATAAACTTGCTCAATATTCCAATTTTTTTTTGTAATTTTAAACTAAACAAGACTTTATAGAATATAGTTTACGGATGAACATTAAAAATAATTATATTTTTTGTTATTCTCTTTCGATATTTCAGCCGTTTTTTATCACATTTTGAGTTTCTAAGTTTTTATATGAATACATTTTTGATAACTTCGAATCTTTATAACAGTTTCTCATTGCTTATAATTTATTTTCCCGGTATTTTTACTATTTATAATGTTTTCCTTTGCCTTTATTGGTTATTTTATTTTATTTTTTTGACAAAAATTTACAAAAACAATTTACTTGTTTGTTTACTGTTACTTATTATCGCAAAAGAATAAATTTGCTTAAAAACAAAACATAATTTCTTGTGGATCATATAGAAATATAAAAAAAATGCTACATTGACGATCTTCAAGATATAAAAACGATTAATAATCCATAATAATTTTGTCTTTAAGAAATTGGCAAAAAAACAGCATTATGTTATACAAGAGAATTGAATTAAACAGACTAAAAAGATAATTTGCAGCGATTATTATTATTATTAAAACCAATAATCATAACATAAGCACTACTAAGATGTCCATTATCTGCAAATAATACGAAAAAGTAATGCTCAACTATGCAGGGAACAATAGTTCACAATAATTTAGCACTTCGTTTGTTTAAGGCGAGTACTATAAGTGAGATAATTTGTCTCTATGAGGCGCTTTTAGCCATGTAAAATAGAAACACTAGCTTATAGCCTATGAATTAGAAAACATGCAAATATAAAAAATTGCAGATATTATAGAAATAGACTATAGAAGTATTATAATTTTTTTATAATTTTATAATAAGACTGAACTGGGCTCTATAATCTTTGACCCATATAATAAAGTATATAAGGTGTATGAAAATAAAAAATCGATAAAACAGAATTCTTATTAGCCTTTTATATGTAAACTAGAGAATAAAATTAGTTTTATAAAAGAGATGATAGCTGCTTGATTAATATGTTCTATACACTAACAATATTTATATTAATAATTTAATTGTAAACAATTTTTTTTATAATTTTATGACTTAAATACAAATATATCTAGAGACCTTGAAAAAATAAATTCAAAATATTTATTTGTTTTTTGAAATGGAAAATATACTATGGATGATGCATTTTATCGATGCTAGATCCTTATAATTTCAAAATCAGCCGTTGCCCACATTTCATCCTGAAGGATGTGATTTTCAAACGAAAGTTCATTTGATACAATGCTTGTTTGTATATTTGAATTTAAATATATATACTATAGTATAAAAACTATAATTATAGAATCAAATACACATGAAAAATAAAAAGGCGTTTTTTTTAAATAATTTTATTTCGAATAAACCTATAAATTTATATAAAAAAAATATGTAAAAATATAAACTTTATAGCAAAAACAAACCTTTTTGCTACCAATTGTCTAAAATTTTTGTGTGGTTCTTGAAAACACATATTAAATTTAGCAATAAACTCGAGGATGCTTTTAACCTAAATACAAATTAATAAAAAGACATAAAAATAGTTAGTTTAAAAATATACTTGCATGAAAAATAGAATTTAAAACATTTTAACTATTGATTAATAATTCTATGCCGCTTATGCAAATTTAGTTAAAAAGAACTATACTCTTTAAGAACATATTTTCTTCTAAGTTATTATATCTTTTATGTTTTGATCTCGAGCTTATATCAGTTATTAAATGATTCAATAACCTTTGTAAAATTCCTGTTCGACCATTATAAAACATGAATTTGTGGCATAAAGAGTCCTGAGTATAATAATTGCTTCTAAAGATATACAAATCCCCTTTCAGATTACATGATACAATGCTTTTAATAACTTAGATCTATATAGTTGTGATTATTGTAAAAGCCTTGTGTCAGATATAGTAACTGGGATAGACTTATATGATGTAAACGTGTTTCAACATACAAAAAGTATCAATACTACCAGTAGAATACCTCCGTCGATGCTATTTGCATTTATAATTTAGAACGGTTACTAAAACTTAGAAAATTAATATTGTAAACCTAATGAATTGTTAGAAAGATGTATTTTGAAGTTTTTTAAATAAGACGAATATGACCTTTAAGATTTTTCCCCCCTTAATTGAATAGATGAATAATCGATCGGTAGAATTTTAGACATAAACATATATAAATACTTATTTAGTATGTTTAAAACTTTTGCCAATGCCTCCACAAGATATACTAATCATGTTTGAATTTCGTTTTTTTAATAATTTTAAAGTTCCTTTGTCACAACGACACGCATAGACATCTATCTATTTTAATATTTATTTTATGTTCAGTTGAGGGTCACATATACTATCTTGAAACTGTCTTTTGATAACATGTTCATAAAAAATTATATGAAATCATAATGTGCTTGCGTCTTTTGTAGGTCTTTTTGTCTTTACGCTTAAATTACAGTCATTGGGTTATGATACTTATAAATTTGTACAAATTTTTCTATAATACCTAATATTTTTTTGGCTCAATATTAAAATTGATTTTAAATTTTTTCGAATCTACTAAACAATGAATCATATATTCTTTTAATAACCTAGCTCTTCAAAAAAATGCAATCAAACAATCAATACTCATTTAAGAAATTTGAATTTTCATAAAGTATTAGAGAATCATATAAAAAAATTTCGAAGTATGTATAGCGCAATTTTATAAAATATTTTAAAAAATTCTTTTTTATAAATTTAATAAAAGGAACTCATGTAGATAAACCCCCCTCAGAAATACCTGAATTTACTATCATTCAAAGACCTTGGAAAACTACATGCTTTATAAATAGCTAATGTTTCTTTGTTTTATAGGATATTAAATGCGATGTTTATCCTCGCGGTTAATTATTTCCTTTAAAATAACATACAAATATAGGTTTTCGTAACTTTTAGATGAAAAAAATACAACAAACAAAATTTTATAAGGCTATAGAACCCATTAATTACCAGTAAAAACATAAGTGTATAAAAAATTCCTTCATTTTAATGCAAAGTACAGCTAGACAATAAATAATTTTCATGCAAACAAAACAAAATCATTCGCACAATTCTTTATGTTCTATAATAAAAAAATTGTTGACTTACATGTTTATATGGCTTTTATGCACCAATAGAATCCTTAAAATTTATTATATAAAGAAAATCTGTGTCGACGGAAAATTTAGTTTTAAATTCAAGCTATATTCCATTTACCTGTGCATATGTAATTTTTTTTATATTCAAGGGCAAACTTAGGTGAAATATCAAAAACATATTTGAATCTTATCATCTGCATTTTGCATAAATTCTTTGATGTCTATTTTCAGAACTTTATTTTTGAGTTATTTTTCAACTACGAATAATTGCTAAAAATTAGCTGGAAAAAATGGAAATGAAAAAGTGAACTATTAAATGCAAAAATTTTATGAATTTTATACAATTAGAGTAACTAATAAAAATAGAAAATTAAAATAATGCCGAAGCAATGTCAATATGAATATGCCACAATATACCCGGCGGACAGAGAAAAGTATCTTGTTTCAAAACAAATTCGTCAATGCAAAAAATGATGGATTTTTACACCACAATAGAAGTTTTTTTTCCCATTCTAGTTTACTAACTAGAAAATATAGATTGATTATATTTAAGGCGGTGAATATTTCAACCATAGGGTTTTTAAATACAAAAAAAATACAGTTAAAAATAACATGCAAAAAGATTTAGAAAATGATATACAAAACTTAAAAAAAAATTGCTCGGTGTGTATGAAGTTATGTGTATAGTTTGGCTACCTTAATTACGTGACTTATTTTTGCAATAGTTTAAATATAAAGGGAGGAAATAATAAAACGTATGCTTAAATTTAATTGGAACTGGGATAATAGTACACACTGTTGGTGATTAGTTTAAATATATGTGATAATATAGTTTTAAATTCAAAAATATGTGAATAAATAAACTAAAAATACTATAAAATCGTTTATACACATATACGGTTTTATGATCTCATAATGGGTTTAAAATCGAAGTTAATGCCGAAAAAAAACTAAAAACATATTTGAGGGAAATATAATGTATATTTTTAAAAAGGCACAAAATAAATTGTGACTATATTTTTTTATATGATAAATATTAATTGAATAAAACTTCTTTTTATAGCTTTTTATAAATATTTTTTGTGTAGTGTATAAAACGAGAGATCCGCGTGAAAAAATCAATTTTTTAAATCATTTATACAGAATATGTATACAGTAAATTTGCATTTTTTTCGAATTATTTATTTCTGAACTATTTTAAAGAAATACAAAATATTTTTTAATCCGAAAATATAAATAATAATTTAATTAGGTTTTAGACATCAATATTATTTTTTATTTATGGGCTAAATTTATAGTTATAATTTTAGTTTTTTTTTCTTGAACACAAATTACTTGTTCCCCTGCGCGCACAGGGTATAAATACTTTTAGTTATCTCAATCTCTCCAAATACGTCTTTTGATATCAATAATGATTAATATATTTTAAGATAATAAATGAATCTTAAGAGCTTTATAATCGAAAATTGAGTATCGAGTAATTTATTTAAACAAAAAAACTATTTTAAATGAATGAAGATAAAAAAAATTGCATGTCTAATATTTAGATGTAAAAAAATAACTTTGTAGAATAGTTGGTAAGAATAAATCAAATAAAAAAAAATTTTATTGGGAGCATTTCCCAGGAAAATTTCTTGATTTCATTCGCAACATACAATCTTCGTAGTTATTTGGATTAGAATTGTCATCCCAAAGCAAAAAATGTTGGCCTATCGGAGAATTTTTACCCGTACAGCACTCAATGACATGTAAATATTGTGTCTCGTTCGGTTTATGTATGTTGTCTAAACACTGTCTTGCTTCTAAACGTCTTGTATGAAGGGTGTTCGAAAATTTATATCTTGAAATTCCTTCTAAGTTGCGTTCGGCATAAAAATCATCAATTTGAACATTTGCTTTTTTGTTGATTTTTTCAGCCGCACAATCTTCGATTTTATTATTTCTGCATCTAGTGTTATCTGTCTGCGGACATTCTCTTTCATCGATTTTAGATATACAACTACAGATCATAGGTGGGGCCGTAGTATGGCAAAGCTCACCACTTTTAATAAAAATAAAAAAAGAAATTATTATTCCAATAATAATATTAACAATAGATTTCATATATTCTTCAATTACTGGATTTTTGGGATTATATACATAAGACCAATTTACTAAAATTTTAATAGTTAATTTACCATCCTAAAAAATTTAAATGGATTATTATTTTATCCTTATATTAATGTCTTTTTATGGCATAAAATAACTAAAATGGCAAAATATTTTAAAATCACAGCAGAGGTATATTTTTTTTTGTAAAGTTTTAATACCAGGGCTATTTATACAGGGTCAAAAAAATTATAGAACTCTATTAAATTTATAACTAGTATGTAACTGTCGGAAAAATCTTCTTTTTTGATTCTAATAGCACTATCAGTTTCCATTTTATCAACATATAAATAAAACAAAAGTACTTGCTAATATTTTGCCAACTATAATTGTATATTGCGTTTTTTATCTCATAAAAAAACATATTCTTAATTAGGTTTTTATTCCACTTTTATTGCCTGAAAAACAGATGGATCAAATTTCAATTTAGATTCGTGCAAAAAAAGGTTTAAATTTTGATAGAACAAAAATAGAAACCTTGGTACAATTTATTATTTATTAAATTATAAAATATGTATTTTTTTTTGGATATTTATAATTAATACTCGTATTGTTTTTATTCAGATAAATTCCTAAAAGAACTACGCATCAAAATCAATTTATATTGTGGTATGGTCTTTTTAACTAGAAGAACTATATGTGGGTGATTTAAAATACATGTATATCAATGATATTTACAGCAGAATAACCTAAGTGATTTTTTGTTTTTCTATTGAGTTAACAAAATATATATGCAAATCTTCAAAGATGGAACAAACTAACTATAAAATATACATGCCTTGTTTTTTATTATTTTTTGGGCTAATTATATTTTTAGCGTTTACGTAATAATCTAACAAAATTTTAAAATGCTGTTCAGAACAGACATGAGCAACACTTCTATCCACCTCGCCATATTTACATTCGTCCTGAGCGAACCCTTTGTTTTCTGAGTTATATGTACATCGCACTCTAAAATTCTATTGTTTGTCCATATGTTTCTGTTGGTATTCTTTTTGACATGTTAATATAAATTACATTTTTTAAAAAAGAACAGAAGAATTTTAGATTTTTCAAGTCAAGTTACTGATTCGAGATATATTATAATTTTTATATAATCAACTAAATGACCAAATTTATTTAAACAGACCAATTTTATCGATTTGGAATGTCGAAGCAGAAAACTTGAAAAAGAATTCAACTTATGAAAAAATAAAAATGCTTCACTAAACATCCGAAATAGAAAAAATACAGCGAGTATACAATAAATGTCTTTTTATTATTTTTTTGTGCAAAAAAGATAGTAAAAACTTTGCAATTATCATAATATTTCCTTATATTTCTGACGCATATTATATCTAATATAAATTTGTGTGATTTTGACGGCACTTATAATTTTCACACTTTGATTGCCTTAAACCTCAAAAATCATATGTTTGGTATCTGAAAAGAGAATTCAATATCGATGTAATTTGCTTCTACCCCATTATAATATTAATTTAAATTTTAAAAAAGCGCATCAAAGCATTGTAATAATGTTTCGGGTGCCTGAAGTTATTTTTAGCCTAAAACTATGCTTCGATTACCGAATTTTCTAATTTACACTGATTTATAGAATTTTAATAAATTACAGACATATTTTTAGAAGTAATCTATTGATTTTTTGCATTTCGTAAGATGTGATGATGGTATCACAGTATTAATATCGGGGGCCTGAAAGAACTGAACACAAACCAAGTAAAAGAATTAATTTAAACTATTGGATTGAGAAAATTTATACACTAATTTTTCTTGAAAAGGAAGAATTATGCAGAATAATAGGAGAAGAAGATATAAACTAGAGTATAGACATGATGTGTCTGTAGAAAACAACCTCGTTAAGCCTAAGGGGAATAAGAAGTTTTTATTTCCCAACTAATCAATAAATAAAAAGATTAAATTCCCATAAATAATGATATGAATTTATGTCAAAGAACTATCATTGATAAAGGTACTTTACTCAATAGATTAAATGTATTAAAAAACCAGGATATATTTTTAATACCCACATATGATCTTTCATATGCAATAATTTAATGGTTTTTATTTTATATAAAATTCTTATATGCCTTAATTTGTATGTAGTTTTGAATATATATCCATGTTTTTATAAATTCATAGAACAACAGATTTCATAATATCGATTATTTATGTGATAATATATATTATATAAAAAACGATTATACTTATATCAAAATTTAAGGAAATATTTATGGCATTATAAATATTGATGTTCTAGTATCATTATAAAAACAAAAAAAATTTTAACGCTATTATATTATTAGAATTTACAAATATGATTACTTTACTATATTTTAATTTATTTTTTTTGTAAATATTCTATATTTATTAACAAATATAAAATTGTAGAATGCAAGTATTGCTTCACAAAATAAATATCTTGAACTTGGTATATAGGCCATCAAATCTCAAAATAAGTATTAGTTTGTGTTTTTATCGCATCTGTTTTTCTAGATACAAATTCTCTAGCCCACACCACCACTTGATAAAAACTTTCTAATTAATTTATATTTTATAAAAAAATTTTATCTTTTAACAAAAATATTAACATATAAACTATTATAAATTTTTTATTCTTGAACCGGATAAAAATTTATTATTGAAATAGCTTCAACCATTGTAAAATTAAGATATAAAGCAGCTTTAAAAATAGAGCATAAATCATAATTGTTCATAAAATCTTATATAAATTGATTTCTTGCAAACCAAATTATATAATATTGAACAAAAAGTTTATTTAAATCTCTCTATTAGCAGATAAATTTATCGCAGCTCATTTTTCCCTCAAATATAAAGCCGTGAGTTTCAGATTAATGCAAATAGTGCATCTATACAACATGTAATTAGATCATGCCCCAATTACAAATTTTTAAGATCCATGTCAGTTTTATTAGATTAAATATCTCTGTATAACTTATCTAAGAACACAGAATGAAGGATCACATTGTAATATTTACCTGTTTATAAATTAGCGAATAAAAAAATAGGGTTAAGTCGACGCAAAAATTCAGATAACTCTTCCAGTTTAACACTTGAAATTCTGAACTATTAATGTTTTCAAAACTTTTCTACAATAATCGGGCTGGTTTTATTGACTTAATCTGTATTTATTAATATAGTGGTACCATGCCTTCTAAATTTACGACACAAGAAACCAATAAATATATGTAGTTGTAATCATTTTCGCTTGTTTTTTAATTTGGAATCAGACTGATCATCGAGTTTGCATTATATTATTCTTAATATCAATGATTTTAAGCTTGATTCATTTAAAATCACCGAGAAATGTTTTTTTAAAATCAAATATCTGCCAAATATTTGTTCATTTTTTTCGCAAATTCCAGTAAAAAAAACAATACGACGCCTTTTTATCCGAGGACTTAATATATTCTATATACAATATATTTAATGATAATTATATTTTTTTGGGTTATATAGCGATATATTTATATCGATTATACCAACAATAATCTCTACAAATGTTTCAGAATACCTAAAATTGTATATATCAACAAAAAAATTTACTAGATTGATCATATTCATCTTTTATGATTTCCCCATTGTTATTAAAAAACAATATATTTAATTTTTATAATGATATTGCTCCAAATAAAAAGTTCTTCACCTTGTTAAATCACAATGTGTGAAATTCGATATCGAACCTTTTTACATAAAAACAGAATAGAATCGTAATTTTTAAGTATTAATGCCAAAGAATATTTTCTATTTTCTTAGTTATAATTTCTTTAGTGTGTTTATTAGTGTCTAAAGTACAATTCTATTCTTCTAAAACTATTGTGTCATACTTTTTGCTTACAATTTTTCATTGTATTGAAGTTATTATTAGGCTGTAAATTCCCGAAAATTCGTAACTTGAAGTTAAATGGTTAATTAAATATTATTAATACAATAATACGTATGTGTTTTGCTTCATTTCAATCCTCAACACTAAAATAATTTTTTTTTGTGTGCATATTTCACATATTTTTGCGTTCTAAAATAAATAATTTATTGATTTATCAATGGTTGAAATTTAAAATTCTAAATGTCGCTGTAATTAAAAATTCTCTATGCCGATAAGTAAAAAGCAATAACACTTGACTTTGTATATTTAAGACATTTTAGAATTATGGACGCATATTCTTATATAGGTGAGTAAACATATCTAAAATGATACGCAGGAGCGACAATATTAGACGGCGATTTACTCATATTATATATGTTCCCCTATAGAGTGAGAATTTGATGTGTTACGGACTTATTTGTTTTGCTATTTGAGTTTTTTATACTCTTAAAATTCAAAATATTTTTTTTACTGATCGAGTTGGTATAATGATCATGAAAATCCAAGAATTACAAAAGACCACGTCTTAGTAAAAAAAAAATAGTTTATTCATGGAATAAACAAGACAAAAATTTTTGCTTCTAAACAAAATACATTACTATTTACGTAAAAAAACTACAAAATACCCAAAAAACGTTATCAACATGAATACTTTAAATAATAGCCAGGTTCTAAACTTTAAGGAACAAATATTTGTGCACAAGTATAAATTTCATTTATGCAAAGTGAAATCTAAAATTTTTATAAACTGTATGTTCACACCCAAAGTTCATCTAGACCACTAAAACTCATAAAATATTTTTCTATTCATGTGTTTTGTTCTACTATTCGATAAACTTATATAATATTTTTTTAAATGACTTTCAGGGTGTTAATAATAGTATTTTCAAATTGGTATTATAAGAAAGACATAATTTTTATAATCAAACTAAATATATCATATAATTGATAAACCTTTATCCCATTTGCCAGAATACATATTGCTTTAACAATATTCATATATTGTCTTAAGTAAAAATAATTTTTATTCCTTATTAAATTCTTGTTGGAATAAAAACAAAGTGATTATTTATGCATTACCATTTTCTGTCAATAATATTTGATTTCAGCGCTATATACAATCTTTGTATATATTCGAATCTAATTTTTCGTCCTAAATCAATAAAATTCACCTATGAATAAACTTTGATACGTAAAACACCCAATTACAAGCAAATGATGTGTACTTTGGCCCATAAAGGTAATTCAAAAATTGCCTGGTAATTTTTCGTTCCTTTTAAATAAAATTTAACATCGATGCTTATACCTATCATCTAGAACACTGACAGCTAAACAATTATAAAAATGAAGATCAGTTATTCTATTTTTTTCTTCTGATGCGCAATTTTATATTTTTGCATTAAATATTATTGTGATTTGAAGAGCATGCAAAATGAAGTCAAAACCTGCGATGGAAAATTAAAGTTACTGGATTAGAAGATTTCTTTTAAAATACCAAGGAAAAGATTACAGAAACAAGAAAATTCACAAAAAGCTTCATAGGTAATAATTGATTGAATTCGATGCAATAATTAAAAAAAATGAATCAACCCCAAAATTACGATTTCTAATATGTACTAAATATATATAAAAAGGAATTTATATATTCATTTCCGAACGATTGTCATTTTTTTTTGTTCTTATAAATCTTACTGGAAATAAATATTTAATATAAACTGAATTTTAAAAGCTAAAGAGATTTTATTAATTAATATGCTCTAAAATACATCTTTTAGAGTAGTTTTATTTGAGTATAATTGCACAGAAGTATAATTTAGTGATATTGAGACAAAATTAAGGCATAAAAAATCATATTTTTCTAGATTATACTATTTTCTTTTAATAAATATAGGGCCAAGAGAACTCTAGCGTGTCGCTTTTAGTTACCAATTTTATATAATAACCTTTTAAAAAAGTAGACCTCCAAACGTGACCAAATAGAAGCCACGAAAATGAGTTTACATGGCGAGACTAGGGGAGTTGTTATAAAAATAGAAGATTATATTGTACAGGTAATCTTGGAATACATCCTTTAAGAAGAAATTAAGATATAGGAAGACAAAATTCTAATAAATACCCCTCATATCATAATAAATGCATAAAGAAACCAAATTTATTAGATATAGATACTTGATTTCTAAAATAGATATTATTTTTGAGCAGAAAGAATATTTAACCATACATTATCATAAGAGAAACAATTTATCCAAAGGAAATAGGAATCAGAAGAACAATAAAAAAATTCTGCGACGAGAAAAAATAATCAGCTACTCGACTTTAACATAGAAGCATTTTAGATCATTTACATGGGGAAAAAATCAAATACTCATAGTAGATGGTGTATGCGCTTTGGGCATGGTTATAAGAATTAAAGCGATGAAATTGCCAACTTTCCACTTAAAAGTATAGACAAAATTTTCAACTATTTGAAAAAAAATGATTAAAAATTAAAAAAAGATAGGTTTCTTGATTCCGCGTAATACACCGTTTCTGGAAAGAGGAACTAATTTTCTGCATCTACTTCGTTCATGATACAGTCAAGTATAGTGCTGAGTTAGCTACTTTCATAATGAAGAAGGCAAAAATCATTGAATTTCTTTAGCACCACCTGAAAGTAACAAAGAAAATAAATATTGAAGAAGCAAAATTTTAGATTTTATTTAATTTGGCCAAGATTTTTGGAAATGTAAATTCAAAAAATATTTCTATATAATAAAACCATAAATTTACTAAAATAATTTTTTTGTGCTTTTTCATTTTTATGTATTTAGTGCACTGCCTTATCCTTATTATATATTAAGAATTATTTTGCATTTAAGCCAAGAGACAAATTGCAAAAGTCCAGCTTCTTAAATATAGTTATGGTGAAATTACAGTTTTTTAGTGTTCATAAAGTTTGAATATTTTGTATGAATAATCCAGGCTAATGATTTAATTTATTTCAGGATTGAGTATCTAATAAATCGAAGTTTTGCAATTCATAAAAATTCATGACTTGCAACCAAAAATATACAAATTTAAAGTTCGTGTACTTTATTAGTTACAAGTAAATAAATAAAATTTTAAGCGTAAGTATATCAAAGTGTTTAAATTTTTTTTATTTGTGGATTAAATCGGTGATTGATATTCACTCTATTCATGAATTAGCACTATCAGCAATATATAAGATATGAATTTTTAAAATACATATAGGCTGCTATAATATTCGTAATGGTAATTTAAAGTTTCGTAAAATAATTATAGTATGAGAAATATTTATGGTTATGTAATAAACTTATTGGTTTCATGGTAGAAAATATTCATATTTCAGCTTATAGTTTTATAATTTATTTTATTATAAAAACGTTGCAAAAAGGAAACGCAAAATTTATTTGGAGAGACTTATTGGGTTTAATAAATTTCCGCAGTATAAAAATGCATATACTAAAAATTTATCGATTTGTAATCATATTTATATGTAGCTTATAAATTTTGATGGATAAACAGCTAAAATTTTAACATAATTATTATCTGGGTTAGCTTTTGACTGTGATTTATTTCTTGGAGTTTTATATATATTTAATAGGTTTCTGGAATCTAATTGGTTTCGAGAATATTTTAATGTATTCTTATCTATTTTTTTTATAAAACTAAATCCCATATATTTCACTATTTTTCACCGCAAGGATTGTATATTTAAAGATATCTTTATAAGCTTCAATATATCTCTTTAAAATCGAAATATTATTTTTTATATAGAATAAGTTTCTAGTATGATTTACATGCCTATAAATAACATATATCTATTTAGCGCATTTACTATCATACGATTATATTATTCTTAGAGTTAGAAATATATTTAAAAATGCAGATTATTATACAAATAAAGCACTTTTCGGGATTGATATTTCATTCTTGACGGAAATAGATGTTTACTTTGATAAAAATTTGTATTAATCTTGGTAATAAACGAAAATCGTATTTTCCTTTGTGAATATACTTTCATATTCAGAAAAATACGATTGTAAAATAGTTTACAACTTTCCATTGAAACTTCTCTGATTGCTTCTTAGTAAATATAACTTAAAAAAGTAATTATAAGCGGTGGAATGAAAACATATAATGTTTCTGTTCGTATGTATCATAAATAAAATAAAAACACCGAATAATAAAAAAATATTCATTAGATCACTTACTACTAGACGTTTGTTATTTTTAGATACTATTTACTTAAAAAAATATTTTTATGTTTTAGTTCTAAACTGCATTTTAGCTAGAAAATTTCTAAATATCAATAAGATCATTATGATATTGGTTTTTAAAAGATTTATAAATAGAAATTATAAGATTTATTTTGATATAATGATAAAAATTATGCAAGTGCTTTTTTTTTGGAGGAAAAGTCAGTAAATCACACTAGCTGCAATGGGTAAAATACAGATGCCATACTTGTAATTATTAGATGAAATAGACTTGTATATATACAAAGATTTGGCATTTATGAAATTATATCTGTTTTTAACGGAAACAGACCGCACACCCTTTAAATTTGATATATAAAAGTGTCTTAGAAAAAATACAGCTAAATTGACCTGATCATTGATCTGAATAATTAATATTAAAATCAATTAGTGCATATAAGCACACTCGTTTATTTTAATATAATGCAAAGCAATATACATTTTATTCAGCTATCGGTATATATAATTCTAAGAATTGTTTGTTACTCAGACAAAACTTGTAAATCTTCTTTAATGCAAATTTTAGCCTTTTATTCTTTAGGATCATTATTTTTACAGTTATCCTTGATGTATCTTCTACTTTCTAGACTTATTAACACATTTACAAGCATTATTATATGATATTATGAGTGTGGTTTAATTATACACATTAAAAACACACAAATATTGTAATTCCAATTCAAATAAACAACATAAAATTGCGGTCTTTTTTAATACATTTTGACATTTTTTAGCCATATTATGATAATAAATTCTTTTACCCAACCATAAATTGCAAATATTTACACAATAAATATGATACGAAAAAAATTAAATGTTCTCGTATATATTCGAAGATGGAATTTGTAAAATATGTTATATTTAAAATAGAAGTTTATATATTCAAGAGAATATTAAATTTATTGATGTTAAAGTAGACCTAAAAGTTATTCGGATCAAAAAAGCCATAAAAGTTTCGAAAGCTATATATAAACTCTATATTACAGAAGAAGGCGGTATATAGCATAGCAAGCTAATCTCAATATGGCAGAAAAATATTTTTTTTTAGCTTACGTGTTTGTTTGGCATTATTATTTTTGTAAATTTACATTAAAAAGAGTACTTCATATACCAGTTAAAAAATAGAAAAGAAACATCCTAAATTATAGGACATTTTTGCGTATTTTTATTTATTATACTATCATGTTTATGCTCGATTTTCAAATGGGAATATCATGATATAAAGTTTAAATATTAATAAAATGTGATTTTTCTTTGTCAAAAAAGTTACGAAAGATTTTAATGTCTAAATATAGAAACAAATCGTCGTTTTTGCACGAGAATTTTGCATTCTGAAAAGATATTTTTATAAAAAATACAAGAAAGATACATTTATAAAGCCTTATTAGCGATTTATAAAATTGATTATCAAAATGTTCTATAGTTTTTTAAAAAGAGATCACAGATTTTGGTCATAAATATAAGCTGACTATAGATAAAAGATATTTGAATGATACATGATAATCTAAAGAAATGGTTTTATAGGTATGTTAGTATTTTTACATTCATATAATTCTTTTCTATGACGTATGGATTTAAACTTCGAAGTAAAATAAAAATTTTTATTAGTTGTGTTTTCACTTTGATTTAATTTTTTATGAAAATTTTGATAAAGCTAGTTTTTTTTAGAAATTACATATTTTTTATAATATGTGCTAAAATCTGTTTTCTTGGTCTTTTCAAAAAAAACTCTATACATGTAAATGACAGTTTAGTCAACCCAAAGGTTAAGCTTTTCAATCAATAAATTAATCATATTTTGTCATTATTAGAGAAATTTTAATTCACATATCTTCCATCAAAATAGTAAATTCAAGCATTTTTTTATCAAATTGCGATACTAATTTACAGGGTTTAAAATGCTGTAGTCAAAGCGGTTATATATTTATAATGAGATATTTTTTGTTTATTAAAATTAGATAAACACATTTTCTTTTTAATGGTTATATATTGCTTTGATTATTAAAACAAAATATCCGATTATATTAATTCTTCTGTTTAATTAAATAAATTTTATCAAATTATAACTAAGTAAATAAAAATTATTATGCTATTTTTTAGTAAAATTCTAATATTGAATCAACTTTAGTAGTTTACATTGTATTCTAATTCGAAAGAACATCAAAAGGTGATAAGTGGTGAATTTTAGCTGTTAAAAATAAAAGAAATGGATTTCGAGTATAATGCATTTATGTTTTTTGTGTGAACTCGTTAGTTTTTGAAGAGGATAAGGTAAATTTAATTTTTTAAATGATATTATTAAGAATTTGTTGTGTTTTATTGATTGCAAAGATTTGAAGGGTATTCTAAATTAAAATTTTATTATATTTTAGTAAATACTATTTTAAACAACATTTAAAGCCTCTAGAGTTTAGTACTCTTATAAATTTATCTTTATAAAATATGCGATCATTAATTATCAAATAATTACATAAATAAATTTTTATCTTTTAAAAACACACAAAATAATTTTCCTGCTATATTATGATTTCGTTTGGTTTTTTTACCTATTTTTAAGAATGTTGAATTTTCAAAAATTCATAATAAAATTTTATATATCATTTTCTATAGAAATAAATATTTTTTGTAATATATTGGAGGGTATTAGACACTATAGTTACCATCTAACCATACAAACGCCCAAGACAGCCATAAAAAGCCGAAATTTTATTCGGGTAAAAACCAATTCCAACTGCATTTTTATGTTAAATACAGTTCGTTATAGGATACTTGGTTTCACTCTATTCATATTTTTTCTGCAAATATAAAAAAAATTCTCTTAATGTATTCAGAAGGTGTAATATTATCAAAATTTACATTTTAATTTATGTAAAGAATTTCAATATTTTTTTAAATATTTTCTCTGATTTATATGTTATAAATTTATTGACACGTTGTTTATCATTTTTTTTATCTATTTGTATATTGCATTAAAATTGTTCTACTTGCAATCTTTTACGTTAAATCTCAAAATTTATTAAAAATACAAAATAGAATACTTCATCAAATTAAATCCTCCAAATTTTAACAGATTTGATACACAAACTCGAAAGTGGCATCTTTATAATAAGCAGAGTCTCTAAATAATTCATCACATGATCTAAAATTAATCACCAAAACCACTATTGCATGCGATCGTTGTTAAATTTTGTGCTTTAAAACACATTGATGAAATCCTAACCGATTTATCAAGTTATTCATGATAGAAAAACACCCTGCTCAAAAAACAACACAGCTAAACAAAATGAAAAGATTTAAACTTAAAATAGTAATAAATGAGCCGTTATTTTCCGTTTCTGAAAATCATCAGAAGACAGAAGTGTCTTTTTCTCTGTTATTTTTTTTAAATGTATTATATCGCTGATAATTAGATTTTGAAAAAACGGAGAAATGTATTTGGTTTTGATTTTTTGGTGCGAAAATAGAATTGAAGTAGTTCTAATACTTCGAAAATTTGTATAATAAAAAAAATCAAAGGGTTTAAATACACACGAAAATATCGCTGAAAGTATAAATAAATATAAATATAGTCTAGTATATAGTGTTGATTGAAACTGATATATCTGTTAAAAAAGTAAATTAATTTATAAACTTGATAGGATATTATTTTCTCGAAAGGGGGAATGTTCAAAATAAATCAGTATATCTGTTGTAAATTAAAGAAAACAGAGACCCACTTTTTACTTTTTAAAGAACTGTAAAATAATAATTACATTAATTTACTCCACAAACAGCATAAAATAAAATTATAGAAAGTGATCAAGCTTATATGCAAGATAGAAGCAAGAATTTTTACAGCTTATTTCATGATAATCCAGGAATAAAGAAATAATTCAAATATACTGTATCATTATATATGTTTTCGATAGCTTAGGAATATTCAAAAAAAACAGGAGGATACTATCTGCTAAATTTTCACATATGATAATTATATCTTTTTATTTTTTTTATTGACGGTTTCAAAAACTTTGATAAAATCCAGGTAAATTGGATTTTTAAGAAGTTATAGAATTTTCACTTATCTTTTAAAGATCCGCATCCCTAATAATATAAAAAAACAAAAATTTATATTTATTTTCTTTTGATCTTGATGATATATGAGCACACAAGGTATTAATATATAAAACGATAAAACATACATAGGTTATAATATAAGAACAAAATTTAAAAAAACTTCGCAAAAGTGTACACAATCATATATAAATGTGATATTACGTGCAAATAGTCATATAAATCATATATAAATGTGATATTACCTGCAAATAGTCATATAAATCATATATAAATGTGGATTTAAGTGCAAATAGTCATATAAATCATATTAATGTGATATTACGTGCAAATAGTCATATAAATCATTAATTGGCAGTAAAATTTTATGGCATAGTAAGTAATTAAATCAAGGTTTTATTATGAAGGACATTTTCCAGGAATATTTCTTTCCTTCATAAGTTTCATACAATTTTCGTATTGCTTTGGATCTTCATTGGAATCCCAATACATAAAATTTTTGCCTATTGGAGAAGAATCACCGACACAACACTCAATAACATGTAAATATGGCTCCCCGTTTGGTTTTAAATTTTTATACAAACAACGTCTTGATTTAATACCATTTAATGTGCGGTTTTTTTCGAACCATTCTTCTGACTTCATATGAAGTTCCCGCGCCGAATAAAAATTATTTTTATGAAGATCCGACTTTTTATTTATTTCTAATGAGCCACACTGAATAAGTTCAAAATATGCACATTTTGAAGGATTTTCCGTTAAATGACATGCAAATTGATCAATTTTATTAATACAATCGCAATGCTCAGGTAAAGGTTTAAATAAACATGCCTCGGCGTCTTTTAAAGCAAAAAATATAAAAGAAATAATTATCCCCCAAAATACGATCAAAAAAAGTTTCATAAGTTGCAGAATTTTATTCTTTAAATATTATAAAAATATTACATATTTGTAATTTTAATATTTGCAATTAGATATAACATAAACTGGTTAATTTAATTTCTATTTCTATCACTTTTTTTATAGGAATATCTTAAATCAATTTAAAATATAAAAATGTCGTTAATATATTTAAATATAAAAAAAATAATAATATTAGTTTGTCGTATATTTTTTCCACTAACTAGTTCTATACATTTTTAGAATTAATATTATAGAAATTATGTAAAATCTAAATTTTAATTATGCTTTTCACATAGGAAGAGTTTTGTTTGCACCCAGATAAAATTAAAACTATTACTTTATCATACATTTATGCTAAATTTAGTTTTAGATTTTTATTTCGAAAGCCGGAAATAAATAATTGACTTTCTCGCGAAAGTTATTATGATGAATTTAGAAACAAACTAAGCATTAAAAAGAAAATGTACAACATTTGTTAAAGAATCATATTTCATTGAATTAAAAATGGATTTACATGTAACAAATTAAGATTTAATGTTTTTTTAAGCCAAATTTTGTGCATTTTACGATGCATTTTATGATTTTATCGTAAAGCCAATTGATAAATTTTTTAGTTGAGTCAATAATTGAAAAACTGCTCTAATAATTGATATTTTATTTGGTTTCAGATTATAAAAAAACGAGTAATGTATACTTCATATGCACTTTGTATTTTCTTTATATCTATACGATTTAACTTGATCTTCATAAATCCTCAATATTTGCTGCGTAGAAAAGAAATAGAAATGATTTTTTGCAATAAATATATATATTTTTTTGCGAAAAAAAGCTAAATATGGTTTAGATCAATACAAAATATCCTCAAATCATTAAATTTATAGAGAGTCACAATGATATACCTTTTTTTTAAACCAAAACTTGTAGTTTTTATACGCAAATTTTTCAACAAATTTTTTAGCATATGTGTGTATTTTTTTCTAATATAATGGTGATACCAGTTTTTAATAAGCTAATAATTCCGTATTAGTTTGTCTAAATATGGCAAAAAGACCCTTTATTAGTTTTATTAAAAAAGGTATTTCATTTAGATGGATAAAAAGTAATTGTGAGGCACTAGCTATTTTAGCTTGGTAAACAAAACTAGGATTCAATATATTCTGCGTTCATATTGAGAACTGATGGAGCTATTTTTAAAAATGATAATGCGAAATACTAGCTTTAATTAATTTTTTTTAACAGCATTTGTTAAAATATAATTTTATGAAAAATTTGACGAATAATAAATTTTTTTTGGAGTGAGAAAAGCTGCATCATAATTTAAAAAAAAATTTGGACCACAAAATATTTTTTATCCGTATTTAGTAAAACTAATATATATCTTTTATTATTACGAATCAATTTCTACCACTTCGTCATTAATAGATGTATCTTAAACCAAAATTAGATTTTTTGTAATTTTTTTTTATTCGACTCCAATATAACATCATAAATTAGATAAAGGGTGCACCTTAAAAAACCAAATTTTAATATTATAGCTTTTTTGTGAATTAACGACATAATTACTATGTTTTTATTAATTTATTTACACGTATATATCTTTTTTTTGAAATTTCGAAATATACTTATAGGAACTTTTTGATTTCTGATCCACCGTCACATACTATACTTCATATTCCTGTTACTTGTTTGATCGCCGTTTATTAGATCTATTTTAAAAGGTAGTGGTTAATATGAAAGGAGGAGGTGATTCTGTTGACTTTTCCGTTGCTGTATAATTATGCTACCAGGGCACAGACTTATTGATATCTTTGCTGAACGGTGTAGGCTTCTTTCAATTTTTGGACACATTAACAGTGTCTTACACAGAAACCTTTATATTTATTATCGGATTTTAGCATGTTATGGCTTTACTATCTAGTTTCGACAAAAAGCCCCTATGCGAGTATTTTCATTTTGTGTAAATTATTATGAATCCGTGGGTGCGTCGCGGTTGGAACTCAAGTCATTTATAATTGCTTTTCTAAACTAATAGCGTCACCGCACCCATTATATTTTTAGAAAATTAATTTGATGCTATGAAAATCAGCATAAAAATGATATGATATAAAATCCAATGAACTTCTTTCTTTCAACAAAACCAATATAAAATTATTAGTAGAATACATAATAGTGAGATAAACGATACACATAGTAGAAAGATGTAAGAAAAATTGAACACGTTATTTATATATTATAACATAAAGTATATAGGAAGACCGAATTTTATCCGTACAACTACTTTTATATTACAATTTTTGGATTATGTTGTTTTTTATTTCTATATAATAATAATAAAAAAAGAAATCTGCTAATTGAATTTCAAATTATATTATATTATGCAAAAATTTTCAATATTACATTATAAAAACTATTTATATACAATTCATTGTATAATGGATTAATTTGGCTAGCTATACCGACTATCGATTACATATATTGCAATTTATCCAAAAATAAGCATTGATAAAAATAATTAAATCATAGATACAATGTCCCGAACAATAGGCACGATTAAACTACTTAAAACAATGGTAACACGGTGATAAATTTACGAATCTTAACAATGATAGAAAAGGGGATTGATATTTTATTGTAAAAGTAAATCATATGTGCATAAATTGTAAAGCAGAAAAATTATCAGCAAAATTAATTGGTAATAAAAACTTAAATCAATAAGTCTTGAAAGGAGAAGATGTATAGAGAAGAGTTGTATTATGACATGAATATTATGAGTCAAAGAAGACACACGCTTTAAATGTAAGCCACAAAAGGGGAATGTATAGAAGAAGACTGTGTATAGATGGTATAAAATAATTATTAATTTCTTCCGGTCGTAAAAGGGTAATTCAAATTAAACCATGTCAAAAGGTAGGATGGCAATATAACATCCAACCACAGTATTAAGAAACCCCTGGAGGTGGTAGTATTTTCCGATTTACTTGGCGCTTTAGAAGTCTGAAAATCTAAAAAATTAATGTAATTTATACTACATTATTATCATCAACTTAAACTTCTTAAGTATTTCTTGATAGAAAATAAGTGAATGGGAATTAGAAGAAACCAACTTATGAATAACTTTATAGTAAGAGAATAATTCGATAGTTATTGGATTTATTTATGGGACTGAATTTATGCTTTAAATTATATTTTTGTTCCCGAGCACAATTTGCTTGATTTCCTATGAACGCAAATATTTTTATACTTTCGACCATCTTATTTTCTCCTAAGTCTTCTTCAATACTTCATATCTTTTCCAGATCTAATAATTCAAGTGTCTTTCTCAACATGACTCGATATATTTCGTGACTTCGAAGTCTCTATGTTAACTTTTATGATGCTATATAAACATCCCGTCCCAAATTATAAAATATAAGGTGATTTTGCCTTGTACTTATATATTAATGACAGCTCAGATGCTAGCCGATGATACTTTCTGAATTTTACGATCTCAACTATGTTTATATAGTAGATGCTAGCCACGAAAATTTTGATAAGAGTGATGAAATTCTTTTTTTTATCATATACATAAATACTTGGTCTGACATTTGATAATTTGTTGTTTGTTTTTATCCTTGTATCTACTTTGATCACCGCGAATTCGTTTTTTATTATTTATTGTGCTGGGTATATCCAAATTTTCTTGGTTTTTTTGAAAGTTATTTTCTTGCTGACATGAAGTAAAGAAATCTTACTATCTCGCTGTGTCTTCTTGTACAGTCAAAACCAAGTTTTTTTTTGATCTGCTTTTCAAGTGGCTGATCATATTTTAAGAATCGTTACAGTGGGAGATCTTGATCTTTCTCCAAAGAAAATGGTTCTTTTCAGAAAAAAACAGAGCCGAGATTTTTTTGTAGGTTTGATATTTCCATATTGTGGCTGCTTCATGGATCATATTATTTCAAGCATTGAATTCTTATCCACATTGAAGAGTTTTTGATGCTGTGTTTTGGATTTTATTTTACATGAAATTTTTTTTTTTGTTTTTATCTGATTTCTGAAAGATCTAGGTTTGCTACCCCGTATTATATAGAGGAATTCATTCTTTAAGGCTAGATGAGTCACATCTTATGTAAAAATTTCAGTATTCTGCTTATCTAGGTGATTGTTCTCATTCTTGGTCCTGTGATTTTAGTGGCTGGAAGAGGATTCCTTATATATCTTATATTTTCTAAAACACACTCTAGTTCATTTCGTTTGATGCATGGTCTTTTCTCATTGAATAGTTGAGATTTTTTCCATTTTCCACTAAAATACGCCCAATTTTATTGTCTAGCTTTCTAAAGTCTTCTATTTATAGCTTTAGTAAATTAATATTGTAGTTTATCGGTTTTATCGCATGGTGATTTCCCGTCCATAATTTTTTTGCCGTTAAGTTTCGTTTTGCATAGACTACTAGCACATTTTAACATTTCAGCTTATTTTTCTGGTTTATTACTTGATTTAGTGTCTTTTAGCATTCAAAGGTATAATCATCTATTTTTTTCATTTATCACAGTGGAGATATTTGAAATTGGATCGTTAGTCACGGATTTACGTATTATATTTCCTTCTGGGGCATTTGAAAAATTGTGTTGTTTCATTGGACAGTAGTTTTAAGTTTTGATATCTTCTATCAGAATTTTTAAATCGACAATGAAAAATAAACGATTGGTTGTGAGTGCCTTCTTTTAAAGGATATAATTGTATTGATGAGAATTTTTCGTTTAACCTGCGGCTTAGCGGTTTCATACATAGGGCAAGCAGCAATAGAGATAAACTATCTCCTTAGAAAATCACTTTTCTATTATTTCTTCATTATTAAATCTCAGTGATAAATCTCATTTTTTTTACTAATTTTGATATAAATACAATCATCCATTCGTGCATGTTAAGATACTCGAGCATTATGATTCGATAGAATTTATATTTAATTATAATGAAAAGTAATGCTCGTTAGTTTTATTATAATACGAATAGTGCCATATGTAATATAGCGAGATGGTGTTGTCACGAAATGCATAAGTCGTATATTAAGGGGTTGGGAATGCCAACCGAAGCAGAAGCATATGCACATAAACTACGATTTAGGACGATAGTTGGATCAATAAATCTGGAAAGAGGAAGAAATATCGAGAAATAACGTAAAAATGACGAGTTGGAAAGAAGTATGAGCTAAATTTGTTCACAAAATCATCCCGAAGTTTTGATAATAAATTTTAATAGCTGAAAGATCAAAATATGCTTTAAATAAATTAAAAAAGTAGTTTCATTATTATCATAATGAAAAATCTATTTGTCTTCATATTTTCACATTAAATAATTATAATGAATTATGAAAATGAATTAAAACCATAGAAATTTTATTTTCGAGTTTATTTATTTCCAATTTTAAACGATTATTTCATTAACACCAGACGCATCAATGATTTTAATCATGAATTGACGATACCCAATCAAGAACTTGTCATTCATAACAGAAATAATTTTCTTAACTAAATCAACACCTTCATTTACAGTCATATTTTTTTTATAGTACCTATCCAAAATACCACATCCAAAATAATTAGCATATCCTGCACAAAAGTAATTATTAGAATGTGTAGCTCCATACGGGTCAATCATATGCAAATCATATTCTGTTTCCTTTGTCTCCTCATTTTTATATGGACCAGCAACCAAGCATCCAACGCCAATAACTTTTTGTCTTAAACTTTGATGAATTTTTTCTTGTAAAAGATTTGTAACGAGTTTGGGCGTAGTTTCGATTTCATGTCTTATGCTTTCGAAAAGTGAAAGCTCAAGAATATATTCACAAAGCCTAAATGCTTCACCTTGGTCGCCTGAATATGCGAGAATGGTGTCGTTAATGTGGTGAAATTTATTTTCGTCAGTTTTATGGAGAATTATGTTCGATGCTGAATTCATGTCACTTGCTATCATAACAAAGTCTTTGCATTTTATGCCTACTAAGGAATCCATCTTTTTATTATGGGCTATTATAATTTATAGGGAAGGTAAATTTATAATAAAATATAATTTGGCACAATTAAATTTATTAAAATTAAGATGCTTTGACTTCGAATTTAGATAAGATGTATCCCAAAATAAAATATAATGGGACAGAATTAAATTTACCATTTTCTGAAATTTTTAATATGAATTAAGATAAGGAAAATTTTTAATAAAATTTTAGTTGACACTAAGAAATTTACAGATGTTGCCTAAATTTTATTTATTTATGTGTTGATTTTCTTTTTATCTATTTAGACGTGGTCAGCATATTGGGAATATTGCACAACTCCTTGATGCATCTTTTGACACTTTCCTCTATATATCTAATCAACTGCTCTTCTTCTCTCAAATGAGATGAGTTCAAGTGTCTTGCCTACAATTAAATAAAATTAACTTTATAAATCATTGATGTTTGGTAATTATAGATCAATGAAACGTTTTTATACATTCTTATTTCGATTAGGTATATTTAAAACAATATTATTGATATTATACAATAAATTTTTCATAATTAAAATGGCTCATGTGTTTGTAATATAAATTTTATAATCTACTTCTTTAAATGCTTATTTTTTTCACGAACTTAGAATTTTAGAGTGTATTAAAATTTGAACCCAAATAAAAGGCAATAAATAAAGATTTTCTTATTTTTTGAATTAATAAACAATATTACCAATTATTTTTACGATATGCATGTATAGCTGTTTTTTTTTGTTTTTATTCATATTTTAGGAACAAATGTAGAAATCTCGAGCGAGAAAATTTAATATATATCTTTTGTACATCTTAAAAGATTTTGATTTTCAGATTGATTCTTTTTTTTAATACTTATAATGCTAATATCCTTTCATTTCGAATACACGCTGGTATCCGCATTTTTAGCCTATTATTTATTCTTAGGCAGTGTTTATACGAATATCTGTCGAAATATTTATAAATATTTACTATATTTAACAATCTTATATTAAACTTTTATTTTTGTATATACTTCTTTCGCCTTCTATATTATATTTTGAAACCGAAAATATATTTACAAAATTTTCTTGTATTTTTTTATAATTTTTTGTTATCAGAAATCGCAAATATTTCTTTTATAATCTGTTCTCCTAATGCCTATAATAATCTTAACACCTTCAACTCGATGCCACCGATTTTTTTTTGTACCTATTTTAGTTTAGTCTAGATAACATTATATTAGAACCCACAAATTATTATATTCCTATTTTAATTACCTATCACACATTCTTTGCATTCTCTATTTCATTTATATTTAGTATTAAGACAATATAAAAGTTCACTTACTATTCCTGAACTAGCATATTGAAGAAAAGAATGTAAATTTTCAAAAAGCCTTTGTATTTTCTAGGGTAGACTATAAAAAATTAAAACGTTTCCTATTATAGTACTTTTACTGTTGTTCCCTTTCTTACACATATTTGCCTATCTGCACCTATAATACAAGTCAACAATGGTATTTAACATATTTTATTATATATCTCATACTAATTTTATAAGGCTTTATTCAATTATTTCATCTAATTTATAAAAGAAAAAGATAAGAAAGAACGAAAATATAAGAGCGTAATCTTTCTTATTTGTTAATTTTGCATGCTAGCTCTATATAGCTATTGATTTATATTTGGCCTCATAATTCTAGTTTAACCGAATTATTAATATTAATTTTTTTTGGATGGATATTTTTCATCTTTCTTATTGCCCCAGAGTAGGAAAAATAGATTTAGAACTGTTAATTCAACTATGTCATTTTTTAAATTTAAAATGAACTTGTTTTCGCCTTTAAATATGACACCAAATAAAGCAAAGACAAGCCGTAGAACGGCATATACCGAAAAGTTTGATTAAAAATCTGAAATATAGTTTAAAAAAGGATATTTTTAGAATTAAACGAATAATCGATTTTTTCTCTTTTTTATTTTTAAACATAAAGAAAAAAGACAGGGTATTCACTATAATAAATATATGTATTTCAATAGAGGATGACATTCAAGAGCTTAAAACTCAAGTAAATATAATATTGACTATTTAATAACGAATTAAATAAAAGGTTTCAACTTTTATATCTAAATCCCCCATAACACTAGAATAAATGATTCATGTGAAGATGAGACGTTTAAAAGATTTTTGCATACTAGTATCGAAGTTTGCACATTGATCTAGTATCGATGGACTCTGCGATAGTTCAAAAAAAAATTGATATTTATTTTATGCATGAAGTTTTAGAGGTTCAAGCAAATCGAATTCAAGTTTACCTATTGTTCTATTATCGATAGAATCTGACATGAATTATAAAAAAAATGCAATCTTATTTTGCCATTACTGCCTGTTTGGTTTATAATTTTGTTTTATAGGATGTTTTCTCTATTGATTATTGCTGCAATTATAGCCATAAAATATAGTTCTAAGGATTATTATATTATTTTACTGCTTAATTGTGCTGGTGCTGGTTTTATATGGTTGATTTAAATTTCAAGAATATATGAATAAATATGTTATTTTAAGGTCTACTATTTATTTATAAATGAACTAGTGGGTCTTTTATATGATTAAGGAAAAAAGCTAGTAACCCATTAAAAATACAAGTTTTCATACGAACACAAGGTTTAATTATAAAAATAAAAGTATTGTATAAAATTGACGTATTATTAGCCTTAAATATAATACCCTACTGTTTATTCCTTTAAATTCATAGCCTAAAAATTAGGTTGTATATGATCGATTAATTGTTTTTTTATTTTAGAATACAATAAAACATAATTTTTTGATTATTAATTGTTTATTTACATCGGCTGCATATCTTTTTCGATTTTATCGGAAATTACTTGTGTTAGACTCTTCTTGCACATAAATTATGATAGTTCAAAATGTATATAACGAATTTAAATGCCACTTTTATGATCGACCAAACTTATTAATTGTTTATTAAAAAATTTTATTCCATTTTTTTTTTAAAAAGTAAATTATGATATAAAGTAATAAAAATAATTGTTTCTAACTAGTCATTAAAAGAAAAATACCACCTTTTAAATATCATAATATTAAAATAAAGTAAATAAGAATATAAATAAACAACCCAATATAAAATATATACAGAAACAAATGTGATCAGCAACGTTTTTCCCGATTGTTTTTATCATTATTTTTAAAGCCTGGGAACTTTAGTTTGACCGAAAAAATCTTAGAATGGAACTAATGCCATTGAAAATTCTTTTTTATAGTATCTCTAGTTTCTATAGTCAAATAAAAATATGACTTATGCATTCTTACATGAAATTTGTTATGATTTATATTTATATGCTTGTAACCAAAAGTAAATTTTTACAGCTATATCTATATTAATAACTATGATCTACATCCAATTGTATTGTTAATATATCGAGTATAAGCATTATTATTTATATGAATTTGTTGACTATTACTTATGAATATAAAATAAGCTGGCCCATTCTGGTTTAAATTTGCTACTTATTTAGTTTACTTATGTGTTACTTTAAGTGTTTCAACTGTATAAATTTTCTAAACGTATTATAAATTTTTTATATTTATAAATAGCTAAAAAAAAACACACTCAATATCTTTTAATACACAATTACAATCGAGATACGAACTATTTAGAAAAAAACATTATTTACTATATTTATATCCTAAAATATTTTTTACATATATTAACTAGTGAATAAATAAGTATTTTATGATGTTTCACTCTTTATTAATCAACAATAATTTAACTTTCTAAAGCATACAACCACCCTCCTCCCTTAAGAAGTAATCCTTGTATGTTTCAAAATATTTTTTACTGGAGTTTTCATAATAGTTCTTAATTCCATTTATTTGTGCTTTCGCTGCTTTTTGAAACGATTCTTCACTTATACCTGCCTTTTTATCAAGTTGAATCGTCGCTTGACCCCGAAAAAAATGGGTATCAATTTCACCATCTTCCAATTCCATTTTAATTGATCCTTCATTGTTGTAGACTTTAAATAAAAAAACACTTGTCATTAAAAATAAAATTCCAATCATACAATCTTAGTGCGTATATTATTTATATTTTAAGAGATTCTAGAAACATGGTGTTAATATTTGAATTCATGCATCATCAAAGGCTCTATTCATACTTAAAATGACTGTTTGATTTATGAGTCAGAAAATAATACAAGGATAATTGAACGATATGGGTATATGTCTTTAAAATATCAATGTATGTTTTAAACATGTCATAAAAAACCAAAAATAGGGCTAAAACTCTGAAATAAAATAATTTTGAAAATATTCAAAAAAGAATTTACATTTAAGGATATGGTTTTTTAGAAGAAAGCACATAAAATTTTTTTACACACAATATAGGCATGGGTTGAATTTGAAAGGAATAATTTTTTATTTGAACAAAGTACGTCTTTTGTGATAACAAATTTTTTTTTATTAATTTTTAACCCTTTTATTTGATAAATATAATCGGAAACCAAGTATAAGCTTTTTTAATAATATCATACCTAAAAACAGACACACCGACACCAAAATAAAGCAATATAGACAAATCAAATTATAAATTAAACAACAAGTGAACATATAAAAACTAACTAAGTAATCGAACCCAAGTATTTAATAATTAAACAGGAAAAACAAAATTAAAAAAAAAGATTATATATAAGTATTAACTCGTTTTGATCATATAAAAAGTTCGGTTGTGACAAGAAAAATTTAAATTAAAAAAAAGATTGGTAAATCATATTATATTTACAAATTATTAAATTAAATAGAAGTACCCGTGGAAAAAATAAAATTTCTACCTTTATTCTATAAAATTTAAAAAATTTCTTTTGATTCAATTGTTGTGAGCCTTTAATGGCAATAAGATAATTAATATAAAAATCTAAGGGAATAATGTTAATAAACAAAAACGTATGGAAAAAAATAAATGAGCTACTGTAATTAATATCTTAAACAATATAAATATTATACCGTGAGTAGAGATGTGGTATGTATTGGTAGAAAATAATATAAAATTATATAAAAGAACTCGAACTAATAAAACAGATCGTGGTGTATAAAAAAACTATAGTATTGAAAAAAATCCTTGAACTTTTAGGTCTTATGGATAGAAAAAGCATCTAAGAAGATGTAAGAGAAGAGGATATTACAAAGAGTATAGATAGTATGAATTCACTGGAAATCAATCAAGCTAAGTTAGATAAAAAAATAAAAAATCACCCAACGAAATTAAACTATAAATAAAATTTGCCTATCCAAGAGGACAAATAAATTTTATTTGCACTGATATTTGTCAACATTAATACGAAAAACAATACTTAACAATTATAAACCATGAAAACAATAGGGTACAAATATTTATAAAATAAAATTTATTATCTAATAAAAATAATGTTCGTTTTGTTAGTACAGAGTATAATGCTTATAATTTAGACTTGTTCCATGTAATGATATTATAAATTTTCAGAAATATTTTGGTTTTCTCTTTTTCTTGTATACATTTTTTAATGTATACATCGATTCTTTACTATTTTTTGTGTATTTGTACGTTGATCATCGAAACCAATGCTATGATCCAAGTTTATTTTCATCATATATTTACTATATTGATGCCATTTTTCTTTACCTGTATAAAGCCCTCAATTAGTACACTCGTTTTTTTTATCAGTTCCAGTTTGGTATAATTCGCACATTTTCCTCCATAATACAAAAATGCTTTGCTTAATTATAAATATTTATGCTATTTTACAAACAACTTTCACAGTTTTACGAACGACAAAACTTCGTTTTCTAAACTTTTAAATAGCCAAATCTACGTGCATAATTTTATTTCAAATTTTTCGAAATTTAAATACTGTTGCAACAGATAAAAAAGGTTTTATTTTAAACTTGTCCATGTGTATTATTGGTAGTATATGCATCAAAATCTGTTTATATATAATTAATAGTTCTAATATCATCAACTGTATCATAGAAGGTACCTGAAGGAACTATATGTCACGAACCAGGTTGAGGCATATATTCAAACCTTGGGATTGAGAAAAACCCATGAATTAATAAGTCTAATAAGAAGGAGGGGTATTGAAGAAGACTTTGGAGAGGAGAAGATAGCCGAAAGTATAAATACGCTGTGCGTACAGAGAATCAAGCAAGCTGTGTCTGAGAACAAAAACTAAAATTACGACTATAAATATATCCCATAAAGAAAAAAATAACTAATATCATCAACTGTACATTGACATAATAAAAATTCCTATTAGAGAGTTATAATATCCCTATAATTGACCGCGCAACTGAATTAAAAATTAGTATTTATAAAATTTTACCCTTAAAATTAGTTACAAAGTACAGTTTTATACCAATACAATTACTTAATTTTTGTAGCTTTTTATATTTTTTCATTTTTTAGTTGGTAAAATAGAAGTGATAAAAATAATTTTTGTACTTTGTATGCTCTAATTAGTAATTACGGGCCTATATGCTTTTGGTTTCGTATTCATATATTATAAATATTTCGATATAATTTTAGGAAAAAATTGAAATAGTAAATGCATTAAAAAATCCATCCCGAGACGCATTTATTTATATGTCATCATAATCAACTTTAGTGCTCGCAACTGAAATTAATGTTTAACAGAAATAATATAATCTCCATTTAAATATCTATAGAAATCGAGAAAACGTTTAAAGTAAAAATAACAGTTTTTAAAAATATGTAACATGATTTTCTAGGCCTTAATTTCATCTAGTTCAAATAAAAGTGTGCATTCTAAATTTTATAAGGGGAGGGGAAGACTTGAACTCAGTTTATAAATTTAGTTATTCTTGTCTGGAAAATGCATCGATATTGTTTAGGTTTATAAATTAGATTTTACAAACTATTCATTTGTATTGAAAAGGATTCGTTTTGCCTAAAATTATAGTAAATAAGCTATGGTGTTATAATTTCCTATATTAATAAATTCGAATGGCAGATTTTTGTACTAAAGTAGATAAATTTCATAGCATACAAGAAAGTCAAAAAAAAGATTAAATTGTATACATCACATATACCTTACGAATATCTATTTAATAAATTATGCAGCATAAACAAAAAAACCTATTATCACAGTAATAAATATAAAAATATATGATATGAGTGTAAATAATACATTTTACAAATATATATTTGGTTAATATCGATGATTATTTTGCATATATAAAATCGGAAAATTATGTATTTAATAAAAAGATAAAGTTTGCCACGTTTTCACAATTCTCTAAAAATAAAAAACTAGAGCAAGCACGGATAGAGGTAAAAAAAACATAAAAAGTTATATTGACTAAATGCTACAGGAAATTATATGTTTTTTCAATAAAAAAAAGCGAAAAAGTAAAAGATTTAGAAGGGGAAAATCGACGGAAAATATTTAGAAACCAAAGTATTGTGATTAACTGAATTATATTCTTAAATGATCAAAAGATAACGTTGAAATATATAGCAGAAGAATTAACAATTCGTGATTTAAAAAACACGAGCTTTCGACTAACTAAAACCATATGTAAGATCTTTTAATTTTTAAAAAATATAATCTAATGACTTGCATTTAAAAATATAATGATTCTAAAAAATAAAGCTAAAAATATAGTTTAAATAAGCCTTAAAAAGTAAAGATTCATTAATCTATAAATTATATCTTAAAAATTACACACCTAGATATAAATATATTAAAACGCGTGGTTCCCATTTTTTTATGAAAAATATGCTTAATGCTTATCTTTGGAATGTAGTTCTAAACATAGTAATTTCATTTGGCTTGAAAACTTCATGTCTTAAAGCGAATTCATTAGACCGATCTAAAATATGTAAAAATGAACACTATTTATTTTAATGATGTAACAATAATCAATAGTAATTTATTTCTGCTAAATAATTTTTTTAGAGAGGCAAATAGCATTTATAAAAATTTTCTTTTATATAAGTTATAGCCTAGCTGCGATTTATATTGTTGATTTCTGGATAAAAAAAACCAAAATATAATTTTTTAGATATTTTTATATATTAATCCACACATCAAAATTTAATACAATTGAAACTGGTGAGCAGTTATCATTTATATTCATGATCAAGTATATATCCATACATTACTCGAAGTCACAAACCAAATCTAGACATATGAAACTATATAATTGAATAGAACTCTTGAGCTGAAAGATCTTAATAAGAGCAGTAGTATCAAAGAAGATGAAAGTGAAAATCGTACAACGAAGAGTTAGTTTTGATGAGCCCAACTAAAATAAAGATAAGATAATTATAAAAAAAAATTTAATTTTTATACTTAAATATAGCCATAAAAAAAGATTTAAGTTGCTCATATATACATAAAAACGACATATTTTTATTTTATGTGTTGTATTTCTTTATATCAATTTCAACTAGGTCGGCCCATTAGGAACATTGCACAACCCCTTGTTGCATCTTTTGGCATCTTTCCCAGATATAACTTGATCAACTGCTCTTATTATCTCAAATGAGATGTTTTAAAGTGTTTTGAGAAGTGTGAGAGCTTGCATGTATGCTTCTGATTTATACGGGATTTCTAACTCCTTACATGTATTATAGACTATTATTTATTTATGGGTTAATTTTCTTTTTATCGATTTATCTATTTAGACGTGTTCAGCGTGTTGGGAATACTGCACAACTCCTTGATGCATCTTTTGACACCTTCCTCTGATCTATCTTCATCAACTGCTAATATATTATATTATTATAGATATTATGTATTTCATAAAATAAAGTTGCTATTGTGAATAAATCGCTATATTATTATACACTGACTCTTATGGTTCGTTGATAAATTTATTTTAATTTGTAAATAAAATAAATGATTTATTGCTATGAAGAGGCCGAAATTATTATAAATCACCGTAAAAACCATTAATAGACTTTTATCGTTAGAAGCATGGCTAAATGAATTTAAAATATATGAGAAATTTTAAATAACTTAATAAAATATATTCGTTCTTTAATAATTTCCTTAATATTGCAATTTGTCTATAAATTTAGATAATGAGGCAAAAGGGACTAAAATCTTAGATACATAATTTGAGAAACGGAACAGAAAATATATTAGCATAACTATTTTAACATGCAACTGTTTCTTTGTCATATTTATAGTAAAGTAAAAACCGAACATCCTTTAAATATTTCTAATATTTAGGAAAAGATTCGATGTATTAGCAGGATGCAATTCAAACATTTATATAATAAATAGAAAAAATTAAATACAAATCATAGAAACTCATTCAACCATTATAAAATCAACTTAATATTGTAAGTTCGTTCATTAAGAGTAAATTGAAAATATATGCAATATATACAAATCCAAAATTCAATTTTGGAAATTTCCACACCAATTTTTGTAATTTATCATCCGAATTCTTTTTTTTGAATCACTCACTTAAAAAGAAATTATTTATTACCTTATTTAAAAAATTAGGAAATGCAATCAATATTTCCGATAAGGGAATTTTTGTTATTAATTTAAAAGAATAAATTTTTAGGTGAAATATTTATAAATCGCAATGAATCCAGCGAAAGAAAATCAAAACGAAGAAACTGTAGATGTTAATATCAATATACCCAGTAAATCAAAGTCAGAAACCAACTTAACTCAGGTGATTCAGCAGCATGCACTTTTTTCAGCTAAAGAAATATTAGAAAAATTCAAAGAAAAAGAAAAAGGTGCTGTCTTAACTAAAAATCACAAAGAAATTATTGAAAAACCAAATGAGATAAAACAAGAAAACAACGCTGTCGCTTCTATAAATGGAAATAAAGATAATGATTCTCAAAATTTAAAGGTTGAAGAGACTATACAAAAGGATAATATAAATTCAATTGTTGTAATAGCCGAGAATCCCAATAATGCATTAGAAAAAACAGAACAAAATACCTTACAATCAGATAAAAAATCGATTGATAATACAAAGACAACAGAAATAAAGAACGAAACTAAAATAAATGACAAAACTGAAGCAGGCAAAGAAAAAAGCGTAAACAATATAACCTCGAAAAAAGATATAGTCGACGCAAAAAATGTTAAGGAAGCAAAGAAAACAATAGTAGTCATCGAAAGAGAAATTTATAAGCCCGTTCCTTTGACAGAAAAAGAAAAAACGAATAGAATATTGAACACAATACTGATATTATTGTTTTTAGTCATAAGCATTACTATGTGGTGTTTGTTATATTGGGATATTTTGAATGGGGGCTTACTAATCGCAGGAAGCATAATTAGTCCTATAGTATTTTTTATTTTACTGATTGCTCTATTGAGCGAGCAACCTTTTTTGATAGATAGTTTGATTACGTTTATCACGATTTTATTATATATCATAGTTTCTACTATGGCACACGTTATTGTTTATTTTTATTCCAAAAGCGAAGTAAAGAATAATTGATGATTTCATATTATAAATCTCTTAGATATTTTTTTTATTAAACATATTTACAATTCTCTTTTTTTCTTTAAGACTAGATGATATCTCTTTAAAAATAAAAATTCATTAAAATAAATTAAATTATTGCCTATATTTTGTTGTAAGTTGATTTTAACTAGATTTTTGATATTAATTTAATTATCACGGTATAATTATGGCTCTTAGTATAATATTTGAAATATAATTTGCACAACTTTACTTATTAATGGAATCAAAAGATATCGATTATAAATTAGGATTACAATATATACATTTTTTATATCTAGAATAATCTAGTTCTTTCTATTATCTACCCAAATATCAATAGAATATAAATGAAAAATGGTTTGGATTGTTTTCAAGATAAAATATGTTTAAATCGCTTATATAATCTAAAAATATTGAATTTGTTAAAACAACAAACTATAATAAAAAAAAGTTTTTGAAAAGGATTATCTATGCTCTATATGGCTAAGAGAAGCTAATTGATGCTTATGGATGAAATACGTCAATAGCAGTGGATATTAAAAAATATTTTATGCGATCTTAAGTAAAGTAAAAATCATATTCTGATGGATATGCTATTATATAAAATATTCCACAGATATATGTTCATTCAAATATATTATGGATTTGTAAATAAACACATTTATTACACGTCATTAGACCTATCAGTGCATGTGAAAACATCATATTACAAAAATACTATAGAAACAGTGAAAATATTTTATAATGAAAGATCACATATTTTTTGTATATTTATTTCCTCATTTCGCTACTAATTAATTCTTCTAAAAACATATTTTAAAATGTAGAATAGAATCGACTTTCACGCGTAAAACAAATAATTATTGTTAATCTATTCATAGAATTTTTCTTGCTTTTTACCAGATATAAATATTTTTGTTATGAATATTTATTCTATTAAATAATAATCTTAAGACACACGAGATAAATTTCATTTTTTCTAAATCAAATATATTGATAAATTTCCGCATATTATCATGGTTTATGAATATTATATCAATTAAAAACATATTAGGGTTATTCTTTAGCGTATTAGAATACATTTTATATAGTTTTATACACAAATCATCGATAGATGTATATATTAATAAAAAAATTATGTTTTTTTCTATTTTATTTTGCTTTGATTCTGCTTCATTAATAGTTTACGATCAACGGAAACATTTTGATATTTTATATCCTCAGAAAGTTACTCTTTTTTTGCAATAAAAAGAATTTTAGCTTTAAATGTTATGTTAAATGTAGCCATAGATTCTCAAACGAATTGTTTTTTTTGGCGCCTTCTTAAATGCCAGAAAATTATTAATAAATACTATATGTTATAGAAATTTTTCTTTAGTAATATAGTTAGATAAACAAATATATTTTTCTAAAAAGATTATTATGGAAAAGTGTAGATTTATGTGCTATAAGTTCATGTAACTTATTTTTTCAATTATCGATCAAAAGTTGCTTTTGTGGATATGGTTTAAATGAATTGAGCAATAAACAAATTTAAAATAATAATGATCTTCTCTTTTACGTAAATTAATTGTCAAGAATATGCAAAAAAATAGAAAAAAAAATGGTTTGCATTTTCAGATTATATTTAATTGAAGGGTTAATAAATTAATTCGAATGAGTTTTTCATCGAGTGATTCCAGCAGTATTTCAGATATTGATCTAGAAACTGATCACAAAAGAAGCTTTTCCCTACCAAACCTGTCAAAAATGCATGATGGATGGGAGAATAGAATGGCATGTAATTTGGATTTCTATTCAGCACCTTCTATTCTAGTTGAAAATAAAAAAGAAAGACCATATGAATCATATCAAATAAGCGATGAAATCAGCCTGGATAGAAGAAGACGATCAAAAGGAGAAAAGGTACTTTTGAAATTGAACTTATTTTTATTGCTACTTCTTATTCTTATGTTCATTGTAATTTGTATACTTTTTGAGCATGGTTTCGTGGGTGGGAAATACAGTAAGACTTCATTTTTTTGTCTTTGTGCATTTATTTTTACTTTTTGGAGTATATTCATGTACGGTTTAGGATGTGAGCCACTTTATAAAGTATTTACACTTATTTTAAATTTTATTTTTGTGTGGACTCTAATTATTTTTGCTATATTTTTTGAGGTAGATCATAGCCAAAAACCCTTAATAACCATTCAAGAAACGAATGTCGATGGGTGGTGGGACTGGATGATGGAATCGGGAATTCATATAAAAAAAGGCAGTAATTAATTGATGTTGAAATAAGATATCTTTTACACAAGGGTCTAAATTTTCGAAATGACACAGGAGAACCTTGTACTGCCTTATTAAATTGTTAAATCACAAAAATATATTGGTTTTTTTTGCAAATAAAATCAAATTCGTGATATTTCACGTTTCAGCTTTAATATATTATACTATAAAAATGTTCATCATCATAGAAATAAAGCAATAATAATGTAATAGGGAACGAACAAAAATATTTTTTTTTGTAATAATGCAACGAACAACTTAAAAAAATTCAAAGAGCACATTACTTATAAAATTTACGAGATTAAAAAAGTATGATTATTATACATGAATTCTACATATATAACCGATCGTTCTTTTTCAAATAAAAAAAATGCTATAATATAAAAAACTATGATAATCAATTCGAAATTCTAATCTTAAAACATAAAACAATTTCCTTGTATTTTGCGAAATAAATTTATTCATGTTTTTATCTTTAACTAAAAATAAGCTTAATTTAATGCAATGAAATTATTTTGCTTTCTTGTCATAGAAATTTTAGAATTAATCTTGTGTGTGAAAAATTTTTTTAAAAAAAGACGCGTTCATTTTTTATATTAAATTCTCTCTATCTTTAACTCCTGATAATGTTATTTTCAGAAAAAATTAATATTTAATGCTTTTCTTTTACTAGAATTTTCAGATGTTTATTATATAATTTTAAAAAGAATGCAAAAGAAACGAAAAAGATAAAGACAATACAGTGATATAAAAAAAACATAAAAGAAAAATGATAATTACATAAAATTTATGATCGTTATTTTTATGACATAACAATAAATTTACCTAAAATAATTAAAGCCAGCTAAAATTTCAAATAATAAATATGATATCTAGCATTGAAGATTTATAAAATATCAAAGATTTACTCCTTCTGTTTCTAATATTTATTAAGGGTCGGTGTACAAGCAAATTAAAAAACGGATGATATTACATTATCTCGACTCTACAGTGTGTATAAAGAAAAAATACATTGTCATATTTTATATAAATTAACATGACAACTAATTAACTATACTACTACATTTTATATGTCTTGGCATCAATGATATCATGTTGCGTAAAGGGGTGAACATAATGAGGTTGATTTAGCAATAACTACAAACAATTCATATAAATTTGCACGTTTATTTTAATAATTATATGGGGTAATTTAGCATTTTTTTTTGTTTAATATAGGAAACACACAGTCGAAGAATTATTGCACGCCGTAAATATATTTTTCTGTTGACATTATGCAAAGAAGACTACAATCCTTACTTTGTTTTTATTTCTTGATTTGAGATATTTATTTATGGAATAATTTTCTTTTTATCGATTTTATCTATTTAGACGTAGTCAGTGTGTTAGGAATATTGTAAAACTCCTTGATGCATCTTTTGACACCTTCCCCTAATCTATATTCATCAACTGCTCTTTTTCTCTCAAATGAGATGAGTTCAAGTGTCTTGCGGAATGCAAGAGCTTGCATATAAGCCTCTTCTTCGTCCGGGATTATTACTTATTAATTATATTTATATTTATCAATAATTCCATAAATTAATATGTTTTTTTATCTATTCCTCTAGAACTAAACATAATTTTTAATAAATTATATTTTAATAGGTACCTAATTGTTTGCGTACGTATTTAAGACAAAAACATTTTTATTTTTTTCGAAGTCTAAAAATATCATAAAATGTGGGATGTCAGCAAGAAAAGGCACACACACGATACGATTAAGAAAGACACATAGGTATATTAGTCTTAAATGATGAAATATGAAGAAATTGATTTATATATGATGTATTTTGGTAATTATTAGCTAAATTAGAACTAAAATACCATATAAATTTTGATCTGGAAAATATGCTAGAATAAGATTGCATGAAATTGAAAAATATAAACAAATATGGCTATTTCTAATCTTAATTTTAAAACAAGTAAATAAAATGTTAATAATTGATTTTTGTCTAGATTGGAATTTCTAAAAATATTTCAAATGAATTCGACAATAAATTTTCAATTAAAGGAAAAAATAAAGTTAAGAATAAGATTTTTTTGATAAAAACTAAAGTTTTTTTATAAGTAAAACACATATAATTTTAATTTGGAGTTCAATGCCTAAAATATCAAATTAGGAAATAATTACAGTTAAAAATAATATATTACAGAATTATTTCATTTAATTTATATCTATTAAGCTGAGCATGAATAATTTATATTTAGATCTGGTGACATCCCCTTTTAATTAGATGCATATATGTTAATAATATCATATTAAATAAATAAAACATTATATACAGTGCTCTCACGATAATAAAAATCTCAGAATTGTTCACTGTCAATCAAATTAAAGAAGTAATAGCTGTTAAGAATAACAAATTGTAGAATAAAAATATGTTTTTTACTTTATAATAAGTACGACATCAGAAATTTTAATTCTAAATCCGAAAACTGTATATTCTTTTCGAGAATCAATAGTTGTTAATAATACAATATTGGCGATACAAATATGTTTTTTATTCATAATAAGTACAACATCGGAAAATCTAATTCTGAATCTGAAAACTGTATATTCTTTTCTAGAATCAATATTTGTTAAAAATACGATTTAGCAACTAAAAATATGATATTTTTATTTATAATTGGCTGAGCATAATGAATTTAATATAAATTTGAACATCATATTAAATTTGAGAAAAAATATTTTTATGAATAAGATATCACAAAATAATTTTTTTATTTATTTATAATTAGCAGAGTATGATTAATTATAATTCAAAATTTTAACATCATATTAAATATAAGAAAAATTATTTGTATAATAAGATATCACAAAATAATTTTTTTTTATTTATAATTAGCAGAGTATGATTAATTATAATTCAAAATTTTAACATCATATTAAATATAAGAAAAATTATTTGTATAATAAGATATCACAAAATAAAAATATAATTTTTAATTTCATATCGATATACAACATTGTTTAATCGGCATAAGTGACCGGGACACCCGTAATTAATTCATCACCACCAACAAATGAAACCCTTTCATCTGGTTTAAAAAGTTCTCTTCTACAAATTGGGCATACTTCTGAAGTTTCTATGCACCTTTTTAAGCAACTTTTATGAAAGACATGACCGCATTCGATTTTCTTACCGACTGTCATTTCACAGAAACAAATAGGACAATTAGTATTATCGCCTGAAGGTGTTATATCTTCACATGTATCCAATCTTTTAGAGATATCGTAGTATCTAAGAAACGAGTAAATCTTTTTATAGAAGAGTCTTAGTGTCGAAATCGCTTCTCTGAACAAATTGAAAGGAAGTCTAAAATTGATTGCAGTAAAGACAAAGAATGAGACGACACAAATTAGTCTTAGACCGAGAAAAACGATATCATTTAAAAAGAGAAGTATTGTTTTTCGTTCTTCAATCAGAGGATCTCCGCTTGAATCCTTTTTTTGAATGAATACGAAGAAAATATTTCTGAAACAGAAAAGTGTCACTATACCAAATTCGTATGCGAAAAGAATGTACAGTGATGGTTTCTTCAATGTATATAATAATGAAGCTCTTGATGAAATTCCAGCTAAAAAACATATTATTCCTACCAATAACATTATCTTTCCATTTTGTTGACTTTTTATTCGTTCTATTATGATCCAATTCATGCATTTTAATGAAAGTAAGAAAGAGAAAACAATCAAGTTTTTTATATTTAGATCATCTGAAAATATCGTTACAACAAGAAGGATGTCCGTAAGAAACATGAAACAGTTATCGTTCACATTTGATATCTCGTCTGATCGGATTGTACCCAGAAAGTAGACTAATAACATTTTTGAAGCGATGTACATCAACAGTATTATAAAGACCGTGTGCACTAAATGGAGCCCGTTGTTTTGAACTATCGAGATACACAAAGGATAGAACCATGGATCTTTTTGATATTCACGATAAATGAGACTCAAGAGCAGAAACGTATGGAATAGCCCGTAATACATCAACTTTATCATTTTCTTGGGGTATGTTTATTCGGGCTTTTATAATAAATATCGAATGAAATTAATGTTTATACTCATCCAATCAAAATAAATAGAAATTATTAAAAATGCAAATATTAAATCATGACATTTTTCGTATGCAAACAAATAGAAGTGCATAAAAGAAGAGGAGACATACATAAAAACATTAGTTGGTGAGGACTCATCAAGTATTGGCAGTTGAAAGAAGAAGACCCAAAAAAGCAGAGACACACATAAAAACATTAGTTGATGTGGACTCATGAAGTATTGGTAGTTGAAAGAAGAAAACCAAAAAAAGCAGAGACACACATAAAAACATTAGTTGGTGAGGACTCATCAAGTATTGGCAGTTGAAAGAAGAAGACCCAAAAAAGCAGAGACACACATAAAAACATTAGTTGATGTGGACTCATGAAGTATTGGTAGTTGAAAGAAGAAAACCAAAAAAAGCAGAGACACACATAAAAACATTGGTTGGCGAGGGACTCTTTCATTATTAGCTATTAGAAGAAGAAGATTAATAGATGAAGTTTGTGAAGAATATATACTTTAGAAGCATAATAGGATTGAAAATGATTTAGAATTAATAAGATATGGAAAGAAGAGATTTATAGTAAAATATTTGTAAAAAAATGATTATGAAAAAGGTAGATGGAGTTGAGAATCTCACTTGAATTTTTAATTATTGTATAGAGGAGATGTACATGCGTGGGTTTTGAATAAGATGGGATTCAAAATTAAAAGTATATTTTTCTCATAAGATAAATTTAACAGTTTTGGTCGGTTGAAAGGGGGCATAGTGTAATAAACAAAACTAACCCATAAATAAATTTATATAACAATGTATTAAATACTGCCTAAAAACCTTTGGATTAATAGGTCTCAAAAGAAGGAGGGTATTGAAATAGACTTAAGAGAGGAGAAGACAGCCGAAAGTATAAATACGCTGTGCTCCCAGAGAATCAAGCAAGCTGTGCCTGAGAACAAAAACTAAAATTAGAGCTAATAATTTAGCCTATAAAATAAAATTCATATAAAATACTGGCAAAATATAGGATTGAGAAAACCCCTTGAACTAATAGGCCTTGAGAAGAGGAGAGGTATTTAAGATGATGAAACAGAAGAGGCTATAGCCAAGAGCATAGATATAATATTCCAACAGGAAATCAATCACATTTTGCATGGAAAGAAAATCTAAATTACAGTTCCAAAATTAACCTATAAATAAAACTATTTTAAAATAATGCCTGCTCGAATACTGCTACACATGAAAAATTGAGATAGGATATTGCCAAGATACTAAAAGTCGTATATTAAGGATTTGATAATTCAGACTAAAGTATAAGTATGCGCTTGAAAAGAAAATTGTGGAAGATAATTGAAATAAAAAGTCTTAAGAAAAGAAATACCATGATAATATTGTAGACATGATGTGATATAAATTAGTATAATTCAAACATGTTCTATACACCAATAAAAAATTTTGCTTTAAAAATTTTAGATACCTAAAAGTCAAATATATCCATAAATATATAATTTTTATCCAAAGTAAAGATATTCAGAGGAATGAGAGAAAGAGAACATTCAAAGGACGTAAATGTGACAATAGTGAAATGAGAGAACTTTACGCAATATAATTTAACAATTAAAACATAACTAACAAAAAAAAACAAATAATATGTGATCATTTTTTATTTTCACCCCGATGAAAAGGTTGGAAATTTCCCCCCATTTTATAAAGTTTGTGCTGCAAAATAATATCAACAATGGTAAATAGGGGTTAGAAAGACGAATTAATTTTAAAAATGATTTTAGGCGTTAAAACCGAGGTTTTATGGTGTTTTAGTTGTTTATATCAGACACCTTTATTCATACTAACATTTAAATTCACCGATACCTAGCTTTGTTAAACATAAATTATTTTAAATCGTTAAATTATTGTTTTATAAATAAAAATGACGCTTGAAATAGTTAATTAATATCACCGAGTGTGTTTTTCATCTTTTTTTGGCAAATCTATGGAAAAAGCATTTTATATTATTTTATTAGAATCATGTCTTGTATCAATAGCGTTCACCAAAGAAACCAATTAATTCATGTCTAATATTGTAATTTCACTGTATGTGCATTTTTGATATTTTTAATGCGGCATGTAGACCGTATAAAAAAAAATGTGTGTTTTATACTGTATATAATCATATTCACATTTGTATTTTGAATACTTTTACTAATTAAATTATTTAAATATAATATAGATTTGAATATGCCTTTCTTATTCTTCCACAGATCCATCTTTCAGTCATACCAATCATACAATAAAATGCATTTTAATATAAAACCTTTCTACGCGGCACAGACTGGAGAAAGAAGCGTCTTTATTATTATAATTATTTCAATTATGTAGCAAGTGAAATCATATAACTTATCTATGTGGCATAGGAATACAACGAATAATAAAGTGAAACATAGCCATTTTAATTTTCATTAGTTAGATATATGATCAAAATCTTTTTTTGTTATAATTTTTTTTTGCATATCAATAACATGCAATAATCTGGAAACATTTCTCTTATTTACAGAAGTCTTTTTATCATAAAATTTTACTTTTTAGGTTCATTTTAAATATAACAATTTTGCTTTGTTTAAGCTGTGAACACTATACAAACATATCTAAAAATGTAATTCGCACAATGTAACGAAAAAAAAACATATTTTTATTTTTAAATATGGGCTAAGTTTATTTTTTTACCATCACCATCTATTAAGAGGCGCCAGCCTATTGATAATTTCGCACAACTCCTTGATACATCCTTTACGACCTTCACCTAATCTTTGTTCATCAACTGCTCTTCTTTCTCAAATGAGAAGATTTAAATTATCTTATTAAATATATTTAACAATTTATGATCAACTAAGAAGAAATTGAAAAGGGGTGTTTAATTTAAAAACAAAATTAAATTTTATTTTCAAATTAACACCAAGATATCGTCTAAATTCCTTCAAAAAAAAATCAAAACGATAGTAAAATAGGCAGTTCTGTTCTACATTAAAGGTTGTGGAATAAGTTTAACTGATTAAGTAAATTGAATATCAATTATAACCATTTCTTTTTGAATATCTTTAGATTCTATATTTAATTTTTCAGGCATATAAAATGATGTGAATACCTTATACTATGGCATTAGATTCTATTTCATTAGTTTGTTTTATCTATATAAAAAAAAGCTAAAAAATAATTTCAATTATTTTGGTAAAAGCGCATGGGTTAAAAAGGTGAAAAAAGGAAATGAATATTCATAGCAAGATTGGTAGAAAAAATGCTTAATACAATTTTGATTTAACGATTACTTGCAATAAAGTTAAATAAAACACCTGTTTTGCTCCAAATATATTTTACAACTGGTTAATCATATTCGAGCTATTACTTGCAGAAAAATTTCAAGGAAGTTTTTACTATCTATCAATTCTATATAAAACAAGTTCTATAACCAAAAACAAATTAAAGGTAATTCATGAATGACCTTTCACCACGTTTAGCTTATGTTTTTTTTGTGATTAAATCAAAGCAAATAAGAAAAATATGGGCGAAAAATACAAGGATTATAATTGAGAACATAATAAATTGTATTTTGCGTTTTAAGAAATGTAAAGTTTGCTCTAATTTTATATTTGTAATAAAGGCTTTCGTATAAGAATTTGATGATTTAAATTTAATTTTAGATGAAAATAAACGTCATTGGGCCAAAGCTGACGAATCAATAAGGTTCGATATGGTCATTTCGTGTATCAAGAACATAAACTTCAATTGACTAATAGTAACTTTTTCATATTTTATTTCATCAATATTATCCTCGGTAGTTATTTTATATTCACGCAATAAAGTGAATTTTCTAGCGCTATTTTTTAGAAGTTTAGCATTTTCTAGTCCAAAAAATGGATATTTATCATTATATTTACTTTTAAAGATGTTTATAGATGTATAGAACTCTTTCAATTTAGTAATTAAATCTATAGACATCATACGATTGCATTGAAAAATATTGTGTGTACTTATACACTTATATTTTCTATTTTCGAAAGTATCCCCATCAATCATAAATGATATGAAAAATAAAAAATGCAGACCACGATGAAATCCGTGTTTTCCATATTTACGTACATTTTTTGATTCGTAAATATCCATCGCTTTCCTATAATACTCTACATTTTTTGGTGGCATAAAAATCGAACTAAAATTATGAAAAAAATTTAGCATATATAAGACGTCACGTTTCTCAATTTTTTTTTTCATTTTTAAAATTAATTCGGTCATAGAATCTTTGTTTTTGCTGATTGCATTGCAAAGATTCTGAACAGATATTCTGTATACCATTTCAAACAAGTAGAATTCGTTTTGTAATTCTTTGAACTTTCTTTCAAGTATTTCAGCAGCTGCAAATCGACTATAATCCTTATCTGTATACAATAACTGGCCTATATTTTTTTCATCTCGAAATAATTCGATAAATCTAATTATTAAAACCATCGTTTCAGGAAATAGCATACAAAGTGCCATAAATTTATCCTTGAGTCTGTAATTTTCACAAAGATTATTAATTGTAATGTCTTCAGCAGAGATTGGGGTCTTTTCGCTGCGATATTCAAAAAAAAAGTTTATACAGAAACTAAAAAATTTATTTACAACATCTAATGGTGATTTCATAGATGTTTCACAGCATATATATATGTTTGTATCATGATTTTTCGTTGTTTCGAGATTACTTTGCTCATGTGCATTTTTCAATATGTCTCTTATTTTCTCAACATCTTCTTCGGATATTAAATCAATTCCAATGCCAGTAAACTCTTTGAAGATCAAAAGGCTTATGCGATCATCTGCTTCTTTTTCCTTCTTCACGAGAGTATTTCTGTGAATATTCACTGTTTGGGAATCTGATTTCTTGCATGCATTGTAATATGTTTCTGTGTTTATTTTTATTTGTGATTCGTTCATTCGATTCACTTTTCTTTTCTTCTTTGGATCCATCCCCTTTCTTTTATGTATAAATCTATAGCACAGTTTATTTCCAGCTATCTTAGGTTTTTCATGGGGATAAATACTAGCATTTACTTGGGGATGCGTAAAATTATATGTGTAACAGAATGGGTTGAGTCTATTCGTAAGTATTTTACTGGCTTCATGGGCTTCCGGGATCGTAGATACAATCGTATTATTAAAAGTAGTATCTGCTTTACAAAATAATTTTTGTTCTTCTGCATTTATTAATTTGCGACTACATGCTATAAAAAATAAATTGATAAACGAAATAAAAAGAAAATTCATCTTTCTTGAATGATCTTTTTCTATATATTCTATTACTTATGAAAAGGGTAAATGTGTTTAGTAGTATTAACCTTTATTGTTTAATTTAAAAAAATATTTTCTAATGTACCAAAAAATGAGTGCCTTCTGAAATATAGTCAGTATATATACATTGATTTTCTTGCGCAAAACCCTTTTCTCAAGGATAAGATTACAATTTTTGCAAATAAATTAAAATAATGGCATACAAAATTTGCAGTTGAATCTTAAAGGGATACATTTTGGTCTTGGGACTTTTAAAAAAATAGATTCATTATTTTAGTCTCTTTCCAACTCTTATGTTCTTTTTTTCATCGTTATTTGACAAAAAAAAATAATGGTTCTATTATATTAGAAATGGTGTTTGGATCTATAATATGCAACTCTTCCATAGATTTTTAGTTGAAAAAATCTATTATAAATATTCAATTCACTCAAATCTGAGAAAGAAATAATTTAATGAAAAATTATCCCGTGGTAAGAATAGTATGATTTTCAAGTTTTTAATAAAGTCAAAAATGATTTTTAAAATTCCATTCATGGTTGTATGATCTTCATTATTTTGAAGAAAATATCGGAATTTGTGTGCAAAACTCACACATAAAAAAATAGATTACCGATATAATCGTATATAAAAAGTCGAATGGTAAACTAAAATTCTTATTTCACTATTATGTGATAGAATAATCGAAATAATATATTCTGACGCGAAAAATGTTAAATTTACAATTATAAAGGTCATATTACAGTGGAAATATTACGAAAATATCGTTTTTTATAATTCGAAATTGTGTCAAATTTCACGCATTAGATCATTACCATAGAAATGGCCATATAATTAGAAATAATCGAATTTTTTTATATATGATAGCAAAGATGAGTTACGATATATTTTTGTCTAGGCAATTGTTGATTTTATTTTAAAGACCAAACAATGTGTTAAGTTATTATAATTGTAATATATGATCAATTTCACCCAACCAAAAATTTTATGGTTAAATTCTTTGTATTTAAAATTTTATAATATATTTTCTCAACATGAAATAATGCACATCAAGGCCTTATAGACTATAATAGCTTAAAATAAGCCTTTGTTCTATGAATTTCTTTATTTTAAACGTTTATAAAAAATTCTGCATGAAGTGTTTTTTATGATTAAATAAAATTTTGTTGTATATCTGCAAATAGCTCTTAATTATTCAAATTTATTGATCAAAAAATGCAACTAGATCTATATATTTTTTTGCCTATAAAATCAACACTGCCGATTATATTTTTTGGCTATGTAAACAAAAAAATAATAATATTAACATGTCTTAAGATCTTTATATAGTGCAAACGTTTCTATGATATATATGATTCTATACCAACGTATATATATCGAATGTTTAATTTGGATTGATTACTTAAATTATATTAATGATTTTTCATCAAAAAAACCAAATTATTATTAGTGTGAATATTATTTTCAGCGATAAAACAAATACAATATTATTTTCTATTTCTTTAAACATATTTACGAATAGTACATCGTTTCTTAATATATCTTCTTTAAAGCCGCTCAAAGAGCATTTATTGATTCTTATATGTCTATATGTATGATGTACTCAACAGAAAATGAAAATTTTGTATTTCCGAATTAATATTAAGATTATCTTGCCTCTATTGCACAAAAAAACAAATAAATATAATAAAGAACTGTAAAAAAAATATTTTGAATATTTAAATATTTGAATTTATGTATTAAATATTTTTTTTTAAAAATTGTGTTGTCCATTTCATATGCATAAACATCCCAATTTACTTAAGTTTATACGAACTTTCGAAGGTAGAATCGATAATCCTGCTCATAAAAATATAAAACTTAGATTTGATAATTTATAAGAAGGCTCTATATTTGGGTTACTAAAATTAGTGCGATGTGGGTGGATGGAGTAAGATGCATACCTACCAAAAACATCGTAAAAACGTCTTTAAGATCAAAATTTAGTTTCTAAATAATTTTACAATTTGTTGTCCAAATAATAAGATACAGATATAAACATAAACAATAAAAAGATAATATATTACTATAGAGTCAACGATATGGCATTGGTTTATATGAGATAACAGACAAAAAAAGGGTTCATTTTGTACAATATTGTTTTATCATAATTTTTTATTTTATTAAAAGACATAAATTATGTTTTTAGGATTTCTCGAACACATGTCTATCCTATGTTCAAAATTATCAAGTAAAACAATATATCGTGTTACTAAAAATAGGTTTAACATTTATAAATAATTTTATTCTACCTTTTAAAAAAATAATCTATTGTTTTCGCAGCCAGTAGAAACCGGTATTGTAGAGTGACACAAATTAAATATTTTTTTTAGGTATTTAACTGGAAACAATTTCGAAAAAAAGTTTAAAGTATTTCGAGATTTTTTTTACATGTTTCTTCATGTGTTTATAAAAAATATATGCACAGAGAGCGAATTAGTAATTTAATATAAAATTTTATAACTTAAGTAGATTCAATATTAAAAAAATTCCTACTAAAATTTAATCTATATTTTTACCCTAAACAAAAAAAAATACTAATCGAATTTACTTTATTTATTTATGTTTTACTTCTATTAATTGCAGGAAGTTCGCTTTATACTAATATGTACTATTTCTTAACTGATGCGTCTCTCTGTGGAACTCCCCCTGCACTCATTGTCATCCGTAATCACCGTGGATTAGGCCCTTTCTCATAGGCGGCAGTCATTATGTGGAGGGAATGAGAAGCTGTCTGCTGTTCATCAAAAAGCGTTACAAGCTACAACCACACTCTACACTTACCTATATCTTGCCGAACGGTGTGGGATCTTTTTCATTCTGGAGGCACAGTTCAACGGCTTACACAGCAACCTCCTATTTCTCATGACTTATCTTATATTGTTCACTATCCGCTCCCTTGGGTACTTTTCTTTAGAGTAAATATGTTTCGGAATTTAGTGGGGTGGGTGGAAGCGGAACCTGCGACCCCTCACACTGGAGTCCGACGCGTAAACCACTCAACCATATCACCCCTTTACCCTAAACAAAATTAATAATGATAAATAAAAACCAAAATAAACAAAAACTGTTAAAATAATGCAATATTATATGAATAAGAACTCAAAGTAGGCAAAAATTTTATAACAAAATAAAATATTATAGTATAAAACTTAAAATAAGCAATATTTATAGATATTAAATTATTTTACAAGATTTAGTTACACATTTAAATTGTATGAAACTAATGATTAGAATAAATTGTAGTAGGAGAGCTTTATGCATGTCTGATTTAAGAGATAACAATCCTGTGAGATAAAATTAAAAAATAACCGTTTAAAGCTGTACTAGTATAGCATTTCGGTATATGGAATTGGTTTAATATACAAATGTAAAAAATAAAATATAACATATGTATTGACTCGGGATATGGTGTTTACAAATTCCATAAAATTAATATAAGAAGTTAAAAATCGCAGATGAAGATGAAACATACATGAAATTTCTCACACGTCGCAATACACTTGAACTTACGTAATTTGACTTGAGATGAGCAATTGACGAAGATGTATTAGTGGGTGGAAAAAAAGTGCATCAAAGAGTTGTTCAATATTTCTAATGAACTGTCAACACTCATTATATGTGTTATTTAAGAGAAAAAACATAAACGATGAATAAAAAATGAAATTAAAATTAAGGGTTCAGCATAAAATGCATGGAGATATATGTAAGCTCTTTATTCTACATTCCATCAATAAAAACGCAAGTTGTATAGAAATACAATTGGTACTTTGTTTCAATGTAATAAGCCCGTGTTTTAAGGTATATAAACACAACAGTATTAAGGATTTTAACATTATACCAATATTTTCAACATATTTGATCTAGAAAATAATAACATCAGGTGAAAAATTATTGGAAGCATAATATTATTACCTTTTTGTCAATATTTAAAACACTATATATTTATATCTAAGTGATTCTATTTCACGAATTTGACTTTAAAAAAGCAGTAAAACTATACTTTTTTTAATAAATAAATGATTCTCTATTTGTGATGCAAAGCAATGTAGCATAAAGCGAATTTTCTACGTTTGATTAGATATCTTTATACTTAAAGTGAAGTTTAAGTAAAGAAAACACCTTAATTATTTTTCAATTTTTGTTATATAATCAGTTGTTCGAGGAATACAATAGCTTGATAGTCTATTAGTTTTTTTTTATGTAGTTTTAAATATTTTTATTATTAAAGAGTACATTTTTTAAATTTTGCTGTATATATTAAAAAAAAAACAAAATAAAATGGTTTTTACATCTTGTTATGAAATATTTTGGGCCGTTGATCATATGATATTTGATTCTTTTTAGATATATTTTAGTATATATATCAACAAAAAAGGCTAAAATTGGCTTTCTTATTCTTTAAATGCTTTAAAATAAACATATCGTCATAGATTATATATCAGAAATTTTCTTTAACAAAAAATAAGGTGTGGTGTATCGTATTTTCTGACAAATAAACTCATATTGTGGCTCTTACTATCAATTATTTTTGATAATTTGAATATTTAAAAATTAAGTTTTTCATAGATAAAGGTTATATACCACAAACATACTTTGTTTAAAGTTACGTCGACAAATAAACATCTATTATAGTTAGCACTTTAGTCATTTGTAATAAACACCTTCTGGCATATAATGTCAACATAAAACCCGTTAATCTATAATTAGAGACATATTACCAAAATAATGCACTTTTTGCATCAATTTTGGGAAATATCATATTTCATGAAAATAAATTTAAGCCTTAGAACGAAAAAAGCCGACCATAAAAATTTTAGTAGCAAATAGAGTTCTTGCAAAGAATATCTGCAATCAACAGGATCAATACAACCAATTCAATGTTGTTAATTTTTGCACATTCTATTGTATAGGAGGCCAAGATGTTTCTAATTGTTATTAGGTACAAATTGAAGTCTTTATACTATAATATAATATGTCAAATTCTTTGTGGCTCCGTTAAATCGAATAAAGGTGTTTTTTCAATTTCTAATATTTTGAATTTATTTTTTTTTCAAAAAACTATATTCGTGAACGCGATGATGTTGCAATAAAAGCTATAAATCAGCTATTGGGGTGATAAAACTTACTGATAATTGCTTTATTTTGTAAATGGCTTGATATAATGCCAGATTATGATGTAAATAGTTTATGCACTTTTAAATTCTTGGAAAGAACTTAGTAGATAAATATATTACACAAATTAGTATTTGAGCTTCTAGTACATTACGCTGAAAATCACTACAAGTACTCTAAAATATATAACCATGTTATATTTCCATCATGAAAGGTTTTTATAAATCTTGAAAATATTCTTTTTGACTTTATATCGATAACAAAATATATCGGTTCCTGTTACCGAAAGAATCTCGCACATTATGTTATTATATTTACAGACAGTGCATGTAATACAATTCTGGTAATAGGTTGCTCTAAATCATAACCATTTGTTTCTTTAATAAAAATTTAAGAGAATTACACGTATAATATAAAGAAAGCCATCAAAGTAAACCTTAAAAATTCCAATCACAAATTTTAATTCTAATTTCTATTCACAAGCTTAACTTTCTTGATTTCTTGTGCGAGCATCGTCTTTAACGTTTCGGAAATCTTTTCTTCTTCCATACCTCTTCACATATCTTGAATTACTATTAATGTATTCATTGTCATCTCAATGTTTGTATATATGCACGATCCGGTTCGCCACTTCAACCCAAATTATCAGTAAATTACAAATATACAATAGTTAAATAAAAATTACGCCGTTAGAACTAAGAGTAAGTATTATTGTAGCTACATATAATTTTTTGAGCAACAATTTCAAGAAAAAATCGTCAAATTTTTTGAATAATTTTTAAAATACACATCTTTAAATTATTTCATATACATGAATACGCTTAAATGGAAAAAAAATTGATGCGCTTCCCGAAATAATTTTTTTGATTTATTAATTTACTATGGATTTTTTTAAGAAAAGTAACATTGAAGATAACGCGTTACTGGAAAACTTCCACGTATTTATCTATTAAAAACCGCAATAAGCATTAATAAGATTTTCGCTGTAACATAAACACTTAAAAGATTTTCTGCGTATTTTAAGCCACATTTTTCAAACTTAACGACGAAATAAAATTAAATTAAATTTAACGCATGAAAATCAAAATATATTCTATTTAAATTACTTAAGCCAAACAAATCCATATGTGGGTTTAAAAAGGCGTGTTTCTCGATCGAAAAAATGAAACTGTATTTTGGTAAGGCTATAAGAATTAATATAGGTAACAGCGTGAGACCCCTGAAAAATAAATTTGCATGATTTGAGACATTGTAATCATGTAGTCATATATGAAAACAAAAAATCGTGCGAATTTATTTCTGTTTTTATCGCTATAAACATTCTAACTTACCGTGTTCCACTTTATAAAAATAATCTTGCATTTATTTGTATATCTTAGTATTGCACAAGTTTATAACTATTAAATTATAATTTTTCAAATCTAACTACGAAGTTATAAAACCTAGATAAATTTGAGGAAAAAAAACCACTTCAAATACGTCTAAAGATAATTGAACTAATATAATTATTATGAAAATACAAGATTATTAGGATGTATCTGACAAGATGTATAAAGATGCATTCTGAAGCTATGCAATTACTGGTGGGTGTCACAGATTCTCATTCCACAAAATTTATATAAAGAAGAAACTTCCAAAAATATCTAGTATACAAAAATGTCATATATAACTAAGTTTTGAAACTGTTAGTAAAAATCAAATCTGTTTTTATTGCTATAGAAATATAAATTTTTGAGATTTATACAACCGAATCTCAATACGCAAAAAATATTCTTACATTTTGAGTATTTTTATATTGTTAGGCCTGTTTTTTTATTTTTTTGATGTAAGCTACCGATGTCGAAATATCTGTTACCGCTGTAGCATGTTACCTTCGATATCGCTTGCATGTATATTTAGCTTTTTTCGAAATATGAACGAATAGAAATTTATTTAATATAATACAAGCTCAGAAAATCGAATTAACTGTCTATATACCTTTCATGTGTCACGTATTATCAATTATACATAGTCATAATGTTTATATGATGTAGATATTTAAAAATCCCCTAAATTTTATTGCAATTCAAATTGACTTTGTATTTCTTATGAAGTATGCAAAATCATTTTTTATAGAATTAGTTTTTCCTTGGATATTTTCGCCAGCTAATAAATTTTATACGTTACAAAAAAAACTTCAGAAAGTCAACATATGTAAGCAGCATACTTATACTTATATGCCATTTATTTATGTTTTTTTTTATTTTTTTGGTTTTTTACTTATTCAGTTTAATTTTTTTGTGTCTCTACGTCTAGGTTTTATGATTAGATGCAGCTGTTAGTTTAATTTTTGTATATGCAAATACCAAAAAACGAAGAATAAAAAAAATATATAAATTCTACAGCCTTAAGGAAGTAAAATATAAAGATTATCTAAAATGTATGACTTTGCGTAAGAGGCGCTGAAAAAAATATTTTTTAATTTGTATCCTACATAGGAACGCATTCCATAAAATTCGTGGGTTTGGGTTGTTTTTTTTTAAAAGAAAAATAAAAAAATATTAAATAATTAAATATTTAGGGGAAATAATGATTGCATGCGAAGTCAACAATACTTTCTGCATAATAAACTCTATTTACCTACTTAAAGCATATGCTTTTCTTTGCTCTTAGTTCTAAGTAGTCAGCTGTATAATGTTTAAAATTCTACGTTTGATGAACAATAACATAAATAGATAATTTACGTGTTCAAAAATATAAACATCAAGCAGAAAGATTATTTCATATAATATGTCCTATAATGTGCGCTTTTTAGAATAGAGCGAATATATATACTAATTATATTTTATAAAAACAAGATTTACAGTTAACACGTTCCTAAAAAAAACACGGGTTAGTCAACAAAAAGGGATATCATCAATCCGATTTTTAGATGTGCTTTCACAAAAATAAAACATTATTACAAGGGATTGGTGTAATATTCTTTTGGCTTAAAAGCTTGTATATTATGTGCCAAAAAAAGACTATCATTAAGAAATCAGATAATTGATTATATATCTGATTACTTGCAAGAATTATTATTTTACTTTAATATTCATATAAAAATATTATTAACACGATATCTCAAAATATATTATAAATAATAGACCTAGGACCAAAAGATCTACTTGAAAAACAAATCAAAAAAGATAAAATTTAAAATATTTATATAAATACACACTTTTTAGTATAAACTATTGATTATCATTCTTTTTCTTCGATTCTGTAAGGTTCTTCATTGTAAAAATTTGCAAAAATATATACTGCGGCAAAAGATGAGCACATAATTTAACAAATTGGTAAAAAGAAGATATAGATCTGGAAAATAATTAAGTCTTCAAATAAAATTTATTCATTCATACAGAACCTTTGATATTCTGCGAATATTATATGAAAATTGAGTTTATATCATAAAAAATATTAAGTTTTATCGTTTATTTTTTTTGACTACTAATGCGAAATCATCTGAATTTATGAAAAAAAATAATAACAGAAACGTTTTATCTTAATTAAATCATTCAAGCAATCACAAAACCAAACATTTACGAATATTATCAATATAACTTACAATTATTAATGATATAGTTTTAAACTCGATGCATAAAATTTAAAAGTTTGTAAATATACCATAAATTTTACACCATCAAATATTTAAAGACGTGTTTTGAATGCGGGGAAAGCAGTGATTTCTCTAAAAATTCGAAAGCAAAATGAAATTTTCTGGTTATTTGATATAGCTTACTTCTTAAGAAAAGAGATACGCTTTACTACTAGATATTTATTGGTAATTTCCCGATTATGCATTTTAGTTTTAAATGCGACTAGTTATTTAATTTTTTGAAATATGCAATGCCGATAATGATTTATAGATTAATGCGATAACAACTAAATTTATAAATTTTAATGCCTCTTTAAATTAGCGATATCTATGAATAACCAACTTAAAATATAATGATTTTATCCAAAAGGCGAATTTCTTGAAAACCAAATACATAAACTGAAAAAAATGCTGCAACTTTGAAGCCGAGAAAAACCATAAGTTCAAAAATTATGCATGTTAGTACAATCGTAAATATCTCGATAAAGAAGCAATTTATCTATTATATACAGTAAAGTAATCTAATAAAATTTATGATAAACGTTGATTAAAGTCTTCTGTGTAAGTGTCAAGTTTATTAAACTTAAATTAATATATTGAAGAGCTCTTCTGTATCTTTCTGCTATTTAAAAAGTTTGTATTTTGTAGTGTACAATTATATAAAACGCTTAATTTCAAGCTACATGAGTATATAAACCGTACAAGAATACAACAATTATTTTGCACTAACATAAGTACATATCTATTTTTTTATTTTAAAACCTTATTGCTAAAATATTCAGACTCTCATTTGATAATATCATATTGCTTTGGTCATAAACTAACGATATTTCGTGAACGTCTTCCTTGAAAATTATTTTGTATATATGCATTTTATATATAAATACGATAAATCTAATATTTTTGAAGCCAGAGACAGGATACATACCAAAAAAATTAATCAATAGTGGAGCAATTTTTTTAAAGAGGTAAAAAAACCAAAAGATAATAAAAGTATAGTTAGTTCAGGCATTAAAAAAATTCCGGATATTGCAAAAGAATATATATATATATGTTTTAAAAGAATAAAATTCGGATTTTAACGTCCTTTTTAATGTAAATATATTTTTTTTATCACATGTAAATTATAAGGATTCATAATTTAGGTGATCATCGCAAACAAATTTTTGCTTTTTATATTTTTCTACGAAATTTATACGTTTTTTATATTATATTTATTTTAATGGGTTCCCGAAATCGGATGATAAAAATTAGCTTCAGACCTAATTTTGATAAAAATAGTCTGCTTTAAATTATAAAACGCTCTAATTTCATTTAGAATCAACAGAAAAATACTTAATAGTGACAAGGAGCAGCAAAATTTACGAGAAAATATCATCATTATTTTCAAACACTATATTTTATTTTAAAGATTAATTTCATAAAAGATATAAGTTTACTAGCAAATTATTTATATAAGAATAAAGTTACGATTTAGTAAAATATAAAATTTAGCTAATTTTTCATGTGCAATAAAATAAAAAACTTAAATCTAACCATATTTTAAATTTTCTCTTGTTACCTATATCTCATACAGACAATTATTCTCGCAAAAATTAACCATTTGGTTTTTGTATAAAGTTTTTTTATGAATAGATACTAGACTTTTCTAATTTTCTTAATTATTGATAAATTATAAGAACAACAAAAAAAATATAGCCGAAAGAAAGTCCAACTATTTCATATTTTGCTCAAATATTCAGCATTTGTGGTTAGCAATCTTGAGATATCTATTTTAGGATCATCAAACACATATATTTATTAATTTTAAATTTATTAAAACAAGCACTTTCGACACTATATAATCTTAAAAGACTAATTTCTTAAAAAAGAAAGATTCTTAATGCTGAAAGCTTGTCTACCAGTATTATATTGCAAATTAAAGCTACAATTTATTCTTTTTTTGGTTGACAGAACCAATAAAAAACGAATAAAATTTTTTCGGAAATTAATACAATAAACACACAAAATTCAAAGCGGTCTATAACTAAAATTAGAGAAAATTTTAATATAAATAAAAGCTTGGTGTTAATTTTCAGAGGCATAAACTATAAGAAAAAAAGATTTCAAAGACTATATTAAAACATTTCTTTGTAAACAAGACTTAAAAAACCAAGTACGAGCGTATGTTTTTTATAAGAGAAAGAAACCTTAGGCCATTTTTATATTTGAAAGCATATAAAATATATGAGTCATATCTGAAGGTATCAAAAAATCCATTTCTATACATATATTGATATACCTAGTTGAATTTTCAAATAATAATAAAACAACCACGTAATTAAGCAAAAAATCTCATCTTTATATATAATGCGAATTTATCTTTCTATACTATTGTTTTATTCGTGGATCTATAATGTTTATTTTCTCATGATATATTTATTTCTATTATGTGGTGTAATAAAAATTTTTCAGAACTTTTTAAAACTACTTAAGATATTAAATGGCAGATATTGTACTATATTTTAAAATGTATATATTATTTGCCAGCACATCAGCATAAAATTCAGCATAATATCATTAATTTTTCATATTTATTCCTAGCTTTTCTGATATTCAGTAGTTTATTTAACTAATATTTTTTTTTAAATTTGTATATACTAAAAAAATGCTTTTCATTAATTCCATTTTATTGTATAATTCAATCTAGTAAAGTAAGCGAATCTTTGTTCTGACCCTAAATAAGATGTAAAAATAAGCTAATTTTCATTTATTAAATAAAGAAAATTACAAACACAAGTGATCTTTGATGAAAGCATAAATTGAAAATAATAAAATAAAACACAAATTAAAGTAGAATTGTATTTTTATTCTCTAACCTGTTATTTTTTCAAAATTATCTAAGAATTAGACCTAAGAAAATTAAAAATACCCAAAGTCTATGTTCATTCTTAATTCAATTCTAGTTACCGTGTTTATATGGTTGATTTCAATATTATAATGAGCAAAATGAAATTGATTTTAATGAAAATAGATATAAAACCATACCAATATATAAAAAATTTTATAAAATTTTACTTTAAAAGGTGCGTGCAAAATATTCTATAGTATTTTTCTATGGTATGTAGGGATCCTGTGTTTATGCAAATAAAGACCAGAAATAATACATTTGTCAAATAATTAAAATTAAAAACAATTAAATATTGATCTATGTAGAATCTTATACAATTGCGTATAATACGATCAAATAAGTATTGATGGATATTGGATCTGTCTGAGTATTTAGTATGTAAATAGATTAAAAAAAAGTTACATAATAAAATTATTTACAAATTAGTAAAAGAAAAAATATATTTAAAAAAAAGCATTTAGAATTACGAAATATGCACTTGATATTTTAATACATAAAACCTGCGACTTTTAATCATAAAATGTAATGTGATTTTGCGATAATTGTATATCAATAAAGTTCTTCGAAATTATTCGTTCTTTTAGACGAAATCGCATGCAAACAATTTGTTATTTTTATGATCTTTTTTATGTATTAATATCATTCGACTGTGGCTAGCCAATGATCAATAAAAATTTATTTTCATATCAGATAAAATACAAATGATAAAAAATCAAAGGTATTACGTCTAATTATATTGCAATTTATTAAAATTTATCTAACAGTTTTTTTGTAAAAACTGTGGTTAGTTTTTACCTTTTTATATAATTAGCAACAATTTTTTTCTTTCTACGCAATTATTTATCTTATTTAGACATTTTGCTCATATGATCTAGTATCGAACTTTTTTTGGACTTAATATTTTAAATATTGCATAAAATATATTTTTTATATAATAGAATGCATGAAAAATGTAATTTTTCATCTCAAATACGCGGATAAAATGTTATGTTGGTGTTATTATACTCAAACCCGTTCAAAGTACTTTATAATTGTTTTTTGAAAACAAATACATGTATTCTATATAAACAGCAAATTTTATTACACTTCAAAAACAAAAATTTGTTTCAAAAATATTTTTTTTGTATTTTAGAAAATTCAAAATTGGCCAAACTTAATCTAATTTTCAAAGATACATTACAATAAAAAATAGATAAATATGTTCGATCCCCCATTAATAGGCAAAAAGACGGATTATATATTATCAAAAATAATAGAATTGATCGGAATAAACCGAAGCATAATTTTTGATGTTCATTTATTATATAATTAAAATAACTTTTTTACAAATTTAGCCTTTCGATATACTTTTATTGTATGAGTTGATTTTATTTATGCATTCTATTCTTTTAAGGTACTAAATATTCTATGGTAAAGAATTTATATACAATATGCTAATATAAAATTAGAAATGATAGTCGACTTGTTTTCCTCATAAAATAACCGTTTAAAATATCTTTTTATGTGTTTTTTTTGTCACATCAAACTAACTTAGTTTAAATTTATTAGTTTATTTATTATTTTTGCATTCTAAAATATTTTTCCGGATAAATGTGAAGCTTTTGACCATCGATTTTATTATAATCAATCATAAATGTAATATATGTAATAAACATTTATTGTAATCTAATTCCACTTATATGCGTATTCATAGATTCAAATTTTTTTAGTCTTTCCTTGTAAGCTCTATATTTTATGAGGGGCTACAAAATAATTGTATTAAACAAAGACAATAGTTTTTATTATGAAATATCCGTTCAATGAGTTACTTTATATCTTATAATTTCACTTCCAGATACATATATTTTATCTTTCATTAGAGAAAGATTATAAATCAAAGCTAAGCATCAATTCAAACTTTAAAAATTTGATTTTTAAATTTTATTTATGATTGCATAAAATTATAAAACTTACAAGAACAGAATTATAAAATAATGGCAAAAAGTTCATTATTAGAGGAACACGTGATCTGTATTATGAAAAAATCATAATTTTCGAAACTTTTACCCAAAGGATATAAATTTCTCTTATATGTAATTTAAAAGAAAGCGAGAAGCAAAGAATATCTTCTAATTTTTTTTTAAAGCCTAGATATTTCAAAAAGACTGATGCAGAAACAATAAACCTTTATCAAGAGCTGATTCTTGCTTCATACAGACATTATATCTTTCATATTATCTATCTAAGAATTTTTTTTGTTTATTGACTATAGACATAAATATGCATTATTCAGATTATTTTTTTATGGTATTAAATTATATACAATTTTGCTTTCTACTTGTAAATTAGGCAAGTTTCGTAGGTATTAACAAGATTTCATTATACTATCTTACCATTTTTAAAAACCTTTCATTTTAGAGAGTTTATGCCCACAAGTAAACATAGATTGTGGTTAAAATTATATTTTTTCGTGCAATTTAGGATCTTAAGCTACTGTAAAAGTTTAAGCCGTTCATACTTGTATGTTTTTTTGGTAATCTTAATCAGGAACAGTTTTAAAAATTTTAATTCCCAATAAAAAACAATATTTCGTATAACCAACATTTGATTATAAAATTTATTTAGAACAATATATAAGGTTTTTTATGTAGCTCTATTTTCTGTGAAATCTCGAATTTATTCACGATATTTTTATGGAATTTTCATTAAAAGAAAGAATTTATAATTTCCAAGTTACTCCGTCAAAACAGCCAGTTTTTAAATTTTTGTTTGTCAAAAAAAAGGAAAAAGGTGTCCATAAAATTTATAATTTTAAAAAAACGTATTCATTCATTCTATTGCATTAAAAAAACTTTAGAAATGCGCTTTCCATGTTTAGAAAAAAACATCTATAAATAAAAAAAACAAACTTATAAAGTGTTAATATTATAAAAATGTAATAAAAACCATATTTTTATCCTATTAGACAATAATTTAGTAAGTAATGGCTACAGAAATGAGGGAATTAGCAAGAGAAATGATTAGTTTGATTATAGAAGTATTCTGGGAGAATCTGAGGTTTCTATATAAGAGTGGAAAAGCGAAACGGCCATTTTGTTTTAACTTTATAATATGCAAGAAATGACAAAATCCTATAATAAAATTAGATACATGCAATTTCAAATGCCAATAAAAGATATGGAACTCTTATAGACTTCAGTTAAAGTATGTTATTGAGCCTTAACTCGGGAATAATCCGATTTAAGGTTATAAAAATTGTACGAATTTGCTATTTATTTTCCAGGAAATTCTAATTCATGCCTTATATAAATTTATAAAATAATTGATTACTGCCTTTATAAAACGCTGATTGGGTACATAAAAGAGCATCGACAAATGCTGCATAAGTAATAATATGTCTAAAGTCTATTTATAATTTCGAAAACAATGAATAAAAAACGAAATATCTATGTAAGCCGGTATTAGATCAGAAAATTACGTGATATAGGTGCAAGAAAGCAAACTGAAGAACATCATATACCATAAAAATATACAATATAAAGTAAATGGGCTTCTTAAATATTTTGGCTATATATATTTACGAAACGCCAGTTCATGAATTTTTATTGCACTTGGGTTTAGACTAACTACTATTCAACAATAAAGAAAGAAAATGTAGAAGGAAAATAAAACATAATAAATATGATTGGAGGCGAATACAAAAATTTAAATAACGAAACCTAAAAAGTCAAAATAAAAGAAAATCGGTGACATCGTGTGGGATGTGTATGGGTGTCTGTAGTATAGAAATGCAAATTATTTTTGAACATATACACAAAAAGTAGGAAAGGATATTTAAAACACATTAAACTTTTCATAAATATATAAATCCAGGTATACATATAGAACAGAGGGCTATGAAGACATATAATAAAGTATGCAAAAATTACAATTGTGACCATCAAATTATCAAAAATATTTAAGTTTATAAAGATAAAAATATTTCTGCACACACGAAAACGTTAAATCCGTCATAAAGGTGTGAAATTGATATACCAGTAAGTAGCTGAAATAAGAAGGAGATAAAAGGATTTTTGAATTTAAAATTTCGGGAAAACATGATAAAGAAAAATATGCTGATATTTTTCGTATGAAATAACAAAGAATATTAATGAAATTTTTTCATACGAAATCTATATAGAAAAAAAATTAAAAAAAAATCTACAAAATCATGACCATAAAAAAAATTGCATATTTATTATAAAAACATCAGATTACCCGATAAGATTTGGTGATATAATTTTAGTAATAAATACAAAATACCTTATAAATCATATATTTTTACCGTGTGTCTTTTCTGGTTGAAAAATTCACGTCAAAAATGCTTGCTAAAACTGTTGAAACTATTTAAGGGACCCTTTTATTATTTTTAAAAAAATACAAATTGTTTGTTTTCTTCTATCTACTTTGAACTTGTGTGTTTCAAATGATTTTATTAAAAATTATTAGTGTTTTAATAATAATTGTGTAACGTTATCCGATTCTTATTTACAATTCCATAAAATAAATAATATACCTCCTTAAACAGCACATAAAAAAATAAATGCTTCATACAAATAAATTATAAAAATCATTTCTAAACAAATTTAAGGTTTAACCTAGATATCTCCTCATATAAAAAAATTTATAATCGGATCTAATATTTCTATCAAAAAAATAAATTATGCAATAATAAATTCATACAAATTCATAACAATACAAATTCCAACGACTGTTATGGAAGCGATAAGATAATATATCTTCAAACAACTCAAACATATTTAAATCTTAAAATATATATGATCGATACAAATTCTATATAAAAACAGGTTCTAAATAGTGAATGTGCCCAAAAACCAGGAATTAGAAAAAAAATGAAAATTCCGTCTATATGTGTGCCTATCTTTAAAAATCCAAAAAAATATAATTTAAAAAAAGTCATTTCCAGAACATTTTTATAAGTTTTAAACATGTTAATGTGTATATATTTGTTATGTTTACGACCTTATTTTTCGCTAAAAACATATCATTAAATATTCTAGGAGGAATAAATACACAGGCAATATATTATTTAACACAAGATCTTCCCTCGAATAAAAAGAATGAAAGGTATAAGAGCTGATAAAAGGTAAAATTTAAATTGTAGGTATTTTATTATTTTTATGACTAAATAATGAGCTGCATGTCAAAGTAAATGAAATTAAATTTTATAGTTAATTAGCAAAAAAATACATATTGTCTTTCTACCTAGCGTAGAACAAAATTATTTATTTAATTATGTTTAAAAATTCTATTATGTGATTTAACTAATCTAGAACATGTTATTGCAACTTTTTTTATAATTTTTACTATTAAAGTATGATAAAAGATATTTCAGCATTTTTTGTGGCTATTTAGATATTAAATATGCTGTAATTTACATAATTAACGCCAGTTTGCATAGTGCACAGGTATATAGATGCCAATTATATAAGATACCGTTCAAATAAAGAGATAGTGCAGTAAAAAACATATTTATTGTATTTTACTTCTATTTGAATCTAAAAAAACAAAGAATGATTTGATTTACTCTCTGCAAAAATATATGCTCTTTTTAAAAACATTCTCGTCTTTAAATATAAAATAAAATTGCTTCAATAGTTTTTTTCTCGCAATATAAATTTAGCAAAGATCATAATTGGAAATTTTACGTGCCTTAGGTTAAAATTGGTATAGTAAAAAAATATATGTATTATTGAATTAATTTTTGTATTTTTTTAAGGTCAATAGATTTACTTTCTTTTTTGTTTTTATTTATTAAAAATATCTGTATCTTATGTTAAAATTTTTAAATCAATCTTAGGTATATAACACTATCACATTTAATCCAATGAATTTCCCATTTTTATGCCTATATTTTTTTGAGAGCAGTGCTTTATGTCATCATTTCTGATAGATGTATTTTTAAACATTTTCTCTGCGTAATTACTATTTTTTGTGGTTTTTTAGACTTTTTTTTGATTTTTTATTAATAAATCTTTTCGGTTGACCATTTAAAGTTTTTTTTTATAATTTTTTGCCAATCTGAAAGTTACCATTAAAAGGCAAAATGATCGCAAAAAGTTGGTTAAACAAAAAAACTTCGAATACCTGCAGGGATAGATTAAATAAAATCAAAAATACAGATGGTAAATTTTATATTGAAATCGAAAATGAATAATATTTGGAAATAACACGTTTGTTAACCATATGGACCGTTAAATGACATATTGTATAAACAGTATTGAATTATTTTGAGTGGTGGAATAATTAAAATAATGATTATACAATTAGAACTTTCTCATCGAGAACACCGTAAAATAAAGTATATAAAACTTCAAGTTAGAAGGTCTTAATAGTAAACAAAGCGTAACATTCGCTGATAAACTTATGGAAAAGTGTTTAGTGGATTTGATTTAATTAGACATTCAATAAAAATTATTGTGGATTATCTTGCATTAATAAAATAAAAAATTTAAGGATGGAATTTTAATTTAATCTTTATATAAGAGAAGAAACTTGATTTATATTATCGTCAATATTTATAGTATGTGTATTTTTAAAACACAATTAATACGCTAGTTTTAGATTTGCAAAAAATATAAATAAAGTTATTATTTTATAATTGATAAATTTTTTTCTGCTTTAGTTTTAATATTTTTTGTCCAGATTATGCATCGAAAAATCTTTATAGCAAATAACAAATAAAAAAAGCAGCGAAAATTCAATCTATTATTTATTCAAAAAAAATTAAAAGTTGAGGGTAAGATTAATTTGCAAAAAAAAGGGGTATTAAAATGTGACAAACGCAAATTAAGAAAACTAATGCATAAAATGGTATATTTTCAAATAAATATAAGCAAAAAAAATTCTATTTTTATTCTTTTGTGCTTAACTGCTCGTTGATAAAACTAGTATTAAGTTCCATTGAGAGTATTCGAACAATGCAAACATATATAGCATTAAAAAGAAATGTAAATGTTCACATTATATCATAAATTTTGTTGATTCTAATATGACGGTTTTAAAAGAAAAAGCTTGAAAAACTTATGATCTTTTTTTATTTTAAGGCATTTATGAGAAAATCCAAATATATTTTATGACACATCTATACTTAAAAAAATGATAACAAGCATAGATATGATCTATCTATAAGCCATATATTGATCCTTGATATATTTTTTTTTAAATCAAAATATTATACATGCATAGTTTTTACCGATAAGGTCACAAAGAGTTCAAATATGTTTTAAAAACCATACACTACCATCTATCTATGTTAGATCATCTAAAACAAGACTGAGTTATACAAAATATTTATCGTTCATTAACTTTAACACATGGTACTTTTTATAAAATAGAACATAATAACCTAATGAATTACAGCTTTAAAATATATTTTATTTTGATTTATATTTAAAGTCTTTTACATCAAGATTTTTTTGATATATGCGAAGCCACAATAATCGATAGTTCTTGGACCTTTTATGTAATCTTCAGAATATTTTATCTTTTTTTTAGGCGTTAAGTAGTTTTATAATACCAAACAACTTTTATTTTTTTTTTAATACCTTTTACAGATAATATATTCGATATGAAGCAATCTATAACCGGTTTTTTGAGTAAAGTAAAATTGATCAAAAGAATATGTTTCAATCAATAAAATCTATAAAATTTACCCAATTTAATTGTTTCTATCTAGGAAAATGCTCAAATAGTTGTCATAGTGTATTTTTGAATGTTTTAAGAATTTTTTATTTATGAGCTAAATTTATAGTTATAATTTTAGTTTTTTTTCTAGAGCACAACTTGCTTAATATATGCGCGCACAGTCATTAAATCTTTAAGCTATCTTCTTCGACTCCAAATTATTCTTTAATACCTCACCGCCATTCGATTGAATGCTTTAATATTAATATTTAAAAAATATAATTCATTAGATTTATTGCAATAATCTTGAAATTATAAGTTCCTAAAATATGTATAATTCTATTTTTATTTTTAAAATGCGTTTTCTGTTGGTAAAATTTGTAAAATAATTAAAAGGCAAAAATTTAAATGTCAACAAAATTTTTCAATGATTAGTACAAGAGCTACATGAACGTTCATGGTAAATTATTAAGTGTTGGGTTTATATAATAATAAAAGAATCTTAGCAACTGTAAAAACGAAAAAGTATATATTATTGCTTATTTAGTTATTCGATATAGCTAAACCTACAAAAATTGGTCAATGATGCATCATTGCATTTTGATAAATGGCTGAATATAGAGGTAGTTTTAAAATTCGTATAATTATAAAAATATACTACATATAATCTCGACTTATCTTTTGAATGGTATCGTAAAAAACCAGCCTATTATCTCTATGAAATATTACTTTGCAGTCTATATGCTATAAAAAAGCCTTTTATATTTTTAGTATTTTATAAAAAAACCAAAATATGAAAATTTATGCAAGCGAATAAGTAAAAATCAAATGAATAGAAATCTTAATAATTTCTGTAGTGCCATTTTTAACTATTACTTGGTTTTTGTCGCTTATTTTATGAAAAAAACACGTTTTTACTTTTTAATATCATTTTAACCTTGTTTTATAGAACAAAAAATATAAAAATAGTTTTCAGCTCAAAAAATATATTTGTATTGAATTAAGGATTTTTAAATGAAAAGATTATAAGAAGCGCAAGCTGTTATACTTAAATTATGTATAGAAATATAATCGAGTTTATGTAATTTTTTTATCAATATACAAGCTAAAATATTTATTTTACAATAAATAACTTGTTGTATAATATATATTTCTCGGTTGTTAATATATAAATATTTTAAGTTATAATACACAAATTCATAAACTAAAGCTATTTTCATAGATACAATCCTTATTCCCATTGTAAATTTTAATTTTTTCAATTATGATTTTCGAAAATTTGATACTTATAGGTACCTAACAATAATTTAATTAATTAAAAAGATCTTTAAAGATTATGTGGGTTGCGGTTTTTTTTTATTTTATAATGATCAAACTTTTTTATCATTAAAAACTTACATCTAGTTTATGTTAATATGATTGTGAAAAATCGAGTGGGCCTGTATTTTGGCAAACAAGAATTTTTGAAAATATTTATGAAATTTTATCGATATGTATAAGGTTTTATTCGGATTTTAATCCGATTGTTATATTTATATTTATTATCACTGTCTGTATATCGACAACTTCTTATAAATAGAACTATAATCGTATTTAGCAGATGAATCATCTTTTTTTTTCAATATATTATCTTATTATTAATTTTAACTCGAAATCAATGGTTTAAGACATTAATTATAGATAAAAACGTATTTTATGTGTTTTTAAATTTGATAAGGTTGATGGTTTTTATTTTCTTTATATATTCACACATCCTTATTATAGGATAGAGCCAAAATTATTTTTCTAAAATTTAGATATCCACAAAATACGTAATAACATTATGAAAAATAGTTAATTACATGAATATTATCGATGATATAATTTTTTAAGGAATAATCACACTTTTTTACAAATTTATTATATGAATGTGTTGATTTGTTTATAAATTTGAAAAAAAAGCGTTAGTTATTACTCCGAAATCTGTGTAGATTTATATTGTTTTTATAATCTCAATGAACCTATAATTTTAGAAGTATTAGCATCATATGTTCTCCTCAAAGGGTTTAAAAGGTGATTTTTGATTTTATGGGAAGTCAATTTTGAAATCAAATCCTAATAAGATTTTATAAATTGCGTATTGAATTTTTAATATTATTTTAAGTTCTATGGTATTTTTGAAAATAGTTATTTTTTTAATCCGAATTTCCGCGCCTTTTATATCCAATATTCCTCAAGAGTGATGAAACTTCGTGGTGTCTAATATTATAAGAACAAAATATAAGCAAAGAATTTCAAGAACAGCTCAAAACAAATTATATTAATGCATGGTTTTTTAAAAAAAAACTGAATAGTCGAATTTATATTTTTAGAACATAAACTGTTGCTTTTTATTTAAGGTAAAGTTCCTCGCCTTTGCTATCTTGATAGATAAAAAATGTGTATAGTATACTAGTCGATGGATATGAAAAATTGTTCATTTTTCAAAATCTTAATTTTTGATAGGATATATTCAAATTTATAGCATTTTATAAATCCACAGAAAATAAAAATAAAAATTCTAGACATTTTTGTTAATCGAAATGTACAGTTTGATTTATACAAACATCACATCTACTTTTTATATGATTTATGTTTATGAATTAATAAGAAAACTCTAAAAATATACCATAGCACAGAGTTGATAAATAGTAAATTATTGGGAATGATGGAAGACTTTTATATACTGATATCACGATTATATTTTTAAATTCTGTAAATATTAAAAGCATATTATGATTTTCTTATACAAATCCGATGCTAAAAATTCGTATATTTGGTCTTCCTTTTGTATTAAAGTTTTTATTAAAGCTATTGCACATAATTTTGCTTGTAGTGTGATATAGGATTTAAATAATGTCATAATTTACTTTATACCAAAAAAACTCATCTAATCTGATAAAAAACTCTTAAACATTTATTTTTTTGATAATATCGTTGTATTTTTATAATTACGTATGTTCATATCAATTCTTGTTCAGATTAAATTTTTTTAAAAGATTTTACTATAATTAAAGCCGATTATGAAGTGGATCTAGAAAAAGAAGCGCGATGCTAAAAAAAGAAGCGTTTCAATGTAACAATATACAAAACAAAATCGTAAAGAGGCTTAAATAAGTTAAGTCAAACTATTTTATATTTGAATGTCGTTTAAATCTTGTATGCAATGTTTTTTTAATGTCTACTAATAAATTTATGTATATAATAAACGGATAAAAATTTAAGGGTTTCATTTATCACATCATTTGAATTTTACTATCGTATTTATATATATTATTGCGAAATATTAAGTAGCTATAAATATTATAAAATTAAGTAAAGGAAAAACTTTAATTTCCAAAAAACATAAACCAAAAGATATGTATTTGCTAATAATATCTACCAGGTGTGGTTTCACCGACTCCTAATTTTATCTAAGTATTTATAATTTATTCATGGATTTTGTTTTGCTTGAAAATATAGTCGAATAACCGGGTTTTAGTTCGGTAAATAAAATATTAGCCTTTTTTATAATTTTTCTTATGAAACACATACACTTCATGCAATTTTTTTTGTAGATGAGATGTATTTTCTAAGCGTTATTGGTCTTTTTATGTTCATAATTTATAAGATTACGATGATATATTATAAATATTGCTTGTATAAGGCATTAATTTTTTCGCTTGTCAAAAAAATCTACCAATAATCTGTATTTAAATGATTAAAAATATTTAATATAAGAAATTGTAGTATTTAATGATCACAGTTAAATATTTATTATTTTTGTCGTTTTACGACACGTGAGTGAATCTTGCCCATGCTTTTTATACCGTAAAAGCAAATATCCAGACAATTTTTTTATTGTTATTCTGTTAATATTCGTTTTTAGCCATATATAATTTTTAGCAACTAATATATTCAACAAGCGTTTTTTAGGCAATATTTTCTTTTATAAGCTAGAAAATCAGCAGAAAAAGTAAATTTATAATCAACAATTAGATGTAATCAAATATCTTTGTGCGTCTTACTTTTATGTTAAAATCGGATATTAATAATAATACATTTAGATTTGAAGTTTACTCAGTTTTTTTTTGCCTTTAATTGTGATAACTATCTTTTTATTTGTGATTCGAGACAATCAATTCTTATGAGAATTTCAATGAAATTTATAAAAGCGATTATGCTGAATTATAACAATTTCTGTATTATAAAAATGCTTGAATAGGCACAGTATAGATTTTTTTTTGTTATAGTCTTTTTAATTTGTTTTACATTTTTTTTATAATTTAAAATCATTTCGACATCAATATTAGCAATATTTTCGAGGTTCTATTTTTTTATTATTTTGAAAAAAATCTGTTTATAAGAATTTTATATTAAAGCGTAAAACATATTGAGGTATATTTTTTAGAAACTCTTTTTTGCATTTATTTTATAACAGTTTACTTTTTATTTAAGGGTTAAATTTACTTTTAATGTCTGCTCGTGCAAAAATTTAGATTGTTCTTTATCACAAATTTGACGTATGCTTGTTATAAGCATAAAAATCTATCAGTCTACTAGATGCATCTTTCACGCACAAGACTTATAATTCCAGTAGTTTTCTCAATACTATTATTTGGGTGCATACTTTTATAGGAATATCTATAAAAATACAAAAAATTTAGCATTATAGTTTTTGTAAAAAAAGTCTTTTTAAAATGCTTTAAAATTCCATAATAGAAAGTTTTTACTGTTTCTTATTATCAAACAAGAAAAAAAAAGCTCTAAAATTTATGAGACAAAAAGTCACCCTAAAAAATAAATATATATAAAAACTTTTGAATATGGTTTAGTTTCACTTTCTGTAGGCTTTTTAAATAAAATTAATTAAAGCTAGAATGTTTTATTTAAAAAAATTACAGCCTCAAAAAAATACAATAATTTGATTTTCTAAATACTAATAATTCTTAAAGCATACAATTCCATTTAATTTAAAAATATGTAAAATTTTCAATAACTAGTGGTTATGAATATGCATCATCGATCAAAATGCTATAAATTATCAAAAATAACGTTATTATTGAGGAAAACATCACCTCTTGAGCACAATATGATAAAAAAATATATGTAGATTCATAGGATTCTTTGAAAAAATTTCTTTCATTCCGATTGAAATAGAGAGAGCCTGTAAAAGGAAAACAGGGTGTAATTGGTAGACTGTATCGTTTAGTTAATCTAATTTTGCAACAAAATACACCGTAACCGTAGGAATTAAAAAATTTCCATGCTATTATATTGTTAGATTTTTAATTGCCATTCTTGATAAGAAAATATTAAATTGAATTATGTAAATAGTATACGGCTGATAAGAGCTGAATAGTATGTATAAATTCCATTCCTACGGGGGCTAGTGTATTTTACATAGTATAACACATAAAAACATCAATTATAATCGTATTAATTTAGAAAACATAATGCGGTTATTATTTCAATATGTATGGAAATCGTATTAAGGTTCATAAATCAAATAATTTTTTAATAATGCACAAAATTTCGATTATTTATCTATAAATATATTTAACGATGGGCTCTGATCACTTTTAGCACGGGTTCTTACAAAATTGGTAAATTGAAAGTCAAATCTATCAACATGATCATTAAGTGATTGATCCATTTTTTATCAATAGAATTTGATTTTTATTCTTATGGCGACTAAACTCATAGGATTTGGGTTTTAATAATCTGTTATTGTGAAAATGATCAGAAATGATCATAGTATCAAACTCTCATGCTAATTTAAAAATCACATATCTACAAATTTCGCAATGAAAGTAGCTTTTATTTTAATTAAGATCAACACCACCATCCACATGTAATAGTTTATAACTTGGCCTATATATATTTTTAGAAATGATTACTATTTACTTCAAGATTGTTTTTTTTGTGTAAATTTCTTAGTACTATTACAATCATAACACACGTTAATGATTCGGGTGTATATTTTGAGGATGATTACTCAAAAATTAAATTCCTAGTCTAGTGTTTTAAGTGTTCAATGGTTGAGTTACGCAAATATTGGACCTTTAAGTTTTGATTTGGATATTTAAATACTCGAATTAATCACATGCAAGGACATTTTTCTGCTACAAAACAAGTAAATTATACCATTGGCTGCAAGATATACAGCAAACGCTTATGGGCAGATTTACGGTATAAGAAACCAATTTCTTTGAAAATACAATTGATTTTAGAGTTAAAATATCTTTACTCGAATCACGAGCACGTAATCAAAATCATTTTATTTATGATGAGGATATTTCAAAAGAAGAAATCCGTTCGACGTATCAAATTAATGGCGCTGAGCATCTACTTGACAGTGCCTTATTTTTTACTTCTAAACTTCAAGATTATAGTTTGAATAATCTTTTATTTTGATTAACATATGTTCCAGAAATATTATCTCATAACTGCGGCAGTATTTAAAATATTTTCTATCTATTTGTATTGTTGCACCATTGAATATTTTATTGGAGTATGATCGGCATCTAATGCTTAAAGATTAATTTATCATTTTTAAATATAATATTTCTATTGGTCCCTGTACAAATTATATAATAAAACGCATTTAAAATTTCAGTATTTTTTTAATTTATACATCAATCATTCTGTTTTCTCGAATATCACCATTTATGCTATTTTTTAAATTATTTGTTTTGTTATAATAGTTAATATAAAATATTTTCGTGGATTTACTTTTCCTTGCAATGCTCTTTAGGATATTTTAAATTTCTCATCAAAGACTAAAACCCAATTTAATTATTTTAATTAATTTTGATTCGAGCAATTCTTTTTCTTATTTTTTCTTCAAGACTAAAACTCAATTTATAATTTTATTGATTTTGATTCGTGCACTGCTTTTTAGGATATTTTAATTTTTTCTTCGAAGACTAAAATACAATTTTATATTTTAATTAATTTTGATTCTTGAGATCATAGTTTAGAATCTATAGAAATACACCCATTTGAAGATGGCAACTTTTGTTAGAAATATGGCAAATTTGGCGAATAAATGTCTGAAATAAGTATCCCTGTTTTTAATTAAGTATTTATTGGCTAGTAAATCAAAAATCGACGACTTTGAAATTTCAGATAATTTGAGAAATGATTTTCTAATCCCAATTTGAGAGATAAAAACATATTTAGACAAATCAAATGTCACATATCAAATTCAAATCAAAAAAATTCAAATACATAATTTTATAGATCATATTTTCAAAAAAAATAAGCCCAAGGATGCGTACAATATTTATTTTTATAATATTCGTAATAAGTGGAAATATTACAAGTAAAGAGGAGGATCAAGGATCTGTAAAACATAGCAAAGTTTCAGAAAAAAAGCCCTGCTGCTGTAATTTAAATAATATAAATGTGGAAAACGAAGTGGAAAAAAAATTTGGTGAAATCATTTTAGATTTGCAAAAATCAATAATATCTTTAGCTGAAATACAGAAGTCTAAAGGTGATAGTCCACAGATTAATGATTTGCTAATGGATATATACGGATATTTAAGTATTTTGGTCAAGCTTTACTTAGGTAGAAGGGAGTTAGATTCTATTAAAACTCAGGACGAAGCGGCTAAAAGCATAGAAAAGGAAAATGTGGAATTTAAAAATTTGCTTTCTTCAAAGATGAAAATGGAACTTGATGAACATCGAAAACAGCAAGCATTAATTGTGGTGAATGATGTGTCTTCAGAAAAATGGTTTAATAATTCTTATATTGAATTGGGTAGAGCAATAGAGGGAATAAAATACCATATTAAACCATTAAGCGAGTCGAAAGATAATCCTATTCCTATTCCGTGTTTAAAAAGGCGAAATGCATTATATCCAAGACGCCAGGATAGATCATCCTTCGGTTATAGCAAACTTCAAAGCGTAATGGAAAAATTAAATGAGCGCGAATATGACAATATGGATTATAGCAACATAGCAAAAAATTTGGGGGAACAACAAGATACAATTCTTATGAAGATTGATGAACCGAATCCGCAAAACTTCACTTATAATCAATCAACTAAATACGAAGCGGAATTATCAGATACACAAACGCACACGGAAAAATCAAAGTGTGCTTTAGAACTTCAAAAGTCTATTTGTGTTCTAGAAAAGCTTCGAAATGAATTTAGAAATATTCTTAAAAATGATACTCTGAGACGAATCGAAGCTTTTAAATATTATGATTCCTTGCTAAAACTATTTGAAGAATTATCTATAGCATCAACAACATGGACTGTTAATTCAGAAAAAAATAATGTGGAACCTTAGAAAAGCTTAATTTTATATAAATAAAATATAATTTTGAGAGGAAAAGGAACTAATTCAATTATGATATCAATCTTTTTTGATAAGTTAAATTTTTAAAAAAGGCAATAAATTTACGCAATATTGAACAATTTTAAAATTAACGCATGCTAGATATCAAATTGATTTTTACTCATATAAAAAAAATTACTTAATCGCCAAGTCAGTCAATAGTTTATTTTAAAAAATGAATTACGTTTTAGTAGTTTTTGTATCAATTTTTGCATATAAATAAACTTATATAAGGGGAAAATATGATTGATTCGGTTTATGCTTAATAATCATGGTAATGTCTAAATATTTTTTTTTGTATTTTAATTGTCTTTTACTAAGTTTTTTTTACCCCTTAATTAACTTTATTAAGATATTATACTGCAATGTATTTGTTTTCCTTATGGTCTATTTGAAATGATCTCACAAATGCCAACTTATTAAACGATTTTGTTTTTTGTTAATGTATTTAATAAATTGATTACTGTGTACATTGAGTGTGTTTCTTTTGCTGAAATTTAATATCAACGGTTTGCCATTTTCTATTTTTTACGGTGTCTAACAGCTGTCTATGATACAATTAAATCAAAACCTGATGTCTGTATCCAATATTTTTATTTTTACAGCATTTGATTTATTATTTTTTACTGTAAATTCTTAAAATATATGTGCTGTGGTTTTCCATGATTCTTCCTGTTATTTTTACTTTACATGTGGCATAATTTCAAAAAATAATAATCGTTCCAAATAAAAAACCACATATAATATAAATTAATTGCAAAGTAATATACTCTGCAAGAAATAATCTACATATATCTTGAAGGATCTTAACAATCATTAAATTATTTACTGCTGACCATTTGTGTTTTCGTCTATTACATGTACTAAAATCCAAAATACTAACAGTTTTTTATACTATAAAGTAAAATTTACATACTTTAATAAAATTTAGAAAAAAATATGTTTCAAGCATCAAGCTTTGCTTAAATAACATTGATTTTAGACTACATATAATTATTAAATTTAATTTACGGCCTTCAACTTTGAGATGAAATTATGCAGCCAAAGTCAAAATTCTATTTAGATTTCAGTAAAGGAATATAATCCAAAATCCTATCTAGATTTAGGCAATAAATATAATCAAAAATTCTATCTAGATTATAGTTTATAAATATAATCAAAAATTCTATCTAGATTTTAGTTAAGAAATATGATCAAATTCCATCTAGATTTTAGTAAGAAATATAATCAAAAATTCTATCTAGATTTTAGTTTATAAATATAATCAAAAATTCCATCTAGATTTTAGTTAAGAAATATGATCAAATTCCATCTAGATTTTAGCAAGAAATATAATCCACAATTCCATCTAGATTTCAACAAATAACGTTAATCGAAATCCCATCTAGATTTCAGTAAATAAATATAATACAAATGTGTAATTATTCTTTCAAAAGCCTTATTATAGTCTATTGTACACAAAACGCGTGTTTAATTGTCTTACTCAACTAAAAATGGATTAAATAAATCATATACCATCTTATTGTCCCTATTGATAAAAACTTCTGTCGTCTAAAGCGTATAGCAACCATATCTACCCATGTTTTCCAAAAATCTAGATTTGTTAAGAAAACGAAATTTATATACATGAAGAAAATGCTTTTCTGTTGTGCTATAAATCTTAGTGGTAGCATCAATGTTGGTTTTAGTTGCGGTAGAAAACCGTTACCCAAAATTTAATTTTATGGATTTTTTTGTAATTTTTTAACATCAAAGAACACAAATTTTAAGATTTTGATTTGATCATTCGGATCACCGCAACGCGAAATCATCCAAATCATACCAATACGGCTTGGATTATTTGTATGTGCGTCTAGTATCGATTCGGTTATTTCAGCACCCCAAATAATTCGTTGTTTATAAACGAGATATTTATTATACTGTGGGTTGACCTAACAGTGTTTGTTGTATTCCTTGCTCATAAGCGGCATTAATTATCGGATTATTAATTTATCGTTGCTCTTGTCGGTACTGAATTGCTACTACAAACATATATTGATGATTATAGGTCGACTATTATAACTCTCGACCGCGTCTACATTATCTTAAAAAACAACCTTCTCTTTATGTAATTTAATAGATGATTACATTATTCAATTTTCTTTTACGATATTTATTTGACAAAATATCTCGAAAAAAATGAAAGGTTTTACTTGAAGCTGGCGTGGACACCTGCAACTAGCATTAAATTAATATTACGAATTGAATAATAATTATATGTTTTTACTTAATTAAAACTTAAAATTTACATATATTCTTTTTATATAAACATTATATTCTTAAATTTATTTAAACTGTATATTTTGCAGCCTCACTTAAGCTTGCCTTAATAATATAAAGATTCAATGCAATTTTTTTTTATAATTTTGGAGATAAAAAATGAAACATTAAGGATATTAAGAAGGTTATTTATTATAAACATCAAACATACACAAAATTTTTTCAGGGTAATCATCAGTGTAATAAATATAGCCGTCTATATAAACCAGAAAATTCAGTTTCTTCACTACAAAATTTTTTTAGATTTTGTGTGTAAATTTAGTTTTCTATATAATGTCTATTTTTTATATTTTTTCACATTTTAAATAGATATACTTAGCTAACTAATGCTCTTTACTTGCAGCTTACAATTAATTATGCTAAACAAAAATCAAAAAAAAACAAATATAAATTATAAATCAGATGTAAAACCCGATCCACATAAAATTTTCGCCTATACAATATCGTTTTGCGAAACCAATAAATTTAAAGAATTTCATTGCGGAGAAAAATATTTACTTAATTAAATCAAAAAAATATATCATGTCGATTTAAAATTCGAAACTTAATTATTAAAAAATAATTTTTCACGAAATTTACTTCTTTATATCTGCTGCGCTCATATTATTATGTGAAACAAACCTTTTTATATTTTGTTATTATTCAAGTTTAATCTTGCATTTTTTTATATTTATATTTTAATAAATATATTTGTATAATACAGTTATTCTCCCAGTCCTAGAAGTAAGGATCACATAAACAGAGATGTGACATGTGTAACTATAAATTTGATGTAATGTGTTCATTCTAACATATTAGAAACATTTATATCTTATGATATGGAAGTTAGTGCCTTATGGGTAAGGGTTTCATATCATTTTTGCGCCGAATTTTGTAAAATTCTGGTGTTGCGCATAAAATATGTATATATATATTTATGTATTGTTTTTTGCTTTTTGAAATAGTTTCTATTTTTGTAATTTTTTTGAATAGCATGGGGTGACATTATCTTTATGCATACGATACTTACTAAATTATAAAATCTTATTTTTTAAAAATCATCATAATAGCAAATCCAACCAGATAAAATATTAAAACATTTTTTCTGGGTTTTCTAAACACTTAAAAACTCTAAGAAATACTTTTTCTGAACACTTAAATTAGACCCGAGTTTTTTGATATATATTTTTTCAATACTATCCTATAGAAAGAAGTTTTTGTGCCAATTTCCTTGGTTTTGTTCTTTGAAGTTTTATATAGCTTACTGCAGTATAAAAAAAATTACCCTTTTATATGCAAATCATATTCATTTTTAGGGCTGAAGGGTAAAATTTTTGTTTGTATAAATAGAGGTTATACGATGAATAGAAATATAAATTACCTTTTAAAATATAAAAATCCTCTGTTGAATTCTATATGAACAAAAAAATCTTGCTGGAACACAGAATTACGAGGGTTTCAGATTAAAGAATGTACATAAATTTCATTTAAGTAGATAAGTTATATCTTTTCTTTTCACATTGAATTTGAGTATTTGTTTATCATCAAATCTACTATATTTTTTTTGCTAATTTTAGCCTATTTTTGTGATGGCTAATGAATTTGCATAGTTTTTAAACGCATTGAATAATTCAAGAACTCTATTTATAAAAAATTGACAGCTTAAATAAAAATATGTGCTTCTAAAACACGATAAAAAAAATAAATCTTTTTTACATCTTTGTTTAAGTAAGCAATAGTTAAAAACGTACATTTTTTGATTAATTCATAAAATTTCATGATGTCGAATAATATGCAAGCTCTTATTGTATTACCATAAAGTTTTCTGTTTTATTATGAAATAAATAAAATTGTGGTTAAATTTTTTTTATTCTGTCATTTTATATATTTTAAATGACTTATACCATTTTTCTTACCAATGATTTTATTTGCACAAAACTAATATAAAATATAATAAATTCTTTTATTTTCGAAAGTTTATATTTTACTAATAGGTTTTATAAAAAATTTAATCATTTCAAAATATTTCACCTGCAAATGTAGTTATTATTTGATATTTTGATTTAGATTAACAAAAATAATGACAAAATTATAATTTTCAAATAATAATAAGGTTTTATTGCTCAAAGGTATTAAGGTATGCTAATTTTATAATATGAAACAATCCCAAGTGCAAATTAATTGATTTTTTTGCTTTATCATCATTAAAAACTTACATGTCTTCTGCTAAAACAGTGTGACACAGACTTTAATGAAAATTTTACTAGCCTTTTCAATGCAAAAAATATATGAAATTGAATTTTTTTTCTATTCCAGTGTAATATCTATAAATATTTTTGTAAAATTATTCCGATTCTTCTCGTTAAAAAATAATTTTGCTTGTATTTGCCTTTAGTTTTTATCAATATATTAGTGCACTACGACAAATGCAATATTTTTTTATCTTTAATTTTTTTTAGATTATTAATTTATGTATAAAAATCGAAATTTAATATTTAGGTAACAAAATGTTTATAAATTAACCTAAAATAGGATATGATATAAAAAACATTCCCCTCCTTAAAAAAATATGATTCTGTTTCATTTTAGGTTTCTCTTACTTTAATAAATAGCAAACAATATAAAAATCTTACTGTCTGTATTTTTGCTTTTGAAAGTAATTCTAATAAAATTATTCAATGATATTTTAAAAATTGATGTGTGTCACGCATTATAATTCATAGACTTTACAGTATTAATACGATTTTAATATTTTTAAATTTCACCTAATGAATATTTATTAAATTCAACAGAATTCGCTGACATAAAAGTGTATTTTAATTCTAAAAATCCATTTTAAATATTCTTTTTTATGGCTCACAACTTTTTACCTTGAAAATCACATGCCATGCTTGAAAATTGATCTGTAATTTATAGCCCAATCATTGTAATAAACAAAAAAAAAATATATTATAAATTTTTTATTGTTATACACGAACGTAAATATGTTTATAATTTCTATACGCAGTACCTCTAAAATAAAATCTATTCATTATTGTTTAAATTTTACATTTCTATTTTATATAAAACGGACCAACGTATAAAAATATGTTTACATATTATCAGATAATTTGTCGTTCATAAATTTCGCTTAATATTTCTCAGAGAAAAAATAATCTATTTTGCCGAAAAAGAATTATAATTTGCAAATAAAATCTACTAGACATTTATTTTGAATTTATTTAGCATTAAATAAAATTTCAAGTATAAGCGGGGCTGGTTTTGCAAAAAAAAAAAAGAATCCATGAAGCATATTATGTCTTATAATATTTTAATCTTTTAAATAATCGAAAATAATGTAGAATTAAAATTTTGGAAAAAATAATATGGATATGATTTATAAACCTTCCTCACGAAATATCGTTAAAATAAGAGCAAAATTTTATGTCTACAAAACATTATTATGAAGACTGAATAAATTTGAGGCAAAAATTAGCACCTGAATATATAAATAAAGATTACAATAATGTATATCTTCTCTATATTATTTTTCACGTGGGTCACATTCCATTATAAAAAAATTATTTTGCCCATCTATATTTAATAGAATCTTTAGAATGATCAATAAGACAGGAAATTTTAATCACTACGTTTTTGGAATATTATTTTTATACGTTATCAATTCTTCTGTTATAGATAAGTCTATCACTTCATGTGATTATGATACAGATAGCACCTTTATTTGTGGAAAGAATGAACATAGCGAGGAAAATTTAACCGATATTGAAGAACCCGAAAAAGAAATGTGTGATGAAGCCATGAAGAAACTGTTCAATGCTCAAAATTCTCTTGGTTTGACTGATCTACCAGAAAATTGTTCGAAAAAGATAATTGAAAAACAAAATGTAATATTATCAGAACAATCCAAGGAATTGCATATGAATAAAAATCGATTATTTAATCTTCCCGAATGGGATAAGCCAAAAAAGGTGTGTATTTCCGATTTTGGCGACGAACATATTAATATTAGAACGGAGTATTTATTTTTAGAAAGAATAGCAAAACAGCTAAAGATTACACATTTAGAATGCAATAATATTAATATAAAAGAAATGGTGAATAGAAATCTTTTGTATGATACACTTTTTGATGTTCTTAAAATTATATTAACAAATATTAATGAATTACAAAGGGATTTTGTTTTATATAATTCACCACCAAAATTGAAAAGGCAAAGTCGTTTCATGGAAAAAACGAGGCGTAGAAAAGTCAAAATCCGAAAAAATGTTTCTGAAAGCTCTGAAAAAATTGAAGTTAGAAGTTCTACATCGCAATTTGAGACTTATAAAAAAGGTGATGATAATACTAGATTAGAAGAGGAAATGTCATACCAAAGGAACAGGGAATCTCGGAATTCGATATCGTCTTATTCTTCTGTCGGATATAAAAGAAACAGTGATATTTCTGTTGATCCTTTTAATTTCATGAATATGTTTGAGAATATAAACAAAATTTTAACTCAACTTATAAGTTTTATGAGAAAAAGGTATAGTATCGAGTTAAAAAATAATGAAAATATCATAGACCTGCAAGAAATCGAATTTGGTATGATCATGAATGTTTTAAAGTACATAAAAATTGAGCAAAAAAAATTACGTGTAAATTCTCATCGTAGTAATTATATTTGATTTTAATAAAAAGTAAATTTGAGAATATTATTATACTGCGCGAATATCATCTTTATCCTATAAATTATAATAATTTAGGTTTATATTTTTTCAAATCTTCAATAAGGATTTGAGTATTCATTAAATAAGCCTGATTGTGCCAAAATATTTTTTATCAGAAAAATATATTATAGTTAAACATTTGTAATAAATCTGGAAAATACGTTCCCGTTCTTTCCGATTATAAAGAATGGTATAGAATATGGGTTAAAAATATCAAAACATATATCATTTGAAATAATGCATGTTTCTATTTTCTTTTTCATGATTAATATAATTCCTAAACTATTGTATAATCATAAAATTTATTATTTTGATTATCTTTTCAATAAATTTTTAAGGTAGTAAAATAAACTACTAAAATATGCCTTTTACATATAACTATAACTTAAAAAAAGTAGTGATAAATTTATCATCTATGCTAATATTTGATTTTTAATATTATTACCGATTTGACTTTTATTATATATTTTTTTAGCGATATCATATCTTTTCTCTACAAATTTGTATTTTTCTAAAGTCAAAATAGGTTATATGTTCTAACAGAATAAAAAATCAATACATGATTATATATTGATATACTGGAACTGTGGAGATTCTCTTATATGAATATCATACAGTTTTTGCATAATAATTGTGTTTGACCGTATTTTATGTTTGTTATTTTCGTGAGCAAATTTTTGAACAAATTTTTGCGCTTTAAGACTTTAATTTTTTATTATACTTAACCAATGGCTCTTTTATAGCTTAATTCTCGATGTTTCATTTTAAAAGATTAGAAAACCCAGTTTAGACAAATTTACACCCTCCAAATTTTATTAATCACATTTAAACGTTTGTCTTATTCCTAGAAAATGATAAAGCAAACTATATTTTCACATAAATTATTATATACTAATTGAATCAGAACTTATATCTTCATCTACTAGGCAAAAATAAACCATTGATATTCTAATAGTTCCAAAATATACATTGTGAAATATTAGTGATTGGATTTAAAAAAGACACATGTATTTTGGTTGTTTTAGGCTCATAATTGTTATTTTCAGACAAGAATATATTCCTTGTCCAATATTAAAACTTTAAAACAGCAATTTCTGGTATCATTTTTTTTTGTTAAAATTTTTGTGAGAATTTGCCAAATCCTTTTCATTATGCATTCAAAAAATTACTTAGAAACTATGATTAGAAAAATTTATGATTCAGAAATTACTTACATAATTTATAACATTAAAAATTATCATAATTAAGTAAATTTAGGTTGAATTTTCATTGTTAAGTTTTGCCGTTTTTTTATGAAGAATATCTATGAATGGATTTTAAGATCTTAAATTCGTTTAAGGAATACATGTTTCACATATAAAATCATTTACAGCAAATTTTATTTTAATAAATTCTCTTTTATTAAAATAAAACCAATATTTAAATTATAAACCATAAGATTTTCATGATGTACTATCTTCTATTTAATTGCTAAAAATTCCAGCCGATTGAGAAATCAATAAAAAAAATAAGTCACAGATTTATATTCTAATAATTTTGTGATACCAATCAATTTTTCTAGTATAATATCACTATATAAGAAGACATATTTTCGGCATTGAGTTACTTACGTCAACATTTGAATGAAATATATAAAAAACAGTATTATTAATTTCAATAAAAATAAAATATGATTACGCAGATCGAAATAGGTATAACGAGCCTTGATAACTTGACTGAAGTTGAGAATGAAAAATATAGGAAATATGACATCTTGGCAAATGAACTTGGTTTAATTTACAAAGGTAAAACAAGAATAATACCATATGTGATGACTTGGGATGGGGTGTTCACAAAATATCATAAAAAATATGTTTAGGAGTTAAAAATACCGGACGAAGTAGAAGCATACATGCAAGCTCTCACACTCCGCAAGACACTTGAACTCATCTCATGCGAGAGAAGAAGAGCAGTTGATGAAGATAGATCAGAGGAAGGTGTCAAAAGATGCATCAAGGAGTTGTGCAATATTCCCAACACGCTGAACACGTCTAAATAGATAAAATCGATAAAAAGAAAATTTACCCATAAATAAATAAGAATTGCATTAATTTCAATTGGTTTAAAAAGCTTATACGTGTAATAAAATGCAATTATTCGAGAAATTTGTTGTGAAAAATGAATTAATTGTAATTCACTGGTAAAAAAACCATTTTCAAAACAATTATGTCAGATATCCGGGAAGGCTATACAAATAGAATAAATTGTGTTTTATACTATTTTTTCACGTCAAAATTTAAAAAGAAGAGAAATTATAGATATTTATCAGAATATACTATTTGTTTTACAAAACATATAAATATGGCAAAGAAGCTGGAAAGAAATGGAAAGAAATTAGAAAAGTAGTTATACAACAGATTATAACCGATTGCCAACAAGATTTGAGCAAAACATAGAGCTAAAATAAATGAAAGCAAATTAGAGGATCATGAATATATTCAATGCATTTTGTATGGTGTATGGATATTAAGGACGATCGATTCAAGTGTAAAGAGAAGCGTATTTCATGTAGAAGAGTAAAAGATAAAAACAAAATTTGATAATTCAGTGTTCAAAAATGCCATCATACTAAATATTGATCATTTTAAAGAATATCGAAGGCACAAAGACAAATATATTAATTATTTAATGGTTAACCAAACTTAAAACTATAACTGTTCAATTAAATGATAATCATACGCACTTAAATATAAACGGAACGAAATGAAACTAGATATTGTCCTATGGTTAAAACGCAACCAAAAGTCGATTTATAAAATCTTAAATTTATACTAGTATAAATATGACCAAATCTCTATATTTTAAATTGTTTCTATTGTTTTTTTTTGTTTAGAAGTTTTTTTCCACACATAATTTGACGCCATTTGTTTAAAAGGCATATAATTTTTTTTAAGTACAATAGAAGTCAACCGGATCAACATTCGCCTTAGAAAAAATATTTCAAGATGAAAAAAAAGTAAAAATATATGTGTTTTTGCAAAGGGCTTTGTCGCTCGATAATTCTATCCACAAATTCAGCCTTCTATTATAATGAATGTATTTACAGGCATGAAAAATTTATGTAAAATTTCCCACTTTGAGACATAAATTTATAGTATACTATTCAGAGAACATATTTTATAGAAGAAAAAGACATTTGTTTTTTTTCTTCAAATTAAATTCTATAGCTTGATCTTGGATTCAGGCCTTAAATAGGTATTTTTCATCGACGAATAGATATGCTATGCATTTTTCACCAATATATCATGTTAAACATAGTCACTTATATTGAAAGGAGAGTCATCCCCTTCTATTGCCCGGAATTTTTCGGCAAAAAACTAACTTATGTGTATATTATGAAGCTATTGAGTTCTTAAATACTTTTTGTGGGAAATTAAATCAAATTTTAAAACACGTAAGTTTTAAAAATTTATAGATACAAATTTCTGCGCTAGAAACAAGCTGACATAAGTACTTAGATCAAATATTTATTAGATTTATTTCATTGAGAAATAAAAGTTTTCAATTGATAAAATAGTCAATTTTAAGTTCGCAGATGATAAAGCATTTAAAGGAAAATAATATGTTCATAAAATAGCAAAAAAATATTTAAAAAATAAGATAATAAATTTTTAGCTGAAAAAATGTGACAAATAACGATCATTTTAAGATACACACATTTTTTTATGGTTCACTTTTGCGTATCTATTATTTTAAAACAAAAAAATTTAAAGAAGATAAAATAGTGTTAAAGATAGTTAATATGTAATAATTATATTATATATTATTTTAAAGAGCGGTAAGCTTTTGTATTTTTTTTAAAGTTTGTAAATTCGTACAGCGTATTATATGTGTATAAGATTTTTTGATGTTTTAGAGTATTTTTCGTTACCTTTTTAAATCTTTACTATTTTTGTCTACTCTTTGACTTCTCATCCCAAAAATGTTTATTTGTCAGTATTACAAGGCAATGAAACGATAAAAATCTAAAATTTGTGTAAAACGAAGCTTTATTTGCCTTTCATGTTATAAAAAAATATATTAAAATCCTTTTGCTTAATTAATCTGTTTAAAAACATCATCACTTATGATTTATCTATAATGTTTTATGAAAATAAATGACTTATTTTTTATAAAGAAAATGAATAAAGTACATACGAAGGTATGTGTCGGTGGAATTAGAAAATATGTATTGGAATTTAAAATATATAAAATTACCCTTTGAATTTAGCTTAAAATTCTTTAGAAACAGAAAATATTTCACAAATAAATCAATTTTAATAAAAGTGGATTTGATATTTTCATGAATTTATGGATTCTATTATATTTCTTAGCATTGATATGTACGTTTATTGTACTTGTGTTTTGTAGAAATAATGTCAATTGTTAAACAAGTAATAGATTAAATTTTATATTTAAAGAATGTATTTATTTTTGGGGTATTTTTTGTATCAATTTTATCTATTTAGACGTAGTCAGCCCATTGGGAATATTTCAAAACTTCTTGATACATCTTTCGACCCATCCCAAATATATATTCATCAACTGCTCTGCTTTTCTCATAATAAGATGAGTATAAGTGTCTTGTGGAGTGTTATAGCTTGCATTTATGCTTCTACTTCGTCCGGAATTTTTAACTCCTTAACATATTGTTAATGGAATTCTGTCACTACCCATCCCAAGTCGTCACATATGGCATTATTCTTGTCAACATTTGTAAATTTCCCAGTATTATTTTCCAAGATGTCATACTTCCTATATTTTTCAATCTCAACTTCAGTTAAGTTGTCAAGGCTAGTTATACCTATTTCAATCAACGCTATCAATTTTTAGTCTTTATCATATAGAAAATATCTTATCTATTTTGTTTGATATAAAAGCTTGTTTTTATTTGGGTATCAACCTTTATTTACGAATTTTGGTTTTCGCAGATATCTTGTACTGAGTGAGTTCTGATTTTTTAGGTTGATTTGAAATTGTATCGTCTTGATAAGAGAAAATGAATAAATCTTACGAATTCATTGTGTCTTCGCGTGTAATCATGACTAACATTTTCTTGTATCATATTGCAAGGCGATCAATTGTTATCATGACTTCGTTACAATGTAGGTATTTTATTCTCTCACCGAAAAAACATTTCTGTCTTGAATAAAACTGAATTTTCATACTTTACTTGGTTTAATTTTGCTGTCTTTTATCCATCTTGATACCCCAAAATATCAACAAAATTTTATGTTTAAAAGTTTATTTATGCAAATGCGCTTCGTGCAATGTATGAATGATCATATCAGAATAGTTAGGAATAATGATTAAAGAAGATAAAATACAAATTAAAAAAATAAAATTTATAAAAAATATAATAGGAAACGACGCTTTTTAAAAATCCGATCAATTATATTTTAATATATATGCTGAAAACACTATAAAAAATATAATTCTGTAGGCTCGGTTTTTATAAATGGTATATTCTGATGCGACAAATTGTTATGTTTAACGCCTTATGTGTGTAGTTTACATGGCTAGAATTGCTGATAGGTATTCACATGACTGCATATGGTTTATACCTTGAATGCTAAAAAAGATCTGGATTGCTTGAATGTAAATTAAACGAATTATTTTTGCGTATTTTCTGCAAAATATCATGCAAAAAATGCTTTCTTGTGTCTGAATATACATTTTCTACATTACAATTAACTAGACTCTAAGAATAAATGGAAAAATTAAAATTTTTCGTCTGAATTTTTTTTTTAAAATCTAAATGTTCAAAATCTAAGTTTTAACATAAGTCCTATTTGGGAAAATTAAATTTGAATCATATGAAGAAAAGAAGATTATATTTACGTTTCTCTCGAAGACCGATTTTTTTTAATTTTTTTGCGAAATATATTTATATTATATTTTTTTTAAATTGTACGCGAATTTTTTTTTCTAGAACTGACGATGTTTCTTTTTTTTCTCATTAGAAACTTTATTTAGACTTCTATATAAGCATATTGATCGTATTTTTGCAAAGAAACATCAAATATATTTTTCTAGCTCGATTTATGACTTTTAGTTAAATCATACTATAATGCTCCCCTTATGGCAAAAATCACCAAAAGTTTGTTGACTATAAATTTGAAAAAAAGATTTTGCCTTTGTTATTAATTATAGCTCATACAAAAAAACGTACTGAGGTGAAAACTTTGATAACTCAGTCTTGAAGATAGAGGATTTATTGTTTATGCTGTAAACATTATGAGACGGAAATTAGTAAAAAGTAAACCTTTCTTAAATCAATTTAAAGTTTCATATAGTATTGCAATCTCACAAAATTATAAATAACCTATTCAAAAGAAAATTTGCTGTTTTCTTTCATTGAAATTAATTGAAATTCAAAAACAAACTGAGATTAAAGAAATATTGGTAAATCGAAATTCTAATTTTTTGGCTGGTGATCATAATAAAAGCCGAAAATTTCTTCTCCCGTATTTAATAGATATTTATATATATTTAAAGGGTTAAACTGGTAAAAATAGGGTTACCCGCATCAATAACTTGAGGAATGTTATGTAGTGGAGATGTAAAAAAAGATTTTATTGCACTTGAATACTTAAAAATCTATTATTTTTTTGCAGAAAATTTCATTGATGAAAACATGAAATTTTGCGGTTGCATTTAAAAGAGTCGTATGTTATGATGCTAGGTATGGTTTTGGGTACTAGTATTTGTTCGAAAAATAGGGTTTCAACAGACGCATGGGTTAAAAATTCTTATGCGAAAAGTATGATGAATAAGTTACAGAGAAGTATTGAAGGAATTTACAAAAAAGCCATGTTCTATAGAGAAATTCAAATTATTTTTTAATTGATAGTAAAAGATAAAAATATAAAATTAAACCATAAATAAAATTTATTTTTCTTTTCATAAATTTATTATCCTATTTCTGGCTTAGAAATAGATTTAGGATTTTATCGTTGAATCCAAAACCTTAAATTCAATTTTATGTTGCTAAGATCAAAAATATTAAAACAAAAGAATTTATATATCTAGTAGATATTAGTGTCAATAAAAACAATAAAATATTCATTGCATATTATGCACAAAAAATAACGTAATTTTAATTTTAATTCGATTCTTATTTTTAGTTGAAAAATTACTTGTCGTATCATTATTTTATAATTAAGCGGACTACTGGTAAGATTTTTATTTCATTACAGCTTAAAATTTCGTTTAACGAGCTTTAAATTCTTTTTGGGCAATGTTGTTTGTTTATTTTTGACGAATCTTGGTTGTCGTGGACTATTGTTAAAATATATAACATACTACAAAGAGCAATTTAAACTGTATCTATCTATAAATATTACAGAAATATATGAAAATATATGTTTTTTATAATAATTTATGCGCTTATATTCTATTAATTATCAATTTTTTTAAATTATATTTATTTGTAAAACAATACGTTGCATCAATAGAATATGGTATTGATATGATGGTGGATTGATTAGATGGCATGTGCAATATTTTCGTACAAACCTGTTGTAATTTGAATTATAAAAAAAAATTAATTAAAATGACAGGCAATAAGAAAGTTTAAATTTTTGAATGATGCCACACATCTTTTTTTTAATGAATAATTTTATTTCACACAATTAAAACAAAACAAATTTTAGATGTGTTTTTAATTAGGTAATGATTCTGGGGCACAATAATTATACAAAAACTTGTAATTTTATATAACGGTATAAGTTTAATGTTAAAAAATGTTACGTTTTCTAATTATTCATATATCTACTATAGTTTTTTATGCAAAAATATATGGCTTTCTAAAAGTCTACATTAAAATTTCAACATGTCTTGGGCGTTTATTCAGAACATAAGCTAAGCAATCACCATAAAATACTTATAAATCGACTTTTATATCAATCTGGTCTAATACCATTTTTCATGGATTCATTTTTATATTCTGGTGCAATAAGGCATATGTATTTATTACTTAATATAAATTAAATACACATATACCGAATATAAAGATTGAATTATTAAGATTTATCGCATAATGATTGCTTATTATTTATATGTTGCAATAGAGTGTTGTTATATTTTATTTTTTGTTAAAAAATTAGGGATATAGATTGAATTTACGATTGTTTAAAATTACGGCATGGCCAGCCTGAAATCAAGTATAGCGCAAAACAAGATGAAATTCTTTAGGAGATATCAAAATTTGTATTTTTTTTAATTCTAATTATATATAAAAAATTGACAACGAAATAAAATTTATTGCAAAAAAATATGGTATAGATAAGCATCAATAATTAAATTTTTGCTGTTTTTAAGATTTTCAATTTTATAATATTTTCTTCTAGTTAAATTGAATTGATTACCTATCATACATCATAATCAATCTCTGGGTTTTAGCTATTTCTATTACATCTTCTAGGATATCTATTCTTTTTATAAGACTGTAAAATATAATATTTGCTCAAGATTTCTATATTTTGCTGAATGTCATGATTTTGTTTGAGATATCGACTCTTTCGGGTACCTTCTTTGATATTGTGTTAACGCTTTATTCAATATTATGATATATGTATAATCTTTGTCTTACACAGGAAGGTAATATTAAAACTGATATAACAAATTTCATGTGTCTATTATAGACATAGTTTATATCATCTATACTAATTAGGCATATTTCAATAAAAGTGATACATTTTTTTCTTGTAATATACGATTTTTTACAGGTATGGCCCTAGAAAATACAATTTATGTCTTTATTCTCGTATCTACTTTCATCTTAACATTTATCTCTTAATTTTTTCTTGCTCTGATCGCCTGTAAATATATCCTTTTTTTTAGAAACCATTTCTTTCTAGTGTGATATTTATGAGCTTTATTGGTTATTGTGTCTCTTTATGTGATCTTGTTCTATATTTTTTGCAGTTTATCGACTGTTTTTAAATATTCATTGCATTGAGCGCATAATATTTTCTCGCTGCAAAAAAATGTTCCTGTCTTGAATAATCAGATTCTGGCTTCTTTTACTGGTATTGAGATTCCTTAATGTATCCACTATGAAGAAACTACAATATTCAGCATTTTTTTCTTGCAAGCATCGAAGAGTTTTTGATTATATACAAACAATAATTTTTTTTTGCCTGCAGTTGCTATTTATGTATTTTAAAAAGGCTCAAAACCTATGAATGATCATTTATCAATCTAAGTTTATCGCAGTAAGATCTTTCATTCTAAAAATGGCAGTTTTTATATGCGACATGTTTCTTTCCTATTATAATTGATTTTATGGCAGCGGAAATATCTTGAACATGATTTAAACTTTTTTTTATAATCCGAATTCTAAGAATATTCTTTTTTAGAATAAACACATCACATATGATGGTTTTAAGCTTTTATTTGTGCGTAATTCATAGGCTTCTTTTATAATAATTTAATTTTTTATTATCATATATCTTTTTTTAGTTATCTTACAAATATTTCATCAGCAATACTGCATAATTTTTATATAGTCAAATGTTTTCTTTGGCTCTAAGCTCAGTATTTTAAAAATGTTGTGCCCTTTCAAGTTTTTGTTTCATACTTTATTGCATTTTTACAGATGCAATCTCTTTATATAGTCCGCTAATATTGCAGGCATTTCTATCAAGTCTTTATCCTATTGAAGCGGGCTTTTTATGTGCTTTCAATATTAGTTGTTGTTGTCGATCATCTTTATTTATTTCACCTATATTATCAAAATGCCGTGCGGCTTCTTCCGCTATAAATTGTAAGCTTTGATCGTCTTACGCTAAGATCTTAAGTTCAACGATAAAAAAAAGTTATGGTTTTGAGCAAAACGGACATCAAGTTATCATATGACAGACCTGATATTTTTGAATATGACAAAAGATATTATTTTATCTCTCTGATCGACATTGACGTAACAAGTATTGACGATACAAACATAGTTATAGGCGAAAAATTGATAAAACATGACCTGCGAGCATTGAACTATCATTAATATACAAATTCAAGAATAAAAATATCCCATATGTTATAACATGGGACGGTGTGATGACACGATATCATAGAAGGTATCTGAAGGATTATGATGTCACGAAACAGGTCGAGGCATATATTTAAACCTTAGGATTAAAAAAACCCTTGAATGAAGGGGTCTTGAAAGAAGGTGGGGTATTGAAGAAGGCTTTTAAGAGGAGAAGATAGCCGAAAGTATAAATACACTGTGCGTACAGAGAATCATAAAAGCTGTGCCTGATAACAAAAACTAAAATTACGACTCTTAATTTAGCCCATTGATAAAAAAAACTTAATGGTTATGAACATAGTGTGTTATACTTTGACGGCAAATGCTGGAACTTTTTGTGTTTTATCTTCGACTTATTGGATCTATATGCAGAATAACAATAAATAGTGGTAAACAGATATCCTACTTATTACTTTTCGTCTTTTTACCCTGTATATCTTTGTGTTTAGTCTTAGGGATGAATTTTCATTATTTGTGTGCAGATATGCATTTAATCACCCACTCAGCATATTTAGTTTTTAAATTTGCTAAATAGAGATTTGTAATTTATTTACTAGAGTGCCCTGTAAAATCAAACTATTTCAAGTGCAATTATTACAATTCTCTATGCTAACAGAAAATTATCATGGCCTGTTCCTTAGAATCTTGTGCTTTTGGACTATTCCAAGTATATTTTCAAATAATATAATTATATATTCTTGTCACTTACAATATCATTCTAATTGACAGGTTATTTGTTTTTAAATATTTTATATCCATATTTTAGGTCTTAATTCTGTTCATCAACAACTATTTTTTGGTAAAAAGTTGTGCTTCCCGATTAAAAACATTCCGTATCTTAAACATTTGTATGGCCTTTCGTTTTGCTGTATATGTATCATGTTAAGTGCAGGTATGTCGTTTTTATAAAAAATAATTATAAATATAGTCGCATCATGTAGCTTTCCAGATTGGTAAAAATATAACATATCATAGAATTCGGTTTCTGATAAATATATAAAAAAAATTTTTTCTAAGACTTTATGTAGGGAATAATCTTGTGTTTACATATTTTAGCGATTTTCGCTAATATTTTAGCCATAAATTCAGTTTTAATTTTTTTATCGGCTTTAATTATAGGTTGTGTTCGTCTTGTGCAGTATCAATAGAATCCTCAGTGATGACTTTAAATTGAATTTTTCTTGTAAATTCTTTTTTTTTGACATATTGCTCTATTTTCTAAAGAAATTTACGTTTATTAATGTTTTTTTGGTTTATTATTTTAAGCACATCACCTTTCCTATCAAGAAACTTATTATTTTAACGTATAAATTTTCATAGGAATTTTCAATCTTAATACATACTTTTACTTCATTCTACGTACTTTGCAGTCATTCATTATTAATTCTAAATTTATAATATTTTTTCCTCTTTAGAGACGTGGTTTTTTATATTTACTGCAGGCTTTGCTCTTGGATTTTCATAGGACTTCTGCACAGCTTCTGGTATTTTTGTTCTACTACAATTCCTTTGGGGTAATTTCTCGTGTTTTAAAAAGGGACCGCAAATTTAACGGCTATACAATTTATTTTTTAAGCTTAGTACAAGATATTATTTTGTTCTTCGACGTTCTTAGTTCATATTTGCCTTAACTCAATTATTGTTTTAAGAAAATATTTTTGCATATATGTAAATATTTTTGTTTTTAAGCTATAAATTGTTTTATTCAATCTCTTCGTTTCTATTTCCATAAATTTCCATCTTTTCTTCATTTGTCGTAAGTGTTTTTCAAAAAAATTGATAGTGTGGTCTCAATATGAGACACATCTATTTAAGTTGCTAATATCATGGTGGTTTACAAAGCTTTTTGTTATTAAATACCAGTATTTTTTAAAACAGTTCAGGATCAGACGTAAGCCCACTAAAATAAATGATTTATATACAAGGATTAAAGTTGGCATTCGACTATTTTTATAGAGATCTGTGGTATGGTAATATGTGTTTTCACTAGGTTCAACACACTTGCTGCATGTGAATGTTGTTTCTGAATCTATTTTAAAAATTTACATCCTTATAATTCTCAAATATTTTTTTTAAGAAACCAATATTTTTCGTAACAAAATATAGTTTTTATGGTTGCTTTAGCCCTTTTAATATAAAAATTAATGAAAACAGCTATTTCGAATGGGGTAAATATTCTATGCAGAATCAATAAATGATAAGATTTAAGAATTGAATTATACACACACAAAGGCAGCGTTAAATTACCAAACAGATATCTATGTCGTAAATTGCAATTATTACAGCATAAACTGTATACATACCTATAGTAAATAAAATTTTAAGTTTTGCATACGCACCTGATTGTAGAGCTTCTAAAACCAAAAATCGATAAATACGCGCATATAAAAAATAAAATTTACCAATATAAATATAAAATTTTAATACAGTAGCTGTAACTCGATTTACGTGTTCAATTATAAATCTTAAAGTTTTTAGTACATAAAAATACATTAAAAAAAATTTCATTTTATTAGTTAAAACTACCTTTTAAAAATTTTTTTTTATCATATAAATAAAACTTATATTAAACTTTCAAATTGAATATTTGTATTATATTTCTGACTGTGGAAACGCCGTACATATCTTATTTCTTTATTTAATATTAATATTTTTATTTTTATTTTTATTTTTTATTGTAGCTCTGCAAAATCAATATATAAATTTTAATCCAACTATAGCATAAATAAATTTTGTCGTACTTAGAAGAGGGCATACTAGCATAAAAAAAGAAATTGCGATGCTAAAGTGATAATTAAAGCAATAAAAGACATGTAAACCCTAAATAAATAATTTCATAACACATTTAGTTAATAATGTAAATATAAAGGAAGCAATGATGGTCATTAATATATTTTATTTGTTTCTATTCATCTACTTATATTACTGACAGTGTAAATTTGATGCTAATTATAAATTATTATATACTTACAAAAATTATTAAAGTGAGGGTATCGAATAAGCTAATAAAATATACGGTTTTTACGTAAATATGACAATTGGATGTTGCAAATTTAGATTATAATAATCAATTTGAACCATAAAATAAATATTTAAAAAAAGGAAGCTTGTAAGTAAAGAAAATCGATAATTTGATGCATCATAAAATACACTCTATTTTATAAAAATATTTTCCAAAATTATTAAAACAAATATATCAATTCTAATATAAGTCAAGAAAATATTAAGAGTATCTTATATAAAACATATAGAAAAACAAAATTTCTTGAAAAAATGAACGATTAATTTATATGGACAGTTCGAAATTGAATGCGATGCGCAAATAAAAATTACATGCCTATATTTTAAATTAAAGCGTATATTAAACAATATATGAATTATGAATTACCAAAGAAAATCAAGTTACAAACCAAATCTAGCCATATATACAAATACTAGACTTAAGGAAAACCCTGGTTCTAATAGGTTTTGAAGAGAAGAGAGATGTCGCAGAAGATGCAAAAGGGGAATGTATCTATTGTTTAGATATTATGTGCAGAAAAAGAATTAAACACATTATGCTTGATGATAAAATCTAAATATACTATTTTAAAATCAACCCAGTAATAAAAATATACTTAATTCAATCATATTAGACATAAATACATATTAGATGAATTATTTCGGAATCTATACATCTTTAATAGTTTGAATCTTTTTTCTGGATAGATTTGGCATGATTTCCTGTGTGCACAGATAATTCATAATTTGCCTTTTTTCCCCACTTCAAAGTCTTATTCAATACTTCCCCATTTTATCAAGCATATATATTCAAGGTATTACCTCCTTTGTTTAGTTAATATATTCCTAGATCCAGTTCGCGACTTCAAGTTCCTTCTGGAGCCTTTTATAATATCGTGTCAACACCCATCCCAAGTTATAACGTAGAGGAAAATTTTTATTTTGCACTTCTATATTATGAACAGCTCAGAGGCTAGAAAATCATACTTTTATGATTTTATGTGCAAACTATGATAATATTGTCGATACTGGTCACTTCAATTTCGATCTGGGGTTACAGTTCATCTTTTTATCACATAGGAGAATCTATTGAAAACTTTTATTTTCAATTGTGTTAAATTAAAAGAAAATAAAATATATGTCAAAATTATAATGTAATATTATATACAGATAATAACATTAAAACAAAAAAAAGAACAGAAAATATCAGTATAAACATCGACATTAATTCTATAAATACAAAAAATGTAAAAAAACATATCTTAACTCGATAGAAAAAATATAAATTGTATAGCGAATCATATTTGGTAGACAAACCCTAAAAAATTCTCATCTTCAAAATATTTTTATTCAGAAAGTTATGAATCATTCGTTTAACCCCTTAAGCGTATTTCACGAATTTGTTTTTATAAGATGATGTATTAAAAATTAACTTTTTGTAATACCATTGTTTTTACAAAAACTAAAAAATATAGTAAATGAAATTATATTGGCAAAAAAAATGGTTGGTAAAAGTCCTAATATATATTTTATTTCCAAACTATTAAAAAGGGATTTTAGAATGCAGGAACTATATAAAAGCTACAATAATTTGTAAACATGTAATTTTTTTGCAATGTAAGTCAATTTTATATAAAATATACGAGGCAATTATTATCTGAATATATAAGACTATGAAAAAACGAGGAAATCCCATGTATACAAAGTAAATAAGGTAAATTCTGGATCATATTTATAATACCATACAGGTAAGTACTACTGCCAAATAACCTAAAAATACTACGTAAATTGCCAATATCTTAGGCGATATGCAATGGAATCATGAGGAGTCACCATAAATTAAATATTCGTTCAAAAAAAATTACAATATAGTAAGAGAAAAAAATAATCACAAATTAAAGAAGTAAACACAGACTTAGAACGCTATATGATGACTAGAAACAAGGACTTCGAAGCTAAAAAAATGGCGAAAATTGTGTTAGCATAATATCTAATTAGACAAAAATTGACCATAATTAGAGTTATATTTATGTATTAATAGGAAGGAAATGAAACTTACTGAATCTCTAAAATGAATTTAAGTTCCGCAATCAAATATAAGACAGTTTAATTGTCAAAAAAAAAGTGGATCAATTATAAATGAAAGCTGATTAGGAATATTTTTAGGATTTAAAGAAAAGATGTAGGTGAAAACAAAGAAAATTCGCGCCTAAAAAATTGGATATTTAGGATCATAAATTTGTAGTTTTTTAAATCACTACATCTATTAGAAAAACTATTTACCACTTGTATTTTTGTAAAGTCTGGTTACAACGAGTTCTTGAAATTTTTAAAAAAATAACTAATGCTTTTACCAAATATTCTTTCAAAATATCACAGATATATATCAGAAAATATATCTAAAATGACAGTTTTTGCATTATAACAGTATGTTCTTCTAAATGTTAAATATTTAAGTGTAATTATATTCAGGCCATAATCAGTATAAATAAAATCTTGATAAAGGGCAGAGATTTAGCAAAATAGCATAAATTCGTAACCTTATGCATTAAAACTAGCAAGTTTTTGAGGCGGTTTTAAGTAGCACAAGATAAGCAAAAATAATAATATATAATAGCATGGCTCAATATATAATTTTATTATGATTGCGGTATTGGAAAAGCACAATGTCTAGAGTTGTGATATATTTTTATAAGTGTGAAAAGAGTAATTGAAAATTTTTAGTAAATATAAAAATCTTGGAATTTATAACAAACGTTTATTAATGGTTTTCTGCTACATATCATATATTTTTGTTGGGGGATCTATTATTGAAAATAATCTACATAATTCACTTGTGTAAATATGTTATCCGAAAAAAAAAATTTCTTATAAAACAAATCATTTTCTTTTTTTTATATTTTTAAGTTTTCGACTAAAATATGAAAAACTAATAAAATGTATTATAAAAAATTGTTTACTTCTTTAATATAATAAAGCTAGAAATGATTAGTTTATTTAGAAAAAAATGACGTTGAAGCTGTGAATTACAAATATATTAGATGTGAACGATAGAAATTCATATTTCACGATTTTATAAAATACAATCCTTCTATAAAAGATGGAAGATTGGAAAAAATAGTGAATAAACTGTGTCAAGATTATAGAATATAGTCAAAAATAATTTCTACTGGTATAAATTACCCAGTATATTTTATGAGCACGCCACACATTTAAAGAAATGTAATTAAGTGTGATTTAACAATAGATAAATTACCTTGTGAAAAAATAAATGACGTATCTGGGAATTTTAGATAGAATATCATACACTTACAACAAAGAAAACGACGAATAATAATATTAAATCATATATGAATACGTAATGGAAATTATAAAATTTTTTTTAGATAAAATGTTTATGTAACTAACTGAGAAACTTCCACATATAGGAACATCACTAAAAAAGCAGCAATTTACAAGATTTTCACGTCTAAAAATGCATTAACATTCAAAGAACTGTAAATGATTACATATAATATTATGATGAAATAAAAAAAAATTAGTATATACAATAAAATTTAAAACTGCATCTTGAACAACTTACTAGTTGACAAGGCGTATTATTCAAGATAGTTTAGATATGCTATACTTAGCCAAAGTAAGAAACTAATATTCGCTTTATGCAGGATAAACAAATGTTTCTTGAAAAAAAGTTATTATCCCAGTACTCTACCATACATATAAAACAGTAGACCTCTTAGCAAGTAGATGTATTAAAAGGCTTAACTATGATCATACACTTATAAATATATAGAAATTACTTCTAGACACATTATTTTTTAAATAAAATTCATCTTTTAGAGCCAAAGAAAAAAATACATTTGGTGAAAGAAGTAGTATTAAACCAACCAGTGAGGTAAATGTATATGATACTAAAGAATAAAAATTTATTTTTGCATCTTTTACTCTATGTTTTTTTGCACTATAACAATAAAAACATGTTTATTTTACTATAAAGAAGAATAACGAACGTTTTCAGTCTAGGTAATGTTAAAAATATGAATCTGGGAAAATAAGATATAGTGCAAATCACACCCATATTTTTACAAATGTACAACTCGAATAGCGCCATAAATCAATGTTTGCGATGTGTTTGTTACAAAATACTATAGGTCTTTACTTAAGATGTTGGGAATCTCTACGAAGCGGAATCATACGCACAAACAACAGTTACAAGATAAACACTTAAACTGTATATTCATAGAGAAGAAAATATTTTTAGGGATGTTTTAAACTTGACGAGTAACAATAAAAATCAGTCAAAAATGTTCTATAGACCAATCTAAAATTTTGTTGATGCCGCTATAAATAGCACAAAAGATATTGCTTTTCATGTATATATGCATTTAAAATTGAAATGCATCGTATATAATAAGAAATATAAACTTATTTTATTGCTTAATATCAATATTCGATTGCTTAACTGCAAAATTTTATTGCTTAATATCATAATTTTATTCCATAATATTCTAATTTTATTCTTTATTTGTCTATTTTTAGGTGTTACTTCTTATATATTGAATATTTTACCGCATACATAATACCTTTGAATGTTTTTGATTTCATAATTATATCGTAAAAACTAGAAGAAATTATATTTACTTCTTTTTCATTGTAGATTCTAATCTAACCGAGGCAATATATTCACATATATGCATGCAACATCAAACTGGTGCGCATATTGCTTCCTATAATTCGTATATGGCCAAAAAAATCTATTTTACGTCGTATTTCTAACTATATCTATAACGCCAGACTCTTTGGCCTTTTTTATTGATTAGACAGCCTATATTATGACCCTTTTCTCGTTTTTCCTTCTAATTATGATTCGGATATTTCTGCGGTCATATCCTTCTTCCTAAATTTTAAAATATAAAAAAACTTATAGCACACTCTTCAGTATCATTCAAACTATCGCAACACATGAATTGTGTATGTTTAAGATATTACTACCCATAAAGCATTTTGTATCTTATTATTGAACTGCAGGTTATAATGTAATTAGTAAGACTATAGGACTTCCTATAACTCTTTAATATGGCCACATACACTAGATAAAAAAATCTGGTGAATTTTGCAATTTTATGAGGGAAACAGATTTCGTCAAAACTGGGTCCTTCAACGGGATATATTATTTTTAAAGTATTTATAGCTATTTTTATATACAAATTTTTTAAAAGTTTGTACTTACACTAGTTTAAAAATAAATATAAGAAACATACAAGAATAGGTGATGTTTTCAAGAATTGTAGTGTTTTTTTATTTTTAAGATTTTCATATATTGATTTTCAATTTTTGAAATCTATTTATAGATATATTCATAGAAAAATATCGACATATAAAGATCCCAACGCTTTATTCAGGTTTTAATATAATGGTTTTTTAACGATCGGTATAAAAAATTATAGGAGCCACATTATTATATTATTTCTTTTGAATTAGTAAACTTTAAATGTTTGTAGCATACATTTTATATTTGTATAGAAGTCCCGCGATATTTTTTTATCAAAAATAAAAGCAAAAAACTAACAGGATTGAATATTATAAATTCTTTGATGTTTAGCTATGCATGATTTTGTAATAATGAAGTTATAAAATTTTAAAATGAATTATTGTGTATTTTTTTTATATAAAAGGCAATTTAGTTAGCAAAACTTAATCTGTTTCAAGTATTTTGAAAATATTTATTCTTAAATTTAGGTAAATATTTATTTTGAAAGTAGAAGAAACATTTTGGATTAAAATTATCATAGATAGATTTATAAGCAACGAATTTTCTGGTAAAATTTGGCAAAAAAAATAAAAAAATGCATATATCAGATTATTTTGTACAAATGCTTAGACATGCTTATTGGATATGAAGAATAGATAGAATGGTAAATTTAAAAATGCACTGAAGGTTAAATATATGAGGAACAAACACATATGATATAAAACTTAATGTATATATTTAAAAGTGGGGGTGATCAATGTATAAAACTGATATTGATAAATAAAATATTTAAAACGCAATAAAGGAACACGAAATGATTGAATACCACTATAAAAATATTTCTTAGTTTATTTAAAAAATATAAACTATACTTTCATTTCAAAAGCCTTATATAACACATATGCTAGCTTATCATTCTCTATGAAGTAAAACGTGAATTATCATTTTTTTAAGAATATAAAAATCCATAAGGTTTAGGTCTATAATGCAAATATACAAATCTAGCTTCGAACTTGAAATTTATGCCCCAAAATTAAGATTTTAGACAGTATACATGATATCAAAATTTTATTTTTTTCTCTAAACACTGTTAAAAAAGCCGCTTATTAAATTGTATATAAAGGGCTGCATGTACTTGATATTGACCTAATAATACCCGATATGTTTTTAAGCAATATATTGAGTGAAAATCTTATATCTTATAATTTCAATAAAGAAATTGCACATTTTTTTAGGAAAATATAAAGAAGTGTATAAGTTCAATTTAAGCATTGGAAGCCTCCTATTGTTTCTTTCTATATATAAAATAATCATACACAGCAAAGATTGCATACGAGAAAAATTTAAAAGTACAAATTCTTATATTTTTCATTTCTTTTGAATCATCCATAAAACAAATAAATCTTGAATACAATAAACCTGTTTTATATTTATGTATTTATTTGCCACCGATCGTACTAATTTTTTAAGGTACAGTATCAAATCTGTAGCATATAAACTATATTTATTAATTACATTTTCGGATTTTTTTTATATGAATTTTAATTTTTTCTATAACTAGTACATTTCTATTATAAAAAATTGGATCCTAGCCGATGTAAAATTTTGTTGTTTATTGTTGTTTGAGTTTTAGGGAAAACAATTCATGTCTAAATTTGGGATATTGATGTTATTTTACCCTATTAGAAAACCTTTTTTTGGTTATAGGTAGTTACCTACAATATTACAGGCCTAGGCCATGCTGTTTTCTATTTTTGCTATGTCTAATTATATTATTTATACATCACTAGAGTTTTTTCGGCACATAATATTTTGAAAGTAAAGATATCAGCTTAATATCAGAAATAAAGCCACAGTTAGAATTTATATCATGATTAAATTCCAATATGTAATTATCATAAACAATACTCATTCTACGTCTAAAACGGCCTGATTGATTTTTTTTGCATTTCTGTCTTTAAGATATCTATTGAGATTTTATAAAAGTATAAATATACTTTTAAATTGCCCGTGAAGTAATATAAAAAAAATAATTCTAAAAGAGAAGATTTTTAGTCTCTGGATTATAAATCATTTATAGCATGAAACATAACTTCATTATCGTATATAAAATGTTTTTAGTTTAGAATCTTATCAATTAATTAGACTCAAAAGATTTATGTAATGTCTATATTTTTTGTGGAAAACTCTGATTTGTTAAATTATAGAATAAAAATTATGTTGATATTACGGAATGAATTTAAAAAAACATTATATTTCGACAATATTCACCTATAATGTTCAAAAAAGATTTAGGACAAGTTTCTTTTATAATAAAGATGAAAATAGTTACAAATAACATCTTCTTATATATTCTGACTTTTAATTATCATTCTTCTACGTAAAAGAACAAAAATATAATGGTTTTTTTTAAAATCTATCTCTTAACTCTAAATATAGCAAATCTATTATTGAAAGATAACTTTTGAAAGGGGTTTTTATTGCATATTTAGAGTATTTCAAGTAATTCGTTATTAAATTACACGTGGGAAATCAATTTATTTAATGATTTTATCCCTAGATTAGTAATTGTAATAATTTATATTTTTTATGTATCTTTTTAATATGAGAACATCTCTATAATAAAAATTCTATGAATAAAATATTATCATAAGCTAGATTTTTGCTAAATTATCACAACAGCATGTATTATAATCATAACTTTTAAAGGTGCTCGGTAAATGGTTTAAATGATAAAGGTTTTTTGCAAATTCAAAAAATATTTGCATAACAAAATATGAATCGTAGTATTCGGCTTGCTAGTTAAAAAGTTTCTTTATTTGTTTACTGCTACGATTTATTGTTTCGTAACTCAATTATGATTTTTTATAATCAATTTGAGTTTAAGCTTTTATAGTTGTTCAAACAGATTTTAAGATTACTTATACAGCTGATTTGGCTGATACTTCTTATCACCTCATCATCTTAACATTCTTCTTCGATTAATCCTTTTCTCTCAAGACTTATATGTGTAAGATAACATCAGAATTCTAAGATTTTGCGTATGCTTACGCTATATTTGGCTGATCTAACTCCTTGGTATACAAATTATGGTATTTCGTAACCATTTCAAAAAAACTTATGCCGCATGAAAGTATTTGAGTAATAAATTTAAAAATAAGGAAGAGTTCATTTGTTAATATATAATATTTTTAGATATATATTGAGCTAATTCTTCAAATACATAATACTAGTTATTCCAATTTATATTAATGTTATTTAGTTTTACTTTTTGTCGTACACGAAAAGGTGCTTTGGATAAAATCATAATTTTAAGTCCGTTTTTATTTATGTAGCCACTGGTTTTACGCTAGCAAGTTTGCAATGATATCATGGACCGAATTTTTTCTGATTTAATTTGAATTTTTAAAGTTGTACCTTTTTGAGAGCATGCAGAGTATTTATCTTATAATAAGCTTTTGTTTTGTATATTTATAAGTCAAACTATTTTTTTATATCAACTTGCTGGGTGGTTGACTGTTTTGTCTGCTTTTTCACTGTGTTGACATTATGACTTTTCTCCAAATAACATATTTCTATACTGCATGAAACATAATTTTACTTCTTCTATTGATTAATTTTTACAATTTTTAGTCATCTTAGAGATCATACTTTTTTGATAATTTAATTGTTCTACTTACTGAAAGATTTTTGATGAAGTTGTTTATCTTTGATTTTACGTGTTAAACTTTCATTATGCTTCAACTCAATATATTCTATGAATAGATTATCAAAGTAGATTTTGGTCATTTGTTTTTAGTTATATATCTATAAATGTGTTTTATTCTCTTTTTCTATTTTTTATATAGCTGCACTCCTTGGGGATATCCTTTTATTGGTGTTAAGCGTCTTGTTTTACTTTAAAGACATCTTCTCCGATAAAATTAGGACATACGATAGTTCTCTCCCAATTTCTTCTCCTTTAAACGCCAGATTTATTATTTTGCTGGCTGTAGATGAATATTTTATTATGCTAAAAATTTCCTTACCCGATCATTTATTTTATCAAAGTTTTTTGGTTCAAATTCAAGGACACATATAAGTAATTCATATGTGAATATGCGTGCTCATGATGGGATTTGAAAAGGTTTTTGCTGTAGAAGTTTTGTTTTTTTCAAAAGCGCATTTCTTAATTTTATTTCATCATAAATTTTGGAAAACGTTTCCATTTATATTTCTAATCTACTATATTCTAATACCCCGAGGTGTTGCATGTGTTCTTATCTTCTATTAAATTCGCATTTTAACCACAAGAAAAAAAGCATTTGTTGCAAACTTCGATTTATTAATGTCTATTTCTATGCAATTACAGAAATTAAATGTTTCTTCAATAATAATTTTACATTTTCTGCGTCTTTGGTCACACGTTATGATCATCCATAAACGAGAAGTAATATTTTATGTAAGATATATATCTGATGGTATATTTACTAATGAAATTCATGTTAAGTACACTACTATCCGGATCATTATACAAAATAAAATGAAGGGGTAAAAGGATTTTACCTTGCAATATCCCCTACACTGCTCTCGTTCTTATAACTTTCTTTTTTTATACCTAAAAGATTGGTCCATACAGTCGTTATCACACCTCTAAACCCGTATACCTACTCTGGAAGATTAAGTTCAGCGAAAACCGCCTTTAAATTGTATTGATCGATTGAATCAATAGACTTCTTTACGACAATAATATCTTGCTCTGTTTGATGCTGTATTTCTTATTTATAGCCGTGATTAGTAGCGCTTGCTAATAAGCCTATGTACCCGTTGTACAGCGCCTAGTTGATTTTTCGATTATAGATTATGCAATTTCACATCCTATTGTAGGTATTTCGTCAACATTTTATTTTTCGATATGTAGAGATTATTCATACAGTTAACCGATCTAAATTCAAAATCATTTATAGCATTTTCCTTTGAAATTAGTTGGATTTTTTTCTTATGTCAAATTATTGATTTACGATCTTCATTCGAAAAATACTGAAGTAACTTATAGTAGATATATTCATGCAAAATTCAAATTCTTTTATATAACAGTCTTAATTACCGATAGACCCTGTAATTTTATAATTGAGCAAATAGTAGACAATTTTTTGCAATCTTGGAAACAAAAAATATACACACAATCTTTTTCATGTTATAATTATAAATATACTATACAAATTGCCTGAATGCAAAAATTTTATGTAAAATTTTCTACTAAAACCGTTATATTTATTCTCATCAGCTTTTATAGCCATTATTTTCTTTTTATTTTATACACTTATTAACTATCTTTATTTCTTTAATATTATTTGCTTTCTCAGCTAAAACTCACATATTTTATGTATTTTTCGTTCAGGTATATTTTATTCCTTTCTTTTTGTAAATTTTCATAGAATTTAAAATAAAATATGATCTTTTGCTTAGGATTTTATGATGGTGTCGCGATGTTAATTCTTTCTGCTATGCACTTGCTTAATGCGCAATACCGAGTGTAAAGCACCATTTTTATTTATAACTGTATTTGGAATATCCATCTTTTACTTTAATGTGAATATTTTCTCGATGTTGATTCTCTTTTTTAGTGAACTTCAAAAAAACACTAAAAGTATGTTTTTTTATGCAATCGTAGTCATTTTAATGATTTGTATGCCCTTTTACTCGTCTTTGAAACTTTTTTTTCTGCTCAAACTTTCTTATTTAATTTGTGAGATAGTACTTCCGATTTCTTTTAAGCCCCCTTATCACATGATTAGTAACTTTGCCTTACACTTTATATATAATTATTTCGAATTTCAAACAAATTTTCTCTTTCTCCAAATTTTTGTTGTGGTTATAAACGTCTTCATTTTGTATTTTTTTTGGAGTTATAGTTGGTCATATTTTTGTAAGGGTTTCTACCACCATTTTTGTTGACTAGAACTTTATTTCGTATCTTATTTAGTTGTTTTAAACAATATTCCGTGCAAACTTTTCCTTACAGTAAGTTTGCATTTCCTAAAGAGTTTGATTTTTCTTTATTGCTCTCTTGGTTCTTTACAAGATCAATTAAGATGCATTTCTATCGGTGATTCCTTTTTCCTTTTTTTTCTATTATTCACTTTTTTTTACTCAATAAGAGCTATTTTTGTGTTAAAATATGCATCATCAAATATTAAAAACATAATTTAGGTATATCTTATGTATTATTGCTTTGGATTGTGTGTGATTCATAATATAACCCGTTTATTTACTAATTCAATTTAATCCACAAAATAAGTTTTAAACAAAGTCCAAAAAATTTGAAATGAATCTTCAGGCTATTTTTATGTTATTTTTTTGGACTATTATTTTTATACATTTCATTTTGTTTATATTTGTAGAAAGAAAAATTTTATTTTCTTTAATTTACATAAATAATATCATGTAACTTTATCACATTAATAATATATTTTTATAACAAATTTTAATCGATTTTTGTGTAAAAAGTATTTAATTTTTGTTGAACAAAAATTTCATTTACGCACCTCGGAAAAACATCCTATCTTACCGCAATAAGTTCGATTACTTGATTTACGTATGAAGATCGACTGTGGCTGTTTTTGAACCTCTAAAAAGTTTTTGTATATATTTTAAAGCTTTTTTTTCGTTTTAAATTTTATCGATGTTTAATATATTCTTTTCTGTTAGGAGGAATATATTGCTTGTTTTGTAATTATTCAATGTCTTTGCTTGTGATCAGTTCAAGCTAAAATCCTTTTTATTTTGGTTATAAGTTAAATATCTGTACTATTTTGTAATTTGAAATCTAGAAATTATACATATTTAAATGTCTAAATTAAAAACCCGGGATAGTTACATCTTTAAAATATATTGTGATTGCAATATTTTTGAAGATACAAAGAAAGCATTTATATAACAATATATTTTTTTTTGAATGTTGAATCGATGCGGTATAAAAAATATAAAGCCTTCCGTGTATACTTTATGCTTTAACGGGGGCTATTATTATATATTTACGAGTCTTGAAATATTGCATTCCTCAAGAATATTCAAGATTTAAAAAAGATACAAGATATGACAAAGTATTTTTTTATATTTTCGATTAATATGGGTCTGAATACATTATTGAGAATATTTCCCACAATTTTTTAATATTCCAAACAATGTTATTTCGTTCAATATAGCTCTGAATAATTACATTTTTACACACTGAAAACTATTTTTATTGTGCTTATTATAAAAAAAATGAAGCTTTAACTATAAAAATTCAAATTTTCTCAATTCTTCTTGTATAGTATTCACAACAAGTAGGTCATCCCTAGACCTTACTAAAAAACTACCAAAGTTTAAATGCAAATTTTCAATAAAATCACTATTACAAATCGAGTAAAAGTAAACCATTAAAACTTCGCTGATTTCGTTATAGTTAAGCTTTAATAACTCGTGCGGATCCTTACTTCGCCTAGCCGGTGTATTATCCCCATCAATAATTGAAATGGAAATATTACTTGCACAATCTTTGAATTCGCGAAATATATCAGCACCATAAATCATATTAAACATTTCTTCTTCTAACATACAAGTGCCTTTCAAAACATGCAACAATCTATTTTGAGACATGTGAGGTTTGAGCTTGGCACATAAATTTTCAATTGCTATAATTAAATATTTTTGTGACCCTAAACCTTCAGCTCTCGAACTTACAATGTTTTCTATGCGGCTATAAATTTTTGGTAAATCGATTTTAAATTTTAAATCTCTTTTTACTTTGAATTGTATTGTTTTTCTAAGTGATAAAAAAATTATTGTGTTTGGATTAATGTCAAATCGAAATAAAAATCCCTTTTTTAAATCCGAGGACGTCCCGTTGCAAAAACACAAATCATATTTTTTTTAAGTTTACATATTTATGCACTTCATGAATATAAAAGTCGTGGTTGGTAATATTAGGCATTTCAGTAAAAAAAATATTCATGTCTTCTTTGGTTTTAATCGGCCAATATTCGGCAATCTCATATGAAAAGATGATACTTTTTATATTCTCCATAAATTTAGCTAGAAAACTTAAAACTTTATTATATATTAGTTTAGGGGTGTCTATTTTGCTCTTTTCAATCGGACCATATTTTATTATCTCTTTTTGGAGGAAGAAAAATTCCCTCTCAAAATATTCATGCATTTTCGGATTTTTCTCTGAACATATAGATTCTCGAGAAAATACTATAATATTTTTCATATTGGTGTAAAATCGTTTTAGTTTTTGGCAGAATAATTCATCAAGATCATTTCTGAAACTTGAAAATCGAAAAGATCATATGTTTTGTCATCGGTAAAACTATTTTCAAAAGTGTATTCATATAAACCAATTTGGGCATTGAATCTCTTTTTACAAACGAATTTGTAAGATATTTTGAACCGCAATTTACTATACAGTTTATTTTTGATTATAAAATTCGATTCTGATTTATAGTTATCATAAACTTTTACATTTAAATTTGTTTCTGAATGAAAATGCAATGCATGGTCACACATAACGTTTGTGTATCGACCCAGATCATCTAAACCATCATTTAATATTAAAACTATATGTGTTGGTATTTTATTATTTTGTTCAACTGTGTATTTTGTTTTGCCATCTTCTGATATTTCAGGGTAAATCCGTAACGTTTTAATGAATTTATATCCAATAGAATAAATATATCTATTTGAAAGTACGATTATATTATGATTTCGATACAGGGTTTCGAAATCTACTCTATCTTCCTCTACATAATCAGTTTTAAATTTTCGATCCCCACATATTATCAAGTTTATGCGATAACTTTCGTCAATATTGAATTTCGGTCGAAAATATATCATATCAATCAAATCCGAGACAATTTCATTATTTGCATCTTTTTTTATCATAATGAAGGTTGTTTTTAAATTTAAACTATCATCATTAAAACATCCAAGAAAATCGATTGAGTTGGGTATATAATTTTGTTGTAGCATTCCTGAAAGAACCTTTTCAAAAGATTCATGACTTATGCCACATTCTATTTTATAATGAATCTTGTCTTTAAAAAAATAAATAAATTCGGTACTATCACGCTGCTTTATCAAATATGAAATATCTTGCTTAATTGAATCCATTAAATAATATAGCGCAGCTGGATTTATTCTTATTACAAGTTTGATAACCAACCATTCATTAATATCATAAAAGTGCTGTCTATTTATTCTGGTAATCTGATGAATGAGTCTTTCTTTTTCGATATAAATATCTCGTTTAATAATGTATTTTGTTATAAAAATGTCTTCCTTTTTTGTCTCCTTACCAACTTTTTCGAATAAAGTTTGTGGCAAATCCTCATAAAAAAATTTTTTGTTTTGTGCAAATAAATCAATCGAACAAATTGAAAACTGAATAAATAAAATTAAAACCTCTATCAATTTTGTTACGCCCATTTTTTCATTTCTAATTATCAATTTCATTCTTAAAATGATATTGAATATATCTAATATATATAAAGTTTTAATTATTATTTTAAAATAGATGACGTGTAACATTGATGGATCATAAAAAATCCAATAAAAATGATCAAGAAAGATTTAATAATTTATTAGAAATTTTAGAGGTTAGAATTGCTCCTATATTTTGTTCACTATAATTTTTTGTTGTGATTTTTACGATTTGACGAGATACAATAATTTTGACTCTTTTTATGAACTTTACCTCTTTTATATTTGGTGGAATAAAAAAAATTGATTAATAACACAAATGAAGTTAAATGTTTGTCTATATATGATAATCATTTATAATGAACACTTTTCATGTTTTTTGAACGTTTTAAGATATAAACCCCATAAAAAAATATGTTCTAATCTAACATTACAAAACTAAAAATATGATCACTTTGATCTTTTCAAAAAATGTTTTACGTCAATTTCTTTATTTTCTTTTGTATAAAGGCGAAAAATAATCAATTGTAATATTTTATTGATATAAATATGTTTTTCTAATATCACAATCTGTTGTCCTTAAATTCACAAATTCAAAAGGAATCACTTGGAATACACTATAAATGTATTTTATTGGATCTAAAAAAGAGTAAGACTAAAATATTTTTATAATTTTTTTAGCATATTAGTTAACTATTCTAGACATGGTCAAGAATGAATCTTGAAATACCAATAAGAACGCCTCTTATAGAGATGGTTCAAATATACCGTTTCATTTGTTTAAGTAAAATAAATTACAAAGATCTTACTCTTTTTGGGATAAAAAATGAAGCCTTGAAAAAATATCTTTAAGAACTACTGGATCTAAATTTAGGTGAAAGAAATTGCACAGGCTAGTTTATATGTGTGTTATATACTTTTAGATCTTCAAGTTTAAATAATTTTATTAATTAATAACGTGTATCATTTCTGAAACTCAATAATTCTTTGAGATGTGTATAGACTGTTGATATAATTTTAATTTTTCCATTCAAATACTTCACAATTGTAATATAGAATATATATTGTGATGTAAATGGAAAAAAAATAATCGATATGATGTTTATTCATACGCTTATTAGGTCATAGGGTAAAAATTGTATTCAAAAATCATTAAAACAAAATTCTTTTTAAATAATGTGAAACTTAGATAATGATGTAATTTTTTTCGTCTCTTCTTAAACGTTTATTTCTTTATCAGAAATTTTTTATTATGATGATCCCCTTTCTTTTTGTTCACAAGAGGTACTAATCATTTGCTTATCTTAATAGATTTTAAATTTAATATAAATATATTTTTTTGTAAATGCGCTTTTTCAGATGATTTATCGTGAGAAATAGGTCATCTCCCATCACAATGACAATATATTAAATAAAATACATCGCATAGTCATTAAAAGTATGTGATTTGGTGTGAAGTTATTAAACTTCATGGAATTTCAATAAAATGCCATATAAAAAAATCTATATGTAAATAATATACAATTTAACGATCTTAATAATTATATGCTTATAGATTCATAAAATGAGAATTACAATCAAAAAAAAACACATCTCTATAGTTTAACATGTTATATAAAAATATAGTAACATGTGGGAATCGGGAATTACTGGATATAAAATATATTGGAAAAATTGTAATTCAAAGATTTAAAACATACTGCTGTCACTAATATACAATTTTATATAGAACTTTGGATAATCTATGAACCATATTTTTATTGAATTAATAAATTTTTTATGTAATAAATGAATTTTATAAACTATGACTGCACGCACCATTTTGATAGAACTTTGCAACTTTTTTTATTATGTAGTATTTATTTTAGAAACTAAAAGTTTGTGCAACATTAATATTTTTACAAAATCAAATCCCACATTTTTATACAAAAGACAGAAAAATTTATTTAAAATATTTATATGTGCCATAAAAACATAGAATTTTTTTTTTGAAAATATGCTGTATTTTATAATTACATTTTAATGCGTTATATTTTAAAATAGATATTTTCGTAAAAAACTATCGGAAATTTAAGTTTATGCAATAGCCATGGTTTTTTATTTTTACTAAAAAAAATTATTGATATTAAATCCTTTTTTTTTATAAAAAGCAATAAAATTAACTTAATTTTCTGAAATAATGTAATTTTGTTTATTCTATGTAAAAAAAATTCATATTTGAAGAGATTGAAGATTTGGGGTAAAAATGAAGATAAACAAACACAATTCTATAAGAAAACAACAAATAACACCGAAAAAGTTTTGCGTGATTGTTATGCTGATATTTAGAAGACCGCTAACTATTCATGATGTCTCTTTGTAAACATAATTAAATTTTATACTTGTTGGAAGTAGCTTAGATTCTAACATATCTATCAGCTAACTACATATTTAAAATCCCGAATACCAAAATTTCAAAGTATAATGATAATAACTTATATATGGTAAATGCTGTTTTTAGCCTCTTTTTTGCTGATATTATACTGTCTGAAGTTTCAATTTGTTTACATGATGCACTATAATTGTGTGCACAGTGATATAAATTCTGAAGAAATTTTTAAGTTATACCATTTTCGATAACTATATGTATATTATATATCAGCGATGCCGATAAATCTGGTTAATGCAATTTTTTGCCTACTTATTCCACTGAATTTAAATGGCATTCATTCTATAAATTTTATGCGAGATATTTACTTATAAATAACATAAAAACTTGTAGGCCTATTTCTTCTTGTTATAATATTATTAAAAACCCAAAAAACCATTTTTGTGACAAATATTGTATAACTTTGAAAATATTATATGTGAATTGCGGGATAATTAGGAACCGGGTTGATTTACGATTATTTTTTTCCTTGTATTTTCGAGCACTAAAAATATATTATTATTCCTTATAACATATTTTATTTATGTTTATTTACTTAATTTTTTGTATGAACTAAGGTCAATATATCATTCAAACTTAAATTTTACAGATCTTTGTGTAATAAGATTCCTCTTTCTTTCCACCAGAATTTCAAGAAAATCCTATAATATTGAGCATTTATTGACACATTTCTCAATTTCTTTTATTATAATTAATTTTTTTTCAGTAAACGATAGTTATCATCACTTATAGCAATGTTGTTTATTTTTTACAGATGGAAATAGGAGACAAAGAAATTTTGTATAGAACTAAAATTAAAAAAAATATATAACCGAATGTTCAAAAGAGTGAGTTACCCAAAATACAAAATAATATTTATGCATAATTATATAGTTCTTCTAGTCAATATTTGATATAAATAGCTATTTTGGCAGTTAAGAAATTCCTTTTTTGATTAAGAATGCATTCATGGGTCGATTTCATGAACATTTTAATTGGTATAATATTTTTCTCATGAAATATATAAAAAACACGAATTAAATACGATTATATCTTTCCATTGTTATTGCTGTATGCATAAATTTTACCTAAAAGGTTTTTAAATATTATTGATCAAGTCAAAATGCCATTACATAATTATAATATACAAAAAAGATGTTTTATAGGTTTTTTTTGTTAATATACTTTAATCTAACTTAATATAACATAAATTAAGTTTTAAAATCATCAGAAGTTTTTTTTATTTCTTTTAAATTTAGACATTTATAAAAGCATACTACGTTTTAAAATTCAATTTTTTACGTTGGTATTTTTTAATAATAATAAATATAAAAATTTTATATGTATGAATATTTTTACTTCATTTTATTTGCTTTTTGTTTTCAGTTGTATGGTGCTGAATAATGTTGGATTGTATTTTATTTAAAATTTGAAAAATAATTTGATACTATTTACGATAAATGAATTTATTATTTTTTCAAAAGCTTAAGTTAAGCATTATAATTAGCACATCGTTTACCATTTTGTTTTTTTTTATTTTCTTAATCAATAAAATAGTTTATTGCAGATAAATAATAATTTCGGTAATAAAATCAGAAAAAATTAAAATTCATCATCGTTTTTATTCATTTATATTTCCAATGTATCTGTTATACATTTATTAAACAACCATATGTATCACACATATTTTTTTATTGCGCAAATTAATATCAAGGGATAAAATCGAAAATTTCTTGATACTCCTTAAGTAATGATAGATTAACATATTGTATGCATAGCTCTCATGCGTATTTTTTATATGAAAAAATAACAAAATTGAAGGATTTTTTGGATTGTTTTATTACTAATAAATTTTTTTACCATATATAAAATGGTTTTATTATTTTGGATAATTATATATCATTTGTCATCAAATATAATCATATTTTTGCCATTTAAGATTATATTTATAGATAGGTGCTTTCTTATTTCCATTATTTAAAATTTTAAGCTGTGCAATTCTTCGAAATGTGCATGAAAAAATTTTTATAGGTAAATCTAAATGCCGAGTAAAATTACTTCTAAATATTTAACTTTCAAAAAATAAATTTTTTATCATATTCTGTGCTTAAAGTAAAATTACATGCACAAGTTAATGCCAAATCAAACAAAAATCGTTTTTTTATATATAATTTATCCGCGAATTCATGTAATCCGAGTTCCTCAGTAAAACTAGGTTTGATTTTTATTTATGTTTTTTTGAAATGGAAATCATTGATTGTTGGTATTTCTATAATTAAAAAAAATATATTTATTAAGTTTAAAAGGTCAAAATTTATAGTCACATACGAACAGAACCGGCTCTTAGATCAGTATCAAGATCACAAAAAAAGGCAACTATTTTTTGAATCGAGGATTTTTTTTCCTTCACATTTAAATATTTCATTTATATGTTTTAAATAAAGATTTATCTATATAAGTATGACTTCTATTTTAAGTTAGCTGTGTGAATATATTTCATCACCGCAAATAAGTATATTTTTTTATTTCAATAGAATATAATCAGTATTTATAGCTTCTAAATGCATCGACATCATATTCTGCAATTAAAAATTGCAAGTTTGCTTTAAAATTATCAAAATATTTTACTAAAGATAACACACAAAAACCTCAGCCATTATTCTGATACATTTAAATGGTAATTTATTTGTATTTTATTTCCAATATCAGAATAAAGAATCTGTTAAATAGATATATACAATTCTAAACGCCAATTACTCGGTATTAGGGTTCTTAAATCTGATTTATCTTATAAAAAAACATATTTTATTATTTTATTGCGGCATATCGAAATCTTGCGCATTGTATGGCCCCATTTTAAACTGTATTATATCTATTAGCGTGTTCACTGGTAATTCTGAAAGATAATCGCTTTCTATAAATGTGACGGGGAATTTTTCAATACCCGTGATTTTTTTGTCTCAAAAGAAATATATATTCTGACAGAAAACACATAAATTTGAAAATCCTTAAGCGTGATTTTGAAATCGTATCTTTTCAATCTTAGCATCTGATTTGTTTTCTTAATTTAAAAATATCGTAAAATTCATACTTTAGTTATTTGAATCTCCAGCCCCCATCTATATGTTAATTTTATTAATTACATCAAAAATAAACTAAATACTTGCTTTATTTTTTATAAAAACGAAATTAATATTTAAATTCTGATTATTAACATCTATATACCCATTAAAATCAATCTAATATGATGAATACTATTCGCAAAACATTTCAACGTGAACTAACACACAAAAAATTTTTTAGTTATGCATCTAATTTAAAATTTATTTTCTCCACATTAAATATTAATTCAAACTCTATATGCCTCCTTAATAGATTGTAAATTTCGTATTTTATCAAATCTAGCAAGAGAGCATATCTTCCTGTGATATTAGAACGATTTAAATGCCCATACGTTTCTTTATATAATAAAAATGTTTTCTATTTTCTATTCTAATCAGATTTAAAAATTTTTTGTGTTTCAAACAAACATCTTTTACAAATACATATTTTATTATAAAATAATATCCTTTTGTCTTTATTTGCTCATATTTTCTAATAATGCCATTGAAGATTCATCATAATAAAATTTTCGCTTTTTGTAAGCAATACATTTAAACAATTTAAAAGGTGCTGAATTAACATGATAAAGCTGTTTAAACCCTGTAAGATTAAATATTTGGATTTCAAACGCTTGTTTTTTTCTATTTCTCTAAAATATATAAATCAGTAAACTATTTTGAATTTTTAAATATTAATTGATGTGCATTCTTGAAAGCTATTGAAATATCGCCATTTTAATTGATTATTAAATTAAACAAATTCTAATCGAATTTACTTTATTTATTTTTGTTTTACTTCTAATACTTTTAGGAAATTCGCTTTATACCTATAGGAACTATTGCTTAACTGATACGTCTCTCTGTGGAACCCCCCCCCAGCACTTCTTGTCACCCGTAATCACCGTGGATTGGGCCCTTTCTCATAGGCGGCAGTCATTATGTGGAGGAATGTGATTCTGTCTACTGTTTGTCGCTAAGAGTTACATGCTAAAATCACACAAACTCTACAGTTACCTATATCCTTGCTAAATGGTGTGGGATCTTTTTCCATGCTGAAGGTACAGTTTAACGGCATAGACAGCAGCCTCCTATTACTCATGGCTTTTCAATGCTTTATGGTTTATCTTTGATTGTTCACTGGCCGCCCCCTTGGGTATTTTTTTTACTTTAGAGTAAATTCGTTTCGGAAATTAGTGAGGTGGGTGGAGTGGAACCTGCGAAACCTCACTCTGGGGTCCAACTTGTAAACCACTCAACCATACTACCCCTTAAATAATACAATAATAATATTTATAATTTTAAAGACATTTTTAAAAAAAATATTGAATCATATGACACAGATATTAGTATTTTGAGCTAAATGTTTTGAAAGATCTCTTTATTAATGTGTCTCAAAATACGCATATATGAATTATGCCGTTTTCATAATTTAAACATTTAAAACACATTATTATAATGTTTATTCATCACATTAGCATCATCAAAAATATCTCTCTCGAAAGCATGCATCAAAAATAAAATATTCTAATCTCTAATTTAAAAATCAAATTAATAAAAATTATATCATAAATTAACAGTAAAAAAATATATTGTTGTCTTCTTTTCGATACATTTTCGTGTGGTCTTATATGTTTTTTTAGGTCTACAGATGAAATAGTACGTGAATTCAAAAACTAACATTTCTTGGTTTTTCATAATAGAAATATTAGATCTAAAATTTTAATTTGCGATAATTGTATTTGAGGGTAAGAGGATTATTGCTTTTGTAAATTTATATAACACAATTATTTTTTCGTAAATTATTTAGAATTGGTAAAATTCAAATATATAGAAAATTAAAGCCAAAAAAAAACTATAATACTATATAAATCATTTTTATAGTATCGGAAATACAATAAAATATGACTTGAGATAGAATTTCTACAAAACCGTTTTGTTGTCAGCTATTTATTCTTCTGGGTTTGACTTTCCAAATAAAAATTTGTCGGTTTGATGGCATTTAACTGGTTTTATAATTTTAGATAGAATCCAGACCAATAGCGATCAATAATTACAGATTATAGGCAAATTTTTATATAAAGCTTTAGAAAAAACCTTCATCTTTGCCTATATCATGAAACATATATACAATCTATTTTTGCCTTTATTATATTACGAATTAGATTCCAACTATATTCTGATTTTTTAAGAGATCTTTAAGGTAAGGAAAATAATTTAAGGTAAAAAGGATACATTATATATTTCGAAAGTTTTAAATTCAGTAATCTACTATTCGATAAAAAAAGGTATTATTGATCTTTATGTAAATCCATCTCCTTATACAATGAATATAATTGTCATAAAATGAAAAAATATTATAAAATCTAATTTTGCATGTTTTCTCAAGAGGAAACAAAAAATGAAGTTAAATACTGAAAATTTTTATTGACAAAATTAAATCTAGTCTCTCCTAAAACAAGTAAAAAACACAAATAGAACGATTAAAAATCTTTTATACAATAAAAAAAGTTTAATACTTTTATATTTGTATTTTTTATAGTAATTTAACTTTTTCGTTAAACTTTTAGGAATACTATAAAAATAAATTTTTTACAGATTTAATCATAAAAAAATGTATCTTTATGTGTAACTAACGTATATTAATATATGATGTAGAATAAGATATAGCTGGCTCATGATTTAATAAACAGTAAATTCAAGTACAGATAATTTTTATGAAAACTAGTAGTAAAGAGGTGGTATTAGTGGAAAAATAAATTACCACATGTACATTTGTATTTTGAATCATCTAAAGAAAAATTCATGATATATTATACGTTTTTGCTTTTAATTTTATTCTTACTTATTTTTTATTTTTTATTTTTTATTTTTTATTTTTTGTTCATGGATCACATCTATTATCTGCGTTTTATCCTCTTATTTTACTTCTTTTAAATTACCTATTCTCTTTGTAAAACCTAAAAATTCAAAATTTGCTTGCTAAGCCATGTTTTATGTTATATTCATTGATTTAGTTGCGTAAATCGAGCTCTTTCGGGTATTTTCTATGTTATTGTGTTTCTGTTATATCAAATGTTACGATATATGTATAATCTTAGTCTCACACTTGTATATTATAAAAAATCTGATGTTAGAAAGTCTTATTCGTCTATTTTTCGTTTTAAACATAGTTTATATCATCTATGCTAGTCTAACATAAATGTTTCAAAGTGATACATTTGGTATGTGTTGTCATATATAAATATATCAGGATGTCACTGAAAGTACAATTTATGATTTAATTCTCGTATCTACCCTCATCTCAACAAAATTATTTATCATGATTTCATTTACTGTGTGCCTGAGAATCTATTTTGTTTTTTACGCCATATTTCGTGCTAGCGTGACGTAAGTGAATATTATAACTCATTGTCTCTCCTTGTGTAATCTTGATCTATAAATTTTAAGCATCTTATTGCCAGTCGATCAAATGGTTTTTAAAATAGTTATTGCATTGAGCGCATAATGATTTATACCAGAAAAGATAGTTTTATTCTTGAATAAAGCAGAGTTTGGCTTCTTCTGGTGGTTTTAAGATTCTATACTGTAGCAACTATATAAAAACAACAATATTCAGCGTTAGTTTATTTCAAGCAAATAAGATTTTTTGGTTTTATATTGGACAATCAGCTTTTTTTTGTGCTAGCTCAAGAATTTTCCTATTTCTAGGGTTAAAATTTAATATATAATATATGTTTATGAAAACTGAGTTTATCACGTTTTATTTATCTATCTTAAATACGGTAGTTTGTAGAAATGATATTTTCCAGTCCTATATTATTGATTTTTAAGCAGCTGCAATATTTCTACAAATTTGAACTACTTTTTCTAATCCGGCTTCTTAGATCATTTCTTCAGAAATACAACCTTTCTTCTACATTTGGATTGTATAATTTATGTTTTTTTATTAAAAGCCTTCTTATATCAGAAACTATTTTTTAAGCAAAATCTGTTCCTAATTCAAGTAATATATATAGGTATTAATTCCGAAATTTATAATTGTTTATAAGCTTAATATCTTATGTGGCTTTGGTTTTAGTATGTTCAATATTGTATACTTTCTTTTATTCCGTCACGCACTTTAAGCTATTTTCAGGTTGCGTTCTTGATTATTAATCCCATAATGATTTGGTTTTTCCTTTTAGTATTTATATTATTGTATGATTTTTTTTCTGTGTTTTTAATGCCTTTTGTTGCTGTTTTTTCTATTTTATCTCCATTTATATATCTTAAAATGCTGTGCGACTTCTTGAATCAGCTATTGTAAGTTTTGATCGTCTTACATTAAGATTTCAAGTTCAAATATAGATATAAATTGGTCTTTTGTGCGTGTTTGTTTGTTTTTGATTGCAAATTCTGATAATTTTCGGGTTTTATTTGCAACTTATTGGATCTATATACAACTTAAAAATTAGTTATGAAAAACTGTTTCAAAGTATAAATCTTTTGGATTATTTTATGCTGTTCATCTTCGTGTTTAGTCTTAGAGATGAAATTATATATTTTTTATATGGATATAAATATAATCACCGTCTTTTGAATTAATGAAAGCTTCTTAAATAGCTAACTAGGTACTTGTAATCCATTGAGTAAAATGGCTTTATATAATAAAACAATATAAATTACAAATTTTTATTATGCTCGATGCTAACTTTGATTTTTATCATAGCCCGTTCTTTAGCACTTTGCACTTTTCGGACTATTCCAAGTAGATATTCAGATAATAGAATTTGTATTCCCTTCACAGTACAAAATTGTTCTCATCGCCTTTTTTTTTGTTTTTATATGTATACTATACAGATGAAAGGTCTAAATTCCGATTCTTCTGCATCTGATTTCTAGTATCAAGTCTGTGCTTTCTGATTAAAAATAACTTTATAATATGTCTTTCATGTCGTTTTATTTCTCATGTATCTTGTTAAGTGTAGGTTAGTCGTTTTTATATAAAATAAATATAAATTCAGTCGCATCCAGTAGCTTTCCAGCTTGGTTAAAACTCAACGTTTTGTAGAATAAGTTTCTGATATGACCTTCTCTATGTAATTTCACTAAGGCGTATTTTTGTAAATATTTTTGAAGTTACATATTTTGAATTGATTTTCGCCATAAATTCTGCCTACATTTTAACGACTTAAATTACTGGTTGATTTGGTTTGTGAAAGACCAAAAAAGTCGTCTTCTGTTGACTTCAATTTTAATATTTTCTTTGGTAATCTTTTCTTTTAGTATATTGCCCTATTTGCTGGCTTAATATTCATATTTTAACGTTATTTGAATTTTTTACGTGAAGCACGTCATCTTTTTAATCAAAAAACTTATTATGGAAACACATGAATTTTCTTGCGAATTTTTTCTTTGCTCTTTATACTTTTCCATTCTTTCTACTTACTTTGAATTAAATTTTTAGTAAGTCTCAACTAATCAACCTTTTCTTCTTCTGTTGAGATGTTGTTTTATACATAAAGCTGTCCTAGCTCTTCAATTTATATGACACTTCAGCTAGCTTCTAGTATTTTTGCATATTAGCGTCTGCTTTTTGGGTGGATTTGGGTGATTTAAACATTTACCAAAATTTTAAGAACATAATGTTTCTATTTTATTATTAAGATACAATGTATTTCCTTTTTTCTTATGACATTCTGATTTATATTTATCTTGTCTCGATTATTGTTTTGAGGAGGCGTTTTTACTTTTATTTATGTTATTATTGTTTTAAAGTATAGAAATTTAATTCTTCTTTGGCTTTATAAAATCTTTTTATCTCTATTTTCATAAATTTTCAGACTTCTATATATTTGTCATCAGTGTATTTCATAATTTTTGGTGACGAAAAAAAAATGTAAAGTTCTTATCCAACTATTATGATATCATATTAGTTTTTTTTAACTTTTTATAATCCTATCCCAGTATTCTTATATAGTATTTCAAGATCTAGGCATTGAATTCATGATTTCATTATTTTTATAAGGGGCGATCTCACGTAGATATCTTTTAGTTAAGAGAGCCTTGTATGTTTTTGTGTCTTATCATTTGTTTTAACAAGTTGCCGCATCAAAAAGCTGTTGTTGAATATTTTTTATATGCTTATTTTTGCAGCTCTACTCATGTCTGCAATATTAGGATGCATTGAAGATATAGATAAAAATATTTTTTTATGTCAAAGAGATGAACTTTATTAGAATAAGTCATAAATCTCGCTCGCGTAATATTTAAAATCTGTAAAATCCTTTTTAAATAATATAATAGTAAAAAAATACTCACACAAATATAGCGAGCAAAGTATACTTTCTTTTGATAGTTTATTCTGTGAAAGTTTTTTACATGTATCACAATTATACTTGAAAAAAAAATTTAATTATTCAATCGAAGATATCAATCAGGTTCAACTATTTTTTAATTTATTTGTTTATGAAGAAGATTTGTTTCTTTATTTGCATTTATTTTTCTGTGTTAATGGCACAATCAATAGCCTTTTTACTATCTTTTTAAATTACTTCAAGTTCTTTTTCAACTCATATCTTCCAGCTAACGTCACATAGCAGATTTTAGCTTTTTAAGTCCAAGGTGATGCAACATTGTTAAAAACAAAACTACAAAGATTCTGTAAACTTTTGTGTTGCGCTCGACTTTAAGTTGTCTGGTGTATTTTAAGTCATAGGTTGTTGCAATTACATCCCATGTAATTGCAAATGATTTTATTTCAACATCATAGTTGATAAATATATGTTCGTTTTCATGTGATTTGATTGTCTCGATTTATCTGTTTCCAATGTTTTTAAGCTATCATAAGATTGTTATTCCTTTCCCTTTATGTAATCTTCTTATCGCGTTTATCATACACTACTATATCAACTTATTGGGCTAAGCTATAAAATTCGTTTTTATTTATGTGTCTAACTTTATGCATTCGAAATAATGTTTTGTGAGAGAGTTACTTTGTGTGTCTGAGTTTTTGATTCTTTAGCATCTTCATAAAATCTGGTTATGACACCTTAATACCTGAATGTTTGGATTTTTAGTTATATTACAAAAAACCTCTCATTGTTTTTCTAAGAGATCAAACTTTTTAGACGCTTTTTATAAAGTTTACAAATATCCTTTGCTTCATTAAAGAACATATTTCTACCATTTAATTGGCTACATAATCCTGGGATTGTGGACGATTGTTACCATGCTTTAGCCATACGGCAGAACTCCTTTATCTAGATACTTAAAGGGGTTTTCGATTCAAACAATTTAAACCGATATTCTGCGATTTATTTTGTTTTTCGAAAATTGCTTTACATGTAACTTCAGTGTTGCTAAAATTATATCTTGATGCTATATATTCTTTGATTATGAGAGGGAAGATGCAATTTTCTTCTCCGGAGAATGAATTAATTTTTTTCTTTGGCATACTGGTGCACGATTTTTGAGAAATTCTTAATATTCTGCAGAATCCGTTCAGCTTAAAGGCCTACACTATCTAGACTCTTGCCTATTATATTTTCTTCTAGATATAATCTCTCTGTATCATCTGCCTGTAGATGTAATCGATACACCCAGAGAATCAATTTTTTTTTATTCTTTTGGTTTAAACTCTATCGATCCAACATAATAATAATTTGCAGATATGGCGTGTTCGTGATTTGCATGAAAATAAATTTTTGCATAAAACTTTGACTCACATATCTTGCGCACTGTTTATAGAACATCAGCTTTTAATTTTTCGTGCTTCTCGGATTGTGTAGTACTATGGAAACTGTCTAAAACCCCATACTGTTTATATCCTATGTTTTTCTCAAAGAAATAGCTGTAGTAATATGACATCTCAAAGATTGCTGAACGATCTTTCAGCATTCATGCCTATTCCAATATTCTCAAGATACGATTTTATATCTTTAGCAATGGATAAAAATAAATCAACTGATTGTGAAGAAGTTTAATAATGTCGATAAAGGGGTGGTGATTGGTTTGATGCCAAACATACCCTCCTTTGTGCTTTACTTTTTATGATTTTTATTAAGTAGTCTGCTTTAAGGTTCAATACACAACACAAAACGCAATAATGACAAACCAGCAGATATTAATTTACCCGTTTCTAGTTTTACCTCCATAATTTCTTTTTGATTAGAATTTTTGCTAATAACCCGCTTTTTAATCATAGGTTTGACAAACTTTATTTATTGGGCCTATATTTTTTAAAAAAAATTCAAGAATATGAATATGTTGAACAGTGTCATATGCTTTCTTTACACTAATAACATTGTAAAAAGCTTATGAACATGTTCCCCGTAAATTTCTGTGCCCAACATAGCTTGCATTTGGTGCTTTGATAATCTCCAGCTGTTTCAAGTTGGTTTTCTGAGAGGACATTGTTGTGTGACAACATCGTGCAGTTCAATCGTTATAACTTCTGAAACAATCATGTAGCGCCTGGTCATGCAGTAATCATTCAATAATCAGAAGGTGAAACTGGTGCCTGTTTCTATGGTATAAGAAGTGTTATACCTGTATTATACCATCCTGGTATTTGTTCTGATGATTGTATGATCTTCTCTGCAATTTTGATCCGACTTTCATGTCCTGCATATTAGTTTTAAATATAGAAATTGTAGACTTGATTTTCTGTAGGTGTTTTCCGGTTAGACAATCGAAGAAATTATATCCATAATATTTTTACCGTGTTATAATCACCTAATTTATCCAAAATCTCTGGTTTCGATTGCCAGTTTGATCGTTTTCGTGCTTTTTTCGCAAATATTTGACCGCAAAATTGCAATCTCATAAGTTTTCTGGGTTCTTACTATTTTTTATACGGATAAGGATAGAATCTGACATTCCATTACATAGATTTCCTACCTCAAACACATTCCAGTTTTCAAACTGGTATTTTCTGACAAGTCTTTTTAACGGATGGATGTATATAATTTATTTTTTGTTTTTCAGGGTGTTCCATCAAAAGAACCCGATATATCATTAGCTTATTAATTGAGAAATAATATTATTCTTCCACGGCAAGGCTTTTATGGCTTGTACGTAAGCTCCTCATAAAAGGTTTGCACCAAATATAAAAACGAACTTATATACTCTATTTTATTCGGTGGCACCGCTTTGACGACCTTTAAGAGCTCTATTTAAAATCTATGGGGTAGATGTTTGTCAATTTTCGACAGCGGAATTTTCTTAGTCCTTTTTCTTTCGCTAATTTGGACTATTTTATCATGTTCTAATGCTTTTATGCAACTCTCTAGTTTTGCTGTGGACATTTTACTATTATATAATCAATACTTTGAATTTTATTTGCTTTTTTTCCTCTCCATTTAATTTTCTCTTTTTGGTTGTAGGTCCAGAAGATGTTGATTTAAGTTTTATTTGAGCTTGTGTGGATCAGCTTGGAATTTAGTTACTGTTGTGGTTTTTCACCATCAACTATATTATACCGTAGCATTTTTTTTTCTTTGCTCGGGGTTTACCACTTACACTTTTGAGCCACTCCCTGTCTTCAGTTGATATATCGCTATAGCAAATGCTATTTATGACTTCTTATAATGTAGCATTTGGATTTTGGGTGACAAGCGAGCAGGCATTAGAGTTTTTTGACTCAACACAGGTCATAGCAAGCATATTTTTAAACGTTTTATTATATATTCTTTCAGTCAGTTTTTCTTTTCTTTACTATTCAAGGATTCAACTATAAATTATAGGCCATAAATAATGTATAGTACTATATAATTATTCCTGTTTTTATATTTTTTTTAATGAACAATATTTAGTTTGGTTTTGCACCAATAAATTTAATTTTATACGAAAAATTGAGTGAAATAAATTTTTGAGAAGACTTTATGAAATAAATCACCCAGAAAATATTAAATATCAAAAAAATCTTTAAATCTATAACTAAATATATATTTTTATATAGTTGCTTTCTTAAAATTTAATATAAAATTGATTAGAATATATTTTTTTTATTAATATACACAGTAAAAAAAAATATACAAAAAATCTCCTTAAATACTTGATTTAAGGGGTTTCTTCTAACAAAAATATTTCTGACCTTTCTGATTTATTATAAAATGTTAATTATATTATCATAAATCAGCACTTAAGATAATTCATCAACATTTAACTACTGTTATCTCATATTTACTCCATTTTAAAATCCAAATAAAAAAATTATGAGATGAGCTCTATTGAGAAAATTGAATTTTAAATGATTAATTATATATTTTTATATTATTTAATTCTCATAAATCCAATAAAAAAGGCTAAATACACAAAAATAAATATAAATAAGATATAAAATTTAATACGAAAATTTTTAAATTGCATATATATTACTATATCAGTATATGTTATATAAGTTCATATCATAGGATTCTGATTTCTTTCGATCTATAATTTTTTGAAGAACAATCCGATATTTCTCTACCATTGATCAGTATTCGGATTATTAGCCCCTTAATCTTTTATTGGTATTCAATTAATTCTAGGGGACAAGATATAATCCCATGAAAATAGCTATATGTTGTGCCATGAACCAAAACAGGTCAATGGAAGCACATTCACTTCTGACAAGAAAAGGGATAATGGTAATGTCATTTGGCACAAGTAAAGTAATTAGGATACCCGGAACGAGCATAAGATCACCAAACTTATATGACTTTTCTACCGTAAAGTATTCAGATATTTATGATGATCTAGTAAGTAAAAATGAAAAATTTTATAGAGATATTGGTATGTTGCACATAATGGAAAGAAATATTTCGATAAAGGAGTCACCAGAAAATATATTCGAATATTCTAATAAACGTAGTAATGGTAACTTGGCAGAACTTTTTGATTTAATTATAACGTGTGAGGAACGATGCTTCAAGGCAGTGTTCGATTATGTAACATCGAAAGAAAATATTTTTTTAAATAGAGAACATACGAATCCAGAACCTAGTTTTTCTAATTGTTGGATTGTTAATTTTGATATTAAAGATACACCAAGTGACGCCGTTGTGGGTGCAAATGAAATACTATTGTTTGTGCAGAAAATTTATAAATATTTAGAACATAACGGGAACAACTTTTCTAAAGCTATTGAATCTTCGATAAATGAATATTCTAATGAGAGAGATATTGAACTTTTGTTTACTCTGGTGTAAGATCATAAATAAATCTCTTTTTTTATAAAACTAGTTTTTGATTTTTTTTCGTGGCCAAACTTATTATGTCCATAAATATTAGATTTTTTTTATTTATGTGTTGAAAATATAGTTATAATATTAGTTTTTCTTCTCAGGCACAGCTTGCTTGATTCTCTGCGCGCACAGCGTATTTACACTTTCAGATATCTTCTCCTCTCCAAAGTCATCTTAAATACCTCACCTCCTTTCGAGACCTATTAATTCAACGGTTTTTTCAATCCCAAGTTTTGTATATATGCCTCGATTTTTTTCGTGGCATAAGTTTGTTCATTTACCTGTTATGATTGCATAAATATTATATACAATTAATTTAAACGGTAGCTTATTTGTTGATTTATTGTAGTTTGGCTCGTATATTTAATTTGGTTTTTCTTTTTTTTGTATGCCTAAATTGGTAATTTGAGAAAAATAAACGTTATTAAGAGTTTGAGTATGTACAATTTTTCACGGGCTATCTTTCGTTTATTAAAAGGACCAGAAATTTATGGGGGTTCAAAATCCTTAAGGTATTAGTTAGAAATTAAAAATGATAAATTGTATTTTAATTTAGATGTAAACAAATTTATATTTAGAAAAGTACACATTAGAGAATTTTTTTACAATATATTCGTTCTAATTTTCATCATTCAAGGCTATTATTGCAATTTCAAACGAATAATTAATGCCTCCTAGTTGCAAAGGATATAAAAATACTATTAGGCCGACCACACTAAAGTAAATATTTTGGTTTTAAATAATGGTTTGATTGTGATGCTAAAATAGCTTGACTCATTTGCAGAACGCGGGCGCAAATAATCGAAGCCAGTATTGTTATGACTGGATATTTCCCTGTAGCAGTGGCCCAATTAGAGCAGTAACACTGTTAATATTTTTTTTCTGGAAACAGGGATATTTGAACGTAAAAGCTTCTGTTTAATGTATAAATATAGCATGTCTTTTCAACTTTTAAAATCATGTAATAATTTGTTCAAACAATTAATACGCTAGTAAACTAGCTCTGCATGAAAAATATTATGTATCTTTTTATTTGGTTGTTCTAGCCGTTATTATATAAAGAACCTTAATGATATTAATTTTCTATGGTTTTGATATTATTAAACTCAATTTAACTGGATGTTATTTTGTGTAGATTTTATATATTGATATTTGTTGCAATATTTTTTCTGTTTATAAATAAAATAAACGAAATTTGTTTCCATTTTTGTTCCATGTCAAAAGTGTACTCTTTTTTTTCTATATCATTGCGGATATACAAATTTTATGCATACTAGTGGCTTTTCTTTATTACAAAAGATCATTCATTTAAATGATAATATTTTGATATGTTATAAACCTTTAAATTATATAAATTATATAAATCATATTATATTGTGCCAACACTATTATATTTTATCTAATTAACATTTTCAAATGTATGCAAATGGTCAAAAACTGAGCAAGAAAACCCGATAATCTGCTTTAGTACAAATAAAGGCAATATTTTCATATATAATATGTTTATTGGATTAAATACGTTACATCAAAAGCATATAGCATACAATTTAAAAAAATATACGAAAAAAAATTAAACTAGAAAGAAATAAAAGATTACATTCAAAAAAAACTAAATTAGATTGCATCATTTGGACAAATTCGGATATTTTTAGTTAAATATATTAGTTTTGAATTGTGTACAATAAGTTCCCTATATTTATTTTTTCCGAATTTAAGATTTTTTTTAAATAACTTGTGCCTTGAGAATTCAAACTATGAAGCCAATTGTATCTAAATCTTGAAAAACTATGTTATTTTTAAAACATAATTACAGTTCTATAATCTTTTCTTGTGTTTGTTCTGACATCATTTATGGTATGTGTGTGATTATTAAAACTGTTCTATATGGTTTTTAGTAGTAGTTTATAAGTTGAAAGTCAAGTTAATTCTCTCCCTCATATATTCCTTAATATTTTGCATTATTTGACTAAAATGTGTTAGTATGCCACCTTCAAGTAAGATATAAAATATTAAAAACTTAAATAAAATTAGTTTCGATTATAAAACTTTTCAATTATAAATATCTTTATTTACTTTAATTTATTGCGGAAATATCTTTGTTTTCTGATTTATTTAATTATTTTTAGATTAGTAAGCTTAGTGTAATATGACATTAAGTAAAATCTATAAATTTATCCCTCATATGTGCAAGAAAAACACTTTATTATAGTACTCACACAATCACTGAAAAGAAAAACCATAAATAAAGGTCATATGGATTGGTTCGCATGTTGATCACTTGAATAAATAATTTTAAATTTCTCTAAAGTCATCTTTTTTTGTAAATTATCCCGTAATAAACTTATGCTCAAACCATTTTTTGGCTTTTATTTTTAATATATACAAGCAAAAAAAAAGGTTTGAGCATAAGTTTATTTTAATATCTAAGTAGGTGATTACCAAAACATACCTTTTTTAAATAAAATATGAATTATTTATTTCTTCAAACTTCAAGTATCCTTTTGATACGTATGTAAATGCTAAACTTAGATATTATAAAATATCAAACGCAATTCATTTAGTTTATGGCCTTGTGGGGATATCAACCAATTATAATGATGAAAAAATATTATTTGGTGGTCGAAAATACAAAAGATATGATGATTTAGTTTATAAATTATCATACGTAACAAATTCAATCAAACCACATAATAATAAAAAGGGCATGTAATATTCCTGGTAAAATATTTTTTTCTGCATTTATAAGCTTAGTATCAAGCAGGCAAATTTCTTATTTTTCATAATTTATTATTTTGAATTACATATTTAGATTTTTTGGGAACCCCATAATTTTTTCGGATAAAATATAATACCCTGTAACCTTTTGATAACTTCAAAGATTCTGTCCAATACTTTTCATAGATTATTTTTTTTAGTTTTAGCATGATATTCTGTAATTTTGGACTGAATTCGCTACAAGATATATATAGTTAAGCAGTATATACCCATTACTTAATAATAAAGGATCATATCAAAGCATTTCAATTTTTAGCATGGATATATGTCTTGTAGTATCTGTGTTTAAAAGAAAAAACCGATTTTTTGTTTTATGAACTGGTCATTACTGAGAATTTTTCCTCTTTAAAGTGATTCTATGATTTTTTTTATTTTCTTTGATTTTATTTAATCCCTGTAAGTTGATTGTAATTTTTGATTTAGCCAAATAAAGCAGTTTTAATTTTCTTTGATTTCCTTGAACTGATTATAATGCTTGGCTCTTCTCTTTAAAATGATATCATGATTTTATTTAATATCTTTAATCCCTAATACTGATTTAATTTCCTTATTATACGCTTCAAAAGTATATTTTATTTTTCTTGTTATTTTTTATCCCCTACTGGATTGACCCTGATTTAAATTTCTTGTCTTAACAAAGATATTTTTATTTCCTTTGATGTCTTTAATCCCTATATACCGAATTTAATTATTAATTCTGCTTTGACTATTTTCTTTAATGCCTATAAACTGATTGTAATTTTTAATTAAGCCTAAAAAAACCTTTTTAATTTTCTTAGATATCTATAAAATTATTATAATACTGGCTTCTTCGCTTCAAAATGATATCATAATTTCACTTAATATCTTTTATTCCTACATACTGATTTAATTTCCTTATTTATACGCTTCAAAAGTATATTTTATTTTTCTTGTTATTTTTTATTCTCTTGAACTGACTTAAATTAAATTTCTTATCTTATAAAAAATATTTTGCATTCCTATAATGTCTTTAATCCCTAAAAACCTATTTTAATATTTAATTCTGCTTTGACTGTTTTCTTTAATGTCTATAAACTGATTGTAATTCTCGGTTCCACAATTGAAAAGACAATGTAATTTCCATCGATATTCTTAACGTACATAAACTGATTGTAATTCTCGGTTCCACAATTGAAAAGACAATGTAATTTCCATCGATATTCTTAACGCACATAAACTGATTCTAATGACGTCGCCTTTCTTTATATATAAATGCTTTTGAGCAGTTTAACAGGTTAATCCAAGCTATATATCTTTCTACGTGTAATATTCTTAAAAAAACACATTTCTTTCAATACCTATAGTTTTAGCTTTTTTCCCAATTAGAATTTCTATTCAGCAAGGATGTTATTGAAACCCAAGTTTTATATTTATATTATATTTTTGTCTGTAAATCAAAATATATGAAAATGATTATACAAAAAAAATTATAATAATTACCCTTATATGAAACACAAACAGATAGGACTAAGCGATGGTAATAAAATTCCACAAGTAGGCCTAGGAACATGGCGAATTTGTGGAAAAGAACAGGTCAAAGTCGTTTTAAAAAAGGCGATAACGAACGGATATAGGCACATCGATACTGCAGCGGTATATGAGAATGAAGCTGATATAGGCGACGCACTGCAGGAGATGCACAAAGAAGGCATAATAAAAAGAGAAGATCTTTTTATAACTTCTAAGCTCTGGAACAGTTTTCATGATAGACCAGAAGAAGCCATTCAAAAAAGTTTATCGGACCTAAAAACAGATTACATTGATCTTTATTTAATACATTGGCCTGTCAATTTCGATTATGATGAAAATGGAAATACCAGAAGACTTGAAAATGGAGATCCGATTTTAAAAGACTTTAATCTTTTTCCATTATGGACTAAAATGGAAGAATTTGTACAAAAGGGGTATGTTAAGTCAATAGGAGTTGCAAACTTTGGAATTGAGAACATCAAAAGACTTTTAGTTGAATGCACTATCAAACCAGTGGTAAATCAGTTTGAGATGCATCCGTATTTGAAGCAAGAAGCACTTTTTAAATTTTGTGAGCAAAATGGAATTCAAGTCGTTGCGTATTCTTCTTTAGGATCACAACAAACTCACGATGGTCCAAAACTTTTAAGTGATGTGACTTTGAGTAAAATTGCTAAGAAAAGAGGCAAAAGTGTAAGTTGTGTCATTTTAAGTTGGTTGACTCAAAAAGGAATCGTCATTATTCCTAAGGCCTCCTCGGAAGAGCATCTGGTTGAAAACTTGTATATGATTGAGCTTAGTGAAACTGAAATGGATGAAATTAATAGCATCCATATTGAATATCGATATGTCGATGAACTTGTCAGGAATTTCGGGCCTGATCGCTTTAAATAAAAAAATTGTGGAATTATATTTATCTATCCAATACGACTCATTATAATTTTGAAGTATTATTTTTTTTTCATTAAATGCCATGATGAATTATTTTGAATAGCAGAAAAATTTTGAAGGCATACTATATATAAGTATTCTTTTTTATAAATAAAACAAGGATTATATCATAAAAGGGATCCGAAAGAATCGAAGTCGAAATCATATTAGGTCGTGTATCTCAATTATAGTTTTGTGGAAACTCTTGAAATAACAGTCTTGAAAAGAAGAGAGGTATCGAAGAAGATGTAAAGAAGAGGATCTAGCCAATATATTAGAAATAATATGCCCATGGAAAATCAATCACGTTATGTTTAAAGAGATAATCTATTATTACAATACCAAAATTAACCGATAAATAAGAAGATGTTGTTTAGGCTAAATTTACAGTCCATCTTAAAATATCTGATTTCGTTAAAGCAACGAAATCATAAAGAGATGTAAATGGATCCGGTTAAAGGGCATATTCAGGATTGAACTAAGACGTGACATAAAACAATAATGTGTTAGGATCTATTGTAAAAAGCTTAAAAACCATTGTTAATTTTATATGTTCAAACCTTTCTAGCGAGATAATATTATTTCTGTGATATAAAATAGAAGGACCGAGATTTTCTTACTTTTAAAGGTAAAAATGCACTTAAATTAGAAAAAATATAGAATGCTGTATTTCACCCTAATTCGTATTTGGACCGGTTTTATAAATTACTTGAAACTCCCTTTTGTCCCTTAAAAAGTTGTATGCACTAAAATACAATATTAGTCAATTTATTTAAATCGCTTTCTCTTAACAGCCGTTCTCTACGCATATTATGCTCTCAAAACTTATAGATTAAAGTGTCTTCCTCAACCTTATTGCATTATTTCTTGTCTAATCTTCTTAACTACCTTCTTCTATAAATATTCAGGATTCAAAACTTACATAATCAAGTGTTTTACTCCACCCTTTTACATTTATTATTGTCTAATTTTCTTAACTGCCTTCCTTTATACACATATTCAGCTTTCAAAACTTATAGATTAAAGTGTCTTCCTCAACCTTATTGCATTATTTCTTGTCTAATCTTTTTAACTGCCTTCCTCTACGCATATTCAGCTTTTAAAACTTATAGATTAAAGTGTCTTCCTCAACCCTATTGCATTATTTCTTGTCTAATCTTCTTAACTGCCTTCCTCTATACATATTCAGCTTTCAAAACTTATAGAATTATGTATCTTTCTCAACATTATAGCATTGTTTCTTGTCTAATCTTCTTAACTGCCTTCCTCTATACATATTCAGCTTTCAAAACTTATAGAATTATGTATCTTTCTCAACATTATAGCATTGTTTCTTGTCTTATCTTCTTAACAACCTTCTTTTATACATATTCAGCTTTCAAAACTTATAGATTAAAGTGTCCCCCTCAACCTTATTGCATTATTTCTTGTCTAATCTTTTTAACTGCCTTCCTCTACGCATATTCAGCTTTTAAAACTTATAGATTAAAGTGTCTTCCTCAACCTTATTGCATTATTTCTTAACTAATCTTTTTAACTGCCTTCCTCTACGCATATTCAGCTTTTAAAACTTATAGATTAAAGTGTCTTCCTCAACCTTATTGCATTATTTCTTGTCTAATCTTTTTAACAACCTTCTTCTATACATATTCAGTATTCAAAACTTATAGAATTTTGTATCTTTCTCAACCTTGTTGCATTTATTCTTGTCTAATCTTCTTAATTGCCTTCCTCTATACATATTCAGCTTTCAAAACTTATAGAATTATGTATCTTTCTCAACGTTATTACATTATTTCTTGTCTTATCTTCTTAACAACTTTCTTCTATACATATTCAGCTTTCAAAACTTATAGATTAAAGTGTCTTCCTCAACCTTGTTGCATTTATTATTGTCTAATCTTCTTAACTGCCTTCTTCTACATATATTCAGCTTTCAAAACTTATAGATTGAAGTGTCTTCCTCAACCCTATTACATTATTTCTTGTCTAATCTTCTTAACTGACTTCCTCTGTACATATTCAGCTTTCAAAACTTATAGAATTATGTATCTTTCTCAACCTTGTTGCATTTATTCTTGTCTCATCTTCTTAACAGCCTTCTTCTACACATATTCAGCTTTCAAAGCTTATAGATTGAGTGTCTTCTTAAACACTATTACATTATTTCTTGTCTCATCTTCTATTATAATATCCAACTCCTTAATTATGAACTTATGGTACATAATATCCATGGTTTTATATTTTCTAAGGGCTGGTTATATCAGACTTCCCTGTTTTTACCGAAAAAAACACTGGGTGTCTCTACAGTACACACCATGCTTATTATTATTCGTATAATATCCTCATTACAATCTTTATTTTTCCTTATTACTGCTTTAAAATTATTATTCAATTGGTTTCACCAACCCTATTGTTATTTGTCTGCCCCTGCTCTCATTTGAATTACCAACTCATCGATATACAACTTATGATGTTTAATGACCAAATGATGATTCATAAATGAAAGAATAAACCAATTGTATCTTTTATACTAACTTAAACAAAATAGCATGATTAGGTGGAATCGTTATAAGTGGCTGAAAAAGTCGAACATATTTTATTATTTCACTTCAAAATTTATTAAATGTATTGATTATTAAGAATCAACCATAAAAGGGATAACATATTGATGCATTTTTAGAATAATCATAGGATTTTATAAAGTTCAGAAAACTGAAATAATATTTAATTTTTATTGCATCCAGTGTTCGGTGAAATGTGATTGATTATTCATGCCCAAACTAACTTTTAACGCATATCGATTCAATTTTCTACGATTTTTTCTTATTTTGCAAACTTCCCCTTTACTCAATCTAACAACTTCAATCTGCTGATTATTTCGTAGAACAATTGGTTCTCTAGAACAAGGCTTATGAAAAGATAAATATTCTTTATTCACCAAAACTTTACCATTTTCTAGATATCCAAAACCACCTTGAGCATCAATTTCACTAGGTTTAATATCAGCATAAGAGTCTTTATGATTTTGATTAAGAACATGTACTTTAAGCATATGATTTTTTAGAATGGATTTCGATTTTACAGATAAACCACAAAACACACATTTTTGGTCATTCAATAAAATACGATAGGAATTGTATTGTGATGTATCTATTCCATGTATGTTCAAATGATCCAACATATATCCTTTTTTATCAAAAATTATATCACAGATAAAACATTCATTTTCTGCTATAATCTCTACTTCTGATTCATTCTTCTGTTTGTTACACTTGTGTAATTTATTTTTCTTTGTGGTGCATACTTCTTCTATATCTTTACTTGTTTCCGGAATATTCTCTAAACTTTGTAATGGTGGTATGTTGTTTATCTTTCTGTTGACATTTATGGCATGTAAATCTGTTTTATAGTGTTCTTTGATTTTGTCGCTTATTTCTATAAGACATGCTGTACATTTCATGTTTAAGATAGGGGCATCAAATTCGAAATTTGTAATGCGAAATTGAAACAATTTTTTATTTCTCTATGATTTCAAAGAAAGTCCCTATGATAAAAGAATTTATAAGCTGATCTTATATCAAAAAGAAATACATAATTATGATCTTTTAAAATATCGGTTTTTACGATAACTAACATGAAATTATTAACCATGGGTTTTTATATGTTCATTGAAAGTAATGATTTTATGTTGGCTAAAAGCATAAAATAATTGCAAAATATTAAAATTATACGTGTGTGCTTTTTAGATTACTTTTTGAAACAATGTTCATTACTTATGCTTAAATATTCCGTTTCTGATTTTTAACTATATTCTTTCATTATGATTATTGTTATTATTATTATATTTATTTAGTTAGTTATTGTTGATTCTTTATAGGATGTTGCATGATCTAAGAAATAATAAAGTTAAATATTAACGAGAACTTCATGTAGTCCCGACGATAGTGGTAAATACTATACAGAATTTTGATATTTTGATTCGTCGAACCTACAAAATTTTCATTATATTTATCGAGATTGCCTTATATTTTGAACATATCTAGCTGGTTTATTTTTGAATAGCTATATTACAGAACCTTTTCGCACGCAAGACCAAATTTTCAATATAATTTTTATCGAAATGTAATTCTAAATATAACGAATTTTTACGCATATGTTTAATATGATTGCTTAGTAAAAAACAAATTTAAATAAAAATATATATATTAAACAAATTTTTTGCTGTAGACTAATACTGATTCAAGTTATAAAGGCGTTATATTTTTTTAAAAACCGCTGTTATAACTATATTAATGACTTTCATAAGCTTTAAAAATTAGCAAAATAAAATTGTGTGAAATCTGTAGGAAAAAAAATACCAAAAATAATCATGAAATAAATGATAAAATACCTTTGGTGTTTTTATAAGTAGATATAATATACATACTTGAAATCCTCAAACTTTATTAACCTGATTACTGACTGAATATTTTTAAAAAATTATAGATTGGTATTCGTACTTTTAAATAAAGAATATTAAATCAGAAAACATAGAGTAAAGTCTTACAATGAAGCATTAAATTGCGATGTGGTTTTACAAAAATGATCTTATACACTTAAAAATCATTTAAAATCCCCTAATGACCAATATTTAAGCACTTCAAACCATAAATATACAACTCCTAGACACTAAATGTTGGTAGAAAGCCTAATAAAGGGATCGGAGTGAACTTAAGAGTATGGCAGACGATACTTTAGATTTAAGTATGCTAGAATGATTTTAAATATTAACGCTAAATATTTTTTGTGTCTTGCTAAATAGCCATAGAAGTTCTAAATATTAAAAAATTACATATATTACCTATAAAATGTAAGTTTATACCAAAATTTCAAATGTAAGTAGTATTATGTTAGCCAGGTATTCTTAATAAAAAATATTTGTGCAGTAACATAGATTTTTATGCTAGAATATTGCAGATGATAAGATTTTTCAATTAATTATAAAAAAATTTCAATATTTGATGAAAAAAGGTATATAAAAATAGATAAATCATTGATCCGAAAATTGTATACTATTTCAAATTCGGATCTAGAAAGCATTTGTCTGCTTTATTTTTGCCCTGATTTCACTGTTGTATTTAATTAATGGTGTTTTTTTCTTAATTCAAAAACAACCGAGTGAATATTGAACCTTCAATTGAGAAAAGTTAACAAAAACTGGCCAATGTTTAAAGAGTTTTATATATTAAAGACCATTAACTGTTTTTATAAATATATGAAGCCGCAAGAGGCGTGCATTAGAAAGAAAATTATATATTATTAAATTAAGGCGACTCTAAAATTGTAATGTGAAATATTCATGAGGCTCCCATTAGAAAAAAAATTATATATATTATTGAATTGAGGCGACTCATAAATTATAATGTGAAGCCGCATGAGGCGTACATAGGAAATACATTTTATATATATCATTAAATTAAGGTGGCTCTAAAACTATAATGTGAAATATATGAATTTTTGAAAAAAAGGCTAATCTTGCTTGAATAAAGCATTTTTACCTATCTTAAGAGTTTATTTCAGCTGTTTTAGATTGTAAAAATAAAATTCTGCATAAAAATTTGTATATAGTTGAAGAGTCAAACAAAAAAATTTATGAAGCGTTTGCGATTTGTAGTTCCATGAAAAATAATTATAAGCATATAAAAATAAAGTTATGTGTCGTAAAATACGAAAATAAAATAAATAATATGAAAATTCATTATAATTTAATGTAAAGTTTCGAGTCATAAAAAAATATGGAATTACAATATTTTATTATCTTTTTTTATATTCTTTACGCAATGTTTTAATTGTGTGCGTAATTATATTATAGAAAGCTTCTAATTTTTATGTTTATTTATGTTTACGTGAAACTCGAATAAAATAGCCAAAAATATTTTGGGTAATACATTTAATGATTTATTAAAGTGCTTTGGAAAAAAAATTTAGACCGTTTGCATTGCATTAGAGACATATAAGCTGTATTAGATGTTAAATTGTCGAAATACTTATGTACTCAAAATTTTTGTATTGAATTACATTTTTGTATCGATTGATTGTTTTTATTTATACTTTCTCACATTATATATTATTTTTATAATTAGATTATATCAAATTCCAAAAAAATTCAAAAGCCGGATAAAACTACGTTTTCATTCTTATATAAATTCATATAATTTGTCTTCCGCCTTAGCACACATAAAAAATCAAATCAATTTTTTTCTGCAATGATATCCATAAAAATATTCTTTGTATTACCTAACCTTATAGAACCTTTAAGGATAATAAATGATGGTTTTGATCCTTTTTTGTTGTAATTTTGTGCCAATTTACTTTTAACTATTATAATAAATATGTACTTTTATAATAATAGATATTTTTCTCTCGTTCCCGTTTATAATTCTTAAAAATAGGGAATAACGGTATACAATATGATTCGATATGTAATTTTGTATCTCGTAATATCTTTGTGTTGAATTTTACTGTTTAATATATATACTGTTCAATGTATAGTAATAAATTTATTGTAAAACCTGATGATACAGAAATTCCCTAAATTTTATGTGTTATGTTTGTAATATTCTGGTATTCTAATGTTCTTATTCACTTGAGAATTTTAAATTTCGTCATTCAAGCATGAATAGTTAAATATTTGAATTTATCTACAGATAAAAATATATTATGATTAAAAAATTGATTTACAAATCTGTTCAAATAGAATACATTATAATTTTTTTTTGATAAAAAAATCTTTGGAATAGCGAAATACAACTTGGTTTTTTTCAGTTTAGATCTGTATTTGCGTGATTTCAGGTATTCTTGTCATTGTGAAGAGAATATTTTGATAATTATTGATATGTAATGGATAATTCAATATAAATAAAACTTCAGATAATTTTAAATACAATATTAAATTATATTTTGAGATTTAACCCGTATAAAATGTTATCGGTGATAGGGACATTTTGGCTAAACATATAATCAAAAAAAAATGTTAAAACTTATAATAATTAAAGTGCCATAAATGAGAACTATTGAATTAAACTATTATAGAAACCATATTTGCATTTTATGATACGAGAAGGTTTGATCATTTATCAAACACCACATGTTAACACTGTGGAGGTAAACTACACCTTATAAAAGCTCATATAAGATACGGTGTAAATTCGAGAATTCGCTGCTAAAAAAATATTACACGAAAACGATTTCAGTATTAAAAAACAGTGTAATTTAACACAAAAATCTTTTTATTTAAACTTTATGAATTATAATAAATTATAGCTTAAGTGTTCAGAAATATACGATCTATTCGTAGATTTGATATCATAATTTTATAATTAAGTATTTTTATCTCGTTTATTTTTTTATAAAGTTACTTAGTTATAAATTCATTTATTTTCTATATTTTTTTAACCAAATAAATTTAAATTTTTATTGATCTAATATAATTCCCAATATCCCCCTATTACCCGAAATCAAAATTCATGGTTATAAATTTATTTTTTTGGTTTCGAGCAAAACTTACTAAATCTCCCTCGTGCACAGCATATAATTCTTTCGGCTATCTTCTCCTCTCGGTGTCTTCTTTTTGTGAACTATTATTTCTTATGGTTTTTTTTAATCTCAAGGTTCGTATGTGCCCTGATATATTTCATGATACAACACTTTATAAAATAAATGTTTATTTATAAATTTTTAAATAGGTTAAACATTTTAATGCATAATTTACCCCATGATTGACATCTTTATATAATAAACTTAAGTATATCTTATCTATTCTTATACAACTTTGTATATCTGTATAGTTTAATTGTAGCATATAAAATTTTGCGAGTTGTTGATCACGATCATAATAAATTAGTATATTTTAATAGTTCTTTCTCTAGATTTTAGCATGTTTAATGTGCGGACATTATTTATAAAAGTTGGCAAACAACACTAGTGTAAATCTTTTAAAAATTATTATACATGCATGTTTTAATTTCAAAACATATTGATAATATATATAATCTTTTTTTAGTTTTTAAATCTTTTTTTACTATAAATTTCAATGAATATTTTTGTTTTATTTGTGTTTTTATTTTTTTTCGTATAAAATAATAGAGATAAAATGGTAAATTTTTATGGTCTAAGTGATAAATAGTCGTGATCAATTTATGGTAAATCTGGTTTATCAAATTTATATAAATTTTGTTAAGTTTTTTCATTTCTAAAAGATGTATTTACTATATTCAAAAAAAACCATAGATATAATTGTATCAAATCAAAATTTAAGTTAACTGATTTCAAATCATAGGCTATGCTCTTTGCGTAAGTTTACCGATAAATTTTGCTGTTTTTTTACATTTTTTAAAATATTTTGACATTATGTAAGTGCCGAAACCCATATTTTTTGTTTTTGCTGCTTTTATGATTTCTTCGCGTGGAATTTTCGGTTATGCATAAGTGGGTTATATTATCAAAAAAAATTCTTTGTACTAAGCTTTATATATATTAATACTATTATGTAAAATATTATGACGAAATTTTAAGAATGCCATTAGAACAAGTAGATATATGTTTATAAACTAATTCCGCTGGTATCGAGAAACATTTGAAAATGTAAATGCCCTTTCTCTATTTAGATCACATTAAAACGGTATCAAGATTTAAAGCCCATCAACTTGTTTTGATAAATTATATTTTTATTTTTTTCTAGGTGTATTTCAAACAATAGACCATATGGCAAAATTAAAATGTTAGCTAGTAAATAGACGTCTTCAAAAGGGGTGGAGGGCAATTAATTCCAAGCAATAAAAATAGCCATGTTTTTTTTCTTTCTGATCGGTTATTACCACTGAAAACATGTTAGACTTAAAAGCTTTTCAGAAGATCAACGTAATATCACATTTTTTGGAACATAGATAGCCGTATAATTTGTTTATGAACTTTAGTATAATACATCAGATGTGATTTTTTTATAAATTGAATGATGAACATATGCCGAATTTGTAGATAACATAGACACGTAATTAATAATTAATTTGTATAAACACATTTAAAGATATAATGTTTATCATTTGAATAAGAATTTCATTAGATCGCTCTGTCTATACCAAGAAACCCCGATAAAATATTACTATCCGTGAAGTAAATTAATTTTTTAATAAAACAAAATAATATCTAATAGAGACGAAAAAATACGAAAATATATGAGAAGTGGTGTTCAATCTTTCAGATAATTGATAAAATTTTCAATAAATCATTAAATTTTTCTAATTTATCACTAAATATTCATTTTATAATCTAATAATATATGTGCAAAATATTTGGAGTCCCTTTATCGTAAAGAGCTTCTAAGATGTTTATAAGTCTAAACAATTTTTTTCTATTAGGGTTTTACGAAAATGTTGCATAAATTATGAAATTAAAACTTTAACTTAAAAATATTTAAGATAAGAAACGTATTGCGTGCTTGTTATCTTTTTATATTCATTGATCTTGCAGTATTTGCCGGATTAATATTCCTATTATTTATTTTTCTCGTACAACTTTATTTTATATACCTAAGAGATACTTATTGCTGAAAAAACATACTACAGTAATTCCATAATCGAAAAAGATAAACCTCTTGCTAGCACAATTCTTATTTTTGTGGTGTCATCTATTATATTATTTACAACATTAGGAAACTTTTAAAAAAAATTATCTGTGTGTTTGAATTTTAGGCATTCAAAGCCGATTTTAAAAATTTCTGAAATTGAACTATAACGTTTTTAGTTATGCTATCTGGCAATCAAAATAAAAAAGGGTTTTTCGTGATATCTATATAGTAAAGTTGTAGAATATTAATGATTTAACACATCAATCGGGTCCCCGTTACAGAAAAAATTCCCAATTAAACCAACACCAGCTTTGATTACTGCACTTACATTTTGAAATAGAAGCAAAGTTGTTTCTGCCCCACAATAAAGTGTATGTTATAGACAATGGGCTTCTTTAAATGTCGGTTCTCTAACATTATGATGTATCTCTTACCGCTAAAGGAATTAATTACTAGTTTTTAATTTCGAAATTAATTAGAGGGTGGAGGATTTTTGCGTTCTAACACTAAATAACAATTGTAGGTTAAATATCCACCCCTTTTAACCAGCACCACTTAAATTTAGAGTTTTTTTAATTTATTGTGTTTATTTTAGAGATGTCAAAATTTTATGTTAAACATCCAGTGATTCATTTATAAAGATGATATCATGTTGATTTAATTTAAAAAAAGCATATGATTTGGGTTCTGTTTTTTTATACAGTCTATTCGATACCAATAGAGTCAGTGGGTTAAGCTTACTGTATGGAATTAAACATAAATAAAGCGAACTTAACTTCGAGTATATTTTAGGATAAGATAGGATTGCCTTTAAATACAGTAGATGAATATTTTATTATAAAATCTAACAAATGCATGTTCCAAGTCAAAAAAACCGTGGAAATTTCAATATTTTATATATTTTTAGAGCTGTAAAAAATCTATATCGATTTTATATCATTCATCAGTGATTTCACTTAACTCAGCGAGAATCTGTTTGAATTTCTTCGAAATCTACATGCTTTGAGTATTTATTTAATCATTAAATGATCTATAGATTCAAGTTAAAATATTCCACTAAGCTACTTTAAAAAATAGACATATTTGTGCACCATCTGTCTGACTCAATGCGACTTTGAATGTTTTTATTTGTTTAAAACTGACTAACATGGTTTTTTAAGTTTTTATTACAATAATTCGCAAAAAACATTATATTTTTGCATATAGCCGAGAAGCAATCTATCTAATTAATCACCTTTCCGGCTTTATTTTTTTTAGAAGCGACATCATATACATTTTCTTAATTGTGTTGACTTTTTTCATATTTATAAATTTCTTATTGGTCAAATTTGAGTGTCGTTAAGCGATTATATCATATAAAAAGAATAGTAAGGCACAGTGGTCATCTTGGTTATATAAATTCATCATAATAAATCTAAAATTCATCACAAATAAATGAGTCTTATGTTATTAGGGAATTATTTGATTAAGTATGAATTTTTTTTTGTACATTCTTGTTACTATTGACATCACTAGTCTAGGTATTTTTTTTCAAGGTAAATTTTACTATAATAATAAAATTTTTACGGCATGTTAGATTATATTTTACGAGAAATAAATTCAAAGCCTATTCTAATATAAATTTTTAATTTCGCAAACATTTTAAAAATTAGTTTTTGGCTGTATTCCCATGTTTTAAAGTGCCAGAAATAAAATTTTCTGCTTAAAATCATAAATTTCTTTTAGGTTCTATATAAGCATGGCCCAAAGAGACTTTTTACTTTCTAATATATAAATAAAGTACCAAGATAAAAATTAATTTTTAAATAAAAAAGTTGAGGAGGCCAAATCCTACCTATTTCACCGAATGTATACAATAAAATAAAACTATGCTGATCTTAACAACAAAAGCATGTGAACTTTCTCATAGTATGCAAAAATATATACACAAGAAACAATAGTGTGAAATTTTTTGATCTGAATCTAAACGTATTGTTTTGGCTTATATCAAATTAATTTGTTAAATGTATTATACACATTATAAATAGACCAAATAATAAAATGAAGCTTGTGTGAAACAGATTTTGTAAATATTGATTGCCATCTATATTTTTTGTACTATATGACAAACAACAGTGCTTATTTATAGCTTCTTGCTTTTTATAATAAGCTAAAAATAAAAATCCATTGATTATCTTTTGGTTTCTGCTCTTTAGACGCAATTTTTTTAAGGAATTTCATATTAACTTATGAAATGCTCAAATGTCGATCGGTATAAGTCTTTATAAATCAAACTCTTTTATTGCCTAAAAATAATAAAAATCAACCAAAATAATGATATGAGAACATAAAATAATACACCAGATGTATCGCTTAATAGAAATCTTGGAATTTAATGTACCTTGTTCTCATTTTATCATATAAAAATTAAATATAATAAAAAATTTGACTAAAAATCCAAATTTTCATATAATTAATACATCCGCGACATTTCGCTAATTCTTCTTATAAATATACCTCCTGATTTCTTGATTATCGATAAAAATTTCGACTAAAGCATAAATGGTAGATAATTGTATGAATCGAATAATATATTGAATCTTGCAGGGTATTTTATGGATAAATAGTTTTGTTTTAAATCAAACTTTCACTGATACTAGTTATCTGATTTTAGTGATTTTTATATTGACTGAATAATCAATTATGATTACTACTTATAAGTCCTATTATATTTCATTTATTTACTCATAAAATATGCCGCTATGAACAACATGCTTTTTTATTGTGTATCTAGGCCATTATATGCAGATTTATGTCGAACTAAACAATATTTTTGATAAATTTAGATCTTCATATATACTTAGAATGGTGTTCGAACTGCTGCAACGGCAGCGTGTTTTTACAAATGAGACAGAAATCATAAATCCATGCGATATAGCGTTTCGGTCAAATTAAAGTAAACAATGCGATAAGAACGGGAAAGGGTGTTCAAGTAGATAAGGCAAAGATTCCCACCTTAAAATACATTCAGATTCATCTACTAAATAAAAAAATATTAAATTTATATATTATATCAATACCGATATCGTTTGAATACAGTTTTTTTTTTCTTTTCTTTGACTTATACAAGCAATTTAACAAAAAACATAGTTCAATATTTCATTTAACCCTTATTCTAGTGGACTTATAAATTACGAATCAAATTATGTTTACGTCACAATAGAGATTCAAAAAAATAACGAATTTTATTATTAGATTTTATGCTGAAAAGAATTTTAATTGAATATTATTTTTAATATATAAATAAAATTATTTTCAAAAATCAAAACAAAAATTATAACATCTTAAAATTATTTTTACTCTATATAAGCTGATAGAAAGATATATTTGCTCATATATTGATAAAATCTCGATTACTAGTGATTTAAGGAACAAGAGTTATTCACTTGTAAATACAATTTTTTTGTAAAGTAGAAGTTTAACAATAAAACCATCGTCTGATGAACTGTTTTGATCAAAAAAATACGAGATGGCAACAGATAGTAAGAAATTTAATATTAATTGCCTCTTTTATTGCATAAAAAAATCATATAAATATAAAGAAGTTTGTGGTACATATTGTTTTTTAAAATCTTTAAATATTTTTTATTGGCTTTTCTATTATTATTAACGATATTGGTTTTTTCTTGAGAAAATGGTCCTGTAAGCAATATAAAAGGTTTTTTGTCATTTTAAGGAAAAAATTTGATGAAAAAATGAACATAAGGTTCATCACATTAAAATTCATGATTGTTTTTATTGTATCCATTACTTTATCTTGTAAATTATAAGGGTTTTATTGCCCTTATGAAATCTTCGAAATGATTTGTTTTTCTTTTATTCATTAGAATTTATTCATATGCTATGCAAAAATTAAATTTACTGTGTCAATCTTCTGTTCACTTTAAATTTACAATAATTTTCAATAATTGATTATTTTATTACAGATACTTTTTAAGATAAAATTTAAAAATATATTATAGAAAATTTGGTTTTAACATACTTATTAATGATTATATTGTGGTTATTCGATATCTAATTTAATAATAGCTAAAGGAAAAAAAATTAACAATTTATATTTTAAGAATATATATAAATTTGTGCTGGTCATATATGTAAAAAAATGTCCAGTGTTGTGATAGTTTAAAGTTTTTATAAATCTGCCGTAACGATTAAACAAATGTAATTTTACATTTTAAGCTTATTTTGTCGTATTAAAATAAAGAAATACATTCGAAGACTAAGAAGATAATCGGCGGCTTAATTTTACAATAAAACTTACTTTAAACGTATAAAATACGTTTTTTCTTATGTTTAAAAATGTATATTCTTCATTTAAAATGCATTAACAACACAGAATCCTATCAAAAAAAACCTTTTCATAAAACCTTTTTTTCATAATATATATTTTATTCTTCATTATATATTGTAAATCTAGGTTTTTTTTTTCTGTAGTTTCTTATAAAAAAAATTATTGCATGCATTTACTGTATTCATTTTAAAAGAAGAACGAAAACGAAAGTTCAAGGTTAAATAATCTCTATTTAGTTAAAATAATATGATTTAAGAATATTTTATGTAATCTAAAGAAGATTTATCATATGAAAAACATGGTGTTATTTTTAAAAAAAATTCATAATTTTTTTGTGCAATTATATTTCTTTATAGACAAATTTTTGTGGCCAATAAAAATAATATATTTATAAATTACTTAAAATAGATATAAAATATTACAAACTAATAATAATTTATGCGAGTAAACTATCATATTATATGCAAGAATTTGATTTTTTGAAATCAAAGCAGGTATAGATTGTTAAATTAGATTAAAAGAACAAAGTTGTTTATAAAAGATTGCAACCATGAAAATTTGATATAATAATAGAACAATAAGGCTGCAAAACCATATAAAAACCAGTATATTTTTTTACTATTTGAAGAAAAATACATATGTATCTATATGCTATTTATCGATCCCCTAAATTGTGTATAGCATCAAATTATTGTTGGTTTAATCATAAGTTCTAATTATATTATTATAAAATTCAACTTAAATTGTTTTATTCAAAGTTCGACAATATTTTAAGTATATGATCAAAAAATATCAAAGAAAATATATGATAAACATATTTTATACAGATTTTAAAAAAATGCAAACTAAAAGAATATAGTTTTTTTTACAGCCATATATGAAAATAAATCTTGTTTACTTGTTGAAATATTTAATATATGCTCAAGAACTATTACCGTTTGCATAAAATTATCGAGATGACAAATTTATTTGATATGAAGCCAGATTTGTTTAATTAAAGTAAAAAAAATATCAATATGTAGTTACTCAACAAGATTCCCTAAATATTAAACTATAATATTTTTCTCAACAAAAATTAGGGTAAAGCATTGTAAAAATCGGCCCATACTATATGCAATTTCAGTAATAGATAAACTTATGCATTGACCGGATTCATAAATACGCAGAAATTTGCGCTTTGATACTAAATTGTACATTATATTCAATTTAAAAAAATTACATGAAAAAGATATTTTCTTCTAATACGTTGAAGGTATAAGACAAACTGTTTTATACAAGTGATTTTCTAGATTGAGTTTAAAAAATGATATTTTTTTTAATTTCTATCGTTTCTTGCAGACCCATAAGGTCAATCGATGATGATTTGAATTAATATTAGAGCATTTTTTTCCATTATTTTGTTTGAAAAATATTAAATTAAGTCCGTTAAAAATTAATAATAAATTCGTAAAGCATTTCAATGCTAACGGTTGTTTTTATTTTGTTTACTTTAGCTATATAAAGATTTATTTAAAGAATTCTTTAACAAAAAACTTTCTTATTTACTTTTTGATTTATTTAAAACCATCTTAAAGTACTAAGTTTTTAAAGTAGCTTTTTTTCAAATAGCAGTATTTTCTGACTTTATGATGTTTTTTGGATTTTTTTGGTGTATTATTTTTGCTATATATTTTTATAATATAAATAACGTAGATACTATATAAATATATTACATCACAGAGGACAATAAATCAATATAAAAATCACGCATAAGCGACAAAAAACGTATATTTTGTGTTTAAAATACTCGAAACGCATTTCTGTGTTATTTAATACTATTTTTGCAAATAAAAAATGTGCTTGTAAAACCTAAAATCGATAAAACTGCATTTTATTCGCTTTTAAATGTATGATATTTTTTTTATATTTTTACTATTAGATTGAAATTTTGTTTTTGATTTTCCTAGCTTAAAAAAAACCTAACGTAAGTTCCAATAAAATCACAGATACAAAAGAAAAATTGCGAAAATTTTCTTTAAAAGCGAAACTAACATAAATACACGATAAAATCATTACCGGAGCCAGCTTAGGTCTAAATCTACGCACACATATGTCAGTAAAGCTTAAAAATATAAAATACATCTTTAAATTTTATCAAAGAAAATTTTATATCTCTAAAGATTACACAACTAAAGATTTAAATTCTATTTTTAGAAGAAAGAACTGAGCGCATTTATTCAATCAGATTAAAAAAAAGGTAGTTTTAGGACAAAAGATAAAGTTTAAATAAAAATAAAAAAATAGCGCCGTTAGAGATGATTATTCAATATTTTTTACATCTTTATGGGTATAAATAATGAACGAGCTTCTTACCGGATACTTTATTATTTAACCCGAGTATTTGAATATAACTAAATTTTCAATAATAAAAATGAACACTCATAAATTTGCATAAAAGATGTTCTTATAAATACATGATGCCTTAATTTCATTGCATTAAAATAAGATAAAAATTTTTATAAGTTGTATATTTATATCATTAAAACAAAATTTCCTATATTTTTCAAAAATTAAGGAGTTTGTATAGCGCTTCATATACATGTAATTGACCAAAGCTCAGGAGACAAATGAAAAAAAGGCTATGGTAGATATACTTGAAATTATATTTTGCTCACATTTTATATTTATTTTTTTGATAATATATATGCACCTTTTTTTGTACATTTTTTAGAATGAATTTAATTGTATTTCTTAATTTAAATAATTAAATTATGTTTTAATGATTCTATTCGATGGTAAAATTTAAGATGATAGAAAATTTAATATCAAGATAATTATTTATTTCATGTTATCTTAAATATATGTATCAAGCTCTTTTAGTAATTTTTACCCTACACTTGGGCATTTTCATTGTAAAATTTGAATAAATAAAACGTTATTCTTAGATTTAAGTCTATAAATATATAGTATTTTATTAAAAATGTAACTTTTGAGATCAATTATTTCTATCATAATCTTTTTTATTCATTAAAATCTTTATTATTGCTAATTTTGTTCAAAATTGACGGGAAACTGCATAAAAACAATCTGATATATGTAAAAAATCCAATAATATAAATTTTACTATTATATATTAGAAAAACTTCAGTTCAATAAAATGAATTTTATAGAAATTTTTATTCGTTTTAAAAAATTATGTTTAACAAAGAAAAATCTTTGCTATATGCCACAGTTTATGTTTCGATTTAGATCTTAGTTAAAACAAAATACGAACAATCGGATTTATTTTTATAAAAACTATAACAGTATGGGTAAATGAATTCATTCTAGTAAATATAAAAATTCCTTGAAATAATGTTAATGCATTAAAAAAAAGAAATTATGATGGTTTTAAAATGTGTACAAATAAAAGACTATAGTTATAAATGTGATATTAAATTTTCAAAACGTAAATGTGTTGACATAGAATCAAATGTACTTTAAGTTGTCTTTGGAACAATTATTTTTAATTCCTATTTAATTATTTTTTTATTTTATTTATATAGTGAATAGCAAATCCTCAAAATATCTAAATAGCCTGTGTATTTAAAAATAATTTTGATATTTACTTTACGAAAATCAAATATTATAAAATTCATATTACTCGTAAGAATGATATTTTAAAAATATATCTTTAATGAGAATCGCATAGATTTTTATGGTCCATAAAAAAACAATATAAATGACTAAAAAACATAAAAGTTACAGTAATTTTGTTTGGACTTACTCATTCTTTACTTTTCATAATTTATTTGTTTTTAACGAAATTAAATATATAAACAACACCAGTTTTTCATTTCATTTTTGTCTTACAGAAAAAACATTACCTATATAATATTTCATTAAAAATACATTTCTTTATTAGAATAAATGTTTAAATTTGTACATAGGTTTTAAATTATGTAATAAAAATCCGAATGTGATATTTTCTCTTTTTAGGCAGTTTTTTTTGGATTAAAAAAAAGCTATGGTCTATGAATGTATACAATAATAATCTATTAATCTTAGATCAACAGCCATTTAACTACAATTTATGGATGTAATTTTTTTTTATGGAGTTTACATTTGAATAATTTAGAAGAATCATAGTGATGATCGCGCCAAAGAAATAAAATAGAGATTTGTATTGGATATTTATGGGAAAATAGAATGTCATATTTTCTAAAATGGATTTTTCGAGGTTTCAATAATAAGAATCTAAAAATGGCGCATATCTGTATAGATGTTGCAATAATTCGACTTTTTTGATTTTCAATTATTTTTTGAAAAAAACTAATTTCAATTTTAGATGAAGTAACTTCGATTTGTCAATTCTCAGATAAACATAAAACAAATTTAAAGAAACTTATTTTATTAGGTGCCTGAATTTTATAAATATTTTTATATTTCCATGCTAAAAAAAATCTGGTGTATCTTGATTCATTAATGTACTAACAGATATCCCAATAAATCTAGAGTCGGTTCCCAAATATCGCTTATAAATTATCTAATAGAAATTATATACAATTGAAAAACGCGAACTATATATATATTTTATCTAGAAATCATTATCATAAAAATTTATTTTTACCTCTTTTTTAAAAACATAAAGAAAAGCCCTATAATAATCTAAAAAGGTGATTTCAGACATCTTTTCTCGAATTATAAAATATTACTTCTGTTGATATTTAAAGAAAATACTGTATTTTATCATAAAAATTGTCATGATTTTGATGTTTTGAATCTTTCCGACTTATTTTTATCAAATAAAATTGCGAGTATGGGAATCATGTAATAAAATATAGCTTAAACGATAATAATTTATTCAAAATAATATTTGGAGATATTCGGGCTAAAAAATAATATTATTTTTAGATATGTCAGTAATTTTTGTCTAGTAGATGTTTAAGATCATATAATAATCTCTATCGCATAATTTTTTTATATAATTTATAAAGGGGTTTTTTTCTGCGAAACATAAGCCGGTAAAAATTGAATTTGAAGATGTGATTTCCACATATATTCGAATACAAAATATTTTATAATAAAATACTTATTTTTGATTTCTAAATAAACTAAAAAGACATCAGCATCTTTATTACTTAATAGTCTTTTCATAATGGTATTTATGAAAATTTCCCTATCTATTAAACCCTATTATTTAATATTTTTTCAAAAATTATTAAAGTATGGCTTTATTTTATGTGGTTTTATTATTTTCGCCATGATTATCTCTCACTTTAAAAAAAAGTAACTGTGGGAGTAAAAATATTTTTCTGCACAAAATATGAATTTATTGAATTAAAATATGTTTTAATTGATTCTTTTTGGAAAAAAACCATCGTATGATCACGAACCTATCTACTATACACTCTAAATTGTTAATTACATTTAAAATGTGATTATACGACTTTTTTTGCAAATTAACAAATATACGCATATTGGCTAATTTATATTTACAGCAAATATAGAAAACAAGCTATTTGAGGAAAATCATATAAGGGCTTATTGGTTCTTTGAGATAAGAATTTTTCAAGAATACTATTTAATGATTTATATTTATATACTTTTAATCTCGACTATATGTGAGGATGAATTATTATATTTGTAAATATCTGAATTTATTTTTCGAAATGGATTCTGACGTATTGTTAAATTTTGAAGCAAAGTTTATGTGCCCAAAATGTATACGTAAAAAAATAAGTTTTATTGTTAATGCTATTTTATAGATTTGATTTATTTTTTATTTATATGGGCCATATTTATAGTCGTAATTTTAGTTTTTGTTCTCAGGCACAGCTTGCTTGATTCTCTGTACACACAGCGTATTTATACTTTCGGCCATCTTCTCCTCTCCAAAGTCTTCTTCAATACCCCTCCTTCTTTCGAGACTTATTAATTCAAGGGTTTTTCTCAATCCCAAGGTTTGAATACTATAGATTTATAAAATATATTTTAATTTGAACACCATTATCTAATATTTATAGTGGGATATTAATTTTTTTATTTAAGCATTACTTGATTGGTTTCTCACAAATTTAAAAATAGAAACACTAATAATCCAACATTTCTCGTTTTATGGGTGTAAAATACATTTTTTTATTTAAGTATAACGTGATTTGTTCTACACGGGATAAAATCTATGTAAAGGTTTTTTATATCCTTTTAAAATACATATATTTTTTTTTATCGGAACATAATTTTATCACTTCTTTTATAATATATTTAAAGTAGTCACATTAATGCTTATTCTTTCTGATTTGAGAGTTTATTGTAATTTTTTTATTTAAACATAATATAATTTGTTATTCAAAATATATTTAAAGTAGTGACATTAATTTATATTCTTTCTTGTTTTAGATCTTTTTACGAAAGGTTGTATGATTATAACAAATTTGCTACTCTCATTTCATTTAAAAATGATGAATTCATATTATAGTCTTTCTTGTTTTAAATCTTTATAAATAAATATTGTATAATTATAACATAAATTGTTTCTCTCATTATATTTGAAGTGGTCACATTCATATTATATTCATGATTTTTTATTTGCTGATTAATTATAAAATTTGACTTATTTAAGCTTAAAATAATATATTTCTCCTATTATATTGAAATTATTCGCATTAATTTTATAGTCTTTCTTATTTTAAATATTTATAAATAAATGTTGTATGTTCATAGACTAATATGTTTCTCTCATTATATTTGAAGTAGTCATATATATATTTTATATGCACGCATGATGTTTTATTTGCTGATTAAATTTAAAATAAGACTTTTTTAGCTTAAAATAATATGTTTCCCCATTATATTTAAAGTAGTCACATTAATTTTAAAGTCTTGATGTTTTATTTGCTGATTAATTATAAAATAATCTAAATTAAGCTTATATTCTCTTCTATTTAAAAGAAAACATAATTTATCTAATTTACAAATATAACTCAATGCAGAAATATTAATATTTTTAAATACCAATTTTCTAGCCCCAGTATTAAAATTGAATGGGGAGTGATTTAATTATAAAGAACATAAAAATAATATTATTGCGAACACTTCAAGTTTTATTGGTTCTCACAAGTCTTCTATCTTCTGGATTTTTAGCATATATCTGCAAGACACACAAAATGCTACCAGCTTTAGTTTTATGGCCAGATACAGAGGAAATAATAAAAACACACAAAGAAAGAAACAAAAAGGAGATCGAAAAATATATTCTCGACCGAAATGATGTGATAAAATTTAAAATAGCCGAAACAGAACCTTTTAACAGCATGGACTTTTGGAAAATTCCATCATCAAATAACATCAAACGTATTGCTGATATTTTATTATTTGTAAAAGACCAAAATATATTGGTGTATTCATTTGATAAACAGTATAAAAAGGTGTTTAAGATTGATGATTATATAAAATTAATTTTAGATAACTGTGATGTCTTTGGTGATCCAGATATTCCTAAAAATTTAACTGATCTGGTTAAATCACTTAAGGAAGAACATATTGGTTTTCCTTTGGCTAAAATTATCGTGACTGATGAAGCTTGTTATCTTTTCGGTGAAAAGTATTTTGGACCAAGTCAGATAGCCCAATCACATATATATGATAGGATTCTTTTATAGATGCTTATATTTAATATAATCAAATTATCTTGTCACATATTTAATTCAGATTGTATAAACGGGTCTTTTTTTACCTATCTTTCTGGTTATTATAAAATCGAGTAATTAAATTATAATATTTATGATTGAATGTATATTTTAACAACAATACGACAATATATTTATATATTAATAAAGCTATAAAATCTTCTTTTTTTATTATTTAACATTGCTCAAACAACAGTATAGCCATTAATTTTAAATATGCAAATACTGCGAAATCTCCTTTTTTATTATTTAACTGTGATTAAACAACAATACAATCATTAATTTAAGTAATAATAATGCAGAGAAATCAACTTTTTTTATTATTTAACTGTGATAAAACAACAATACAATCATTAATTTAACTAATAATAATGCAGAGAAATCAACTTTTTTTATTATTTAACTGTGATAAAACAACAATACAATCATTAATTTAACTAATAATAATGCAGAGAAATCAACTTTTTTTATTATTTAACTGTGATAAAACAACAATACAATCATTAATTTAACTAATAATAATGGAGAAATCAACTTTTTTTATTATTTAACTGTAATTAAACAACATACAACCACGATTCTAAATATTCATAATGCTGTGTTTTTATTATACTCGTACTATATTCAAGGTATGATTTTAGCACAAACTAAAAGAAATAGAACATTATCCTCTATTTATATATTTCTTCTTAGTGAATATATAATGATATATTATTTTAATGTTTGCTAAATACAGTAAATTTTTATAAAAGAAGTAATTTCTGTTGTATGAAGTATCTTTTATTAAACTCTATATCTTTTAAGGCACCAGTAATTCTTTTGTGTGTTCTTTATAAGCTAATTTAACGATGCAACTGATATAGTTGTGTCCTTGTCTCTAGAAGTTTGCAATATTATAAAAATAAATTTTTTATCCCGAAAAACGACTTTATATTTCTAATTTTAAAACTTAAATATAAAAAAATACTGAAAGATAAACAGAATAAAAACAAATTCTGTTGCATATAAATTATTAATAAATAATATATATATTTAATCTTGCCTTCTATCTTAGCTCGAAATTACACCCAATACCCCTTTTAAATAAAACAACTGAAATGGCATTATAAAAGATTGTTTACTGAGTCAATTTTATCAGATTTTCTTTGTTTTTTTATAAAATGTTGCTACATAAACTTAATAAATTACAATTATTTGAGTTTATAAAAAAACGGATTTTCATCATGAAACAAAGTAGAAACAATGGAATTGATAGAAAAGATATTTGTATCCATTTAAAATTATATGAAAAACAATGATTTTATATCTTTGATAGCAAAATTAACCCATCATGCATTTCATTTGATATATTTTATTTTTATTTAAAAAATTATTGCGATATTTTCCAACAATATATAGCATAATTTTATATGAATAATAGTTTCGATTGATAATGTATCAATTTCTTGTATGTTCTGAAGAAATAATCTTTCATCTATGTGCTATAAACTTTTATAAGTGAAATCAAAGGTCCTTTTAAGCAGAAAAACATGAAAATACACCAAGTCTATCAACAATTACTATAAAATGACGAATTTTTTTTGGATGTTGTATAAAAAGACTTTGGCCCAAACATTTAATTAAGTACATACAAGCTGGTGCCACTTATCAAAATCCTTATTGCAGGAATTTGTCTGATGTGTTTGAAATGAATTAAATTACTTCTAAAAATGTTAATTTTTTGGATTAATTTAAGAAAACAAACGAAAATAAGTCTAATTTTTTAGATGTGTAAATAGAAACTTGTTGCATTAATAAGTTATGTGTTTTTTGTGCCCAAACAAGTTAATCTATGGTTAGAAAATATACAAAGAATAACTGAAATGGTGAGAAAATATACAAAGAATAACTGAAATGGTTACAAAAGCTACGAAAAATAACTTAAATGGTTAGAAAAGCTATAAAAAACAACTTAAATGATCATAAAAGCTACAAATAATAACTGAAATGGTTAGAAAATATACAAAGAATAATTAGAATAGTGAGATAATCTACAAAGAATAACTGAAATGGTTGTTAAATATACAAATAATAGCATAAAATGGTTAGAAAATCTACAAAGAATTCTGAAATGGTGAGAAAATCTACAAAGAATAGCTGAAAATGGTTAGAAAAGCAACAAAGAATAACTGAAATGATGAGAAAAGCTACAAAGAATAATTGAAATAGTGAGAAAATCTACAAAGGATAACTGAAATAGTTATAACTATAGGTATATGAATTACAGTTGTTCAAATACCAAAATACTATATCGATCGTAAAAGAATATGGTTTTTAAATGAAAAATCGGAATCAGGAAACTGATTTAACTTCTTATATTCATTAAAACAAGCCTTCCGACAATAGCTATATGCGATGTTGTTGGTATATATAGATGTTCGCTAGAAGGGTGTGAACGAGGAAAGAAACGAATAGGCAAGCATTGTGCCAAAAATGCTTTTTAAATGTATGGGTCTGGTTTACCATATTCGAGCCGATATAGCAATGCTTATAAAAGATTTAGTCTCATCGAGAAAGGCTTCAGCAGACCAGCTTAATCCTTGATTATTGTAGTCACCTAGCCAAGTATTTTTCGAGGTTTTTCTTTACAGATCGAAAGAAACATCGATAAATGCCATTAAGAGAGCGGTCAGTGTGAGTTAAATAATGTATTCGATAAATGGAAAGGCAAGATGATTTATCATTAAACAACAATAAACAGAATGGTATCACAGGTCTGTATAATATTGTTGCTCATGATTCTTTGGTTCAGCACGAAATGTTGAGTCGTAAATTAACAAGCTGAAGTACAGCATTGAAAAAGAGAATGGTGTATGAAAAAAAATATAGAGACGCATATTTAAAGGTCTGTATTTTTTTGATTATATTAAAGCCTGGGTATGAATAGCAATATTCAAATTTACTAAAATTCAAGGATGGGCTCTTATGTTTTTAATTTCAATATTGTATCGATTTCAATACTATATTCCAATAATTTTACCAAAATATTTTTTATTTTTTTATATTACTTTAGATGAATTTAGTTGAATTTAGTTGATTTATATTAATTTAATCGGCCGTGGATTTCTCTATTGATACGGAAACGGCTTATACTTATAGAACCTAATTAAATATCCAGGAGGTTTTATAATCTAGTTTGTGTAATAATAATATAGTGAAAACATTTGGAATTTGAATTTACTGGATTCATATTCATACACTTAAATAATATTTCATATTTATTATCAAAAAATACCATTTTAATTTCAAGAACAAAGAAACACATAAAAAATCAATTTTTTACTATTACAACATGACCATCCTTCACTTTAATTATAATTCATGCATAAAACACAATAAATTTATTTAATGCACTTCAAAGGAAATGGTAAGCCACTTAAAATATCGGATACGCATTATACAGATTCCTAATTAAAATTGTTAATTTAATATTTGAATTAAAAAAAACAATTCAACTTATTTACTTTGAAAAGAGGAGAGATATAGAGAAAGATATTAGATAGGGATATTTAGTCAAAATTAATGATATATGTACTAGTGCCAAATCAACCATGCTGTCCCTGAATATAAAAATAAATTTACAGTATCAAAAAAGCTTATAGTTTATGTTCTAAATTACATATTATGTCAATATTTAACTTCAGAGTACTATAAATATTTGAATTTCGCCCGGTTTTTATAAAAAAAATACACCTTGTATCAGCCTATACCCTTTTTTTTAAAAAAAAAGACTGCGATTGCTCGTATCATACACATAGCGCTTATAATAATAGGACTATTTTAAAACATAAACTATGCACATAATTTTATTTAACATTCCTTTGCGGCAGAAAATGTAAATATTAGTTGATTACTTATACGAAAATATCAAAATATTCATATCTAGCGAAATTATTATAAAAATACATTCTTAACAACCAGATATAATAATAATGTTGTAATCTACGTTTCCATATATTAATATCAGTAGTATCACCAATATTATATCAAAAACAGTAAATAACTTTTTTAAATTTGATATAAAAAAATATTCATGTGGTGTATAAATAGTCTAGATAGTATCAAGGTCTTGCTGAATATTTTCTATAACTTTTGTAGCATATTTCTACAATTAAATAATAAAATTATGTAAAGAAAATCATCCTCAACTTTAAAATTCTAGAAATTAGCATGGGGTCTTAAAATAATTATACAGCATGAATACCTTAAGTATAAAAAAGATATAATTTATTTTGTGTAGGTCTATAAGACAAGTACTTTAGAACTCAAAACAGCTAGAATGTCTGATCTTGTATACATAGTATTTTAAAACAAGATATTGAATCTGTATTTTTTACCATTTTTAGGTGATTAGAACAACAAGATTCCCATTTTATAATTTTATTGAAAATAGATCCAACCGAAAAATATATCATATTAAATACACTTCAAAAAAATATTATTATTTTGCCTATGAATTTTTTTCATTTAAAATTTTTGTTGTAAGAATACTTTGATTATAACAAAAATATGACATTTTGTTTTTTTTTTACCTACGGTATTAAATTTTTTTGCATTTAATATAAATTATAAAGAAATAAGCCAACCACATAAAAATCAATGTATAGATTCATTATAAAAATAAATAAATAAAATTTGACAAAAAATACAGATCTAATTATGCATGAAGAATCCAAAAATTGCGATGAATGGAATTTCCACATTTTACAACGGTTTTAAATAAAATTTATTTTAATCGATTATTCAAATGAACATACTTAAATTAAAAACATATAGGAACATATACGAAATATTTATTTATGGGTTAGTTTTATTTTTATCAATTTTATCTATTTAGACGTAGTCAGCGTGTTGTGAATATTGCACAACTCTTTGATGCATCTTTTGACACCTTCCCCTGATCTATCTTCGTCAATTGCTCTTCTTCTCTCAAATAATATGAGTTCAAGTATCTTGCTTAAGCTAGATATGAAGTTCTTATTTATTTATGGGTTAATTTTCTTTTTATCGATTTTATATATTTAGACGTGTTCAGCGTGTTGGGAATATTGCACAACTCCTTGATGCATCTTTTGACACCTTCCTCTGAGCTAGATATTAAATAGAATTATACATAAAAGGTCAATTAAATAGATAAATAAATTATATATAATATGATAAATTTACAGTGACAAATAAATCAAAAAACTAGGTATTAAAAAAATACAGTAAATATGATAAATAAAAAGTTCATAAATAATCTACATTTAAAAATAAATTATATGAAAACGATCAATAAAATATATACTTAATAAAATATATAAATTCTAGATTTAAAGTGTAATTATATTTAAATGATTATTAAATAATCCGATATTATTTATTTAGCTTTACTCTTTTTAAATCTTGCCATATAAAACCTAAGCTCATCACCTTGCAAAATACGACCCGATACAAATCCTTCTTGACCAGGCCTAGAATTAATCACACCATACAAATTTCCCTTCTCTAAATTATCCACAAAAGTAGGATCAACTTTTTTTAAATAAGACAATCGTTCAGCTACCTTTTCTTTTAAGTCCTCAGCATTGGAAATCTTAACAATAGCACCCTTAGTCAATGTATTGGTTCTCATAAGTTCGGTATCTGAAGGATGATACATCACAGTCGTCATAGTACTTGTTAGTGAAACATTGTCTGATGCAAGAGTAAATTCGCCAGTATTTAGACGTAAGCCACGTTTCTTGATGTTTCCTCCTCTTACTCGTAAAGGCCTTACCCTCGTCTCCCCTATTTTGGTGTTGGATGGTTGTCTTGCCAAAGCAAACTTTCGTTTCTTGCGGTATATCCCTTTTTTTGCACCTGTCTTTGAACGTTTATGTCTATCACTTCGCTGCAGACCCATTTTGATGGGTTGAAAAAATATAAAATGAAGAATGTAAAAAATTTAATTTATAAAATTTTAGTGTAAATCGCTGATGTCAAGATTTAAAAAAATAATATTAAGGATATTCTGAATCAATCTATTTTAGACGAAACTATATATTATACAAAATGCAAGTAACTAATTAAAAAAAAGGAAAATATAGTAATATGTTTCTGTAAGAAGTATCTTTCGAACGGATTTGTATATGATACTTCTTCAAAAATTTGTGCCGTATTATCTCTTCTACATTATTATAGTTTTTATTACAATTTTCTATTTATGATGATTTTTATTTTTCATATATAAATATTTATTTAAATAAAACCTTTGAAAGCTCTATAAAAACCATTTATCCAACTATTGCGAATAATAAATTTAAAAGCCAAAAACAATTGGATTCACATTTAAAGAGTAAAAAAATAGAGTTTTTTTTTATTCCATCATTTGTGCATGTGTTTCTGCTTCATTAGAACATCCAACCCCTCGACATATTATTACAGTCATATTATCACTAATTTATATTTCTTGCATCATATTTATATAAAGTAAAATGAATGTTTATAATCATACGGAATATTGTTTTTTGTTGGAATTTTTATAAAAACTCGAATAGATGTATTTATGGTACAAGCTATAAAATGATGTTTTTAAAAATAACAGAATTGTGTTATTCATAATGAAGCTTTATTAAAACTCGAATAAATGTATTTATGGTGTAAGCTATAAAATGATGTTTATAAAAAAAACATAATTGTGTTGTTTATGAATGTGTTTTTTTGGGGTTTAAAATACCATAATCAACGCTAATTAATGTGTTAATCTGAAGAGTTAGTTATTTTTTTATTTAATCATATAGGCATATTTTCTTATGAACAAAGAACATTTCTTTACTGTTATACTCATTTTAAAGAAATAAAAAATAAATTTAAATTTATCTATATTTTTTTATGAAAAATTTAGACCGCTTTGAAAGTGTTGCTATGAATTCATAAAAAAAATATATCATTATTTTTTCAAGGCTATGCCATGTTATTTCTTGTGATTTTTGTTTGAAATGCCAGAATTTCAAATTAAAACGAATATATGATTTCCTTCTTATTTTTATATAAAAACCATTGTTTTTTTTAACCAGCACGCTTTTAATATTTAATTTATTTTTTTGCCTCAAGATATCTTTTTTTGCGTTCTTCTTATAAAATATCGTTTTTTTGTGTTATTCTTCAAAAATTACAGTGAACATTTATTTTTGCCTAAAACTAGAAAAGAAATTATAGACATCTTAATTCGAATAATAAACAATAATATGTTACACCCATTTGAATCAATCATTATAGTATGTTTGTTTTTTTAAGGGATCTAGATAAGATCTATTTATAAAGCTCAGTTTCTATGTTAGATATTATAATCCAAATCCAATTTAGCATTTTTTTATGAATAAACGGCATAAACCTTATATAAAAATTATTTACTTAAAATGGCAATTCAAAGTATATTTTTTCCGTTATTCTTCAATAGATCATTCATAAATACATATTGTAAACTATATAAATGACGTTATGATGAATAAAGCTAATTTTGGATTACATAGATCGCAATATTTCATATAAATATAAGCTACTGAATGATATTTGAATCATTGAAAAATCGAGTTAAAGGTTTTTGAATCACGTCAATCGGCTCAAGGTTTCCCTTACCCTCATATAATAACCTTTGTACTTAAAAAAATATTTTATCTATAAAATAGAGATAATTTGTATATGTATCCCGATAAAATGTTTTTAAAAATGCTTGTTTGCTTTTTTTGGTGATCGTACCAGTATTTTCTATATCTCTTGCAGCTAAGCGGCATATATTACTTGTTTATAAATTTACCAATTTTTATCAATGTATTTGTGTAAGAATAACTCGAACCCTAATTCTTACAAATCAAGATTTTACATCGAATATTTACACATATAAACTATGTCCACATTTGTTTTCTTCAATAATCTAGATTGAAACGAATGAAATTTTTTTGTAGTTTATATATTTTTTAAATTCGAAAAAACAACAAACCACATTTTTATAGATTTTGGTAGTGGGCATTTAAAGATAAAATATGTGGTTTAAATAAAAAAAAACTTTCTGTCAGTTTAAGTAGAATATAAAAATAAAAGAAACTTAATCATATAAATAAACAGCTATATATTATAAGGCCTAAAAATTTGGATAGTTTTATCAAACTTAAGTAATCATAAAAAAGGAAGCCACAAAATAATAAAAAAGATTTTTAGCTTTATTTAATATTTATATAATGAAAATAATATTTGCCTGCAGTATTTCTTTCGTGCATACTATAACAATTTCCAATAAAAAAATCATTGAAGTTTGATAGTGTTTTCTTAAAAGTTACTTGAACCATTTGTCTAAACAATATTTCAAAGCGTTAATAAAGCTGCAAAAACATGCACTATTTGAACATTATATCAGTTTTTAACTTGAATAAAAATTAAACATAAAACTTAACTTAATGCATATTATTGCTAAATTTTTTGCGTGTATTTGCCCCAATAAAGATAAAAGCGCCATAAATTGTGTTTTAAATAGCTCGAAAACCACTTAATTGAATTGTCGTTGAAAATCATAATTTAATTATTTTTTATTTTTGAACTAACTGCTATGTTTTTAGAAGATAATGCACATTAAGAAAATAGCTTATTCTATCCTTCTGTATTTTTTTAAAATTACATTTATTTGTAATTCCATTTAAGATCAGATCATAAAAAAATGTTTTATATTTTCCCGAACATACCATCAAATAAATATTTTTTTTTTGCATGCAATATAAATCATATCGCCTTGTTTTGACTTAATTTTTTCTTATGAATTTACGAATGTTATTTTCGAAATTCTACTTCTTTAATTAATATTTGCTTTTAAGAAAAATATTATAGAACATTTAGCTGCTAAAAGCATAAAGTTATGTTAAATTTACGTCATATCTACATTTAATAAGCATTTTATTAAACATATAATTGTATGAATGTCTGGTTTTATGTGAATAAATATTTTTTTTATTTTTATTTTTAAATTTTCTTGAAATTACGGAAATTCATAGTTTTATTTAATGCAAAAAGCAGTATTTTCAAAATAAATAATTTTTTGATAAAAAAAGCCTCGTATAAACACTAAAATCAAAAATTTATTTGCCGTAATACAGTATTTTTACAAATTTAATTTTGTTTAAGTAAAACTTGAGATTGCCCTACAGATTATACTTAGTTAATACATATTTCAGCCATATGCCCTCAACAATATTCCTCAAAAAAAATATTTTTTCAAGGCTTATTGATTCAAGTGTTTTCTTTAAATATATCGCTTGTAATAAATATTAATATAAGTTATTTAACAAGATCTTTGAACTCATATCATTTGACAGATTAAGAGCAGTTGATGAAGATAGATGAGAGGAAGGCGTCTAAAGATGGATTAAGGAGTTGTTAAATATTCCTAATAGGCCGTCATTATCACTGTAGATATAATTTATAGGAAGAAGAAACTTAACCCTTAATTATAAAAATTCAATATAATATAAAACACAGAGGTTGTATCATTATTATTTGCTTTTACACGTTTTTAGGTCACATAATTTTATAAACTAAATATTATGAACCCTAGAATATCAAAGAAAGCGAAAGCTCACGAACATTAAAATAATAATGAAAAAAACTATGTGTTAATAACTCAAAAGGGTGATATTATATGAAATAAATAAAGGTGGGGTTATCGACAGAAGTAACTCTTTAATTGTTGTTCAAAAAAACACACAGGTTATGCGCTTAAATTTCAAAAAGAAAATAAAACATTAAATTATAATTTTGTTTAATTTTTCTTACCTTAGCTTTATTTTTAATTAATATTGACAATGTTTGATATTATCATATATCCATATTTTTTTGATTCTATTGGATACAATAACGTTCTCCATTTCAATACTCGGAGTTAAAAGCAGAATAAAATTACATTACCTAGTTTTTAAAATTTTAGTATATTATATGGCATTATGTTGCATAAAAATCTACTTAAAATAAATAGAATATTACTTAATTCTTAAAAGATAAGGAAACGATCATTCTGTGATCACATATCTGTTTTATATGAAAATCCTGTAAAATGTTACAATATTAATTCCGCACATTTAGCAGTAAAACGAAAACATTATTATTATTTATATTAAACAAAATTATGTATCTCTACTTTAGAATTTTGCGAGGGTTTATGGTCTAGAGGTATGATTCGTGCTTAGGGTGCGCGCGGTCCTGGGTTCAATTCCCAGTAAACCCCTTTTGCCCTATATAGTCTCAATACATCATAATGTCCATCAATTAGACAAAATAAGCTGGAATAAATCTCTAATAGTCCTTTATCATAAAGTTTTAAATAAAGTGACGTTCAAAATTGTATATCTTTAGTATGAAATAATTTATATATTGCGAAAATCAGTTGACTCATAGTTTTTAAATCCAAATTTATGTATGTTCGTGTAAATTTAATAACCTCTGAAAATACTATAATATTATGTACAGAAAAATAATATTGACAATTAATTAAACCCCATTATATAAGGCCGATGTTGTTAAAAAATTACCGTTTCTGTTTTAAAGTCTCTAAAATATTAATTCTAACAACGTATTTATAGCCACAATATCTTGTTTATACTAGTTTTTTATTTTACATGGAGTTTTTTTGCTCTCAATTTCAGGAGTATTGAAAAAAAGACACATAAAAAATTTAAGCGCTTTTTAGAAATAGTCCACAAAACAGTTAATACGAACCGAAAAAAATACAAATTATCCCTGTTTAAAAACATAATTTTGCATCAAAATGTTACATCTGATATAAGGGTTAAATAAATAAAGGATATCGACTGATAAAACACCGTAAAGTAGATTTGAATGATATAATCTGCTAACGTAAAAATAGTAGCAGAAGGATATAAAATTTCTATAGAAATTGCCATGTTCTTGTTTATTTAAAAAATATAGTGTGTAGTTTTTATGAATAAATCTTCACTCTAGCCAGATGAAATTAGTTAAAAAAACTTGGAAAACCAAAGCTATATATTAACTAATATATTGTGCAATAAAATATTATTTGCTTCAAGAGATAATAATATCTACTTATTATATTCAGTAAGATTTAATTTATTATTTTAATTTTTTAGACTATATATGGGTCAAAATAACCTAAAAACCATGTGAATTTTATATGGATTCTGGTGTATTCATATTTTTTAGATAAAGGTTTTCATTATAATTCTTAAGATTAAATTAAAAATTATTTACAAGCCAAAAAGGATAATTTTTCTGTACAAAATCAATTGAGCTCTATTTAGAAGCATTATTTTCATTCCGACTCTACTGATTTTATTATAATCTTAAGATTATGGTAAATATTTTCATCTAAAGGATATAAATTTCATGTTAAAAACAATTTTTACTAGATTTATTTTATATTTTTATAAAAAAAAATATATAGGGCGAATCTATTTCCTCCGATGTTAATATTCTTATAATATATATTAGAGAATATTCATTAATAGAATCACAATGCACGGTTATATCGATATGTATCGTATTTGCGTTAGAAGGCTTATAGGATGTTTTATTTCATTCCAGTCTCAAATGGGAGCTTATAGGGATATTCAGGTATACTGGTTGATACATATAATTATTTTGATTTTTGTTGCTAAAAATACATTTATATTCAAGAAGCTGCGAAATATTAGGAAAAGAACTTTGGCACAAATTTATATATTTTTACGAGCCATAATTTTCGATATTTAAATTTCCGATTTTTTATTATTTATTTATCGAGCGATTAAATCCTTATATTAACCTTAATTCATGCATCAAATCTCGTAACTCAAAAAAATTTCGATATAGGACTTGTTTGTCTTGTATTTAATCACATCAAATATTATATACAGAAAAGATATGTACAGCTGTTGAAATCACATACTTTCAGGGTTTCCATTTATACCCTGTAAAACTCATATATAATGATATTATTTTATTATTTCCTTGCATAATTAAATAAATTTCTTTTTAAATTGATTTAAACCACTGAAAAATCATTTTTTTTTATTTTCTATCTGACTTAAAAATACCCAAATAATATATCTAAAAAAAATCATTCGAATGCAGTAATAACTGAACTATAATCACATTCTCTCTTTGATGTACTTTTAAAGTGTGCCCATCCTGTTTTTTAAAAAAAAATTGCAGTGATCCGACCCAATATTGAAAGTTTAGTACATTTATGATCTGAAGCCTCATCATTTTTTTAACTTCCACTCGGAATAAAGTATGGGGCTAAATATGATCGTGATGAGTTCGAAAAATCAATAAAAAATCAGCTCTTTTAATTAAAATTTATAAATCGCAGCTTTAAGTACTGAATATCTATCGAAAATTTCATTTTTTCATTTGTGTTATTGTAATGGCTTCAAAAGATTTAATAAGTTTTTATAAGGCTTCTTGATTGAATTTCTTTTCGAGTTTTATAAAGTCTATTTTTTTTTTAATTTTGATTATGTTGGTGATAAGGTATAATTTCTGATTGCAGTATCTAGAAAATTTATCTTATGTAGTATTAACGAGAATTAAGACACTGTTTTGTCTAAAAGATATAATGATTGTACATACTAAAGAAGGGTATCTATAGATATCAATAGTCAAATCTGATATTCTATAGCGCTTTTAGGACATTTTCGTCAATGTAATTAATATAGAAACGTCCGTATTTTCCTAAAAAGATGTTTCTTCTATTTGAAAGGATTGTTTAAAGTTGACTTTGAATCATTTACATATAAAATTATATAATTTCGTTTTTCTAGATTTTATCATATTTTCTAAGTTTTAAAGTTGTATGTGGGGTTTTATTAGCATGCTATTTTTTTAAACACATACTGAAATATTTTGAAGGGGAAATTTCATAAATATTTTTATTGATATATTTTTGCCAAAAATATAATCACAGAACCAGTGCACTTTAAATTTTTAAATATATATGGTATATCTTTTTTAGATAAATTTTTGGTTTCATGTATTTTTAATTGTCACAATCTGTTATTGATTTGGATTTAAAGAAAATCATTTTTTCATGATTGTATTTAATTCAATATTAATACCAAAAATTAATTTCAGCATAAAGATTGATATGATATCAAAGAATTAAGCCTGCTTAAAGGTCTTTCTAAAAATCTTCTGGTGCGCATCACATTTTACATTGACATCTGAAGAGATCATCATAGTTGCTGAAAACCTTTTACATATGAATTGGATTTTTTTTAAGTCAATCGATGCGACATAAGTATAAAATTAGATGGTTTAAAATCATTATATCGTTCGTAAATGATAGTGGTTTGATTTATATACAGTGAATAAAACGAATAAAAAATTGGCCGCAAACAAAGGAAAAAAATAATTTTAAGGTTTCAATGATATTAAAAAGAATAAATAGCAGATAAATATGTTAAAAAACGATTGCTATTCTTACCATGTATAGTACTTAAAAGTATTCCAAGATTGAAATAAAATTAAATACAAATTGTATGATTTTATGGTTCAAATTTTCAATAATCCATGATTCTTTTTATTGATTCAGAAAAATTATTAATCCGTATAATATCTTTAAAATAAAAAAACAGCTTTAAACATGCTAGACTTCTAAAATCCTATATAAAACAGATAATACAACTAGAAACAGATCTTTTCGATGAAATTCTTCATATGAAAAAGAAAAATAAATTGAAAAATTTATTATATAGCTGTAGCCATTTCCATACCATGTTTTATTGATAATTCTTAATGCAAAATACAGCATAAAAGCTTGTTAATATATAAATAGGTATATTAGTATGCCTTTGAATGCGCTATTTTCTAATGTAAAAACTGAGGAGGATAAAAATATGAATTTAATTTTAACAGGAATACAATTTCTTTTTGTAAATACTAAGATCGCATCTCAAAAACACCTTTTCTTCTACTTAGCTTAGATTTTTGCCACAATATAACTAAAAATAATTACTTTTGTGGCCCCTCGATTTTTACTATTTCTTAATTAAGGATATGATAATAAGCTTAAACACAAAATTCTTATATAAAATAGGGTCTGTATAGTTATTCATTGGTATAAATTTTTTAATAGTTAAATTACGATTTGAGTCAAGCAGCTGCAATCAAGTAATTTATAAGATCTACGAGGTATATGATATATTGTCCTTTCGCACGTATCTCCGAAAAAAATTTCTTTAAGTATCTAAATTTATTGATAATTGTAAAGCTCATAGATTACCGGGAAAAAATTCGGCCACCAAGTAATTTTCTATTTTGCAAAAAAATAACCATTTTTTAGCAGAAATAATTTATCCAACAGATTTAAATTCCGATGGTCATAAATCAACACCTTGAAATTTTTACATGATGCATAAATATAAAATAATAAGTTTATGCTTTACAATGGCTTAATACATAATTAAAAAGGAATATCCTCTCGGAAAACATTGCATAATTTTATATTACACTATACTTTTAGTTTTTATTTGATTTAATATTAAATTATGCAAGAATGTGTTTGTTTATCGATTAAATAAGCAAAGATTATGTCTAATTATCTATTCTAAACATAAAAGATATATTTTTCTGTAATCTATTTTATAGTCTATAGCTCATTCAGTGTTATTTTTTGTTTTAAATTTTTTTATTTCAATTTTCAAGCCTTTTAATTTATTTTATAAATAAAAAATGTATAATAAAATTACACTTAAATCATTTTCATGAACTGAAGAACAATTCCTCATTTCATTTCTTAAAAGGAATAAATGGCGTGAGGAAATGGGATATTCTTCTTATTTTTACAGCCAAAGGCATTTCTTTTTCTCAGTATTCCACGTTCATTTGACATATTCATAAGGTTACTATAATGGATTTCGAAGGTCGAAAGTGAGATTCACTGTAAGCTTGAAACAATAATTTCTTTTGCATCCATATATCCCTTTTATAGCCCCGGGAATATCGTCAAAGCCTCTAATACATCGTGAATTATTATTATTTTTAAAAATCTTTCTATTTTTTTTATTTCTTAAACCAGTGTGATCAATATATTTATCATATTAAAATCATCAAACCATTGCGCATACAAACGTAAATTTTTTATAGGTTTCAAAGTGATATCATGCAAAATAGTATTAATCATAATACCTTTTCTGAAATCTATTTTAAATATTAAAAAATGTACGAAATCTCCTACTTACGCTTAAACTCTAGTTTACGCGTTGCACTGTTCATGTTTTTAATATTTATCGTTGACTTAAAAATTTCTTCTAGCTTCTTATCTTTATTAATTTTTTTAATGTATATTTTTATTTGTTAAAGTATCAAAATATTTTAATTGTCTAATAAGAGAAAAACGTTTAAAGCCACATTTTCTATATTAAAACAACTTTCATTATATTTTCATACAGGAAGCAGTCATTCACATTTAAATAAAAAAGATATACAGTATAGATAATACCTTATTTTGTACCTTTTCGCATAACAAGAATTATTCAAGCATATTTAGTAATGGAACTCAAATGATTGCCTATATTTATATATTATGTAAAGCCAGCTATCGAGAAGTCTAATTTTTTGAATTTTTATATATGCACATTAGCCAAAACGTATCAGAAAACCATAAAATTGTGAAAATAATATTGGGCTCGAAAAATAAACTTTTAACTTACAGGTTAACTTCAGCGAATTATACTAAATTATTAATTGTTTTAAAAGATAAAAAACTCGCAATTACCGTGAATTTCCTTTACACAGACATAAAAATATAATACATTAATGATTCCAGCAATATTTTTATCATAATGTTGATAAAAATAACTTAATAATCAGAAATATTTGCAAAAAAAATGGAAAATAACCTAACGTTAACCGAACAATAAACGATTACAATAAAGGCTTAAAATTCAAACCAGATGGATTTTTATCTGATAAATAACTTGATTAAGTATAACTCGATTTCTAACAAATAAAATAATAAAAAAAACACATTATAATAATTAATGACTACCCGATCAAGTTATTTCTGCCAAATATTTCACCATGTCTACAATTTTACATTGTATCTAATTTTAATTATCTTTTATTTATTTTAGAAAGATTTCAGCCGAACAAACAAAGCTGAAAAATAAAAGATCGCAATATAATATATATAATACATGTATGATTTACTCACGATAGTATTTTTGTATTTGAATAGTCGTTCTAAGTATTTTTAAAACAATGGATAAAGGGGTAAATACACGTAAAATTGAAAGCAAATAAGATTTTTGGAAAATAAAACCTACATGTTAGAAATAAATGATTTAAATAGGCACAAGTCTTAGTGTTAGCATATAATATTTTTAAGAATTTCTAAAATCAGTACAAATATTAAAAAATATTAAGTATTTACATGATATATAACCGCGTATTATATAAAAAATGATAGTTTTAACCATAGAAACAGAAAACGCTACTTATTGGAGTTACATGGCTTTATGAATAGTTTTTGCAGTGAATAGGCTGGCAAATCATGGTAATAATTTTACCGTGTGTTTCAAAGCCACTTTGAAGACAAAAATGCCACTGAAGTGCGCCATCTTTGAATTAATAAATAGGATACTGATATTTGAGAATACACCGATAAAATGTTAACAACGCAAAAAAAATGAAATAGACAATAGCATATATTTTATATGAATTTCTTTTCTGGCCATTTGCACTAAATGCACTCTCATTTTAGCACTTAAATGCCATAAAAACACTTGGAAATTTAGTTTTATATAAGATGTTATTTTTTTGTATATAAATCTCGATTTTTGTAATGGGATAAATATAGCAAAGCCAACGCGAATAATATAAAAATAAATTTCTCAAATTTTTATTACTAACAACACGTTTTCTCATAAAATTTCAAATAATTACTCGTGTTTTTTTATATTAAAAAGCTTATATTTATAAAAAAATAAGTATACAAAGTTAAATTCATATTGATTGGGTAATAATATTGACGCTATCAAATATGATACCTGCCTTTGTTTTTTCACGTATGAATAGCGAGATCAGTTTCGACGAATTTAAAATAAGATACTTGTTTGGGCATCACGGATTAGAAGGCATAAAATAATAGACATTGTCCACAATAATACTATAATCGTTTTATATAAAAAATTTTGTTTATAAAACAGCACATATGGTTCATTAAATTTCGGTTTCAGCATATTTGAATAGCCTAAAATATGCTTATCACCCACCATCACATGTTCCATAAATTTAGTAAAGATTAGATAGAAATCTCTGCATACAAAAACAAGAGTTGGCTACATTTTCATATTTTTCAACATACCGATTTAAATTTTGCAGAAAATCTTATACGGATAATTAGTAAGCTAAAGATATCTAAGATACAATTTTTTGAAACAAAACCAGTCGTGTACATATTAAAAAACAAAAAACAGAAGATGCCTTCATATTTATTTTTACTGAAGTACCAGATAGTTATCGGTTGTGGACACCTAAGCATCACTAAATATCTATCTTATAAAATTTTTGAAAATAAGACTAAGATGTTTCAACCCAAATAAAAGCAATGAAACATTATTAAACGAAAATGATGAAAGATGTGATAATAATTCAACGAATTTTAGATTGCATCTTGTAATATTTACACGGTGTCAATATATAATTTATGTAATTCAGTTAATATAAAGCTGTAACTACATAGCTTGTTTCCAAGATAAAATCATAAAATAAGCGATTTTTGTAGTAAAAATGGTCAAAATTTGTATTTACAACAGTGTATTGTGTTAGATAGAAAATACTAAATATATTTTACTGAAAATATTTTTACTAATTGGTTTAAATATAATTTATATAATCGTTTTTTCAATTTATTTTAGAATTCGAATTATCGTGTTCAGGCTTCTTTTTAATATGACGAAATATTGACAGTGTCTAATATTCGCTCTTGATGTAAATTTTGAATTGAAGGTAAAAATAAATTTGTACAAATAAAAAAAAGCTTAAATGTGATTATATGAAAACATTCTATATAATTTTATAAATTCTATTATATTTAGCATCTGTGTTTATGGATAAAAAAAATACGCTTTTTTTAGATTTTTTATAATAAAATATAAATTACATGGTCATATTCCATAATTATATGTTTTACGCAACTTAAATAGTTCTTTAGAATATTATCACGCATCTATAGCCCATTTAATATAAAATATTTTCAATCCTTTTTTTCAAAAATAATTTACAACCATTGTAAGAAAATAAGTATGTTACACAATATGAAAAACTTACCTTTATTATCTAATAGTTGATATAAATCAGTATGCTTTATCAAATCCACTAAGCACTTTAGATTACAAAAAAGAACACCCCTATTTATTGACAAAAAGAAAAAAATTCATACTGTTCTAGAAAAATTAGTTTCGACATAGACCTCATGCCATCTTCTTTAAAATTTATCATGATTTTGATATCATATTTTGAAAAAATAGCAAGCTTATAATTTTGGCTAGTTTTTTATATAAAAAATAAAAATCAAGATAAATATGTTTAAAAACGGTTATTACAATATTCATATATAATTTCGGAATATTTACAAAAAATTTAAATTACTCTACATTTCATTATGCTGCACAATTCTTATTTTTCAAGTATGGCTATAATTTGAAAATAATTCATCATCAATACAGTATTTTATTATTAGGGATCTGAAAATCTCAACCTCATAGACTTAAGAAAATACAAAATTATGATAAAAACCTTAAAAAAAAATAAATAAAGGTAAAAACAGCACGTATACTAATTCATCCAAAATGTATGCTCGAATTTTTTGTATAAGTTAGAACTTGAATTTATTGACGCTTGGATTATTTTCTTTATAATAGAGCGGAATTAATATTGCGAAGATGAATGTAAAATATAGATTCATTTTTATTTTGGTAAAAATTTTATCATATTTTTATTTATTGTTTTGCTAAAATCATATAAATATTATTGTAAACTCTCTATATGCACCAAGGGAGTTTTCAATAGCATAATGCAGTCACATTTTTATCATGTAATTTTGATATTAAGATAAATTACAATAATTATATAATGTGTATTCCAAATATATTGTTTTTTTTTTGTATTAGAAAAACGTTCAATAGTTTAATTATGTTAAATGTGCGGTAATTTGCAATGACCAATAATATTTTTGTTGTTTAAGTTTATAAAATATGCACGTAGTTCTAAAGAAATATTTCGTTTATATAGATTGTTTTTTTATATAAATGTGATCTTATATTCGAATGCATATGTGAGTTCATTCATGCAATATGATGTTTCTTATTCGAACCTTTTTAATTTTTTTGCGATATAAATGTCTACATTTTTCGTATTATCAGAGGGATTTATTCCGCGCGAATTATCATTAAAATATATCCCCATTTTTTCATTTTTTTCAATGCAGCATCCATTTCTTACATTTATATCTTGCAAAATGTATATATTTTTACATATATTTAATGCTATAATTATCTTTGGTGAATTCAAAGATCATCAACAATACTAGGTGGTTTAGTAGCTTATGCATTATCATGCAAAAAGGTATTTATGGGCCGAACTCACTAGATTTGAAAAAATTCATATAGATATATCTAAAAATTAAATCATCGTATTTTCTGTGTGTGAAAATTATACAAACATAAATAAATATATTTTTTGACTGTTATTTATGTATTATTAGGAATTTTCTTATCACGAATATTTTTAAAGATTATAAAATATAATTTATTTGAAATATTTTATGATATATTGAAGTAATTTAATTAAAGTTTGAAAAAAATCATAATTTAATTTTTAAGACCTATAAATATTTTTTGGATAATTATTTTCTTTGGAATTGAAAATATATCAACTAAGATCTGGATTTTGTTTTTTATAAATTTAATTTAATATGAAATAAAAATAATATCTTAGAAGTTATAGAACATACGAATATGTATTATAAACCCTGAAAAGCAATGTATGTGAAATATAATTTGATTATAAATTCAGTAATAATAAATTATTCACATGAACCGATTCTTTTATAGAACACCAACTGGCAAATCCATATAAAATAAATGATTAATAATATTAGAATATCCCTGCTTGCAATTAATCATAATATATGTTGTGTGTTCTAGACAATAAGCCAATTTCTCAGCTTCATATCAATTTAAAATTAAAATCAATCTACACAAAAATACTTGGAAATTTTTTTTTAACCTTGTTTCTAGTTAAACCTAAAATATCAAATAATTATTGTTTGGTTGATTTTTAAAATCCAGATTCTGCATTTATATATATAATTCTGGATTATATAACGCAAAGGCTCTATATTAGATTTTAAACAATAAAAAAATAATAAAATAATACAATTGGGGAAATTAAAAGAAGTAATTTTGGGTAAAAGCAGTTTCAAAAAGTAAAAATTTTGGGGTTTGGATTATTTTAGATGCAAATTTTTATATGCCAAAACCGGCAAATAATAGCAGACTATTTGAGAAAATATATGTCTATTTTAAGCTGCCGATCAGGTTATAAATAAAATATTAAAACATAAAAAAATATATCAAAAATTATAGAATAAATATATATATTCAAAATTTGTAATTCCAAATTCACTTTTTACCCCATAGTTTGTTGTAAGCACAAAAAAATGAAAATAAGAAATTGTGATAATCTATTATTTATATTTGATTTTATCTTTATATTGAGTAAAAGTATATTAATTCCCATTTTTTCTGTTTAGAATTGGAACATCTTGCTTTATTAAAGCCTACTCAACTTTAAAGTATTCTTAATTCGTATGCTTTCCGCTATTTTAATCAAAATAGAAATCATAATGACATATCTTTAGTCGATCTACAAAATATTTCTTTGAAAATTCTTTTTTTTATAAATAGCCGAAAAAAAAAATTTATCCACATTTACATATTCCATAAAATCCAAATACAAAAATTAGATATCTATCGAATTAAACAGTATTAAACATTTTTTTGTTCTTCCGATTTTTCAATCATAACAAGTGCCAAAAAATCATATAACGATCTTAAATAAAATATTTACGCCTACCAAACTTTCTCACATAAAAAATCCAAAATAATTTTTGTTACTCGATCTCATCGAACATATTTATTATCTTTGCTGAATGCTGCAGATATTAAAAAAAAACGAATTTATTTTTAGATATACCTAAGACTTTACTGACAAAAAAGTTTCTCACTTTAGAATAACAAAAAGCTTGATTTGAGGATTTGCATAAAATCTAATTTAGAACCTTCAAAATTTTGCCCAGAAATTTTCTTCTTGCCTGGATTGTGTTCTTTTTGCTTGTTTATAGTATCTATATGCTTTTATTGTAATAAGACATTAGTTATAATATCCGAACATGCTCTATTTTTTTATTCCAATTTTCTTGAATATCATAACCTATTCCACATCGGTCGACATAATCAATTATTTGATTTTCTAGAGCAGTATAAATTTGACATAAATGATTTCCTGTAAAGGTTAAATAATTTAGCAGTGAAAACCTAATATAGATACAAAAAAAAGGAAAGGCTATTATAATTCCATCTTATAATACAATCCATTAGAATTAATGTGAATACTATATTTTAAAAGTTGATATGGCAGGGAGATGGAAATATTCGACCCAGAATCATCATTTTAAATCCTGAAAGTTCGAATCTTCGACACGCAAGGGTATGATAAAACATAACTGTTAACTATTTCCGTTTAGCTACAATGAATATAGATATACCATTAGGCTGAGCGACAGTAAGAGAACAGGGCCTTCGATTTTGAACATACACTTGATTTTGGAGCTAATACAAACTTATATTGATTCTAGAAAGCCAGTGTAGGTGGTCAAAGCCAGCCATATTGGCATTAAGGGATGTTTTTCTGTAGCGGTTTTCCGGTTGGCTGATCAATCAGGAACATCTTTCATGAAAATTTTTACTTAATGAATTTTCTTTACATTATAAAATAAGTTAAAATATTGTCCAATCTTTAATACACAGTTAATTTTTTTAAATTGATTCGGGATTTACAGTTATAATACCAACAAGGTGATATGGTGACCGCTTTTGGGAAACATTACCATTATAGTAAAGGTGGGTTTCACTTAAGCAATATTAAATTTAAGTTGTAGCAGAATCAAGTGTTTGATCTCTGTGATGGCTTTCTTATATTTCCGATCAGATTGTCGCGTTAGATTTATATTATCCATCTAATCGTTATTGCATTGAAATATTTTTAATTCTATAGTGCCCTTGCGCGAGAAGGAATCGAATTCTCTTTATCTAAATTGTAGATTCAGGGTCCAATATTTCCACCACTTTACCGAGACCACTTAAAAATAATTGGTGGCATACAAATATTTTTTATTTATGGGTTAAGTTTCTTTTTAAAAATTCCATCATCTGTGGTTAGGTCAGCCCATTGGGAATATTTCACAACTTCTTGATACATCTTTTGACACCTTCCCCTGATCTATTTTTATCAACTGGTCTTCTTCTGTCAAATATGATGAATTCAAGTGTCTTGAATAATTGGTGGCATAATATTTACAAATATGAGATATTCTGTAACGGAATCAAATATAAATATTCGTATTTGCAACTAGGCATATAATACAAATAAGTAAAATGGAATATTAAAATATACATTATCGTTTAGTATCCGTCATAAATTGTGACAGATGGTTACAAATTACCATAAATCGTATATTAAAGAGTTAGGAATTCCAAAGTAAGCAGAAGCACAAAAGATAGGATTGAGAAATAAATTTGAACTAATATGTCTGAAATGCAGAGGTGAATAAAAAATATTGTTTTAATGACAGGTGAAAAAATTATCAGCTAAATATGTTCTAAAGAGCATTCTGAAGTCATGCTTATACAAGATTTTGTGGCAAGAAATCAAAGTAACCTATATTTAATATTATGGAATATTTATAACCCAGGATTTAAATATATAATTTATTCGAATTGTAACTCCTTTTCTTTGATATTAGCTTCGAATCTTGATTGAATGTCTTCTAAAACCTTTCGATCATTTTCATTGTCTATAAAACTCACGGCAATTCCATTGGTCTCGAACCTTCCTGCTCTTCCAACTCTATGCAAATAAGTATCTGAGGACTCAGCCATATCATAATTTACCACTAAATTAACATCTTGAACATCAATGCCTCTTGCAAGTAGATTAGTAGTAACAAGAATTCTACTCTTCATATTTTTAAAATCATTAAATCTTTCCATTCTCATTTTTACATTCATTCCCGAATGGATATCAATACTGGGGAAAGCCACGCTTTTTAAAGACTCACAAAGTTTCGATGCTCGATTCTTATCACGAACAAAGATTACCATTTGAGAAAATTCAGTCTCGTCGATCAAAGCGGAAAGAGCCGAAAATTTAACAGTATCAATATTTAAAGATTCTTTCCCTTCAATTTTCTTACCAATATCAACAAATTGCTGATCAATTCCTCTCAACCTAAGTTTTTTTTCTTCATCAATACAAGCAACAAACGGGTCTCGAAGAAATAAAAGACAGGTATCTTTTATTTCTTGATTTAAAGTTGCTGTAAACATCATGGTTTGTTTAGAAACAGGCGTATAATACATGATTTTTTGTAAAGCGTGTCTCATCTTCAAATCACTCATAATATGATCAACTTCATCAACAATAAAATGCTTTACTTCTGAAAAGTTTATATTTCCTCTCTCAAGAAGATCAATGGTTCTTCCAGGAGTTCCTATAAAAATTGTTGGTGGATTGGTTTGTATTTCTTGCTCCGAAATATTAAAAGGCAATCCTCCATAAAACTCACCAACAGAAACCATATCGTTGAAATGTGTAAGAAACCGTGAGTACTCATTTTTTACCTGTACTGCCATTTCTTTTGTGTGCACTATTACAACTACAGTCACTGATTTTTTACAAGGAAGTTGAAGCTGTTGCAAAGTACTAAGAACAAATACGGCTGTTTTTCCTGTACCTGACTTTGCTTGAGAAAGAATATCAATTCCTAGAATTGCTTTCGGGATACATAGCTGTTGTACTTCTGATGGATGCTCGAATTGAACATCCGATATCGACTGACTTAATTGCTCACGAAGAAGAAAGTCCTTGAAATAAGAGGTTGTGTTTAATTCTGAGGATATTGACTTCGTTTTCGCTTGCTCGTGTTTTTCTTGGTCTTCATAACTTACAAGATCGGATGCGTTTGTCATGACTAGGGGGCGTTTAAAATTTTTAAATTTAATTAAGAAAAACGGGTTTAATATTTTAAGAAAGTTTAATAACAATTCTAGAAATTTAAGCATAACAAATTAAGATTATTATTTGCTATTTCATAAAAGATAATATATAATTCTAGAAATCTAAGATTAACAAATTTATTTTATTCTTAACGTAATTCCGTGAAATCTTATCAACAATTTTATAAATTCAAGCTTAACCAATTTATATTATTATTTAGTATTTTAATAAAAGATTAATAAGCATTATATAAATTTAAGATTAATAAATTTAGTTTATTCTTAACATAATTTCATGTAAGATTATCAGCAATTTTATAAATTTAAGCTTAACCAATTTATATTATTATTTAGTAATTTCATAAAAGATCAATAAGAATTATATAAATTTAAGCTTAATAAATTTAGATTAATTTAAGATATTTATTTATGGGTACCTTGGGATTGAGAAAAACCCTTGAATTAATTGGTCTCGAAAGAAGGTGGGGTATTGAAGAAGACTTTGGAGAGGAGAAGATAGCCGAAAGTATAAATACGCTGTGCGTACAGAGAATCAAGCAACATATGCCTGAGAACAAAAACTAAAATTACGACTATAAATATAGCCCTTAAATAAAAAATACTTAGAGATTCTAGTATATATTGGTATAACTAAATTTATTCTTTTATGGTAATAATTTAAATTTCTCATTGGTATTTGAAGTTTTACTTAAAATAAGTTAATAAAAAAATTAATTATTGTATTTAGTGTATTTAGAAGGCGAATATAATAATTTGTATTTATTTTATAACAATGATCCTAAAGCAAAAAATATTTTCATCTAGATATGTAGTTTTTTTACATATATTTGATTTCTAACAAATTTATGAATAGCTTAGTAACAAAATAAGTTGTATAATAAATAAAAATTATGATTCTGAAAAACATTTAACGATAATTTTTATAAAAAAGCGTAATTTTAGAATTCATAATCCTAATAATGGTGAACTATTTAGATAGAATGCAATATAATGAAAATATTACGATAATCTCACTATGAAAACAACTACATGAAACAATTGTATATTTCAATACTTTTCATTCCACTAGTTTTACCTTTTTTATAGTGGGTTAATGATATATTTAGTGGGAAAAAAATATCAAATTAATTTTTTTGGTAGATGGCATTTACTAAGTTTTTTAAAACTATTGGAGATATAAAAACCGATGAAAATTGTAATTGATCTAAATCTTGTATGAAAGAAAAGAAAAAAATTTAGACCTGGCATTTATGAATTTAGATGTCTTATATGCGATAAAAAAACTTCAAGTCAAAAATGTCCCATTTATGCAAGACCCGATCTGTTTACAAGGATTTTTTATGAATAAAGTGTTATTTTTATTATAAAAGTAACTAGAAATTCCAATAAACACATTCATAAGTCTTCAGTCATCATTAAATAACATAAAGAACATAAGAAAGGCGTGAAGGAAATCCTAAACAGATTCCGTGGCTGTGCTAGGAGAGATAAACACATGGGTTTAAATCAATGAACCATTAGTCATCAATAAAAACATAATAGAGGGTCAATCAAGCGTGCTAGATGGTCCCTTAAATATATTTAAAGGGTTATTTGACGCCTTATAATTTATAATATCAAGGGGTAAAGAACAGAGCCATTAAAATAATAATCAAAAACTGTTTCAGAAAACACACGTATAAATTCAATATATGGTCTCTATATGGTTAAAATTGCCCTGTGGTTATTTATTTTTTTATTCATTTATCAACGAATTCGATTTTTAGGTATTTAATATTTCCTGAACTAAAACTTCAGAATTATCTAGGATTGGTTTTTGCTTCCTCTTCTTTCACCTTGTACCGTATTAATCTTCTTTCCATACTGAGTTATAAGTGTCTTCCTCAATCCTATTGTCTGTACCATGCTTACGCTTTCGTTTGCATTACTAACTCTTTATTAGCCGAATTTAGGTATCTGAAATTACGCTATTTCAAGTCATGAAACGTGGCATCAAGCGTTTAATATAAGTATTCTTCGGGAACAATTATAAAAACTTAATAAATCCTGAAAACGGAGGAATTATATAGTTTATCGAGTAATAATGGTCAAACTTGAGATATTTAAGTATAATTGACCAGAAGATGTTGATTGATGAACCTTATATATATGACTTTTGCTTTAAAGCCAAACTTAAAAATTATAATCCAAACGTTTTTAATAAATTTTTAAAAACTTTATCATTCAATGATTTTTGGCATACTTGTGATATACTTTGCACCCTTTAAAATTCATTTGATCGTTTAAATATATTTTTTTATTTTGCCTCGGTTCTTATACTTTCCCGTCAAATTAAAAATTTACCCCGATAATACAAATAAGTCTACCAGTAAAATTTTTGACAGACAAACAGAACGAAAGTATGGTATAATTATAAGTATTTTACGTATAAACTAACAAAAAAGAAATCTTATACATCTTATAGATTTTCTAAAAAGTAGAATAATAAAAAAAATCATAGTCGAATTTACTATTATTTATAAATGTTAGTTTCTATTGCTTCTAGATAGCAAAATTTTTACGCATAGGAACCTAAATTAACTGCTACATATCTCTATGGATCTCCTCCAGCACTTCTTGCCACCCATAATCACCGTGGATTAGGCCCTTTCTCATGTGCTTAAGTCATTATGAGGGGGGTATGTGATTCTGTCTTCTGTTCATCGCTAAGGTATACAAGTTACGACTACATTTACACTCATCTATATCCTTACTGAAAGGTTTAGGATCCTTTCACATACTGGAGGCACAGTTCAACGGCTAACACAGCAACCATATATTTCACAATGCTTTATGGTTTATCACTGGCCACCCCCTTTAGTTATTTTTCTTTAGAGTGAATTTGTTGGTGAATTAGTGGGGTGGTATATAGTACAACCCGCAACTACTCATAAAAGCACCGACTTGTAAAACACTTAACCATACCACATCCGGAAACCAATAATATATAATATTAATTATAAAAAGTGAATAGATGTAAACGTTTGAGTATTATACGTTATCAGAGTAATTAAAAATATATGAATCGCTCAAATGATATCAATGGATATTTTTGAAAAATTAAGCATTGAATGAATGCAATTAAATATATCTATACAATGATTTTTGATACTTTGGTGACATATGATTAGACTTTTTTGTCTTTGAGAATATCATCTAATATTGGTTATAAATGGTAAAAAGGCTTGTGAAAGCTAATAAAATTCAAAATTCAAATCGTTCTTAAGATAAATTACGAGAACAATAGAAGTTTTTGATATATCTACGGCTGAATAATTATCCTTTCTCTTATGATATATACATTTTAAAAATACATATTAATTAGATACATAAGAATATAGATAAAAAGGTTTTAATAGACAAATTACAAATCTACTTACATGAAATAGAAGTTCAAAATTATCAATTCGCCCAGAAAAATATATTTTATTGAATCTGGACAACATATTGTTCATTAAATCTTAAACCCAGAGAACCCTCATCCCAATATGGCTGTCTTATATTATAAAAATAGTACATAATCTATTATTTTTGCCGAACCCGATCCGCGATATTTAATATTTTTCAAAGTCCAATAAGATTTATTGCATGTTAATCTTCTATCGTAGATAATGTATGTACATTTTGCATGGTTTTATCAGATCAAGTATACTGTGAATAATTTTATATTTCCGAAAACATAAAAAAACTATGCTATCATGCGATAATTTTGAGTTTTTGTACCCGCTAAAAAGGTGCATTTTTTGGTAATTTTATAGTGCGTAGGTTATATGGGTTTCTTTCTACTATGAGGTTACGTAAGTTCAATCATTATTTATCAATTAACGCTTTATTTCAGTGAATCATCTTTTTAGGTAATCTTATTTGATTAAACCGTTGTTTAAATATATTTTATAATTTTTTTTAAAAGTCAATAATCACATTAACAACTTCTACTAAATACAAAAGGATCTATTACCCATTATTTTATATCATTGATTTCACAAGAAAATACATACGCGATCCGATGAGGCAAAAAAACTCCGAAATATTTGAGCAAACATATATAAATACGTGTTTTAAACCAATTAAAATGCCTAAATAAATACGAAAGAAGTATGAAGTAAGTTTTATATGTATCTTTTGCATTCATAAATAACCGCTTTGAATTCATTAATGGCATATAGATGTCTCATTTTTGCTTACACATTGTAAAGATACATAAATAGTAGATAATTTTATTTAATTTACCTATATATCTCAAGATCATTGCTTATTTAATTTTTTTATACAATAATATTATAAATAACAAAAAGTATGATTTTAGTGATGTTTTAGTGGGACTACTCGCATAATCTCAAATTTTTTTTATAAAATCTAAAAACCTCAGAAGACTTTAATGCAAACATTTGTTTTTAATTTCGGATTAGCAGTCTTTAATGAGTGAAAGAAAATAAAATATTAATTACAAAAAATTATATAATATCCATCCCTTTAAAATTTGCTTTTTAGGATGCACAAACCGCAAAAATAATGATAAAGAATATTATTTTATCTGTCAAGTTAAAGATTTTAGAACTTAAAATCTGGTCCAATGTTTTTTTTGGAGCATTCATAAAATAATGTGTTATTTTAAAACGATATGATCACTTCAATAAGAAAAAGAGTAATGGAAAAGAAAAAAATAAGAAAAAGCACAAAATAGACACATGCGATTATCTATAACAACTTGGTGAGATATTTTATTATTTAAATAGGCATAAAAAAAAGATTGAAAAGTTGTGTAAAAAAATTAAAAAAAAAATTACATAAAAATGTGGTAAAAATGTTCATAAATAGAATATATTTCTTTTTATATGGGATAAAAATTGAATTTTAATGAATTATATAATTATTGCAAAACTAAAATACAGGTTTCAAATAATTCCCAAATATAGTGCTGAAACAAATATAAATGAATAATAAAATTCTCTTATTTATATTCTATATCATCTTTACTGTTAGTATACAACCATTTACAAAACATTTTCGTAAGTTACTAAAGTTTACTCTTCTTCTATATATAGGATGCAACTATCAAAACACCTTTTTCATGGTTAAAGTATTTTTTTATATATAAAGTTATTTTATTTTTGCGAAGATTTTCTTACTTAATTTTAAATGATAAATCAATTTATTTACAAAGAATAATAGAACTATATATCGAAAAATATGCTCATATTTTACTATACAAATATAATTTATAAATTGAGATTCAGTCAATATAGAAGAATGACAATAAATTAGTAACTTCTATCTATAAATATATATTATTTTCTAATGTGCTCTAATTTTCATCATATATTTTTAAGTATTATGCTTATAAGTGACAAACACGATTTAATAAGGTTTTTATCTGTTAAATAAAAATAAATAAAGGGAGTTTTTGAAAATCCTTTCCTTTGTATCTTTAACTTAAGAAAAATTAACAGACGAACACAATCTTAGACTTTTAATATACAGCGGGTATTTTAATTGGAGCAACATGTCAATTTAAAAACATGTATTTATGAAAATTAATTTTTCAGGAATTCTTTAATTATAAATATATAGATGAATATGATGTGTATGTAAAACCAATTGCGCCACTACTTTTAATTCGGATCAAAATTTACTACACGAAATAATTATTTCTTTATTAATGTATATATTAGGGATTTTTTGTGATTTTAACTTTAAATGTAGAACTTATCATGAATATTTTAACTTAACCGAGACAACTTTGTAGGTAAATTTCAATCAGAAATTAATTTTGTGAAATATGAAATTTTATTTTCCTGAAATTAATTCTAAAATAATATTCAAATTTCATAATATTAATTTCACATTAAATTAATTTAAAATTTATCATATTTTATTGATCCTAACATTAAAAAAACCAAGTATTCTATTTATGTTAATGTAAACATTTTACTATTTTATCAATATTTATAAAACAAAAACTCATCCTACAGCATTATCCATAAAATACAAGAGAACCCAAAACAATTTAGCTTAATTTTATTATATTTTACATTTCACCTCATAAAATGCCAAAATCCAACGGTATTAACTATATATCAAAAAAATTATTTTTAAGATAAGAATCATACACTTAGAGATGTTTTAGTAGAGGGTAAAAAATCAATTTAGATATTTTTTTAAAATAAGTATATCGTAAAAAATAGAAGCGAGCATACAACTTCAGTCATATAATTTATATAAAACTTTTAATTTGCCTTGGTGATTTTTTATTGTTGTGTTTTCGACTATAAGTAAGTTAAAAAAACATCAAATTTATAATTTTTTTATATGATGAAGATAAGTTTTTTTATGAAACTAGGACTTGTTTTTATATCAACGATTTATAAGCTTTGTTCAAATATTATATGTACCGCATGTATATACTTAGATATAATTTACTCTCGGTTATAGCTGAGCATTAAAAAAATTACAGAATAAATATTATTTCAGAATTGTTTAAGTATTCACAGCTTAATAACAATGGCAAAAATTATTATACACATTGTGACAGTTAGTTTTCTTTTTTTAACATCATCTAAATTGAAAATCCAATAAACAGCACCGATAGAACTAGGGTGTTTAAATATCCTTTCCCCTATATATTAAAATAAAAAAAGCACATTTGAAAATACGAAAATTTTAAGATCATCAATGTGGTATATTTTATTTCATATTAAAAATTAAATATTATTTAGGGAAATGTGCTATATAAATGCGATCTAAATAAAAAATAATCTTTTTATATATTTTAGGTGTTAAAAGAGCATTATAAATATTTAAAGATGTCTATATGTGCGTAAACCAACGTTTTACTAAAATATTTGAAATAGACGTTTATTACAAGAATTAAAAATAACTTGATCTAAATTTTATAATAAATATTTTATATTCTATAACCTCGTAATGAATATAAACAAGTAATACTCGATCTTGGATAATTGTTTAAATTAATTTTATAACAGAATTATTTGGTAAAAAAAACTAGATAAATACAAAAAGTCCAATACGATTTCTATAAAGGAAGTAATCAATTAAGGAAAAATACTGCAAATACGCTAAACTGCAAATTAAATTGTAAGACTCAACCAATATAAAGTAAAAAATTTTATAAATACGCCAACATCAGCAAAACTATATGCTCTGTATGATATTAAAAGAAAAATAATCTGATTTAGCTTGAATTGTTTGTTTCCAGATATTATTAATACGATGAAATAGATAATTAATATCGAACCTACCATATTTAATATATATAATAATACTTAATACGTGTATTTTTATTTTCTTATTCGCTTTTATTTTAAAAAGGATGCAACATAATAAAAACATGTGCCCTTTAGATCATTTTACAAGAAATTAAAACAAATTACATTTAATATTACTAAAATTTCTTACGTGATTTCATTTATATATTATTTAGTTTTAACATGCCTTTTCAAAGATAAGTTTAATATTAAAATATAATGGCTTGCCTAGTCATTAATACCAAACGAGTCATGAAATTTATGTTTACATGTCTTTACTTAATAATCCTAAATAAAAAAAATAGCATTTATCTTTGTTTCAATGTGACTTCTTTATATAAAAAATTGATTTCTTAATTGTATTAGAATATACTAGGTTTACCGATTTATAAATTTTAGAGAGTTCTCAAGCATTATGTTTCGTCTTAAATTAATTGATACAGTTTTAAAAGCAATAGATCTATAAAAAAAGTCATTTTTCAGATACATGAATCGAAATCAAAATCAAGACTATTGGCTTATATGAGCAAATATATTATTTACCAATAATTTTGAAGCTTTAAAACATTTTTTTTTGAAATAAACATGAAGTTCATTTTTATATTCATTTAAAAATAATTATTAATGAAAACATTCAAAAAACAAAAAAATTCGTAGAAATTATGAAAAATAAATTTGCTGAAATAAAAACCGATACAAGACTATTAAACAGATGCCATGATAAAAAACTATCACCCGATATGTTTATTTGTGGCAAAAAAATAACTGTATAACACAGATAGAAGCTGGCGTCACTAGCGTCGATATTATAGCCTTTGATAAAAACGATAAATCAAGGAAATATTATATTCTTGCCAATGAACTGTCTTTGATCTATAAATTTAAAGCGAAAATAATTCCAAAATGAAATAACTTGAGATGGGATGTTCATAAAATTTCACAAGAGAATTTGAAATAACTTGGAATATCCAACGAAGTCGAGGCATATATGCAAACCAAAGTATTTAGAAATACCCTTGAACTGATAATTCTTGAACGAAGAAGAGCTATCAATGAGGATATAGCAGAGGAAGATATAGTGAAAAATAATGATAAATTTTGCACCGAGAATCGTATCACATAATCTGTTTGAGAAATATAAATATGAAATCAAAAATGAACCCCCAAAAAAAATAAGCAAATCGTATAATTTAAGTTTTATGGTTATTTTTCATGGTTAATATTTACTGATGATTTCATAATTCTTTACTTTATTCCGCTTTCATAAAAGTATATCATGGCCTTAAGTATATATCAGAAATAATTTCGAGATGCTTGATCTCACACTATAAAACGGTACATTACTATAATCATAGCACTATCCAAAGGTGTAAATAGTCTATATCGCATATAAAAAATTAATACAATTATATACAAACAATAATAATACCATATGTAATGACTTAAGATGGGGTGGTTACAAAATTCTATAAAAAATATGTTAAGGAGTTAAAAATCCCAGACGAAGTAGAAGCATACATACATAAAAGCTCTCAACTCGGCAAGACACTTGAACACATCTCAACTGAGAGAAGAAGAGCAGTTGATGAAGATAGATCAGGGCAAGGCGTCAAAAGATGCATCAAGGAGTTGTCCAATATTCCCAATATCCTGACCCCGTCTAAATAGATAAAAAGAAAATCAATATATAAATAAATAAAATTTCCAATTAATTATATTAAAAGCGCAAACAACTTCCTGTGGATGTCATTATTACTGTTCATTTAAGCCAGAACATAAACAATTCAAATCGAATTTACTTTATTTATTTATGTTTTACTTCTATTACTTTTTAGGAAGTTCGCTTTTTATTAACAGAAACTATTGCTTAACTGCTGCATCTCTCTGTGGGACTTCCCAGCACTTCTTGTCACCCGTAATCACCGTGGATTTGGCCCTTTCTCATAGGCGGCAGTCATTGTGTGGAGGGAATGTGATTCTGTCTACTGTTCATCGCCAAGGTATACAAGCTACAACAACACTATACACTTACCTATATCCTTGCTGAACGGTGTGGGATCTTTTTCCATACTGAAGGCCATGTTCAACGGCTTACACAGCAACCACCTATTTCTCATGGCTTGTCAGTGCTTTATGGTTCACTGGCCCCCTTCTTGGGTATTTTTTTTAAGAGTAAATTCCTTTTTGGAAATTAGTGGGGTGGGAGTGGAACCTGCGACCCCTCACCTTGGGGTCCGACTTGTAAACCACTCAACCATACCACCCAAGCCAAAACGAACATATATTTAAATTACGAAGCTATCTTAATCACAACAAAATGCGCAAATAAAGGCTTGGAATGTATAAATTATGAAAAATTTATCCTTGAAAAAACCAATTCTGTTATATCAGCATCGCAAAAATCCGAAAACCAGTCAAACAATGAATCTTTTAATATTTACAATTGTATAAACTTTCATCTGTTTATAAGAGAAAGTAAATTTAAAATTTTTATTTTTCTCACATTTTTCTGTGTTACATTTTGCCGGTATATATATATTAAAAAGTAATATTTTTTTATTTAACATATATTTTCTTGATATCAACTTTTAACAAAGTCTATCCAAATGATTTTCTTTCGAGTAGTAAAAGCTTTTCCCCCATAATATAAGTACTTTTTAATATATAAGTTTAAATTAATTTCTTATTGTTGTGCGATAAGTACATTATATGCTCTACATTGCAATATATAGATGAAAATAATTTTTACCATGAAAACATATAAGTATTTTAATTACAATTCATGGCGTGGACATGAGAAATCTCTGTTATTGAACAATAAACGACACCAGTATACTATAATCTTTATAATTTGGTTTGATTGTGTTTATGTGAAAGGAACGAAAAAAATATTGATACCGTTCTAAACTGCAAAAATAAAATTATGAAGAGAAAGGGGGATTTTTGATTTGAAATCATCAATCCTTCAAGGTAGTGCTGGAAATTAAAAGGTTAAGAATGAATATGATTATATTCAAAATAAATGTATTTTTAGGTTTATTTGTATTATAATATTTAGTTTTGATGCTTAATAAATATTTAATGATAATTTAATAATATTTCGCAATAGCGTCGGCTGTGAGGTATATATACTCGACCCAAAATAATAAATCTGAATAATTAAAAGGGAAATCCTTCACTTATAGAGACATTGATATACGATAAAACTTGTAATTAATACTGCTTATCTGCCGGGAATATAACGAGCGCTTTTAGGTCGGCCGACAGTAAAAGAAAGCTTTTGCATCAAAAATACACTTAATTGCGGTCCTGTAACAACTTGGATGAACCCCCAAATGTAAGTGCATGCAATAAAAACCAGTACTAGAATGTTTTCATCGTAGGTATGAATCGATCGGCATAGTCAACACCGTTAATATTTTAATTGTATTTTGTAAATTTTTATTGAAAAAAATATTACAAAGAAAGTTTTATATTGGACAAAAATTACAGCACAAGTTGGCAGGAAGTTCTTAATCGTATGTAAACAACCCATCATTAGTATTTTGTTTTATAATTCATTGATTCAATGCAGATGTTTCAATCAATGTAAGTGTGCAGGTGATGATATAAAATACGATGAATTACAGGGAAAAAATCTATAATATTACAAAACTAAAAAATTTAGGCAGATTAGAAAAGGCAAATAATTAATGCAAATAAATATTTATTTTTTTATTCAAATTTTTATATCAAAAAGCCTTTTAGATTTTAAGTATATACAAAAATTTAATTGAAAATAAACGTGTAGACCTTCACGAGGCTTTAAGAAATATTTTCATAATGTATGTTCTGAAATATAATTTGCCGAACTTATACAGACTAAAACCGGCTTTTATAGACCATATTCATTTTAATATAAACCTAAAAACACTTGCAATTACAATTAAGTTTGTATGCGCTTAAATATGATACTAAACTTTTATTTGTTAAATCTACATGTGTTTATAAACACACACAGACATAATTACAGCAAATTTTATCATATTTTTCAAGATAGCGTTATACTATTCTTTCCTGATATTAAACCATTTTTTAAATCTTGATATATAATAGTCCCAATACACTTTATAAACAAGGCAGTGCAATTTATTATTCTAAAATACAGAGTTTTCCCAATCAAATATTTGTGTATGTAGCTTATATAAGTATATGAAAATAGAAAGGGATTTTTTCATAATATAGATTTCAGAAAGTTATATATTAAAAATAATTATGGTGGTATTTTTATAAATTCCGAAGCTAGGAAAAGGCTTAGCTTTTTTTCATATAAATACCAAATAATTATGAATTTCATTTGTTGTGAAAAAAACATTTATGCATTGAAGGATGAATTTTATAAAATTGTAGCTAGATACAGGAAGATTATAGATATTCACCCAATAAAGCAAGAAGTAATTGTTAATTCTAGAAAAAAAGGTATTAATATGCAAAAAAAATTAGAAAAAATGTGTGGATTGATCCATACGAACAATATTATGAATTTATTGATCCAGTAAAACATAAAAAGTTATTTTATTGCGGTTTATAATAAAAGCTAAGGCTAATAGTTTCATAATCTTATTGAATTAGAAAACAATTACGATAAATTTGAAAAAATCGAACTTATCAATAGAACATTGTAAATTTATTTAATCTATAGAAAAAATTCCATTGAAAATAAAACATCGCAATGATCATTTAAAAATCGCGAAATTTAATTGAATACTCATATTATAAACAAATAACAAATATAGATAGCTTTTAAAAAAGATAAAAATATTCTTGATTTAGAAATTCTAAAAGCAATGCAATAATCATCAAATAGAATAGCTTGGGTAAAATCTGACTCCAAAAGCTTAGATATATAAAATTGTTTTTAAAATATAATGGGATAAGTTAGAAAAAAAATTCTATAAGATAAAAGAAGCCTAAGTCTTTTGGAGGAATAATCAGAATGCGCAAGAAGGATCCAAAATACATTTTGATAAAATTAAAATAAATGTATCTGTAGTGAACCACCAAGTTTTTATTTAGTCATAAAAAAACCCAATCATTGCGCTTTATAATAAACTAATCAACTATACGAAATAGATTATGGTTTAATCTGATGATTTGATCTAATAAATACCATATAAAAAGACATACCAATATCACCATAAATGAATAAATCACTTATTTAACAGTAAATATATGTTGGTATTATCCTTTTATTGAAAGAATCAAATATGTTACATCCATCTGGCTTATATTATATGCTATCCACTTTAATGGGCGTAGTATGCTAGCTTGAAATTTTTAACTTTTGAGTCTTCCAATTAGCATCTTCTATTAAGTTTTTATGTAATATATGCATTATATTTTATAAAAGAAAAAAAAATTTCTTTATAGAAAATATTAATATTGTTTTGTGTCTTTTATCATTTAATTTGGTACATGGACCACCTAAATACTTTTGGGATGCATTGTTTTGAGCCATAAGAGAGCTCAAAAATATTTAATTGGAACGAATAAATATGATTTGCTTTTGAAAGAAATTTCTTTGCGGCATTCCCGTAGTATTATTAATATTTGGAATATTTAATTTATCTCGGGTTCATCTTTTAAAAAAATCAAAATGGGGAACTTCATGCCTTCTATGTTTAAAAGATCATCATCTGTATCAAACAATTTTTAAAACAAAAATTTATATAAATCAGTCTTTATAATAAATTGGTGATGTTTAACCTATCTTATCCGTACAATTAATAAAATCAGATCAATAAAAAATCAATTTAACTTTATGATTTTAACTTAATTAAATCTTAACTCGGATATTTTATTTATTTACGGCCAGAACCTATTTTCAGAGACTCGAAAATTATGTATTAAAATCATATAATGTTATTCATATCAGCAGCCACATGTAATAAATTTGAATTAACCAGTGCTCATTTCGGGTCCATGAATTATGTCACTCAAATCGTATATATAAAGAATTTTTTAAAAATTATTCTTCTCTAAGATAAAAAGGCGTTTTTCAATATAATACACAATTTTTAAATACAATTTTTTCAGTACAATTGAATCAAAAAAGCTGAAACATAAGAAAAATCCACAATATAAAAATTAATTAAAACTATATCCAATTTTCAGCTAAAATACATTCAAAATATAGTATTTTTTTGCAAATGTGCATTATTTATATATCATATTTAAAACTTTTCTGATGGTATACAATTTGATAATTTTTGGTTAAAATAAAAACAACACAATTATTTTATACTTTATTCGAAAATTCGAATTCAATCAAAAAACCATTTCAGATTCATCTAGCAATTTCTGTTACAAAGAAACATTCCGGATCAAAATATAAGTTACAGGCAGTCCCATAAGTCTTTTTTTAAGTTTATATTACACTATGCATCATAGAAAAAGCATAAAAAAGTCTTCACACTTAGTTGATGAAACAAAATTGCAGTTTATTAAATGTTAATTAAATACATCGTATATTTTTTTTATTGTTTATTATATATATTAAAAATACTATAGATAAATTATCATATCGGAAAATTGATATGTTTCAGTTCATATGTACATCAAAAAATATTGTATTTTTCAATTATAATTTCTCAAAAATTTAATCATCAATTGATTGATCTAAAATTTGAAACTTAAAGATAATTATAGCGAAGTAATAAAATGTGAATTGACAGAACAAAAAATCATAGATATTGTAATTCGATTTATGCATAATAGGTTCAGACTAATATTAAAAATATAATAAAACAAAAATCACATATTTGAGTAGAAATTTAACATAGTGATTTAACATATACGGATTCATGAATAAATGTGACCAATGATATAAAGTAGATTAGAATTGATGATGTATTATTTATTGATTTATCTTTCAGATAAAAACAAATTTGACATGAAAATTTGATTTTAGTTGGAAGGTTTTATAAATAATTTTACATGATCAATTCAGCTTTATATAAATTGAAATTAATAAGCGAATCCCCAATGAAGTTGATTTTAACATTATCGCTGTTATGTAAATCATACGGGACATGGATATCGCATGGAAAAAGATTGTGTTTAAAAGTATGCACAAACAATAACAATGAATGCTCTAAAAATCACGATATAAAAAAAAAAGAATGCGACGATGATGCTCAAAAACTCCAGGTCGAAAGTGACAGAAACATAAAATGCAACAAGGATAGTTTAGAAATATTATTTCAGGAACATTTGGAATTAAACGATGCAGAAATTACCTACAGATTACAATTTAAATATCTTACTGGTTATAAGATTCAAAGTCCATTAATTGCGAATTATTTGAAGAAATTAGAAGGGAGCATCCAAACTTATTTGCAATACACTACGAAAGAATCTGTCCTTTTTGTTAAAGGTGAAAATTCAGAGTCTAAATTTTATAGCTTTAGGCGAAGAATATTGTTGACTTTTTTCAGTCCACGTTTGACAAATGATGAAAAGATATTTGATGATTTTTCCCCGCAAAATTTCGTAATTTTAGACACTTTTAGACCTTTGTGTGTTATTTTCCCAAGTTTCATGCTTCTGATGATTCGTTTTATTGAAGACTGCACCTGGGAAAATTTCTCGAAAAAAAATAACATTTTACATGATGAAGCAACTGATATACGTGAAGATTTTTTTAACTTACAGTACGATAAACTTGATATTTTTATCAATTGTTATCATAATTTCAATTTGAAATTACAAAATCTAATAAAATTGTGCTGTAAGGACGCATTGAAGGATATAATGAATATAAGAACGATTCTTAGAATTAAGAATTATAAAAATTACCATTTGTACATAGAAATATATGAATATATCTATGCCCTCGGGGCATTATTTTTACCAGATTTCAATCTAACATTTTACAGCAACTGTATGAAACAAATGAAAAGCTATAAAAATCCTCGACTAAAAATAAAAAAAGCAAGTGAATTAGATTTGCATTGGATCCTTCATGTTTCATTTTTTTTATCATTTCTTTTGCAAGAAAGCGAATTCAAAAAATATAATATCATTAAGAAAACAAGATTTCTTGTTTTAAATGGCAAATATCTTCAAACATTTATACCATCACTGAGCTATATCATGATAATTTTTAATCGCATAGAGATTTTTTATACAAAATTTCAGATATTCGCAGAAAATTTTTCTTATGTTTATCCTTATTTTGGAACCGGTGGTTTAAAGACCATTCAATCTAAAAAATACAAGCTCAAAATAGTGCTGGAAAAAAATGAAAGAGTGGTTGAAATGCGAAAAATGGATTATATAACGTTAGTTTTGGACATAATAAACTACAATATACTGCATTAAGCTATGTGAAACAGCAAACCAATAAAAGGTGTCGATTTTTTTGGTGTAAAAACTATTAAGCTAGCCATGTGGAATCTTGATTAAATAACCGCAAAAAAAAATTAAAACCAATTTTTTGAAATTTTATTAATGATTATAAGGCTCGGCAAATAAAAATCTTTTATCCTTTTGGAAATAGAAGCAGCATATGATAAGATGTTCCTAGGTGCAACATAAATAGCTTTATTTTATTTTTTCTATAGAAAAAACATTAAAGGCATGAAATTTTGATTCTTAATCAAAGCTCTAATTATCAGTGCGTATATTATTTTCTCTATCGCAAAATAAATTCTTTTTTTAGCGTATAGAGCCGGATAATTCGATCTTTAGTTAAAGAATCAAGATTTTTGATACCATATTTTTATTATAATTTTTAAGACTATATGCTCGTCCAAGAACAATTCATTTTAAATGCTAATTTATCTAGTGATATAAACCACACAGAATTTTACGACTGTTTTTAATTTAAAAACCCATTTATTTTTTGGTTTTGATGTAATCTAACTGATCATCATATAACTCAGAGGGATATCATAAAGTTTACACTCATAAACATCTGTGATTATAATGAATTTTACATTTAATGATGCAAGCTTAAATTAATAAACAAAGCTTCATAGGTAATTATGTTATTATATATTTCCAACTGCGATATTATTTTACAATCTTTTAATCTTCCATGATATTTTCCTTTAAAAACCCTTTTATGATGAAGTTTCCAATGAAATTTCTTTAAAAACCTTTTACAGTGAATAAAAAATTGGTTTCTGTCGAAAATACTTCACATTTACACCAGAAAAGTATATCCGAGTAAGCAATTGTTTAAGGCTTAATATATCCTAAAACAATCTTTTTACAATTTTGTAAAAAGAATTCGTTGATTACCCTCTAATTTCATTATAAAATCGGCATTTTGTATTATTTTGATGATCTTGAAAATATACTAACGCAATAATTAATTTAAAGCATTAATGATTTTTTTTCAATTGTACTCACAAACACTACGTTCTAGGTATTTTATGTATAAGTATAGATACTTCATGTTTATTAAAGCTTATACCAAAATCAAAACAGACATATTAATAAACAAAATAGACCTGATATTTTGTATACGATAAAAAAGAAAATATTATTGCGTTGATTGAAATAGATATAACTAGCCTTGACAACTTAACTGAAGTTGAGAATTAAAAATATACAAAGTATGGCATCTTGGCATACGAAGTTGGTTTAATTTACAAATTTAAAACAAGAATGATACCATATGTAATGACTTGAGTGGAGTGGCTACAAAATTATATAAAAAAATATGTCAAGCAGTAAAAATCCCAGACGAAGTAGAAGTATACATGCAATCTCTCACACACCGCAAGACACTTGAACTTATCCCATTTGAAAGTAGAAGAACAGATGACGAAGATAGACCAGAGGAAGGTGTCAAAAGATTATCAATGAGTTGTGCAATATTCCCAATATCCTGAACACGTCTAAATAGATAAAATTGATAATAAGAAAATTAATATATAAATAAATAAAATTTCTAATTAATTATATTAACAGCGCAAACAACTTCCTATGCATGTCATTATTACTGTTCATTTAAGCCAGAACAAACATAGCTTTTAAATTAAGAAGCTTGCTTAATCACAACAAAATGCGCAAATAAAGGTTTGGAATTCATAAATTATGAAAAATTAATTCTTGAAAAAACCAATTCTGTTATATTCGCATCGCAAAAATACGAAAACCAGTCAAGCAATGAATCTTTTAATATTTACAATTGTATAAACTTTCATCTGTTTATGTGAGAAAGTAAATTTAAAAATTTTATTTTCCTCACATTTTTATGTGTTACATTTTGCTAGTATATATATTAAAAAGCAATATTTTTAAATTTAACATATATTTTCTTGATATTAACTTTTAACAAAGTCTATCCAAATGATTTTCTTTCGAGTAGTAAAAGCTTTTTTCCCATTTATCAGGTACTTTTAATATATAAGTTTAAATTAATTTCTTATTGTTGTGTGATTAGCACATTATATGCTCTACATTGCAATATATTGATGATAAGCATTTTTACTATGAAAACATATAAGTATTTTAACTACAATTCATGGCATGGAGCTTCAAGCTTGAGAAATCTCTGTTATTGAACACTAAATGTCACCAGTATACTATAATGTTTATAATCTGGTTTAATTGCGTTTATGCGAAAGAAACGAAAAAAATATATTGATATCGTTTTAAACTGCAAAAATAAAATTATGAAGAGAAAGGGGGATTTTTGATTTGAAATCATCAATCCTTCAAGGTAAAGCTGGAAAGTAAAAAGTTAAGGATGAATATGATTGCATTCAAAATAATTACATTTTTAGGTTTATTTATATTATAATATTTAGTTTTGATGCTTATCAAATATTTAGTGATAATTATAATAATATTTCGCAGTAGCGATGGCTGTGAAGTGTATATACTCGACCTATAATAATCAATCCGAATGATTAAAAGGTAAATCCTTCACTTATAGAGACTTTGATAAACTATAAAACTTGTAATTAATACTGCTTATCTGCCGGGAATATAACGAGCGCTTTTAGGTCGGCCGACAGTAAAAGAAAGCTCTCGCATCAAAAATACACTTAATCTTGGTTCTATAAGAACTTGACTGAACCCCCAAATGCAATTGGATGCAATAAAAACCAGTATTGAGATGTTTTCATCGTGGGTATGAATCGATCGGCATAGTCAACACCGTTAATATTTTAATTGTATTTTGCAAATTTTTATTTGAAAAAAATACTACAAAGAAAGTTTTTAATTGTACAAAAATCACAGCACAACCTTGTAGAAAATTCTTGATCATATGTAAACAACCAATCATTGGCATTTTTTTTTACAATTCATTGATAACTTTGCAGATGTTTCGTCCAATACAAGTGTGCAGGCCATAATATAAAGTACGATGAATTTCAGACGAAAAATCTATAGTAATACTAAACTAAAAAATTTAGGCAGATTAGAAAAGGCAAATAAATATTTATTTTTTTTTTTAAATTTTTATATCAAAAAGCCTTTAAGATTTTAAGTATATACAAAAATTTAATTGAAAATAAACGGGTAGACCTTCACGAGGCTTTAAGAAATATTTTCATAATATATGTTCTGAAATATAATTTGCCGAACTTATTCAGACTAAAACCGGCTTTTATAGACCATATTCATTTTAATATAAACCTAAGAACACTTGCAATTACAATTAAGTTTATATGCGCTTAAATATGAAACTAAACTTTTATTTGTTAAATCTACATGTGTTTATAAACACACACAGACATAATTACAGCAAATTTTATCATATTTTTCAAGATAGCGTTATACTATTCTTTCCTGATATTAAAACATTTTTTAAATCTTGATATATAATAGTCCCAATACACTTTATAAACAAGGCAGTGTAATTTATTACTCCAAAATACAGAGTAAGCATAATCAAATATTTGAGCATGCAACTTATATAAGTATATGAAAATAGAAAGGGATTTTTTTATAATATAGATTTCAGAAAGTTATATATTAAAAATAATTATGGTGGTATTTTTATAAATTCCGAAGCTAGGAAAAGGCTTAGCTTTTTTTTATATAAATACCAAATAATTATGAATTTCATTTGTTGTGAAAAAAACATTTATGCATTGAAGGATGAATTTTATAAAATTGTAGCTAGATACAGGAAGATTATAGATATCCACCCAATAAAGCAAGAAGTAATTGTTAATTCTAGAAAAAAAGGTATTAATGTGCAAAAAAATTAGAAAAAATGCGTGGATTGATCTATAAGAACAGCTTAATCGTTTTATTGATCCAGTAAAACATAGAAAGTTTTTTAAAGCCTCCTATGCTAAGAAAAGCCCATTCGAATGCCGAAGTAAGGTGGAAAGTTATTTTATTGCGTTTTATAATAAAAGCCAAGGCTAATTGTTCCATAATCCAGTTGAATTAGAAAACAATTACAATAAATTAAAAATTGAACTTATCAATAGAACATTTCAAATTTATTTAATCTATAAAAAAATTCCATAGTTAAAAAAACATCGCAATGATCATTTAAAAATCTCGAAATTTAATTGAATACTCAATTTTCATAAAATAACCAATAATAGACAGCTGTTAAAAAAGATAAAAATATTCTTGATTTAGAAAATTTAAAAAGCAATGCAATAATCATCAAATAGAATTGCTTGGGCAAAATCTGACTGCAAAAGCTTGGATATATAAAATTATTTTTAAATAAATGGGATAACTTAGAAACAAAAATTCTATAAGATTAAATAAGCCTTTAAACTTTTGAAGGAATAATCTTAATGCGTAAGAAGGATCCAAAATACATTTTCTAAAAATTAAAACTACAGCTAAAACATATATGCAGTGACCACCACGACTATATTTAGCTGTAAATATGCCCGATAATTGCGTTTTATAAATAATTAATCTACTATATGAAATAGATTATGGTTTAATCAGATGATTTGATCTAATAAATAGCATATAAAAAGACGTACGAATATCAATATACATGAATAAAGCACTTATTTAAGAGTAAATATATGTTGGATTATCCTTTTATTGAGAAAATCGAATATTCTACATCCATATGATTTACATAATAGGCTATCCACATTAATGCACGTAGTATGTTAATTTAAATTTTTTAACCTTTGAATCTTCCAATTAGCTTCTTCTATTATATTTATATTACATCATTAATATACAAATGCAAGACAAAGATTATCCCATATTTATAACATGGGACAGTGTGGTGACACGATATCATAGAAGGTACCTGAAGGAACTAGATGTCACGAACCAGGTTGAGGCATATATTCAAACCTTGGGATTGAGAAAAACCCTTGAATTAATAAATCTTGAAAGAAGGTGGGGTATTCAAGAAGACTTTGGAGAGGAAAGATAGCCGAAAGTATAAATACGCTGTGCGTACAGAGAATCAAGCAACCTGTGCCTGAGAACAAAAACTAAAATTACAACTATAAACCTGGCCCATAAATAAAAAATATGTTATTTATATTACATATAATAAAAGAAAGAAAAATTTTCTTTGTAAAAAATATTATTATTGTTTAATGTCTTTTAATTAGGTACATGGACCATCTAAATACTTTTGGTATGCATTATTTTGTGCCATAAGAGGGCTCAAATATATTTAATTCGAACCAATAAATATGATCTAGTTTTGAAAGAAATTTCTTTGCGGCATTCCCGTTGTATTATTAATATTTGGAATATTTAATTTACCTTGGGCTGATCTTTTTAATAAATCAAAATGGGGAACTTCATGCCTATTAGGCTTAAAAGAATATGCTCTGTATCACAAAATAGAATAAAAATATAAAATTTATATAAATGAGTCTTTGAAAAAATTGGTGTAATTTAACCTATCTTATTCGTAAAATCAATAAAATAAAATCAATATAAATCAATTTAACTTTGAGATTTAAACTTAATTAAGACTTAACTCGGATATTTTATTTATTTACAGCCAGAACCTACTTTCAGAGACACCATTAATTATATATTAAAATCATATAATGTTATTCAATCAGCGTTCACAATAATAAATTTAAATTAACCAGTGCTCATTTTGGGTCCATGAATTATGTCACTCAAATCGTATATATAAAGAATTTTTTAAAAATTATTCTTCCCTAAAATAAAAAGCAGTCTTTCAATATTAATACACAATTTTAAATACGATTTTTTCGGTACAATTAAATCAAGAAAGCAGAAACATAAGAACATCCACAATATAAAAATTCATTAAAACTATATCCAGTCTTCAGCTAAATTAAATACAAAATATATTATTTATATTTTGCGAATGCGCATTATTTATATATCATATTTAAACTTTTCCGATGGTATGCAATTTGATAAGTTTTCATTTAAATAAAAACAACACAATTATATACTACTTTATTCTAAAAATTCGAATTCAACCTAAAAAAAACATTTTAGATTCGTCTAGCAATTTCTGTTACAAAGAAACATTCCGGATCAAAATATAAGTTACAGACGGCCCTATATGTCTTCTTTTGAGATTTATATTGCACTATGTATCATAGAAAAAGCATAAAAAGTCTTCACATTTAGTCGATGAAACGAAATTGCAGTTTATTAAATACATTGTATATTTTTTTATTGTTTATTATATACATTGAAAATATTGAAGATAAATTATTATATCGGAAAATTGATATGTTTCAGTTCATATGTACATCAAAAAATAATTACATTTTCAATTATGATTTCTCAAAAATTTAATCATCAATTGTTATATCAAAATTTTGAAATTTAGAACAAAACGGTGAAATGATAAAATGTGAATTGGCAGAACAAAAAATCGTAGATATTGTAATTCGATTTATGCGTAATCGGTTCAGACTAATATTAAGAATATAATAAAACGAAAACTCATATTTGAGTAGAAATTTAACATAGTGATTTAACATAAACGGATTCATGAATAAATGTGACCAATAATATAAAATAGATTAGAATTGATGATGTATTATTTATTGATTTATCTTTCAGATAAAAACAAATTCGACATTGAAAATTCAATTTTAATAGGATGATTTTATAAATACTTGTTTAGATCAATTCAGCTTTATATAAATCGAAATTAATAAGCAAATACCCAATGAAGTTGATTTTAACATTATCGCTGTTATGTAAATCATATGGGGCACGGAGATCGGATTCAAAACTATGCAGAAAAAATAAAAAAGGATGGTCGAGAAATCACGATAGACAAAAAAAAGATTGCGACGACGATAATTTAGAAATCTTATTACGCGAAAATTCGGAATTAAGCGAATCAGAAATTACCTACAGTTTACAATTTGAATATCTTACTGATTATAAGATTCAAAGTACATTAATTGCGAATTATTTGAATAAATTAGAAGGCAGCATAAAAAGCCATAAGGAATACACTACTAAAAAATCTGTCTTTTTTGTCAAAGGTGAAAAAACAGAGTCTAAATTTTACAGCTTCAGGCGAAGAATATTGTTGACTTTTTTTCGTCCACAATTGAAAAATGTTGAACCGAAATTTGATGATTTTTCACCGCATTATTTCGTAATTTTAGACACTTTTAGACCTCTGTGTGTTATTTTTCCAAGTTTCATGGTTCTGATGTTTCGTTTTATTGAAGACTGCACCTGGGAAAATTTCTCGAAAAAAAATAACTTTTTACATGATGAAGCAACTGATATCTATGAAAATTTTTTTAACTTACAGTACGATAAACTTGATACTTTTATCAATTATTATCATAATTTCAATTTGAAATTAAAAAAAATAATAAAATTGAGCTGTAAGGACGTATTGAAGGATAGAATGAATATAAGAACGATTCTTAGAATTAAGAATTATAAAAATTACCATTTGTAAATAAAAATATATGAATATATCTATGCCCTTGGGGCATTATTTTTACCAGATTTCAATCTAACATTTTACAGCAACTGTATGAAACAAATGAAAAGCTATAAAAATATTCAACTAAAAGGGGTAGAAAAATGTGATTTTCAAAGTATGCTTCATACTTCATTTTTTTTATCATTTCTTTTGCAAGAAAACGAATTAGAAAAATGTAAAATCGATATGAAAACGTTATTTCCTGTATGTATTGGTAAATGTTTTAGATCATTTACGCCATCACAGGCCTATTTCACGATGATTTTAAATCGGATACAGATTTTTTATCATAAATTTAAGATATTCGCAAAAGATTTTTCTTATGTAAATCTTTATTTTGGAACCAATGGTTTAAATACCTTTTCATCTAGAAGCTACAAGAACAAAATATGTCTGAAAAAAGATAAAAGAGTGGTTGAAATGCGAAAAATAGATGTTCTTGCGTGTATTTTAGACATTATAAACTACAATATACTGCGTTAAGCTATGTGAAACAGAAAACTAATGAAAGGAGTCTATTTTTTTTTGTAAAAACCATTAAACTAGCCATGTAGAATCTTGATTAAAAAACAGCAAAAAAAAACTTAAAAAACAATTTTTTTAAGCTCCATTAATTGTTAAAGGCCCGGCAAATAAAAAACCTCTATCTTTTTGTAAATAGAAGCAACACATGATAAGATATTCATGGGTCAAACATAAATGGTTATATTATATTTTTTATATAGATAAATCGTAAAAGGCGTGAAATTTTGATTCTTAATCAAAGCTGGGTCTTTCATTGCGCATATTATTTTCTCTATCGTATAATAAATTTCATTTTTTAGCGTATTTGAGCCGGATAATTCGATCCGTAGTTAAAGAATCAAGACTTTTGATGCCGTATTTTTATTATAATTTTAAAGACTATAGGCTCGTCCAAGAACAATTCATTTTAAATGCTAATTTATCTAGTGATATAAACCACACAGAATTTTACGACTGTTTTTAATTTAAAAACCCATTTATTTTTTGGTTTTGATGTAATCTAACTGATCATCATATAATTCAGAGGGATATCATAAAATTTACACTCATAAACATCTGTATTTATAATGAATTTTACATTTAATGATGCAAGCTTAAATTAATAAACAAAGCTTCATAGGTAATTATATTATTATATATTTCCAATTGTGATATTATTTTACAATCTTTTAAACTTCCATGATATTTTCTTTTAAAAAAATTCCCCTTTTATAATATAGTTTCCAATGAAATTTCTTTAAAAACTTTGTACAGTGAATAACAAATTGGTTTCTGTCGAAAATACTTCACATTTACACCAGAAAAGTATGTCCGAGTAAGCAATTGTTAAAGGCTTAAATATATCCTAAAACAATCTTTTTACAATTTCGTAAAAAATTTCGCTGATTACCCTCTAATTTCATTGTAAAATCGACATTTTATATTATGTTGATGATCTGAAAATATACTAACGCAATAATTAATTTAAAGCATCAATGATTTTTTTTAAATTGTACTCATAAACACTACGTTCTAGGTATTTTATGTATAAGTATAGATACTTCATGTTTATTAAAGCTTATACCAAAATCAAAACAGACATATTAATAATTACAAAATAGACCTGATATTTTGTATACGATAAAAAAGAAAATATTTTTACGTTGATTGAAATAGATATAACTAGCCTTGACAACTTAACTGAAGTTTAGAATTAAAAATATACAAAGTATGGCATCTTGGCATACGAAGTTAGTTCAATTAACAAATTTAAAACAAGAATGATACCATATGTAATGACTTGAGTGGAGTGGCTACAAAATTATATAAAAAATATGTTAAGGTGTTAAAAATCCCGGACGAAGTAGAAGTATACATGCAATCTCTCACACTCCGCAAGACACTTGATTTTTCAGATTTGAGTGTAGAAGAACAGATGATGAAGATAGACCAGGGGAAGGTGTCAAAAGATCTTTAATGAGTTGTAAAATATGCCTAATGAACTGGCTTCTTTCATCGATATAATTTATGGGTATAATTCTGGTTTTTGTTCTCGAGCACAACTTACTTGATTCTCTGCGCGTACAGCGTATTTATAATTTTAGTTATCTTCTCCTCTCTAAATTCTTCTTCAATACCATTCCTCATTTCGAGGCCTATTAATTTAAGGGTTTTCTCAATCCAATGGTTTGTATATATGTCTCGATCTGTTTCGTGAAACCTAGTTCTTTCAGGTACCTTTATGATTTGTGTCACCACATAGTTAGATGTTATAACATATGGGATAATAATTAAACATAAAAAGCAATATATATTTTATTGATTAATATCAAAAATAGTGTTGAAGTATGGTGGAAGTATAATTCTTGATAAATAAATCCATAGAAAGGCGTGAAGAGGATTTGATTAAAATGATCATAAATATGTTTGAGATAGAGAGATGAATGAACAAGTTTTGAAAGGTGAAGATGTATAATGGATGGATGTGAAGAGGATGGGATTTACTAAAATATCAAAATAGGTTGAGGAAGATACTTTAATTGATGATTTTTGAAAACAGAAGAGGAATCGAGGAAGATTATTAAGAGAATAAAAAGAAATAAAGTATAGGTATTAGTCTCTTACGAACCATCTAAAATTTTCATTGATTGAAAAAAGAAAAAGGTATATTTCGAAGCTAATCATATATATATTCATATAAACCTCCAATGCATTAATATTTGTCATTAAATGGATATACGGGATCATGATAAATTTTTTTTAATTATAAAAAACGAATAAGAAATTAACACTAACCAGTGGATAAATTTAACGACTTTGAATTTATTAATAGTTCAAATAATATTAAAATTACAATAATTAAATATAAGTTTCTAAAAAAATAATGTATGTGTTATTTTAAAATTAAAAAGCACAATTAACTAAATTTTTTATGTAACCGCAGCAAATTAATTATATTAAATCATGTGCCCCTATTTAATATGACAATTGAGTGGATACTCCGATTAACTCCTACATTTCCATCATTCACAGAAACAGAAATAACGAAAATACTGGATTATACTGTAGGCTCTTTTAAATTAGAAGTTCTCAACTTGGATATTCCACTCTTTAAAGTAATTGCTAGCAAGCATCAGATTGATTATCTTGTTGAAAGGTCAATTTTTTTGAAATCTGTATCCATACTTCTAACACCTTCACAAAGTTTTTCAAGCTCTGTTGAGCTTTTAGAAAATTGGAAATATTCTGATGAAATTGATGTATTTTGCACATTGACCAATGAAAAATCACCAAATGACAGATTAATAGGCTGTGAATATTCATTTACTAAATCATCGATGAAAAATCCCAGACTAATAAACAATAAATTAATTATTGGTGAGAAACTAGAAAATATAGACCAAAGAGAAATTGATTTACCCATAAATAAGGAATTCGATCAAGATAAGAAAAAATATGACGAAAAAATAAACAATTTATCATTAAAAAAATGTTTAAAATTCACCCGTGCTAAAATAAATATAAAGAAATATGGAAGTCCACTATCGTCGTCCGATCGCCTAGCCTTAATAGAATCAAACTCTCATTATATAGATCCATACGCCATAGACCTCACAAACCCAGAAATAATTCTTCAAGTACATATTACGAAAACCATTTTATATAGATCAGTTCTCTATAAAAATAGCACAAGAAAAAAGATGCTAAAATGTAGGATACCATGTAGACCCTTTATAGGTGTAACCTGTATGGACTGGGAACTAAGTATATTCATGGCAAATATATGTAACATAAACTCATCTACATTAATTTGTGACCCCTTTATTGGTAGCGGCGGTGTCGCTCTAGCCTGTGCATGGTTTGATGCAAATATAGTTGGGATAGATATAGATAAAAAGGCTTTAATAGGACATAATATCCAAGTGAGCAATGTTAAAACTGCTTTGAAGGGTTTTAATATCAAGAATAACTTTGATTTTATTAGAAAAGGAAACAAAGTCTGTTGTACAATTATTGGAAATACTTTATGTCCTCCTCTTAAAACAAACGCCGGGTTTTTATTTGATGCCGTTCTTTGTGACCCGCCCTATGGTGAACGCATTAGTTTGAAGGGGCTCGATCTTGAGGTATATTTGAAAATGTTAAGAAATTTTTGTGATATGTATTTAAAAATTGATGGGTGTGTTTGTTTTTGGGCACCTCAGAGTTATAGTGATTTTGTTTTCAGCATTTTTAGGGGATTCGAGCAAAAGGTCATGGTTGTGCAGAAACTGAGGACGATCGAGAGAATTGTTTTTCTTTACACAAAAAAGTTATAAATTTCCGATATAGATATTTTTTATTTGGAAGTATATATTTAATTATTTATTTTTTGCTATATTGATTAAAAAATCTTCAGTGGAAGTTACATTCGACTGATTTCCAAATAAACTATATACAACAGGAATTATAGCATTTTATCGCATTTATAGAATTATACATATTTAACATAAGAGCCTTTTTTGCTTATTCAAAATTTAAAAAAGAATAATTTCGTAATGACTTATCTAGAAATAAAAATTCTGGGTTTTGTCTGATTTGAAGTTCATTATTTTTTAATAATTTCTGTATTTGTATACACACCAGAACAAAATATAAATTTTTTAATCTAGTTTGCTTGTTGTTTACATCTATTGCAGATTTATAACTATTGTGTATCAAATATAGCGTTTATCAATAGGGACTAACTTTAATATGTATATTATTCGAAGATATTCTTTTTTTATAACTTAAACTGTAAAATTCAATATTTTTTGGCATTGCAAACATTTCTATAGATTTCTATTACTAATACAATTTTTTATAAGTTTTTGCTTGAGAAAAAACATTTATACAACCCAAATGTTCGCAAAAATATAAACATTAGAGATACTTTACAAGATTTCTTAATCACTATATGCTTTAGCATATAAAATTATATGGATTTAAGTGAATAAATTGATATAAATAATATATATTATACAAAATTTCTTTCACAAATAATCAGTCATTGTTTTCGGTCCTATATTTCAAAAATTTTAATGAAAATTGATCTTTTTTTACAACAGAATTTATTAAAAGTCACCTAAAAGCCCACATTTTTTCACTGTTTTACCATTGGCTTATATATAAAATACATTTTATAAATATATGCTAGAAATTTAACAAATATAATATTTTTGCATTTTTCAATATAATTTCTATGATTAAATAAGCTAATAAACTATTCTTTTGTTTTCTTTGTTTTATGCAGAGAGAAAAGACTGGTGTAAATTTAATAGTATAATTTTCATATTGAAATTCCACAGATTTCGCATGTAATTATTGATTTACTATAATTTAAAGCCTTGATTCATCTGATTTTTTTTAATTTACATATGTATTTCTTGAAATATTTTATTCGTCTTGACACAACAAATAGTGTTAATTTTTGTTCATGTGTTTACTAAATTATATTCAGATGATAAATATATTTTACTAGGATCTAGTAATTTAGTTATTCAAATGAAATTGTAACAACTATGATATTTTAGATACAATGTATTAAAATTTTGTGTTTATTTAATGAAATATAGATAGAATATTTTCTGTTATGCGTGGCATTATTAACAATTACATAACCTTATAAAAATTGCTACCGAGATGCACTAAGATTTGAATAGTTGTGATTCGTCAAGTAAATTATTAAGTCTTCTTAAATCTTTTAAGTTGGTCTAAAAACACATAACTAGCCATAAATGGTATTTAATTTTCTATATAAATTGTTAAATGTATGTTTTATTTACTAGATTCCTTTTTCTTCTTTTAAAGCATTAATTTTCTCTATATTGATTAATTTTCATTATTATAGTCTTAAAAGTTAATTTCCTCATTAATAAAATTTTTTCAATTTCTCAAGTATTTTACACTAATATTTAATTTTTAAAATGGAGTTTTAGCTTGGTCAGTTATATTCAGGCTTCTTTCTTGTTTGATTTTATAATAAGACTCGCTTTTAACACCTTTGTTGTGATGAATAGTCACTTGCATACATATTTTCGGGCAATTTTGAATAAAATATCATTCATTACTAAAAAAAGAACATGGTGTAAATAAATGTACATAATGGCTTTCTAACTTTTTTTTAAATTTTTGTTTAGAATTAAAAGGAATTTTCTTATTTTATTTTGATTGTATAATGCTTTAAATTTACCAAGATTTTTTTTATATTATAAAGGAATAGACGTATAACTTAGTACTTTTTCATGGTAGGATATTTTTTAAACTTCTTAACAATTTTATTTTGGTAAATAATATTTCCTAATTTTTTTAGAGAAAATGTATTTAAATCAATTTAATTTTGATTAACGTTCGATAAAATAACAATTTAATTTTAAAGAATTTTCAATTTCTTGTTTTATTAAGGTATAAATACGGATGATAATTAATATAAAAAAACGGAATTTCATATATTCAGATTAAAAAAATGGTCGAAGAATATTTCGCATACTAATATATAATTTTTGCCCATATTATGCCAAGGCTGGAACTTTTTCGCACGAGAAAAATGGAATTTACAGATTAAAAATTTGCATAAAAATATACAAAATACATAAATTAATGTATTTAATATGTATGTCACTATTAATTTGAAGACCAAATAATAGTAATTTTATGTAAAATAAATTGTAAAAAAAATATAGTTTTATACAAAGCCTTTTAACACTTGCAATAAACACATCTTTTCGGAAAGCAAAACAAAAAAAGTGTATTTTTGGAATTTTTTTTGTTAAAAACAGAAATAAGCAGGCTCTAAATAGCTTGATTTTCGATATTTTTTTGTTAAGTATATCTCCATGTAACTCAATGCACATTCTTTTAAAAGTTTCCCGTTTTAATAAAAAAACTTCATATTTCTAGATGAAATGAATAAAAATTGTAATTTTTGTTATGATTCCAGCATCATTAAAAAAAACCAGGATATAAAACGAATTGATTTATATTTTATACTAATTTTAAGATAGAAAATAAAATACAATCATTGGGTCTATAATTAGAAGACCAGAAATAATCTGTAAGAAATATCATGGGTAAATATATAAATTAATTTACTAAATATGCATCAAAGAGCATTTGACAATATTTTCACGGGAAAAAATATTGATGACTACATTGACACAATATTTATACACATAGATTTTGATAGAGGTGTATTTCTGACATAAAAAATATTTAAAAAGAAATTTTTTTACAGGCTTGCTTTTGGATTGTTCATTCAGGTATATTACGCTGCTGTCAAAAATCCATATAAATGTTAGCCAATCTTATATTTTTTATACTTATAAAGTATTTATAAAAATAACTATGCTGCGATTGCACGATAAAGACCTCACAAAAAAAATTGTGTGCTTTAAAAGAAAGAATAAATAGGATAATAAAATATATAATGTGGTAGAAAAAAACAATAAAGACCAGTGTACATAAAATATTGATTTTTTAGTCAAATGATGAATTTTTATAATATTTGAAAAAATGGTATTTGAATATAAAAAAAAGGTGATTGCTTTTAAAACATTTTTTTCTTGCTTATTGCATAAAATTCAACTTAAAAATCAGCGAATATTATTTAAGCGCCTCCATTCATTCTAAATTCAATTATTCGAGTCATTTTATTTTTTTGAAATATATAGAGTATTTTTTTTGTAGATTCGATAAAATTAAAACTATAAAACATCAGATAAATTAAAACAAAATTTATAAGGAGATAAAATTGTGGTAAAAATTAACCTAAAAATGACTTTACAAAGAAGCTAATTATTTGCGATATATAATTTTTCGGCCAAAAAAATTATGAATCTATCTCTACAAAATCATTATTTTGTAAGATTCTGTTATCTAAAGAGCATGGAATTATAATTAACTATGATAAAAACACAAGTATTGCATATAAAAAATTTAGTACTTTGATTGAAATATTGATATTTGAATATAAATATTTTTAAAATAAATCAGATCAAAAGCCCATCAAGCACACGAAAAGTAATTAGTTCGCATACAAATGAATATCGAAAAAAATGTATGCCTTAGATACACAAAAGTAGCTACTTTTTATATATAATCCTGCACATACTAGAAAATTTGAAGTTCCAATAATAAAGCTTTTTTCTTATAAATCATAATAAACTGTAAATTTTAAACGATGCCTCTATTTTGTGGATTTTGAGTCCCTTTATAATAAATATTGCTACAGTTGAAAAAATATTTAGATGAATGATAAAATGCATATAAAGTTTGGCTAAAAAAAATTTTTTCTGTGTGTTTTTTATAATTATTTTTCGACTTTATTTATCCAAACTATTTTTAATTAATTACGCTAGAATTATCATAAATAAAAAAATCAGTTATTTATAATATAAATTTAGTAAATTCTCCTTTTTTTGTGTATAGAATGCAATATTTTTTTAATTTTATTTATGATCTATTCAACTACATCTAAAATTTGAATTTCCGCCATAAAGATGCAGATTAACTTCAGCAACAAATTTTCTGTTCATAAAAAACATTCCAAAAATATGAACTAGATTACATTCTTGGCTATTCATTTGATGTATAATTGCCATATATTTCAGATACGTAGTTTATTTTCTACGCAATAACATTAAAATTTTACATAAACTATACATAATTGAACATATAACTTTTGTAGTAAATTCAAAAAACCCAGAATTTAATAGTACATCATCTTAAAGAATCAACAATGAAGTTTATGTTTAAATCACTTTTTTATGTTATAGATTTAGGTCTAATATTTCAAATATTTATAAAAAACCTCCTTAATAAAATAAAATGTTCTTCGACTTTTTATTATACTCATACATTCTTATCATCATAAGACCATATTTATTTTACTTATTCTATATTTATTTACATCACATAAACCGTCTCTTTGATAACGTTTTAAACATTTTACCCAGCGAAATTTTTGTTTGGCTTTTAGTCACAATCTTTTTTTATTAAAATCATCCATAAATATAAATATTTTCTTAAATAGTAATATATAAAATCATTTTTCTATTTTAAGAAAAATTTTAATGTAATTTTTATGTCTACATCAATTAAAAATCGTATAATAATTATTTAGTCTACCATTATTTGAATAAGTTTCTCTTAGTTAATTACCTATTAATAAAATAACTACCATTTGAATTTAATTCTACTTTTAATAGCAATTTGCATAATAAAAAAAGATTTTTTATATCCTAAATATATAAAAAGAGCTATTTATTTTATATGATAAATTTTATCAGTATTTTTTTATTAAAAAATCAAAAATATATATTAAGCTAGCTATGATTCATATTTCTTCATAAATATCGGTGAACCCCATCGAAGTTGACCAATAATTTAATTCGAAATAACATATGATTGTAATTTATATATATTTAAAGCATACAGGGTTGTGATAAAATTTAAATAAACAACTTATCATTGCTGTGTGATATATTGCAAAAGTTTCATAAAATTCAAGTCTTATTGCAGACAAAATCAAAAAATATAAAGATATTGTAATAAATTTTTATTTGATATAATAAATAATCATTATTTAGTCTAAAAAATATTGTGAAATAAATTATTATCAGAATGTTTAGTATGTCGAAATTAACAAAGCCTCAAAATTTGTTTGATGCAGTTAAATGTATATAATAAAGCACAAAGATAGCCATTCTGCGTTATTAAAGCAATCAAAACGAAAAAATAAGCGTCTTAAATGTGTTTTGTCGTATTGGAGAAATAAAAATTGATTCTAGGCATCACAGAATGATTTATTTATATAAATGTAAATTTTCAAAACGCATTAAATAGCAAAAACACGAACTAAGCCTAAAGAATGTACTGCAAATCTTGGATTTATCACAAGTTTAAAAATTGTAAATATGCAAGATTGAATATTTTTAAGAAAATTTATTGCTCTGCAGATTAATTTTAGACCCCCATAACTTTTAAATATGTTTTTAATTTATGGGCTAAATTTATAGTTGTGATTTTAGTTTTTTTTCTCTGAAACAGCTTGCTTGATTCTCTGTACGCACAGCGTATTTTTACATTCAGCTATCTTCTCCTCTCGAAAGTCTTCTTCAATACCCCTCCTTCTTTCGAGACCTATTAATTCAAGGGTTTTCTCAATCCCAAGGTTTGAATATATGCCTCAACCTGGTTAATGACATCTAGTTCCTTCGGGTACCTTTTATGAAATTGTGTCACCACACCGTTCCATGTTATAACACTTGATATTTTTTTTGTCTTGCGCTTGTATATATATAACAGGTCGATACTAGCAGGTTATATTTTGTAAATTTTTCGTTTTCAACTTTTTTTTTAATGTCAATACTTGTCAAGCCATTTCGATAAGAGTGATGCAGTTCTTCTTTTTGTCATATATGCAAATATAAGGTCTGTCATTCGATTACTGGATGTCTGTTTTAATTCTTGTATCTAATTTTATCACAGAAAATTCGTTTTAGATTATTTCTTGCGCAGAGTGTCTGCTTTTTCTTAATTTTTTTGAAATTATATTTTCTTGCCAACATAAAGTGAAGACATCTTAGAATCTCGTTGTGTCTTCTTGCATAGTTATGGCAAAGCATTTTTTACATCTGCTTGCTAAGTGGTCGACAATCCTATAAGAGTCGTTACAGTGCCAAATCTTGATCTTTTTCCGATTTAAAATTTTCTATTCAAAATAAAACAGAACCTAGATGACTCTTGTGGTCTGATATTTCCATATTGTAGCCACTTTGAGGATCCAATATTTCGAGATTTTAAATTTTTATGCACATTGAAGAGTTTTTTATGCAGTATTTTTTATGTAGTATTTTATGTTGTATTTTACACAATAAACTCTCTTTTTGTTTTAATTTATACACTGATGATCTATGTCGCATTTTGTTTTGAGAAATTAATTAATTACGGATAGGTTGGTCGCATTTTCATTTTTAATTTTAATATTTTAGCTTTTCAGGGTGATTTTCCTTCTTCTTGGCTCTGAGTTTTATATGGTTGGTAGAGTATTCTTTCGGAACTAAACTCTATATTTCTTAATCCCCGTCTTAGTTCATTTCTTTTGAGATATAATCATTCTTTATTAGATGGCTGCAAGTCTATTATATTTTCTATTAGTATTCGCCAATTTCATCGTCTAGCTTTCTAAAGTCTTCTGGTTCTAGCTTTAATATACCTACGTAGTAGTTTATAAGTGATATTGCATTTATATTTAGCACTTTAAAAATATTTTTACCATTTCGTTTTGTTTTGCTTTTCTGCAAACTCTTTCTAGCATTTCTTTTCTAATTTATTCCATCGTTCAGGGTTTAGTTCTCGATTTGGAATCTTCCAGTATCCCGAGATATTTATAGCCATATTTTACTTCTATAACTGTGGCAATATCTTTGCAATTTATATTGTTAGTAGCTGTTTTGGAATGTTAATTTCCATTCCGATACATCTGAAGAATTTTTGCTTCATTGGACATTAGTTTTAAGTTACTTTCTTCTTTCGACATATCTTTAAATCGTCAATGAAAAGGAAATGATTAGTTGTAAATGTCTTCTTTTCAAGGTTAATAATAATTGATGAAAACATTTCATTTAATCGGCGCCTTAGCGGATCCATACAAAGAACAAACAGTATTGGAGATAGACTATCCCCTTGTATAATCCCCTTTTCATTTTTTTTATCCATTATTTCTTCATTGTTTAATCTTGAAAATAACTTTAAGTTTTTTGTTAGTTTAGATATAAAGGCAATCATCCATTCTTGTATGTTAAGATTTTTTAAGCAGGACAGAAGATACTCGTGGCCGATTGATTCAAATGCTTTTTTGTCGTCGAACCATGTTACGTGTAATATATTATTATGCTAACTGTTTATTGAAATGTTTATCATGGCTTGTTCTTTAGCTCCCTGTACCCTTCTGACCGTCCCAAGTTGGTTTTCCGATAGTAGATTTCAGGATTCGACGTCTTTCTGTAATATCATTGTGAGAGCTTTAGTTATAAATTCGTATAAGTTTACCATGTATGTTATAGACCTGAATTCCAATCTATTAAAAACTTCTTTTTTGGGTATGAGGTATGTGATCCCAAGTAGAACCAATTTTTCACCTCTTTGTTTTCAAGGCATATTGATTTTACTGTTTCATATAATATTGGGTACAATTTTGTAAATTTTTTGATGAAGAAGTTATATATAACATCGCATCCAGCAGCTTTCCAGTTAGGTAGGTAGTTGATGATCTGGAAAAATTATGTTTCGGAGATAAAAACCATTTGAGGTGTGTTTTATAGTAAGTTTTTGCGCAGATAATTATCGAAGTTCAATATTTCTGTGCTTTTAGGCCACATATTTGACCAAAATTAAAAAATATTTTCTTTATGTGATGGATTTTCGGTTACACTGTATCTATCAATTCCCTGTAAATTGTATTATGTTGACTTCGAGCAGGCAGATTGTTTTTGTAAATTCTTTACTTTTTTCATATTGCTCTATCTGTTTTTTTATCATCCTTATCCTATCGTTATTTTTACTAATCACTTCAATGACATCATTTTTTTTTGTCAAGTATCTTATTATGTTGTCTCATGACTTTTCTTAGAATTTCTCTCACTTTCTGCGAGTTTTCCTGGGTTTCTTACGTAGGATTTGAGGGTTGTTTTCATTTGATCATACTTTTTATTTTTTCCTCCTTTATTAATACGTAGTTTAATACTTCCTGGACAGATATTGATGTTAATTCTCCGTAACTCTTTTGGACAGCTTGCAAGATCTTTGCTATATCGCACATGTTTTGAGGGCGGTGGTTAGTGATATGCGCATTAACCGCTTTATTCAAACCTTCAATTACATCACCTTTAACTTTATATAGGTTATTTCCCTTGTTCTACGGAGGTTTGTGATTTCCGTATTATCTAAGTCCGTCAGTACTCTAAGAAATGTATATTTGCATCTATCCAGGGAATGCAATGGTTAAATGTTTTATAGTCTTCCTCTTTATATTTTTGTTTTCTTTTTTCGTTTCTATTTATTTGAACTTGCGGACTTGTCCCCATCATTATCTTTCAGAAAGTTTGATGATTTGGCTTTAATTTCAGATATGCTTCTTAACAAGAAAAAAAATACTTGTGACCCTTTAGAAACTCTTTCCAGCCAGATCTCGGCATTCTTCCGAATCGTTTTAGGATTGAGGTATAAGCCTCTTGAATCCAGTACTCTTTCTCGGCGGGTGTATTCTTGCAGATGGCTATGAAAGTAGGAAGAGCCATTGTATGAATGCGTGTGGCTGTGTAAGTTTTAGGCAAGTTGTCGGCTGTGATTATCGTTACAGGATCGGTTTTTGAATGTTTGTCTTGGTAGTTCTTCTCTCCAGTTTTTTCTTTATCCCCATTTTATAATATTCACAAAATTCTAATCGAATTTACTTTATTTATTTATGTTTTACTTCTATTACTTTTAGGAAGTTCGCTTTGTGCTAATAAGAACTATTGCTTCTCTTAGTGGAACTCCCCCAGCACTCATTGTCACCCGTAATCACCGTGGATTGGGCCCTTTCTTATAGGCGGCAGTCATTATGTGAAAGGGAATGAGATTCTGTCTACTTTTCATCGTTAAGAATTACAAGCTACAACCACACTCTACACTTACCTATATCCTTGCTATACGGTGTGGGATCTTTTTCATTCTGGAGGCACAGTTCAACGACTTATACATCAACCTCTTATTTCTTATGGCTTGTCAGTGCTTTATGGTTTATCTTTTATTGTTCACTGGCTGCCCCATTGGGTATTTTTCTTTAGAGTAAATTCGTTTCGGAAATTAGTGGGGTGGGTGGAAAGGAACCCGCGACCCCTGACCTAGGGGTCAGACTTGTAAACCACACAAGCATACCACCCCATAATATATTAATATATTTATTTATAATAAATGATCAAGCTTAGAATAAATAAATATAAAAACAGTGAATAAAAATTTTAAAGATATGACTTTTATGTTTGAGATCTTATGATGAAAGCATGAGCATATAATAATATTAATTTTGTGCTATGTAAAAGTTTAATATGCTTAAAGAAAACATAAGGTAAAAGTTGCAAAAATGTTTGTATATTATCATTTTAAATTTCTTTTACAAATGTTTTATAGATTCAACAACAATATATCCAGAATTAATGATACCTTTAAGTCAGCAATTCCACCTCTAAAATATGTAGATGATCCAGAGAAGTTTTTGGGACTCACATTTAAATATGATCATCAGTTTTAACTAAAAGTTTCACATATTTATTATTTTTTTGACATAAACTCTAAGGATTGAAAAAAACCTTGCATAACAAACATCAACAAACGAATAATAAATGTTTTAATTTTGACTTTCGAGCCGAAAATACTTGGAAAATAGCGTGATTATTATTATAACTCTGAATAAATCCAAAATGTTGTCTATAATTTAAACATAGCAAAATGATTTCATAATTTAGCTTGCGTATATGATAAATTGTAAAATTAGAGGAATAAGAACAGATCCAGTAATTGTAGATATAATGGTCATATAATACACCAAAGATATGCTTTTATTTTTTAATTTATATCTTTATTTTATTGTTGAAAGAAAAATAGAAAACTTTTATTTTTTTTACATATTTGTTTAGGTGCTTTCAATGTCAATTAAGTAAACAACGAATCCGAATTTCTATTTTTTTTTGCGGGTCTAAATATTCTATATTGAATGATAAATATAGTTTTGCAGATGTAAAATAAATGTAATTACGCTCTTTTCCTCAGTATGATCATACAAATGAATTTCGCAATTATTTTTGTCAAAAATTCCCCCACGGCAGGAATAGAAAATGTAATTTTTAAATTTATACCTAACAAACATCTTCTTATACTCAAAAATACCAAACATGTGTTAGTATACAACCAATAAAAATTAAACACCTGTACGAATGCGGTCTATAAAAAAGAATAGAATAATCTCTTATTTTAGGATATATTAATAAACAAATATTTGAATCTAACTACAATAAGGGGGATTTTCGAATATTCAGAGATATGCTATAAGAATTATAATATATAAATTCAATTATCTGTATTTTTCATATATTTTCACGCTGAAGTGTAGGTATTAAAAACAGGGTCATCATATTTTCATTGGATTTTAAACATAGTTCACATCCCTTTTCTTAAATTATCATATTCAATAACATTTATATATTCAAAATGCATTATATTCAGTTTCTCTTATTTCTCGAATATAAATATTTTCAAAATGGAAAAACATTCATCCAGATTAAAACTATTTAAATGTATCTAAATAATAATAACCTTCCTTTCGGAATATAAACAGATATTGAGTTATCGCATGAAAAACCAGATTTTTTTGTGTGTTATAAAAATAAAAACTTTATTACATTGACAAAAATATTAATAGCCAGTATGATAAACTGGCATATATTGAAAATGTTGAGCCAAGAAAATATGATTTGGCTGCAAATAAACACGCCTAATTTACGAACACATATAACAAATAGTAGAGTATGCTGTAACATGGGACGGTTTGGTCAGAAAATACCATAATTCGCATATTAAAGAGTTAGAAATTTCCCTGAAGTCTATGTAAAAGAATTAAATTGAGGCCATAATTTGGAATAACCATTTTATCAAGGATTATAGTAACTATGATGAGGTTAAAAGAAGTAATGAGAATATACGTTCTGTAGAAAAATTTCTAGTTTTGCCTCAAACAAATGTAAATGGTTAAAAAATAAATTAACACAAGGATATATTTATTAATACAAGAAATGCTTCTTATTTATAATTCACAGCATATAATCAAATTTTCCTAAAAATATCCGAACTTGATAAGTTTTTTATAATGATAGCGTGTATTCTTTGGAATGAAAATCCCACAATACATTTTAAACCAAAAATATCATTGTATCAAACTTTATGTTTTATTTATGGGGGAGTTTCTTAGTATCAATTTCATTTATTGAGACATAATCGGCCCCCATTTGGGATATTGCTAAACTCCTTGTTGCATCTTTTGACAACTTCCACTGATCTATCTTCATCAACTGCTCTTCTTCTCTCAAATGAGATGGGTTCAAGTGTCTTGCGAAGACGGAGAGCTTGCATGCATGCTTCTAGGTCTTCCGGGATTTTTAAATCGTTTACAAAAACTTCATGGTATAAAACTTAATTATACTATGACATCGCATCTTCTTCAGAATATAAAATCATACAATCTATTTTAACCTAAAAATTTTCGAGATGATAAGTTTTATACTATGAAACGCCTCTCCTCTAAATAGAATAATCTACAATTTATTTTATATTAAAACATGTAGTATATAAAGGTTTTATCCTATATACTGTTTAGATGATAACTTGGGATAGAGGGGGTTAAAAAATATTATCAGCCGTTTATTAAAGAGTTAGGAATGCCAATGGAGCAGAAACATACGCTCAAAGAATAGGATTGAGGAATATAATTGAACTAATAAGTCTCGAGGGAAGAAGATGCATTGAGCAGATTTGTAAAAATGATGAGATTGGAAGAAGTATCAGCCAAATCTACTCTCTATAGAGAAATTTAAAGTTTTACTTGAACCTGAACAGCTATAAAAAAGAAATTTATCCATAAACAAATAAAAATTTAATATTTTATACGATTAATAGAATAGAAAAATAATACACCAGAGGTTCACCTTATTAATATTTTTAATTATAGCTTTATGCTTCTACTATAATTTTACATAGACACATGTAGAAGGTTTCGAAGTCGATGTCGTCTGTTGCAATGACAGCGCCTTGCCTAGATGGATTTACGCGTGATAATAAAGTTCTTTCTTGGCTACCGCCAGCATAAGTTTCTACAAACTGAGGGGTAGGCAGTCTTTTTTCGACAATTTCTTTCGCCCTAGCTGTGCATTCGTCCAAACATTCCCTAAATGCCTTATATTCCTCTTTTTCGTGTAAGCCTTGTTTTATCCATTCACTTACATGTTCTCCTTTCCAAATAAGAACGTTACTAAAAGCGTCTAGCAGCAGTATAGAGTCCGGTTTCAAGCTTTTGCTATCCATTTCCATTGGAAGGATTCCTTCTGAGTAGTGGTATGATGTCAGAACGGGTACGATCATTGTCATTGCCTCGGTTACTCTTTCTCTAGCAAGAATATTCCTGTAGTAGCTAGTTTCATCTGGTGAATTGGTTTCTGATTGAACTACTACGCTTCTTCTTAAAAAGTACATAAAATTTGGGTAGAACGACATTGATTCTGGTAAATTTACAGAAGAAACGTCATCTCTTCCGTAACTTGCAAATTTTTTAACGAATCGAATTAAGCCTCGATCGATTCTTCGCACCAAATCGATATCTTCTTCAAAATTGTTTTTTATGGTGTACAGTCTTGATTGTAAGACACATCCTGCTTCTTGATCAAATCCTATTCCTATTTTTTCTTTGCCGTCATTAAACATTCTTGCAAGTGTAGTTACTCTTGTTATGATTTTTCTTTCTCTTTGTGATGTTGTTATTATTTGGATATGGCAAAGTTCTTCTGGTTTGGCATTTACGGGTTCGAAAAGTAGTGCGAGATTTGTTGATGGATATAAAGAATTGATTCTCCATGTTTTTTTACAAGAAATTCCTTGACCAACAACGCCTTTAAAAGCAATATTTTGTGATGTAAATACCATCATTTTACTGTTAAACAAGAATCCAGATTTTAAATTTTTTGTGATTGATGAAAGATAAATTTCAGGGTCGAAATCTTGTGCCATAATAATTATTCCACCTGTCAAATCGCTAATAACTTTCATTTCATATACACCAATATCTTCTATCGTAGCACCAATAATATCGAGCGATACACCGTTATTTGCCATAGTTGTTGCCATTTGGGTATAAAATGAGACAGCCGGTTTAGAGTATGATGCTTTTCCTTTGATGATGTCAGAATGGCCTCTTATACCCTCTTTTAAAGACAAAGAACAAATTGTTCCAGGTCCAAAAGTGCATGGTCCTTGCGTAAAAAGAAAGATTTTAGAACCTACATCAGCTATATCAAGTAAGGAAGAAGCAAACGATATGGCAGATCCAGTACATCTCAACGGGCGCATTCCATTATTCACAGGAAAACTATCACGCAATATGGAATCTACATCAAAACACCGAACATCAGAATTGTTAATGAGAGATGACTTAGGCTTAAAAAAAAGATTAACAAGAGAAGATGAAAACGAACTTCTGCCACTTTTTTGATCATCAATGCCCTTGAAAACCTTAGAAAGATATTCTACAGAATATTCTTTTCTACCAGAAAATACATACCCACGATCAATACCATCTTCACCCAAAACAACAAGCTTAATATTTGTCCCAAAAAGAACAAAACAAATCAAAGAATCTGGTTCAAGTAAATCAAAAGATAGTTGAATCGCTTGCTTCATAAGGTCGTGTCTCTTTAAATCAAAGGTACATACATCAACAAGAAATACATATATTGGATTTATACCTACCTCCTTCGATAAAACATATTCAACAGTGGTATCGTACATCTCTAAAGGAAGATTGTTTTCTAGTCCTCTGAAATGGTCCGGCAAAATATTTCGCTTGCCACAAAATATACAGGGCCAACTTCCTGAAGCGGGGTCTATCTCTGAATACGGATTTATTACCGACTGGCATTGGAAACAAAAGACTGGCTCATAATCAAGTGTCGACGGAAGTGTCATACCTGGCGTGTAAAATACTGAGATTGGTAGGGTGTCGCTAACTCGGGTTGGAAAGATATTGAACGGAAGTCGAAGTCCGTCCTTTCGCTCTATTTCTCGTATTTGCTCCTCCATTTAGGGCTAAAGAAAATATAACCAATTTGTTAAAAAATAATATGTTATATATAGTTATAAGATCATATTAATCTGTTGCAGCTAGAACATATTATTAAGGAAATTACCATAATGTAATTCCCTACAGTTTATATATATATATATATTTCGCTGCATGTTTTTTTATAATGTTGTAAGATCCACAATAGTTTAGTTAATGTTTTTTAAATTATATTTCTATATGACAAATCTTATAATTTTTTATATGCAATCTTATATTTAAGAGATATTATTATCTTATAATTTTTTATGTGTATGCTAATATTGGAAAAATATTTATATTCTTATAATTTTATATTTTTATATGTAATCTCAATTGAAAAATATATTATTCGCATAAATTAATTTATTCGGATTTTCTATTAGAGTCCTATATTTAAGAGATATTATTATCTTCAAATTCTTATATTTAATCTTATGTTGAAAAGATATTAACGCCTAAAAATTATTTATTATTTTATAATTTTCTATTTTATTTAGAAATATGTTGAATTGAAAGTATATTTAAGGAAACATGCTTTCTTATAGTGTTTCACAGTAAATACAATTATTTTATAATGAAAATATATTATTCAAAATCTTTTTGTAATTTATATAGCATATGGATATTATATAGTTTTTATAGCATAGTGATGTTATTTTTTTTATTGCAAAAAAACATTAATAAAGCAATTTTTAGTTTATTTAGCGCACAAATATCACGACAAAATAGTAATAAATACTGCCTGGTAGTGAATCATTGTATAATTCAGAAAAAAACACAAATTTAAATATTAATTTTATAAAGATGACTTTGAATATCCAATAATTTGTGAAAATACACCCTTTCAGCTATATTTTTAAAATAATTATTATTGTGATAGATTTTTTATATACAAAAAGTAGCTTATATTCTTCTTTTAAAATACTAAAACCCTTTATTCGTATATTAATTTTTGGACGATAGCAGCTTTTATCCCTACTTATTTTATATTTTTTTTTTAATTTATTGATTTATGTGTAGAGTAAGCAACAAGTAATATGATGACTTTAATTTCAAAAGAATATCAAAGAATCTAGAATTTAAAAAAACAAATTCTTAATGCTTCCATAATTTTAGACTGCGTTAACCATCTGAGCTGATATAATTGCAGAGAAAGCATAGTATAGAAGAAAAGTAAAGAGAACGATTATACCAAAATGTATTCTAGAATTTATACACAGAAAAACAATAATAATAGATAAAATATAAAAATATAATAAGAAAGCTAAAACATGAGAAAAATTAATAGTTCTGCAAAATTCATAATAACACATTATAAGATATGCATTTTTACATAAGCACATTAATGCCCAAAAATGTGATCTGACAATGTATTCAACTAGTTCTATGCATATTTTATATTTGAACGCCAAAAATAGGTATTTAAAATGTAATACATACAACCATATAATTGAAATTCTTATACAACGCATAATTCGATAATTAATCAGCGAAATTTCCTAAAAATTATAATTTAAATTAATTATGGTGCAAGAAAATTTAACTATTTTAAACAATATTTATAAAAAAATTATCGATTTAAGTATTAATATGCTCAAAACATTGTATTTAATAAGCAAAAAGAAGCGAAATTTATGCTCAAATTAGCGCTGAATCCTTTATAATTTATATATCTATAGATAAAATACATAAAAATGTGATTATATGTAAATGAAATATGATCTGTAAACCAAATTACCGCTGAAACTTATAGATTTTACTGATAATCAAGTATTGACATATGGAATTATGTAAAAAACTAAAAGACATGGCCCTAATTACCGCCGAAACCCATAAATTTTAATGATAATCGGTATATAAATAATTAAATTTTACAAATTAACTTAAAAAAATAAATATCAATCTTATTAAACCTTATAAAATTCATGAGTTAATAAATCCACGAACGAAAAAAATATCAAATAAAAAAAAATAAAGATAATTTGTAGTATCTATTAAAAACTAAAATTCTAACGATAAATTATTTAAAAAATAAAAACTTAAGGCAAAAAAAAGTACAAAGTGCGCTTTAAATAACGTTTAAGCAACAGAATATCACAATATTGTATTCAAAAATAGATAAAGGTGATTATATATTGAAGCGAACCAAAAAAACTGAATAATTACACATAAAAATTTATTCAAGAAAAAGTGTTTGATCCACGCTATTTTTCAAGAAAAAGAAGATTTTTTTTTGCAAAATAACACACAGTTTTTTTATCACAAAAAAACTACATTCTTATAATGGCGTTTTATATGATATTTTTATGGTGTAATTAGTAAACATTCTTAAGAATATCAACCGATTGTTTATTATTAAACATATTCAAACACACAAAATAATCAATAGCATCCATAAATTGCTAATTTCCAGATGAAAAAAATTGCTCTGCATATATATAATATTTAAAATATTAATGATATTCTTGCTAATACTTCAATCATAAAAATTATTAAATAAAAAAGAGTAAATTTTCTTTCTTTTATATACACCAAATAATGGTGTTAAAATTTATAATTTTTGTTAGTGTTTCCATATTCACATTGTTGTTTTTATTATTTTAAATATAATTCTTGACAGATTAATTTATTACATCGTTTCAAAAAAAAATTAATATTATGCAATTTCCAATAAAACATAAAAAAAATACTTTCGAAACTTTATTTCAACTCTAAAATGCAAAAGAGAATATTCTTGAATTATAATTTAAGTTATTTTATCATTATTAAAAATTTTCATCAAGAAAATTAGAGGCGAAATTATTGACGAAAATAAATACTCTGATATCGAAAACTTAATATATTGAAATCACGAACATGATTTTCCATAAATATACACAAATTGATTGAAAATATAAATTTTATAATTTTATTCAGAGAACAGAACAAGTAATGATAAATTTCCGCCGCACTAAACTATATTAATAATATATTCAAACTGATAAAATATAACTTTCATTTTTTGCAATTTATAAATGGCACGATTGTAAATATTTATGGTTTATGATACATATACAAATTGAATTCTAATGAATCATAGAGCTTGATTTGATGTCAATATTATGGTTACAATAAAAATATAGTATATTCTGATCATGGTAAACACAATTTTATACTACGTTTTCAGATTTAAATAATAGAATAGAAGATTTTTATTATCAAAAAATTGCACTTTAAGTGTAGTAAAAGGTTTTGATCATTAAAATTGGATTGTTAAATTTCTTAATTTGCCATAAAAATTATCATACTTTGAAAATATCTTGAAAAAGTATGATTTATTCAGTGATAAAAATATAATTCTATGGGGCATCAAATATTTCATTCAAATAATTTTTTTTAAATTTTTTAACATAAGTTATTAATTCTAAAATAATTTATATTTTATTTTTGGAATCTTATGGAACATTAAATATGATGCTTTTTTACTATTAAAAATTTATATCAGGCGTTTTTAATATATATAGCTCAAGTTTAATTTTCTTTTTTACAAAAAATTTATTTCAACTCTTACATAAAGATTTTTTTGATCAATAGTATTTTATCCGCTTCTTTATTTATTTTATAATAATTTTATTCCCAAATATTTTTTAGAGTGTTTCGTTTTTTTTTGCATTAAAGTGAAAGATTTTATATCAAAATCACAAAATATTAACCCGTAAGCTTTTAATCAAAACATAGCAGCACCTTTAATTTTTTTTTCACATGAATTTTCTCGGCTCTTTTCTGACACGTAGATGTTTATATGTCTAAAAATTATTTACATTTATAATTATCATCGTTATAAGCAAATTTTTTGGAGAACATCTGCAATAAAAAAAGTAATTTGAGAAAGTATCGCCGAAATCATTCGTATATTTTCTTTTTAATTTATGTTTTTATTGATTTAATTGTTTAATATTTAAATGTTTTTTTATGGAAAGTATTATTATGACTTAAATTTATAGACGCTTTGTTTCTTTAATAGATTTAATCCCGATATTAGCATGTTTTACCATTTTATTCTTTCATTTCGTAATCGAATGAATTCATATATAAAATAATTTATTGATTGCTCAAGTTTAGTAATGATATCTATAAAATGATCGAAAAGATATCAAGTGAATTCTTATTAGCCAGCATATATGAAAAAATTACTAATCGACATTTTTGCTGTGTGACGACACAATTATTATGACATTTACTAAAATAATAATAATGAGAAATAGAGAAGATTCGTGCTTTAAATTGTAATTTTTTTTTTTAAAGAACTATACGGCCGCTATTACGGTAAAATCCCAAAATAAAAAATTCTAATCGAATTTACTTTATTTAATTATGTTTTACTTCTATTACTTTTTAGGAAGTTCGCTTTATATACATAGGAACTATTGCTTAACTGCTGCGTCTCTCTGTGGGACTCCTCCAGCACTTCTTGTCACCCGTAATCACCGTGGATTGGGCCCTTTCTCATAGGCGACAGTCATTATGTGGAGGGAATGTGATTCTGTCTACTGTTCATCGCTACAAGTTACAAGCTACAACCACACTCTACACTTACCTATATCCTTGCTGAACGGTGTGGGATCTTTTTCAATACTGAAGGCACAGTTCAACGGCTTACACAGCAACCTCCTTTTTCTCATGGCTTGTCAGTGCTTTATGGTTTATCTTTTATGGTCCACTGGCCGCCCCCTTGGGTATTTTTCTTTAGAGTAAATTCGTTTCGGAAATTAGTGGGGTGGGTGGAAATGGACCCGCGACCCCTGACCTAGGGGTCAGACTTGTAAACCACTCAACCACACCACCCATCCCAAAATATAAAATTCATTTATTTCTGATATCTTTTGTTTAGATTGCTAGCACAAATGATAGTTATTGTTTCTATAATTACAGTTTTATGATATTATTCTGGAAATCATTTTGCTACTAGATAAGGATTATATGCATACGCATTTATAAAAGTAATTTCATTAGAATACATTTAAAAACCGTGAATTTAATGTAAAGTAAATGTGTTTTCATGACAATAAAACCATATGTATAGTTTGTGAGATACATGAAAGGATATTTTTTTAACTTTACACAGTAAGCTTTACATGCTTAAGATTGAGGCTAAAAAAGAAGAATAAATATTTTATGTTAAATACAGAGTTAATAAAGTCACTACGGTTTTATACCTAGTTATTAGATTCTATGACTTATTGAGATAATTTATTTAACGCTTAAAAGCATAAATGTTCCATAATTTTTATTCAAAATCCTTTTTGAAATATCAAAGAAAATTCCCATAAAGTCTAAAATTATTTATAGCTTCTGGTAAAATATCATATTATTTCCGCATTATGGAACGAAATCGAAACACATTAATAAATATTCATAGGTTTTTTATTCTTCGATAATGAAAACATTGATGTAACTAGCTATTAATATGAGTTCTGTATGTTCTTTTATATTTCCCATTTATTATTCTAAAATTTAAATCATACACTCATTTTATAAACGCTATTCTTGTCAATAAATTATTAGAAGATTCCGAGTAAAATTGAAATATTTTATGTTGATCGATTTTTTATGTAACATGCAATATAATGCAATTATGTCTGACTTGTATGTTTTAATTATATATTTCAAATGAGCATTGATGAATGATTTTGTCTTCATCATCCAATAAATTATTTGATCAATCAGACGGCACACATCGACCAATCCACGACTCCATGAAAACTATTGGCTTAAATGAAGTTTTAAAAAAAGGATTTCAAATCTACCACCAGCTTAAATAAATTTTAACATTTAACTTGTCTGTTATAAATCACATTTGGTGTAAAAATTACAGCCATTAATTTCGTTTTACGATGTATAATTATTAAACTATTCTACTCGAATGTATAGATCCCAATCCCAATCTTAATTTATTTTTAAAAATTTTCTCTGATTTTTTTATTGTATAATGTGTTATAGCCTATTAACACGATATTCGCTAAAAAAATATTCATGGCGCACAAGATTCATGATTTTTTTTTCCATTTTTTATGTACATGTTATAGAATTTATTAAATGATTTTGTGGAAAAGCAAATTCCCACATTAATTCAGAATAAAATAAATTGAGTTTAAAGTGTTTTATTTAAAAAACAGGAATTTAAATCATTGATGAATAACATAATAGAAGACATAATAAATATGAAAGTTCGTGATAGAAAATATACATTATGCTTAAATGATGTCAAATTAGCCGGAATATCATAGTCTATGCTAAAACCAAACCATTTAAATTAACATCAATAAGAATCTATGTGAAAAATTATAATGCACATGTCTAAATATATAAATGAACACCAATCATCAATAAAATTAAAATTTACTGTGGGAAGCTGTTTGTAAATATCTATTCAGTACAGAAATCTATAGATGTTATTTTATTTATATACATTCGCTACATTATAAAAAATTTTGTAGTGAAACAAGTTTACATATTTTAATAAATGGACAAAATTTTTTCTAAAAACTTGTCTGACATTTAAAATACTTAGCATAATAAATCTATATTATTATAAAATTGAATCATGGATCATTTATTTTGATTCTTTGGATAAATTAAATTTGTAAAAGTTTCATTGTTTTAAATTTTGTTCGTAGTTGGAAGATAGCTCCTTTTGTACTATCATTTTATATTCTTGCGAGATTCTTATTTCTTTGTCAATAGTTGTTATCAGTTTATTTTGGAAATTCTAGTGTTTTTCCATTTATGTCTTCGTGCTGTCATGATTACGAATTTTAGAAAAAAAGTATATAAGGATGAATTTTCCATATATAAACACTATTCTCTATTTACAATCAAAATTTTGACATTTTTAGAAACACTCTCAGAATGGAAAATATCTTCTGAGATTTTAGACAAGCGCATATTTTATTTTGAAAAAAATATACACTTCATAATGAGTTTATTTATGATTAAGCATTGATCAGAAACTTCCGATCCTATTACTAATTTTATCCAATTTAATATATTAAGATGGCGTTAGATCATAAACACTCAAAATTACATTCAATGATTGTTTAAAGTCATCAACACAAATCTTCATATCTACATTCCATTTATTGCTTTTGAAAAAATATTTTTTTGACCAATAGTTAATCATCGATTTTTCTAAATATTGTAAAAAGATGCATAACAGCCATCGTCCATAATAAAATACAAAAATTAATATATTGTTTCTAAAGAACTGACGTCGTCCACACATCTACCTAAATGTAAATTCATTATAACCGAAAAAATTCAAACTTTGTATACATAATGACTAGAATTTAATTTAAATTGTTTTTTTTAAAATCAAAATTTAATATTTTAGATAATAATTATAAAGATTGATAATATAAATTCATAAAAATAACTAATATATAAAAAGAAATCTAATGAGATCACAGATGAATTTAAAATTACAAAAAAATGTTGTCAAAAAATTAATATCAATTGCTCAACTATTCAATATCATAGAGGCAATGAATGACAGTACAAAAACTGATGAGACATTAGAGATAGAACAAATGTCTTCCGACGAAACAAAAAAGCTAAAAGTAGAAAAGCTTGATATTCTTGAAATCAAAGCACAAGAGGAAACATCAACGGGGGGGAATAATAAGGAAGAGTTCCATGAATATGAAGAAATCGTGTTTTCCAAAGCTGAACCAATAACTTATGATAATTTCCCTCGTCTCTTGAGAAAAAACATCAAACATACATTTAAAACAGCAGAAAATCGAAGTTTATATGATCAAGAATTAGAAGATGTTGAGTTTGAGAAATATCTGGAAATTAGTAATAAGATCATGAGCTGTAAAAATAAGGATGTTGATGATCTCAGTAAAGAGGGAATTCATAAAACGCAAAGCGAAATATCAAAACGTAAAGATAAAAACAATGTCTTTATGTCTTCGAAAGAAGCTATATTCCTAAAAGAGCGATTATCAGGAACGGAATGGCCAGAACAACGGGGGAAAGCGGATTTCGGCCCCGAATTTTCGTTAAATACTAAGATGGAAGAAAGGAAAACCAATAACAAAGGAATAATATATTACGAAAATCGAAATTTATATTTTTTAAATATATCATCATCTGAAAAATCACGAGTTTTGTTTAGTAGGTTGGATAACTTTCATATTGTAGCAAACGAAGGATCAAGCAAAAACTCATACATAAGATATATAAATATAACAATTGATGAGGTTGTAAGTTTAGGAAATTTATCAATAAATTATCGAATTGAATCTAATGATACAGCAAAAAAATACGGATGTTTTTATTTATACGTCCGAATTTTTGAACATCCATGCTATGAAATAAATAGTAATATGCAAATGTTCATTTTAAAGGGGTTTGAAAAACAAAATATCGTGAATGATAACTTACAAAATCGATTAAAGCATGCAAAAAAAGTTAATTTGAAGGGTGTCACTGAAAAATATCTAATACTAAATATACAGAAGAGTGATTACAAATATTTCGAAGGTGATATATCAAATAATTTAGTTAATGGAATTGATGTTTATAAAAATAAACTTCATCATATATTCGAGTCAAAATTAAACAATGCGAGCATGAAGAATACCAGTCGTTTTTTTCGCCCTGAAAATACCGTTATAAAAGAAAATCACTTTCTAGAATTAAAAAAGGGAATAGAGCAGTCTAAATTGCAGATGTCTCCACCTAGGATATCTAAAAGTAATGTTATACCAGCCGACATAAAATTTATAGAAATTAGTTGTAAGGACCCTTGCAATCAAGAAATCAAACCATCAATCCCAACAAATACATCAAGTGTAAAAGCAAGACATTTAGAAGAAGAAAGAACCAAATCGCTCGATAAAAACAAAAATGTAATAGAAAATGATGTAATAAATATTTCCGTAGGTAATGAAAACGAAATAGAACTCGATGAAAACCATGAACTTATTCATTCGATCAATAATCCTGACCAAAATAGCGATAAAAATTGCAATCAAGAAATCAAACCATCAATCCCAACAAGCACATCAAGTGTAAAACCACGACATTTAGAAGAAGAAAGAACCAAATCGCTCGATAAAAACAAAAATGCAATAGAAAATGATGTAATAAATATTTCTGTAGGTAATAAAAACGAAATAGAACTCAATGAAAACCATGAACTTATTCATTCGATCAATAATACTACCCAAAATGGCTATAAAAACCCACATAATAACGATGGAAAATTATCACATGGTACAGATATTAGCGTGGACGTGATTTCAAATCCAGGTTTGACGCAAGAAAGTAATCCACCAGCAGAAAAGGAATCAACACCTTCAAAGTCTATTGAAAATGATAACAATAACATAAAATATCTCATTATATTTTCAATATTCTTGATTTTATTTGGTGTGGGTGGCGTTTGTTACTATTTTTATTTAAAAAGTGAACAAACTAGGAGTTAAATAAATAAGTTGCATTTAAATGTGTACCATTTGGGTAAAAAAATTTATAATTTCTTGCTGATCGTATATAAAACTTATGCGTAATATAAAATTTTTTCAAATAATTATTTTAAAAACTTACTAAAAAAACTTCAATGTAAAAAATGTAATAGTATTTTATATGGGCCGTTTATATTGCAAATTACTGGATGACATCTCTGATTTCACAACCAAATAACATATAAAAAAAATATAAATTTGATTGTATAAAAATTAATTTTTAAATATATTAAATAGCCTCACTGAACATTCAAAAAATAAAGTAAATTATAGGCTCAAATATGAAGCAAATTTTTATAAAGATTTTTTTAAAAATTTAAAAAAAATATTTATTTGCACGATATATATAAATAAGCTTATGTCATTCCCTGTCTCCCAGATGTATATAAAAATAATAATTATTAAATCTATAGAAGGTGAATAAATTATGTTTATGAGTTAGAAAAAAGTCTTTTTTGACTGATGATTCGCAACACAGGCAGTAATATACAAATGAAATATAACTTTTAATTTCTAAATAATGTACAATACCAGTAGATTAAGAGTTTCAAAAGATAAAAATTATATTATAGCAATCTAATTTAAGGGATTCGATTACTTTCCAAATCAGTCAGTTATTTCTTTATTATCGAAACGTGTCATAATAGTTCAGAAATACGTTAAAAACCTGGTAAATTCGTTTAAATAACCAAAAAATATATTATAATTCTTAAGTTTCAAATTATTGTTTTGATATAATGATAATAATAATATGGCAAGCGTTTTTAATCATAAATAAACCTATTTGCCATATTTTTAGTTAAATAATTAAAACAATTTGATTTTGAGCATACACACTATTATGCTTGATTTAATTTTTTTCCTCAATATGTAATATGACAGAGTTACAGTTTCTATCATTTAACACATAATATAAATACTTAATGTGCCGGTAACTTATGCATAATTTTCCTTGCAGGTACTTTAGCCGTTTTTTAAAAATTTAAACTTAAAAGATGAACCCAACTTTTTTTGTATTCGTGATATTTTATAATGTATTTTATTGATTTGCTTAACATAATCCGTAAAAAAATCTTTTGTAAAAATAGCAGAAAAAAACATGACTATTCTGTAGTTAAATATATAATCATGGTTTATTCACATCAAGTGTTAATTATATATAACACACTAAATTATGGAATTATAGCATTTGCATTTTGTTAAAATGCAATCATTGAATGATAGGCAAGATGTATGGTTGTAAATAAATATATGATATACAAATACCTTTATATGATGATCATACAATATTATTGGCTATTATATTTAATTTAAGTAATTTTTGTGCACTGGTTTCAAAACCAAATAATTGATCCGATACTTGAATAGCTTTTATTTCTAATTATTAATATTTATATATAAATGATATTTGTATATTGTTACAATTTTATCTATTTTATATGATTTATTATTTAATTTCTATTTAATTTATTATTCTTAATTCCTCAACATTTCGAGCATTTATAATTATCCAAGAATTCACAGTTTAGGCAGAATCAGCATTAAATTTAATTTTTATTATCGTTAAATTATAAAAGACCAGCAATACAGAATTCAATTTTGTTTGCGTTCATAGAGGTTTTTATGTATTTTATAATACTTGAATTCCGATTATTATTCTACTCGGGATTTTATTGTATTTACGATAAGTATATATAATCATATATTTAAATATTTTATATAATCATTTATTATAATCAGCACTTATATCCGGTATTATATTTCTAATCTTCATATTTTTTATTTGTTCATATGAATATTTTGAGTGAATTTAAAGCCGAGAATACTATAATTTTTACCTATTTTGAGGCGAATTTAGAAAAATTTTGGAATATTTGTATTTTAATTTCATATTATTAAATGCTAAAACAGATTATCATCCTAAAAAAATGCCCACAAAACTCAAGCACAAAATTTAATAATATTAAAAGCTGTATTTGGTTTTAAACCTTTTTTTACTAAATTAGTAAAAAATAATTATACCTAAAATATTTTCTAATCTTTTTATCTGTATTTTTTTAATTGAAGACATATCTTTTTACCATTGTTAAAAAATTTTACAAGCAAACTTATACTTTCTAGATTTACTATCGTAGGGCAAATAATTGTATATAATATCTTTAGCTAGACAATAAAAACACACCAGATATTAGCTTTGAAAATTCTGTTGAATAATTTTGATCATTATGCGATTGGTAAATCGAGTCTAAGTATCAAAAGTTATCGTTCCTCATATACCTACAGACTCATAATAAATGAATTTGTTTATTTTAAAGGGGTTTAGACTATTAAAAACACAAAATATTTTGTTTTTAAATCTATAGCATCTATTTTTTTTGATTTGTTTACAAACTAATTGTCATCCTTGGTGAAAACTCAAATATGGTTATAAAATAACGAAATACATTTTTTTTGTGAACAAGCAATGTATATACGCTTTACTTACAATTCGCAATTTTTTTTAAAACATAGATTCCATTTTTTATAGATATTTTATTTCATTAATAAGGTTTTTTTATAATCAGCCTCAGCAAAGCACAATATTAAAAAATCCATTTGTTATGATATTTGCATATAAAATATAAATTAGCACCCGGCATGTTTCTATTTTATTTATTTGTAAAGAATACAATCTTTTTACTTCATTCTCATCTAATAACTAAATTTTTTCGTATTTTAGGCATCAGATTTTTTCCCTTTGCTATTTTGAGCTTGATATCATCATCTTTGAAGTATATAAAGCAATAATCTTCAATAAAATCTTTAAATCGCGATACGCCCAATGCCTACACTCATTTATAAAAAAATTTTCATATTAAGCACACCAAAAGATATTTATATCTTTATTTATTTCACTCACAAATTATTCGTTTATAAAAATATTATATTTCCATATAAGTTCTTCAAAGAATTAAAATAACTGTATATCATAAAGCGACCAACAAAACTGCACGAAAATACTTAAAAACATATAATTTTTAGTAAAATACCTTTTTTTTTATTGCATAAAATAGAAAATTACTTAAAAAAAATATTTACCCAAAATTTTAAGTTCTGCTCTTCTTGCTAGTGAAAATTTATGTTTGGGATTGAAGCGAAGTTATTTATCTTTTATAACAGAGGATTTTTGAATCGATTAACATTTTTTTGAATCGAAAATCGTTCTTTTTATAATCGACAATCATTTTTTTGAATCAAACAAACATTTGACTTATCCATCGAAAGATAAAACTATACGTTACCCATTTTATTCTGATCGACAAGAAAATAAAGAGAATGCTGCTGGTAAATAAAAAGACAAACCTGACATAAAAAATAGTTTAATACATATGAAAGACTTTTTTAGAAATTTCATTTAATGAAATACGGGCCCATAGATATTATAAACTAACTTTAATAAAAGCGATAAATTTTAAAAATCAGAAATTAAATGTTTGTAAATTATAAAAATGTCTTTTAGCGTTATATAGTCAATGGATTATCGAATTATTAATCAAAACCAGATGAAATTTAAAAATGTTTGTTGACTAGTATGTAAAAACATATTCTATCTAATATCAAATCATAATTTAACTAATCAAAGGAGAAAATATTAAATATACTAATATTTTACAATATAAAACACCACAAATAACTCAGCTACAATTATTGCCAATTTTCAGAGTTTGAAATGGTTTATAATGCAATTACCATGAAAAATATTTTCAAATTGAGTCAAAGCCTCTTAGTGAGAAATTACTTTCATATTAATATAAATCTAATTTCACGAATGTAACAGTATCAATAAGTTTATGCATGATGTTTTTTTTAAAAATATTCAGATTGCTTATTCCTGAGATTATGATAGAAAAAACCAACCTTTACTTCTATATATAAAAACCATAGAATAAAATTCTAATATTTGTATAACTTATATAATATTTAAAATTTTATAAGATACATTAAATATAGTTACACATAATAATCAGAAATATCATATATTTATTGATTGTGAAATAAAATAGGTGGAAATATGAATTCCCGAATCTGAGTTATATAATCCGGAAATTCTATTTCGATTTACAGGCATAATAGAGGATTATAAATATAGCTAAATTAATTGTTTATATCATCTTTTTTAGATATGTGCTTGAAATTTTCAAGGCCATTATTGTAAGAAAATGCTTGATGTATGCAAATTTTTCATATAAATTAAACTTCTTATCAGTATTATATCTAGATCTTCATTCGTAAAATTATAATTTTTTATGTTTTTGTTGCATATCTATTTAATTTTCATGATGATAATTCAATTATGTTTTGCATTAGTATTACTTGAAATACGCATCAAATATAAAAACTCCAATATAAAATATGCATCTTTATTTTCTTGTATCTTTATATGTAAGAAGCGGCAATCTCTCAGCTTTTGAGTTTATTAGTGCTAAAATACAAAATTTGAATTAATATATAAATAAGCATCTATATTATCAATTCAACTATCTCTTTTTTGCCAATCATTTATTATTTAATGATCGCAGCATATATACCCAATTTTGAGCTTGTCGCAGTACAATTTGACATATTATTTATTTTTAAACTTGAGAAATAAAACCACAATGCTATATAGATAAAGCGACAAAAACAAATTATAAATCAAATAAATATCTAATCTGTAGTAATAATGATAAATTTATTTCTGAATCTTTTGAATCCCGTTAGTATCAAATAGGAAATACTTTATAAATGAGAAAAGAATAAACCGTATTTGTTATTACCATCTAAAAATTATACTATTTTTCTATAATTTTTATGATCTATAATAAAATATAGTTAACATATAGGATCAATATAATATAAACTCTTGCCATATCTCATTAATATAAATTTTTACTACAGATATTTGGACTGATTGTATTATTTTTTATTTATGGGCCATATTTATAGTCGTAATTTTAGTTTTTGTTCTCAGGCTAAGCTTGCTTAATTCTCTGTACGCTAAGAGTATTTATACTTTCGGCTATCTTCTCCTCTCCAAAGTCTTCTTCAATACCCTTACTTCTTTTGAGACCTATTAATTCAAGGGGTTTTCTCCATCCCAACAAATGATACGGACTGATTTTATCATAATTCTTTTAAATGTAAAATGTGATCTATAAACCATGTTTTAAATTTATTAAAATATTAGATACATATATTTTATATTCTTACTTTCCTTCAAAAAAATTGATTGACTAGCACAGAATTAGGGATAAAATTTTTGAAATTAAGAATTTTAGATATTTATTTAAGGATAATTTTCTTTTTGTTGATTTTATCTATTTAGACGTGGTCAGCGTGTTTGGAATATTGCACAACTCTTTGATGCATCTTTTGACACCTTCCCCTGATCTATCTTCATCAACTGCTCTTCTTCTCTCAAATTAGACGAGTTCAAGCTTCTTGCACAATCGGCATTATATTTGTTATTTTCGTATATAATAAGATATCGGCATCCTTTCATCAGAATTCATACTGAAAAAAGCAAATAAATATTTATAAGAATATCCCGAGACAATTTTATGTCGCGGACTGTGTGTGGGTGACATATATGATTATTATAAATAATTCAAACATAGTGAAATCTTGAAAACATATACAATATCTTTGCCATATAGCTTGTTGGAAACATCCATTTACGACTATAATGTTTCTGTAAATAACCAATTTTTTTTCATAATTTAATTTGCAATTTAGAATGATCTAAAGCGGTTTTAAGTATATCCTTTTGTTGGCTTTATATTATATAAATACCCAACACTGTTTCACTTTCTCTATCATTAGATATATATATATAGAGGTATATTTTGAAAAAAGTAAAAATTAGTATCAATTACCGTTTAGCCATATTACTGATCATATATAGCACAAATTTTTTCAATGAAATTTCGATAATATATGAGCTATATAAGAATAAATTTAATCATGATCATTCTGGAGTAGATACTTTTACTACTTTGCATACAATTATAATTTTTTTTGCATGAAGAAGCAAGACTAAGGTTTAAAAAACAGTTTATGAAACATAGTGACTTTAAAAATCCAATATCAATAAATTAACGAAACAGCACCTAATTTTTTTTTGCGGCTTGGCTATAAAAGCGCATAAAATATATAAAATGACATTATGATTTTGAATTTTCTATTTTGATGTCAACAGATTTTGAAATAATATAATTCACAATAAAAATTTTTTATTACTGGTTCTCACATAAAATCATTCAAGCTCAAGTATGCAACCAAAAGAGTGCATAGTACATAAAAGATATAATATATATGCGAAACAAAATTTGCGATGATTAGAGGAGATATTATGCTAAAAAAAAGAAAATAAAATTTTAAAATTTGAACATGCCGCGATGAATTGCTGTTAGTGAGAAATATATGTTAAAATACAATAAAAATTCTTTTTAATAATTTATTTGAAAATGTAATGCTTAAATTAACAACGCAGTGAGTAGACAAATAGTTATACAGATTAACTTAGCAACATATTTTTCCTGAATAGAACCTATTATTTGTATTATTCTTCTCTTTCAGTCGAAATGAATTATAAATCCATAATACTGGCTTATTATATAAAGATTTAAAAAAAATTAGATTAATAAAAATCTTAGACTTCGGCAGATTTAGATAGAAGTAAAAATTAGGCTTATTTTGAATAATAAACATTCTAACAGGCTATAGATCAGAAAATTTAGACTTTTAATTCACATCAAACATTAAGAAGATAGATTATGTATAAATGAAAACCATATTATATTCATATAATTACGTTTTATAGTATTCTAGAACAGTCTTCAAACAGAGCTTTTTATGATAATATGTGTTTAAAATGTATTCTAAATATCCATAATGTAATTTTTAGAAAATTATATGATAAAAAATATATATTAGACGCAAAAAAACACGTATAAATTATATTTTATATATTTTAGAAAGCTTAAGCGACTAATGTGCTTAATAATAAAATTTAAACTATATAGTGCAAAATTATATTATCTAGTAAAAAATTGATATGCATTTACACTATAATATATATTTTTAATAACATTTTTCGATTTCTATATTTATAAATCCTATCCAATAATTACCTTATTATATCAAGACCTTATATGCAATAAAAACAAAGATAAAATCATATAAGTCGCTAAAATATCATAAATATATTATATTTCACATTAAATGTCACACTGATATTGAGCTAAAATATAAAAATATAACAACAAACCAAAACATAAAACAAAATGTTGGATAAGTAAATCGAATATAAATTATAATCTGTTTTCTAATCTTAATACTTATTGTTATTTATTCTATATTTTTTAACCTGTATTTTGTCATTATGATATTTCATAAACACGGAAGTTAAAGTAACATGGTGTTTGACCACTATTAACACATTTAATGTGAGTTTAACCCTGCTAATACGTTTTATTTTGTATTTTTGTTTTGATTTAAATGTTTGCCTTTGAAGTTCTTAGTGCAAACATAAAAAATGAATGATGGGTGTTTTCACCATTAAATATATTTAAAAACTTCATAAATGAATATATTCTGTAGAATACATGTAACTACAAGTTTTATCGTTTTTTTTATTTATGATATTACCAACTTTTTTTGTAATTTCCAACTCTTTAATAACAGCTGTGGTATTTTGTGAACATATTATGACATCTGGCACTTCTTTTGAATATGTAAATTATAGAAAGTCCGGTTTCGAGGAATAATATTTTTTTTCTTCTATCTTCATAATGCGCCAAATATTGATACTTGTTAATTCCATTATATTCATTGAAATTAGATATAAAATTTTCTTATAGAAATACAACTGATATATGTCTACTATGTGACAGTTTAAATTCAATTTAATTTTTTGTGCCACTTTTTTCTGCTATTAGTTCTTTTTCTTGAATTTATTGAACTGAAAAGTATTTTTTTATTTTTCATTTCGTGTTAAATTCGTTTGAGAACAATAAATTTATTTACCAAAGTTTTTATTAGGTAACCGTACTAGGAATGTCAAAATTACTTTCAGAATCTAGTTTTTGTGGGTTTAATATTTTAAAAACCCACTATAATATCAGCATGAGATTTTCATATCAAGGAGCATATTTTTATTCTGCAATACGAAGATACTAAGTTTTCTTTCTGGCCTTAAGTATTTCATTTCAATGATTTAAAGATGCAGTATATAATTTGAATACGTGTTTATATATGATAATATGTGCAGAAGCGTAAGTTATCTATTTTTTAACGCATCAGGCTCTAGTTATTTATAAAAGATTACCACTAAGTCTAACCTAACCTTATGTAATAAACATATAAGCCATAAATTGATTACATACAGATGTTTTTTCTTTGCTATCTTCAGCCCGTCATTGTAATACTTTCAAATGTTCTTGGTGTCTTTTTATGATAGAACAGCATTTTCATATAATAAAATTTTTTTAGGTAGTTTTAGTTTTCAATCAATATCTTATATAACATAGTCTTTCTCTGATGTTTATTGTAAGAGTTAAATTACACCATTAAATCTTTCCAAATACAAGCATTTATTTTTATAAAGTCATTTGGAATTAATTAAAGCAATTCTTAATAGTAGTTTGAATGCGAGATGGCATGCATTGACTAATTTAAAGAAGTATATTACATTAAATTCGGTTTTATTATATTTATTATGACTATTATTATTAGAGTGCATGTAATCCTATATCTTCTTTACGAGTCAAAAATGTCTTAGCTAATACACCAATTTATTGAGAAAATTCTTGACTAAAAAAAACAAGTTTTATACTCGTTAAATATGGCGTTCTATTTGGTTATCATTTTATATAAGTTTGAATCTAATGAATATATGGTTCTAATTGCCTTTTATGTCCTAAAATTATGTTTTATATATCTTATGAGACAAGCAAAAGAGAATCCTTAAATAAGAATTATTTCGTCCTTAAAAGTGTGATTGCAAAGTTCGTTTAATAGTTGCTTTATTATTTTCTGCTTTCAAACGCAACCAAACGAATTTTACACAAATTCACTTAAAATAATAAATACCCGCAAAGGGGTGGTAACTCAGAAATACAAATAAAAACCATAAAAGGTCTACAATGGAGCATAAAAACGGATGAACAATGTGATAAACGCCATAAAATGCCCCAACTATATATGAATTATGCTCCGTTCAGTAAAAGTATGGGTAAGTATAGAGTGACGGCATAGAATAATTAACCAGTGATCTCAAATAGATAGAATCATGCTTCCTCTTATGATCCCTCAACCAGATTTAACAGTCATAATTCACGGATATCAAACATATCACATAAAATATGAAGGATCACACGCGGCGGACATTGGATAAGCAAAAGTTCCTATAAGTCACAAGAGAATTTCCTAAAAAAAAATTTAAGTCTAGCACATGCATAAAATATAAGTAATTCTTTTCTTATTTATATTTTAAGAATAGATTTCTCATTAGAAATAGACCTAGAAAAATTCATTATATTATAAATTGCTGAGCGTCTATACGTAAATATAAAATGTCCATAAATATGTTTTCTTGCAATGAGTTTTTGAAAACACGTTTTTAAAATATTTCTTTTTATATTGCATACTAAAAATAACCTTTCTTCGCAATTTAAAATTCATGAAATTTATTATTCTAACAGTTAAAATACATTTCAAATGACACACTATTATATAAATACTTAGAAATAGCAAAGTTTTCTTTTCAGATAAATTCATATAGTACATAGCTTTTTTCGTAACATTATAGTAAGCTGTTAGTTATATATTCTTTTTATTGTAGACTTTTGTGCCCGACGTACGTCAACTGACTGCATCCTTCTATAAAAGATTTTTTATTTTTCGTAATATTTTGTCAATAGATCGACGGTGAGCTTGTAAAGGAAACTTTTTAGAGGTTATTGAAACGTTTTAGCTACCTGTATGTCCCCTTCAGTTGGTTTTTTATGAGATTTCTTTATAGAATTTTTGTTTCAAGATTTTTTAGCGTATATATCTGTTGAAATTTTATAAATTACTACTATATGCTGGAGATCTTGTTTATTTAAAAAAATTTATACTCAGTTTGAATAGAAAGTTTAACATAGTTAAGCTGATAAAGTAGGTATTTTTTTTTTTGTAGAATCCTTATGTGCAATAAAATAAATTGTAATTTTTACTGCTATTTTATAAAAAGAAAATGCTTCATAATGCTATTTATCGATTGTTTTCCTTCTAAAATCTACCGAAAAATCAAGACCTTTGTTTTTAAAAGCCTAAATCACAGTTTATTTACTTTTATCTTATTTAGAACTGACTTATGTTTTTTTATAAATTAGTATTTTGCATCTTAAATATCTTTCTTATAAAAATCGTAAATTCTTCTCTCTTTATGTCTAAAGTTTCGATTATGAATTTTAGAACATTTCTTTCACACTTTTTTTAAGAATAATTGAATTCTTTGAACTATATTTCTTCGCACTTTTATTTATTTTTGATGGAACTTGGTTGTGAAATTTCAATTGAGCGATAAAACTGTATTCGTTACTCAAGTTTTTGCAGTTTCATATTTTTTGTCTTTCTTGTAGATCTACGATTTTATATTATTTTTGAATACTCTAAAACTCAGCTACACGATTGTAGGATAGTTTCGTGTTTTCAGTCATGGTTTTCGTATGGTTGTACTAATGTTTGTCTTTAATCTATATTAAGATCTTTTAAAATCTTCTTATTTAATACACAGCATGTCAATTTTCAGTTTTTTTAACATCATATACCTCTGGATCTTTTATATCCGACACTTCTTATATAAATCGATTTGGAATTTTTTTTTCTCACTTCCTAAATTGTGGTGTGATTTAAGTTTGAATGGCTTTAATCTTATTTTTATAATAAGTTTATTGGTCTAATTTGCGAGAAGCTTTAAACCCTTATTCACAATAATATTGCCTCATATTTTTTTGCAATTGTTGTCATTACGCTTTGATTCTAAATTTTTAGAGATAAAAAGACCACTTTTTTCGCAGCCAAATAGTGAGATATACTATAGGTAAATGATAATTGATTCATAATATTCTCAAAAATATATTTTTTTGAGTAGGGTGCATTTTTAAGATTTTTTATGAAAATTTCTATACATCTGTTTTTTTTGTACTTTTTTATATCCTTTAAATCGTATTATTCGTGTTAAGAAGCGAAAATAAAATTTACTCATTTTTTGTCAACAGTTTTTGTTTATTATTTATCATTTTTTCTTTTATAATATTTTATTTTCACCATTAAATTTAATGTACGTTATTACCTCTAAAAAACGAATGCGACCTTACACGTAACTTGTGATCGAGTGGTTACAGAATTCTTTAAGTCTTATATTTAATAAGCTAGGAATGCCAACTAAATGAGAAGTATACGAAAAACACAAGGTTTAAGAATAAAAAGAACGAACATGTCTTAAAAGAACAAGATACACAGAGAAAAAAAATAAAAATAATGACGTTTTGGAAAAACATATGCTCAAATCTGTTCTATAGAAAAATGAAGTGTTGCTTGAATCAGATAAAACAACCGAAAGTTATATAGAACTCATAAATAAATAATATAAATTATATATATAATTTTTTGGTTGAATCGTATTCATAACATTTTTATATTGATTACTATTGAGATACATTTAGGTCACATTAAATCATTAGAATTTTATTGATGGAGCAATATTTGAGCTAACTTGTATTCCGTATAACAGATTGGGTTATAATTCTTGTAGCAAAGTTCATAAATACTTTCTCTATTCTTTCCTAGCTAAATATTCATCTTTTCCCCTTATTAATACTAAGAATTATAATTTTAAAAGTATTTTTCAATTCTAGAGTTGACTCTTAATTATTTAGTAAGTAGACTAAAGATAACAAAAAGCAGCCCAAAAAATTATAAATTTATTACCATTACATCTTTTTTTTGGAAATTATAATGCTAATGAAAACTCTATATATATACTAAGGTTACCTATTTGCATTTTTTTGCATTTATTTTATTAGCACAAGAAAATTTCTATATCCTTGTTATGAATAAATGGATGTGGTATAAAATGTTTTTTTTTAATTTAATATTTCTATACCCATAATTCATGAATATTTGTGTTTTGATATACTAAATATAAATTTAACTAGTCGGCGAAAATTGATATGTTCGATTTTTGCATAGCCCCGTATTTGTATAAGTAAATGTTAACTACCATTTTTTAAGTCATATACCATATATTTTTTTATATCGACAAATATAGTTTAAACTAAGGTCTACGAATTTATGGTCAAATAAAGAACATTTAAAGCGATAAGTGGCCATTACAATACTTTTACCTATAAAATATATCAATTAACTGGCAATAATCCTTGTTTTTTCGAATTGTGATTCTAATCAGTTAACATTTTTGAGTGCTTGATAGAATTACGCTTAAATTGCGACATGCTCAAAAATGCCAATAAATACCAATTAATTTCAATAATAAATTCTATAAATCGTTTAGTATAAAGGACAAATCAGGCGCAATTTTTTTTTGATAAAAACAAACCTTTGTTTCAATTTTATAATCTGTTTTTTCATAGAAATATTATTATAAGTTAAAAATGTCCATAAAACTTGAACTCATAATATTCGAGAAAAGAAGACACGTTAATGAACAGAGAACAGGGAAAGGTGTAAAAAGATGAAAAAGGAATTTTGCAATGTTCCAATTATGGTTACTACATCATTAAAACAAAATTAAAGGAAAGCAACTTAACCCATAAATAAAAAATATAAAAAATAAGTTAAAATTATAAACCAATAAATGCCTATACTACCTTTAAACAGTTTAAAAAGCATTTAACATTAAAATTAATATATATGATCTCCAACCTCTTTTTATCATCAATCGTGTTTATCTATTTTTGAAAAATGATGTTTTGGGTTTATTCAGACAAATACTATAAAAAATAATATTCTTTAATTGTTTTTTTCATGTAAATAAAATATCATATGGTCATATTTCAGCCAATTTTGAATACTAGTTGCATTTCCGAACAGAATATAAAGAATTGCACTTTTTGGTACTTATTTTTGCATTTGAGCTTGTGTCTTTAATAGGCTAAACTTGCCGGGCAGAAAGCATAGGAATTAAAATTAATGCATTTCAGTTGAATTTAAACATTATAATTGACAATGAATTTAAAACTAATATCAAAAAAGCTTTAATTCTTAATATTCAATAGTGCTAGGAATTTATTTATAATAAATAGTAAAAAATAGACATTATGTACAAAAACCAAAATTTCTACCTGTATTATAATAATTACCATCAAAACTTATTAGTAAATAATTATAAAATACCAAAGGCTTACATTTATTACATAAAATTTAGAAAAATACGCATGCAAATTTAGAAAATTGACCATATCTAAATATAATTATAAATATTAAATTTACTACGGTACTTATAAAGAGGATTTGCAAACATCTTGTTATTCTTGAAAATAATAAAATGTAAATGAACGGCGTCAGAAATAATTAGATCCAATCTTTTGCATTTTATAAAAAACTTCTTTCATGTAAAGAGTGAGACCACTACTTAATATTCTGTTATATATAACCTTTTTTAAAGATTAAGCACCCATATAGTTATTTAAAAACAAGGTTTTTAGAAAATAAAAAACAGTGAAATCATCTGCCAAAGGAAACCGAAAATAAAAATCAAAATATTATGCATATAACTATATTTATACGACGAAACTAGATATATTAATTTTTTTTTTAATAATTTGCACAAAATTTACTTTTATAGGCTTTTAAAAAGCCATTTCTGCGCCGATAAAACTACAATCTAAGCAAAAATAAAACCTCAAATAAAAATCAGATCTACATCAACATGTTCTGTGTAAATCCGATAATTTATTATAGGATACTGGTTATTTACCAATATAGCACATTTTTATACAATTATAAAATCGTGTCTTTGCTAATTTATAATGAATACAATACAAATAAGATGAAAAAAGTCACGCAAAAATACTGTCAATATATTATTTCATATCATTTTTACTTTAAAGTATAGTTAAATCCAACATGTTGACTGATAAGTAAAAGCCAATTATAGTTTATGCAGAGCGATTATAGTTATATGCCTACTGTTAATCAGAAACAATAGATAAAACTACAAATAAAGATAAAAAAGTAAAAATAATTCCCAACAAGCCATCTTTTTGGCTAATATAGAAATAAAATAGTTTTTTAGAAGGGTTTTGATATTTATTTCCTAAAGTTTAGATCGCAAAATAACAAAAACAGCAACAATTACAATTTTTTGTAAAATTTTGATATGATCGGTATTACTGTGTTGTCTTTCTTTCTACTTTTTTATCTCTTAAATTAGATAATGAGAAAAATATTTTTTTTTGCAGTGAAATTTAATGATATTATAATTTAGAACATAAAACCAAAAAAAAATATTTTATAGTTCATTTTAAACGATTTTTATCAATAAAACTTATGTTTAAATTTGAATTTTACACGTATATGAATAAAGGCAGCATATTGTTAAATAATAAGATAAATTATCGTGTTAAAAATAAATGTTTAAAATTGTAAATTTTATTATAGTGAAAAAATTTCATTCGAAAGTACATATTGTTAAGATTTTATAAAATTGAATACATCCAATAAATAATAGTTGTCATTTTGCTTCCAAATGATCACACGAATAAAAACGTTTTATATACTATTTAAAATCTATAGAAAAATGAGAAGCAGAACTAAAGCTGTTGCGATCAGTTAATGTATCAAAATTTATATATATTTGATTCTAAATTCGAAAAAGAATGCCATACTAACTTTCATATCAGAAATATATACTTAGTTGATGTACAATTTAATTATTATAAAAAATGCAGAAATGTATTATACGATTTAAAAAATAAAACCCGATTCCCATGACAAAAGAGCATTAAAATATGAAATTATTGTTTACGTTATGTTTTTTGTGTGTTCACATAGAAAAATACTCTATAAAAGGCAAAAAACACATTTAACACATTATTTACTGGTGTGAGACTGCAAAATATTGATATGTACAAAAATATTAATAATATAATAGTTTTAAAATGATCAAAAAATATAACTCCAAATCACAAAAACGAAATAACATAAAAACTAGATGAGAAATTGTAGCGTGTTTAAAATGAAATGATAGAAGAACGTCGATTCCGCAGAATAGCACCATTTAGAAATTTAATTTTTTTAAGATATAATAGTTTCGAAAAAAGTGGTTCGACAAACAAAATTTATGGTAAGTGGGCGAATGAAGAAATTAGTAATCCGAAATATTTTGAAACCTGATACAAAAATATATTCTATAAACGGCCACTGAAGAAGGTTTATTCAATTTTTTCAGATTATATTTTTTGACAATTATTTTTCTAGTTATTGGTATATTTTATATTTGATAACTTTTTATAATATTCATAATCACAATATCATAAATTCAAATGTCAAATTTCGATGTTCTAAAAACTATAAAACCATATTATAAACTTTAATAGCAATAGAGATAATAAAAACTATCAAAGAATATAATGAGACTACTAGGCTCAATTTTAATTATACAGTTGCAGCCATACATGTCATTATACACTTATAGCCGCTTTATGCTTTGCTAAGGGCAAAAATGATTGAATTTTTTGAGCCACGTTAAACAATATCTTTTAAAATTTATATTTATAAATAAATAATTGGGATCGGTTTTTTTAGAGAAAATATTGAATAGGTTGCATTCTAATTTAGTAATTTACAGAAAAAAACAAACATTTAGCCAAAATATACAGAAAAGAAATATTTTATGAGAAATGCATATTTGCAAAAGCAAAGTAGATTGATGATATACAAACATCCAAATGTAGCAATTAATATTTTTATTGATCTAAATTTTTTTGGCTAAATATTTGCATATTTTTAATAACTTGTTTTTCTAGAGATTATATAAAATTTTTTGTTTGTATCCGAATTTCATAAATAAATTAGTCTTTTTAAAAACCTTTTTTAAATTATCAATGATATTTTAATCATTAAAAATTCATTTATAAAAAACAAGAAAACAAATTTATATTGTATATAATAATTGGGAAAATACACTTCGTAAGATTTTATAATAGTACGGGTAAATATAAGGGATTTGATAAGGCAATTACTTTCAATAATATAATTTGTATAAAGAACCCTAAATCGAAAAATCCCCTTATCGAAGCACAAAAAAACTTCATGTTACTTAAAAAATTTTTTTTTTTGAAAACCATATGCTAAGATCACAAAATATACCAACTTCTAAATAGCTAAAATTTTAAAAAATATATCTTTTCTTCTTAAATCACATAAAAAAACTATAGCACCGTATGCTGTAACAAGTTCACAATAGCTTTCAATGTTTTTGTTCATTATGTATTATTGCGACTTCAAAATAAAATGCGCTAAATGATTACAAGTAAGGCTATATAATCACATAATTAACTTTCATATATAACTGTACATAGGAAAAGAAATTCTTAAAAAATCATATGTATATATAAATTAAGGCATCTTCATCTTAAAACTATGATTTAAACCGATGTATAGACAAATTTTGCATAATTTGACAAGGATTTATACATTCATTTTTTTGTGGGATCTTTATTGCTAGATATTAGATCGACATTAGTATTTGCATAAGCTTCTGCTTCAGACAAATTTTATATTATAAACTCTTGAATTGCAATTATAAAAATTCAAATGGTATTTTTCTCCTATTAAATACTACCACAATCCTATAAAAAGAATAATTATAATCATTTTAATGTTTTTTTATCAAAAAAGTAATTAAAAGCATATATTGAATGTTTTAAATATTAAATAATGCAATAAAAATTTGGTGGTCCGACTTCAGGATTTATTGTAAGCCATAACTCAATGTACTAGTATATAATCGTCATAAAGAAAACTTGAGCAAGGTATAAAAAATTTAAAAATAATCAAACAATTTATTTCGAAATATTTTTAGTTATTATTTGCATGAAATATGCAAAGACACATTCTACTTTTATGTATCAAAAGTTGTATTTACCAAATCAACTAACATTTTTTGAAATAAGCGTCAAATATACATGTGAAGAAGATGTATATAGGGTGAAGTTTGATCGAGACCATACTTGATCTAACTGCACAACAAAAATAATTTAAATACATCTTTGTAGGCATCTAAAAAAAATTGTTTATATTTTAAAATTTCTAGAATTGTGCTTTTATTTTAGACCCAAGAATTCGCATATTACTTTTTTAGCAATAAAAAAATTAAGAGTGTAAAATTCAATAAAAAGTAAATTAAAATCTTTATAAAAAATATATAGAATCACTGAAAGTCGCATACAATCCGTTTAATTTTTTAGAAACAGGTTTTTTATGCACATTAATTTCCAATATTTGATTATCATGGGTTTTTATCAACGATGAAATAATATTTTAATGATTCACATGCTTCTGTTGTTTAGTATTAGTCAAAGACGTTTCATAAATTTTAAATAGGTATAAATTAAGAATTTATCTTTTTTCGTTACAATTTTTTTACGCGTTTTCTCATTTTAATAAAATAAATATGTTTCTGCATTATTTGAAATTTGCAATTATTTTAGTTTATATCTTGCCATATATGTTTATAAAAAACAACAAACGTCAGTATTATTTCAAGATATTCAAATTTATACAAGAAAATACATATTAGAACAAAATTTTTCATGTGATAAAATACTCGGAATATTTCAATTATTTAAAAGTAATTTAATAACGGTCATTTTTTTAAACTTCTCTCACTGAATATAAAAAAAACAATTTTTTATAAAATTCAAAACAGAATGTATCTTATTTGTAGCTTATATATTTTTTTTCTCGATAAAATATACAAATTATTGATCAACTTAATCTCTAAAATAAATAAAAGTAGCATCATTTTACTTGTATTCGTGTTCGAAAATTTAAGAAAAATATAAATTCAGCAAGAGACGATTTTTATACATAAATACTTTGGCTCGAAGTTCTATTTTTTTATTTAATAATGGGAAACACAAAATGCAAATAATTTTGGGGTCTAAAAATATAATAAATTGTGTACTATATTATTAAATTTTAGAATTGTATTTTAATATATAATTCAAATGCTTCATAACCAGAGATTTTTGATACAATTGCCTTACAGCTTTAAATACGCCATAAAAAATAAATTTTACTTACATTAAGTAAAGTCGAAGTTTTATCACACACACCCAGTGTATATAAAAAACACCCATTATACACTTTAAGATAAATTTCGATTTAATAAATGCGCATAATTTCATTTGTATATATATTTTTGATTAAAGTGAGATTCAGGTTCTTTCGAGGGTCTTTTTATAATAATTTTAGATCGAGTTTTTATTGTACATAGAAAATTAACAGATTCTTTACCATTGTATTTATTTGCCTCTATCTCACATAAAGTTAAAAAGAAATTGGATCGGAAAAAAAAAGAAAAAACGCGGGCTATATTAAACATATGAATATTTATAAGGTAAAATAAAGAAAGAAAGTCACATAAAATTAAATAAAACGCACAAAATTTTGATTCTCGATTAACAATGGCATTTTTTCTGGTTTCAGAATTTTTATAACTAAAAAAACACAATTTATTACATGAAATTTAAGCTATAGTATATAGAATTCACAGTATGAAGGACTAAAAAAACAAATTATATAAAATAATAACATTTAGAAAAGTTTTAATCAGATAAAAAATGATACGAATAATTTCTTGATTATAATTACCATGATATGGGTTTCGAGCTAATGCTTAAATCATATGAATTTGACGCGAGTAAATTTGATACTAAAATAATTTCCGCAGAAATCAGACATATAGATAAAATTGAGCGTATTTGATTCCTCAAGGGTAAAGTAAGACAATTTTAAGCGCATAAATTTTAGAGTTTTTCATATTTATCGATTCGTTTTTATACATTATTATGAGTATTTAAGTTCCCAATATAGGAAGATGCATATAATTTATTTCAGAATATCGGATACAAAAGTATAAAAGCTTGCACAAAAAACCTATTTACATAAATACTGCCAAAACTAGTATTGTTATTTTATATTTTACATATTTTACAGCATTTTAAAATATAATCTACATAAAAAGTGATTATAAATTTTAAATAAATGTTTTTTTCGACAATTTAAGCAAAAAAATCATATTAGGAATGAGTTATTATAACACAGAAAAAGTATTTTTAATGCAATTTCGGTGATACTGTATTGTAAAGCTTTTTTTTTTTAATTTGTTTGAATAAATCTACAAGAATTGAATTTTTTTTCGTCCATAGTTTTTTTTCAATCAGACTTAATAAAAAGGTTTTTACAAACTTAAAATAATTTTAACAATATTTCTAGATTAAAGAACTTTTTTTATAAAATATCTTTAAAAACAATGAACGGAATAATTTTAATGATTGTATTATTTTTGGATCTAAAATTAATGAAATTTATGTTTGAAGAATTCATGAAGTTTTTCTTATACCTTATAATATATTCATGATAGATATTTAATTAAGTATTATGAGCTGTGTAGAGTAATCATATTTCTTACATGACAAAGTTATGAATGGATACATGAGGTCTATAGGCACTTTATCTAAATAATCTTTGGTAAAATTAGTATTTTTTGATGCGTATTTTCAATAAAAAAACGCAATAAAAACAAGAAAATCAGCATTAAGTTTGTAAAAATCACAAAAAAGTTATATTTACTCTAATTACAATGCGATTATAATCATGTTTTGATCAGTATCTTTCTTTTATTGCCTAACTTTGGTTTTAAAATGTGAAATCTGCATTCGAAAGAAATTATTGACACATTGGAAAAAATCGAGGGAATATAAAATATTCACGTTTGGTAGTAAAATTCACCAATAAAAATATATATTATCTTCCATATTTAAATTATCATCCACAATTTAATGAAAGCAAAATTTATTATCCTACAAAAGAATATATGTTTATATAAAAAGGTCTTTTTGTACATAGAACAAAGAATTATAAATTAACCATTTGAAAAACACAACAAAAAAGTATTTGCATAAACATAAAAGAAATAACATTTTGTAATAGAATCTGAATATAGACCTAAACTAATAAATTGCAGTTACGCTGCTATAATTAGAATGCCATGATCTGGGATAAAATTAGAAGATACTTTAGTTTTATGCATAAGATATATCAATAACGAATTATGGTTTTAAAAAAGAAAGTAAATTTAATCCACATTTTTTAGAATTATAATTTATAGTTCGTGATTTTTTATTTTCCAGTCAAAAAGTTTTATTTTTTAATTACACAATAGTTATTCTTTATTAGTATATTGGCAAAAAAGCATAAAATATATTATTTTGGTACACATTCTTTACATAAATAAATTATACGAGTTTACAGTAAAAAAGTATTATATCGTAGATAAGCGCCAATAAAAAACAGATAAATACTGTATCAATACAAAGTATTTATTGGGATTCGGCAAAATCAATTTTGTAAAAGTAGAATCATTTTGTTGATTTTTCTGGACGAATGAAACGATGCTTTCAATAAAAATCGTTCTAGAAATTTTTTTATAACAACGATATTGCATTTTTCTACCAAGAATTCAATGTCAGTGCATAAAAAAGATATTGAAAAAATTAGAGTTATAAAAAACTTATTACATTTTATAAAATTAACATGAATTTTAATCAATTCCGATGCGAAAAATTTCCTTTATATCTAGGCCTACAATAAACTGTCGAATAAACACAATAATTAAAAAAATAATAAAATATCCGAACGTATAACACAAGAATACAATTAAAATTTTTTATAAATTTTAAAATAGAAAACGGGCTTATTTTCTGTCATATAGTATGCTTATAAAATTTTTAATTAAAAAGATTATAATTTATTTTTAGGATTTCTTTATTGGTATAAATATTATTGAAAAACGAAATCTAGATTAAAAGATGACGGCAAAGCTCCGAAATATCAGAATAATTTTTGGTTTTACGTCTGAAGCTTTATTTAAATTTCTTGCGCAAAATACCGATCAATTTTAATATAAGACTAAGAAGAACGCAAAAGGCGAAAAAACCAAATATTATTTGAGCATTATATGTATTTATTTCTGTAATTGCAAGAAGTGTATTTTTGAGCAACATTAAAATTTCAAGTTTGAATATATGGAGTTTTTTCCCAAAAATTATATAATTAACTTAAATTTTTTTTTTATTATAAGTGTAGAATTACCGAAATATAAAGTTGATTTTATGCAGTAAGCGTAAAATATATTTTAAGTTTCTGATAATTAAAAAAACAGAAGTGAGTATAATAAAAACCAAAGAATTAATGCAATTATAGACAGAGTATAAAGAAAAGGTTTGCAAAAATAACAGAATACGTTGTTAATAACATGATACTGTGATTGTGAATAAACTAAATAATTTTAAAAATATTTATAAAGTATTCTTTACTATTGGTAAGTTTTTTTTCAGTTATAATTCCTTATAAGCCAATGATAATTGATTAATTACAATTTGCGAAGATATATACAAATACCAGTTAGTCATTCAGTAAAATTCACATATGAGTGCAAGTAAAAAAATACATATATGATGGATTAAATGTCCGTATGTGACATTTATCATAAATATATAATAAAATACATGCTTATAAAAAACTTATACTTCAACAAATGCATAAGATTTTACAAATAAAAAGAAAAAACATATTGAAAGCCCCCAAAACTGCGTTCAAATCTAAAGCACATACAGATAAAAGAAATAATATTATTTAGGCAATTAGCTTGCATTTTTTTTGTAATCATTTTTTTTATAAATTTAGTAGTATATAAATTGACATTGACAATAAATATTTTATTTATTTTCATATGCGAAAAAAGAATATGCAAAATCTTTGTTTACATTTCTTTTATATATAAATATATTAAAATAAATATGTTTTTAGATTGGATAATATTTTTACCTTTATAGTTAGATTGTATATATAAAATCAGAAAACGAATATGAGAGATAAGATTGTTAAAACAGTTTTAAAATCAAATTTTACTTTTTTCGATCGCTTTTCATTAATAATTTATATAAAAAGTATATTAAACTTGAAATAGAACAATTTTTGATGATGATCAAGATTTAAAAAACAATTAAACTTTATAAGAATACTATTTTACCGTAAAATTATCGAAATAAAATTTAAATTGTTTTATTATTGCTATTTCTTGCAAAATTTTTTTTTTACAATTGAAATTGAGTTAAAAAGCAAAAGTTATTGTAAATTGCAAAATATCACTCGTTAAACCATTGTATCGCACTACTAAAGTATAATATAAAATCGCATCAGAAATAGTCTTTTTTGCCAGAATAATGATACCAATAAGAGTTCGTACACATAATAATGACAAAATGGATTTATTAGCCCGGCAATTTTACATTAGATATATATTTCAGTAGCTAAAATTTGTGTGATTCCTTTAGATTCGTTTAAAAAAAGATTTTAGATTTCGCAATTTATTAGAATGATATTATGCAGAGTTATCTATACGAAAATGGTGTATAACTTATGTAAGTCTATATTTTTTTATAATGGGATATTACTCATTGCGCAGATTTTGCAATGTAAAAAATCGAGTTATTTTAACCAGTTTATAAGAAAAAAACCTAGAGAAGTAATAAAGATTTATAATGTCTTTTCGACCAATAAATACATAATACACACACTATATTTAAAGTTAATTATTTTTTTTTGGTTCCACGCTAAGTTTCACGTTGTCATTTAAATTCCTAAATCGAAATGACTAAAAACAAGATGCTTCAAAATAAATCATGGAAAAATACGTAATATTTTCTATATAAAAATGCACAGAAATATTTGTAATTGCGCAAAAGGTTGCTGTATTACGATTACAGTATATTGCAAATCGCCTATTTCAAATAAGAAAACATACTTTGTATATATTTTTATATTTGATGGCATAATACCGCCTCAGTAGCTTGTAAATTACATTAGTAGGGAATGTATAAAAATCATAATTTTCTTTTATTTATTATATATACCTTGATCTAAAATTGAAATAAGCAATAAAATTTAGAAATCATATAAAAAACTAATTTATAAGGTTTTTAATGCCTATTCAATTATTAATAACATATAACTTAAGTTGTTTTTGCATACATTAAATTTCAGCGATAGTGTAAAAGTTTTATGAAATTCAGCAAAATCTATTTATCTATAGTTTATCCAAAATAAAATATAAAAGTGCAGTATAGTTTAAAAAATGATATGATACTTATTGTACGCATAATTTAAGCTTGGATCATATTTTTCAAAGGAATTTAAAATTTAGAGACATCTAAGAAAAAAAAGCCTTTTACTTTAAAAGACATAAATAAACCACAATATTTAATTTTTTTCAGCTGATAATATTTATATCCGATGTGATTTGCATATATATGGCGATAATACGTAATATTTTTATGCGGAAATATTTTAATAAACTTGTGCTTTTATATATTTAGTGATATTATTAAAATATAAATATTATTTATTGATCGATATAGTCACATTAAAAGGCATGATAATTTTTTTTATTTGTTTAGTTTAACAACCTGTGTATTGTTTTAAAAATATAAAAAATAAGATATGCAATTTTCTTTCTTATTATTATAAATTCAGCAAAAAATCGATACAAATCATCTATAACGACTAAAAAATCCATAAAAATTAAGAATAGAACTTCGTTTTAAATTTATCGAAATCTAGTTTGGGTGTTTGTCTTATCAGAATATATAAAAATAGATTTTTAAAATGTTATAAATGCGATAAAAAAAAATAAACAAAATAAAAATTTTAGCATCAAACTGTAAGATAATTATATCGCCAATAGTAAATCGTATAAATATATAAAAAAAAATCTTCACGCAAAAATTATTTATAGAAAAAAATATAGCAATATTTAATAATAACTTGATAGACCGCTAATAATTATATCAAGAAGGCATAAAACAACTTGAATATTGTTTATTTAATTACTATTACAAAACAGAGGCATTTTATAAAACCGCCGAATTTTTACAACATTTATTTTATGCTATTTATGTCAAAATTAATATATTAGCATCCGTAAAAGACTTTTTTAGACTGTTTAAGGCTTAAATATGTCTAATATAGTATTCAAAATACTATTTTTGCAAGTTTTTTTAGCGCAGAAATATATAAATTGATCAAGATTCTAATTCAACTTAAAAAAGGTTTTCCCGCTTTTAAGCATTATTATTTATTGCTAGTGACAAAAATTATTGAAAAATTCGTGTCTTTTTATATTCAAAATGCAATAAAAATTAAAAAACATAAAAAAACTAGAATATAATAGTATTTTTCGAAGTAATATTTTAAAACAGTCACGGAAAACCTTAGAGACCTTTCAATTAACTAAACGATAATTTAATAATGATTGAATGTAGACACAAGAAAATTCTATGACAGGCGTTTTAAAGAGCATTAATAGTTGAATTGATTTTGGGATTGAGGTGGTGAACTAAACAAAATATTATGAAGAAAATGTTATTGCGTAGAAGATGCTACTAATTGGGCATTTATAAATATATGAACAAGTGAAACATGTTATTCCATAAACGAAAAACATTTTAAAGATAAAAAATTCCGTTTTGAAGAGATATAGATAGTAAAGTCTTCACATGTATAATAAATATTGATTTAAAGCTGTTAGCTACATATTAAGTAGTTGAGTTATGAATATATTTAATAATACACCAAATAAGTTAGACGAATAAAAAAAAATGAAAATTCAAAGTAAAAATATATAAAATTTACGGCTTATAAAATCTACAGACTAAATCATACAGAACTAAAATATTTCAATATTAATAAAGGCGAAATTTCTAAACAATGAGAAATTTTTGTATCCATTAGTTTCATTAAATAAAAAAAATTGGCTTCAAGTTTTAACTAATAATTGCAGCCTATAAGAAAAAATCAAAAATATCTATTTAAACTACCTCTTCTGGGGGTTTTCTTTGAATATAAAAAGCCGGGAGAGTGTATAATATTATTCTGACAGAGCATTATCTCTTTTTTATAAGCAATTAACTGCAAATAACATTATTAACTTAATCTTGCATGTTTTTGAAAGCCTTTAAATATCTAATTCATTCATAATCTAAATATGAATCACATAATTTCATTTTTATAGGTTTATTTTCGAAATATGTGTGTGTAAGAAAGAAATGGATATATAAAAGTTCACATAATTGTTTCTAAAAGTCATTGAAGAACAGTATTTTTAAAACGAATATCTGTGTATTAGTAAATAAAATCTTAGATAATAGAAAGAAGTCGCAATCTTATAAAAAAAGTGCAATATCTATTGACCAAGAAATTCAAAATATATAAGGAGTATACCAAGGAGATTAATCGCAAATAAAGAAATTTTTGTATCGCAATTTAAAAAAATTATGCGATTTTTTATATAATATATGAAATTAAAGAATGTTAGCGCTATATACATAATATTGATGTAATATCAATGTTAATGTCAATATTTACATTTTATTATAATTTTTATATTATTCACGAACAAGAATCTAACATTTCGTATTCTATTTTCATGGTTTAAACACAATAAACCATAGAATTCAACGTTTATTATAGTAATTTTAAATTTATTAACCAGTAAATAGTCAAAATAATACGAAAGTTGTGCCATAATATGCAGTTTTTACAATATTTTTTATACTCTAAAATATTGATTAAAATGAATTAAAAAAATTCATATTAGAATTAATTTATGGCATGAATTTTTTTTGCATAAAAATTGTAAAATTTTGCTAAACGATCATCTACGAAATCTTGCATTAGCTTACAGCTTTATATTTGTATCTTTTTTCATTATTTTCTATTGGCGTCAATAAAGATTGTTTCTTTGCTTAATATTTTTAGGCTAGACTGTATGTGTATTTCCTTCGCAAATACTCTTTAAAAAAAAGTTCGAATTTATAAACAGAATATATAAAAAAGATAAAGTTACATCACCGCAAAATTCCGTTCATTTTTATAAAACAAGCATATCATGCTGATAAGTGCTTTATTATAATGCCTTTATGTAAATAATTTTTTTGTTACTTTTAAGCTTTCAATTACGTATATCTGTATCTGTGATTTATTCTTCAGTCGTTTTCGCTGTATATTTATTTATGGGAAGATTTCAAAATTAAAAGAAACAAATTCAAAGATTATGAGTGTAATATAAGCATCGCACATCACATCTACTGCATAAAGGATGGTTTAATATTTTTTTGTCCTATCGAATCGTATTTATTATATTAATCTATGCGACTAATCAAAATTGTAAATGTTTACACCCCTCGCGATCTGCATGTATCTTAAAAGAATAAAAATGGTTTTATATAGATGATAATATAAATAACCAGAAAAAATTTTTTATTGTGTTTTTTGACAGCATATTGTGTATTGTATTAATAATTTAAATGCTAATCTCTTACTAGATTATATATAGGAAGTATTAGAGCTTATATTACGGATTATAACATGTATTTCTATAAGATTAACTCTGTAAAACACAGAGATCTCTTATACTTTTAATTTTAAACTTGTATTTATTCAGACAAGTAATTTCTATTTATTAACAAAGTTTCAGTTTTGTCTTGTTCAGAAAAATTACATATTTAGGCGGAAATATAAAAATATATGTAGCGATATGATTAAAATATGTGAAATAGAATGGTTATTTCATTTTTATCAAACAACGTAAATTTTTATATAAATAAATAATGTGCAAATTTTTCTAGATTAACATTCACATAGTAATCAAGATTTCAAGCGACCTTAGCCTTTTAGAGTTATCAAACAAATTAATAAGTTCATACTATACAGAACATGTAAATTATATACTTTAAAAACATACCGAAAATAATAACGAATTAAACGGTTTATTAAAGCCTTAAATACAAAGTCTTGATTTGAAATGTCAGTGGTATTTTCGCATATTTAAACGCATAAATCAATTATGAATTTTATATGATATTGTCACAGCATGTGGCAACAACATATATTGAAACACTAGTATAAGTTTTTAAACGTTCTTTTCGCTAGAAGAATCTTTGTCAAAAAATAAAATATTACCATTATATCCATTTTTTATCTCTTAAACGTTAAAATAAAGAAAATCAGCACTTATACTTTTAGAATTGCTTGGTAAACGTACTATATAAATTCTTATTTATATATCAATGGATATTTTTAATTTTATATTACATTTCCTTCTAAAATTTTTTAAATAAAAAATTTAACCATGCATATTTCTAGATAAGAAGCAACAAAATATTCAAATCTTCTAGATTTCTACAAACGGATGTTTTTACATAACATTTAACCTTTTTAAGCATACTTGGAAATATATTCGAATCTTTAAAGGCATTTTACTGCTTATTGGTATTATCAATTTAATAAAATAAAAAAATTCACATAATTTTTGTGCTATTTAACAATTCTAGACAAAAAATTCAGGGTTGAAATTTTTACAAAGAAGTAAATATAAAAAAATTTTTAAAACGAAAAATACGCAGAAGAAAACGCATTTTAATGAGACAATTTTAGTCATTAAAATAGTATCAAGAAGACTAATATAGCGTGTCGGTAATCTATGGATATGAATTGATAAGTAATATGAAAAAAAAACCGGCTACGACTGCCTTTTGGAATATATTTTCGAAAATTTAGAATTGTTTTTTGTAAAGAATAAATGTCTGGTTAATTTGGAAATAATACGAGTCTAAACGAAGAAAGATAATTTTTGTAAAAGCAAATTTTAAAATTTTCTAGCATGTAATAGTTATTCATATTATGTGCACAAAGTAGATTAAAAATGTAAACTAAGTATCTTATATGTATATAGTATACGTAATTATATATTACACATTTCTTAAATTTTTTATATGGTTAATACGAGTTTTCTAAAATAAATTTAATTTACATTTTAAGGATGGCCATTGCATTTCGAAAATATCTATTCACTGGAATTTCGATTAAAAAACAAGTAATTCAAAATGATTTTAGGTATTTAAGAAAAGAAATATTTTTAGTGTTCCAAAATAGAAAAACTCAAGAATACATGTAAGAAGCTAATTACGCCTTTTTTTTATTAATGCACACATATTTTTTTTTTAAATTCCATTAGTGTCATAAAATAGAATATTAATTATATTATAGAATATTAAATACCATTAAAAGAATTATAAATTTAGATAACTGAACATATTTTATACAAAAAGATTGCTATTTGACGTCTTAACGCAATACTTCTTCTATCACGAAAACTAATGTATAATATTTAAAGACCAACATGTAATATCAATATAATTTTTGATATTGATATTAGATGTGAATAAGACAGAAAAATTTTTAACGCGTGACAGAAACAAACTTGTTTGAACAATTGTACTAAAACTGTAATTTTTGTATATTTACAGTCCTTGTATGAATTCACACATTAAAAAACTACAAAAAAGTGTTGGTATATTTATATTTTCTACCGAATATATTTTTGACCAGATATATATGTATTTCGCAATAAAATCTATAAAATCCATAGTAGGAATGCTAAATGGCATTAGTTATTTTATTTTGCATGTTTTATATATGTATTTATGTAAAAAAACAAGATAACGTTTGTTTAGTCAACGTGCGTAATTTTTTTAAAAATTGTTTTTTAATCCTTGAGTAAAATAGATATATTAATCCCATGGTTGATAATAAATCTAAAAATCCTTCATAATTTCCTTTTTTTCGAGAGGTAAAAATTTAGAAAATTTTTTTTATCGATATTTACCTTCGAAATTTATATTCGCTTGTCCTTTAATTCCAATATTGGCTAACACATATATAATTTTATCGTATATAAACCGATTAAAATATCAAATCAGTGTGAATTTTGTTTATGACCGCTCATAATATATTCATTTATCATACTTAGTGCATCTTTACGAGTAGAAAACACTGTAGATTAAAACAAATAATAAATTTACCTACAGATAACTATTTAATGTGTTTTAAACATTTCCCTGGAACGTTTTGTTTGATTTTGAGTGCCTTAAAATTATCTTATTGAATTAGTTGTGTTTTAAAAGTACGTTATCCAGCAAAAATACTTGGAACCCGACTTGATATCCAGATTAATTCCTTCTATATATCCACATAAACACAAAAAATAATTTAAAATGTTTTTTTTGTGCAATATGATACGCATCTAATATATTTAAAGGATAGTAAGTATGGCGCTGAAATACATGAAAATAATGCTCATCGTTAAAAAGACAACAATTTCTCGATTGCAGATAAGTTCAGTAATTTTTAATTAGAGTAAAAAAGGGTTAATTATTCATGGCCGTGAAAATAAATGCTAGGAAATATAATATAAATTGTTAATATATTTTATTAGTACCAGAATCCCTGGCATTTTTAAAAACCCTCGAATTAATAGGTCTCGAAGATTTGAGGGGTATGGAAGAAGACTTTGGAGAGGAGAAGATAGCCGAAAGTATAAATACGCTGTGCGTACAGAGAATCAAGCAAGCTGTGCCTCAGAACAAAAACTAAAATTACGGCTATAAATATGGCCCATAAATAAAAATAATATTGAATTGTAGAAAAAGTAGAATTATTCTGTTGATGACAGATTTATGACAAAAAATATAATTTCTGATGATTTAACACACAATATAATATTTATTAAGCAAAATAATTTTATATATTTTCAGCAAATAAATAAAAAATGGATATGCCAGAATTTGCAACAATATTAAACAATGTATACAGATAAAAAAATAGATACAGCAAATTAAAATCCAATGATAAATAATTCTTACGAATAATACAAATATAGTTGCAAATGAATTTTGTACGTTTCTTTTAAAAAATAACACTAGCTTATCTAACTGTATACTAACTATTATAGTGGAAAAATTTTTAATCTATTTGATTGCTATTATTCTTTTCTTCATCTTTTTTGTTTCGAAGAGAGATACACCACATGTGTGGTATTCAATATACAAATTAAATACACAAACGAATATCATAATATTTTATGCTTTTATTTAAATTGCTGCAAATTATTTATGAATTTTGAATAGATTCACGTGATTTTTTTTTATTTTTATCTTCAAATCTACAAAATAACCGATTTTCACAATAAGAAAATCTATTTAGATGTCGGTAATTCTTTAAATATTTCATAAAAAATTGCTGAAAGCATAAAAAAAGACCCTCATTACTTAAAATTTTCTTTTAAGTGTTCAGATTGATAGTTTACAAAATAAGTCAGTTTATAAAATGATAATTTATTCTTCAAACATATTTCAATGAAACAAGAAACGTTAACTTGTTCAATCTGTCCCATAAAACAGCTTTTTAAAAGGCTTGAAATAAAGTGGCAAATAATACAAATATTTGCTAAATTACACACCTATGCCTTTTAAATTAAAGAATTTTTGCTGTACTTCTATCATTATTTCATTGAAAATTATACGGTAGATAATATATTTTATCTATATTCTAAACCTTCAAAATAATTATTAGGTCTTTTTAAAAAAACATATATCTTGTCAATATATTTTTTTAATGTATTATTGCAAATCGATTTTAAACATTTTTCATTTTATTGACAGGATTTACACATTGATTCATAAGAGAGCAAAAAGGGACAGAGAACTTCACAAACTTAAATATAAAATTAAAGTCTTAAGAATTCGCGCATTTAGTAAAACAGCGCTGTTTTAAAAAATATATATTACTACAAAGAAAAATTTGCCCTTAATTTTTTTCTTGTATAATTTTAATGCCATTTCATCTTAATATTTTCTTTTTTTTCGTTCATTTTTATTTTTCTTAAGTTTTATCAACTATTTTTTATTTATAGACGCTTAAAATGCCAAGTTATCTATAGGATTCATAGATGTGTAGCGGAATTATAAAAAAATGATTTATCTTTATTGATTGCAAGCATAAACATTAAATTGAATTTTTGTTTTAATTTAAACATAAATTTTTATATGAGAAACTAATAAAAAATTATTTAGATGGCATATTTTTAAATGGGTTTTTAGGATTTTAATATTTTGTATTTACTTTTTTTTAATTAAATCAACCAAAATAATTTTTATAGCATGTCAATAGTTTCTATTTTTAGCATAGAAAAAAAATGGCGAATTATTATTTCAATCTAAATTTATTAAAAAGCTTTATATTAAAAAATGTAATAATAATTCAAATATTTACATCTTTTTATGGCTCAAATTAATTTTCGACTATTCAATTTTGTTCAAGCAATACTTCAAAATGATCACTAGAACATATTGGATGACCATTCTTTCACATCGACATATCTAAAATCTTCCGCGATGTACTTGTTTTTTTGTTCAGACTTATTGGTTCAAGTATAGTCTTTAATCCTATTGTTTGTGCATATGCTTCAGCTCCAGTAGGCAGTCTTAACTTCTTAATATTCAAATTATTTATTTTGTAATCACCATATCTCGTAGCTATGGCTATTTTAATATGATTATTACGGACCGATAATATTTTGCAGATAATTTTTTAATCGGGCTGTTTTTTTTACAAAAATTAAAAATTTGTCTCAATATTTGAACATTTGGCAAAGTTCGATGTTATGATATTTTATAAATTTATATTTCTTAAAAATGAAATTTTATGAATTAAATTACCCTCTTAGAAGATAGTGGAATTGTAATATCCGTTAGACGATTTTGAAGTTAATTTTTTTTCATTATTGTTTGGATTGATTTTTTTTATCGAAAACTAGATATAAATTTTTTTTTATATTTTGTAATTTAAAAAGATAAAAAACTGAAAATATATGGAATATATTTGATAAAAATGCAAAAAGGCATATACAATCTGATATGCATTTTATATAATTATAAATTTTTATGTGTATGCATTGATTAGGTATTTTGTGCACAATTCTTATTTAATTTTTGCCGCGTTTCAAATTTTTATAATATATTAGGATTCATTATAGTATTCAGCAATATTAAGCTCAACAGGATAAATAAAGTCTAAACTAAGCTCCTTAATCTTACCTACTAAATAGAAATTAATCAACATAAAATCATATATTTCTTTTGGAGAAACTTTTAGACATACCTCTTCCTCATAAGTAATCCGAATGTAAAAACCTTTATTACTTGTATACATAATACTCCAGCGAGAATCCACCTTATTTGTCGTCTTTATTGCCGGTTCACTTCTAACATATATTAGATCCTTTCCTAATAGCTTAATTTTCCCAGATTTCACATTTCTATCATCTTTATTTTCGGAATATAAAGATTTAAAATATTTATTCGCGATCAACACTTGTCTTTCATAGAAAAATAGTCGATTTAGAATTCCAATTATTTTATATAAGCCTCTATCTAGTGGCTCTAGATAGATGGGAAACTTAGATATAACATTAAGATGTTCAGAAATCACCTGATGCGCTTCTCTTGATTCTCTCATTAGTTCACCAGGAGGAAAGTTTATATTTTTTAAATATTCATCAAAGTCTCTGTCAAATGAAACTCTTTTCGATTTTCTAATATTATACGAAGTTTTATTTTCTTTTATCAATTCTTTAAAACTGTAAATCGTGATACAACATGGGTGTGCGAAATGACGATTTTCTCCACAAATATAGAAACCAGGTACTGATTCTGGATTCGAAGTGAATAAAGATTCTTCTACATTTTCCAATGCAGAAATAAAATTTGAATTTTCGTTTGATTCATTATAAAGAGAGATACAAAGAAAATAGAAAGTTTTCTTTATAAGTTTCATATTTTAAAAGGGTATATTTAAATTTTATTTAAGCATTTATTTAGGCTTAATTTCATTTTCAGATATATAAATTGGGTAAAGCACAAAATTTAATTTCATTATACAGCAGACTTCACTAACTATTTTTTTCGGCTCTTAAAATTTATAATCTTCCTAGTGCATCTTTTTCTGAATAAAGACTAATATAAGGATCTACCAAATCATATAGTTTGTATATACGCCGCAATTAGGTTAAATTATTCGAGTTCTATACAGAATTTTTATTGTTACCATTCATCTCCTTTATAAAATATGCATAATATTTGTATCTGGGTTGTAAATTCTTAAGAATTTGCATGATAGAAACATGCTTTATTGTTTTTTCGTTTTCAACATCATTTAAATAATCTATACAGACCTAATAATTTCTATTAGAACATACGGCTCTTCTTTTTTGTATTTATATGGTATGCAATTTGATAAATTGATTTCTGGCTTAGATACTTGTATCTGATTTTATTTCAGCACTTTTATTTATAAAAAACACTTTTATCTTGTGAGTTTATATTTTATTCGTTTTTTAATTGCCATGGTCTTGCAGGAATCAGTGTAGACATTTTACTAACTAAAAGCTTTCTTCTGTAATCGTGGATTGGTATTTTTGCCATTCTTTTGATGCAGAAAAATATACAATACTAACTTATCGCGTTGAAGACATTTTTTTATTCTTTTCCAAAAAAATTTCTATCACGAATGAAACATATACTAGCCCCCTCTAACAACTTATTATTTTCTTAGCGTAAATACTAAGAAGATCCTATAAAATTATTGTACTTGAGTTCACGGAAATGTGATAACAAATCCTTGCTGGGGGCTCAATTTGCATTGCACAACAATCTCATTTTATTCCCTACAGAACTCAGTTATCAATATTTTAAAGTTTATAACTTGACCCTGAGTATTTCAGTTATAAATAAAAGGGCCTTTCAATAGTAAGTTCATTTATAATCAGATGAATTTCTAGCTAAATTTTTACTTTCGTAATAATAATATTTTTCAACTAGAGCAGTATTCTTTTTGATCAAAAATTATTTTTTAATGTGTAGCTTATGTAAAATTATTATAATAAAAGTCTTTTTATATCAGAAGATTTAGTATTTCATATTTTTTTTATCTATTTGCTTCTTGTGTCATTGTTCTATTTGTTAAATCATCCGATCCTACCTCAATAAACCTCTAAGACAATGTATTAAATAATTTACACTGAAAGTCTTGTATATTGCATTTGTGTTTTAGTTTTTTTTGCACAATTTTCTTCTTTTTTTCATGCTTTAGTTTTTAAATATATCAATTTTTTCTGGTATCATTCATGAGTTACAGTCTTTTTAAATACCAAGCGATTGTATTTATCTTGCTCGTCTAGTAAAAGGGTAATTTCTTTGCCTGTTATCTGTAAAATCTTACCATAGTAATAATTATACTAAAAAATCAATTTAATTTAATTTAAAATTAATATATTTATTTATAATAAATTCTATTGTTTACGTGTATTTATTTAGAAATATCATCAGAAAGAACATTTCTGGTGTATATATCTTCATATTGTAAACTCTTAATAAATATGTTATTTTAACGGAATCACATATATGATTTATAAACATTTTTTTATTATAAAGGGTGCAAAATATAAGCTCGTAGGTTCTTTTTTGCATTTAAATGGTAAAATCCACAATCAATAGAACCATAGAAATTACTTTATCTTTATTCTGACTTTAAAAATTGCGTAAAATATGAAACATTTTTCAAAAGAAAAGCATCTAAAAAGAAAAAAAAGACTAAAGCATATAAATGATCTTTAAAAGCCGAATTTCTTTTAATACAACCAAAAATCAAATATAGCTTAAATATGTTCAAAATATATATCACCTTGAATTTTGTTGTATAAAAACAATTTTTGTTTTTTGTCTAATTATAGAATATTAATATTTTTTGACTGTAAACTATGAAAATATTTGTTTATATTGGTCTTACAAAAAGCAATAAGAAGCTTTAATACCACAAAAAAAATATTTTATATGATAAGATATATGATGATATTTATATTAGTCATTTAGCGATTTTTATAAATATTTAGGGGAATACTATTTGTTGTGCAATATAAAAACCTTTAAAAAAATTTGTAACGAGATTTACCGGTTAGAATAATCTTGATTATCAAAAAAATAAAACAGAAATTATAGATAATTGAAACAATAATTAATCGTTTAAAATCGAACATAAATACAAAAAAATTAGTTGAAATTAACAAATAACAACGGTACACTAAGTTTTTAAAGAAAACGTACGAGTCAAGATTGTACAAAATATTTTATTGTGTATCTCGAACTTAAATCTAAAGATCTATTTGCATAATATTTAAAAATACAGAAAATATTGCATTTAGTAAAAAAACAGTTTAATAGTCTAGGACGTAAGCGAAATAAATTTATGCACAAAATATTGTTGTGATTTATTGCAACTTGATATTATCGTTTGATGAGCAAAAAATAGCGAATAATTTTTAAAAAATAATTGAATTATCTGTGGAATGTATAAAAATCAAAAAAAGTACAAATTTTGTTTTATAATATTAAGTAATATCTTAGAATGACAATTGAAAGAAATACTTTACAAGGATAAATCATTTATCATATAATATTCAATCATAATTTTCGTAGGATTTTTTGGGTTTTCAATTTGAAATTGAAGCTGAATTGTTTTTGTTGTGTTCAAAAAAATAGGCAAAATAAAAATAATAAAAGTAGATATTTGGAATTATATATAAAAAAAATTCTAATTGAATTTACTTTATTTATTTATGTTTTACTTCTATTACTTTTTAGGAAGTTCGCTTTATATACATAGGAACTATTGCTTAACTGTTGTGTCTCTCTGTGGGACTCCTTCAGCACTTCTTGTCATCCGTAATCACCGTGGATTGGGCCCTTTCTCATAGGCGGCAGTCACTATGTGGAGGGAATGAGATTCTGTCTACTGTTCATCGCTACAAGTTACAAGCTACAACCACACTCTACACTTACTTATATCCTTGCTGAACGGTGTGGGATCTTTTTCAATACTGAAGGCACAGTTCAACGGCTTACACAGCAACCTCCTTTTTCTCATGGCTTGTCAGTGCTTTATGGTTTATCTTTTATGGTTCACTGGCCGCCCCCTTGGGTATTTTTCTTTAGAGTATTTTGTTTCGGAAATTAGTGGGGTGGGTAGAAATGGAACCCGCGACCCCTGACTTAGGGGTTAGACTTGTAAACCACAAAACCATACCACCCCTGGAATTATATAATAATAATTATTTTGTGTTAGAAATTGTGGTGTTTTCGTTTTTTAAAATCCATGAAAAATCAATTTAGATTTTTCTTTACATATAAAACTTAGTGCACTTAGTGAGTTTTATGGAAAAAGTATCTGTAGGGAAACACCATACCTGTAAAAAGATTTAAACCACAAAAAATGTAAAATACCAGCAAGAGGGGTGATGAGAAGCAGACAAAGTAGGGAAAACGCAAGATTGGAATATAAGAAAAAATATGAACATTTTGTATTTTATTATAATCTAGTGATTAGTAATTGATCAATCAATGAAAATTAGCTTAAATAATACGATTTTACATTGTTATGCATATTAGTTAGGCAAATAATGGTCATAACAAATGACATTTTCTTATAGTTGATTCACTTTTTTGCCAAAAGAACCTAAAACAAGGATTTTGCATACTTATATTGAAAAGTAAAAACGATAAAGAGATGTAAAAGTATAGAAATCATATTTTACCTAAAAATGATAGCAAATATTGGATTTATTTATAATATTTAAAGTTTACTAGCGCCTTTCTATTTTAATCGAAGGATGTAGAAAAAAAACATTATAATAGCGTTTCGAACAAGAAATAATGCTGCATTGGAAAATATGGACATATCTTATCAATAGATCTTCAGATATATGAAATCATCATTAAATATCATAAAAAAAATGATTCGTAAATATATTCATCTCAACCATGATTTATATTTTTTCCAAATGCAGAGAATCTAATTTCTAAAATTTCTAAAATTACTAAAACTAGAAAAATTTACAGGAAATATTATCTACTATTATGCAAATTTTCTTAAGAAAAAATAATTCACATATCATTTGCTGAAAAATATTGTTTATTACTGGAAATTTATACGGTTTTTATTCCTTATAAAAAAATAACATTCAAGTTTATTTATATAAAATTAATTGGAAATTTGTGCGCATAATATATATTAGAAATTATTTATGATCGAGAGTGACCATTTTGATTCGCCAGTTCATGCTATGAACATATTAAATTTAAATTTTTATATATTTTATTTAGAATCAGCTGTATTTTACTTTGCCTACAACCAGCAGTTTTTTCAGGATCCCATTCTAACTTTATATGCATTTCAACCAGTTCATCACTTTTAAAAACATAAATCTTGGTATTTCAATAGAATCAATTGCGTTATATTTTTAATATTTGCAAATAACCCTACAATAGTTATAATTCAAATAAAAACACTTATTTATTTGGTTAGGTGCTTTTAAATGCTCATTATCTTTTTTTTTAGAATCAGATACTATGGTATTTGTGGCAAAAAAGAAGTAAAAAATTGTAGTAGAAATCACAGTTAGAGCTACAGAATCTAGAACCAGAAAAAAAAATTACATATTAATATATAATCGTTAGATATATCTAGTAAATCGTTTTAAAATAAAGTTCCCAGCCTCTTTTTTATCTTAATTTCAAAGAAATATAAGAATAAAATGATTAGAGTGTTCTGTTATACTGCGCCGCAACTCTTTTAAAAGAAAAAGTGTTCATAAATTATTTTATATACAATAATTTCAATAATAAAAAACCACATACTTGCACTAAAATCAGTTAAAATAGAGGAAACACATTATAAAAATTGTGAAAAAGGATATTATATGCATAGATTCATATTAATATTAATAGAAATACTTAACTTTACCCTTGTATCCAACACTAATTTTAAGATATTATATTCATTCTAAAGGAATAGCAATTCAGTCGAAGAAAAAACAAGGAATAAAATATTGATACAAAAGGATATCATAATTATTATTTAATCATATATGATTTATAAGTAAGTACCTCAGCAAATTTCAAAAAAATACTAAACAAAGAATTTGAAAATAATCATATAAATAGAAATTTATTTATACGATGTAGTAATTTTAAGATTATCTATTTTTAAGCATTTTTAGAGCTTTTAATAGTATTTTTTTCTGTCGTAAATTTCTGCTCTGATATATAGTTTTGTAGAATTTCATTTCTTTTATTGTTTTGTTGGGGTTGATTTACGGAAAAATAAAAACAGCCACACTTAACACTTCAGTTTGGCAAAAGATATTGTTTTGATCATCATACATGTTAAGATCAAAAATAATGTTATCAAAATTCCATAAGCAGTAAAATAAATTAATAACACCACTTTTGTCATATTTTTAGATAATTATACTCAAAATATAGGTTAAAATACTTTTAAGATAAAGAGGCTTGATATTGTGTTTTTATCAGAAAATGAAGTTATAATTTATTCAATTGATGAACTGCAATCATGTGCGCGACAGTATAAGGATCAAAAATTTTTATTAAGAGATTAATCTTGCTAATATACCAGTGAATTATATTTTATACGTATCTTCGAGCATGAAACTTAATCTGACATCTAAAAAAAATGATAAATCTAGATCGTTATTTCAAACTTTTGATCAATAACAGCCGGTAAAACATTGCATTAAAATATTTTTTATTGCATATAGCACAATTTATATACCTTAACATCATTTAAGTTGCACGTGGATACGTTTTATGTCGCGATTTCTTAAAAAAACGCATAATTCAAGCTATATATTTATATATTATATATTATTAAAACATGGAATATCATGTAAACTGAAGATTACGATATAAAGTTAAAAACCATCAATTTATTGAAATCGCTTTGCAAATCTTTTTATTTTCATAACCGCTGTAAGGGAATTAAAATACAAGAGATTCAATTGCATATTAGTTTGAATGGATTTGATAAAATATTATTATATTTTTACATATGAGTAACTTCATAAATACAAAAGAAAAGATATAGGTTTATTAAAGCATAAGAAAACATTAAATTGCAATTTATTATGCCAAGATGGATCTTATAAAATGAAGACTAATTAAGATTAAAGCTAGAAAATATGTGCATTTTATGCATTACAAATCAGCAAGCCAAGAATGATAAAAATACTTAATATTTTCGATGTTACTGTAACTTATAATATTCAAAAGATTTCATGGACTATAAAAAAACCCCTATTGTAGAAATTTGCGAAAAAAATCTTAGACTAAAGAATGTTTTTTTACAACTAAATATGTCTCAAAAATCATTATGTGTTTTCAAGAATATTTTGTGATCTATACTTTTATTTTTTCCAACCTAGGCCTCTTTTCAACCGCTTTTTTATAAATTCATCTTGATTATATGTATAAACTAAGATCATCTATCATAGCAGATTTAAGTTTATAGTCACAAATTTCACATTTATGAATGCATTAATGACGTTGCTAAGCGCCTTGACATCACAATAAAATCAAACCAGTAGATAAAAAAACAACCACTTAAAAAAGAAAATTTTATAAAATTACTGAGCTAGAAAAAATTTGATTATAAAATTATCACTAACTATTAAGCGAATTCATTTTCGATTTCTAAGGATATAAAAAATTTAGTTTTCATCTAAATAAATGATTATTTACGGTCTAGAGGCCTATAATTAGGCTGCGAAAGTATAAACCCAGTATTTAGTTTTAAATAACAGAATAAAGATTCCAATTTTTTTTAGCTGGAAATATAATTTTTAAAATGCCTTCTAAAATCTCCCCATTTTAATAAAATGATTTAGCAAGAAGTATATAAGAAGTTTTATTAGAATTTTATTTCCAAAAATATTTATAAAGAACTGAAAATGATTTGTTGAAAAGAATTACATTTTATGGGGCAATATATAATATTTTTTTATATCTGTTTATCATAATTATTCATATTCAACAAATAATGAAAGATATTCATATATAATAATGCAGAACTCATGGTTTTTTTGTGCTTGTTATATCATATATTAAATTAATCTATCTAACTTTATAACATAAATCACGCCTATTTTCAAAAGATAAGCCTAAAAATGTAAAACGCCACGAATTTTATCATAAAATCGGCATTGTAAATAAAAGAGCATGCTATTTCTATCATATAATAAAATTCTTGCATCTACATAAGCTATATTGGGTTATTATACTATTTTATTTGAATTATTAGTAAATATTTCGTTTACAGGTGTTTGCGAGTTTTAAGTTTTTTTAGATGAATATAGCGTTTGTTTAGAAATTTGTCTTAAAATCTAATATATAAAGTTTAGATCAAGTATTGGGATGATTTATTATTTATTTAGAGTAATTCTATTTAATATTTTCTAACGTTTTACGAATCCATTAATCTATTGTAAAAAGGTTTGTAGATGTTTCTTAGGTATCAACAAAGGGTAAAAACGCATATATTTATAAGAGGATACATAAAATTTTTGTCTATATTATCTTGTTAAAATAAAACACCAAGATGTTTAATTTTATATTATTATCTTGCTTTTTTATAATACACAACAAATTTACTGTTGATTTTTTGCCTTTTATAACTAAATAAATGCTTAAAATTTATTCGCAAATATTTTAATAGTTGATACATTATAATTTATTGCATAGATTTTACATAAAAAATTTTATAAAATTTTTACATTATGTTTTTTTTTTCAAAATCTATTTGCATTTCATACATATATTATAAAATAATATCTTTCGTATTCAGCCTAATCTTTGGACTTTAGTAAGAAAAAAAGTGCTAATTAAAAAATTATAACTCACGTTATATATGCACTGTTATTTTTTGCCTATCTTACAAAACATTTTTTATTGGCAATCAAAATCAAAAGGCCTCATAAAATTGAAGTTTTTCAAAGGCTAAATTTTTAGGCTTTAAGTTTACAGAATATATTTAAGCAAACTTCGAATGCTTTGAAATAAGTCTAAAATATGATTTAAAAATTCAAAAAGTCAATCATTATATGCATTTTAGGATATGTAGTCTGTAAATTTATATGAAATACAAAGGATTTAATCTTGAAAAAATAATTCACCTGTATTTTTTTTGGTTATTTGTTGTGATATTTTTTTACGAAACTTATATATGTATATATATTTAATCTTAAAAACCCATATAAATTGTTTAATGTGATAAAACCTAAGTTCTAGTAAGAAAAAAAATAAATGGTATAAGGTTTTATTCATTCATTGCTATTAAAATTTAAGAATTTAATATTATAGATTTCACATAGAGAATAAAAGTATAAAACTTTATTTTTAAAAAACTAACATATAAAAATCCGCGCTGTTTGTTTTTCGAGACACGTGGCGGTTTATACATGTAGCATAGGAAAGGATTTACATTGAGAAAGCAAGTAAGAAGACAACAACATAACTATAATATCCAAAAAATTGCATTTTTTGCCATAAAAATATAATAAAAATCATATTATTATCATTTGAAAGCACATGTAAAAATAAATACAGTTTTACATAACAATAAACAATATGAATATCGTTTGAAAATTAAAAAAACAATCCTAAGGATTTAAAACCTTAGTTACTCGGTTCATTAGCAGTGTAATTTTTTTTAGATATTATATGAAAGAATATAAAATACGAACGGACCCATCAAAAACTTTCCACAGTGTAAAAACACAAAAAATTATAAATTTTGATGATATTTATATTGCATAATAATGAGCCAACACAAAAATTGATTACCAAAAAAACGAATTTGGAACGTTGAGTACCAATGTATATTGATAAAAAATAAATAAAACCATTCCGTCATCAAATCTTAAGATCTAGCATAAATAGGTGTCTTTTTATTTTTATGAAAACTATGTGCTAATATATATTGATATCTTTATGGTGAAGCGTATAAATTCTTCGCAATAATACAAGCTCAAGAGGATAGAAAGTAGATTTAGGCTTAATAAATAGTCTTTAGAATCATTTGAAATCGACTAGTTTTTTCATAAAATAAGTTTTACAACCTTGTGAAATTAGAATTCAATGTAAATTGCACATACAAAACACATACAGTTAAGAGCACCTAATATAAATCACACTAAAATATGATTAATACAAACTGAAGACAAATAAAAAATCACAGAATGATTCAACCATAAATCTTGTAGTGATTTTTACGTCGAATATATATTTTCCTCGCACACAAACCAGAAATCACAAAAATGGCTGCAAATTACAAAGAAGTGGATTTTTCCGAAATTGAAAGATTCAAAAAGAAGTCTAGAGCAATATATTGATTCTTATATTGAAGAATGGTATAAGCCTCAAAAACTTATAATATTGAAAACAAAAATACGAGTAATATAAATTTCTGAATTGTGTAAAAAATTATAAAGAAAATAATTTGGGACAGGAAAAAACTTACAACCAAGAAAAATGCGCCATAAAAAAGCCCAGATCTTCTTTACTAGATATACTACATAAAATCACTTTAACATTTGTAATATTTTTTTAAATGAGCAAAAATACCTAGCCGTTTAAGCATATCAACCAGTAAAATGGATAGAATATAAAATAGAAAATATATGGAGTTTTTTTTTGTAAACGGTATTTCAATACATCCTAAAAGAGGGGTATAAAATAATTTATATTGAAGTACAGTATTAGGCAAAATTGGGTATTTTCTGTGTTTTCTTTATGGTATCATAGAAATTTCCGACTTGCCTCATACTACCAAGCGTTTATAGCAAGCAACGTATTTTTACAAAAAAGTAAAATATTCGCGTAGCTAAAGGTTTTTTATACTGAAAATATAGAACATTAAAAAATTCAAGGTGCTAGAAAAATTGATATTTATAAGCTATAAGAACAAGTTTTATTGCATCCTTTGGCATGTATTTGTTATTAGAAGGTAAAACTAGAATACTGGATAGATATTGCCATAAAATATTACAATCAAACTGGAATTATTTTTAACATTTCTTTTGTGACTTAATATACTTTGAAATATATTTATAATTATATGCGTCATCTTCTGATTATTTAAAGTTTCTATATAGATCGAATGGAACGAAACCTGAAAAAATACGATCAAATGAGAATGCAACCAGTTCAGTTAAAAATAACGCAAAATTATGCCTAAATATGGCCTGTTTACCTAATCAAATGTAGAAAAATAGTATGGTTTGCGCAATCATTACTGACGATCTTTAGAGATAGTACTTTTTTAATTAAAATTTTTATATTAAATACAACAATTCATTTTTTTTGAATCGCAGTCTAAAAATCGTAAAAACATGAATATTTATATTATTTCGGTGTTAGATAGTATAAAAAGAAACAAAATTAAAAAACAATCTCACAGTTTTTTTTAGAATATATAATTAAACTCCTTATACATATAAGTAACTAGAAATCTAAATATCTAGAAACAAATATAAGACAAAACTATTTAAATGACCAATACACACATTTTTGCCTACAAAGCTTTGGTTTTACATGTATATTTATCATAAAAAAATTTAGAATAGGAACAAAGAACCTGTTCGGAAATTAAGATCTTAAAACATAATTTATTGTATTTATTTGTATGGGAATATGACGTCGACTGATACTTTTATGATTTAAAAGTATGGAATATATTTTACATCAAGATATTAATGAAAATGCATCTGGTTTATACATTCTATAAAAATCTATTATATATTAAAGATCGGAAATTATGAATTCATAAAATATATAAATAAATCATAGAACTCATTAAGAACTGTTGTAGAGAAACACTATTATTTGCATGAAATATTTTTCAAACCGCAAAAAAATATTGCCAATATGTGTATACAAAATTTACAGAAAATAACAGAAACTTTTACAAAAGAGTTATCTTAGAATTTAACAGAGGAAGAGTTTATGTAGAAATAAACCTATATAAAACAAAAAATCAAGCCTTTCGTAATAGAAAAATTTTTCAGCTGGAAATGATATCCCCATAACATCACATCTAGTATGAAAAATAGATAGAAAATCTGTATATATAGATAATAGTAAATTATAGAATTTATTTATGCACATTTAGAGAAAAAATCTTATAGCTTTAATGTAATTTGTAATATTCTGGTATATAAAATTATATGGTTTATATTTTAAAATATCTAAAATCAGTTTCTCTTGAATCATACGGATCCAAATTGCAATAAATCAATGATTATCAGATTTCGTAAAACTTCTGGTGTCAGAATTTATATTTTATAAATACTGGTAATCATATATGTTTATAAATGTCAAAATTTCAAATTTATACTAAAAAAGGATTCATAAGCCATGTAAGAATAACTTAACGGATAATATATTTGAAAAATGGTATCTGAAAATATAGAAAAAATCCTTTTCACGCAGATAATACACAGAAATCTAATGGTTTTATATATAGATTATAGAATAAAATTCAACTTTACACAATCTGACTTTTAAAAAATGTATATGTGACAAGCAATCTTAATATACTGGAACTATTAATTTATATATTTCAGATCTGAATAAAATTTATGCTAAATAAGGAATTCAGGTTTTGTAATATGAGAACAAAATATATGAATGCCTTCATTATATATTTATACAGAAATTAAGCATAAATTTTCATACATACTTTCGCAATGAAATAAATTATATCAGGAAAAAAATAAAAACTAACGATGAAATCTATAGATAAGTAAAAATTGAATATAAAAAATTATATTATCTTTTATCTAAACACAAATATCACAATGAAACATGATTTTTCGCTAAAAAAGAAGCCTTTTTGTATAATATCTATATATTAGAAGTTAAAAATATTAGTTTATTCACCACGATTCATTAATATTCTAAATGAAGGTTTATGAAAGAAGTTTTTCACATGCTTTATAAAAAGAAGATGAAAATACAAATAATCGAATAAGTTTTACCATTTAAGCGTTTTAGCACGCACAATATACGAACTTATATTTTATAACTTCAAAAGACAGATAATATAAACCATTGATATTATTGAAAGGATTTCTTGGCGTTTATACATGCTCTATGTAGAAAATATGTCTTTTTACCTAAAACTATAATTAAATGATTGCATATGTATAATGTAAAGAAAATCACACTGCGCAAAAAAAAGCTAGATTATATAAAACTCGCGCTAAGCATGTCTAAAATAGATTGTACACATAAGTTTTAAAGTAAAGTCACATCAAACAGCTCTAGAATTATGCACATAGCCATATGAAATTGCTGTAAAATACATTTTATAGATTGAAATAGACTCTAATTTTGCATAAAATGTCTTTTACCATACATAGACATATTTTTTTTTATTGCAAGAAAAAACTGAAAAGATTGCCCTGATAATTCAACCAGGTTGCCTATTTTTCTATATATAGGGCTTGAAAAGAATTAGAATCTTATTAAACAAATTATATATTCATCTAAGATAAAATAAACCATATAAAAACCTATTTTTATTTTTTAAACTAGTGCTTTTCGCATTTAAAAGATCTGGAGGTGGAAGAACCATATCATTGTTGAGCAAATTATCCTAATGAATATAAATATATAAAATATATGCAGCACATGTGATTATTTGCAGAAATGCAGGATTTGCAATTTTCTAAATTTATATATATTATCAATAAATACTTTTTATAATGGCTATACTAAAAAATATTAACAGATATAAATAGTTTTCTAAACACTTAACCATTTATTATATGAAAAAATAAAAATACATTACAATTTTTTTATATCAAGGATAGATATTGGCAATAAAAAGTGAAAACATAAAATTTTATGCATGGCGAATAATATTATAAAAAGTTACAAGAAATAATGATATTGTAACCAGGTTAAAAAATTATAAGACACTGGCAGCTTACCATATAAATACGAACGATAAGAATTAATTTAGCTTCAGGTATAAAATACATAATTAATCTAAAAAATTGTTTTTTATCCCATTGTTTGATAGAAATTGCAATTCTATTTATTTTAAGAGTGCTTAGTATATCTTTATGCTATAGGAAGTTAAAATCGATTGTAATTGACATAAATAATATAAATAAAAATTTTTACAATAACCATAAAACTTTATCACAATTAAAAATTAAATATTTGATTAAATCATTTTAATTTTATCTTATTGTACATCGATACTTGATAATTTACAATTTTAGATCAGCTTGCCAATTATACACAATATTTTCATTTCACAGTATTTTTATATTTTTGGTCATATAATTATTTCGGGATATATTTAACGGTAAAAATTCTTATACTAAAAAATGACACATTACGAAAAAAAACAAAAAGTCTCTAGTTTGACACGTTAAAGGTATTGTGGGCACCTTTACTCCTTATTTTGAGCTAAAAAGTCCATAATCGAAGTCATAATATTTAATAGCGTAAAAAAGTGTTAAAAGATTTAAAGTTGTATTTTAATCGCTTATGTTATGTTTTAGAGGCTCAATATTAATAAAAAACCATAAAAAAAGTCTTTTTTTCCGTAATGATAAGACCTTATAACTAAGATTTTGGAAATAAAATGTGGTGTCTGTGCATCAGATTCGTCTAACAAAAAAGGGTATTTTACAGCTCAGTTTTCTTGTGAAAAAATTTATATAGTTAGAATATTCTAATATTTGGCGTCTGCGGCACCATTCTATGTATCTGGAATTTTATCTATATAACTCTACAAATATTTTTGTGTAAATAGCGGGAAAAAAGCACGTCAACCGAATAAAAACCTAGTGTAGAAATTTCTGTGCAATATATTTTGTCATTTTTACTATAATAATTAAAAATTTATATCATCTAACAACCTATTTAGCCATCGTAAAACACAAAATTTGCGTTCATATATCCTTCTAGTCAATTCAACAAAAATTTCAATCATATACTTTTTTTGTTCTTTAAATAGGATGAATTTGGGTTTTAACAATAATAATTTTTCTTTTTTCATGTATTTTTATATGCAGCTACAAAATATGTGATGAAGGCACGTTTCAGAACGTATTCTCAAGTTAAACGCCTATAATAATTATATTATTACAAAAAATGTTCTACATTTTTTATTTTTTGCTGTTTTATAATGTTAAAATATCATTGTGGATACGATTAATTATATGTTCATAAAAAACTTGGTTAAATTTATAATATGCATTAGAGATTTGATTTAGTCACGTATGTTCCAAAAAAATATGAAGCTATCAAAATCACAACAAAGACATAATAAAAATAATCAGAAACTACATATGATGTACATATGTTGTTTTTATTAATATTGTTTTAAAATGTTGAGTCTTCTTAGAAAACCCATCCTAAACAACGATATTGTATGATAAGAGTTTACTTGCAATCATATCTCATTTTTTCATGCTATTTATTGTCTGTATATCGATTTAATCTTAGAACGATTAAACAAAAGAGCAATAAGTGAAATATTATCTCTTTGTTTTTATATTAGAATGCGTTGAAAAAAACGTATTTCTTATCACTATAGCATTTAAACAATAATTTTGTATACTTAATATAATTTATGCATAATAGATAATCAGTTCAACAAAATGTTTTATAAAATTCGAATATGGGCCATGACTGCATAAAAATAATTTTACTAAAAAACTTTCCTTTCTAACTAGAAACGTTAAGATAGCTTCATTATTTTTATTTTAGTATATAGTATTTTTTTACACCATATATAGTCAAGAAACTACAATTAATCGTCTAATCTATATATAACTGCGAATATTTATATTGTAAACTTTATAAGTTATTTTATATAAATTGAAGCTGCATGTATCTATATATATCTAAGAATTTTTAGTATAATTAAAGTTTGGGGAACTTATGATACAATGTTCATAAATTTCTGGCGAACACAAGATATTTCGATATTAAACTGGCAAAAAACAACATACATTCTTTAAGAATTAATTTTTAAAGAAAAAATTAATATGCCGTTGAAAAATCACCATTAAAAAAGGTTGAAACTAATTTATGCAAAGAAAATTTAGAAATATATATTTTAAAATGATAAACTTTCGATTTTGAAAGAATTTTGTTGCTTTTTATGCACAAAGAAAGCAAAAATCATTGAAAAATTATATAATCATTCAATATCTCGAATTTAATATATATTAATGCATAAAACAGCTTAATTTATTTTAGAATTGCAAGATAAATACCAGTACTTTATACAAAGACTTAAATTTTATTTTGCATAACTAGAATAAATTTACATTCTTTCATTGATAAAGCACACATCGTAACACCTTTCGAAAAAAAATGCAAAATCTAAGTGTAAATTTTTTAAGGTATAAATGGATATTCCGTACAAGACAGGATAAATATGCTTTTCTATATGATTTCCACAAATTTTTTTTTTAAGATTTATTGGATATAGAAGCAAAAGATATAAATATTTTTTGCTATCTATAAATGTAGGATTTTAGTTAAACCTAATTCATTCAAGTTTTTTGTAAATTTCATGAGCTTATTACAATATTTATTGGTTTATTTCTCTATTGTAAAAACTTTAATTTACATTGGAGTATATATAATAAAGTTTTATTTATGTAAATTCTTTTTTATTTATGGGCTAAATTCATAGTTGTAATTTTTTTTTCACAGGCACATCTTGATTGTATATCTGCGTGCACAGAGTATTTATACTTTCGGTTATCTTCCCCTTTCCAAAGTCTTCTTCAATACTTCTCCTATTTTGAGACACATTAATTCAAGAGTTTTCAATATAATCCCAAGGTTATTATATATACCTTGATCTAATTCGTGACATCTAGTTCCTTCAGGTACCTTTATATTATCCTGAAAAAACAACTTACCATGTTATAACATAAAAAATCGTTTTCTTTTGCTCTTGTATATAAATTACAGCACAGATGCTATAAAGTCATGTTTTTACAATTTTTCGTTTCTTAATACGTTTATATTGTCAATACTTGTTACGCCAATTTCTATTAGAGTACAGCAGTTCTTCTTTTCATCATATACTAATATATCAGGTCTTATATTCGATAATTTATGGTCGGTTTTTATTCTTGTATCTACTTTGATCTCCGTGATTTGGTTTTTCATTTTTTCTTCTACAGAGTGTCCGCAGACTGTCTTAGCTTTTTTGAAATTGAATTTTCTACAGAGTGTCTGCAGGTTGTCTTGGCTTTTTTTAAACTGCATTTTCTATCCGACATGTTTTAGATAAATCTTACAATCTCGTTGTGTCTTCATGTATGGTCATATAAATGCTCTTTTTACATCTACCTGCAAAGTATTAGACAGTTTTAATAGAGTCGTTAAACGGCGGACATCTTGATCTTTCTCCAAAGAATACGTTTCTATCCAGAATAAACAGATCTTAGATGATTCTGATGGTCATAAATTGCATATTGTAGCCACTTTTAAAGTTCTAATATTGCATGCGTTGGATTTTAGGCACAATAAAGAGTTTTGCATTTAGTGTTACTTTTTGTATTTTACAAAATAAACTCTCTTTTGTTTTTATTCGGTGTTGAAGATTCAGTGTCCACGGGTCCTGTTTTGTTTTGAGGAATTCATTTATTACGAATAGTTGGGTCGCATTTTCTAATATAAATTGCAATATTGCAGCTTTTTTGGGTGATTGTAATCTTTCTTGGCTCAAGGTTTAAAATGTGGTAGAGTATTCTTTCGTATTTATACTCTGTATTTTCTAATCCGCATCCTAGTTTATTTCTTTTGACATATAATCTTTCTTCTTTACATGGTTTCAAGTGTATTCCATTTTCCTTTAGTATCCGCCTAATTCCATCGTCAAGCTATCTAAAGTCTTCTGGTTCTAGCTTTAAAAACCCACATAGTATTTTATCAGTAATATCGCGATATTCATCAATAACTTTATATTCTTTTTTACAAAATAAGTTTTGTTTTGGATGTGCCATATGCTCTTTCTAGTATTTCTTTTCAGATTTTATCCATTGTTTCGGGGTTAGTTCTCGATTCGTAATCTTCCAGTAAAGCAAGATATTTGTATCCATATTTTCCGTATGAGGAGGAAATATCTATGCAATTTATGTTGTGAGTAGATGATTTGGCTACGTTTGTTTCCATATCGATAAATCTGAAGAATTGTGTTGCTTCATTGGACATTAGTTTATAATAACTTTCTTCTTTCACGAAAATTTTATAATCATCAATGAAAACAAAATGATTAGTTGTAAATGCCTTCTTGTTGAGGTTAATAAATATTGATAGAAACTTTTCATTTTATTGGCGGGCTAGCGGATCCATACAAAGAACAAACAGTAGTGGAGATAAAATATCCACTTGTATGATCCCCTATTCTATTTTTTCCACCATATTTCTTCATTATAAATGTGAAACTTAAATCGAGGTTTTTTTAGTTTGGATATAAAGACGATCATCCATTCTTGTATGTTAAGATTTTTTAAGCAGGGCAGAATATACTCGTGGTCGATTGGTTCAAATGCTTTTAATGTCGAACCACGTTACGTGTAATTCATAATTGTGTTCACTCTTTATTGCAACGTTTATAATTGCCTGCTCTTTAGCTCCCTGTACCTTTCTAACATCCCAAGTTGGTATTCCGATATTAGGTTTCGGTATTTGACATCTATTGCAATATAATACAGACATTTAAAGTCGTCAATTTGTATAAGTTTGACATGCATGTTATAGACCTGAATTTCGATTTATTTAAAAATTTTTGTTTGGGTATGGAGGTATGTGAACCCAGTGTAGAACCAAATTTTAACCCTTTCATTTTCAAGGCATCTTGATTTCACTGTTTTATATATTATTGGGTGCAATTTTTTAATTTTTCTTGATATAGAAGTCGTATATACCATCGTATCCAGCAGCTTTTCAGTTAGGTAGGCAGTCGACGATCTGAAAATATTTAGTTTCATGATAAAAACCATAGGTGTAGTGTATTTTCTGATGCGTATTTGCGCAGTAGGTTTTGAAGTACATAATTTTTGTGCTTTATGTCCAAATATTTGACGAGAATATTGCAAAATTTTCTTTTTCTGCCTTTATTTTCGGTTTTCTGTATCTGTCATTGCTCTATAAAATTTTCTTCTATTGACCTCGAACTAGCAACTTGTTTTTGTAAATATTTTTCTCTTTTAATATTGCTCTATCTGTTTATTTAATATCTTCATCCTATTGTTATTTTTATTCTTAATAATCCCTTCAAAGACATCAATGCATTTGTCAAGTATCTTGTTTTGTTGTCTCATGATTTTTCTTGAAATCATTGTCTCACTTTCTGAATGTTTTTTATGTTTCTTGCGTAAGATTTGAGAATTATGTTTATTTGATCGTACCTTTTTTATTTTTTCTTCCTTTATTAATGCGTAGTCTAATCCTTCCTGAGTAGGTTTCAATGTAAATTTTTTGTAACTCTTTTGAAAAGCTTGTAAGATAATTGCTATATCGCACAGGATTTTTTTTAGGGGCGGGGGGTCGAAATGTGATATGTCAATTTCCCGCTATATTAAACCGTCATTTATAATGCTTTTAACTCTTTTAGATGATATTTTTCTTTTTCTCGGGTGGTTTACGTTTTCTTTATTTTCCATTTACGTCAGAGCTGTAAGAAATATTTTTTTGTATCTATCGAGGTTAGTGCAATGGCATAGTGTTTTAAAATTCTATTCTCGAGTGCTATGTTTTCTTCTTTTTTTATTTCTTTGAACTTTCGGACGTGTCTTCTTTCCATTATTAATTTGCAGAACATTTGATGATTTGGTTTTAATTTCAACATGCTCATATCACAGTTAAAGATACTTTTGCGACTCTTAAGGAACCATTACCAGCCAGATCTTGATATTCTTCAATATATTTAAAGGCCGAGGTGTAAGCCTCTTCAATCCAGTGCTCTTTCTCGGCGGCTGTATTCTTGCAGATGGGTATAAGAGTTAGAAGAGTCGTGGTATGAATGCATGTGAACGCGTGAGTTTCAGGAAAGATGTCGGTTATGATTAGAGTTACAGGTTCTGTCATTGAATTTTTAACCTTTTAGTTCTCCTATCTGGGGTTTCTTTATCCCATGTTTCTATTATCGCAAATAGAAATTTTTAATTTTATTTCGATTCTATAAATTTTCATAATTTTATATGAGATTCATAAGACATATATAGCTCTCTCATTGTTAATTTGATTTAAAATCTTTATTAGAATTAAATTACTTGATTTCATGGTGTTTTCGTAGTGGAGTTGGCATATTTAGAAAGGATCTTGTAATACAGCCAGTTAATGGCTACTTAGTTATATATACTTTAATTAAATGAACTTAGGGCTATCTGTATATATCATGTTCATTAAAATGATAAAAGTCTAGAAAAATAAATATAATCGTATAAAACAATACATCACGACAATTAGTTTTCTTTTTTAACATATTCAAAATTCCGTATTTTTTAATTGGATAAAGAGATTCTTTATGTATTGATTTTATTATATCATAATAATTCCACATATTTTATACGATCAAAATAAGGTCTGAACATTCGGAACTTAAGAAATTTCTATATACATACTTTTTTTTTTATTAAGAATTCCTGGGTAAACTAGTTTATGGCTATACCATTCGATCACAATCATCATATTAAAATTGTGAAATTGCATAAAAATTGTTTAGATAAGCTTTTCATTACGTATAATCCTAGTTACACAAATTATTAATCTATACATTTAAAAAAATTCATATTTACTTTTTAATATTTTATTGGATTTGTCATTATTTTATGAACGTTTTGACATATGTTTTTACATAAAATACAATAGACTTATCCGATCTTATTAGAGTAAATGTAATTTACTAAGATTTTAGAACGAAACACAATTAAAATGGATCAATACTAGATAAAAAAAGACGGCGGAAAAATACTCGCGGTATATAGAGTAAAAAATGATATTTCAGAATTCATAGGGATAATATATAATAACAAATAAAGATAAAAATTAAAACTGATTTTCTATTTAATATTTTACTAAAGTAATCATAATTATTATTACAAATTTTTATGAAATTTGATATATTATATTTTCTATTAGCAGTATTCGAATTCAGTGATGATATAAACGAAACAGCTAAAGTGGGAATATAAAATATAAATAGACAGCGGAAATTTTTTTCGTGTTTAAAAACCACAAATCGAATATAAATATTAATGCTTTTTTAGGAATGGCTTACATCCTTTAAACTTATATTTAAGAAATCCATACATTTTATTTTTGCAATTTTGTTATAATTTCGGATTAATTTTCTTGGAAAACTAGCGTATATTAAAGTATAACATTCTGTTATTATCATTTTTTTATAGTAAAATAAAATATAAATATTAAGACTATTATTGTGAATTTATGTTCATTTTTGACTCAACGTATATTTTATAATGCTTAAATTTCGATTTTTGTAAAAGAAAAAAATATATACGGAATTTTTACGATGACATCTTTAAATACATTAGCATTAAGGCTTTCTTTTTTGCATTTACGCCGCAAGAAATTATTATTTATAATCAAATGAATTTTTTTACGCAAAAATAGGATCAAATATCATGTTATAATATTTTTACATATTAATTATTATGGCGTAAATAACTTACACTTTATCAGCTAAAAATATATGCGCACATTGGAGCAAAATTAGATTCTAAATAAAAAAGAAATTTAAGAAATAGTACGTATTTTTCTGATAAGGTCTAAAATTATGGTATGTCAATTGTACTTTATTTAATTTTTTTAACAAAAAAATCCTAGATCTTCTTTAAAAACTATATCAGATAAATAAAAATGCTTATAATAATCGTAGCAATCAACATATGGACCAACAGTAGCTCTTAAATTTCTAGGCCAATTTTTTTCACATTATATTTTGATATATATCTACAATTATAATGAATAGAGATTTAAAAAAATATATATTTTCTTAAAAAATGTAAATCATATAACACTAAATTATCAACACTTAGTCAACAAAATTTACAATAAATATTTTCATCGTAAAAAACCCAAGACAATTTAGTCTATATAGAAAAGTGCATGGGTTATTGTATAAGATTCACAATTTCAAATTTACTTTTCGATTAAAAATATGATTTTTAAAATACAGGTGTCGATGTTCTTAATAAATATATTACTTTAGATTTTTTATTTTTAAAATATTTATATTTTATTCTATTTATTTAATTCGGCCATAAAGGCTTTGTTTTGGTAGTAACAACATTAATATCTATGATCATAGGATATTCAGTGCTAAATTTACATTTTGTGTCATTTTCTGTAAAGTTTTTATTCGTGTTCGTTTGTATTTATATTAATATCATAATATAATTAAATATTTACCACTTCTTTTTTACTGTCCATATATTGTTATGCAATCAATATTGACTGAAATATTTATGATTGTGCTTTTTTTTCAATAATTTTTGTATTGAATAACTAAATTCCTTGCTTTCTTCAAAATATATCTTTATATCAGGATTAATGACTTTGGATGTGCAAGTTACAAAATTACATAAAAAATATGTTAAGGAGTTAAAAATCCCGGACATAATATAAGGAAGGTGCAAGCTCTCACACTTCACAAGATACTTTAATTTATCTCATTTGAGAGAAGAAGAGCAGTTGATAAAGATAGATCAGAAGGAGTCAAAAGATGCATCAAGGAGTTGTGCAATATTCCCAATGGCCTGACTAAGTATAAAATGATTAAGTTGATAACAGGAAACTTAAACCCTAAAAAAAATAGATTATATCTGGGCGATAGTCTATTTCTATCAGATATCGAAGTATAATATCAATAACCAAAGTTTCGCATAATGTTTTTTCTTCTATTTATTCGGCATAAAAATATGTATAATGCGTAAATCTTTTAAATAATTCGAATATAAAAACTTTCTGTGTGAATCTAAGTATCTTATGCAATGAAAATTTCATAAAAAATCATATAAAATCTTTATATTTTGCGGTGTCTGAAAAATAAATTTTTTGATAGAAATCAGAATTTTTTTTAGATATTGTATTTCACATATACATTTTTGTCAAATTTCTTCCATGTGAAATTAATACATTCAAATCACATTTAAAAAATACACCATATGATTGACACATCTTTAACACGTTCGAAATGTGTATTTTTAAGTGATTTATAGCGATAAAAAAAACAAACGAAGACGTTTGTAAATTCTAAAGGGGTTCGAATTGTAATTTTGCAAAAGAAAAAGAGTCAAATCAACAACAACTACTGCAATATGTCATTGGAAACTTCAATTATGTTCCCATACAGTTTAAATAGAACCAACTCTTTTTGAGATCTATCATTTCCAATATTTTGTATCAATATGAACAGTTTTATCTGAAGAATTTTGTGGTTTAGCTTATGAATATTTAAGACAGAACTTTAAGTTTATGCATAAAATAATTAAAAAAATCGAATTGATAATATAAAAGCTCTTTCATACAACGTAAGTTGAAGAAGCTACATAGGTGCTATCTTATATCTTTTCTATATAATGTATGTTAACACCTCAATATTACAATGTAATATGCTTTTTAAAAATGAAACCATTATAAACACAAAATCCAATTGATGCCATTCTTTATATAAAATGCAAAATATCTAGAATAAGGAGCATCAGAAAAATCATTTTTAAAATATTATAAATTTCTTTTGTGACAACATCTATATTGTTTTTAATCATTTGGGAATGAAGCATGCGTTATAAATAATATATAATTAAGTTTTAATTTTTTTTATTATAATCAAAACTCTATTGATGGATAGTATTAATTGGGTCAAGAATATTTTTTTTCTTGGGTTAAAGTCTTAGACTGCCATGAAACCATAGAATTCTTAGAATTGCGCCACGTTTATACTTGTATGCATTTCTGGCTCCTTAATAACATGGCCTATATGAATGTTACAATAATAACCGTATAAATATCAATCAGTTTACAAATTAATTCAAAATCGTTTTCCAATATGAGTATTACATGGAAAACTAAAATTTATATTTCAGCATAATCAAGAATAATAAAACATGTAGAAACGAACATAAATTACCTAAATTTACGCACAAATAAGACCATTCAATTTTGGCAATGTTAAACAGGATTTTCTAAACTTGTAATTTTAAATAAGTGTTTAAAAATTTAATATTTGATTTTTTTTATAGTTTTAATTCTTAGATATTAAAAATTGCAAAATGAATCAAGCTTAAAAAAGAATCACATCTAATAAAACATAGATATCATAAAAAAATAGGTTTAAATTATTAGTTTTAAGATTGCATAATATCTAAATAAAATGGAATAAAAGCAAAAATACAAAGATAAAATGTGCAAAGATATATTTAAACTATATTCAACTTGGTTTTATCAATATAATAATACTATCATATTTTTAGCATTATCCGCTGTATCAGACAAAAAATTTCTGCCAGAAAACAGGAAAGAAAAGTCTTCCTTTGCAGGTAATACACAGTAAAATCATTGATTTCCTAGGTCGCTGGAATTTTTTTATAAATATGTGTGAGTTTAGGTTCACTCATTTGTAATTCGAATCCACCGATTTTTTTATTTTTTAGAACTACTAATAGACTTCGTATAAAAGTTGCGCAAAATTCTGTTTATCAAACCTCGATATTTGCTCTATTCGATATTTATAATTTCCGGGTTAGTTTTTTAAGTGAAATAAATTATACCAATAAAAGACATTCTTTTTATATCTATTTCTAATGAATAATATAGTTTAAGATGTTAAAGAATGATTGTATCAATAAAATTTCATCTATAAATAAAAAACAATTCAAATAAATAAATAGATAAATATACAAAAATATATATTTTTTTACATGATTTTTATTAGAGTTGATCGTAGTTACCAAATGACTTATTAAAAAATATTTACCTGAGATTGAAGCTTTTATCCACTAAGTATATCACTAGAGAATATTTTCAAACTTGTATTCATTATCTAAATAATAATTAATTCCTTAAAAATTTTTATAAGCTGAAATTGAATATAAACTAGAGCAAATCATAAAAAAAAATCAATGTTTTTTTTCTGGAAAAATGACGTGTTCATGTTATTTGTATAATAAATCACTATTTATATACTGTATGCATTATTTTATGTATTTTTTTGATATTTTATATCTAATGAATAAATAGTTTCCATGTTTTTTTCGTTAAAAATATAAAAAACAGTATGCATAGTACCGTGAGGCTATTCTTTTGTGTTAATAGATATTAATGATATTTATATTATTGTTTATCTCAATAATATTGTCCTTGTTTTCTTATGCATAGTGATTTCACAATTCGCCTTACTTTCAGTATTTCATCGTACAAAGATTTGATTATTTTATCATTCAAAAATTTGTTTGCCTACTTCTGTACTTGCTAGTATGCACATATTTTTTTACAATACAATTTATTCTTGAAAAAGGATTGGATCTTGCATAACTCTCTTAAAATATACACCATATATAAATATATAGCAAAAATACATTTATGTGCCCCTCTATGAAAATATTTGTTCTGTTTCTATTTTCACAGAAGTCACGTTTTTCTTCCAACAAAACAACACATCCAAGCAATTTCGTATTTTTTTATATCAAAACTATTTCAAAATATACTAAATTATATTCTGTGTGCTTTTAAGCTAAAAAAAAACATTTTATTATTTTGGATGATCTTATAGACCCATACACTGATAAAAAGTTCTTTGTAAAAGAAAAAATAATTTTATTCTCGTATTTTCTATTTTGCATGTTTAAATAAAAATCATCAAATTTATATATATTGTGCTGATATAGATCTGATTTACATTAAAAGGATGGACCATGGTTTTACTTTCTATTAAACCGATTATTGCTTTATTTATCTAGAGAAATTTTTTCGAGTATATATATACAATTTTTCTGTCTATTTTGTGGGCACTTTATGAGCAATATCTTATTTTTATTTACATTATTAGGATTTTAAAAATGAATTTGAATTTTTTTGATCCTACTTACCCTCGCTATATGTGTTTCTTATTATTTAAATTAGTATAAACCTTAATTTCATTATAAAAAAAGATTTTAATATTCTCATAAGGTCTTTAGAGTGATATAATACAAGTATCTAATCTTTAATATAAATATAATGCCCGTAGAGATTATAAACATTTATTAAGTTTACACCAGTCTCTTTTTATATTTGTTGTTTTCTGAGTTACTTCTTTATATGATTGAAATTTTAGCATTATAATATTTTTGTATTCGTAAATGAATTATTTGATAATATTGCAGTAATATAATATTTTTGTATTCGTAAATGAATTATTTGATAATATTTTAGTTAAACTGTCATTTATAAGTGCAAAATGTTATACGATTAATGTTATTTTATAATTAAAAAGACACTTGAACTTATTTACATTCCGAGAAAAAGAGCAGTTGATGAGGATGGGTTTGAGAAAGGTGTAAAAGGATTTATCAAGAAGTTGTGCAATATTCGCAATTTCTGTCACGTTCAAATAATAAAATTCATAAAAAGGAACTTAACTCAAAAAAACATTAGTATTATAATTATTACATTTTACCCCTTAAAATATTTTATTTTTAACTAACAATGTTTACTTTATCTTAAGATATTAATGCATATGAAACCTTTATAATATTGGGGCAAATACCTATTAGAACCATGTTTTAATAAATATAGTGAAAAGCTAATAACTTTATGGACCATAAATATGTTTGTCAGATTAGAAATAAAAGACATATCACAATTATGCACATTTTATTGTTGAGCGCTTAGAAAATTTTATAGAGACTTAATATTATTTTGAAAAATATTAATGCATAATAATCCAAAAATTATTTAATTTTAATAACTTTTATAACACAAAAAAAAGATAATATGGTTTATTTCCATAAAATATGCTTTAAAATTTTTGCAAAATAAATTTTATATTATCTTATTAGGTCTAAACAATCAGACTTCTATTTAAATTTATTTAATGTTTTTACATATCATACGGGCATAAATTTCTCTAAAATTATACACAAAGAAAGAAAATTTATGATCAGATAATTGTGATGCTTTGATATTTTTTTAAAATTAGACAAAAGGTATTTGAAACTATTTTTATTATGGTATTATTAGCTTTTTTATGTAGTGATTGGGGTTAATTATGACATAGAATATGATAAGTTCATTTTTTTTATATATAGAAAAACAAAAACTATCATAAAAAATATTAAATGAAAATTATTCGTATTATATTGCAAAAACGTCATTGGATCTATTACATAACTACGTATTTTATATATGTAACCCATTAAATTTACTACTATAAAGAAGTGATGTTTAGCAATCTTTCTTTATGATTTTAAGCTTAACTTTTATTCTAAGCCTTAGAAATTTACAAAAAATAACAATTCGATAACAATCTAATAATAAAAAATATTAATAACGAAGTTAAACCGAACCGTAACGACTTTTTTTAAACCGTCGACTACTTAGGAAGCAGATGTAAATAAATTCTTGTTCATTTATAAACAAGAATACACAACGAGAATGTTTTATATCTTCACTTCTTATTTTTAGAAAATACAAACTTTAAAAAAATCAAGAAGATCCGCAGAACTAAGTACAGTAAATAATATAAAACGAATTTTTGGAAATCAAAGTAGAGACAAGAATAAAAACAGGCATCAAATTATCGAATAAAAGATAAGATATTTTTGTATATGACAAAAAGAAGAACTGCATCCCTCTGATTAAAATTGGCGCGACAATTATTGACAGTATAAACAAAGTAGAAAACGAATAATTACGAAAATATGACCTGTAACATCTGAGCTGTCATTAATATACATGTGCAAGACAAAAATTATCCCATACGTTATAACATGGGACGGTGTAGTGACATGAAATCATTAAAGGTACCAGAAGGAACTAGATGACACAAACCAGGATGAAGCATATATCCATACCTTGGGATTGAAAAAAACCCTTGAATTAATAGGTCTCGAAAGAAGGAGGGGTATTGAAGAGGTCTTTGGAGACCAGAAGATACCCAAAAGTATATATACGCTGTGCGTGTAGAGAATCAAGAAAGCTGTGCATGAAAACAAAAACTAAAATTACGAATATAAATATAGCCCATAAATTAAAAATACTATTTAAACAGCAATAATACTATATGATATGATTATGGATGGAGTGGTTACAAAATATCATAAAAAGTATGCTAAGGAGTTAAAATCCCCGACCAAGTAAAACCATACATGCAAGCTCTCACACTTCGCAAGACAATTGAACTTTTCACATTTGATGAAGACAGATCAGGGAATGGGTCAAAAGATGCAAAAAAAGGTTGTGCAATATTCCCAATAAGCTAGCCACCTCTAATCGATAAAATAACTAAAAAGAAACTTAACATATAAATAAATAATTTAAAACAGCAAAAGACAATCGTATAAATACCACAGGCATATATGAGTAACTCTATATGTGTAGATGTTCTTCTTTTTTGAAAATACCAACTTTTTTACATTTAAATATTCAAGTATTTTCTTAACATTCTCTAGCATCAGGAATATCCGTAAAGATTGAATTGTAAAAGTATTGCCATTCTCTTTGCACACAAGTATAAAAAGCTGAGTATATTTCTATGAAACAGTATCCGTACAATAAAAAAGAATAAGTTCATTGCATTTTCCTAGAATTTAAGCAAAGCTAATAAAATTTTCTATATCTTGGAATTATAATTTAATTTTTTAGCTATTTTAATTTTTAGTATAAATAAATTGCTATATATATGAATAATTTAGCGAAAAACCTAAAATTGTAATTCGGATTCTTTGATTTATAAGAAGTATTTCACAATGGATATTTGATATCGAAATGTTATGATTGAAGTATTATTCTACGAATAAAATAAAAAAACAAAAAAAAACTGAATTTATTAATTCTTTATAAAGATTATTTTCTATTGTATTGTTTTTTCAAAAACTAAAAATAGGGCAAGTAGTAGAACAATGTAATTTTTTTGTGTCCGAATAGCGCTAAAGATTCGAGAAAAAGAATAAATGACTTAGCGATGATGATCAATGGGTTTGCAATATCATCTTAGAATATAGCTAGGGGCGTATATTCACGCCATCTTAGTGCTAATGTTAAAAAAAAATTGGTATGGATTCATAAAATGTGATAAAATACACCTTTTTTAAATGTTTGCTATAATCTACATATTAAAATTTTTTTAAATTCATTTTATAAATTGATTATTTGCCTTTCATATTTATATTATATATTTCATATATAATTCATCAGTCTTAATTCTATAAACACATGCTATCACATTTTCTTTTTATTTATTTTATCCGTTTAGACGTGGCTAGCCCATTGGGATATTGCACTCATCCTTGATGCATCTTTTAAAAACTTCCCGTGATCTATCTTATCAAACTGCTCGTCTTCTCTCAAATGTGATGAGTTCAAGTGTCTTGTGGTGTGTGAGAGCTTACATGTATGTTTCTACTTCGTCCGGGATTTTTGAACCTTTAACATATTTTTTATATATTTTGTGACCACACGTTCCAAGACATAACAAATTGATCATTATTATTTTTATGCATACATAATTATTCATAATTGTGACGGTAGATATATATCTAGCAGTACATTAGAGAAAATTAATATAAATTCGTGAAATAATTTGTTAACGATGAATTTAAAGTATGGATGCTAGACATTAAATGTTAATTTCATTCACACTTGTATTTTATCTTTTTCAATGAAGCGAGACATTTAATCGCACTCCCTTAGTTAAAAAATACATTGATATTTGAATATTAAATAATTTGTTAATAGTTTAAAGATTTTTTATTATTTTTAAGAAACAAGCTAAACTTAAGACGGTAGATTGATATAGTTATATCGTTGCTTCCTTCAACTTCATCCTATACAGGCTACTAGTTGTAAAACTTATAAATTATATTTTCAATCCCAGTCCACAATTTATATCTCTTTCAATCTTATCTCTCTAAAAACTTCCATTTCATTACTTATTATTATGTGGTCGAACCCGACCCATATTTAATGTTTCTTTCAACCTCATTCCCTTTACAACCACACCTTTCTAAAATTATGAATTCCTTAGTATTACCAGCCCATATTAAATATCATATTCACAACCATCCTTTATATATCTTCCCCTTTCATCTTTTATTAATTCCATAGTTTTCCTTTCCCCTATTTGATTCAAATGTGCACCTCCCGTTAACATCAACTCCTTAATTACTATACAAATTTATTATAATATTCATGATTTCATCTTTGTGACATAAACAGATTACGAAATATAAAAAACATTATAATCTATTAAATTAACACGATTAAAAGTATTTTAATATATTCAGATCAGTTTTAAAGAACCACACTTATTATAGATTTTTAGTGTATTCAATTGTGTGCTCTCGAGTAGAAATTGCTTGACATATTTTTTCTTGAAATGATCATTTTTTATATTTTATTTAATTTTTGAAAATGCATTACATCAATTTATAAAAATCAAAATATTAGAAATTGATTTTAATTTATTCTAAAATATAATTCTTGACAATTCAATAGACATATAATCTTTTGCGGAATTCTTGTCGCACAAGTCAAATTAAATGTCAGAGAATGTAATATGCTTATATATTGTGGATCTGGAAAGCACCAGGATTCAATTGTAAATTTTTATTATTAATTTTCTCATTATTCTGTATAATAAATGCTTTCAATTCAAATTCTTTTTATCAATATAATCGATCACATACCAAATTTAATCAATTTAAAATAAATGGTTGTATTTACGTCAATAAAAATATATGTGAACATTCCAATATCAAAAAAATTTAAAAAATAAAATAATACTCTCATCTGGTTATTAACTCCAATGAACTTGTTTGTTTTAGTAAATATTTAAATATTGTTTTAATATTTTCCTATAAATCGTGTATCCGCTCAAATTGTGATAAAAAGTTAGCTCCTTTATACTTATTTTGATGATAATAAAAGCAGATAATTTTGTTATTAAATGATAAAAATATACATTTAAATCAAGATCACTGGTGGAACTTAAATATGCGATTCACTTCTGTATGGTTTTCTTTTGTCGTTTAAAATTATTTAAAAATGTTTTTTATTTTTTAAACCTCCCTATACAACCACCATATGCATAATATTATTTATTTTCCTTTGATGTTTTATAAAGTTAGCTTTTTATTACAACTAATTATTCTTATAAATTCCATTTAGAGCTTTTCTTCTTCTATAATAGATTTAAATCTCCTATACGTAATAGAGGAGTAACTTCTTTGAAAATAGTCTGGCATTGTTCTATTATGTTCAATAGAAGCTTTTCTTCTTCTATAATAGATTTAAATTTCCCATAAATGTAGTAGAGGAGTAACCTTTTTTGTAAGTAATCTGTCATCGTTCTATCATGTTCAATTAAAGCTTTTCTTCTTCTATAATAGATTTAAATTTTCCATCAATGTAATAGAGGAGTAACCTTTTTTGCAAGTAGTCTGTCATCGATCTATCATGTTCATTTAAAGCTTTTCTTCTTCCATTAATCATGTAACACTGTACTTTTTGGAATAGCCAGTCATTATTCTATTATGTTAAATTAAAGCTTTTCTTCTTCCATTTACAGTTAAATCTTACATTAATGTTGTAACAATAAATTTTTTTGTTGAAATATTCGAATGTTCTTTATTTTTTTCAATGATCTGAAATTTCAAAATTGAAAAGAAATCAAAAAAAGATATGATGAATTTATAAATTACAAATAAAAATTTCACAAAAGGACGCGGTTGATTTAAATATTTTAAAAATCTATAATATTTATAGAACCATATGGCTTTTCTTTTATTTAAAAGTGATATTGCACTTATATTCAAATCAGTTTTGTGATTGCCTCCTTTTTTCTTATCTAGATTTTTTCTTGAAATCTTTTGAAAATTATAAATATTTTGAAAATTATACCCTTCAGCATCAGAAATGGAATCTAAACATAAAAAGACAATTATCATAATTGCAGTTTTTTCCGGCGTTGCGGTCATAGCCGTTCTAGCAATGTGGAAATGCGGGCTATTTAGTGGTGGTCCCTCATCAGAAAACAACAAGATTGCTGAATACGCTTTTACTAAGACACATGCAGAAAAATTAAAGGAAGCAACAGAAGCTTTAGCCAAGGATGAAAAGAATGAAAAACTAAAGAAAACACTCGAAAATCTCCAAAAAATTACTTCTAAAATGATGAAGCTTACCGATGACGATTATGTGATCAAGAATCTCATTGAAACAGTCTATGATTCTAAGCCACTAGTTGACATACTTTTGAAAACCGATAACGCACAACCTGAAATCAAGTTTGTCAAAGAATTGGTATCCCACATTGTTCTCTGCCTTGATATGAATATCAAACTAGCAACCTACAAAACCTTTATAACCGAAACTCTATTCAAAGACAATAAAATTGGTGACGTAACTTTAACAGAGTTTATGAAAAAAAAGGACTTCGATAAATCTAAAGTTCAAGAAAGCGTCAACGATAGTTTTATAGTCGCGTTCGAAAAAATGATGTCTGATGCGAGCCGGCTCAAAGACTTCAAAGAAGTAGAGAATAAGATGAAGGGCAAAACTACCCAACCCACACCATCCCCTGCTGCTTAATAACATGGCTAGCATTTAGTACGGTATGATGATGAATTCAAAAACGAATAAAAAAACATCTTTACTAAACTTTTATTTAATTTCCTATTATTAAATGACTCTCTTTATGTTTCCATAAAAATATCACGTCTATATTTTCCATTTACTATAACCACGTTAACGCATCAATAAAGCAGATGTTCATACCATTACACATCGTTTAATATATTTAGTCCACATTTATCAGTTCAAAACTTCGATTTAGTTAAAATTCACGGATTAGATCCATTAGAAGAATCATACTATCCATATGGACATTTTGTTTATTTTGCCTGAATTTCTAATATTTTATATTTGCAATACACAAATACTTAACAATATATTAAAAAAAAAGAAGAGAAATAACGACATTTTATATGTGAATCGTTCACAACATCTTAAAAAGAAAAATTCCAAAAATATTCTTGGCATGATGCTAGCGTCTGTAAATCAGATCTATAGTAAAATTGTCTCCGTCAAGTTATTTTAAGATTAAAAGCTTTTTTTCTTTGTTTAAATACCTTTGTTTGCTGTATCTTCAGTAGAACAATTAAATTCTAGCCTTCTGAATGCACATGTTAATAAAATTAACAGATCTAAAACAATATATTATCATCATCTATATTACATGTCTAGTATTAAAACAGTACTGATGGCTCTTTGTAAATACAAAGTTTAAACATACATATAATTCCATGCTAAAAGGTAGAAATAGTGCGGATATTTTAAAAAAATGTCATAAATAGTTTCCTATATAGTTTCGTATATATACATGTTTAATTACAATTATGTAATTTATTATAAAAACAGCAAATATAGTTTCTTAAATAACTTAAATAATCAGAATTATTTCGAGGATTTACTTCAAAGATAGTTTCTCAAATAATCAATAAGCAAAATGATTTCGGGGATTTAATAGAAAAACCGAAAAAAAATTATTATATGTATAAAACTACTGATTTATAAACAATCTTTACCTAAAAAGGACAAAAATTACCACATTCTATAAATAATATGAATCACTACCATTTAAACAAGCTTTAATATAAATTTCATAAAAAAATTTTATCTCAAATATAATATATAGAGTAAAAATCAATGTATACATTCATAATAGAAATTGTAAGCATATTTTATATATTACATGAAACAAAAAACACAAAAACTGTATGGCCGAGTCTGAATCCAAAATATATCCAAGAAATTATAGACTTTTGATGCTGTTAGTAGATTTTTAATGATTTTTGGTGTTTTCAATCAATAAATATCAACAAAATTCACATATCCTTTATTGAATTTTTTTTACTTTTTTTTGTTTTACGATTTCCATAATGTCCAATTTCAAACTTTGCTCGAAATTGAAATACAAGAAAACGAGAATGAAACAAAATATGAAAAAAATCACAATAAAATTTGATCGAAAATAAGAACAAATATAAGCAATAACAATAAAAAATACTATTAGTAGCATCACAAATATAATGAGAATAAACATTATGCTATACAAACGGAAATCCCAAATAAAATTAGAACAAATATAAGCAATATCCATGAAAAATACTATTCGTAGCATCACAAATATAATGAAACTAAACATTATGCTATACAAAAGGAAAACCCTAAATAAAATTAGAACAAATATAAGCAATATTCATGAAAAATATATTCGTAGAGCTTATAATATATTGGAATCAAATCATACATTTAGAAGGAAAAAATGAAAATAAAAAGGAGCGGGAATAAGAACAAATATGTGAAGTATCAATGAAAACCACATTACGTAGTATTGCACATAAATGAGACTACATAACATGCTACACAGAGAGAAAAACAGTTTTCTTATTCGGTAAAGTATTTTATATCGGGATATAAACTCTTTAATACTTGAAATTAACAGTATAAAAGTATCAATTCACAAGAATTAAATAAATAAGCTAAAAATACATTTATTGCTTCTGTGTAGAATCAACAAAATTGTTTTAAAATAAATGTAGATATTTTCAAACAAGCTAGATATCAAAATAATCTAATAATAGTTATTTTGAAAGTTAAATTAATAAATATTCACAAAAAATCGAACTATTTTTAACTTACAGGCATAATATAATCCTTTAAATACATATATGGCATTAGATGCTATTATATAACTTTATATCATGTAAGTTTCTATATCAATAGGCTATTAATGCCAGCTTGTTCTGATTAAATTCATGCACAAATCTTCGTATTAAAGTAATATTAACGCTTAGATATCATGTGCACAACTTAGACGGTAATTTAATGTGAAGAAATAGTTTCCGTGTTTAAGATAAAACATTAAATAAATTATAAATTCAAAAAATAATTATTTTATTCAATGCATATATTTCGTAAATCAACTACACATCGTGATTTTTTATTTTTAGTTAAAATATGACTGCAATCTAAAAATCCCATTTAAGCAGTTTTTATAACATTTTGAAAATAAAAAAATTATAACATCTAAGTTAAAAAAAGATTTATTATAACAGTATAAGTATTAGATTTAAATAGAATCGTTTCATCTTAAATTTTTAGATTCAGCGCAAGAACTTTATGCATAATAAAATAAAAATTGGTTTTTTATTCTGTTATGCATAAAAAAACTTATAAAAATAAATTATTCGTCGAAATCTTTCGTATAAAATCGTTTAAAATATTGCAGCGTTAGAATAGCCTTTTAGATTGATAATTCAGCATCTTGTGCTTTTACATGCATGCTACATTTGCTTATAGTAATCTATATATTAGTAAACATCTAAAAGAGGCATAAATCAAAAAACTTGGAAAAAAATCAAAATACACCAATGGTTTTTAATTTATAGATATTATGGCTATATTTGGAATCTGACTGGTCAGTTTTTTATAGCGGCGTTATCATTGGTTATTTCCAAAAGATGATTTTAATAAATAAAATATAGATGGAAAATAATTTTAAGATATTATTTTATTTATGTTTATTTTTGATTAAACTGCTTATTTCCTCAAAAAGTCATGTGATATTATCTTTAGAGCAAACCAAATCAACACTTTTTACTATCTCTTTCTCTGCTATATATATATATCCTCATCAATACCCCTTCTTTTCTCAAGACTTACCATCATTTCAAGTGTCCTTTTCAATCCTATAGTTTGCAAAAGAATTTACATATCTAAATATGTAAATATTAAAATGGTTTTTATTTCTATTAATTAATGCTTGAAACTATATTTACAAAGGATCATAGAAATTTAAATTTGCATGTCTTTTAAGATGCGATTTATCTAATTGCATAAATTAACCCCATTCGATGACGAATAGCTAGAAAAATATGAAATTTGTTTTGTTAAGAATTTCTTTTTGTCTATATCGCATTATTTACATTAAAATAGTTGGCTTTTCGTTGCTTCAAAAATCAATTATGAATATCTATAAAAGATAGAAAATATATCATTTTCGGTAATCAAGAAGATAAAACCCAAATAAATTTAAAAAGCAAATTCTTGGTAAAAAAAATACGAACTATTAAACTAAGTTTTACGATATTATTAAACTAATTCGTATTATAATATAAAAGAACTCATATCTATTTTATATGTAAATTTTTTATGGATTTTTCCCATATTAGCTTGAAATTAAACGTTGATTAAAACACTAAAGACTTAATTTTGTACAGAGAAGTTTAAAAAAAAATAGCGGCAAGAAAAAACACTTTTTTGACCAATGCGACAAATTTTTATAATTTATCAGTAAATAAATATAACGAAAAAGATTTAAACGGTTCAGGATGATATATCTGTAAAATAACTTGCACGATAGCGATCTAAAATTTGTCTATATTTTCTAAAACGTGATATTAAGAGGTAAATAAACCGTTCCTTATTTTATTGTGCATATAGAAATAATTATAGACATTGTGGGCTATCATGTATCATTAAATTGATAATTAAGATTTACGTCGAATTGAGAAACCAGAACGCGATTTATTGATAATATTTCGTCTATAACTTTCTCTGGAGATAAAATCTTTATCTATATTAAATCTTGTGTATTTAATATTAAAAGTCTATATGAACTTGTTCGATTCCATGATAAATAAATTTTTACACATTATTGTCCTGGCGCCACTGTGGATTTTAAAAAAGTGATTTTAAAATTATTGTCAGATTTTAGAAGAAATTTACGTTTTGAAATTATTAGTTTAAGGAATAGATATGTGCTATTGATAGTAGATTTATTTTCATTGTCAATTTTATGAATATTTTTTTGTAAGGTTGAAATTACCATGTAAATTTTAATTTTAAATTGTTCAAAGTCGCTTTTTGGTATAAAGAACATATTATTTAAGAACAGTTTGCTACTAAATATGTTAAAAGTCGTTTCAAAATTACTTATCGGTCAGTTTTATTATTCCTTAGTTCATATATGGTGTTTGAGTATATTTAGATGCAGAAACAACAATAATTATAGTATGAAGGTAATACCAAAATTTAATGTTCTTTGTCCGAACTGATAGTACCTAAATTTCTGAAATTAAACGCTTAAATCATTTTGATTAATAATTTTTGATCGAAAACAATGAGAAAAAAGCTGCTTTTTAAATCTATATAATCAAATTTAGAATTCTAATGTCTTTTTAAAATATTTATGGCAGTAAGCATAGTCATTGCGATAAATTTGCCATTAAAACTTTATTAAAATTTTTTTGTTACAAAGGATTTTACACAGGTTTAAAGTAACTAAATAGATAAAATTAATAGTATCGTAATAAAACACTATAAGCACAAATTTTTGCTGAAAAATCATAATTGTTATCTAAAAAATATTTTTTTAATGATAATTTTTAATATTGTGTTTAATATAATTTTAATTCACTATTTTTAGTTATGTAGATATCTAAAAACATGTTGAATGGCTGAAATGTGCTTTTTTTCTAATTGAACAATTAAAAAAGAAATAAGCACAGTATAGGTACTATTTAACCACATCAAAAGACATTCTATCATACAAAAATCAAAAGAATATTTTTTATTTTCATTTCTTTCTTAAGGAACTTATGAACTGTTAATGCACGACAAATTAGTATATAATCATGCTTTTTATCACAATTTAATAAAATTTAGCATCAGATTCAGGATTTAAAATAGTTTTTGGACTGTGATAAAGCACTACGCATATCAAATATCATCAGCATACATTGTGCATAATTTTTTATATTTCCTAACAGTTAAAAAGCATCCTTTTTGAGTTTAGTTCTAATGAAATTATAGGTATTCTTTAGATGAAATATGTACTTTTAGATATTTTTAAATTCATATCAAAATATGTTAAAAACCTATTTTTAGCGATTTTAGTATAAACCCAAGTAAAACAGCTGTTTTAGAATTTCATATTATATAAGATATATATCGTATTAAGCCTCCTCATAAAAGAACATAAAAGTACCATTATTTTGTAACTGAAAGCTTTTATTTATTCCATTTTTAATGTATTAAAATTACCATGGCGTATTTTTCTACTTATAGTTAAGAAAAATCCCCACAAATGTTACTAAATCAAAATCTTTGGCTTGGTTTAAAAATTTTTACATATACAATATTCTTTATAGCTATAGAGTTGAAAAAATACGAGTAGTAGTCATTGCTACAATAACTCAGAAATTATAACATTGTTAAGATAGAATTGTTCAGTGCTGCTAATACAGATCCCATAAATATAAAAAAAAGATTGAATGTTTGAATCCTTGTTGAGCAGGGTCATTTATAACGTATAAACTTATTAAGAATGTGTCTCGTTCCTAAAGTTACAAAAAAATATGTTTTATTAAATAACAGACGAAAGGTTTTAAGTTTCAACACATTAAAAATGCATTAAGGCACCATAAAATATCATATTGATTTCTAGCGCAAACACATGTTATAAAAGCCAGTATTTTTTATGATATACCCCTAAAAATCAACCTATTTTAGGTAAATATAAATTTCATATCATATTCAAACCCATAATGATAACCTGTCGTTTTCTATACCCCAGATTTATCCCTTTTTTGATTTTTAAATTTATAAATCTATTTTATAACTAGATTTTATCAAATTAGTTGCCGATTACAGAATAAACTCAGAATAATGAAATAAAATTAGTATCATGATAACTTGCATTCTATTTTTAATATGATTTTAATGCGAATAAAAGCATTATGATAAAATAAAAACACGATAAGATTAAATCGCTGAAACCGCAACAAGAATATAATAAATAAACAGATACAAAACAATATGTAAATATTGTTTCTAGATCCCGAATTTCTTAATTACCTTATTTTTCAAAAGCAAAATGTTTTTTAATTTTTATTTAATACATAACTCATAAATTCATGTAATTTATTTAGCTGATATATATAGTCAAAGTAATTTTTTGAGTTCGATTTATCATAACGGTCACATAACCGAAAAAATAGTCATATAGCTTACACTATCCTTGCTTAATGTACTTAAATGCGGGAATCGAGTAAAGTAGAATAGCCTATAATTAAGTATTTTATATTTCAAAGATTTTATTTGCTGTGGATCGATCAAACTATGTTACTATATATTTGCCACTAGGTTGCATTAATTAAAAGTTAATAATTAGATGCTCCCTTACTTGAGAATCATAAAAACCTTCTAAACTCAAATTGTATTTTTAATCGATATGTTGCAAATTCAAAAGTATCAGATAACATATGTCAGAATACTTTGAAAAATATGAAAGTAATAATTTTTATTTTCATACACATTTTGTGCGTTCTATTTTAATAAATCAAAACCAAAGACCTTTATCATCATGTTGATATTTATTCGTTAGAATCAGGTGTATGAATGACTATAAAATTGTTGTGTTAAAGGTAATATATATGTTAAATATGTATAATAGAAAAACTAGACCGAGTAAAAATAATAAAAAAACAGCATAAAAATTGATTAATAAATTTAAAAGATCGAAAAGCAAAAAAAAAACAAAATGAAAAATTTGATAAAACAGAAAATATACATATAAACGAAAAACCCAATAAAAGATCTATTTACGCCTTCCGCACATGTTGAGTTTATCAGATAACTTCTTAAGACGACAGATTTATGAAATAAACGTAATTAAGGTCAATAAAAAAAATGCAAATTTGAAAAAGAAGGAGAAAAAAATCTGTCGCAAACTTTTAAAAAAAACGAATGATATGATGAAGGAAATAAATTTATAAAAAGAGAAATACTTTATAAAATGCTAATCTCTATTATATAAACTCCAAAAGATTGACTGTAATAAAAAGATAAATAAGCTAATAAGACAAAATAAAGCAGCATTTTACAAAGTTGGTATATTATCTTGAAGATTTTGAATTTTTTTTCTTAAGTATCGGTACAAAGTACACAGTCGATTTGTCTGAAAGTTCTGCATACTGCGGATCGTAGAATTTTTTTTATTTCCGATCAAAAAAAATAACATTAGCAAAAAGCATATACATATACACAGCAAAAGAAAATTGCAAAAAAAAATTTATCATCATAAATATACTTGAGTCACAGATACAAATGTGAAATAAGCAATTAAACTATTTAAAAGTATTAACACACAAAATAAAGACAGCGAAATATTAAGAAAATATATCAAGCATTATTATATTGGGGTACTTGTAACATGCTTATAATCAATGTATAAACAGGGGGATACTTTTATGTTCGAAGAAAAAAATCTATAAAATTTACTTATATATTATAATTAAAAACATGTGTATAATTCTGCGCATGTATATGTGTCAACTACGTGAAAGTATTCAATTTCTAATTTTAATAAAAGAAAAATGAAAATGAAAAGCAAAAATGTAATTTCTGATATCTGGAATTATAAAGCTAACCAATTTTCTGCCTTGGTAGAAAAAGGTGATCAAATAGAGAATTTATTTTTATAAACTAAATCCACAACAAATAATTTTTAGCTGGTTGTATAGAATATCTTATGAAGAGGAAGAATAGTGAATGATAAGTTCTGCAAAGGCATAAAAAACCCATTCAAAAATATGCTTTTATAAATGAAAGCATAATTTGTCCTATAGAGGTATAAATTTTGGTTGTGGGTTAACCATAGATTGCAGGCTTAAAGATGTTAGTCTAGTGAGGTGAAATCGTAATAAATGTATGGCTCAGGTCAGTGAGCCACGTGCAGAGGTTAAATAAAAAGCAATTGAACACGGGGATATAGATTGTTGAATATCTATTGTCGTTAAACATAGTTTAATCACATGAATTCGACACACCTAAATTAAAATTTTATTTAATATTATCGTATTTTTATTTTGAAGGTATTTACCAGTGAACTTAATAACGAAAATATTTATCAGAAAATACAAAGAAAATCTTTTTTTCTAAGGCTTTAATAATGTGTTTGTGAGTGAAAAATGCAATAGGTCTATTATATTGGTAAATAAGTTGTAACGAGAATAACAAAACAAATTATTTTCAGGTAGCGTATAATTAAGTAATATTTTAGAGAAAACGTGCAATTGAAAGAAATGTTTAAAAATTGTTCACCATATAATAGAATAAATATAAATAAAGACATAATATTTGCTTTTAAGCATTGTCATAGTTATAAATATTTCATAATGAATAAAAAATGAAAATATATATGATATTCTAATCCTTTTAGTAAAATAAATAGATTGTATTTATGGATCTTAAAAGAAAAAATATCGAAATCAATGCTAATAAATTAAATTGATTTATCAATACATTTATATAATAATCTTCTATAGAACCAACACCATTCTCATTTCAAAAAAAATTCAAATATAAGAACTAACGAATTATAATATATTTATACTTCTGGGTGTTCTAAACAAAAATAAAAAAGAGTTAACTCTAATAAATGACCTATGAAGAAAACCCAATAAATTAATATGCTCTATCACAGTCTGCAAAAAAATCGATTCTATTGAATATGAGAAAACCCCCAAACAGTATCGTATAAACCTTTATTGCTGCGTTTACATGTTTCAAACAAAAAAGGGGTAAACTATTAGTTTGGAATTTATACAGAGTGGATTATTGATTTTGTAAACGGTGGGAAAAAAACATCACAATTTTTTATTGATAAATTTTGGATTTATAGCTGACTACAAATAATAAAGCTATATTTCAAATCTTTCAGAGCAATAAAAGGTTTTTCATATGTTTAAATATAAAAATCAAAAATGTAAACACTAAAAAATACATTGACAGAGAATTGATAATTAGAAAATATATGTTTTCTCGATGTTTAGCAAACCGTAAAAAAAATATAAAGAGCAAGTTTTTGCGTCATACACAATTTTTATCTGCAATTTTATAAGGGTCTAAATACATATACGGGTGATTATAATTAAGGCAGTAGATCACTTAGAGATCGATGGAAAATTAAACTTGTATATAACTAATCACAATAATATAACAGGTAGTAGAGTTAGTTTACCTTCTTTATTACTATTTTTGTCAAAACAGAAAATTTTTATAAAATTAGAAGGGTGACGGTTCAAGAAATACTTTAAACGGACAGGCCGATATGATGATGGATACGAATATAATAAAAAACGTAAAGTAATTACATTTTTGACCATAATATTCGATTTAAAACAAGAATGAAAAATTGACCACGTTCATAGAAATAGCAATGGTACATTTAATATCTAACGAATGTTGAAAATATGAAAATTAAGGATAAGCAAACGTATAAATCCATAAAATAATCAAAAATTGTAATATATGTATAGTAAATACGATAAAAATGGACGTGTGCGGTTAAAGATGTTTAAAAGTTGTATTTTGACGATTTTATAATGCGAACTGAGGCTTTATATGCACAAAAAATATAATAGAAGAACAACTTTTTGAAAGAGTCTTGAAATTGTAACATTCATAGACAGAAGACAAAAAATTTAGTAATTTACTATATAACCAGCCATATCTATTTTAGAAGTAATAGTATTTTCTTAACAACTATAAAAAGCAATAACCGAGTCAATGCTGAAATTTTGTGTCAAATTTTTCAAAAAAAAACAAATTATCTAAAATACTTACGATAAATTGCAAATCTTTCAAAAATTTTTACAATATCGAAAAAAAATATTAAATTACTTATCATGGAAAAAACCGTATAATTCGTGTACTAAAGCATTTTTTACAAGATATATGTATTTTCAGAAACACACTCGCAATTCAGCTATTAAATCTTGAAAAAAATATTTAAATCTATATAATTTAGAACGAAAACGTAATTACAAACAACAGTTAATTTTTATATGAAAATCAGATATTAAGGATGAACAAATCGTGTAATTCATGAGATCTAATATTCATACCCGCTAGAATTGAGGGGGGTTTTTCACCCGATAACATTAATAAAGAGGCCGAGCTGTTAGTGTTTTTTTCGGCTTTTCACCCAACTCATGATAACCTATGGCCTAAAAAGATAAGAGCTGTGTTAGGTATTTCTTTTATATTAGATTATATGATAAAAAACGCTAAAAAAAAGAACAAATTGCCTTAACAGCGTATAGTGAAAAAGAAAAATCTTTGATTAGCCATACATTTTTACTTATAAAAATAATAGATAACAGATGCATAAATAGCCGAATCGTCTATGTTAAACAATAAGACTACATATTTTATAAAAATATAAAAAACATTTTGAAAAATAATATATCAACTGATCGGCGATATAAGAAGTGATATTTAATAAACTAATAATTATCTATTGTACATAAATCCACAGTATTTCAAATAGGCAAGTGTCTCAAAGGTCAAATAAAAAATCAGATATAATTAAATAAAAGAGTACAATAAAATTTTAGATGAAAAAAAGTAATTATAATCGCATTAAAATTTTAAAAAAGAATAATTTTCAGTTTAAAAAAACAAATTGATTCATTTTGCACATTTAAAATATCCAAGACAATTAATGCAAATATAATAAAATACGAAGATCGCAATTTTATTGCTAAGAGAGTGTGTAAATAGTGAAAAGGCCAATGATAAATAAATAGTAATATTTTGCTAGATTTTGTCTTCCAACAAATACTGTGACATAAGAAGTCCATTTTCTATGTTTTAAAATATTCTAACCGCTTTAACTTTTTTGCTATCATCCCGTAAATAAAAAATTTGAAATTTGCATATTTAAAATAGTAGCTGCTTGTCCGATATATAATATCATGTTTCTTTTATATAAAAATCACCGGTTTATTATTATATTCCATAGAATAAAACAGGTACGTGTTATAAGAAAAAAAAGAAAAAAAGTTTCTACGAAAAAAACAACTAATATTATTAGATAGAAGATTCAAAAAAAAGAGGAGAATAAGTGTGAAAGTCTTTCACGGACAATTTTATTTTATAACCTCCAAGAAAATGACAAATTACTACACCAAGAAGTAGAAACGCATATTTTTGTAGCTGTATCGAGTTGGAAAACGTGCGCGTGTCAGATGATAAAAAAAGTATATAAAACCAATGCGCAATCCAAGGAATACGATTAAAAGTTCTGTATTACATACATAATATTTAGAACTCAATGATCCCAGAAACATATATTTGGTGCAGCGTACATGAAAAGCTAAATTATGGCTATAAATAAATGATTTTTTCATACGTGATCAGAAAAAAATAGATCAAAATGCAATTAAAATATTTAAAAGCACGTAAATTTTAATTAGCAGATAGATAATGCAATGCTTTATTTTTTTACATGGTTTTTCTGTGTTTGATATAAATCTACGTATTATGTATTTTTTTTTAAATATCCTTAGTCTATATGTCAATGCAGAAATCTTCATTTAATACAAAATATGCACGTTTATCAATGAAAAAAAGCTTTGTTCTTTTTGATGCGAATAGCATAAATCTAAAAACAGAAAAAAATTTGCATATTTTATGAACATTGAATATAATAAAATAGAGATGTAGACTATACTTATGGTCTCTGATGAAACAGGTTCAACACCTTTTGTGACCAAAACTGGCTTTTAATTATAATTATACTATGATAGGATATCAGTAATCAAGAAATTTTTATTTAGTGAATACAGGCAAAGAAAACTCTAAATAATTAGTCTGATAAAAATAGAGAATATTGCAAGAAAAATCTTTTTATTGTATAATAAAATACGGTAAACTATCAAAAAACATAGACATAGGTTTTTTTCAATTGTAGACAAATTAAATATAGCATTTTGTTATCGGAAAATTGCGATAAAAATCTATAACCGTTACTATACAATAAAGAAAGTATTTTCAAAAATGAGACTAAGTTGAAAAGGGAAGGAAATACATGATGATTGTATAAATAAATTATGGCATCATTCTGAAGTTATGAATATTTAATACAGATCAATCATACATTTAGACTATATATATTGATAAAGAAGACAGATAATTAAACGGATCAAAATTGATAATATGATTAGAAGATTAAAAAAGTTCAGTGATGAGTTAACATAAGAGTACGAAAATTTTAAAACCCTAAATAAACAGTATGATTTATAAACTTTGCATCTAAAGCCTTTAGAAAATAAAATAAACTGCTGAATGATATATAAGGATCAATAAAATATACTGCATTTGGATTTTTGATATTCATAAAAATGTGTATTTTGCAGGTTATTAACATATTCTTTAGAATAAAGGTAGCTTGTATATATCTCGGAGATGTCTTCAAGATAGTATATATTTAAAAAGTAAAATAATAAAGGGGCGTTTTGCCATGAGCTCACAGAAAAAAGGTAAAACATAAGGTTTTTATAACTTTTTTTAGATTTATTATTTCATTGATAAAAGAAGTTGAAAATAAACAGAATATCACGCTGCTAAATTATTAAGAAAGAGTATAGCATTAATAAAGTAGGTATCTTAACGATGAGGATCATTTCTTAAATTGCAGACCAGCCTGTATTTTACAGCGATAAGTGCAAAATTTATATGACATTTATAATAATTGGAATGGCACGAATCAATATATTCTTTTTTTTTATATTAAAACTGTTGATTTATTATGAATAGCGCAATATATCCTATATATTCGCATTTTTGTTGGATTTTTATATCATACATCAATACGGGATCATGGCAACAAAATCTTAAAAGTGTATATTGCAGAGTTAGAGGTTAACAGAAACCAAGTAATGCCCACAAACAGACGTAATAGTAATAAAAACATATGAAGAAGTTTTTTTTTGAGAGATGTATCTTTATCGACTTAAAAATTTGGATACAGAAAGAATCTTAAATAAACCATATTTTTGTGCTAAAAACAGAATATTTTATAAAAACTTTCGATTTCTAAAATAAGCTTTATGTTTATAAGAAATAAACAAACGATTTATAACGTAAAATAATACAGATATCAATAATGTTTATGCATACCATATATAACAGCCCTTGACATGTTATTACATTACAAAATTTTGATTAAAAAATACTCTAATATAATATTAAAAAAGATGATGCATTATAAAATAAAAGTTATCGTTCAATTAATAAGTTCTCAGAAAATCGCTGATAACATAATCATTTTTTATGAACACCAATAATGATACAATTTTACTATTTTAATAGTATATTTATAATGTTAAAGCTTGCATAAGATTCCAAATTCCCTTTTATGTATTTTATATATTTTTTAGTAGATATTTAATGCAATAAACTTGATACACACCGCCCATATGACACACAAATCTAAGTAAATTTCCGCATTACAACACAATCCGTGGAGCAAGATTATAGCTGAAATATATATTTTGCTAAGAAAATTTTTTTCTTTAGAATTCAAGCGAAATAAATGCTAAATTGAATTATAATAGTTTTTAATCTTTTATGTGTATATTTATGTGCCATTTTCAAAAAAATATAAATATATGCAGCAACAAAAAATAGTCAAATTTGCATGATTTTGCTGAATTGTTTATTAAATATCGTTAAAAACTGATTATTCTAGTATTTGATCATAACTTAAAATTTTTATGATATGTCTATATCTTTATGTAAACATCATTTCGAATATAATACGCGTTTTATTTAATAAATTTTATCTATATGTTATTCAAATTACTGACATATTTTATTAAAAAAAAGTTACAACACAAAAAAATTACCTGTATCAGATTTTTTGCTGTATTTATAAATGTTTCGGCTTTTTAGCCTCGAACGTTTTGCATATAATGTAAATCTTCAAATAAAATTTTTAATTTATTAGTTTTATAAAATTTTATTATTGTATCGATTTTGCATCTCTTCTTTGCTTTCTTTTCAATTTTCAATACTTATTAAGAGATCCAATATGGTATTGTTTCGGATTTTTTACTAAAGCAAAATGCTTTTCTCAATAGTGCTTAAGGGAATTATGAGTTCGACGAAACTTTAGGATCTTATGTGATAATGTAACGCATAAAAAATTTAAATCTCTTTTTGCTGCATCTGTTTATTCACTCAAAGAACGCAATCCCATTTTAGTTTTTTTTAATAATTCATTCGATATTTCTAAAAAAACGTGTGTCTGATTATTAATCGGTTTAATAATTTTTTATCTAGAAGGAAAAACTTAAAATCCAACTTTTTTATATTTCACAATCTAAGTGAATTGCAAATCTTTTTAGAATGTCTGGGTATGATCATATTTCAAAAAAAAACTTGCTTGTACTTGATCATCTAGTTTGATTTTCTAGTCAGCATCTTAAGAAAAATATCGAATTGTTACAAACCTTATGGATGCAAAAATACCATTTAGCAATGTTTGAAGCAACCTTATTGTGTTGTTTTTACTAAAAAAATGGATTTCATGCAATATTCTTATGTTACATTGCGCATTTTACACTACACTATATTTTAAATTTGTGTTTAGTTAGCTATTCCTATTTTTTGACTTACCATTGATGATTTATTTTCTTGCCTTAGAAATTCTATCCAATTTATATCGGTTTTAAGTGTGATTTTCTAGATTATTATTCATTTTCAATAAAAGAACTTCATTTATAAAAATCAAACAATAAGCGTTGCTAAAATGGCTAATAACTTGACATATCCCTGTAATTGTATTTCTTTAAAATCACATTTTGCATAAATATCGGCATAATTGCGTATCTTAAGTCTTATCTTGTGTAATAGTGATTTTCCTGAATTATCTATAAATAATATTCGTCAGCTAATGCTGATTGTTCGATTTTTTAATAACTTATACCAAGCGAAACTTTTATTTTATGACCCAGTTTTTTATTCGCCTTTTGATACAGATTCCCAAAAAAACTATGAATAATCCTATTTTTATAAGTTTCTGATGTTTTTTTATTCGTCAATATAATTTCTTTCTCACCATTAAAAGCGCAATTTTATAGTTATCAGAATGGCATACAAACAATTTGCATAATTTTTATAAATTTTTCTTTACCTTTTACCTTGAGGATTTTTGTATTTCGTTTATGTTTATATAGTGGAATGGCTATCTTTGTGCAAAATTTCTCAAAATCATGAGTGTGTTCAAAAGATAAAACCAACGTATTTTTTAGCTAAAAATTGCATTCTTATATATTTAAACACTATGAAATATATAAATCTCGCGTATTATTAAATATGTAGATTACTTACTTTAAAAAACCATTTTCCATGAACCTGATACTTTTATAAAAGATTTTTTAAAAAATAAAAACCCCACGAAAGGTTCCAAAATAATTATATATTTACATTAAAGTCAAGACTTGTCGTTTTTGATGCATCAAATCTGATTTTCTTTCTAATATGATCATTTAGATGTTTAACTCTTCTTGTAGATACATTATCACTGATCTTCGATTTTCATTATTTAAATTTGTTTTTCTAATATTTGACGTTTATATATAAATAAAAAGGAGTTGAAACTATCTAACAATTTTTTTCGGTCTTTACTATGCTTTGACCATTATATTTTTTCTTTTATATGACCATAGCATATTTTTCTATTTTTATTCTTCGTATTTCATGCACTAAATTTATATCTATTCGGTTTTAAGAAATAATATTTTGACGATTCTAAAATCTTCGTTTGCACTTATAGTATAAATATGCCAAAATTCCAATATTTATATCTGTTGTATTTACTTAAGAGTATTATAGTATGCACAAGGGTTTTAAATGTCAGAAAATCATGCATGTAAAGATAAATAAATAACACAAGATATATCAAACGTCTTTATTTTATTCATAACCTATGATCTCTATTTTATTAATATCTAAAACGGAATTTAGATGATCTTTACCAGTAATATCGAAGTTTCACTGCATAATTGTTTTAGTTTAGCAATTTTTTTTTGACGTTTTGTATTCTAATGAATCGCTGACAATGGATTTCTTACATAGCTCAAACATTAGTTCCGGTGTATGTATACCATTTAATACTTATTAACATCATTAAATTGTTTTTACGGGATAAACGGATCAATCTTTTTTTTCGGTATATTTAGAAATAAAGTATCAGTATTTCGCCAATAAATAATTTATTATTTATAATTCTATACTGTGCATGTTAAAGATAGCTTACATTAGGCTTTATCAGTTAAAACCTTTCATAAAAAAAAAATTACCGTTTCAATTTTGGAAAATTATGAAATTATGAATGTAAAAAAATCTACAAAAAAACGATATAAATTTTAGTTAGGTTGGAAAAGAGGAAAAAAAATTTTTAACTAAATAATATTAAAAAAATATATGTAATGATTTAGAAAATGTTTTTAAATATTGATATATCTTCAATCTATAATTGTTGATATTGTTGTGAGTTTTAATCATAAAAAAATGAAAAAAAACTATAAAATGATAAATGAAGATGTATAAATCTGATTTTCAAAACTATGTACGTAAAAATGTCACGAGATATACAAATATCAATAAAATTTAAGTATATCATTATAAAACAGCCTTTACATTTTAGATGAATTGAACTAGCGACGATAATCAGACCTATTAGAGTATATAGCAAAATAATTAAGCCATATTTTATGTAGACCAAGGTGTCAAAAATCGTATTTATATGTGTTATCATTTCAGACGTTCTGATTTACACGGTTTTTTCTTATGACAAAGTAATTTAGTATTAGCTGTACAATAGCAATAAAAATTTTTTTTCGAATATGAAGCATATAAAATTATTTCAAATAAATTTGGATCTTTTTATATTTTTGTACGAATATCTTAGGTATTTTTTTTGCCATAAATTAAATATTAAAATATATTAATGGATTAACTAAGCATTTGAACTTTTTTTATGCTTTGTATTAAATTTTAATAATCACAAGGTTCTATAATAAATAATTTGCCAAAGCTTTATAGACAATTTTTAGGGGTTTATATATTTTAATGATCGATAGATACTATATATGCTAGTAAAATATTAATTTATGATTTATAACTCGCTCTTCTTGCACCATTTTTATGCAAAAGTAGATATCATGATCTATATGTATATATTGGGAACGTTTAGAGCAATCAAAAAATCATAAAAATTTTGTAATTAATTTGTAATTTATTGTAAAATTATTTTTTTTAAGATTTAATGAAATTTTTGTTCTGAGAATTACATTTGTGGTTTTAATTTTACATATTTATTTTTATGTATTCAATTTATCAGAATATTGTCATTTTACTAAGTTTAATTTTTATGCGCATGAAAGTTTGATCTATTAAAAACTTAAACTGTATTTGTTTGCATTTATTTATCTAAAATACCTTTAAAACATAAAAATAGAACAAAAACATTTTATCCTATTAAAAATGTTTTATTTATTATGAAACTTCGATATGCAGTAGCATTTAATGATTTTAAATCTCTAAAGCTATATCAGCCAGATACATGAAGCCTATTATATACTTTTTTACCCATGCATCGTAGGAATTTAGAATCCCATATATGAATTCTCAATTTTCCGGAATTTTTGTCATGCTGATTCGACTTTTCTGACACCCTATCACCACTTGTATTGCATTCTAGGTTTAACCGTCTATTTACTTGCCTATAAAGCTTTTTTGATCAATATTTTATCTATATAATATATATTACGCATTTAAAATAACCAAAAGGTTCTCAAATTGACTATTTTACAAAAAGCGATCATAAATGCAAGAAATTTAAGCATTTTCTTTGCAAGTTTTGTAAGGTATTTTTAATAATTCCCATTCATGAAACAAGTGAAATAAAATCAAGATTGGTCCAATATATTTAAAAATTTATATTTAATTTTGATATTTGTTTTCATTATTGATCATATAATCTATCACATCATAATTTGTACATGTATTACAGAAAATATTTATCACTGGATTTTTTGTCAATTATTTAATCCATAATGTTTTTTTATCTTTAGAGCATTCTTGAGTTGTGACTTATCATCATCACTAAATTCATAAAGGTGTTCGAATTTTATTACTTTTATATTTGTAAAATTTGGTGGAAAGGATTAATTATATAATATCGATCAAGAGCGTAGATTTTATTCACTAAACGCTATTTCTGTCTAAGGTAAAAAATATTAATCCCTCTTTTCTATAACATTATCAGATTTTGATAAATTCATTATTGGTTTTTTCAAGTTTTTATTCGACTTTAAAATACTTAAATAAAGATCAGTATTATTATATAATACGTTTTAGATCACTGATTTTCATTTTTCTTGAATATTTTCCTCCGTGATCGATTCGTGAAAACGAAATATTAATGATTTAAATAGGACTGCCAACCCTCCGAGTTCTATTACTTTATACGGGTTTATGATAAATATAGCAAAAAAAGAATATATTTTTCGTTTTTATATTATACAATAGATAAAAAAATAAATTCTTTTGTATGCTGTTTTTTATGATCAACATGAAGAATGCTTTATGTTTTTCTCTTTCAAGTTCAAAAAAGGTCTTTACTTATAAAATACATAATATCTATACAATATTGTAGCTTATTGTGACTAATGATGCATAATTTGTTATACTTGGGCAAAAACTTATTGTTGTTGCTACTTTGTCGTTATTTTATATCATAGAATGTATTTCGTATGTAGAAAGACCTGAAATATATGCTATTTATAAATTTATAACATTTTTAAATATATTAGCATGTGCTTCTGGGTGTTGCATTTCAATCAAGTTTTACAGAAAGTATGTATTTGGAAAAATTTTTCTCGGCACTTTCTTATATTTTTAGATTTCTGTTTCTGTGTCAAGTATTATGTGAATTGTTTTGTAGTATAATTAATTACATGAATTTACTTCGTCGTTTATATGATTATTGGTCCCTTTTTGTATATAAATATGGCGAATATAAAATGCATTTATCTACTAATATAACTTCTTTTATTCGTATAGTCATTAGGTTCAAACTACCATTTAACATCTTTTTTGTTCTTTGCTGTTCAGCTACATTTCATCGACTAGGGATCTTTTTGAAAGTTTGCATTTTTAAATGTTTGGACATATTTTCTAGCACGTTGAGCATGACAAATATTTGGTAAAATTATTGTTTTTTTTACTTAAAAGCGGATTTACTTCAATTACATATTTCACTATAAATAATACGATATTTAGCGGTTTTGTGTTTCTTAGTGGGTAATCTGTGGATTTTTATGGATAAAAAAGTATGGTTAATAAAGAAAAAACAATTTAAAATGCTAATTAATTAAATTCTCATAGACATTAATATATCCTGTGTGCTAAAAAAAGAATGTCTATTTTGAATCAAGTTTGTTCATTATATTGCAATCCAATGTTCTTTAACGTGCATAAGCATAAAAATTTTTATACGTCAATAGAATATATACTCTTTTACATTTTTAAATAAAAATTTGTTTCTTTTTTTATAAAAAAAGATATGGCTTTAAAAAAACCATGATAAAGGACAAATTAACTATAAAAACATCTTTATTATTCTTAGAAGACAGAAGAAGATCGATAAAGTGGGATATTGTTATGAAAGACCTCTTAAATTTCATTACATTCACAATGGAAACAATTATAAAAAAATATTTTATAAATAGAATTAAAATTTAAAATAATATGCAGCTATTTTATCTTTTTGCGGTTGTCGCAATTTGGAAAAGGATAATCTCAATGACTTATTATAACGACTGTTTTACAAAAAAAACTGTTATTTAAGGATATGACGCAGCGCGTGGTTTTTGCTCTATATATTTATTGTACTAAAGTTCAAACTTGTAAACAAAGAAAAAAAATCGATGAAAATAGAAATCACAAATACAATATAAAAGAAGAGAAATTTTAGCAAATGATAATCATTTTTTTGTATAAGGTAGTGATAAGAGTCCTACCAAGAAGGATGGTATAAAAATATAATAAAGTGATATACCACTGCAAGTAAAAAATCTTAAAATATTTGAAAAATGTTGTGATTACTTTCACAGTAGCCGAAAAATAAAACTATAACTGAAATAAAAATATTATACAAGAAACTAATAAACGAGCAGATATATTTTTAGAATGAGAAAAAAAATATCAAAACAAAAATATTTCATAACAGTGAAAGAAGAAAAGGGCAACAACTGCAATTAAATTAAAGGAAATTTATTTACATTGCAACTAATGAGACCGATAGCCTGCGCAAAATATATCTTACAACATATATAAACTCAATAAAAGGTTTTTTTTATGCTGAAAGCTTTCATTGCAGCAATAAAAAACAGAAAAGAAAATAAATTTATCGATGTAAAAAAGAATGCTAATACATTTATGTCATTTAGATATAATTTTTGAAGTTAGATTAAAATATGACAAAATTCAAGAAAAAATGCAGATATGGGGTTTCATGTGTTTATAGCAGAAATCTTGAGTAAATTATAGTATAGCATTTCTTGCAAAACTACGAATACAAGCGGGTTATAAGAACGGTCTAAAATGAGGTTTTTGCATCCAAGAATTAGAAAATTTATCTTTAAAGAGCTTTAAGAATATATTTTTGACAAAAATAATGAAAAAAAAAATATTGAGAAAATAAAGTCAAAATTTAATTTTTTTGTTTTTGGATATATATGCTTAGTAGATAATTTTACATCAAATGCTTCTATTAGAAGACTAATTTTTAGCTAAAAATGCTCTTGTAAACGTAGGCGAAAAAAATAACCGACGTATACAATCAATATAAATGTAAAAACTGCAATTCAGATGGATACAATTTATACCATAATTCGCTTTAACTTTATTTAAATAAATTCAGAAAAATACCAAGTGTACAAAATGCCGAGTATAATACAAAAACGGAAATAAAAAAATATTTTAGTGATATACTGATACTTAGTGGATCAATTTTGACGGTTTATAAAGTATCATAAATGATTACTATCTATATTAGGCAATAGAAAAATTACCATTTTTGATTTTTATGCTTAAGTTCATTACAATAAATAACATTATATTGGAATTTTTATGTAACTTGTATGAATGTAGATTAAATTTATTTACGGACATTTTTTTAATGTATATATATTTTGCACCCGCAAAACTTTATATTTCTCTATATTACACACTCACTATATATTTTTCCATGATATATTATTTTTCAGCATATATTTTTTTCTTCTGTAATCAATACTTTTACATTCACATGTTTTTCTAATTTTTTGTTTTTTCATTTGCTTGCACTTCCTTTAGAATCCTAGAGTTAATGATATGATGCAACAAAAAAGAATTTTAGACGAGAAATTCTAAAAAGAGCAGACAAAGTCTTTCAATCATTGATTTTTTGTATTTTTTGGATATGAAAAATATTTCGGTATTTCTTACGAAAAATGTATTTCAGTAAACGTACATCTTTACTATTTCTTTTCAGAAGCGGCCCCATTCAAAGTTTTAAAACACATCTTATCATATAAAAAACATAAAACTGAAAATTAAATAGATATTTAATTCTAATTAATAACATTAGATAGTGTTAAACATAAATAAATATAAATTAGCAACAACAATATGCGATAAAACAGACATGTTTTCCAAAAAAGAAAATATCATTATAAAAAACCTAGGATCTTAGAGAATATTGCATCATAAATAAAAGTAATTTGTTTCTCAAAACTTGGGTCTAAAAATTTTCAAGATTTCTAATCTAGCCAAAACTAAATCCATCAAAAAAATTTCAAATATTGAAGAGAAATGTAATATAGATATTAAACTAATGTCGTGGTTTTCTTACACTGTAACCGAAAAAATTTGTTAGGAATAATCTTTTTTTTAGAAAAGTCTGATGTACGAAAATTTTCATGCATAATTAGAAAACAAAAAAGATATATACAAATATCTGATAGGGGATAAAATTCAATTAATATGTTATATCTTATAACCTCAGCAAAAAAAGAGTAATATATTTACTACAGTATAAGGATACCTTAAATATATGCGGTAATAGATAAAAAAAATATGATGAATAATGCTTACTTTTCCTATAGAAATACCTGACATTTATCAAGTCTTAGAAAATACTTGCATTCAAACGATTGAGCAGAACAAATACAAATATAAATTTTACATTACAACATAATAATATCACAATTGAAATATAACTTTTTAACTTAAAAAGCAACAAAATTATTACAAAGCGATGTATTTCTGGATATTTGCTCTTTTAGAATAAAAAAATAAAGGACAGAAATTTTATGCTGCAAGCGGGTTTTAATATGTCTAAGAAAGAAATAAAGAGTCATATATTGAGGAGAAGAGTATAAAACGCATATAATTTTATATAAAGCATAAAAAAACTAATCCATTCTTTTTATTACGGACAGTCTGACATTAATAATGCATACACTTTCTGCCCTTAGCAAAAAGTGAATTTAAGATCAAAGGAAATCAGAAAGATCACAGTTCAAAAAAATAGAAATTATAAGCATAGAAAAATATCGTTTAATATAATACTGTTTTACAACTTTTGCTACTTTGTTTATATTTTTTTTATGAAATAAAGAAAAATCTAAAATTACGAATTTATAAAACTGAATCTCTTAAACATAACTCTCTATTCAAATTCAACGTTATATATACATATTATGTACAGTAATAGTCTATATGACAATAAATGGCACAAAATATCAAGATTTAAAGTGTCAGGAATTCCAACAAGGCATATATATTAAAAAATCAGTACAAATCAGTTCATCTATGTTTTAGAATAGAAGTTTAAAAATGATTTTATTTTGTCAAATGAAAACCATTTGATTACTTATTTAAACAGATCAAATGAATTTTGATTATTAAGATTTAAAATTTTGTTTTTCAAATTCTTCATGATATTTTTATATGTATAATGAAATAAATTATAAAATTATTAGCTTCATGTTCTTAAAAAGAAAATTACATAGTGTTAATGCTTTTTCATAGTCATATATACTCTTTATAGTATTATTTGATTTTTACAAATTATGAAATTCGAATTTTCTTTATACTCTTATTCTACTTTTCTAAATGTACGAATATATATTAGATAATATACGCAACTAGAGTATTTTCTATATATAATATAACATAAATATTACTTACTTACTGGGCCTATGCGAGTAAAAAGTGTATTTAACTACTTTTACTTAAGATTTAAGGCGTTTTTATAAAAATATATGTGTGTCATGATATTTTGGCAAAACGCTGATGTTTTGAGCAGTCCAATTTAATCTTTATCTCATTTAATTTGGCAAAGATACTAAATCTAATGTGTACCCTAAGAGTATTTTTAGCCCAGTTAAAATACAAAATATTTTTTTTTAGATAAATATTTTTTTCAATCTTTGAAATAAATATATGGTATAAAAAAAGTAGAAGAAATAAATATAATCAAAAATATGCTTATATTTTAAAAACCCTTTTTTACACCTTCACAAACTTGTGCATTTAATTCTTAGAAATTAAAGCTACAGTTTATTCTATTTATATGAAATAGTTTCTTTTATATATCCATGAAGACTTTGTATGAAATAGATGACACCTATTAATATATATTCATAATAAATTATTTTAATGTGTAACTTATTTACTTTGTAAAAAACTCGCATATATTTTTTTACAATAAATATTTAGATATAAAAAGATATATTATTTTCTCTTTCCAATATTTACTTCACATACTAAACGGCATGCTTTTGCAAAGTTTATTGTATATTTTTAAACTATTAAGACCTTATTGTCATTACATTTTCAATGTTAACAGAGCATTTGTGGATTAAGGAGGAGAGTTTACAAAAATTTTCAAATTTTACGAATTTATAAGTATAAATGATTGTTTTGATTTTGCAGTCAAATCCAGATATTGTTTTTAATGCATGTAGACGTCGATAGTATGTCTTCCTAATATTTTAAATGGCATATATATGTTTAGGCATTCAAATAATCAACTATAGAATCGATTTTTTTTACTGCATGAATATTAACCGTAATCAACTCGGGCTCAAATATTTAATTTCAATAGTTAGTTCGTGTAAATATTCATTCAAAATTTTCGTTAAATTTATTTGTATGGTCGAATTTCTATAAGCGAGAACACCTAATTACAAACCATTACAAGATAATGTTTGGAAAAAGACTTACTCATACTTGTTAGACACACTTACTGCAAAAAAAGCTTTCTCATATCAATATACACTTTATCATGGCGCAAAACTGTAATAATTGTCGACATAACATATTAGAAATAAAGAAAGCCTTGTCATAATATGGAATGTTGTTTTTTATCACGAATATACCATGGCTGCAAAATCAAACATTAAATTAATTCCATTTGTTTATAAAGGTGCATATTTTGGTAAGTCCATAAGTTTCATTGCTAATTTATTATGCATTAAAAAGAATCATTTCAAAGATCTATGATTTTTATGTCACTCATTATACTCAATATCTTTTTTTATTTAAAACCAGTTTTTATAATTATATTCCGGGTATAATATTTTTAAAAATATATATTTTAAATAAAGGAAGATAAATTTTACGTAAATTCATGGAATTTTTATCTATTATTTTAGTTTCCTCACACATGATAATCTATAATTGATTGAAAATCTAAAAAGAAAATTGGAAGCTATAATTAAAATCTTTCTTCAATTAGAAGGTTTATATGATATACTTTTTTTTTTGAGGTTTGGTATTCGTATGTATATTATATTTTGAGCAAATATGTGATTTTTAGTGTAACTTTCATTGTTTAAGTACAATATATAGTACATAATGTTATAAATTTTTTTTTGGCAAAACAATTTACATAAAGATCAAGTCTGAAAATCTATAAACGATTATATGAGGGCATTAGTATTAGAATCGAATTTAAATACTAAATATCAATAATATATACTCATAAAAATGATTAATGATTACAAAATTAATTTAATCTGAATATGCTTTACGGAATTAATTGCCCGAAAGTTATTATCTATAATATAAAAGCTTTTAAGTCATTTTAACAGAAAAAGGTTTTATTCTTGATAAAAATATTATTATATATTTAAAGCATATTTTATATTTCTAAGCATCTATTTTTAAGGGTTTTGGGTTTATTCTATGCTTTTTATCAACAGAATTCAAAATATTTAATCTGAAACATTAAATTCATGCGTTGAATTCGTTTTTCTACTGATAATATAAAGCTGTAATATAAGCAAAAAAATTGTATTCAAATGTATTAAATATATATAAATGAAAGTTGTAGCTTTAAGTTTCGTGATAAAAATACTTGTTTTGTGTTTCTAATACATACGTAAGTTTTTTCTACTCTGCGAAGATTATGCAACAAAATGTCTTCTTTTAAGCTTTTTTAACGGTGAAAAATTGGGTATGTGCCATAAGGTCATAAAATGCCTAATATTGATCTTTTGTGTGTACCCACTTTCTTCTTGTTGTGATATGCATTACCATAGGTAAAAACTTCTATTCAAACTATCGATTTATTGTTATTTTCAACCTTATTCGCTTTTTTTACATGCCCGTCATTTTAACCGCATATAGTCTGGTCATTTGCATGATATTGCTTAAGATGGTTGTGTTTTAAAAACGATATTATTAATAAGCTTTATAATTTTTTTTGTTTGATTAAGAGAATACTTTATTTATCACTACATCTACTGTAAAAATCATTTCTTAGGGCCAAAATTTTGGACATTTCACACATAATATATAACCTTTTGTGTTGATATCAGTGATAACTTATGTCCGGGAATATAATATAAAAAATATTGGTACATTTAAGAAAATATAATATAAAAATATTATTATTCGTAAATTTTATATTGATTAGTGTGATTAAAATTTCATTAATTTATTTTAATTATAAAAATTCATTTTACCTATACAAATATACATTACTTTATAAAACCGAGTGCCTCATAACGCTCAAAAATCAGGACAAGGCTATTTTTAATAAATATGTCGAAACTCAAAAATTCTATACAGTAATATATAAATTAAACAAGAAAAACATCAATATTATTTTTTGGTACTTGAGTAAAGTGTTTTTCATGAACTGATTACTTTCTCTAGACTTCTACTTATAGTACAAGTTATGTTTTAGATACAAATGTTTATTTGTATGATCATGATGATCTTTTATGGTTTACTAAATCCAATGTGTACTTTAAAAAGTCTGTGTTTAAACTAAACATCTATTATAAACATTAATAGGTCAATTTAGCTCTTATTTTTCGTTTGGATATTTTTATGTGTAAAACTTGCTGTTATATACTATGTGTAACTATTCTAATATCTATAACTCATTAGACCTACTATACTCTATTATATTTATTATGTCAAACTTAGACATGTCATGTCAACCATGATACTTTTCACTTACATTTATACTATATGAATTGTATTTACATACATACATAATATGTAGTGTGCATTGTTAAAATTGTCCAACAAAGACCGAATGTTGATATTTGTTTGATGTTAGCCCAATCTGAATATGAAATATTTTAACTATATTATATAGTTTGAAAATGGTATTTAGACATTAATTATAAATTCTAGAATATCCATGTATACCGTAAATGTGATTATCTATATTGCCAAATGAATTTTCATAATAAAACGTATATGTTAGAGCTTCATGTTTACATTACATGGCTAAGTTTTAATAAGACAGAAAAAACATTTTTGCGTGTTTTTTTCTATTATAGGAATAGTAATTGATGGGATTATAATTTTTTTGTTGTAATCATGCTAAAATAGTAACCCAAGTAATAAGCTCCAGATTACATGATTAAATTATTAGATTTTTATAAATAAAAAATATTATCTATATAAAAAAACATTTCACTGTCCAATGATTTAGAAAATAAAAAACATCTCGTTTTTAATGTCTATATTTTGCCGTATAATATTAAAAAAGAAATATATTTGTATAAGAAAGGAATTTATATTTATAAAAAGAGATGCACGTTTTATTTCTTCGTGATTTATTCTGGGATTAAATTTTTTAGAATAACGTTCAAACTCTTTGCATCATACTTTAGATTTTTTTAATACATTAACTCCGAAAATAAGTTTTTTTTTGATTTTGTGCGATTCTGTTGATTTGCGCAATCATAAAAAAAAAATAAAGTCTATGTGTTTTTGAAATTAAGCAAGAGATGTGAGATAACCCTATAGATTTATATTAAAAAAGTATAATAATTCATGCCTTAAAGAAAGAAATGTAAAATTTATGGATTTTCGGAATTATTTTTATATGTTTTAGATAAGTCACCTCTAATCCACGATTTTGATGTTTATATATCTTTCTAGTTAATTAAAATCAGAAGTTGTCTTCAATGCTTTATGAAACAATTATAAATATCAATCTCTTGTAAAAAAATTATCTTTAAAAGATTTTAATTTTTAGCTGTTTTTCAATGAGGCACTTTTATAAAATTAATTATGGACCAATCTTCCGAGTTTTACATAAGAGTTCAGTCGAAAAAATTTTTTATCGAGGTATATTTACATTTTAACTGCTTAAAGAATTTCTAATTTTTTCATAAGAATGTAAAAGGTTTATTTTCTCACAATAATAAATGCCATATCAATTTAAGTCTAAACCGATCTTTTGTTGTACTTTAGACTTTGTCTTTATATTAGGCTCTTACATTTTGTAGGAAGGATGGAATTATATAAGAATTTCACCTGTGGAATTTCAATACAACGTTTTTTTTGCAAAAAGCTAATTTCTCATAAATAAATTTATTCTGATGCAATTTTATAACATTAAAATTACTTTCTTCAATATAAATTATCTTATAATTTTATAATATTTATCACAATAAAAAAATTGATTCTTTTAAAGATTTTCCCTTAAAGTATATATCACACTTTCCTATGTTGATTGTTATTTTTTATCAATGACTTTTTGTATTTTGACTATATTATCAGTGTAGTCAATTTTCGTGTGTTTGGGTTCTTATATTTTCTCTAGATAAGAATAAGCTTTTAGCAACAAATTTTCTTGGCTACGAAATTCCAATATTTTGATTATTTTATATATTTGTAAAATGAAATTCATAACCCACAAAATTGTCTATTTTGTTTAATAACAGTTGCTGATATATCAAGATTTCATTAATAATTTCTGATTTTATTCAGAAATAATATTTATAATTTCACTATACTTTTAATAAATAAAATTATGTTCAAAAAAAAATTTACGATATAAATTTCATACATTCAAGATCTGGCTAAAATTTAAATAACGATTATCTTATGTAAATCATATGTTTTTTATATGATAAATAGATGAAACATAAAACGGTCGTATATTTTTATCCAATACAGGGAAGCAAAAACGTTTGTCTAGCATCTAAAAATTTGTTTAAGCGCATGTTGCCCACATATCTTAGAAATTAAAAAGAATTTATTTAGAAATTAAAAAGAATTTATTTAGAATTAGATATAATAAAGTAACTGAAGATCGATTTATGCACGACTTATAATAATTTCATCCATAAAAATATATATAACAATATTTATAGTTTTTATTAAATTTTGTAGCTTGGATGTCAATTTTATCATAAAAAATACTAATCGGTGTTATATTTCGATCATAAAAAGTTGTGTAGAAATTAAATCCAGCCACCAAAGTTGAATTATATTATTTTGCATGTGATTTCAAAGAAAATCGGATGAAATTTTTATAGAAGAAAATTCAACAAAAAAATTATAATCTCATGCATTATTAAAAAACTCTACATCTTTTTTTTATAAAAATAACTTTTTACAATTTCATAATATTTCAGAGATTAATTAGCGTTTATTAAATCCCGAAATAATTATTGCGTAGTTCCTACTAAATCGCATCTTTTTATTTCAAATAGAACTCAGTATTATATATAAACTTCTAAAGGGTTTTTAAATACATTCCATAGCGTTTCCACATTTTTGTTATGCAATGTAAAAAATATATCAATTTCTATTCTTTTATGTGATTTGCTATAATCACATCTAATGTGATAATATAACACCATAATACTAAACTTAATCTTTAGGTCTTTTGTTTTTATTCAATAAAGTGACAGTAAAAACAATAGATAAAACATGGTATTAGATATATTCAAATATTATACTGCTGCATACGATTATTATACAAAACATTAGGCCTTTTTGTGTAAAGTTTCCGCAATTTACTCGACTATACTCTAAGCAAGCATAAAAATTACCATATATTTTGAGCATTATTGTACTCGCAATTTCGATCTTGCTGTTATAATAAAAAATGTATTATGCGATTTTTATAAAAATTTAATATGATAGACCACAGACGATATTATATACACCTAAGGCGTTTCTTATTAGCAATTTAACAGAAGAAAGTTACTATATAATTATTTAAATACTTTTTACTAAGAATACATCATTACAACAGCGAGACCTCAAAAAAATAGCAAAAAACTAGCGATTGTTTCTTTTATGTTAAGTAAATATTTAGAGGATTAGACTTGATATCTGCGATTGCAATTTTGCCTACAAATATCAGATTAAATGTAGTTTTTCCTAAAATAATAATCATATGTAATATTTGAAAGATTTAAATTTTTTTGGTGTTTTGTAATTTTTTTTGATAAAAAAATAATAATTGATTCCATATTGTACCAAAAATTATGAAATGAACTTTGCTGGCAACAAATTTTAGGTTTAAAACAAAATTTTTCATCAAATTCATTTGGTTTTTTTTATTTGTATAAAAACTTAATAAAAAAAACATTATATATTTTTCAAAATCAAAATTAAAACTAAATAACGTTGAACTAAAAATAAAATCCGCGGAATCAGCTTCATTCCCGTATATTTTTATATGCTCTTCTATCCTTTTATATGTTTTCTAAACGAATTATTGTATACTTAGAATAAGATAATTACATTATAACATATCACAAAGTGTAATTTTTATATTTAAATTGGTATATCTTTTTATACCATATATTTAAACGATCATAATATGTTAAAAAGTGAGACAATATGAATTGCAAACATAAATACTTGAATATTTTTACATAAATTTACCAGATAAATGCGGATTATATTTTGGTAATAAGATAAACTTAAATAACCAAAATAATTACAAATAAGTTGTATTATCCAGGATTGTTCGTATATTTTACATTTATGTATGTTGAAATATGTCACATTAGACTTGTATACAGTTGTTTTAGCTCAGCGGTGCTTTTTTTATATAGCATAACTACGAATAAATAATTTTTTATTGGTATAATTTTGTTGTTCTACAAAAAGTAAAACAAAAATGAATATCTTTTACCTAAAAAAAACAAGACATAGTACAAAATTATTTAAAAACTAACAATTAAGAACCGCTAGAGAGGCTAAAAACCTTACACAAAATAATATACTAATTTTCTATATTTTTTATATTTTAAATGTTAGAAATACAATGATCTTATATTCAACAAGATTATTAGACACTAAAAGCTGAAACTAGACTAACCGCGGTAAATATGCTGTAAATATATTAATACATGGAATAAATCATAAATTATAACTTATTTTTAAAATTTTTTAGTGCTTTATATCAATAAATCGAAAAAACATGCAATATGCAGTTTAAATGCTTAGTAAAAATTCAATATGTTTATATTGTGAAATTAGGTTTTTTTATAATGAAAAAGACAGTTTTAGGCACATTTTTTCATAAAGAAAGTAAATTTTAGGATCGATTAAACAAATTTATAAAACATGTGGCAACTTTTAAAAATCATCTACGCATTCAATATAGACTATAAATTTGCAGAAATAGATGAAAAGAAGACCAATTTTTTGCCAAAACGTTTTATAAAAGCCATATCCAACCGTATATTTTTTCGATATGCTTGATTGTTAGCAGTTTAGCTACTAATATTTAAAGGCTATAGACAAAAATCATAAATTTAAAAAAATCTGTTTCATTGGTAAATAAAGAAATTCAAAATAGAAATGCATTTAAATTACACAAAAAAGAATAAATTTTGCCATATTTATGATTTAAAGTATAAGATAACGACAAAAATATTATTACTTTTTTTGAATCATGAAAAAATATAAATTAATAAAATTTTATCATACAATTTTTTAAAATGAGTATATTCTAATATGATTTTTTATAATCATAAAACAAAGCTTATTATATTATAGCCTTTTTACTAAAATATATATACAAGTTCAATATTTATTTTAAGGTCTATGATGCCCTCGTGATATTTCAAAATTGAAAAAAAAAATTTTGTTATATTTACATGTATATGCAGTATTCAAACTGGTTTTTTAGAATCATCTTCATACGAACTTTAAAACGTGAGAAATTCCAAAAACCAGGATAAATTTTACAAAATCTTATATAAAAAAATGTTTTACAGTTGATCATTTAAGAAAAACACATATTTGAATAAGTGATAAAGTTTAAGGAACGATTTTAAGGCCTAATTAACATCACAAAATAAAAATCGTTATTGTATATATATAAAATTACATAAGAGTATGACTTTAAGCGGTAAGTTTGCTTTAAACCACAAACATGACCAATATAAAAATATTTTCATACTTTTTTTCATCATTGTCTCTTTACAAGAACGTGAAATTCAGATCAACCCCAATATTTTTTCACAGCCTAAAATAATAAAGTTTTGTATAAAAATAAATATATTTTATCAATAAGTTTGAATTAAGACACGATTATTCTCTATTTATAAGTTAAGTTTCTTTTTTAACTATATCTATTTAGTCTTAGGAAGACCATTGGTAATATGCACAACACATTGACTTATTTTTTGACACCATCCCTATTGAATCTTATCTTAATTCTCTTACCCTTAAAATGAGATATTTTCAAGTGTCATTGTGTAAAATAAAGAGAAAATGTGTCTTTTATAAAATACGTAAGCCCAAAAAAAAAACTTATAAAAAATTAGGGATATGTTATTATCTCGATTGAATCATTATAAAAATAAAGTCCGTGATGAAATGTTTAATCTTATGTTTATATATCCATTTTTAAATTAATCTTATAGTTTAAAGAATGTTAAATGTGTCAAAAGCTATATATAGAAAAATAAATGTTTTCTGCGTTTTTATACGTCCTTAATATACAATCTAAATGTTTATAGGTTCATACCGCCTCTTCGAAGGAGCATTGATAATTATAAAAACTATAAATTTTTATCAGAAAGCTGCAAATGATACGAATATCACAGCTAGACCGGTTCACAGTATAAAAAGAAACTTTACAATTTAAGCATACAGGTCTAAGCATTGCTTTAAAAGTTGATTAATTCTCGAATTCAAGCGCACAAATATAGTATATTGAGATTTTTTTTTTGGTTCCCTACATTGAAAACGGATCGACTTTGTAAACACCGTCATTATTTTGTTTAGATTGCGTAATAATTTCATTTTGGCTAATTTGTAACATTTTCAATGGTATACAGTTTTCTTGTGTATATTTATAGTTATTCAAGACACAGACCATTTCATGTATAACTATGAATTTTACTTACGAGCGTATCTAAGGTACATGAATTAAAAAAAGCGTTTTTTATATAAACAGTAACTGAAAAACATAAAATCAATTGATCACGCGTTTTTACACTAAAAAAAGAATCCGAAATATTTGACGTTTTCGCATTCGAGATTGATTAAATACATGATTATGCAACGTTTTTTTAATGTAGACCATCGGCCTTGGTTCTATAATAGATAGTTTGAATGGGTTTTATTCTAGATTTTTATATTTGAGGATCGATTACTTTTAAAAAAATCTTTTAGTTTAACCAGAAAACAAGATATGATCGAGTAAAGAGTTTATCGACAATCAGAATCTATTTGCATGTTTTGAACTTGTATAAAAACAATGTTTTTTTTATTGAAAAGAGAATATTCCTAAAATAAACAGTATCTATAAATTAAGAGAAGTATGTGTCACATTGCTCTGTGAAATTTTGAACGATAATTATTTTTTTATGCATGATAGTTGGCCAATCTCACTGCAACGAATCATACTTTAATGTCATATTAAATATCGTAAATTAAATGAAGCTATAATCTGTTTTCTATATGCGAAGGTCGATATATCTTTTCGCACTTTTTGCAGTCATATAGTTTTAGATACTTAGATTTTTAGATTAATTATATCATCATGTAAATTTTTTTCTTAATGAAAAAAGGAACTTTCCCTTATATTATAATTTGATATGTATCTAAAGTGTTTGAATACGAGTTTGCAGTACTTTTTTACATATCTAAATACATAGTATTATATATAATACAAAATTTTCTTGAAAAGAATTCGGGTGCATACACGAATCTAAGTTATATCAATATGGACATTTATTTCATTTAAGTGCACTTAAAAACAATAAAAATATCGTTGCTCTTATCTATTATTCATAAAGAACCAATTCTTTGAATGATATTATACAAAATAAATATTTAATATTAATGGTGTTTTAACCTTAAAATATCAGCGGTTTCAGTAACAAATCGAGCTCTTAGTATTATATTTAGCCTTTATATATTTTGATTTTGTATTGCTTCGTATTTATGTAAGCTTAAATAGTAAGTTTATATTTTTATATGCTAGTATTAGTTAATTTTTCTCATATGTATATCTTCTATAATCTTGTATAATATAATATTTAGATCCATAATAGGATGAATATTAAAAATGGTCTTATAAATTTTTGACCAAAAAAAAACATTGATTTTTGTATTTATAAGTTCTATAATGTTTTTGAACATTTTTACTTTTCTCCTGCGTTTTTTTTGCAAATTATCTATTCCATATTTCCATGCTTAAAACACATAAAAAGCAAATAAATTAAATATTTTAAAACGAATTCTAAAATTGATTGCAACGATTTTATATTAGAAACAATAACTAGAAGTTTGAAAAATTATCTAAAAATATCGAGCGCCATGTATAGAAGAAAATTGTGAGACTTTAAAAACAGGATCTTAAATTTTTAGTTCATATATAGCATTTTTATTTTTATAGAAAATATGCTGTACTTACAATATAGGTAATTATTTGAGAATTTTTTTAATTCGAGTTGAACTGTGCAAGTGATAAATAATATTTTTGCTACAATTAATACCATAAAAAAATTACATATAAATAAAATTACATAAAAATAAAATATATACTAAAACAATACTCTCAATAATATGTATTACATTCTAGAAATTCATGAATTAAAACGTTGAAGAGTTTCTGTGGCTGAATATTTATGCTGTTTCCGGCTGTATAATTTAATTCTGCAATAATAGATTGTTATCAAATACTTTCTTTGCATATTAATGTGGTTGTTAGTGGCTTCTTTAATAGAAAACATTTATAAGGTGTGGGTCATGAAAAATGCTTAATACGTAAAAAGGTTTAGGTGTTGTCTAAATCTTTAATGATGTATATAATAAGTATAAAAAAGTAATTTCAAATCTTATATAGTGTAAGAACAAAAAAATATGGATTTAGAACATTAAAAGTCTCATTATATTCTTTTCGAAGCCTTTCTTCTTATGAAAACCATTTAGTACTAGATTATTTACAATTTCTCAATAAAAATTAGCAAAAGAAAACAATATAACTAGGTTTTTCATGTAGACTTACAACAAACAGATTGATTGATATTTAAGATTTTCAAAGATTAAGGCTCTATAATTATATTGCAAAATATAATCTATAAGAGCGGAGTATACACAAAAAAATTTGCCCGATAAAAAAAGAGAAGTAGATAAAGCGTAAAATATATATGTTGGATAGCAATCTAAAGAACTAATCAAGATAAAAAATCTTTTAAAACCAATATATGTCGAACAAGAGAAGACATTTATTGCAAAAAACAACGATGTAGGTTATTTCATCTTGATAGATAGAATAAATTTTATGAGAAGCGAACAAAGGCATTAAAATTATAAAAAACATTAAAAGAAATCAATACTATTTTTCATTAGTAAAAAAAGTTAAGAAGCAAAAAAAATTATGCTTATAAACAAGAGGAAAAAAAATGCCACTGATATTTTTATTTTTTAATCTTATGTGCGATAATCTGATTAAATATATAAATACATTTTAAATTGTAGTTTAAAATAATATTCTGTGATTTTTGCTTAGGCGTATATATAAAAAAATTAACACTTATTAGAGTCGCTACTAACTTACTTGTTTTGCTAGTATAATACACCTTATATCAAATTATGATCATATATTTTACGTTATGAAAACTATATTCAGCTCAATATAAAATAACGGCTTTTAACATTATTAAGAAAGGTATTTTACATTTTAAAAGAAAGGTATTTTACATTATTAAGAAATATATTTTCGTTTCGGGGAGTTAAACGTGATAATCTTTAGGTTTTAATAAGTTTAATAAAAATATTATGCCACATATAATATAGAAAAGAAGATTTTTGGTTATATTTTTATTGTTAGGTTAATTATTTTTCTTAAAGCGTAAATTTTATTCTATTCTTTGTGTGTAATGATTAAAAAAATATTAAACGAATCATTTTATTAATTCTATGCTGGAAAATTTTTAAAAAGGTGTTTTATTATAATAGGTTACAATGTTAGGTTATTATATAGTACGTTATACACGCTTATTGTAATATACATATGCCTGATTTGAATTATAAATTTTACTTATAACTGCAAAATATGTTTATAGTAAGGAAATATCATTTGAGCATGTTTTTATTTTTATCATAAAAATAGGGGGTATTTATGGTCTAATCCACAACAATATCTTTTTATTGCTGAATTTGCCATATAATGTTTAGATAAGTAAGTCATGTGGATTTACAGAAACTAATTATGAAAAATTGCTCGTGTTTGGCTATTTAAACGTCTTTCACATTAATACATTTATTGAAGTATGTTTATAATTGATTCAATATACCATTACTGTATATGAATTATGTCATTCAAGCTGCGCAAATTTTATATTCATTCATTTTTAAAATGTGTTTCAAAACTCACCTGAAGTTTAGAGTTATTTTTATAAATTTTTATAGAATGTTATGTTGAAATTCAAGACCTCACTATTAAATTGATTAAAAATGTAATTAAAGGAACAAATTATTATTGATTTCTGGTATTTGTTGAATTTAAACCATCCATAGATCAATTAATTACAGTTATGAAAAATATGGAAATTCAAGTCAGTGTCATAAGCAAGACGATAGATTCATAAATCTTTGATTCATAGACTTTATAATATTTTTGAAGATAAAAAAAATTGTCATTTAATTCCTCTTTACTTGTTTTACAATGACAGATTAAAACCCATGATGTGTTTATAAGTTCTAAAGAGGGATATAAAATACAGTCGAATAGTTTATTTTGTTTTATTTGAATATTTTTTGAATATATTTTTATAGAAGCTTATTTATAATTATATTATATATAAAACCACATGAAAAAATGCGTTGTGGCATAATTTTTAAAAGAACATATTAAGGTTAGGCCATAGATTCAAAAATGCGCCTTATTAACCAATTATCAGAGTATCAATATTTCGTTAACAGTTTAATGTACACGTTATTCCTACGAAATATAAAATTAGAAAACATCGAATCAAAAGATAAACTTTCGAAAAATTAATATTCTGGAAAAAATGAGCCAATTGATTTATTAGCCAATTGAAAGCCTCCCCTTTAATATTTAAAATAATCATTAGAGTATTTAATTGCCGATATTAAATAGAGATGCATTCTACAATAGGATTTTTGGAAAAAGGAATTGTAATAGATCATTTAGAACGAAAACAAGAGAAACTTCCAGACGAAGAAATAGAAAATGAGGTTAGAATGGATGATGTTCAAAATTCCGATAAAAGTGAAGATGAAGAAGAATATGAAGATGAAGAAATTCTAGCAGACGACATAATGCTTTATTCGACGAGAAATACAGAAGATCTAAGTTACCTTGAATTTCATATAATCGATAAACTAGAAGGAATGGAAAATATGGATTTTCAGAAGGATACAACGGCCGAACCCGATTTTTTTATTCATCATGATGTATTTATCACGGAAACAATTACATCAAGTTCATATTTCAATCTTAAAGATAAACATTTTGTTGCTATGTCTGGGTTTAGCGATGAAATACTTGTTTATGATGCATTGGTGTATAATCCTCTTTTTCCAAGTTTCTCGCTTAAAGGACACAACGCAAAAGTGAATAAAATTTTATATACGGGTTCTAATGGCGTTCAGGAGCTGATTTCAGGGAGTGATGACTGTACAGTTATTCATTGGGATATAGAGAGAGCGTGTGAGAAATCGAAATTAAAACATGATAATCAAGTTATGAGAATTGCTGTATCACAATCGAATGGAAACGAAATGCTCATTATATCGGATTTGAATTCTTTATACACCGACAATAAATCATTTTATAAATTTGATTGTGAGATTGAGTGCATAAAAATTGCAGGGAATGATTTATATGTAAGCAATGAAAAGGGATTTTTGTCTGTTTTTGATATACGTAATTTAAAAGAAGGCGAAAAGAATAGAAAACAGTTTCATGTCGATTCTTTGGTTGATTTCGATTTTTACAAGGATAAAATTATTACCGTTGGCTTGGATGGAAAAATTGTCCTCGCGAAAAGAAATCTAGACATAATAAGAACTGACTCTAATAAACAGGAACTTTTTTGTGTTGCTGTTTACGAAGAACAAGATCTGTGTGTTTATGGTGGGGTTTACGAAAATTTACGATTATTCAGCTTGGTTTAATTTGATATAAAATAAAGAAGCATCTATACCTATATATTATTATTTGCCCCATGTATTAATCAAATGTATGTCTTGTTTATATTTTAATTTTTTTAGTGTAACTTTGGCTTTGACGTTTCAGCTTGAATTTATTGTTATTCTACGGGCACATCTTGCCTAAAATTTAAACCATCTCTATTTCATATACATCCTCGCCCATAGCCTCCTCTTTACAAGAGTTTTGACTGTTCCCTAAATTTAGAAACATCCAGCTCTTTCAGATTCCTTTTATGATAATGTTCTAACACACTATACCATTATACAGAATATTCTACATTATATGTCTTACTCTTGCATATTAATGGTGCTTTAGAAGTTAGAAAGGTGTAAAACCAAATAAAAAAATATTTAATTTTGATCTCCAACAAGAAACATTGATATAAATGCTATGTATTATTATTTTAATCGCATATTAATTGATTAACTTTATGGGTTAATATAATTATTGGCTATTTACATTTATATGTGTTAAATTTCACAATTTATCCTTAAAAAAATTAGCTATACTTGTTAAAACCCCCCTTTTTTTTTATCTTCGCAATTCATTCTCATTCTTTTATCCACTTACATTAAAATTTTTTTTTCTTATTAATTTGATTTTTAGGATTCAAATTTGTTAGTAAAAAACTTTATGGCTCTATAGAACTGAAGTTGAGAATGAAAAATATGGGAAGTATGACATCTTGGCGAATAACTTGGTTTAATTTACAAATGTAAAACAAGAATAATACCATATGTGATGACTTGGGATGAGGTGGACACAAAATATCCAAAAAAACATGTTAAGGTGTTAAAAATCCCGGACGAAGTAGAAGCATACATGCTAGCTCTCACACTCCGCAAGACAATTGAACTCATCTCATTCAAGAGAAGAAGAGCAGTTGATGAAGAAAGATTAGGTAAAGGTGTCAAAAGATGCATCAAGGAGTTGTGCAATATTCTCAACACGCTGAACACGTCTAAATAGATAAAATGAAAATTAACCCATAAATAAATAATTTTAGTTGCTCTTTAGAAAAAATAAGTACTTAACATTTAAACCTCATCATATATTAAATTTTCATAACATGCTTTATTTCTCGAATTTGTATTTTGAGTTTTTTTCTAATTTCTACTGTTTGTGTGTATTCTCTACTTTCTAAGGCATTAAAACGTTCTTAATATACAACTTGAGCATCAATTTGCACACGATTTCATTTTAATAAAACCATATTTTTCTATATAAGTTAATTATAATGATAAAGCCAAATACGGATAAAAATAATTATGTAAAAAATGAAAATTTAAGTACAAATCAACATTTTCAAATGCGATTTAAGTTTCGGACGATGAACATATGATTAAATCATGCAAACATAGGCTTTACTGGAATTCTTATGTAAATTATCTATTTTAAGAAAAATAAATGACCTTTTACCAATCCACTTGATTGTATTTTGATAAAATACGCTGAAATATATATATAATCCGCTAATACATATTTTAAGTTTTTATATTTAAAAAAGCATGTTTATGATATATAAAATGCAATCATTATACAAAATAAAAAATATATTCTTTGAATTATTTCGCCTGTGGTAGAGTAGTGTAAATATTTAATCTTTAATTGTAATTATATTATATTATATTATATTATTAAATGGACCTGATATATCATACGCAAGGTAAATGATTAATTAACAAACCGTTAATAGTGCTCACTTTGTAAGAGATCTAGAAAACACTTATTGGCTACCCCGCAGCAAAAAAAAGCTTTTGAAATTATAACTTGGTTTCATTATGACGCAAAAAAAAACTTACCACGATTTACAAACTCACGTGTAATTATTTAAAGCCATTATTAGTATATGCATATTTTCCCGTTGCTGTGACATCTTTTACGGCGTAAAAGTCGTTCGATCGTTATAGAACTATTTTATTTGTTCGAAATACATAATTTTTTTGGCTATGAAAAGTCTTTAGTTGTGTATATCAATCCTTTTTGCATATAATAGTAGTGCTATTAATTTTACATGTCACTGAAGTTTAATACAATTTTAAATTCGTAAATATATTTCAGATTAAAATTTTTTATTTTACAAGAAATTTTTAATATGTTTCTTATCATATTTATAACGCATTCTGAGACTTAAGACATATGTACTAATATCTGTTATATATAAGCTTATATAAAACTGGCTTATATTTACACAATATTTATGAAAAAATTTTCCTTTAGGGCAATCTTGGATATCTTATTTAAAATTTCTCGATAGAAATCGGAGAAATTTTATATGTAAATTAGAAAGTGATGAAAAAATAAACTAATAATATGATCTGGAAGTTGAATTTTTATATTAAACATTATGTAAATATGTTAAAATACTAAAATGACTCTAAAAGATGTGATATGATGTAGTAAATGCACACGAATAGATGAATTTCAATATTGTGATTCAGTAGAATAGTTATTCTATTTTATTTTCGTTCAAGTGAATAAATGGAAAAATGTAGATATACATAATGTTTAGAAGACTATCTTAACGGAAATAATATAAAAATTTTGAATGGAATCTTATTTTTTAACTTTGCATTCACGATCGATATTAAACATATTTACAAACGCTAATGTCTTCTATCAAAAAATTAAAAAATGTGACATTGAACTAAAATAATAATAAGGCTGATAGTATATTTAAACAATTATAATCATAAAAAAGGTGACTTGCAGTTCAAGTGGATCTAGAAAATCATAAATTTTGTTAAATAGTTGAGAAAATATGTAATTAGATATCAAAAACGTATATTAAAAGAAATTATTACAGTCCTCACAACGTCTATATAAAAATCAAGACGTAGATATTATCAACCAAAAAAATACGAATTGCTTATTTTAGAATTTTTATTGCTTCATAAACCTAATTATATAATAAGAAAAATTATTTTCAAAATTTATAAAGTATTTTATTATAATAATAATAATTTATGTTTTTATCCTGCAAGTCATCACCGACCACCTAAGGTATTCTGAGAAGTGTTCTAACATTTTTTAGTATAAAAAAATTTGTGCAAAAATAAAAAAGAATGATATACTTATAGTGCTCTAAACTTATCTTTGACATAACGGTTTCATGGTTTTTTATATCTATTGTATATAAACTAATTATATTTGAAAGCTTGTATTTATGAAATCTAGATGGTTTTGTGTTTACTAAACTTTATATTCTATAGTTTTAAACAATCTTTTACAATGTTGACAGCTCAACTATTCAAAAACAGTAGGCAGAAAATTGGCAAATATTAATATTTTACTTTTTTAGAATCTTTAGTTTTTTATATAAACCTCGAGGATTATCAATAACACATTAAAAACAGATAAAATTAATATAAATGGGTTGGTTTTATTTTATATAAAGAAAAACAAATACGTGTGATTAAATTGTGCGTGAGAGATATGATAAGAGTTGTTTTGTGTTCATAAAGATGATTATGAAGAATATAATTGAACAATATAATTTTTTAATCATATCGCGATAATCGTATATAAAATCATAACTTATAAGAGTTAAAAATCCCGGGCGAAGTAGATGCTTACATGCAAGCTTTCACACTTCGCAAGACGCTTGAACTCATCTCAATTATAATAATGAAAATCAGTGCATAGAAAGCTCAGGGGAGGGTGTCAAAAAACAACATCAATGAGTTGTGAGATATTTCTAATGGGTTGACCACGTCTCAATACAAAAAAAGAAAATTGTCCCACAAATAAATAAAATTATGCTTTTTTTTTAGTAAAATATCAACGTTTGTAACTTTGATTTTTATGTTCAGAAATTTTTAAATTCATTTATTCGATTTATTTAGCACATATACAACGGACAAAAATTTTATAAAATCTTACGTAGTGGCAATTTTTTACCCGTGTAAAATTTTGTGTTCTTTTTGGATGAGTATACAATCGGTATACATTAAAAAATAGATATATTCGGTTATATATCAATTAAAAATAAAAGTACAGTTACACGCGTGATAGTCCCTGTGAATTGCAAGTTAAATCCAATTTATATGATTTTAAGATAATTTTAAAAATTTTGTATATTTTGTAGTGTTTTTTACTTTCCAAGCAATTTTCAACTGGTAATTTACAAAATTTAAATTATTTTATTCTTTGTTAAATTGAATATATTAGTCAGATTAAATTTTTCTTAAGCACAGTGTAATATAAAAAATAAAAAACTTTGCCAATTGTGCCCATTATTTCGTTCGATGAATATCAGAAATTGACAAAATCACAAAGTATTATTTGTATTGGCAAGAAAAATCTGTTTATGTCCATTATTTTATTTAATATATAATTTTATTTCGTTTTCGGAATAAAATGCATCTATGTATAAACATTAATTTTACAGATCTTATTTTATTTTAAACTTTTCGCTATGCACAGCATTTTAAATTTATTGTGACTAAAGATGCCCCCATTCTTATTTATATACTAGTTTTTTGTAATTCATCGATATATATCATGATTTTAATAATAGTGTATTGATTAAATGGTAGAAATCTATTACAACAGTACTGAATGTTGCTTGCAGGCAATCTAAGTACCGAAAATATTTCTGTCATATTTCAAATGAAGAAATCTTTTATCATGTAAAAGGTATTCGTAAAACTATAGAATTCTAACCAATAAATTTATATAGATATTTATAAAAATTAAATAATAACTAGTATATTTGTTATGTTGAAATCATCGATAAGGATTTAAAAAAACAAAAAAAGTTTGTTTATTGGCTCTCAGTGTTGTAAAAACTATATTAACTCATTAAAAATTTATCTTTGGGGTTTAGGTTTAAAATTTTGACATTTATACTCGACTAGTAAAATTTATAAACCATTATTATTTTTTAATTTATTCCATTTTTTTAAGTATTGCCTTTTTATGTTCTATTTATTAGCATAGGAGTCATAGGCTAATTTATTCTTGTAATTTATAATTGATCTGTATTTTTTATAATTTGATCAAAAGAGAAAATAATTTCATGCTAATATTTACTATTGAACTTAAACTACATATTTCAAGATTTTTGTGTTTTTTCTATTTTTAAGTTTCTTCTTGTGAATGAGTCGTAAGTTGTTAACTACATTAACCTAAAAAGATTATAATCTGATTGTTTCATAAATAATATTGCATTATACAGATAAAAGTCAGATTTTTGGCCTTTTATGCCTGCTTTTTTTGGTAATACAGCAATATGTATTTGGTTTCTATTATATATTTAGAAGATATACACGTTTTAAATAAATCAATATAATCCTTTAATTACCTTAAAAACAGCAATATCCGTTTTTAGATTGTGATATCAGAAAAAAATATAAAATAAATTTTATACCAAATTTTAAATCTGTAAGTTTTTCCTTTAACCTGGAGTGTGTGAAAAAACGTGTTTTAATTTAATTAAAAATTTATGTGGATCAAAAATGTGGATCCCATGAAGTTCTTTTATAAATTTTGAATCGTAAAATTACGTGCACATATTATTCTTACAATTCTATAATAAATCGGTTTATAATTATAATAATTGTTTTATGAAGTTCTTTAAAAAAAAATATGTCAAGGAGTTAAAATCCTGGACGAAGTAGAAGCATACATGCAAGCTCTCACACTTCGAAAGACACTTAAACTCATATCATTTGACAGAAAAAGAGTTTTTGGCAAAGATAGATCGGAGGAAGGTGTCAAAGGATGGTTCAAGGAGTTGTGCAATATTTCCAATAGGCTGACTACGTCTAAATAGATATATTGATAAAAGAAACTTAACCCATAAATAAAAAATATATATTTATGATCTTCTTTCGTTGCTTTGCACAGAAATTATAATGTAATTTTCTGCCAATGATTTTATCCATAAGGTTATAAATACATAAAATGACAGCAAATATAGTATAATTACAGTTAACATAAATATTCACACATAATTTTATAAATATGATTTTGCATGGTATACTAAATTAATGAATATTGTAAATAAACAAGAAAAAAAATAAACTGTTAATTTCATATAGAATCTATACACATCTATGTATTCGACAAGATGATTTTATATATACTTTTTAATGTTTTTACGTTAGTGATAACAAATCGTAAATTCACATGAGTGATTGATGATTAAAAGCTTAACGATGCTTGTAAAACATAAATGCATTTATTATAAATAAATATAAATCTTAAATGTGTGCCATGTTTAACCACGAACTTTTGATTGTAAACTTAAAAAAAATACATCTGATTTTTAAAAGTTCTCGTGTGCAATGGAATTCACAAAATATTTTTTTAGACGCATAGAATCTTAGATCCAGAACAACAATCTTTTCTGGTTTCATTGATACTTTAGACTTTTTCTAGAAACTTTAGTATATATCTATGAACAAATTGGTACTAATATTATGAAAATGGTATTTTATAATTTAACAGATTAGATAATGGCATAGATATTATGATTATTTTATTTTTTAATTTCATCATGAACAACTAAAAAGATAATTTGATTTTAAGTAAAAATCAAAAAAAAATAAGTTTAAAGTGATATAGTGTGTTTATTATAAACCTTCATATTTTTTATATTTTATCATAGAAAATCAAGAACTGTTCGTTTTCAATTCTTCGGTATTTTTTTCTTCATACATTGTGTAAAGGCGCATGAATATGCAAACGCATCATTCAAACTTCATATCAGTTTCCAATTCGATTATTTCTTCTCTCTATAAAAAACATATAAATCAAATAATATTGTATTTTTATATCAATTTTTGAATACTAATTTATTATTTTGAGGTTTAGTTTTTGACATGTTCAGCATATCATTTGAATGTGATTTAATTTAATGAGAGGATTCAGTTAAATAGAAAATCTTAGTTTCCATGACGAATTTACAGTAAATTTTGACTGTTAAACTTATATTTTCTATAAATAGTTGGTCATCGTGCATTTTAAAAAAAAATTGGCATAAAAAGCTATAAACTGTTCGAATACAGATTCTATTTATAGAAATGAATGCAAAAAAAAATATTTTTTGTGTAATAATGAAATTTTTTTCCCTCTTGAAGTGTAATTAGTCGTTATAAGGAGCTTGCATGAAATTAAAATTGATTATGATCAAAAGCGCGTACTTTGAAATTTAAAATATTGTATATTTTGTATTTCATGTATAAATTTTAGCACTATAGGATTAGATTTTCTCTTCTAGCACAACTGATTGATTTTTAGTAGTTACATAATATCTATACTCTTTTCTATATCTTTTTCTCTTATATATTATTCAATATCTCTCCACATTTTAAGATCTAGTGGTTATGCAAAAAGTAAATTTTTGTATTCCTTTTCTGTAATGATTCTTGGCATAATGATATTTTTAAAATAGAGGGGTATATGCACAATAATAATTTTACATTTATGTCTCGAGATATATCGTAAAGTCAGAAAAAAAAACACAATAAATTTTTTTATAACATATTCAATTATTTCATAAAATTTTTGGTAGGAATCTTGATACATCATTTTCAAACAAGATTACACAAAATCTACCTCGGACCATAGTGTTTTTTCCTTGCGTTTTCGTTTATCATTCTGTTTGGTCATATGATGAATGACTGCTGTCTTGTGTATATACCTCGTGGGAAAATCAAATAAATTTATCACTGATTTTACAATGTATATTACCGTTGACCAATTAAGCGCAGAAAGATCAGCGAACAATATTGTATATACTAGACATATTCTCTAAGCAAAAAAATGACAAAAAAATGAATTAGTCATTTTTAGATTACTCTAGCCCAGCCTTTTGTGTAGTATATCGTGCTAACATATTCTACTAATTATAAAGATTTTTTGCTCAAGATATAAATTACATCAAGAATTGAGCACATGGCTAGGTACAGGCGCATCAGTTCCACAATATACCTTGGGCAAATAAATTTGTCTCCGAATATTTATAGTGATCATAGGATCAATCCATTTCCGAAGCTTAGAAAAGTTTGCCTTATATATAAAAATGTCATATGTGCTGGTATGATTCTATTCTAACACAAATAAATGGTTTTTTTTGAAATTCAGCACAAAATCATAAAAAAAAATATATCTTTTCAAAAACCACATATGCTTAGATTTCAAAAAGATATGTTAGCCCCACCAGAAAATCGATTCGTGTAATTATAGACCATTCTAGTCGCGTGATTGCTGAAATATGGCTAGATTGCATTCTGTGCGATATTTAGAGCCGATATAACAATCTGAAAATTAATAATATTTGAAATTTTTGCATCTGTAAATTTTAAACTGAACCACTTAGGTATTAATTTATTGCCTTTTTCTGCTTACGTTAGAGCTTTTTTAAGCGATTGGCATATTAGATGCTGCAATTTAGTATAAAAAAACTAGTGAGTCACCATATAGCAAATATAATAGTTTACTAAAAATAAACTTTTTTACATCCTCTGTATTTTTTTAAATTAAAAGTATGCATTATTTATAATTAAGGTCCATATAAAAAAACTAGTTTTTAATCATATTTACATAAATTTTTTTTTTACTTTTTTCTGATATTTTTTTAGAGGCTAGAAGTCTTGGGTTTGTATTTAAAGGTTTAATGCGCCTTTTAGTTCAATATTCGACCTATTTATTAAAACAAGTGATATTATATCTTTATGTTTTGATTGGTATATAAAACATACAAACATTGGTTTTTTTGTATAATTTATATTATAATATCTGTTATTTATTTATGTTTATAACTATTGTAAGTCGGATCAAATTTTACTATTACTTATATTTAAATCTGTAATAAGGTAAAATATTCCACATTTTTCACAACTAATCCCGTAAAATAAATTTCCTTTATTTTTTATACTATTAAGCATGTTTGATCTTTAATTTCTTCTGTGTGATAAAAACGAACGCATAAAAATAAGTTTATCTATTAAAGATCATGTATTTTATAGTAGGATACAGAAATTTGATAGTTCATTCACCTTAACATGTTTAGTTAAACTGCTCTAAAGCATGATATTATCACACTTATTTTCTTTACTGTTCAGCATGTCTAGTCTTGTATTTAAAATCGAGAAAAAATTAGCCCTTATTTTTTAATCATAATATTTTAAATCTTCTATTAAAAGTTGATATACAATCATATTATCTTTACTTTAAACGCGCTTTATCTTCTATTTTTAACATTTGAACAACTCAAGTTTATATTATAAATCTGGAAATAACTGTTTTTAAACTATAATCTCCATTCTAAAATATATTAGAACAATAATAATAGCACGATTTGGATGTGAATTATAATAGTTGACTGTTTTGGACCTTACAGGGTAAAAATTTCACATATTTTATTCAAGTTTAAAAATTCATGATTACAAATTATCGATTTCAATTGTTGCCTAATCATTTGCAAAGGCATGTAATAGAAGCTATAAGTTTTGTAATGATTTTATTGGAATAATTTATAATAATTGCTCTTTTTAGATATAAAATAGTAAAAGATAGTAAATATTTTTTTCAGTGATATTATATATACCGGCTATATTTTAGATGAAAATATTAACATCAATTTCTATTAATTATTTGGTTTGGAGTTCAAAACAGAAAGAAAAAAAGGAACACTTGATTTATCTTAACGATTAATATAATCTTCTAGACGCATAATGTGTTTTAAATGTCCTTATAATCACTTAAAAAACCATTAATATAATTTAAATTCAAAACAGAAAGAAAAAAAGGAACACTTGAATTATCTTAACAATTAATATAATCTTGTGGACGCATAATGTGTTTTGAAATGTCCTTATAATCACTTAAAAACCCATTAATATAATTTAAATTATATTATTCTGACATCTTGAAGTAAATTAACTTATTATTTCATTTATTTCCTTTTGTGATATAAATTTAAATACCCCAAGTAAAACAAAAGAAAGAAATATTAGTTTATACAAAAGAAAGAATACTGAATAGTTTTAACGAAGATAAAGCGTATCAAACAGTTTATTATAAACAAAAGATTTCAAATAGTAATCGAAACAGATAATATTTTTTGATAAAAGAACCAATATAAAAGTTCACTCAAAAAGAAGAATTTTAATAAAATATAGAAGAAAAAATGGATTTAGAGACTTCAATTTTAAATTTTTTCGGCAGAACAACATCAACAAAATCTGATTTAGACACACTCTTCATTGATCTTATTTCCTCACACAAAACAATTCCAACATCACTATTTCTTATCCAGAAGTATTCACGCGACCACCATCCAGCATTAAAACAAGTATGTCTTTCGTATATTCATCTTAGTCTTACCCAGCAAATGGATTTCGGTAGAGATACGGGAAACCCTTCGGTTATTTTGAAGTACCTTGGTGATATTTTCAGTTCGGGATATGATAATTTTTCGAATGCAATAAGAGATCTTGATTCATTTATTTATGAGAATTATAAAGTTACAGATGGTGTCTTTTTTTTGTATTTGGTGTATTATGTTTGTAAGGATATTTCAGGCCTTTATATTGATGGTGATGTTGGTTCTAGACTTTGTACGGTTAGGTTTTTATGCAGTTTAAAGTGTGTTGCATTACTTTTAAAAAATGGAATGTTCTGGGGATTGCCAATAAATATAAATGGGAAGGATAACAGCCAAGAATTAAGTAAAATAGATTTAAATGACATTAGTGGAAACAAAAATGATAAAATAGACGCTGTAATGCATACAAACAACACCAATCATATTAATATGAATCATAATGGTAATACCAATATGAATGGAAATTCTAATAGTAGTGATAATCTCAGTAGCGCTATTTATAATAATATTGATGATAAGTGTAAGTTTAATATTAACAATGGTACGAGCGAAGATAAAAAGTCAAACAGTGCACTAAATCACTCTAAATCATGCAATAGAATTTTTAATAGTATAGAAAATAAGGAAATAATTCAAGAATTTAAAAACTTCTGTGCACTTAGAAATTTCATGCCTCATAAAGCATTTTCATCAAAAACAGTATTGCCATTTTTTCTTGAAGGTGCACTTGAACCATTTGTATATAAAAAATATGAAGAATATAGTCTTACATTCTACAAAAAGAAACCACATGAGCTAAGAGAACTGGGAAAACAAATCGATAGTATTATGAATGAGATATCATCAACTTTACATTCCATACTCTTCAATATTATAAAAAGTGATCCTATCTGTAAAGAGCATTTCTTAAGATACCTTACCTATGTCTTGATAGTTCCTGCGAATCTTGAGAAAAGGAAAATGGTCTATGATAGAAGTTTGCCGGGAAGCGATGGATTCTTTGTTAATCTTGGAAATGTTTTGTTTATGTTTTCTAGCAAAATTATTTCGGGTTCTCGTATGGGATCTAAAATTTCCTTTTCCTATGTCAATATGCTTTGTAATACAATTCATAATCTAACAGAAAAAAAGCCACAGGCCGAACCAAACAGTAATAATACTACAAATAATAACACTAACGTCAATGCAAGCAATAATGGTAATAGAATCAGAAATTTTGTTAGAGATATGAATACTAGAAGAACTTCTGGCTCTAATAACTTCATTAATAACATTGATTCCTCTAACAATGACGCCATTTTCTTTGATGATGGCATTCATACAGTTTCAAAGGAATTCAATGCCTTTGTAACAAGAATATTCACCCTTACAAATCTTTATTTAAATTATGGGTATGTAAAAATAATCGAGGAAATGGAAGATCTCGAACAAAATATTGATTATCAAGATCCTAATTATAAAGAAGCTTTGGAATCAAGATTGCATGCATATCGCGTTTTGGTTTACAACCAGTCCTTTAAAAATTTGAATGGATTCGTGGATTTTTGTGCTGAAAATGTACTTAATGAATTCGAAATAAAATTAGAATCAGAAGAAAAGAACAAAAGTACATCTGGGCATAAAAATAATTTTAATGAAGAAAATCATTATAATCAATATATTATAGGTGTTGACCAATTGAATGTTAATGTGGATACTTCTATCAAGGAAAATGTAAATACTTCAATAAAAAGTAATGAGGATACACCATTGAATCATGACCTCAATACTTCAATGAAAGATAGTTTAGACACTTCAATAAAAAGTAATGAGAATTCACCATTGAATGAGAATTCAAATACTTCGATGAAAGATAGTTTAGATACCTCAATGAAGGAGAATTCAAATACTTCGATGAAAGATAGTCTAGATGCTGTGAATAAAGATAGTTTAGATGCTTCAAATAACAAAAATCCAGAGACTTCGTTAAGTCATAATAAACTATTCATGTCGGAAATATTCTACAATCCTCTCATAACAATACTAGACATGTCAAATAGATTATACTTGAAGCCATTATCACAAACAAACTATAGCCTGATGGAAAGAATGGTTATAAGAAGTACAAATATTCATTCAAAAGAAAGGTTACTGCAAATTATTCAAGGTACCCCCCAAAAACTTTCTAAATCTTTATTCGAAGCACTTATATCCTTTTACGGAAAAGATAATAAATTAGGAACTGAAGATAAAATGACCATGAGATTATATATAAATAGAATTTTAAGAAATGATACTGGTCGAAGCGTTAAAAATCTTAGGAAAAATGGGCTTGTATATTTTAGTGGTGTAGTAAAAGATCTCGAAAAACTTTTGGCTTCAGGTCTCGAATCAATTTTAAAAATTAAGAAAGAAGTTGATGAACTTAAAACTATAACCAGTGGGAAAACATCAGAAATAAATCAATATTCAAGACAAGCATCTGAAAATCCAAGAGAAAGAGAACTGCTTGGATCAATCAACCATCTCACAAATGTTGCTAAAGGATCCTTTAATTTTTCTTTAGAATCTTTCGAAACAATTTTTTTCATAATAAAACTAAACGATACTATTTTCCGATACAACGAAGCAAAAAAACTATTGATCAACACCCTAAACTATAATCTAAAACTATTAGTGGGCCCAAAATGCTCATCATTCAGCATCCAGAACATGGAAAAATACAACTTTAAACCTAAAAAAATCCTGAGATGTATAACCCTGATATACAGCCAATTCGACACCGATATCCAAAAAGATGTTGTAAAGGGAAGAGACTTCAACATAAACTTTTTTAAAAGAGCAGAAAGAATATTATCGGAAAAGGGTATAATAACAATCGAGGAAAAGGAAAAAATTAAAAAGTTTAATGATAGTCTAAATACTATTTACGAAGAAATCAAAAAGGAAGAAGAAAACGATGATATCGATTACCCAGAAGAATTCCTAGACTCACTCACCTTCGAACCAATGCAAAACCCCGTAAAATTACTTACTAGCAATAATGTTATTGATAGATCAACTTTTGATATGCTAATGGTATGTGACGGCTTGGACCCCTTCAACAGAGAAAAAATTAATGAGAATATGATAAGAGAAGAGATAGACCTCAAAGATAGCATCAGAAAGTTTATTGATAACCATAAAAGAAAAAATAATTGACCATAATCAAGTCTATAAATAAATATATGAAGTCTTTTAGCAATAATTTTTATACAAAACTTTAAATATAACGTAAAAAAATACACTCAAAGGTTTATATCTTAACACACAAGAAAAAAACGAAGTACATAAAACATAAGAATAATACGCACAAAAATCGGGGGAAATGCGTTTTTTATGTAGAATAAATACCATCACGCTTATAAATTAAGAAAAGAAAGTTTTAATAGCAAAAAAACAACGTCTCTGTAAAAAATAAGAGAAAGGTTGGTTTTCTGTATAAATAACACCATCAAGTTTATAAATGTAGAAAAAGAAGTTTTAAGAGCAAAAGAAACACGTTCACACTAAAAAAATCATAAAAAGTTGTGTTTTCTGCGTAAATACCACTATCAAGTTCATAAATTATGAAAAGGAAGTTTTAAGAGCATAAGAAATACGCATATAAATTATAGAACAATAATGTTATTTATGTATAATAAATACCATCTCGCTTATAAATTAAGAAAAGAAAGTTTCAAGAGCAAAAAAACAACTTCAATTTAAAAAAAGAGAAAAGGTTGTGTTTTCTGTATAAATAACACCATCAAGTTTATAAATTAAGAAAAGAAAGTTTTAAGAGCAAAGAAACACGTCACGCTAAAAAATAATAAAAAGCTGTGTTTTCTGTTGTAATAACACTATCAAGTATATAAATATAAATAAATAAAGGGAAGTTTTAAGTGCATAAGGAATACGCATATAAATTATAGAACAATGATGTTATTTATATATAATAAATACCAACACGTTTATTAATGAAAAAAAGAAGTACATATAATGCAAGAATCATACGCACACAATTGAAGAAAATGATGTTATTTATGTATAATAAATACTAACACGTTTATTAATTAAGAAAAGGAAGGTTAAGAGCAAAGAAACACGTCACACTAAAGTAATTAGAAAAAGTTATGTTTTCTGTATAAATAGCATTATGAAGTTTATAAAGAAAGAGAGGGAAGTTTTCTGTATAAATAACATTATCACGCTAAAAAATATTGAAAAAGAAGTTCTAAATATATGAAGAATACAACAAAGTATAGAACAAGATAAGGTAAGTCGAAAAATTAACCCGACAAGTAAATGCTAAAGGATGGAAGGAAATGTTTAAAAAAACATTGTTTTACATAGAATAAAGACATATGCACATATATTTTAAGGGTAATAAAACGGTGTGAACTAAAAATAACCAAAACTGATAACCCAAAATTATACTATAAAAAAAAATTATCAATTTATGCGTGACTTTTTAGTTAAATAAAATATACGGGGGAAATATCTTATAAAAAAACGGGATGGGATTTGCTTTAGACTATATTATCACTGAATTTTACTTCCTTAACCTAGAATTCATAATTACATTAATGCCAAAGAGTATCAATAGAAAATTTGATACAGAAAATAAAATAAAGTAATATGCTTTTCATTTTTGCTCTTATTATTTAGGAAAATTCAACAATGTGCTATAATATTGGGTTTTATTGTCTTTATGAATTCCTGCTTTGATTAAATTTTACAGGTATTAGTTTTTTATGAAATTTAAATGCTCTTTTATAACACATTATAACTTTTGTTTGGTAAAGAGGTCATATTATCTTCATTCAATCACATTCTCTTAACACACCCTAAATATTTCAAAAAATTAATATTTATATATAAGAAAACTCTTTTAATATAAATTTTCATCGTAAACTAATCAAATTTTAAATTTACCAATAAAAACCCCATCATAATGTTCTATTAATTCATTCTTCTTCAAAACTTCTTAATTCATATTCGCTTTTTTTACTCATGCATTTAAGTATCTTCATTCACCCTGATGTAATTCTTTTAGCATGTGCTCCATATATCATTCCCCAGTAAATATTTTCTTCATAAGACGTTTAAACTAAAGGGTACTCTTCAACCCCCCTATCCTTCTTACTAGCACTCTTTGTTTACATCCTATTCATATACATATTTTTTACAGAACTAATTTCAGAGTCTTTCTAAACCCGCATATTATTGTACCAGTATTATAAACTAAACAACCTTCTACATGTGATTTGATTTTTATGATCTTATGCACTAAAGTCTTCTTAGAAACCGTTGTACACCACTCATATTCATCTTCTTGTAGATTTTTTATTTTTCTTTTTCTTTTTCAAGTCTTTTTTATCCAAATATTTCTTTTCAATATTGTTTTTTTACTTGCTCCGCTAAGATTATATATATTCTTAGATCTATAAATGAATTTTAAAACAATACCATAAAAGTGTCCATATAAGCTAGCAAGTCAAGAAGAAGATCGACGCATATATACAAACCAAATGGATTAAAAAAATCTAGGTAAATATGTCTCGAAAGCGGAAGTCTCATATAAGAAGACTATAACTTCAGAAGAAGGCCAATAGTATAGGTACACTGTGTTCAAGGGAAATCAAGCAAGTCGTGCTCGAGAGTAAAAATCATAAATTTCAAAATAAAAATAAGGATTTTATCTTAACTGGGAATATAAAACTTAACATATTTGGTAATATAAACTTGAAAAATATCTAGTATTATATTTTCCTTGTCATTAACTTTACGATTGGCATGTTTTCATTTAAGAGTAAAATATATTTTGTTTTTTCTCTTTTAAATATTTTTTATGGTATGTTATTCTGATAATTATATGTTAAAAAAATATGATATGTCTTAAATTTATTAGACAATGGATCAAAGGGTAGGTCGTGTATACGAATCATTAATTGTACAATAAGTCGTAAATTTCGATTTATGAATGCAAATCGAAGCAGAATCACACGCACAAAATATAGGATTATAGAAGACGTAGTTTTAGGTATAGAAATAACACGCTTATCTTTTATTATTTAAAATGACGAAGTATATTTAAATAATAGCCAAATTTGTTCAAAATAGCTTTCTTAAGTTATCTTAGATAAGATTAAATATCTAAAAATCAAATTAATCGTTAAATGTACATAAAATATAGCATTTATCTAATTCATAACCTATATATATGTTTATTTATATAAATCTGTAAATCCAGGCTATATTTACCTTTTTTATATGAATTTTTTTTGATGATATTCTCAATTCTATGATTATTTAAGAAAGTCGCTATAAATCGCATCCTTGTCATGTCTACGAAATGTTTTAAAGGTCATTATACTTGTAATAATATATAAAATCACATTTTAATCCTATAACTTGTGGTAATTGACGTCTCTTTTTATCTCTTTGTCATGTCCTAAATTATATCACATGTTATTTTACGGAAAAGTATATAAATAAACATACGTAAAATTCGACTTTACTATACAGATAAACATGATAATTCCGTCGTCTCATGTGTTTTATTGTGAAATAATTTCAAAAACTTTAATTACAACCCATCATTTTGTAAATAATAAAACAATTCAAAGCTAAATAAGTATATAACGTGATTTTAATGGCTGAATAATTCTATTGAAGTTTTATTTTTTTTATATATTTGTTTATAAACAAGATTATTTGAAATATATTTTCAATAGGCGCCTGCACGGGCAGTCACAACCTACAAAATTTGTTTATATAGAATGAGTTAAAGAGTAAATCTAAAAAACGACAAGAGATATTTTAAATTGTTTTTAAGTCAAAGCTTCATTGTTTAACAGCTCTTTAAAGATTTCCAATTGCAAAAAGTACATATATTATACTATTTTATTTTGCAAGTGAATTCTGGATAACAAAAATAGTACGAAACGATGTATTATAAGATTACATAATTTTTAGTATTTGTGTATAAAAGGTTCTTTTGCGATGGGATTTGTGATTTATTACCTTTTTGTGAATATGAACCGCTTAAAACATAAAATTTTTGGATATTTTTATTTATATTCGAAAAAACCCTTTAAATCCTTGATTAAATTGATTAATGAATTTTTTTTATATGGCTAACATAAAAGTTTCAGAATTTATGTTTTATATATTTCTTTATCTATAAAAATGCACCTTTTTATAGATTTGTCTGTTTTTATAACATATTTAATTCATAAAAAAATAATTTTTATTTAATCTACTTATAGGTCTAAAAATCATCATGAATAAAATTTAGAATTCTTCTGCACCGCTTAAAATTATATACATTCTCTTTTTTGAAAAGTGGTAAATTTTTTACAAATGTTTTTTTAAGCAACAAAGGTTTAACACAGTAATATTCAAAAAGAACTAATTAAAGTTGTTATGATACACAAAATACAAATATTTTGTTCTAAATCGATAGGTTGTTCAAAAAATAATCATTATTTTATTTATGTAGTCTAGCTTTCTTTGTTTCATATTCTCATGTTTTTTTATCAACTTCTATAGCTCTATTATTTATTTGTAAAGTTTTTTTACATATGAATTCTATAAAATAAATTTATTTGTTTTTTATAATTATTTTACACATAAAGGTTAACATTCTATGTATAACTATCATTTGCCATTTTATATCGTATAATCATTTCGCGAAAAAAATTTATTTTAAATTAGTTTCGCAATTAGTATTTGCTATAAAATGTCATGGGATTTTATAGTTTCTCATAATTCTGAATAGTGCTTATTTTTATGTTATTTCATTTAGTCGTATTTATAAATATATACTTTCACATTTTTTTCGATTCTTATTTTGTTTTTAAAATATATTATTTTATAGCAATTTTCTTTATTATATGTATTTTTAGTGTGTGGGCTCGAAGAAAACTTTAGTATTTTAAAATTTATCTTGTTTCTTACCTTAAAAAATAAAAATGAGGCTTATGTGTCTTCAAAATCTTTGTACTTCTGGTTTCGTTGCAAATATATTCTTATGTATATTATCACACCATTTTTAATATATCTGTGGATATGTATTTTAAGGTTCTCTGCAAATAAATGTAACTTATATGGTCGAACTTATTTCTGTATACAACATAGAAAGGAAAAAATATATATAAAAATCAAAATTTCTTATAGAATTTTAAATTTTTGCTTTAAAAATAAAAAAATGAAAATTCTGTTTATTTATTCTAACATACGTTATTTCTGGCTTTCCTTGTAAAAAAAAATCACCATAGAACCGACAGAAGAGAGTCTGCATTGCTGGAAAATGCAGAGCAAGCATGCAAATTATGTTTATTAAAAAAAGTTACTTTTATTTTGTTGTCTTTGCGTAAAATTAATATATAAAAAAAGCTCATTATAGCCATAACTGAAAGTTAAATTGTTTCAATTATTGTTAAAAAAATATTTAAATGCATTTATTTAGTCAGATAATTTTTTAAGGGTATTCTAAAGTACTGCGAAAGTCTTTTAGTTTCTTGCTGATAAATGTAAAAATGTCTTCACAAAAAGAAAGACAATCGATTAAGCATGATTTACATTCTACACCTGTATTTAAGCTTGGATATTGTGGTCGTCCATATATTTGAACATTTATACTTTTGGTTATTTATGAATCAGAGTATATACGATTCAAAGTCTAGCTATCGTATTACTGTAATACAAAATATAGTATTGGAGAAAAATTTAATATATTTAATGAAAAAAGGTTGCTGTTATAGTAAATCATACATTCTACATAATTTACATTTATTAAAGATTATGTTCTTTTTGTGAAGTAGTAGTTCATAAACTCAATAGTTTATACTATAATGACACAAATAAGTCTTTTAAAAATGGGATTTTATTAGCTTGAATATTCCAAGCACAGTTTAGAATTACAGTCGAAGATAAGAGAATACATGTCCATTAGCCGGAGATATTGTTATATACACTATTAATTGAATGATAGAGAAACTATATTTTACTTGTTTTATTACACAGAAAATACGGCGATAAATATATATTTGAATATATTTTACGATTAAAAATATAAAAAACTTTATAATTTTGACTTCGTCATTACTTTTATAAGCTTCAAAAAATGAAACAATAATCTGAATAATTTTTAGCATAAGCATTTTTAAGAGTTTAAAAGGTATTTAAAAGTTAGAGGCAAATCAATCAATAAAAATAATATATCGATAGAGCTTTAGTTTGCGTTTTTACATAAAATTAGTGTTTTATTATGAAAGTTTTTTTCTTTGTCTTTATTATTATGTAAGAGATATTGTAAAAAATTAATTTATCATTCCGTTTTATTTTCCATCAACTTGAAGATAAGCTACTTTTTAAAGATGAAACTAACCTAAAGTTATTCTTCCCAAATAGATTCAATAAAAGTACCGTTTTATATTTTCCCCTGAATACATCGAAAAATAAATATTTTCAGGGTTTTATTTTCGAAAATCTACAGCTATATTTCTAAAAAAATTTGGCTAATTACTGTTTTTTCTTAGATTTATGCATATTAAATTTTATTACAGCTTTGTTTTTTTTTGCCCCGGATCTTTACTTTTTGCCAAAAATAAACGAAGGATCATTGATGTAACTTCGGTATTATTATATACTTATATGATGTATCAGAATATAGTTCTTTATTAAATATCTGTACATAAACTTTGATCATCAAACACTTGAATAAGTATCATGTGTTTTTTATTCTTTTCATATTTATATCCGCACTATAATAAATGAAAAAATTCACATAAATTATCTATATTCTATAAATAAATGCGGATCTAAAACGTTAAACGCGTGTTTCTAGATTCATGGTGTACACGACGCATTTTTAAACCCGGTTTCACTGGTCATATGATATTCTTCTTATATCTAGTTAGAAATCAACATGATTTTTCCCAATAAATCCATAATATACCTTTGCAATGTATGGTATATTTCGATGTATTCTACAGATTTTTCAGAATAAATTTTGCGTAGAGTATAATAAAGAAATTACCTTTATAAATCATTATAAACTCGTGCCAAAAATTAATATACCTTTATACTTGATAAGTATCTTTGCTGCATGATATTAAAATTATATACTTATATAAAGTATTCTAAATGCAAAGCACATAAGAATGAAAAATCATATAAAATGAAATATTTTGATGCTTATAATATATATTTTTGCATGATAAGAATCCCTGGCTTATAAAATATATGAGAGTAAATATTTCTACTAAAATTTATAATCTTTAAAAGGCATTATTTATAGTTTTGCAAAATACATAGTGTTTATGAATGTGTTTCTTTTATTTTTCTTGTGTGATATTATATATTATTTTTAAATCTAGATGCATTTCATGCCATAAAATATATGAAAGATTCTAATATATTGCATTTGTTTTTATTATTTTGGTCAATATTTGTCTTATTAGCATATGAAGTTTTTTGTAATGGAATTAAATACGATTAAAATAAATTTTTAGGTTATTATGTGTAAATTTGTGCTTTCGATACAAAAGGTGGGTATTGGACATTTGATATCTTTCAAAGATGTGAATCTATTGATTATTACTTTTAATTATATTTTTATCATTACATTGCGCCTACTACAGCGGTAATTTTAATGCAGAATTTGAGGGCTTTGTAAAAGCATATCGATTCTTTGCTGTAGATTTTGTGATGATTTAGATGCTATATTTATGTAGTACATCAAGATGAAGGATTTTTTAGTACATCATAACTAACAATAAAATGTTGTGACCATACTTATTCTATTTATTCTTTTTACTGGGATATAACTAAAATCATCTTCATGGAATAGATATTTTTCTTATCAATTACACTCAATACAATTGGAAATGACGCAATTTCAGTTTGAAAAACTTTGTTCATTTAGAATATAAAAAGCTATCTGTGCAGCAAATTTGTTCAATGAATTTCTTTAATCGGGCATGAAATATGATAAAAAAATAAAATAAAGAAAAATAATTGTTAGAACTTGTTTTAGAGTATAAAATTACATCTTGAGGTTCCTAAAACTAGAATACATTACATTATATTTATTCTTATTATAGGCATACTATTAAAATTTTTTACAGAATTCCTGACCGTAGTCTAAATCTCAACTCGTATTAGAATCATGTTACAAACAAAAAATCACACTTTAATTATATTTTATATATTATTTAAGTCGGTGTACTTAAAAATGTAGAAAATTCGACTAATGACTAGCTTCTTGCGATACATTCATAGGCTCAGTTTGCAGCAGTGTTGATGAATATTAAAAATACTAATTTAAAATGCACTTTAGGCTTTTTTAAACACCTTGATGGGTTTTCTGAAGCCTTATGCTTGGTAAATTATAGCAAATGTGGGATGTATATGAAACTTAAGCCACGATTTTGCCTAATATATACTATTATAAAGTTTATAAATTTTTATAATCTTACCAATATCATACCTAAAAAGATTTATCAATATCTAAACTTATTAGTTCGTTTTTCGTCGCACTTATTTGGAATTTATCCAACTAAAATCTTATAAAATAATAATTCGTATTTTTTTAATGATTTTTTTTGAATTGTAACCTAATGCATTTTTTTAAAGTGATAGTATATGTACTCAATTGGGTTATTTATTACAATTGACAGATATTGATGTAAATGATTGTTCTAAAATTGGACCACATATTTAAAAATTTTACGAATTTCATTTTATTTCTCTTTTTTTTAGTTCTATAGATTAACAATATATTTTCACTGGTCTCAATCCTCATTAGACGATTTTATTTTTCCTATGTTTTTGTAAAAATACATTTTTTTTATGGGCTAAATTTAAGGTTATAATTTTAGTTTTTGTTCCTGAAAAAACTTGCTTAGTTCCCAGCACGCACAGTGTATTTATAATTTTTGGTTAACTTCTCTTCTTCAAAGTCTTTTTTAATAATTATACGCTTTTTAAGACCTATTATTCATGGGTTTTTCACAATCCTAAGGTTATATATGCCTCGATCTGATTTGTGACATCTAGTTCCTTCTGGTACTTTTTATGGTATCGTGTCATCACACCGATCCGTTTTATAACATATGGGATAATTTTTGTCTTTTGTGAGAAAATATTTTATATTTGATTAATTATAATCAGATTTTTATCGTTAGAGGTACATTTTTTGTTCCACAAATTTTCATTGTGCTATTACAAACGTTTAAATTTTGTTTGCATATTATAAAAATAAAAATTATTTAAAAAAATTTATGGTTAAATACAAAGAACTTCTCGCAGTAGGCGCAAGTTTTAGATTCTTTTCTCCACAAAAAAATATAATTTGAGGTTTGTTAAAAAGATTCAAAAATACATTATACTTTAACATCTATAGCAAAATTAACAGCGAAATTACAGACAAATTTCTTCAAATGTAAACATATTCTGATCAAAAAATACTCTCGGAGAATAAAAATTACATTAAAATACAGGGGTGATGTATTGTGTTTCATCATAAATATTTAATAAATTTGTTAAAAAAAGAGTTCATAGATATATTTAATTTGGGGAAACTTCTATTTTTGCAGGCATTGGCATATGCGCTAGACATACTAGCATGGCGTAAAGCATAATTTTAATGTCGAAAAAACCCCTACAATCAATCCCTTTATTCCGATTAGTGAAAATGGAAATTTCAACACATTCACTCGTTTAATTTTTATCCCTTTAAGTTAGTATTTTAACCTTTAATTCCGGGAACCCGGATCAATAGTTTAAGTCGATGAGCCATTTTTAAGTGTAAATACATTTTACAAAATGACTAGTTCCCTATAAATAGCAAGTATCGAGTAATAAATTCATCAAAAAGTGCAAATTTCTCAGTTATTGCAGACTTTCTCTTTTAATAAAGCAATTCAAAATTCTTATGTACTTTTTTACAAGTTTTTTCTGGCTTTAAAATACATACATATAAATATTTTTTTATACTGAATTCAAATGATAAATAATGTGACTGCCCTGTATGACACAGATATGTGTTTGTAAATTATCTAGCTGGAACAAATACACAAACCTTTTATTCATTTCACAATTAATAAATGCTCGACATCAATAAAATAAAAAATTGATAAAACAGATAAGAGTATACAGTTCTTAAAGATTTTATAATTTTAATCAAATAATCTTCTTAATTTCTTTCCGCTTTCATAAACGCCTTTAAATTTGGAATTTAATCATTTTTTAAATTTTTGCATCATTGGTTTATATTACATTTATACATTCATCTATTATTTTGGGGCACAAATACAATATTTCATGTTTTGAGCGAACAATGTGGATTTAATTACATTTATAAGAAATGAAACTAAATTTTAAAAGAATTGATAATGGTAATAATTATTATAAGGAGAATACTCAAATTATAAACTATGATGAAATATTTGATTTTTCTGATTTCTCGTGTTTTATGTCTATTTTTATTCAAATAAGAAAAATTAATAGATGTCGGGGTGAATTTATTATTTATAAGATCCGGGAATTTTCTAATTGATAAAGTTTTAATATTTTTTTCTGATTTCTCTCATATAAATGCATATAGCAGCAATACTTTAATAATTATAAAGATCAAATCTGCATATATATATTAATATCTCGATTTTGATCATTAAATTTTACGTAAATTTATTAAAAATTTTAAATATTTTTGGAAGTTTTATTTGATGATTAAATGCAATAAATGCAAAATCATACAAAAACTAAACCTATCTTTAAGTCACTATCACAAAACTATTTTTCATAATATAGTGTTAAATTTAATTTTATATTACTTTTCTTATATTCCCACCAATTGACACCGATAAGGATCATATTAACTTAAATTAGAATATTAATGATCAAATTTGGTAATTTAATTTATGGTCAAAATTTTAGTTTTTGTTCCATGGCACAACTTACTTATTTCCTGATCGCATTTTATTTATACTTTCGACTATCTTTTCTATATGTGTGCTTTTAAAAGACCTCTTATCCTTTCGATACCTATTATTATATTCCGCATAACTACATAATTTGTTATAATGAATGTTTACTATGTGGTATATCCGATAATACAACTTCAAATTTATTAAACAACTAAGTTACGACGATAATAATGAAAATTTAGTCTCTGTTTATCACAAACCCGGAAAAAAAATACACAAATCTAATTAAACAGCTTTGTTACAACAATCATAATAAAAATTTAGCATGTTTTTATCACGAATCCCAGTTTTCTCAAATCTACAAATTCACTAGAAAATCTTAGTTACGATAATGTTGATATCATATTGGTGTGTCTTAAATAGAAATAAAAATAATTTCCAAAGGTTTTTGATCTTTTATAAAAACATACATCCCATAGATGTACACGTCTCATTATGTAATATCCTCAGTGAATTGTGTTTTTTTAATGATCTAAAAGCAAATTATGCCACTATTTAAGAAATAAATATAAAAAATAGAAATATCATGATGAAACCACATAAAAAATGATTTTTTTTCTAAGTTATTTACAATACATCACGAAAAAAATTTTCATTCCAAAACGTTAATAAAACATTGTAAAATAAATTTACACATATTTTTTGGAAGTTAGTATAATTGATTTTCTTAATTTATAAAAATGCCGATTTTATTTTCATATCAATTGATCTTAAATTAGTTGGTTTTAGATCTAAGTTTTTTTAATCGATGGCATTTTATATCATAAAATACAAATTTAATCTAAGAAAAGTCAATCGATAATATAAAAAACTACGATTACAGTAAATACATGAACAATATACTGCCTTCATATTATGAAGCGACACAAAACCGACAAGAAACTGCCCTGATGAATTCTAATTTAAATATCAGTTGTTAGAACATCAATTCTAGACAAATTATATCTAACTCTCTTGTTTACCACCCTTGGAAAACTCATAATCGACTTTCACGATTAGAATACACTCACACTACATTGTGGTTTACTCTATAAATAATCAGTCTATGATTTGGATATTTTTAGGCCCTATTTGTTTTTTAGGTTTACTTTATTATCTTTTTACAATATCAGTTATTTTTACTACTATAAAAAATGTTGCTGATGTTGTTATTCAATGAAAATCTTGCATTTAACATGTTCTATATAATTTTTTTATTCCTGGACGGATTGTTTCTGCTTACGGCTTTGTATAGGTGGTCTTCTCTTATGTTATTTAATTTGAAAAGCGATTTTAATTTATATAAAGGCGTTTTATGGATGATATGGTGGTTGGCTTCATATATCTATTCTAAAAATGCGTGCATACAAGATACGGAAATCTTTAGGCTTTTTATGTAGAATGAATAAAAACATAATACTTACTTATATTCAGAAAAAAAATTGCATATTTTTTTTCATAAAATTTTTAAAAACTTTAAACGGTGATATCTAGTTAATAAACCTTATAATAATCTGTTTAAATATTAAAAAAAACCTTTTTTGTTTAATTATTTGTAGGTAGTTAAAATATTTTACTAAGCTACTTGTATTTATACATAACAGCTTTTTTCGTCTTAAATTTATGTTTGATCTTTTACATCCGATTTTTATGTCAAATTAGATATAAGGATATATTATTAAAAAACAAAATTGAATGCCTTTAGTTAGAATGTGTTTAATTCAACGTAAAAAATAATAAGCATAGCCGTATTTTACTTGACAATATATGTTAAAAAGTATATTTTTTTTGAAAATATATAATGTTAGAACAATGTTATTATTTTTAGAAGAGATTCCAGGATATTTTAATATGTAAACATCATTCTTTTGTGTTCAATATTCAATTTTATTGCCTTGTTAATATTGCGTTTTTAACCTATTAATTTACAATTTTTAGTATCTTGAAATATTTGTTAATTCAAAAATCGTGATTTTTGTAGTAAAAAGCATATAAATTTGTATGGCTTTGAAGATTTAGATAATTTTTAGTGCATGGAATTATATGTGAAATATTTTGCATTACATGAATAGTTTTACATTCCCATAAACTATTATGAATACATATCCAAGAATTTTTAAAATATTTATAAATACTCTACACATACGCATAAAATTTTTATATAATTTGAATTACTTTTTTCTTAACTAGACCAATATAAATACTACTATGAACTAAGCCTGTGCCACACCTAAAAAAAATAAATACTGAAATAATTAAATACAATCTCATGAATGTTTTTTAATAGAAATTGTTGTTTAAAACAATTCAATATTGATAAATTTTTTTTTGCACTAAAGTATATACACCTATAGAATTTCACCATGAATAAATATTCGCTCTTAATTTGTTTCTCATAATATTTATGATTATAATATGCCTATAAAAATTTTATAAGAAACTTGATGGTAACTCTATAATAATTATATTTAATTCTAGTGATTTAGATATATAACACTTTCATTTGGGTTTTTTTTGCATTTTTTAGTTTAAAAATACATTTCAAAGAAATTTTTAAATTATTTATATTTTCTGCCCTACACTTTAAAGGATAAAACCTTACTATATAGTACATATATGACCTGAAGTATCTAATTATACACATTTTATTCTTTATATGACATTTTGTAGCAAAAAAAAAGAAATTTTTTTGTTTTACTTATTATCATAAAAAATAAGAAAAAGAATTCTATCTCTATATCTTTGTATAAAGCTTTGATAAATAGTTATTAAAAAAAATTATCTTTCTTTTAAACTGCAAGAAAAGAAAAATATTTATGCAAAAGATGCAATTTCAATACAATTTTAATACTTGTGTTATATCTTCTGACTTTTGTTTTATATTTTTGCTATAGATTATAAGTATTATAGCGCGATATGCATATTTAGTTCATCTATAATTGATGTTTAGATTGCTATATGCGATATTCGATATTTTAGTAAAATGGATATATTTTATATAATATAATGAGATGGGGTGATGGACATGTTTTTTTAAAAATTTAACTGTAAAACAGGATTTTTTGTCAACAATTTTGCTTATAAAAATTCGAACACTATTCTTATGTGATTTTATAGAATTGAATAGCCATTTTCAAGAACAAGTTTTAGCATTATAAATTATTACAATCATCAGAATTTGGAATTCGAATCAAACTCTATATCTTAGAAACGTGAAATTTCTTGTTTTTGTAAAAAAATTTTATATTACACCCAAAGTCTAATACGGGTAAGTTTTGCTATACGTTCGTTGTTTTCGAATTTAAAGTTGTCTTTTTGTCAAAATTTTTCCTTTATGAATATAAATACTTATTTGATATATGCTTCTCAATTTTATTATTTATCAACATAATAAATTGCCTATACATCTTAAGTATCCGATAAAAGTTTTTTTTAACTTTTGTTTTAAACATAAAAAATATTGGAACGAATCTAAATCCTTTTTTTCAAGAAAGAAATTGAATTGAATTTCTATTTCAAAAAACAAAATTATTTTATAAAAATGCAATGAGCCATCGAGAGAAAATATGAACGGTTTTATTATACTGTAAAGCAATAATTTTATCGTAAAAGTCACCATAAGCACTGTTTCCAAGTAACTAATATTATATATTATAGTATTATGGAATTCAAAATGATTTTTTACAAATATTTATTTGCTGTTATTCACATACCACCATATCATAATATATCCTGATATTTTATTAAGAAAAAAATAAAAAAAAAATACAAATTTTACACATAAATTGTAAATGTATAAAATATAAAAGCGCTTAATAATATTAAAAAAAACCTGATAAATTTATAGGTGGGAATAATTGTGTTTTGCTTTTATAATAAAATTTTTGTATTTTTAGGTGAATTTTAATTTTTATGTTTAAAAATAGATGAGAGATATGTAAATAGTAAAACTAGTGCTATAACAGATAAATAAACTTTTTTGACTTTCAGAAAATATAAAAATTAATATTTTACACGGAATATTTTTTTTATTGCATTATTTTATGATTATACCTTTTTTTTTATAAATTTTGCAACATCCTTCCAAACAGATTTTTGATCGATTTAGGCAAATTTTAAAGATCTTAGCAATTTTTCCATGACAATTTATAAGATGGTCTCATATTTTAATAAGAATTAGGGAATTAATTTCAAACTTAAAAAAACACAAATGGATATTTAATGGTTTACATACATTTAGGCTTGAATGTTGAGTCACCGACGCTTTGGAAAAGATGTTTATAAAAAATCACATCTTTAATTTATATTGCAGCAGAAATGTATATAAAAACATAAAAATAATGAAAAAAGCAATTTTAATATCCAAAGGGATTTTTTTATATTAAGTGACGCGATACGAATATTTTTTAAATTAAAATTCTTTCGAAAATTTGTTTCAATTATAGGTGGCTTAATTTTCATTCTCATATATTTTTTATGCTGATATTATATATTTCTGATATATGTTTGTGCTTTTTTTATTGCAAATTAGAAATTTTTAATGATATCTTGGAAGAAAGAATAAAACTAAAAAAAAGATCATAAATTGCTTAGCGCTATAAAAGTTGGCTTATATATGATTTGAAATAATCTATATATATACTTTTGTGTTTTATAGTTTAGAAATATTTGTATTCTTGAACTAACGCCACGGCAAGCTTCTAAAAAGCAATTTTGCATCAAAAAAGATTTTTTATTAAAAATTCATCTAAAGTATTAATAAAACCCATTCATGAATTTTTTAATTTTTTTCACAACAAACTAAAAAGTTAAGATGACCCAATTTATTATTTTTTTGTTCCGTTTTGATGTCCAGTTATACCCTAAGTTCTATTATAAACCCCCAACGGTATTTGTAATAGTACTTATATTACAGCTCTTAAATCATAAATTGATGTAAAAGATTTTATGAATACACAAAAAAAATCAAAAATCATGGAATGTGTCCGTCAATGTTCCGTGTAATTATGATGTCCAGCTCGACATATACAATAATTATTCCGTTTATTGTACCGAGGTCTCTTTTATTGCAAGATAATATATAAAAAAATTTTAATCGTGCATTTTCTATTCCTAAAACTATGTAAATCATTTTAATCGATGTACACGGTTATCCTTGCGTTATCCAATTCTTGCTTCACCATTTATACAATATATTATAGCCTTCATTTTAAATTTTGGAATTATTATAATATCTTTGTAGATATCCCTACAATCGCTAGTATATTTCACAACTCATTTTAAATGACAATCTTACGACTTTTGCAATACTTGCTGATGGTATTTATAATATAAAACAAGAATATTAATAAATTATTTTTATTTTTAATTTTGTGTTTTAAAAAATACTCTTGCCATAGAATACAATTTTTTGGACCACATTTTTACAGCCTACAGTTTTAAATTTATTTATTTTTAATGGGATTTCTACTTTACACGATTATGTATTTCATTTTGTTTCTGATAATAACATCTTTTTGAGCTATCGAACGTGTTTTTTCTTGTTTTTATGGTTAATCATTTTGCTTTAATTTTACAGTATAAATTGTTTATTAATTTTCATCTAAAAGTCGGAATCATTATAGTAAGGATATATTTTTTTCAAATAATAAATACGAAAAAAAATCATCTTTTATCCATAAAATTATGAATTTTAAATATCTAAAAAATTTCCCTTTATATATCTTTTACGTGAATTTCACATTTTCATCATCTGTTAAATAAGAAATTCACATAAAATCATATTGCTTATTTGTATCATCTCAATAATTTCTAGCTATCTGACCACAATGGATTTATTTTAATTGCGGTAAATTGCAATATTATAAAGAAATCTTTTAAATACAACATTGATATAAAATTTTTTTGTGGCACTATCGGGTTTTAAATAACAAATAAAAGTTGTTTCCTTTATTTTACTATCAAAATCCATCAAATGAATTTTCCAAGATTAATAATATTATAAATCTTACAGTAATATATGGATTAAATAAATGATTATTATATATGTTCTATAATGTAGTCCAAAATTTCGCTTAAACAGATTTAAATGCCTAAAAATCTAGCTAGCCTATAATTAATGATATATTCACAATAATAATATAGCTGAAATATAAATTTTTGTCGCAAAAAGATTAATAAAAAGAATAAGTGATAGTAACATCTCTTTTATGAAAAAGAATTAATACTTTTATTAATCTTTCAAATGATTACTAAAAATAAGTGTAATAACATTTCAAATACCGTATTTAGAAGCTTTAACAAATGTTATGCTTCAAAAATATCTGTTTTTGGAGAAATGATATGATTAAAACGAATTATTATTAAAAATAAACTAAAGTGAGCAAAAAATTTTTAGAATACGTTCAAATGTGCTCTCGTTAGTTTGCACAAATCTCAAAAAATACATAAGTCTTTTTTTTATAATATTCATAAATAATTCAACTTTTTATTTTTTCAAAATCTCACTTTGATTACAGTCAAATATTTTTTTATAAAATTAACCAATGCGACGAACGATGTATTATAAATAATTTTACTATTATAATTATTCTAGCATGTTAAGCAATTTACGCACATAATATATATTTTTATTACTAAACAGTACAAGTGTGTTAACACGAAATTAACATGTTTAAATCAACTTTTAGCATATTTATTTTAAATATATATAACAGAATATTCAATACGTACTTGAATGTAAATCCATATATAGAAAGCGTACATTGAATATATTTTTGATTTTGATTTTTTTAGATTTCAATTTTCTCTTTTTCTTCCCTCATCAAAAAATAAAATAAATATAATTTTGAAATTAGAAATACTGTATGAATATCATTTAGAATTTGTTTTATCTCCATAATAAAAAGTGATATACATATGAAATATCTTTACTCGTTTCCAAGCTTTTCAATGATTTTTAACATACAAAACGCCTTTTTTTGTGGTAAAAAAACTTAAAATAAAGTAGTGTTTGAATTTTTTTGCTAGAATTTTTAAAGGATGATATTTGCAGCATGTAATTTTTAAAACAACGTTGGTGGCTTCCTTAAATTATTTATATGACTATATAATATTTTTTTGAATTATAAGTATAGATATTAATCTATAAAATTTTCACAAATATCTGTATAAACAAAATCACATGGACAAGGACTGTAAGGCTATTTTCTGGTTCTTTTATGCAATAAAATACGGATATTATAATCATTTTTATTCTTTCAGATGACTTTTTAATTTCAAAGTGCTTGCTAAAAAAATTCAAAAAATCAACGTCTGATATATAGCTGCGTGTATAAAATTTTTTTTTTTAGCTTATTAAATAGATTGGATTCTTTTTGTACTTAATATGTGGGTATTTAAATAAAAACATCGCTATATATCGCGTTATCATGTTTAGCGATACTATGTCATTATAATTTACGTATATCTTCATGTGCTCGTATTAACATTGTATGCAGAATTCCAAGATTTCAATATTGTTTTATAATTTTTGATATGACATTCGGAATTTTTTTTCTATCCTTAAAAAATTCGATAATTTAAAACAAAATTAATATGAAATTCTACAAAAAAAAATTTTATAGACTTAGTTATTTATAATCCTTTTTTGGCATTTTGAGGAATTTTATAGAAAATTCTATCATATGAATAATAAAAGTAACAAAAAATAGTTTCAATAAGGCTTGTAAATGATGAATCTGAGTAGATTATGAAAAAAAACACAAAAAATTTTTTTTAAACATAGGCAAAACTATAAAAACAATTATTTAGGGTGAAAGAAGCAATGCTTTTATTGAATTATATCAAAAAAACTTCTTATATAACATAAATTTCTGGATATACTGCATTTATAATCCATAAAAAGTATAATAATCGTGTTTAACACGGAATGAGAGTTTAAATTTTCTGCTATTGTTGGGAAAATATGAGCTACATCCTACAAGATTTCATATACAATCTATCAGTGGTCTTTAGTAGATTAATCTACTGTATATTGTAGATTAATCATGGTTTTTAGTAAACTAAATATTTATATGTAGCTTAAAGTTTTATATAATATGGTCACAAAAAAATCAGCCTTTCTTATATTTACATTGGTGTTTTTTGACTTAAAAAATAACAAAACTCAGTCAAAGATAAAAAAACCCAGATTAAATATATTAAATACAATTAAAGTTTTTTCTTTTTAATTTAATTACCATTTTATCGTTTTTACTGCAAAAAAAGTTCGGTTAGCGGATCTTCATGTATAGCAAGATTTTATATAAATGAAAAGAATTTACCCATTTATGTTTGTTGATATCTCATATAAAAAAATTATTTGATGTATACAATAGACTTTAAAATTATGTGATATATATTTTAAATATACCTTCGTATATATTTGATTTCTGTAAACTTTATATTAACATTCTTTACAGATTTTTTTGTGATTATATTGCAACGAAATAAAAATTGTAAATAAATATAAGACATGTTTTTATGATTTTTCTAAACACAAATAAATAATATTTTTAAGACTGTCCGTTATGATACATTATCAGATCCTTTGATTTTCGGATATTTATATGGTGGTTCATAATAATTTAATGTATTTTTGGATATTTATATGTACTTATACACGAAATAAGAACCCTTTTTGCATCTATTGCTTTTTTTGTGTTTTTATAGTTTTCAAAAAGATCTGTATCTTTTATAAACTAAATTAGAAGTAAAATTAACATTTAAAAAAACCGATAATATATTATAACCATATAACATTTACTGTAAAATCACAAGATATTTATATTTAACTTCATAGTTATATCTTATAAGTCCCTTACTAGCCTGATGCATATTAAAAAGTAATATAGAGACATAAGCAAGCTATAAAATGCACATAGTATATCCAAAGAAAACTTTAAATTTAATTTTTTAAAATTAATTATAGAAATTTATTTATAAGCAAAAACGACTGTAACAGGACGTTGATTACATTTTTATCTATGAATGCATATTCAGACAATATAAAGGTATACTAACTGATTCTAATATAGATTATGTCATTCTTTGCAAGTCGAATCCTTCAATGTATGCGTATTGAAAAGTATATGATGCATTATTAATTTTTTTAAAAACGCATTTTTATTCGTTTGAAGTCTGATTTTGATGGTTTTTTATGTTTCTCGTTAAAATAATTAAACCTATAAAATCAGTATAAATTTCTAATATTTAAACTATTTATCAACTTAAGCAGTTCCAAAATATTTAATTTAAGTATAACTAAATGATAACACGCTAACTTTTAAACATTTTTAGGTTTTCAAATTCTAAAATCATTTCAGAATCAGAAAAAAAACTATTACCATCTATCTATAAACATGTATTTAAGCCATAATAAATAGCAAAACAATATTTATTATAATATAAGTTTTTTTTTAAGACGAATAACATAAAATTTTTAACAGAACCTATATGTTTTCTCTATACAACTATAAATATTGTGTAAAATTTATTACTTTGATCAAGTTATATATATGAAAGAATATATTAAAAGGCGATTTAATTTGATTTTTCATGTATATTATCAACCAATTTTTGTCCGATATAATCTTAAATATTTAAATGTTTATGATTATAAGTATACATATCAAAAGATACGATCCTTACATGTGAATAAGATATAATATCTAATCAACGTCGTTATCGGGATGATAATGAAATATCGTCTTAAGTCTAGCTATAAATTTACTGCTCCGAATTTAAGTTTTTTTCAGCCTTTTGATATAACAAACTTCGATTATGAAATTTGGATTCTATAAAGCAAAAAAATTAAAAAAAGGCTTATAACATCCACTAGCATACGAAGCTATATCTCAACTCTTTGATCGATTCATTGGATTTTTTATTATACAAACTAAAAATTTCTGTTTTAATATTATCACATGAATTTTTGCTTATATCTGATGAAGATAAAAACATAAACAACAAAAATTTTTTTTTTACAAATGATCTATTAGAAGGATGAAATAAACTTAAACCTTCTAATTCAATATATAAACCTTGCAAAATCTATTCTCATTTCTCTGTTTTTTGAATCAGGTATATTTATATTTAATGGTTCAATATTTTTTTCAGTTGTAACGTATAACCTACTAAAAACGCTGTAAGTTTTTTTTGTTCTTGCAGTTTGATTATTTTGCGTACTTACACATTGTGTTTTTTTCTTTGAATAGCTAATCAACTATTCATGTTTTTAAATTGTATATAGGTTCATTTTTTATATCCTTATTGGTTTATTTTAAAGATCTATTTTACATATTAGGCTGAATGTATGCGATCAAATTTATTCAATGCAATTAAGCAATCAAAAATCTTTTTTATTGGAAAAAATTGTTTTTATATATGACTTAATCATTAAAAATATTATATGGCTATAAATTGGGATTTTATTATTTCGTAAATGGGTATTTATCAATTTATTGTTAAGTTTTTGCATAGAATATTCAAGGGAAATAAAACGTTGAAAAATGGCAAAAAAAATGTAGCTATAGGCTTTCTTGTATAAAACGGAACGGGTCATAGTTGTGGCATATTGCACAAAAGATATATCTCGAATAAATTTTAAAACCAAAAAATAAAAAACCAAAATATACAAGTGTCGGTTTTACTAAAACAAAATAACGTGAATTACATCAATTTTTGATGATGATTTAATTCTATAAACTGATATAGTTAAGTAGCTAAGTTAACACCATAAAAATGAAAAAAAAATGTAAAATGCAAATAAAAGTTAAAATATTCATGCAGTTGATTGAAGAAAAGAAGATAGACTCTTCTTATGGATTTAATTGTATTAAAAAACCTTTTTATAATTTGATCTTTTTTTCTAAATGAAAATTTACCGATAAACTATGTTTATTTTCTTAGTTTCTTTATTTTATATAATTGAATACTTTTCTAAAATATAAAAAAGATAAAATAAATTACATTTAAAAAATATATATAAAACATGTAGATATGTTGATGAATGGCAATACATATCATCATTTAGTTTATTTTACACACTTAGAATATAGCCGCTCAATAAAGTGTTGTTCAAATAAATATTTTTATTCGAATAATCAATAAAGATGATCATATATTATCATTAGATTTTTTTTTCTTATTTAAGATATAATTTCAGAACAGTTTTACGATATTATATTTTTATAATTTTAATATTTAGATTCTAAGAAAGCATCATAGTAGCAATTTATGTTATTGAGATAAAAAAGATATCTTTTATTTGTTTAATTTTTGGCAATAAACATAAAAAAAAAGCTAAATGTTTATTTTAAAAAGATTTTTCTTTGCAAAAAATTAGAATTCATACCGCAAGATACCCAATTTTTTATTTTTGATACACACTTTTAGAATTTATAACTGAAAAAAGATTATTACATAAGTTTTTATAAAGACATTGTCATATTCTTCATATAAAAAAATCAAGAAAAAATAAGGAATGAAAAGCTTTAACCGATAATAAAAAAAAATCTATACTTTAATCTAAAATGGGGCTATGTAGGGCGTAAAAAAATATAGTAACTATCGACAAATTATCTCTGAAATAATATGATATGCAGAATGAATTCTAACATCACAAAAGCACACGTAAATTTAGTTTTCTAGATTTTTCGGATTATTTAAGAAAAAAAATTCCTATGATAAATAATTGTAAAGTTGATGGTCAGAATTTTAGACTAAGATTTATTTTTTCATTAAAGAAATTTGTCCGATTTCATCATATTTTCGTGCAGAATTGATTCCAATTGAAATTTAATTTATGTAAAAAAGCTTGTAACGTACTAAACTAAAAAAATATTTTTTTTAAAAAAAATTTGATAGATATTAGTCGTAAAGATGCAAATTTTACAAAACCTTTTCATTTTAACCTTTTGGATCTATAGAAAATAAATTTTTTAGCTTTCATACATTCTGTCATATCTTTTTTATATTTTTGCATAATATTCTTGAGCTCATATTTGATAAAAAAACGATTTTCATATGTTTTTTATGGTATTTATACATCGAAGGCTATAATCTAAAACTTCGCTGTAGATTTCTAATGATTATTGTCATATGGGTTTTTCTTTTGGCTAATTGTTATTTTATTAATTGAAAAAATATTACATAATGCTAATAAAAGGCATAATTGTGCAAAAAATAGTTTTTTTCTTATCAAAGAAAAGCGAAAATTTTAATTTAAAGGATAAACAAATATTAAACGCTTGAAAGTAAAAAAAATGATTTTTATGCAATCTTACATAGCTTTGTAAAAATTTTCATGATTAGTAAACCAATAATTTTTTTTTTCATAAATAAAAATTAAACTTTCTACAATGTATTATAAGAAAAATCATAAAATTGAAAATATATAAATAATATGATAAATGTAGCAAAAAAATAATATCCTTTTAATATATTCATATGCATCTAGGGTAAACATGAGAATTTCTAATACACATATTTTTTTTCTATCATTACACGGTATTTTTCTGTTTATATAAATAAACTCTTCTAGGCTGTAATTCACATTTTACCGGATATGAAAAAAGTTCTGAGAAACGTTAAAAATCATATTTAATGATGGCTGTATACATTTATTCAAACTCAAATTATATCTTACTTTTTTAAAGACAATAAAAGTTATTAAAAGAGTGGATATTTCGTACTGTAAATTTTTTTTTCTTCTGTATTTTGAAAACTGTAGCCTTTAATTAAAAAAAATCTATTTATATGAGATAAAAATTAAAAAAAATTGCATCATTTACAGCATAGAGATCAAAATTACAGTAAATAATTAAATTATAATTTAATGAATATAATACATCAATTATTTAATTAGAAAACTAATAAAGTGAAACGCCCGTTTTACTAAATCAAAAACAAATAATTTTCTTTATTATATCAAACATATTATATCTGCTCACATTAAATTTTACATATAAAAAATCATAAAGGTAGCTCTAATAATTTTAATAAATTGACGACAAAAATAAGCATGTGAAATTTCTCTTTTTTAAAGGATTTCATTATAAGATAATGGCTTTAAAATACAGCTTTACTAAAATAAAAAAAATTCAACAAGTTCGCATGTATACGTCTTGTAAACACCTTTACTATCTGTTCAAAGATAACGTGTGTTGAATAAAAAGAAAAAGGCCTAGAACTTTGTAATTATCAGAAAAATCTAAAAAACTTAGTCTGTTAAAATCTTGAAAAATTTTTATAAACATAATTTATTAAATTAATCTTTTTATCTATTTTTTGAAGCATGCTAGCCAACCATCAGAGTTACTTTTTTTATTTAACTGTTGTAAATTTAAGTCATAAATATATTGTATATTCTATATAATTATTATATAGACTGCACATTTATATTTCACGATCCTGGTTTCATTTAAGACAATCGCATGATAAAAACCAATAAAAATATATAGCTAAAAGAACATTTTTTTTTGTATTATAGCACCAAAACCATATTCTATATGGTATTGTAGGTAAGAATATAAAGTTTTTTATGAAGAAAATCATAGATTTTTATGTCAAATAATACATTTTATATAATTTAATTTAAATAATTTCAGAGCTTAAAAATTTATTAAATAATTTAGCTAAATGTATATATGCATAAGATCAATATGAGTGATTTATTATGTCACTTTAAGCTTTTAATTTCTTATTTTTTATAAAAATTATGGATTTTTTTCTCAAATTTTTAAGATTAGCATAATAAATTTGATACAGCTGTTTAATGATATCAAACGAAAATTTATAGGTATCTAAAAAAAATTAACATAAAAATTAAAATTATTATTACTATCAATTGTCTAATTTTTTTCTTTTATATTCATACAAATTAAAAGATGAAATTTAAATTATATAAATATTAAGAAGCATCTGTGCACAAAATCTTAACAAATTAGATTTTCACTAGTTCAATCGTTAAAATTTCATTCATAAAAATTAGATGTATATATGTGGATATAGATTTATACCACATATATTTAGGTTCTTGTATTACGATATATAAGTACAAGTTATATTTTTTTTGATACTAAAGTATATAGAAATTTCAGACAAATATTATGTTTTATATCAAGAAAAGTTATTGTATAAATTCTACAGCTAGGTATTGTTTTGATTACTTTTTTTCTGTCTTGTCAGCTTTTCTATCATTATTAAGAACTATCGAGTTTTGTAGATTTTCGCATTTTGTCTTTTTTTATCTAGATTTTTTCGAGTTATAATGATCTTCAGTCAGAAAATTTCTAATAATTTGTAAAAAAATATTTTTTTTTTAAACATTACAAATTCATATCAAATTTTATTGCAATAATAATGGGTTATAGAATTTACCAACTCGAATTGATAATTCGTTATTGTTGAAAGTCTTTAAATAAAATTATAGGCTATGATAGTACTAAATTATGTAATTCAGTAAGAGAAAATTACAATTTACTTATTTATAAATAATTTTTCGCCATAATTTACAAGTTCTTCATTTATTATCAAGTTTTTATCACTAAGTTCTGGTGATTATTTTTCTAATAAAAAATAAATTGTGATTAAATATTATTTCTTATAAAATACGGTTATAAAACCATTATAAGCCGGCCTGTTTGTTTTATTACGGGAAAAAATAACGTAAAAAATCTTTTTGTTGCCTATTACAGGTTAAAAACGATTGTTTTTATAATTTCAATAAAATTGTGTATTATGTAAAAAATAGATAATAAAAAAACAAATCAAAGTTCATTAAATCAAATTTTAAATCTCGTTTTACCATTGGAAAAAACATTTTAAAGGAAAACTAATTTCAGTATCGATTTTTTCTGTTTTTTTCTATATCTCTGTAAATTGATATCTAAAAATATACAATAAAAAAACAATGATTCTTTAATTACAGTGTTTTAATTTTTTCACTTGCTTTTTATTTTTTTATTTATTTCTTTTGATTCATGAATATTTTTTTCTTTGTTTTTTTTAAATATTTGTATTGAATCTGGACATTTTATCTTTTACCTTAAAAAATTTTAGATACAGGTAAAAAAAATACTGGTTATATACATTTTTAATAACATAACATGACAACAAGTATAGAAGCGTAAAAAATATTCTTCTGTAAAGAATAGTCAGTCTAAAAAATAAATAAAGAAACAGCGCACACAAAAAAAATATACCCAAGCTGCATTAAAATAATGTTTTTTATTTAAAATAAAAAATAGTTGCCAATATTTCTATTTTTTACGCGATATACTTATAATCTAGATAGCTTGATTAAACAGTTTTATAGAATCGCTATTAAATTCATAATAATATCACTAGTTTTTTATTTGAGGTTATAGAAAAATATAATAAACATTTTTGATAGATTTTAAAGTATTATTTGTAAAATAATTTTTGATTTTAATGGGCCTATGACTTTGTCGATGATTTTATAAGCAGAGTTGGATTTATGCATGTTCCGAAATCAACTTCTCTATTTATAAAATTCTTATCTTATATTCTTGCATAAATTTCAGATGTATATTTGATATTAAATTATTTTTAAAAACTTTCCTTAAATTTTTATAATGATTCTCTAGAAAAAATCAAAATTCTGATCGAATTGTCTTATTTTATTTATGTTTTACATCTAATACTACTAAGAAGTTCGCCTTATACTAATAGGAACCATTTCTTAACTGTTGCGTCTCTCTGTGGGACTCCCCCAGCACTTCTTGTCGCCCGTATTCCATGTGGATTGGGCCGTTTCAAATAGGCGGCTGTCATTATGTGGGAGGAATGTGATTCTGTCTACTGTTCATCGCTAAGGTATACAAGTCAAAACCACACTTCACACTTACCTACATCCTGCTGAAAGTTGTGGGATCTTTTTTCGTACTGGAGGCACAGTTCAACAACTTACACAGCAACCACCTATTTCTCATGGTTTGTCAATGCTTTTTGGTTTATCTTTTGTTCATCAATGGCCGCCTCCTTGGGTAAATTTCTTTAGTGTGAATTCGTTTGGAAATTAGTGGGGTGGGCGGAAGTGGAACCCGCGACTCCTCATAGGGGTCCGATGTGTAAACCACTCAACCACGCCACCCCAAATCTCTAAAAATATAAAATTTATCATATTTGGATGTATAAATTATTAAAATATATACCCGTCAATATTTTATAATATAATTTGCATTTATCTTATAAATTTTGTATTAGATTCATCATTACATAATAATTATAATAAATGAATTATTGCAGATAATAAATTTATGACATGAAGAATATAAAAAAATAATCGCATCTATTGATATAAATGGATTTTATATATGGTTTTAACTATTTATTTCATACGCAAATTACAAAGCCGGTATAGAAACATCGTTGACGGTGTAGCTTTCGTATACAAAAAGTGGCGCTGTTTGATATATCTATACATCATGAAAATATTTTTACATGCAAATGAGCCCGACAATATACTAACCATAAAAAGAGTAAATTATCTTAAAAACATCATATTTTAGCAGAGAATTTTATTATACATATCAAATGCATTTATAAACGTTTTCTTTATTTGTAAAAGAATATATTTGGCTATAAAAAAAACTAACAATTATAACTTATTATGAACTATGGTGCCTTTGGTATAATTTTGTTGATGGTTTATAGATTATTTTGATAATCAGCTTTGAGTTTTTTCCATGTAAATACAAAGAAGTAATATTTTAAGTTACATTTGAACTGTATTTTCTTGTGGTAAATATAGACTATAAAAGATGTAATCAAAATTTTTATCAATTAAATTGTTTTTTATATATACAAACACCAAAAATACGTAACGAGATATATAATATGAATTCTAAGAAATATCTGCTAAGGTCTGTTCTATAAAAAATAAATTTTTGTGTTAGTTTCTTTCAAAAATATTTTCACTTTTTATCTATTTTTTCATGCAGGATAAGCAAAAAACATGCAATTTATCTAGTTTAGGCTCGCATTCTCTTATAAAGTTCGGCCTATTTCAAAATTCACTTTGAGAAATACATATATTCCAATAAACTCACAAAAAAAATTGAAAAATATGTTATAATTGCGTTAGTTTCATGTTTAGTACATAAATTTTAGCATTTGTTTACATTATTATATTTAAATAAGAATAAAAGTTATTTATCTATAAATCAAGCTCTATTTAGGACTATTATGATATATGAATATACAAATAAAAAAAAAATTCGAACACGATCACTGTTTTTTTATTTTTGTGATATTGAATTTCGTATGAGCTTATATATATGTTACTTATTTTTACACGAACTAAAAATTAAAAAAATAGTAAGATTCACAAAAAAATTTTTTCGACATTGTAAGTAATTCAATATCCAATATTGTAATTTAAGTGAATTAGTCAAGGTAGTCGAAATATCGTACTAAATAAATATCCTGTGATTGAAGTTTTTTTTTCATTAAAATTATAAGATTGTGTCTGCAAAATAATACAAAATATACAGAGAATTATCTTTATTATCTAGTTTCAAGTATTAATATGTTATGTACACCCAACTTATCCTATTGTTCAATAATCAAATATTAAGATCAATAAAAACTATTTCAATGTCTATTATACATTAATATATACTTAGTGAAGAAATCAAAGTTATGTATGATTTTTTTTTGTTTTTATAAAAAGAGTAATATGAAATTTTAAATTGAATTATGTTTGTATTTTTAAGTTTAATTTGCAATTTTACTGTTTTTAACTGATTTTCTATGATTTCTGGGTGAATTAATATAAAATTATATCACCCATACTAAATTTCTTTGTATTTTTCTCAAAAGCTTTTAAAACAACCGTTCTAATTGAATTATATAATAAAATATATTTTTCACTATAAATGTGTTTATTAACTTATAAACCAACACATAGTTTTATATATATCTCATCTTGTTTGATGATAAATAGATCAATATATTTTTTTCTGTTGGTAAATTTAAATTTACAAAACCTAAAAAATTCATCTCCAGAGCTTGTTTTATTCAAAAAAGTAATTTATGCCAAAATATAAGAATAAGTATCGTTGATACACAAGTCTGTATCATAAAATAAATCCATTTTTATATTTTGATGTACGAGAATAGTAGAAAATACGATTTAAGCCTTTTTTCTTTGTAATAATAGGATCGATCTGCTAGATAAAGTTTTTACATTTAGATTATAGAAGCATTGAAATATTGATATTTCATTACGGATAAATTGTTAAATTTTGTTGTTTCGAGAATTTTTACATTCGAATTGGCAATAAGAAAGTCAATTTCACGTTCATTTTTCTAAACTTAAACATATATAAAACGCATTAAAAAATGAGAATAAGATGATGGGATATAAAATCATAGAGTATAATATTATAGAAGTATTTTTTGTATGCAAAAAATAAATAGTCAAATGCCAATATTTATGGTAATTTTATTTTTAGCTGAAAGTAATATATTTTTGTGAAAAAGACAACAGTTAATTATAGCCGAAAAATTTAAGTCCCTATTTAGATGTTAAAGCGAAAGATTGCTAGAATGAAAAAAAGTATTCTGCCTTATTCATGCTAAGATGCCGGGATCCATGGTAATAAATATAATATTCTGCCTAAATAAACATAAAAATATTATTTTTTAACAAGATAATAGCAGCATTTATACAATATAATCTATGATTTTGATATTTATAAAGATAATTTACATGAAAATAATAATAATATATTCTAATTTGAATTAAGTCCCCCCCGCAACATGATTTTATATATCTTATGAATAAAAAGATAGAAAATATAATAACTATTCCAAGCATATATTTATTTTTAAATTTTAAAGATGCGATGTATTATAATAGCTAAAATATTTAATTTATTGTCAAATTTTTTTTATTAAAAATTCAAAAAATAACAATAAGAAACCCCATAAAAATACATCGCATTTTTGATAAAGATGGAATTATTGAAAGTAGATTAGGTGAAATTTCCAGATTTCATACTATTTCTTATTTATTAAATAAAACATATATGTATAGAAACTTCTTCTTTTCTCTGTAATTTAAATTATAAACGAGCATAAAATGTTAATTTTTTTGAATCTTACGGGACTTAACAAAACCACATTACGTGGCGTTTATTTGTGAAACATAAAATCATAGGAATCATGATGTTACATATATTGATACATATTTTATAATAGATGCATACGAATATCTATACATTAAAGAAAATAAATAACTTAAAAGTTTTATATATATGGTGCTGTATAATTTTGTTTAAGTACCCTAGCTTGATTAAAAAACTGATTTGTAAAATGTTTATATTTTTTATGATTTCAATATTTTTTATGATTTTATTTTTTAAAAATTTTGGTTTTGAAATGTATTTGGAGTTTAAATTTACTTTGTTATCGAAAATTTCAATTTTTAGAAATTATATAAAGCTTCTACTATCTGTTAACCATAATGTTCACTATCATACAGCAATAATTATCTGCTAAATTATGTTTATATTTTGATTTGCTGCTACTTTATTCTGAATTACTCTATATTCAAATCTGAATCGTAAATTACCTTATAATAAAACGAACAAGTTCATATTTTTATCAAGAATAATATATATTTATATGCTCAAAATGTTTGTTATCTTCAAGAAAGTGGTGGCACAACACGTATTGCTGACATCTGGCAGCATATGAAATTTTAGCATTGCATGATAAATCTTGTGAAGACCTTATATAATTTGTATCAAAAAATGCGAGGATAATGTAAAAAGCATCTTTTTGTTATATGCTTAAATAAAACTGAAAAAATACTAGGGTTATTATTTATGACTGTAAAGTCAAATTGTTATAGAACATGTGAAATATTTTTGTCAATCATTGTCAGCTTTATAGTTTAAAAAAACCAGATCCTAAGAACATATGTAATAGTTTTAGAGTGTAATACCTTCACTAAATGAAAAGGTGCATCTATTTAACGCTTGCTAATGATATTAGGCAGTAAATTACATACTAATTGTATAATTGGGTTTGAAGCTGATATTTAACTAATAGATGTCACAAAAGTTTAATTGTAAATTTTTATGAATTTGTTGGTATTTAAAGGTGAATATGAATGTAATACTCAATAAAAAAAAGACAGAATACCCAATGTTTCTTACAATTTTGTCCTAAATTTGGGACGTATCAATACTTAAGCCAATAAAGCTCGACTTGATTTAAGTCATTAAATAACAGAAATCAAAACCAAATATTCCAACATATATAATGGTTTTTGGAAATCACCAACACTATTATGTAATAATTATTCATTTACTTATTTTATAATTTATCACAACTAAAATTTTTATAATTTATCAACAATAATATATATAATTTATCAACAATTATAATTTAGAAAGTCTTCAATTAATTTATTCTTCTTATATTTATCATTTTCCATACCTCTTCTAAAACTTATAGTTTAAATATTTTTTAAAAAAACAATTCTGTTTTTTCAATTAATTTATTTATTCCTCTTATATTTATCTTTTTCTATACCTCTTCTAAAACTTATAGTTTAAATATTTTTTAAAAAAACAATTCTGTTTTTTCAATTAATTAATTTATTCCTCTTATATTCATCTTTTTCTATACCTCTTCTAAAACAATTCTAATTTTTCAATTAATTTATTTATTCCTCTTATATTCATCTTTTTCTATACCTCTTCTAAAACAATTCTGTTTTTTCAATTAATTTATTTATTCTTCTTATATTCATATTTTTCTATGCCTCTTCTAAAACTTATAGTTTAAATATTTTTTTAAAACAATTGAATTAAAAGTTTTTTATCATTTTTAATTTAGCGATTAAATATTTTCGTTTCATTTGCAATAAAAATAAAATCAACCATTACCCTCAAATGTCGAATTCGCAATCCACGGCCCCGACAATCAAATCCGTCCAGTTTGGAATATATTCGCCCACGCTTATTAAGCACCATAGTGTTCTTCAGATAATTCACCCAGAAACTCTAGATGGTGGTGTACCAAAGGATAGTGGTTTAGTAGATCCTCGAATGGGGATTACTGATCCATCATTATTGTGTTCTACTTGTGGACATAACACGATGGAGTGCCAGGGACATTTTGGGCACATAGAGCTCTGTAAGCCGGTTTATCATGTGGGTTATATAACTAAGATAAAAAAAGTTCTTGAGAGTATATGTTTTTATTGTTCTTCTATTAAGAATAAGAAAGTTTCTGATGATAGTAAACGACCAGAGTCTGTAACGAAAGTAACCGATCATGATGGTTCTCAGCGTTTATCGAGAGGTGTAGATAATGAGTATAAGTCTTCTTCACAGTTTAATCATATTGTTAATTCTTGTGGTTCGCCTGCTAATACTAGCACAACAAATATAAATGAATCTAAAGAGAAAGAGAGAGTGTCTCCTTTTATTCTTAGACACCTATTAAATAAAGTTTGGGCTGAAAACAAATCACGTTTTGTGTGCGAGGCGTGTACAAATAAACAACCTGTCATACGAAAAGAAGGTTTAAATCTTTTTGCTTTTATGAAGGGAACAGATGGTGATGGAAAGGTTGTTTTGAGTGCAGAGAAAGTTCATAACATTTTGAAGAGGATTGATGATGATGATATAGGCCTTCTTGGTTTTGATAAGAAGTGGTCTCGGCCTGAGTGGATGATTATTACAACTCTTCTTGTTAGTCCTCCTTCGTGTAGACCTTCTATACAAATGGATGGTCTTCGAGGTGAGGACGATCTAACCCATAAATATGCAGATATAGTCAAGGCGAATAATAATCTTCTAAAGTATGAGAATGAGGGGGCGCCGGCTCATATTTTACGAGACTATGAGCAGCTTCTTCAGTTTCATGTAGCTACATTGATGGATAATGATATGTCAGGTCAACCACAGGCTTTACAGAAGAGTGGACGTCCTTTAAAGAGTCTTAGTGCGAGATTGAAAGGAAAGGAAGGTAGACTTAGATACAATCTAATGGGGAAGAGAGTTGATTTTAGTGCACGTACAGTTATAACTCCAGATCCAAATATAAGTTTAGATGAAGTTGGGGTTCCTGTTAATATAGCAATGATCCACACCTTTAACGAGTGTGTGAATAGTTTGAATGTAGTTGAAATGCAAGAGTGTATTAATAGGGGACCTAATTGTCATCCCGGTGCGAATTATGTTGTGCGAACAGACGGCCAAAGAATTGATTTGAGGTTCAATCGTAGCGATATCACGCTCGAACCTGGTTTTATTGTTGAGAGGCATCTGAGGGATGGTGATGTAGTTCTTTTTAATCGGCAACCAAGTCTTCATAAAATGAGTATGATGGCCCATCGTGTTCGTGTTATGGACAAGAAAACCTTTCGACTGAATCTTTCTGTCACAAGCCCGTATAACGCAGATTTTGATGGGGATGAGATGAATCTACACGCACCACAATCATTATTGACAGTTACTGAGCTTTCGTTGCTTGCTGGTGTAGAAAAGCAAATAATTAGTCCACAGAGTAATAGACCTGTGATGGGTATTGTGCAGGATACTTTAGTCGGTGTTCGTAGACTTACGCTTGATGGTGTTTTTCTCACACTTCGTGAAGCCATGCAGTTGTTTTATGCCGCTGATATAGGGAAATTTATAAAAGAAAAAAACATTTATAGTGATAAATCTGATGCGTCGACTTCTTATAAAGAAGGGGAAACTTCCAGACCCAATTCCATGAATAATTATGTGGATATTAATGCAGATTTGCATAATGATTATGCAAACTATAGCCTTTTTTCAGATGATTTTACAAGAAAGGAAAATCTAGAACATTCTATTTACGGTGCCAAAGGTATAAATAGCAGAGGAACCCACAATCCAAACGAAAAAAAAGAAACTAATTATATTTATTTCAATTCCGAAACACTACCACCGCCAACAATATTAAGACCCATCCCGTTGTATACAGGGAAGCAAGTATTTTCGTGGTCACTCCCCGCAATAAATTTTCGAACTACAAGTGCTGACGATAAGAGAGTCTTGATAGTAGACGGTCATCTTCATAGTGGAGTAATCGACAAAAAAAGTGTAGGAACATGTGAAGGTGGAATAATTCATATAATATTTAATGATTTTGGTGGTGAAATATGCCGACGCTTTTTTGACACTGTTCAAAGAATAATTAATAATTATATTACAACGATTTCTTGCTTTAGTATTGGTATTGGAGATACAATAGCATCAAAGATTTTAGAAAAGGAAATAATCGAAAGTATCGCTACAGCCAGACAAGAAGTGAATAACATAATTATGGATCCAACTAGCCTTACAAGACTTCCCGGAATGTCATTAAGAGAAACATTTGAGTCCCATATAAACGTTGCCCTTAATAAAGCCCGTAATATCAGTGGTGCATGTGCGCAAAAGGAGCTTCGAGACTGTAATAATGTTAAACAAATGGTGATGGCGGGTAGTAAAGGTAGCCTTATCAATATATCACAAATGACTGCTTGTGTAGGACAACAAAACGTTGAAGGTAAGAGAATACCTTTTGGGTTTAGAAACAGAACACTTCCACATTTTACGAAAGATGACTATGGTCCACAGTCACGCGGGTTTGTAAGCAATTCATATCTTACAGGTCTTACACCAGAAGAATTTTATTTTCATGCGATGGGGGGAAGAGAAGGACTTATTGATACGGCTGTAAAAACAGCAGAGACTGGTTATATTCAAAGAAGACTTGTAAAGGCAATGGAGGATCTTAAAATTGTATTTGATGGAAGTGTAAGATCCGGTGGTGGAAGCCTAACGCAGTTTTGTTATGGTGATGATAGCCTGAAAGGGGAAAGTATTGAGAGATGTAATATATCAGAATTAAAAATACCAAAGGAGCTTTTGGAAATCATAAGAAATCAATTCAAAGTACATAATAAAATTAAATCAACAGATAACAACCAAAAAGAAAGTAGCGATGCCCATATGAATATCCCTTCAGATAAAATACATAATAAAATTAAATCAACAGATAACAACCAAAAGGAAAGTAGCGATGCCCATATGAATATCCCTGCAGAAAATTTAGTAGCACAATCATCGAACAGCTTTGGAAATGATACTAGCGGCCTCAAATCATCAAATAGTTTTGAAATTGGAAATAATATATTTAATATTAATCAGTCTAAAGTGAAGGTAACAAACATGGAAGCTGTTGTTAGCACTGATCCATACAACAAATCAAGCTTTGATCTTGAAAATTTTGATTTAATTCAAGCCACAATTGTTTTTCTTCTCAATAACGCTACAGAAAATGTAAAAAAAACATGTATGGAGTTTACAAATATTTTAAAGGACGAGCTTTATAGCTTGAAGGAAGCATCAAAAATAGACACCTATTACATGCCAGTAAACATGCGTAGACTTTTCTGGAACGCTAAAAGAAAATATCCATCAACCTTATGTAATATACTCCCAAAAGAACTATATAACAAACGAAACAAACTTGAAGAATGGATTGCTGAGAAAGTAATTCATTATAGCAACAATTCTCAATTCTTAAAATATATACAAAATACACTTTCTATGGTAAATATCCTTTACAATAAAATAAATATGGATCAACTCGAATACATTTTTAATGTGACGAAAGAGAAACTCCATGCCTCGCTTGCTGTTCATAATGAAATGGTAGGCACACTGGCTGCTCAAAGTGTTGGTGAACCTGCAACTCAAATGACCCTAAATACATTTCACTTTGCTGGTGTTGCATCAACAGTCACTCTTGGAGTACCTCGTCTTAAGGAAATTATAAATATTGCAAAAACTCTTAAAACGCCGTCTATGAAAATTGTACTCAATGAAGAGTACAGAAAATCATTGAACGATGCAAAGGTTGCCCAGAATAATATCGAGTATACACGCATTGAAGACCTCATTGACTATTCCCAGATTTTATACGAGCCTGTTTACGATCAGACAGATATTGAAGAAGATAACGATTTTTTAAGCACACACTATGAGCTGGCAGATGATGTTGAAAAGGAAAGGGATCAAAGACTCGGATTTTATGTCATCAGAATTGTACTTGATAGGGATAGAGTTGTGTCTAAAAACATCACTATCGAACAGGTAGTTATGAAAATAAAAGAAAAACACGATGATCAAACACCAAAAAATCATAATAATCAAACAAATAACGAAAATGATACAATCGATAACATAACAAATGATGCGGAAATAATTAGCAGTAAACTATCTATAATTACAAGCGATCAAAACGATATAAACCTTGTAATTAGAATCAGAAGTTATTTCACAACCGAAGAAGAAAACATAGATCTTTTCAACAAAATAATGACCATTCCTTTATTAGGATACAAAAATATAAAAAAAGTGTTCTTAGTCGAAGAAAAAAATGAATTTATTCTTCAAACTGAAGGGGTTAACCTCAGAGATCTGCTCGCATGCCCAATAATTGACACATCACAACTATACTCCAACAACATCATCGAAACATTCGAGGTACTAGGAATCGAAGCTGCTCGGGCCGTTATACTCAAAGAACTAAGATCCGTAATCGAAAACGAAGGCTATGTAAATATTCGACATTTAAGTCTTCTTGCTGACGTAATGACCGTAAGGGGGATTCTCACCGGAATTACAAGACATGGTGTTAATCGAGGCGAGAAAAGTAGTTTAATGCGGTGCAGTTTTGAAGAAACTGTAGAAATCCTCATGGAAGCTGCTGTCATCGGCGAAAAAAGCTACTGTAAAGAGGTAACAGAAAGTATAATTCTAGGCCAAAACGTACCTGTAGGAACTGGTCTGACAGAACTATACCTCGATACCACTATGCTCAAAGATGCAATAAAGATAGTCGGCGTGGACAAGATATTCGATTTCGAATCTAAAAATATCGATGACTCATACACAGACATGAGATCCCCTGATGTAAGAACTCCATTAAGCGACGAATTTGAAGGATCTGGCGGATGGAGTCCTGAAATTACCGGATACTCAAAAGTTGGAAAAGTATATAACATTAGCAATAGTCCATCTTACTCTAAAATTTCCTCTCCTTCATACACCCAAAGCATGAAAATCTCTTCTCCTGGTTTTATCCCCGGTAGTTCTTTTAGAAACCACAGTTCTGCTGTTTATTCCCCAACTTCCTTTCAGTCTTATTCACCAACAAGTCCAGCTTACACCAGCGTTAGTCCAAAATATACACCAACTTCACCCTCCTTTACATCTGCCTCTTCCCTAGGCTCAAATACAGGGGATGGTAACCCTTTGTCTCCGGGTATAAGGTTTAGAGGCGGGTTCTTTGGAAGAAATAATCCCATGTCTCCTTCTTCTCCAAGATATTCCAGAGACACCCAAACAAGAACACAAGCTAGAAGTGTTTCACCAAGCGAAGAAAAAGAGAAAAAAGACGAAGGGGATACAAGAAAATAAAGGTTTAAATTGTTTTAAAACTTATGATCCAATTTATTGTTATGTATTGTACACTATTTCTATATGATAAGTTTAATCGTTATAAGTAACATTTATTTTTACAGTGCATTATTTCTAATAAATAACTTTAATCGTTATAAGGGACATTTATTCGTGTTATACACTATTTCTAGTTGATAACTTCAATCGTTATAAGTGTTTATTCTTTTGTATTGTAAATTATTTATAATTGATCACTTTTATCGTTCTAAGGGACATTTATTTGTGTTATACACTATTTCTAGTTAATAACTTTTATCCTTCTAAGGGACATTTATTTGTGTTATACACTATTTCTAGTTAATAACTTCAACCGTTATAAGTGTTTACTGTTTTATATTGTACATTATTTATAATAATAACTTCAATCATTCTAATCATTTATTGTATTGTATAGTATAGACAGAAATGTAAACATTTATTATTATGAATTGATTGTGAATTTATACTGTATAGTATAGATATGTAAACATTTCTTTATATAAATGTGATTATTGATTTTTATTGTATGGTATGATAATATAAACATTTTTTTAATCAACGAATTATATATCTCGATTTAAAAATTCAAATCATTTTACGATCTCAATTTTCGCGAAAAATCGAAGTTAATAACCTGATCGAGGCATTTATACAAACTTTGGGTTGTTAAAACCCTTGAATTAATACGGCTTAATAATTGGAGATATATTAAAAAGACAGTGAAGATAGCTGAAACTATAACTACAATAGCGCACGGAAATCAAGCAAATTATGTTTGGAAACAGAAACTAAAATTCATACTGGAAATTTAGACTCTAAAAGCAAATAAATTGGGCGCACTCATGTTTAAAACCAAATTGTGGCATAAATTAAAAGATAAGACCGAGAAAACCCTTTACACTAAAAAGTCCCGAAAAATAAGTAAGGAAATACAAAAAGCTTCGCAAGATTTTACATCTTAAATTAATCAGGTTGAGATACAAAAATAAATATTACCTGATTATAACAGGCTAACTTACACACAATTTTAAATTTGGAAGTCTTTTTTATGTTAAACCGATTTTTCATTGCAAATTAAAAATAAATCTTTTAAGATTGTACTCAAAAATCATAAAAACACTACTAGTAGGTTTTAAAATTATAATTGTGGTATAAAAATAAGCCTGGATCGTAAATATCAGAAAAAAACAACAAAACGTGTCCAATGAGTATCTCAAATATTATCTAGCTGCTATTCATGTATTTAAAGGGGTCAAATATAACTTCTTAACGTATATATTATTTTTTTTTTATTTGAACACAAATACATATGTAAGTTGATACTTGTATCCTATACTGTGGTTCCTATTCTCTGTTTTAATTATTATGATTGAAAATAAACCTAAATTTTGAATAATATTCATAAAATAAGTATAAAAGTGTGATGGTAGAGACTATTGTGTCTAAATTCTTATGATGAATATGAGGATGGTGAACAGGAAAAGAAGATCAAAAATCATTACGATTGTGGAACTCACGACAGAAAGGTTTCTTTCTTTATAATAGAAAAAAATGCAAGCTGTGATTATGAAATTTCGGGTCGAAAATAATATCTTTTCTGCTGCTACAATATATTTGAAGATCGGAATAAGGTTTTCATCACGTGAAATTTGATTATTATTATTCACGTTTTGATTAAAATCAAAAATTATTACTACTAATAGGAGCTACTGCCTTGACCAATGATGGAAATCGTCTATTTAAAAAAAAAATTCTATAAAATAATACGAACATAATGTTCGATTTATCTACGAATAAAACATATTTGAGCGTAATTATTCTAATTTTCTATGACTTTTCATATTAAACCAATAAAATTACCATGTTCACAAAGCTTATATTGTATTTTATAATAATAAAATTTTACCTATAAAAATAGTTTTTTTAAAATTGAATAGATGGAATATCTGGTTTTTTTTCCTAAATGCTTGTTACAATGCTAAAGATTATATGCAATGTTTTTCAACCATAGGAAACGTTTGCAAATTAACTTGATTCTGTTACGATTTTATACAATCTATAAAACTTTAAATTAAAACATTAAAAATAAAAAATCCAATATTATAATCTTACAGCAATAACTAGTTTCATTTTTCCAACGTTATTCTTCTTATTACTATGACATAAATAAACCTTATATAATTGAAAATATCAGCAAATATATAGAAATAACAGATTTTGAATTTCTAACTGCTGTAAAATACTCAAAAATCATATTAGAGTGGAAATAAATCAAATGTTTTGATTTAAAAATCTTAAAGATCAAGTTCTGATATAACCCACATGGATACCCAAAAAAAAAACTATTTCCGGCTTCACCCAATATATATTAAGCTCGTTTTATATTTGCTATATGGGCTATTAAATATATTTTTTGCTATTCATGTTTTTTTTACTAAAATAACAAAATAGACCTTCTTAGAAAATTTTAAAATTTATAGGAAGATTTTTGCTTGTATTTATAATCAATGGTTTTCTTCTTTCACATATATCAATCATTCATACTATAATTTATGGATATTAAGCTTCATAAAATTTTAACGATGCATGATATACATGACTTCTGTCATATTTTTCTGAAGAGTAAATCTATCCTGAAAATTTGTAAAAAATGTTTTGTCTCAATCAAAACCATAAATTCTGCTGCAACAGTTAAGCTTCTGTTGATATTTGCGCTCAAATTTCTTAGAGCTAAGCTTAACTATACCTTTAAAACTACGTATTCATAGTTCTAACTGTTTATCTAATATCGATTTACAGTTTATTATCGATTTAGTATATATATTCGTCCTTAGTTCGAAATTAAACATAAAATATTCTGTGTCACAATCGATATTCAATTTTAATTTTTCTAGAGAAGCTGTAGAGTGAAACTTTTTGCCAAGTGATTTTCATAAATATATCTAGTTTTAAATTATTTTATAATAAAAGAATTCGTTCGTCTTTACATATAACATCCAATCGACTTATAGGGTGTCTTTTTAGTAGCATAGCACTTAGTAACCTATATTCAATCGTCATTGGTATTTTTTAAACATATAATGTTATATTATGCAGTATAAAACGTCATATTTTTATTAAGAACAATAGAATTTCAATCTTTTTGTTATTTTTAGTAAATATAATTATATATTTGCTATAAAAACAATATATTATCGCAGAATATGGCGATTTCAATATATATTTGTTATTTTCATGTTTATAAATGCTATTTTTGCGTTAATAATGTCTTACTTTTCTCAAAAAAGCCATAAATATATAAAATACAAAAAAATCATCAAATTTTTAGAAAAAAATAGATCCTACGTATCAATATGTATTAATTTGAGTCCTTAAGGCATTTTTTGGATTTGATATTTTATAATAAAATCGCAAAAGGTGTAAAAAAATAGTAACTCTTTTACCAAATATGCTTGTCTAAATTAACACACCAAAACCCATATCTAAATTATTTTGAATAATGTATATTTCTGAAAAAAAAAGCGTGGTCCACACTCGAATAGTAGCTTTAAAGAAAAAATTTAAAGGGAATATATTGCACTATAATTAACTAAATCTAGTTTTTATTTTCTGGCAAAATTATCACGTTTAGTTTTTAAATAAACAACTTATAAACATATATGTAAAACTTCATAGTAAATATAAATTTACTACAACCCAATCAAGCATATAAATTTTTTTTTGAAAAAACATCCCAGATCGCTTTTATTTAAAAATGATAAATTTTAGGCTGGAAATTGCATAAAATCAATATGCGTAAAATTTTGTAAGAAGCTATTGAATCTATAACCATAAAATATCTGTTGACAGTGAATCATTATTATTTGAAAATTAAGCATAAAAAAATTGTATCCTAATACTTTTTTAATTTTAATATAACAGTTAACCGTTTTTTTTAAAAGTTTTCTAATCAGTAATTTCTATATATTTTTGAATTTATTTACCTTTTTTTCTCCGTTAAATATTAAAATTTATACTATCGATAATAAAAAGATACCCATTCTGTCCTAATAAAACCAAATGAAATTTTGTATGAAAATTATGATATATAGTGAAAATGTGTTTAATTAATTTCTTTTGGCATTAAAAATTAGATTTAAATGGGGTGTTATGGCCCTGAACACAAATTCCGAAGCTGACATGTCTTTACTGTAGCATAAACTATATTTTGCATTTTTAAACAAATCTTCTATCTTTGGTATCCCCAATTAGAAGAATTAATAGGGATCTAGATCATGCACAAGTATAAAATTAGTTTGGTTGTTAAATCGATCTTAATGAATTTCCATAGGCTCAGCGTAGTATTTAAAAATAAAACAAATCGTATTACGATTGAAAAACAATAAAAAGAATATATTTCCAGCGAAAATAAAATCTAAATTTCCAATGTAAAAATATAAATTTCAAAAGATTATGAAGATTATAGTAGTATTTTTTATTGTAAGATACAAAAAAATATAAATGGAGTTGTGTAAAAGACTTAAAAATAACCGATCACAGTAAATTACACAATAAATTATATTTGCTTGTGATCCAAATAGTCACATACTATAGACGAGTTTTGTGGATATATTCCGATAGTTTAGTCGACTCTAAAAGCTGTTAAAGTATGATAAAATACAAAATAAATATATATCCAATTTATTAAACTTATAAAGGGTATTGGTTTTCTTGATTCAATCTAAATGCTTTCTTTGTGAATCAAAAGAAATTTAAGATCTACATTGTATGCTTATTTATATAGAATAGCACAAAGATTCAATCACCTAAACATTTAGATCGCAAATTGTAAGGTTGAAATTCCAAAAAGGCTTTTTCTTGAAAATAAGTTGTAAAAAAATTACATATTTACCAGCTTTGTAAGGGTGTTTATATAGCAATTTACGTGGAATTTATTATACGCCCTTTAAAACTACCATATTATATTATTTCTATATACAGTAGGAATAAATACTTATTTAAAAATTCTGGTTTTTTATCTATTACGTTGTCCACCAATAAAAAGCATTTTTTTATACTTGTGTTTGTGACGTTTTCTAAGGTATTTATTGCTGAAAAAACAACCATCTAAAAATAAAGTTGTGTTTTTATTGTTTTATCGGACATATTTTTATGTATAAAATATTTTGCACTGGTCTCATGTATAGGTGTATATAAAAGAGCAAAATACATATATAATATTTAAAATAAAACGCTTTGGTTACAAGCTAAACTATTTATAATCTCGTACATATATAAATGAATTATACTAACGATTTAAATTGTAAACGTGTACCTTATAACATATTTTTGATGAGCTTACATCTCTTTCAAGTCTGCATAGAACCATATTACTCGTCTTTATTTTTTTTGGGTTTTTTACATGATTATAACAAATTTGAAACTTATGTCGAAAATTTTGAAGATTAAACCTTCATTTAAAAATTTTGCATGTGAAAATAGCAAACATCAAATTTATAATTATAATTAAAGCAATATTTTGATCGTAATTATCACGTCTTCATTTGGTTCAGAGTCAATTTAAAACTAGTATAGTAAATATCTGCAAAACTTGGTCAAAAAATCGTAAGTCACTGTGTTTGTTTGTATTCATAGTGTAATATCTACAAATGTAATTGAAAAAAAACTCATATTATTTTTATATTTAAAACGCTTTCTAAAGCCAGTAACTGTTTATTATGTATATGGTATCATCAAAAAATATAACCTCGATAAATACCTCAACGAGAGTTTAATGTATACAATAAATAAAAAAATATTATCGATTTAATATTTTCTTTTTACTTTGATAAAAATAAATGCTAAATCTCGTTATTATATGCTTTATGTATAAATTTTATACATAAACAATGCATATTTTATTACTTTATATACACAGCAAAGATTATTTTTGATTCTTATGGTAAAGACTCCATCAACACACAAAGTTGTGCCGGACTATATTTTGCGTATACATCATGTCTTTATTTTTCCGGTGACTATTTTTTAATTTTTTGGTGCCTTATACAATGTATATAAAAGCGGTCATAATATACAATGCATAAATTTTCATAATTTTGTTTATAATTTTGTGATATTTTTTGGGCTGTAATTTAAATCTAATTTACTGGTAATAGCAAATCAAGAAGAAATATTTTTTTTAGTTTATCCTTTACGTTTTCATTCAAAAATAAATAAAAAAAATGATGCACGCCATTTAACAGTAACTGTGAAAGCATTAAAGTTACGACAGATGTTAAAAAAATTATAAAATAAATTACTCCTTAATTTTTATCTTTTACCACCTTTATAGTTTTACTCTGCTATTTATTTGGAACTTAGTATTGATCAGAAATAATGTTCTTTTTTCCTTCAAGGTCTCATTTTTTTTGCAAAGTTTACTTCATATAAAATTTAAACAATAATATCAGACATAAATATTTTTTCGTACGGGATTATTATAAAAATTTTCATTAAAATTTATCTATTTATATAAAGTATATTCAGCAGTGGTACTCTTTATTTACAATGCTTCATGACTTTTTTTACAATTTCAAGAACATCTTTAGCTGAAAAATCTTTTTTTATACAAAGCCTTATTGCTGGAATCGGGTTTTCGATAACACCAACTCTTACTCCTTCCTTTTCAAGTGAGCGTTTGATCTTTCTTATGTTCACTATTTCAACTAATTGTTCTTCTAAAATAGATTCCGTCTCGCACATACACATTTTGCTTGCTATAACTATCATTGGTGAATCGCTATGTGACGTAATTATATAATTTTTAGATTCAAATTTTTCGATGAAAATAGTAGCTAACCGCGTTATATCTTCCATGTTTATGTCTATACTCAAATTACACATAGCATTTTTGGCCAAGTATCCAGGCATGGAGGCTGAAAAACAATAACTCGGTGCGGAAAGTCTTTGGTAGTCCGTTGTAAAAACCGTTCCTGCTGCAAATCCTCCGCTACCACTATATAAATGGGCAAGAGATCCGATAATTACATCAATTTCGTACACAGATGTTTTGAAATATTCGGATATCCCACCTCTTCCTAGCATTGGTATGCTTAATGATTCATCAACAATTAACCTTAGCTTGTATTTGTTCTTCAAAGAAATTAATTTCGGTAGGTCTATTATATCTCCTGTATTTTTGAATAGACCTTCAGTAATTATAAAATTTCTTTTGCCTTTTTCATAAAAACGATTTATTTTGGCTTCGAGATCTTCTAAATTTGTCCACGAAATAGATGATCCTTTTGTAATTCCCACAGCTCTAAGAATTGCTTCATTGCAAAATTGATTATAAAAAACAATATCATAATGCTTACAAAAACACGTGATTACAGAATTAATACATGTGAAGTTGTTGGAATACAATATAGAGCTTTCGACACCAATAACATCCGCAATTGTTCTTTCGAGTTCAAGATGAAGATCTAAAGTTCCATAAAACCCAGGTGGTCCACAAGTTCCTATTCCATATTTTTTTATTACATCAACTATTTCATCTTTGTTTTTAAAACGTAGATCAAATAAATCATAATCTGCACACTCAAATTTAATAGTATATTTTCTTCTTTTTTCGGATTCGTATGCAGATGTAAAGAAACAAGGCATGGTTTGCAAATTTTCGATTGGAAATTTTTCATCCACAATATCCTCTGGCCTGAAATCCTCAATGAGCTGATCTTTTGTTTTTTCGTCAAGAAAAATTTCGTACCGCCTTGATTTATATCCATATTTGAACAATATATATAATATCAGTGCTTCTGCTATGTATCTAGTTATGGGAATTAAGAGATCTTTGTTTTCTATAATTGTATATAGCATACTAAATTTTCTAGCAAAAAATGTTTTGTGTCAAAGATGTTCTAAGAACAATCAATCAAATTATTACATAAGTATAAAAATGAATACACAGAAACAAAAAGTGAAAATATCATAGAATTAATAAATTTATGGTTTTCTTTGAAATCACAAAAAAAATAATAAGAAATAGAAAAACAAATCATGAATTTTAATCATAAAAACCTATTTATTATCGTTAAATTTTTTATTTTTTTATATACAAACTGCAAGAGATAAGCATATCTGTATATTTGTGATGTAACAGCATAAATTGCGCATGAAAATTTTCGAAAATAAGCCTTGAACAATAATCTTATGCTACAATGAAAACAGTATAGACAGAATAAATTTCATTCATCTCATTCAAAATATAAAATGTAAATCTTTTTAAAATTTACACTGTAAATAAATCTCCAAAATTACATCTCTAATTATTAAAATATATGTTATTCAAGCGAGTGAAAAAAATGCATTTAAAATATAACAAACATAGCATTTATTGGTTTAAAAAGATGTTGAAAATTAGAAAATTTGTAGATAATTAATATAAAATCAACAAAGATAGCGTTTTTTTTCATAAACAATTATATAATTTATTTGTTTATTCTGCAAATTTTTCATTGATCTTTTATTATTGAACTTAAAAACTATTGTCACATGTATATCATCTAATAATAGATATAATTTATATGCGATAAATTGCACATATGTCGTCATTTTATCTGCAAAACTATATTTTTTTGTGTAAGTTTTCTTGTTTATTGTGCATATCTAAATTTAGATGGTTTAAATAATAAATGTATCATGGTTTATGTTTTTGAGCATAATAAATGCATATTATAATTATTTTTTATATGCTCTATGGAAATTTTAGACCAATTGTATCATTTATTCCCATAATTCGTCCATTTCAAACAATTTTTTTATATAAATTATCAGGGCTACGTATATGCTTGACTTGTTGTTTTCATCTAAAGCTATGACATTTGCTTCATAGAAAAGACTTTGCAGCAGATAGTTTATTAGAATCAAACATTATATCTAAATTTTAATATAATCAAAATAAGTAAAATTCCAACGAAGCTTAGATGGCTCTTAATATCGTTAATAATGTATTTTATTATTATTTTTTTATTTGACTAATAATAATATAAAAAGAATCCTAAGAAACATATAAATTATTTATATATCGCTTCTAAAAAACTTATAAGCTTTATTTCATGGAAAATAGCTAAATTTTTGCATTAGATAAGCAGAATTTTGTTTTATTTGCAAATTAAAGATTAAAATAATTTTATTGATTATAAAATACGACAGTTAAACGTTGATTTAATTCTATTAAATGAAATATTAAGTAAATTAAAAATAAACGAACAAAATTACAAGATTTTTACAATTTAAATGAAGTTCTAGCTAGTAGAAATGATTAATTGTCTTAAAAAGATACACGTAACATTACTTTATAAAAAAAATATAATAGAACATGCAAAAAAACTGTATTAAAATACATTTTCGTGTTTATTATAATATCGATTTATTAATAAAAAATTATTTTTTTTAATCATAGAATTGTATATATAAGGATGATCTCTTTTAAATGCTTATAAGTCACAATGTATCATCATTGTATTATTGTCCCAAAAATAGATTTTAATATGCATAGAAAGAAAAAAAACTCTTAAACATTTTGGATATCAATCATTATGAAATTGATGTTTTTTACTTCTTGATTTATGTGATTATTTTATCAAAAATATTTTTTCATTTAATAAAAAAAAGTGATTTCATGCTATGAAAAACATACTGAACTACCTTGTTAGTTTATTTCTAATTTTTTACTAGCAGCTTGCTTTTTTTAATAATTTTTAATAAGAAAAAGTGATGGAAAGACATGAAGAACTTAAATGATAAACATTATAACATAAACCGCGGTAGAAAAAAATGATTATATAGAGTCTTTTTGCTTCACATGTATTTATAAAATCTTGAAAAAAATGGCAGATGTAAGTGGAAGAATTTTTGATTGGTGGTGTGAGTTTCAATTAAAAAATAAATTACACTTCCAAATAATAAGGGTTTTTTTTATTTTACTATCAAATGTTCTAATAAAAATTATGCTTAATAATCAGTAAACTTGATATTTCAACCTAGCAATCTTATGAATAAAAGAAATAAAAAAAGAAAATAAGATTGAATGTGTAAAAATAGCTGTTACATTGGATAATAATAAAAAATTCGTTTGAAAATTTTTTATATTGATTTTCATAAAGATTTAATATTTCCCCCTAAGTGAAAATTCGATGTTTCCACACCCTCCGAGATTAAAACCAAAAAAAATAAATGGCATAAAATCAATGCTAAATTTATAAATGTCTATAGAAGTCTATAAATTTACCGTAAATAGAGCTAAATATACAGCGACTGTATATAATATAAACAGATTTTGATCACAATATTAATATTTTGAATTATAAAATTTGATTAAAATATAGGTTCAATGTAGCAATCTTTATCAATGAATGTGTATATATGAATATATAAATCACTAGAATATATATTTAGAACCTAAAGATTTATTTTTAAAAAAGAAAAACGCATGAGTTTGTTACATAAATTAGGCGTGATAATGATTTATGCTTTGTTTAAAACCTCGTTACTTGATAAATGAAGTAACTCAGATCCGTTAAAATACGATTCGAAGGATATTGATTTTCTTATTATAGAAAAGTACAAGAAAAATTTTATAAAAATTATTATGTAAATTGGGATAAATGATCCGTTCTAATTAAATTATACTTAATCTTAATTACACATTAAATCGTCTAAAATAGCCTAGAAAATGGAACTAATATAATTGTATCGTAGAAATGCGTGAGCACATTACCAATTTTTTGACAAAAAGCAACAACCATAGTATAATTGCGTGCTCGTAAATTATGTCATATATAATTATGATTTACATAGAATATACTATTTATTATAATATTATATTATAATCATATAACTGTATGTCATAAAATCATCTTGGTATCTGGGCTAGCAATAATAATTAAACAGGCTTTTTTAATCTTTAAAACTAATTAAAGCGCAGATAGAGTAAAAATTTAAAGCTGAAAATATAAATAAGGAGATGTGCTTTCTTATATATTCGGTTTTTATAATAATAAACGTCATAATATACTATTAAGCTATTTTTATTAGCTTAAAATTTTGAAATATTTTATTTTATTAAAAAATTTAAGTGAATTTACTAGATCTTAAATAAAAAAATCGTTTATCCACATTTATTTGTTTTTGTGTGATTTTTAGAAGAAATACTAGCAAAGAAATTTTTTTTTGCGGTCAAGATATAGAATAAAGGTAATATAACGTATCATTTCTTAAAAAATATATCTTGGTTAGACTGTGTACACGTTATAAGATTATGTTAAAATGATTTAAACACTCTATTTTAACGATGAAGTCGTCAAAAATGTAACTGGCGTGCACACTGCCTCGATTTAATACAAAAATGTGCGGCATGATATAATACTAGTCAAAAGATAATGGGTTATTCAAGATTAGATTATATTTTATTTAAGCAATTATTTGGTAGAATATTTAAAGTTGAACTAGATGACTAACTTTAAATAATCAAATTATATTGTACTGATTTTATATTTATTTTTTGTGTGTTATGGGGTTTTTATAGTTATTTAGTGTATTTTTCCACCAATATTAATTATTTTAAGAATTTTCGAAAAGAAGTTAAGCATATATCCCACCCCAAAAGGTAGTTTTATCCAATATCAATGTAAAAACAGCCAGAAAGTCGTTCCTTTTATTTATAAATTTCTTTATTATAAATATCAAAAACTCCAAAAAAGTGTTCAAAAGAATACAGAAACAAGATTTGCTTTACATTTAATAAATTTGTTTGACTTAGAACTTTTAACTAGCACTGTAGTAAATTAATTATATCATAATTGAATTAAAAATGACAAAAGCATGTTTTTGTTTTTAAGATAATAAAGGTTTCGTTTTTTTTTCATTTAAAATATGCAGAGATGTACTTATTATAAATTTAAGCTATTATCATATTTTAATTTCATATAAAATTTGCGGTATTTTGACTTCAAAAATTATGAGCATAAATTCTAATTTATCTATAACTTATTTTTTAATATATAATATATTGGTATTTATAGCTTTTTTTCTACTTTAATTCTATAAATATGCCATGGTGAAAATTTATTGTAGTTGATAAATCTTTTTTATACAATACTGAATCATACGATGGTCAAAACATTTGATTTAAATATGAATATCTTAGGAAAGCATATTTTTTTTTACATTTGCATGCAATAAAAAGGTTTTAATTTCTAGAAAATATTTTTTATGCGTTTCTATTATATGTATCTATGACTAATATTTGTTAAAATATTGATTTTACAATTTTCAATGATTTATTTACAGTAAAGAATAAATCTTTGGCAAACTAAAATTCTTGTGCATTTATAGAAATTTTTAGGATTTTTGCGGCTGATTTGAATTATATGCTTTTATTTATATTTAGATACTTTAGTATTTCTATTTTAATAGGAATTATAAATATAAATATAAATTTGCAAGGCCACGGGTAATGGCCTTATTCCGAAATTTTAAGGCTGCTACAAATTTCGATAAATACTGCTTAAACTATAATCGATCATAACGAAATGGAAGGAATTTACATAAATTATTTGTAAAAAATATTTTTAATGACAAAATCACGTAAATGCGATGCTTTTTCGTGTAGTTTATGAAATTTATCACAAATTGATCTTAAAATGTCATTATAAGAACCTATATATACTCTAAATAACATCCTATGTTTTCATCAAAAAGAAAAAATGGATTACTGTGCATTAACCCATGATGTTCGATATAAAATATATTTTGTCAATATTATTTTATGTGAAATAACAAAAACATTTTTTACATCTTTAGTCGTGCTTTGTCAAAAAAAAAAACTCTATTATATAGATTGTACACTGCCATCAATAAAACGCATAAAGAAAGTAAATTTCATGGAATTGGTAGATCTTAATTAAAATAAAAAGCAAAACAAAACTTTGTTTTATCTTAGCACCATTGTTTACATAGTTAAAGAATATTAAATCCGATTTTTGTACTGGAAAAATAGTTTGTGTTTTAACATAAATGGCACAGCAAAAATAATTCACTACCATATTAAAATGCCAAATTTTTTAGGAAATTGCACAAAAAGATTTATAAACGACATTTAATGCGTTATTTATATTTAATGACTGATGTTTCGTGTGGTTAGTCTATTTGATAACAGCCCCTATATTTTAATTATGATGTAAAAACCATGTATTTATATATATACATGCTATTAGCATTTCAATAAAAAAGTAAAATGAAATTACATATTCTAGATCAAATGTATAATTACTATTTATATTTTTGCTGTTTTATTCTAATTTGAATATTGTAATTATAATAGTATCTCGTGTCGGGAACTTTAATCCTAATCTGTGTCTTATATATATTATCAAAAAACATAAGTCTTTTTTATATTTATTGTACATGCTAAATTGTTTCGAAGCAGGACTATCATAGTGCTTTTGTCTGTGTGACTAGTTTATGACAAAAATATGTGTTAATTTTAAATATAAAATAATAGGAATATAAAACTCCAAAACATTCGCCAAAAATGTACTTGATATTATGAATAAAGGCTAATTTATCAAATTATTTTTTCCTCCTTAAAATAAAAAAGGCAATCCTATATGGAATATTTAAAATCAAAAAATTAAATTTTTGTTTGTATCTTTTTGAGATTAAAATAAAATATTCAAACTATAATATGGATTTTATATTTCTTTTATTTTATCCTTTTATAAATATAGACAAAAAATCCCATAATATCAATAAATTAAATATGGTAAACGAATCTTAGATTTTGAATCATATATATATCAAACATAATCTTAAACAGATATAATCAAGGCTTGAAATCTATTAAAAAATTCCTTTGACATGACAAACATCTATACTTCTAGCAATTGGGAGAAAAACTATACTTATAAACGTCTAGAAAATTTTAACAGCTTAATTTGAAGTTATTTTAGTTTAATGTGCAACGATTAAGAATTTCTTTATTTTTTTTGGTTTAAAATATACAAAATTTTATGTGACATAACATCTTTAAATAAAATTTAGTTGTAGATAACTCTTTACAAAGCAAAAAAAACTTAGACTTCTACATCACTAACTTCAAAAGAAATATTTTGAAAACCTTTATTTTTTTGTTTATTTTTTTTTATTTATTTACTAAGACATATTAATGCATCTTTTTGCAACAATTTTATGTTATTTATATTTCTCATGTTATAATTATTATCAGCTTAGGCTAAATCCATTTACTTTTTATCATTTCCGACTTCCGATTTTTTTGCAAGTTAATAAACAAAAAAAGCCCTATTCTTATTTTGTTGATAATTTAGTAATAATCGTTATTTATTTTAAGTTGGGAAATACAAAAATATATTTGATTAAGAGTATGAGGAACTAAGTAGAATGAAAAGTTCAGACACAATTGAGTTGCTTGAGAGTGTTTGCATTTGAAATATATAGAATGCTTAAAGAATACCAGATATTTATATAAAAAATATTGTATAATGTGCACTAGTTTTTTGTCATTGTTTAGATTAAATAACCCATAACTAGTTTTTTTATTTAATCAAATAATCTTCTAAGTTGCTCTATTATCGTTAAATACACGTATAATTGAATTAAATATTATTTTAGACTACTTTACCTTTACCCCTACATTCTAATATATTCAAAGCCTTTTTTGTTTTAATTTTCCTTTTTCATTGTATAATTGATTTTTTTCTCAATTATACTAGTTTGCGAATAGTATAGCTTATGAATTATTCATGAAAATAAAAGCGATTATATGATCTTAAAAGTATAATTGAATCATCAAGATACATTCATTTTTTTTTGCTAATTGTGAAATTTTATAGAATTTTTAAAGTTATAATTATTTTCATATAAAAAATTCAATTATACATAAAAAACAAATGAATTAATAAGCATATATGGCCTGCAAAGAAGTTTAATAAAAATAGTTCTTTGCACTCAAATGTGTATATTATTAATAAAAAAACCTTATTTTAATACAATAAATCTAATACTATATTTATGGAAAGCTAACTAAATATTAATAAATAAACAAATTCAATGTTCTACATTTCCTCTATTTTATAGTTAGATAATTTGAACCTTATATTTCATATTGGTTGTTAATAATGATTCCCTTTGATAATGTCTGTTTATAAAACTCACTTATTGTAGTTACTACATATTTTAATGATCTATTAGATCCATATATTTATATATAGTAAGTCTTTGCTAATTTGGTATTTCTGGATGAAATCATTTCTAGGCAATGAAAATAAAAGATATTTATTTACTAGATAACTAATTATAAATCGATTATATGAATTTTTCTAATAGATTTTTATTATATGATTATAATCAATATTTCTAAAAGTTAGGTCATTGTTAATAAAGATAACTTAATTTTCATTGTAAATTATGTTTCTAAAACAAAATTACCAAAAATGAGTAAAAAATTACCAAAACCTGGTAAATTATATAAGCATTCTATATAATATAAAATTTATCGGTTATTTTGAGCTATTAAACTATCGAAGGAAGGTATTTGTTAATCTTTCGAGAAAAAATAAATTCTAAAATTCATATCTTAAAAGAATTATCTATTACAAAAACTGTAGAAAAAATGTATTTATTCAGAAATATATGCATTCTGTTATCATATTTGCCTCTTTTCTTAAGAATGCTGCCAATATTTCCCTTTTTTTTTAATTCACGCAAATTCATTGATAAAGCCACATATCCCTTATTTTAGATAGGCTATTTTAAATGACTGGATTTTGGAATCGGCTATGATTTTCTATTTTGTTGGGTTTTTTATTCATTCTTCGTTTTAGAAGTCATTAGTGTAATTTCAACCCGATAAATATCGATAATTTTAATACAGCGCCTGGACATAAATATAAAGCAAATATACTTTAAATTTTTAAGATTTTTTTATACATTGTATATTTTTTGTGCATAGCACTTCATTTTATGACTAGCTCTATCAAGCATTTTTGTTAATTTTATAATACATTTTTTTTAATACACTGAAATCTCGTAATTTAGTAATATAAAAATATATATTTGTTATTATCATCTTAACTCTGTATATATCAGTTTCATGAATCTTAAAATCCAGAGAATGGCGACCTATATTTGGAAGTTTAGTTTATTGTGGCTAATTTAACAATATAACCTTGATTTTCGTTGAACTATTTATATATATGTTCATATCGGTCACTAGGTATCTGAAATGTGCAAAGCTTACCACCATATAAATAATATTTTTACAATTTGTTGCTAGAATCTTAGGTAATTCAGATATGATGTCACGTATTTTGCTGGATTTTTATTGGTTATTGTATCTAAAGTTTATAAAACTCGACTTACATCTATTTGTCCCCGTTAAAAGCCATATTTATTTTTTTAATTTTATAATTATATCTCAATTGATAAATCCTTCTTTTTTAGGTTAGAACTTTGCTTATGCTGATATTTTAGGTCGATCTTTGATCTTAAAACGGGATTTTCTTACTCAAAACATGAACAATATCAGAAGAAAAAATTTATAAAAATATTTTGTCTATTTTTTACCTTATTCACATCACACGAACAATAAATATTCACTAAGCACGATATTTTAAGTTTTTAAATAAAAAAAGCTAAGCAATAAATATGTAATTGTACATATTCTATGAATTTTGCAACTTAAGGCTCGGAAATTTAAATAGTAGATCAAAAAAAAGACAAGTGTTTTAGAAATATCTTAGGATGTTTTTTTAATAATATGCCTACATAAAACATTACATTTTGAATAATCAAATTTTATACTAAATATTGCGATACATTATCTCGTTGGTACTACAAAAAAAAGATCAAAATAATAAATAAAATGTATTTTTTATCATTATAAAAATGTGTTAATTCGTATATAATATGAACTATAATGTTTATTTATATTTTACATATCGAAATATGCAGTCAGAAATTACAGAATCAAATCTAGAAACAGCATTTAAAGTTAAATTTATTTGAAAATACGCAAAAAAAAGCAGATAAATGTATGTAAATTTTGAGAATTACCAATAAAAAAAAGAAACCCCAATTCTGATTGATGATATTTTTATTGGATAGATAATCAATTTTCTTATTTATTGAAAAAAAATAACCATCATAAACCCTCCTTTTTTAAAAAATCGGACTTTATATTTTTTTCAGCGAATACAAAGCAAGTTTCGATGGGTGGCTTATAACACCTTCCTAAATATATTTATAAATTATCTTCATACTTTTCTAACGCTTGCTCTTTTTAAATTGATAGAGTCGCATTTAGAAATCTATCACGAAGCTTAAAGAAGACATAAATTTTATAAACAATATTTTTGACATCTTATATCACGAAATGATGTTAAAAGTCGAAATTTAATCTATATGCTTTTTAATATATCAGACCTAGATAAAATAACTTGTGGCACGATTTTCATTGATAAAATTGTGTTCATGAACAATACCATTCTTATATACATGTTGTAATAAAAAAGCTTATTTTAAAAAAAAATCTTATTCAACACATTTAATGAAATCGTGCATTTTGAAAATAAAAAAAAAGTAGTAAAATATAGTTATTAGATTTTGATTTTTGTAACCCATTAGGGATGAATTATATATAAAAGAATCTTGATCTGTATTTTTGTAGTAAAAAACTTCGAAATACTAAGTTTAAACAACATATCGAAAATCAGAAATATCGTAATACATGCTTTTGAAAGATAAAACCACTTATTTACAATTAAAAAATATATAAATTTAAGTACAAATAATTTTTTAAAAATTCAAAAATTTTAATAATAAGAGAAAGCAGTTCCTGAGTCTCTTGTATTTTTTAGTTTCAATCATAAATTATGCAAAAACAGATTTTTATTTCGTGTTGTAAAATTAGAAAAATACTCAGAATGTACAAATAAAACCTTTTAAGACCCCTTATTTGCGATGAATGACTTTTTTTCGTTTTTGTGGTCTACCGTGGATATAGATTTATTTTTTGTTTAATATAAATTTAATTTTTTGGTTCATAATTTTGAATACGGAATAATCCGAATAAATTGGTTAATGATCGACAATTTATCAGCCATAAATACTTTGTTAATTTTCTTTTCGCGTACAGATTAATATAATTTGATCTTATTAAAATTTGTCTCCTTTTACTGCTTTAAAACAAGTTATGACTGATTTTTTGTTCTTGGATGAATCATGTTGTTCAATAGATATTTTTACATTTCCTGAACGAAAAGATGAATAGAAAAATTGTAGAATTTTTTTAAATGAATTGTAAACTTTGCTCTTAAATTTTAAAATTTTTGGATAAAATAATTAATTATGAAATAAAACATCCATTGGATGCAACAATAATTTACAAATAAAGTAAATAAAGTCTAATTTGGAATATTCAACAAGTATATAAACATTTGTGAAATCATATTCCATGAAGAATCAATTTAATTTGAAAAAAGTCTTGATCGTAATATGTTCTTTGCTCGCTATACTACTGCTTTTCTGTATAGCAATATATAAATACAGAAATTTTTGCAGTTTTGCAATCAAAGAGAAGAACGAAAGTATTGAGCTTCATTTAATGACTAAGGAGTTGGATGAAAGAATTAAAAAAATGCAAAAAATAACAGATGAGAATATAAAAAGTACAGAACTTAAAAACCTCTTATTAATTCAAACCAAATTACCAGAATTGACCAACATGTATGCAATAGGTGATCTATTCAGTATGATTATGACACACCGAGCAGACTTCCTTATTTTATTAAAAGTTGAGACGACAGATAAGAGCATATTGTTCTTAAAAGAATTAATCAGTCATCTTGTACTTCTTGGAAAAAATAAGATATCTTTGATTGAATATGATGATTTTTTATACGAGAATTTGCTTCTTGAAGAGTTGTCATCGACTCTAAAGAACAAACATGAAAATCAATTCAAGATATCCAATATTGTATGTCATCATTTCATAAATTCTATAGTGGGGTTACGATACTATGATGAATCTCCAGGTTTCATTGCAGATATTAACGATATAGTCCGGGAAATCAGCATCAAAAATGACAAAGAGCAGAAGAAGAAGGATGATATTACGGATTATATAGACAAAGCGAATAAGGCTGAATCAGAACTCGCTGATATAAAGAATTCTAACAAGGCATACGAATTAGAAATAAATAATATGAAGCAATCGCAATATATCGCCGAATCCAGCATCAAAGATCTCCAAGGGGCTTTAAAAAAGGCGAAAGAAGAGAAAGAGAAACTAGAATCCAGTAAAAATATTCAAGATGAAATGGATGCATTAATCAAAGAGAACGGAAATATCGATGTTGAGATAGCAAAAATGGAAACGGTTGTAAAAAAAGCTGAATTAGATCTAGCAACTTTGGCTAATGCAACAAAAAGAGCAGAGGATGATTTAGAAGCTTCAATTGTCAGAAAGAAACTTGCAGAGACAGATCTTACAAATATTACAGTCGAATATGATCAAAAAAAGATAGATCTAGAAAATAAAAAAACAGAATATGCCATAACAGTAGCAGATTTTCAAGACGCAACTAATAGTCGATCGAACGTCCATAGGGATCCCCATTCGACTCAAGATGCAAAAGATAATTCTGATTCAATTCTAAAGGCTTCTAAAGAATCTAAGGAGAAATCTGCAGCAGAACTCAAAATAGCAGAAGAGGAGTTTATAAAAGCAGAAGATGAACAAAAAAAAACGACAAAAATTCAACATAATTCAGAAATGAAGTTTTTGGATTTTAAGAAAATTAAAGAAACAGAAGAAGCTAAAGAAAACGCCGGTAAAGAGGCCTTAAAAACCGCAGAAAATGCCTTAAAAATGTTAAAAACCAAAAAAGAAGAAATAGAAGATAAACTAAAAAGTGCGAATGCAGTTATAGAGAACGTAAATAATGCACTTAAATTGACCGAGGAAGAAAAGAATACCATGGAAAAGGAATTAAAAACTGCAAACGATGCAATGAAAGAATTAGAAGAGAGATTGAAACAATCCACTCAAGACAATATAGAAGACAAAAGAATAGCACAGGAAGCACATGAACAAATTATTCGATTACAAGATGAAATGAAAGCTTCCAAGGGTACTCAAGAAGAGGAACTTGTAAAGGCACAAGAACAAATTGTTCGATTACAAGATGAAATGAAAGCTTCCAAGGGAACTAAAGAAGAGGAACTAAAAAAAGCACAAGAACAAATTGTTCGATTACAAGATGAAATGAAAGCTTCCAAGGGAACTAAAGAAGAGGAATATATAAAGGCACAAGAACAAATTGTTCGATTACAAGATGAAATGAAAGCTTCCAAGGGAACTAAAGAAGAGGAACTAAAAAAAGCACAAGAACAAATTGTTCGATTACAAGATGAAATGAAAGCTTCCAAGGGAACTAAAGAAGAGGAATATATAAAGGCACAAGAACAAATTGTTCGATTACAAGATGAAATGAAAGCTTCCAAGGGAACTAAAGAAGAGGAATATATAAAGGCACAAGAACAAATTGTTCGATTACAAGATGAAATGAAAGCTTCCAAGGGAACTAAAGAAGAGGAACTAAAAAAAGCACAAGAACAAATTGTTCGATTACAAGATGAAATGAAAGCTTCCAAGGGAACTAAAGAAGAGGAATATATAAAGGCACAAGAACAAATTGTTCGATTACAAGATGAAATGAAAGCTTCCAAGGGTATTCAAGAAGAGAAACTAAAAAAAGCACAAGAACAAATTGTTCGATTACAAGATGAAATGAAAGCTATCAAGGGAACTAAAGAAGAGGAATATATAAAGGCACAAGAACTGATAGGTCGATTAGAAAAAGAAATGACAGCTATCAAGGGTATTCAAGAAGAGGAACTAAAAAAAGCACAAGAACAAATAGGTCGATTAGAAAAAGAAATGATAGATTTCAAGGGAACTAAAGAAGAGGAACTCGAAAAAGCACAAGAGCAAATAGTTCGATTACAAGATGAAATGAAAGCTTCCAATGCAACTAAAGTAGATGAACCAAAAAAGGTACTAGAACAAAACCCCCGAATAGAAGAAAAAGCAAAAAGCCCATGGGATTGGTGGATCTGGGAATAAATAAAAGCATATAGTGTTCTTTTTCATTATGGTAGCATTATTAAATACGAAAGAGTTAATATGGCTTATATAATTTTGCAATAATATTATGTCATATGAATTTGAATTGCTTAGAGCATGACCACAAAAGCAAAAGAGAGGCTGTTAGAAATCAATATAAATCTTTAAATTCGAACAAATTATACAGGTCTATCAATCAATATATAAAAAGGCGATTGTTGACGCCGATATATAAGAAGAGGCAATAAAAACTACGTAAGAGACGTCAGTAGTACAACTAAAACACATTATAAGGGGGAAAATTTCACCTAAAGAGAAATCTCAAATCACTCAGGCTGGTGCCACTTTATGCAAAAATCCTTTATTAACTAAACAAAAAGAATTATAAATCTTTTTAGACTACAAAGATATACAGAAGCAGCCGCTGCATATATAAAAATCATAAGAGAAAAAAAAAATTTATCTAGAAAAGATTTTTTAGAAAGAAAGTAAACTAAACTATCAATAGGCAAAAAAACACTAAAAGGTAATATGGATAAGGTTTAAGTCAAGTAAAAAAATTTAAATTTAAGGCAATCAATTTAAACACCAAAATAAAACGTAGGGATGAAAATACAGCTACGGTTGGTGAAAAAAAAAATAAAAGATAAAAGTAAAAAAAACATTTTAATCATTAGAATTTCTTAAACTTGATATCAGATGTCATTGATTGTATTTATTATAACCTGTTTTAGTTTCACATTTTTACCGCGGAAAAATTTATTTTTGTAACATTGTAGGGTACATATGACATTAAATATTTTTGTCGGCATAATAACTTACAATTATTAATTTTGACTATAAAATAAAATGAGCTAATATATAATCATTTTAAAAATATTGCCCTATTTCTTGTGATCGTTTTAAATTTAAAATTTTTGTACGATTTATAAACGACTTCAATACATCTATTTCAATAAAAAAAATTTCAAGTGCTAGTAATTTAAACCTGACACTATTTTATTGTATTATTCTAGGTTTTGATGCTTCATTTGGGGGTTTAATTTGGGACTTACATAAATAAAACAGTAATAATTTGTCACCATCAAAACAAAATTTAGAAATATATTAAAAATGTTGAAATATATAAAAAGGGATGAAAACTTGTGGCAGAATATAATCATTACATATTTAATAATAATATTTATAAAATAGTTTTTTGATAAAAATCAAATGTATGAACAAGAATAAACTATATAAAGACATATTCGTTCAATATCTTATGTTGAAAAAATTATAAATATATATAAAAGCATATATCGACTTTGTACGAGCGCTAAAATAAAAATCGATAGAAAAAATATAAATTTTTCGCTATTTTGTATATTTGAATTTTTCTTCTTCTTACTTTGAGTTACTCTTCTTCTATATTTTTATATATATTGTATCAAAGTAATAACAATTGTCATACCAAATACTCAATCCCGCACGGAATATTATGAAGTTTGAATGCTTAATCTGTTTTCTTGTTGTATAAGAAAATATACAAAACGGTATCAAAAGGTTTTTTTGGTTTTCTATTAAATAGAAAGTGAAGTTTCTATATTGAAATGACGCGTTTAGATATGAATTATAATTTTATACGATAGAGTTCATGACTTAAACATGAAAAATATTTCTACTCATATAAATACGTGTTTTAAGTACTAATTCTGACATGAAAACATTTTTATCGTGAAACACGTATTTTTACTGTTATACAACTGTAATGTATTTATGCTCAAGTATATATAAGAGATACATTTGAATTTTGATTGTATGAACTTTAAATCATTGGTTAATTCTATTAAAAAAATATGAAATTATATTTTAATCAGAAATCATAAAAGATTCTCTGTAGCAAATTTATAATAGAATGCAATTATCAGTGTGTCTAAATATTACATTAAAGTTCCAATTAAAAGAAATCACCGATTAGAAATCATTATCTATAATATTTTCATAAAATTGAAATAAAATTTACATGGTTTCTGCAAATAACAGTTGCTAATAAATACTTAATGCAAATATTACATTGAGAATTCTCTAATCGAAAAAAATGTCACCATATCAAACATATGAACTAAATTATGCTTTTGATTGTTTTGTAAAATTTATTTTAGACTCTTTATTAAAGTTTAAATATGCGAGATGAAAAAGGTTTTGAATAAATAATTGTATTTTTTTATACATAGAATTTTTATAGGTTTGGTTTTCGAAGATTTTTTATATTACATTTTGCACATAGTTGTAATTTTTATGTACAAATCATTAACTTTAATTTTAATAAAAAAATACTTCTTTTGTATTTCCGCATAAAGCATTAAAAAAATATAAAATTAAATTAGACTTACTGCTAAAACACGATTGTGCAAATATTGTGCCCAAGTAATGACTAAATATATATACCCAACCGATTTTAAATTTTGTTTTAGTGATTGATTCATCTAAAAAAAATTATCATATCTTTTAGATTTATGCATAGATGTTGTTTTCTATAGTAGTTTATCTACTAAATATTTTTATCTCATCTAACGAATAATTTACTTTATATTTGATGATTTATAATGCCACAATATAATTTCCATTTTCATATGATATCTAAGTTTATGTAATTTTATCATATTATTTTCTGATCTAATAATTGTGTGTTTAAATTTTATTTTAAAGTGATGTATATAATAATAACCCTATATAAAAAAATCATATTAATGAAATTATATTTACTCAAATTTTAAGATTAGTTTGACACTTTGATAGAAAATAAATATTATTCATACTTCTTTCAGTAAATTTAAAATAAATACACCAAATTTTTACTTATATAAATCTAAACTAAAGTTCGAAGCTTAAGTTATTTGAAAAATGTGTAAACTCTAAAAACCATCATTCTGTCGAAATCATTTTTAAAACAGTTGAATATAATTATTCTATTATACACAAGAATATAAATGTGTAAAAACCAATTTTTTCGATAACTATTAAAAATTACAATTTTTGTCTATAGATTAGCATTAAAAGTAAAATGAAGCCGTATGTGGGATTAAAAATATCTGATTCATAATTATAAACCGTATAATCAATATTCATTAGAAATTTTTTCACATAGCATGTAAAAATATTTCACTTAAAGATTGCTTGCCTATTTAAGTATATAAATATAAACCGTATAATAAAATTATACTACACTCGTAGATTTACAGTAACTAAAACCGAGTTTAGTGAATTGTTAAAAAGATAATATTTGTGAAAAAATTGAGATTATATCATGTATAGCTTTAAATTTGTTTATAATGATTTCCAAATTCATCAAAAATAAATAAAAAAAATTTATATAATTTTTAAATTAGAAATAATCTTTTTGATGTATATTTTCTCTATAATTACGAAACTATGAATAAAAATTCCGACTTTTTTAGAATTTCAAATTTCGATAGATTAAATTTTTAACGCTGAGTATATTTTTGTTATGGGTGAAGGAAGTGTAAAACACTATCTATATTACTACAAAACTCTTCTTAATTTGGAATACAGGAATTTTTATACATAATTATTGTGTCAGACTTATTTATATATACTTATTTTATTTTTTTCTCCATAGTTCATAGTTCATTATTCAAAAAACAATAAAGTTCGATTTTTATTGTAGTACACCAGGAAAGTCAAACCATATACGCATATAATCCAGAGTTCATATTAATTCACATATAAAGCACAATGAACAAATGTATTTTTTTATGCTATAAAATAATAAATATACTAAGAAAGTTTACTATTATTGCAAAAAAAAAATTTGATAGCGAAAGCGTTACATTACCAGGATAAACAGTTTTTTTATTATAGTTTTATAGATGGTTTTACAATTCTTTCGTAATAAAATAAGAAACTACCCCGAAATGTTTGATTTTTTTTCTTCTATTTTTACATTATTATAATCATATAACTTTTAGTTATATAATCCACCTTTTTTTAAACTTTGCATCTTAAAATACCTTAAATGCCATTTTTATTTTCGTTTTTTTAGTTGGTATATTTTTTAAAACACTTTTATCCTATTATATCTTGTTTCACTTTTATTTAATTACCCATGCATCAAAATAAATATATGGGTTGTATCTACTTTTCACATATATTAAAATTAAAAAAGATATTCTATAATATAGAATTTCCTTTTTCTTAGTATTTTAAGATTGATTCATCAATAAATTTGGGTTTAAATATATTGTGCTGTTTTTATATTTACAATTTTCTTTTGAATTTTTTTAAGAGAGTTACAGTTCATGCGGTTTAGTTCATACGCTTTCTTAGATATATTTTGGCTGATTGATCCTAGATTGTGTTATTTTAATTTTGTAGTATTAAAATTTAGGGATTTTTCTACAGTTTTTCGAGTTTCACTATTAAAGCTGGTCCTTTGTGAATTAAAATCTAAAAATCTATTGATTTCAGACATTTATAAGCTTTAATCAATTATTTATATTAATTATAAGGCTAATATATATACTAATGAATTTCATTAAAAAACCATATTCCATAAGTGGAAGTTTTCGAATGCCCTTCAAATATCGCAATCAATAAAATATATATCTTTGCACGCACTTTTTATGCCTTCGTTATTCCTAGATTGCGCATTTATCAAATAAAATTATACTAATGATAAATAGATTAAAATACGACTGCGTTTTTTTTATTTTTTTAGTTGCAGCGATAATATAAATTTAGTTAATGCTTTTTCCAGAGGAAATATCACATAAGATGATCAGTTAAATTTTACTGTTATTTTTTTCAAAATTTATGACGTCTTTTATATATTTTTTAAATACTACAGATCTACAAAATCTTGATGCATAATTTACCTTTTTATATAATATTAATATAAAAAGTGTATAAACATGCATTATTTTATTTTTAGTATGCCCATATTGAATAATATGAATTTAAAGAATGACATACGTAGATTATTTTACTTCAGGCTATCATACATAATTATAATGTGTTTAGTTTGACTTTTTTTGTAATATGTGTAATAGTTTAAAATTTTATTTGATCCAAAATAAGTTTTACCCCGTAGTAAAGAACAACTAATTTATTGTAACACTCTTACATAGGGGAATATATTTCTTATGATTAATTTATAAAAAAAACATTCTAGAATGCTCTAACAATAGCTTTAAATATGTGCCCAACATTTGTATAATTATTTTTGATCAATATGTCAAACATCAAAGCCTCGTAATTTTAATATCAATATATAGTTTAGACCTAGTGCCCGACATGACAGATTTCATAAAAATATTTTAATCTGTCTTTTCACAATTTTTTTCAAAGATTCCATTTGGTTCAAAAAAATGGTTATTATGTTTAATTAATTACTCGATCAAAAAATATTTCCTATGTATAGTGTAAATATACAATATAGGTTTATATGCAATATAATTTCTAAGAATTATTTCTGTATCTCTGATAAGATCTATCAGTGGGTTTATACATTAAATTTTAGGAGAAAGAAACAATTCACATAACGCAGTGTAAATTTATCTTTACATATACAAACACGTTTAAAGAGGTAAGTATCTATAATTTCTATATCATTTAATATTTATTGGCTATTATATGGTATAATGTCACGGGAAAAATCCAATATGGGCTTTGGTTCTGGTAGATCACTGCTTTTCTAGTATACCGAATATAAAATTGTGCTCGCTAAAATATCTTCTGATGAAATCTTTATTTAGATTAGATTTTCTAACGAAATTTTTATTAATATACATAGTAAAAAGGTTCCAAGATAGATCTCACAGAAAATTTATGTTTTATATTTTATTACAATAATAAAATTACAAAAAAAAGCTAAAAAATGCAATTTAGGTGTTTCTATGTTTTGTATCTGGCTTTTAAGAAGAAGATCTATAACATTATAAAAAAAAGAATCATGTATTAGATTCATTGAGAACATTCATATATTTTATATATTTGCAAAATATGTGTCTACCTCTGCCACCAAAAAGATTCATATTTATATCTAAAACACGTATAAACATATTTACCAATATAAGTTAATATATATCATCAAAATGTGTTCATATGCACAAGATTATAAAGTAAACATCCTATGATGAAATGAAAATGCATATTTGTATTATCTAACCGCTTTTAGTATAAAATCAGCAAAAAAAGCTCAAGCAAATCGACATTAAAGATATTTAAAAAAAAAGCGCAATCTAAAGAAAAAAAGCAATAGCACTTTTTTGTAATATTTTTTAATAGAAGTAATTTATAACAGCTTACATTCTATATATTAGATTTTATCAAGTTTTACGATGATATTATTTACACTTCAACACTACGCTACAGTGTAATATCAAAATTGATTTTGTTTTAAAATTGTATCTGCGTTGTCTTTCTTATATATGAATTTTTATGCATTTGAAAAATAGAAGCTCAATTTTTTCTAATGGCAATCTAGTTGTTTTATTTTTTTTTTCTATTCCACTGTTTATAAAAGCGATAATATTTTGGATGAGCAATGAATGATAGGTATACAAATTCAATATAATCGATATGAACAGTCAAAATTTATAACAAAATTATTAAATAAAAGTTATATGTAAAAATTTGATTTAAAGAAATTTTTTCAAAACTATATATAAAAGAAACTTTGTCATATATATTTCTATGCTTCTAATATATAGATTAGAAGTTTTCACACATAATATTATATTGTCTTTAAGGCTTAAAAATCTGTAAGCTCACTAGCAATTTGACAAAAATTTGATTTTTAGTGTTAATCTGTTTTAAGTTTTTTTTTGCTGCTTACAACTGTTTTGTTCTTATCGCCACGTTGTCAAAGTATTCAACAGCATTCTTAGATTCAATATTTTAAATGTCGACTATTCGAGTCTTATATCAAATTTGGAACTTATATTTATAAAATCATGTTTTCTCATTTCTGTTATGAATCACGCTCTTATTTTTTTTATATTCTCTTAATTTTAGAATAACATTTTATATATTTATAATATTCTATCGTTTTTAATTCGTATCCTATAATCGTAGAACTTATCATGTATTTACCATATGTTATATCGTCTTTGCATCACCCCCCAGATAACTTTACTCCTTCTATACTGTATTTGCTAGCTTCTTATGAATATTATTGTAAAATATGGTCTTTCAGATTAAACTGATGCTTCTTTCTACTTAAAAGAGCAGAATTAGAACTTAAGTGTGGTTAAACAGGTCGAATGCATTAGTTCTTACATACATACTAGTTAACCATTTATTTTTCCTATTTAAATTTAGACTATAATTGATTTTTTTCCTATCAATAGTATCTGAATTTAAATCTTAATAAAACACAAATCTTAAAGAAATTTGCATAAACATCATAGAAGTGCAGTTTATATATGATCTGCATTTTATTTTAGCAAAAAGATCTTCGCCATCAAAAATTTTATTTCTTAATATTTCGTCTAGTATTTTTGTTTTTTTTCTATCCGAAGGTTTTGTGAACATAATTATTATGGAACCTAAATCGAAGCTCTTTTTTAATGTTTCTATGTTTCAGGCTTTTTATCATTTATTAGTTTGCTTTATAGGTCTCAAAGTCATTACTTTGTTCTGATTTCATTTTACCTGGGTAAATTAAAATCATTTTTATGGATTTAGGGAAAAGAGTGTGGGTCCTTGTAAATGGCATTGTAGTATGTGGCCTAAGCCTCAACCAAAACGCAGCACCATTTTGTATGAATCTACTCAAATGATAAATACCGCATTTAGGCGGTCTATTGAAACTCTAATTTTAAACCATAACAATATTTACAAGCTAGGAATAAATAGGATTCTAGAGGTATGGCGCAAAAAAAATGACTCGTATTTTATTATAACTTACGCCGTTTGGCATGGATATCTTAGGGTGTGAATTTTTATTGGTAGGATATTATGCCTGCAACAAAGAGTGACAGTTTTGGTCCTCTTTATGATCATAAAGCTTTGTAAAACATGTTTCATCTAAATAAATCCAACTAGCTAAAGTAAATTCATAGTATCTAATGCAAGAGTCCATCTAATAATAAAATATGCTTAATAATTATAATATGGCTTCCTAAAAAGATAATAATTGTAAAATTATATATAAATTATAAATATAGGATAGAACTCTTAGATTAAACATTGACAATCCTAAATAATTTTTAAAAATGCAGATTACGAATATTTTATTGTCTTTAAATGTTCCCCTATCTAATTATATAACAAAAACAATTTTTTAGTCTTACTAACTTATTCTAAAGCGTTTTTTTAATTCTTTTATGATATTAAAATGTTTTGTCATTAATTTTCATGTTTTAGATCGCTTAACTTTAAGTTCTTTATATCATTAGATGATTTTTTGTTTTGAAATTGTCAAAAAATAATTATGATAATAATTTTTATTTGCCTGCTATTTGCGCCTGCATTCTTAAAAAAAGTTATGCAGAATTTATAAATTCATATACAAATGACAAATATGAATTTTTCTAAGTTTAGATACTTTTCAAAAAGCACTATTTTGCTTATAAAAATTTGCATATATCAAACAAGTGATGTATGCGAACATAAAAAACATATTTTTCACGCTAGTAAAATAAAATCAATTTTTTAAAAAATATCAGACTGTAATAAATGTTCTTGTTAAAGCTTAGTAAAGGAGCACTATTATGCAAATGATGCACTAATACGACTTAATATAACAAAAAATAATTCGGATGACCTATACAATAGTACTCCGCGCATTCATAAAGATGTCAAGCTTTCAATTAATATATATATCGACAAAAAAATAGAAAAAAGCATACAAATGTGATACTGCATTTCAGAAACGCATATAGTATGTTCTAAGCCTGAAATCTTAATTAAAAAAATAGAAAAAATATCTTAGTGTAACCTATTCCAGATCTTCTCAAAAAAATGGCGATCGAATATCATTCGTGAAAGTATATGAAATTTGTAAATGCCTAATCTGCCAATAATCGTATGAAAAAAATATTGTGCCAACCTAAAATGTGATTGAATTTTAAAATGGTTTTGACTTTGCGGAACTTTATGAATAATTCTTGTAGTGTCTGTATATTAGAAACCATCAGTTTAGAAGAGAAATATTTTTTTATCAGCATGCTAATATTTGAAAATTATTACAGCAAATAAATGAAAAATAAATTACTTGATGTAAATACATAGATAAATCCTATGTTAAGGTGTTGCATATTTCATTGATTACAATTTAAAAAGCTTTAAACAAGGTCAGAAAACAAGTTTATATATATTTCAATATAAATTGATATACAGAGCAACTAAAAAAGATGTAATTTCTCTTAAATTAATGTAAAAAAATTCTTTCAGGTCGAATAAAAATAAAATAAGTGACGAAATAATGATAATGGATATAAACTCGAACAGTAGAGATTATAATTATAAAACTGAAAAATTACATGCCATAAAAAATCCGAATAATAGTAAAACATGAACATCATATTAAAAGAAAAGTCTTTTAATAAAAATAATATACGTTTATATTTTCATTTTAGAAATATATATAAGTGAAATTTATACAAATGTTATAATAAAGGTAATGAATATACAATTATAACTTTATTATAATTATTAAAATATGGCATTGTAAATTATCAAGAATATAATATATTTTCTTACTTCTATTTTTATATAAACACAAGCTTAATTAATATAAAACAGGCATTTATATCACATTTTATTGCGATAAAAGATGCCAGTTCGTACGAAGTCATTATTGATTGATAAAATAGAATGTGTCTGATTGGATTTATATTTACCTCGACTAGAAGCTTTATGGTAACCACTATAAATACTTTGTTTCTATTTTCCCTCTGTTTATCGCATGTAAGAGTAAATTGAAATTCACATTAGTTAGTCTTTTATTATAAGTTAGAATACATAAAACAGCAAATAAATAGTATAAAGTTTTTTGAAACGACCGAAATAATTTTTACTGCTGTTACTGAATGCAAAATAGCATAATTTTTTTATATTACAAAGTATATATAAATGCATTAGTAGTTTTATAAATCAAACTATGCTTTAGATACTACGAATTAAGACCGTAGAACCTCGTTGCATATAGATATTTGTATAAAATCGTATTAGATTATAAGAAAGTAATCTCTTTATTATTGCACTAGGAAAAAAATAGCTAAAACTAAACACAGAAGTTTCTTTTTTGCTCTTAGTTTTTTTTCTTTTGCGGGTGATAAAAAGCTCGTCTTAAAGAATCAAAAAAGAACGAATACATTAGAAAAAATCTTTTAGCACTATTAAATGATTTTGTGTTCATAAAAAAGGAATTATGGAATTCTTAAGATTACTATTCAGTCATTCATACAAAGTTTAATATATCTTTAGCACATTAGATATGCATTTTCATGATTGTGCAATTTATTTTTAATTTCTTTTTTCGAATCTAAATATAATTTAATCATTTTGAATTTAATATATCTATTTTACAACCGATTGAATCTTATAACACGTTTACATAAAATTTTAAATTTTTAGAAAGTTACTGTTTTATATATCTATTTATATTATTTGTACTAGTACCTCACCTATTTCTACATGTTTATAATAGAGCAAACAAAATCCAAGACTTTTAAAATGTAATTTCTACTATTATAAGATTCATCTTGCATAAATTAGTTGGATTTCATAAAAATTCCCCCCGTATATGCTATTAATAAATATGCGAGAAATCTGATTCCGTAAATCAATATACTAACTTTGTTGCTTTAGTTTATAACATCATCTAATAAAAAATGTATGTTATACATGATTTTACACTAAAATACTCTACCTTGGAATATTTATTATCGTACTTAAACTTTGTTAGATTTATTCCGATTCCGTATTTTATTTAAATCAACTCACAACTACACATGTATTTAATATCATGATTTTTGGATTTTATTTTACATGTATTTATTTGTTAATATATATTTTATCTATTTAGACATATTCAGCCTATCGGGAATATTGCACAACTATTTAGTGCATCTTTTGGTACCTTCCCTTGTTTATCTTCAATCACTACTCTAATTTTTCAAATGAGATAAATTCAAGGGTTTTCCGAAGTGTGAGAGCTTGCATGTATGCTTCTACTTCGTCCGGGATTTATAGCCTCTTAACAAATTGTTTATTAATTTTTTCAACAAATCATCCCAAGTCATTACATACGTTATTATTAGTTTACATATGAAACATAACCAAGTTCATATGCCAAGATGTCATACTTCCTATATTTTTCATTCTCAACTTCAGTTAAGGTGTCAAAGCTAGTTTTATCTATTTCAATCAACGTAATAATTTTTCTTTTTTATCGTATAGAAATAACAGGTCTATTTTATTTATTAAAAAATGTGTTATTATTCTAGTATCAACCTTTTTTTATATATTTTTGTTTTCGCAAATCTCTTGTACTGAGTGAGTTCTGATCTTTTTTATTTTCTCATAGTTTTATCGTCTTGATAGGAGGAAATGAAGACATCTATATATTTCGTTGTACCTTCAAGTGTAATCATGCCCGGACATTTTCTCGAATTTCGTTGCAAGGTGGTCGATTGTTTTCATGGATTCGTTAAAATGTGGGCATTTTTATATCGCACCTAAAAAAATTCTGTCTTGAAAAAACAGAATTTTCCTTCTTCACATGGCTTAATGTTGCCGTATTATATCCATCTTGACGATCTAACAATAATAACCATATCATTATTCTTGGCTGCAAAAGGTTTTTAATTTAATGATTTTATATTTATTTTACAACACATACTTTCTATCTGCTTTTTCTCTAGTGTCTCGGAATCTGTATGGTACAAAAAGTTTCAAACTGTATTATTTATGCGTCTTCTCTTTTATACAATACCATCTTTTCGATTAGAAGATTACTGATTCTAAAAGAATCAAGTAAAGTTCTTTTGTGTAATATTTTTTTTTGGTATTTTTCAGTTATATTTCTTTTTTTTTGGTATTTACTGTATCCTTTTAAAATAATATTAAATAAAATCAACTGTATTATTTAATAAAACAAGAATATGGGGCATTAAATTTGTAACATACATATGAATAAAAGATTTGATGTTTTTCAAATTTATATTGTGCATCATTGGATGCATATTCGGCTTTTTTACGCTATTTATTTGTGTATTATATTCTGCCAGGGGACTTTCTTAACTTTTCCTTATTGTTTAATAAAAAATATAAGAAATTTGATTACTTTTATCGAAATTTTCTTATTTACACATATATAAACTCTCTATTCAAACAGTTTTACAATTGTTTTTTTACCGATGATTTGAGTAATTTTAGACTCTTATTTCTTTATATCGTCAGATGCATATGTTCAACTTTTATTGCGACAAAATTAAATATATCAGCATCTTATCATTTTATATTTTTGAAGATCATAAACCTCAATAATTTTGAAAGATAGAAGCTAAGAAAATATAATTTAATAAAAAATTAACTATCTCTAATTTATAAAGCAAGATATATATAATGCTGTATGTTAAAAAATGGAATCGTCTAGTGGCAAGATGTCATAGTACGTTCATAATAGATTTATAAATAGTATCTGAAAGCGTACGAACAAACAAATAATGGTATTGCAAAATATACTTGAATAAACAAGTCTTGAAAGTAGTAGATACACTGAGGAAGATTGTGCAGATGTTGTGACTAAAAGAGAAATTGCGCAATTTTTTTTTATGCCGAGAAATATAAAGTTTTGCTTGAACAAATTTGGATCGCTAAAATATATTTAAAACATAAATAAATCTTGAAATTGAAAATTTTTTATTTTTAGAGGCAATCAATATTCTAGTATTTATGGTGGAAAGTAACTATTTGATGTTCAAAATGAATGAAACTAAGGTATATAACCCGTAAAGAATAAAATTTTCACTATTTCAACATCTAAAGTTTAATTATTATTTGTATTGGTTATGAAATTTTGAAAAATGATTATAGGACCAAAAAGCAAAAAATTGTTATACAATTTTCACCTTTAAAACCTTTTAAGGTTTATTAACCTAAAATAAAATTGGGCATAAATTTTAGATAATATTTATGTTTTAACATCTGAATGAAGAATCGAAATGATATTGCATGGGATAATTTTATATATAAATGTGCTTCTAATTTATACTCATTTCTGGATTAGAATTAGGGGAATTGTATATCAAATAATAATAAATATGATTAAAGCCTAGGAAAATGTTACGGGCATCTAAATTCTTACGATTTTTATTAATAAACCCTTCAACTGGATTTTTAGTGGCAATGTATACTATAGTACTAAACTTCTAGCAAAACTCATCCTCTAGACATAAGTTGATTATCTTATGTATATTTTTGTGATTTCTCATATTCAAATTTTAAAAAATATAAAAGGATTTTTATTAATAAAAGCTAAATGCGCGAAAGTAGTTGGCTCATCACTGATATTAAGAATCTTTATAATGCAGTTTTGACATCTTCGTTGATTGTTCTATTTCGAATCTTTTTTTTTGGTGTCTTGCAGTGTTTGAGAGCTTGCATATTCGTCTCTACTTCAACAGGAATTAAAAATACCTTAAAATATTTTTGGTAATATCAAGTAAGCAAAAAACAAGCCAATTTGTTACATAAGAATCTTAAATGGGTATACATTCCTCATAGTATGCATAAAAAGATTTATATTTCAATTCTGTTAACAAAACTATTTAGTATTTCTGATCAAAAATACAAAAAAAAAACTTCGGTAAATAATAAATCAACAAGAAATATTATGTATGAAATTTGCTTATATTATATTTATGTGTATTTTGACTGTTTATTTATTTTTTCGTAAAATTTTACAGCAAATCAATATATTATTTCAAAACCATAAAAAAAATTTTAACCGAATTTTAAAGATATAATTAAGGAAATAATTTTATGTATTAAAAATTTTATATAATCTTTAGCAACTTTTGTTACCAGATTTTTAGAGACCATTAATTATTAATGACATAAACAAAAATTTAACCATGATTTATTTTTAAAATCAAAATATTAAAGATGCCAATTTTGTAATAATTATGTGGTTATATCAATTTAATTTGCTGTGCCGATCTTGTATTATTTTTTATTTTTGGGCCATAATTATAGTCTTAATTTTAGTTTTTGTTCTCAGGCACAGCTTGCTTGATTCTCTGTACGCACAGCGTATTTATACTTTTGGCTATCTTCTCCTCTCCAAAGTCCTCTTCAATACCCCTCCTTCTTTCGAGACTTATAAATTCAAGGGTTTATCTCAATCCCAAGGTTTGAATATATGCCTCAACCTGGTTCGTGACATATAGTACCTTCAGGTACCTTCTATGATATCTTTTCACCACACCGTCCCATGTTATAACATATGGGATATTATTTTTTTCTTGCATTTGTATATTAATGACAGTTCAAATGCTAGCAGGTCATATTTTCTCAATTTTTCGTTTTCAACTATGTTTATATTGTCAATACTTGTCACGCCAATTTCGATCAGAGTGATGCAGTTCTTCTTTTTGTCATATACAAAAATATCAGGTCTGTCGTTCGATAACTTGATGTCTGTTTTAATTCTTTCATCTACTTTAATCTCTGCGAATTCGTTTTCCATTGTTTCTTGTACAGAGTGTCTGCGGATTTTTTTGGATTTTTTGAAATTGTATTTTCTTGCCAACATAAGGTGAAGACATCTTACAATCTCGTTGTGTCTTCTTGTATAGTCATGACCAAGCATTTTTTTACATCTGCTTGCTAAGTGGTCGACAGTTTTTATTGAGTCGTTACAGTGCTGCTCCTTGATCTTTCGTAAAGAATACATTTCTATTCTGAATAAAGCAGATCTCGCTTCTTCTAATGGTCTGCGATTTCCATATTGTAACCACTTTGAGGATCCTAATATTTCAAGCGTTGGAATTTTATGAACATCGAAGAGTTTTTGATATAGTGTTTTTTGTTTTATTTTACACAATAAACCTTCTTTTTGTTTTAATTCAAGCGCAGAAAGATCTGGCAACGCGGCCATATTTTGTTCTGTGGAATCATTTATTACGGATAAGTGGGTTGCATTTACATTTTCAAACACAATATTGTGGCTTTTCTGGGGGATTTTCTTTTTTCTTGGTTTAGAGATTTTTATAGTTTGTAGAGTATTCTTTCGAATTTAAACTCAATATTTTCCTATCCACGTCCTAGTTCATTTTATTTAAGATATAATCTTTCTTTTTTAGATGGTTACAGATGTCTTACATTTTCTACTTGTATTTGCCTAATTTCATCGTCTAGCTTTCTAAAGTCTTCTGGTTCTAGCCTTAGTAAACCCACGTAGTAGTTTATCAGTATTATTGCATATTCATTTAATGCATTTATACTGTTTTTACCATTTAGTTTTGTTTTGCAAATGCTTTTAACTCTTTCTAGCATTTATTTTCTAATTTTATACATCGTTTCGGGTTGAGTTCTCGATTCGGAATCTTCCAGTATCCCGAGGTATTTATATCCACCATTTCCTTCTATTACCGTGGCAATATCATTGCAATTTATATTGTTAGTAGCAGATTTGGTCACTTCTATTTCTATTCCGATACATCTGAAGAATTTGGTTGCTTTATTCGACATAAGTTTTAAGTTACTTTCTTCTTTCGATAAAATCTTTAAATCGTCAATTAAAAGCAAATGATTAGTTGTAAATGCCTTCTTAGCAAGGTTAATGGATATTGTTGGAAACTTTTCATTTAATAGGCGGCTTAGCGGATCCATACAAAGAACAAACAGTAGTGGAGATAGACTTCCCCTTGTATAATCCCCTTTTCAATTTTTCTCACTAAAATTTCTTCGTTGTTTAATCTTTTGGGATAACATCCAGTTTTTTGTTAGTTTAGCTATAAAGGCAATCATCCATTCTTGTATGTTAAGATTTTTTAAGCAAGACAGAAGGTACTCGTGGTTGATTGAGTCAAATGCTTTTTTTATGTCGAACCATGGTACGTGTAATTCATTTTTGTGTTCACTGTTTATTGCAACGTTTATCATGGCTTGTTCTTTAGCTCCCTGTCTCTTCTGACCGTACAAAGTTGGTTTTCTGATAGTAGATTTCAGGATTCGACGTCTTTCTATAATATCATTGTGACAGCTTTAGTTGTCAATTTTTATGAAATTGACATGCATGTTATAGGTCTGAACTTCGATCCATTATAAACTTCTTGTTTGGGTATGAGGTATGTGATCCCAGAGTAGAACCAACTTTTTACCTTTTTGTTTTCAAAGCATATTGATTTTACTGTTTCATTTAATATTAGGTGCAAATTAAAGATTTTTTTGATGAAGAAGTTTTACATACCATCCCATCCAGCAGCTTTCCAGTTAGGCAGGTAGTTGATGACTCGAATAAATTCTGTTTCAGAGATAAAAACCATTTGTGGTGTGTTTTACAGCGTGTTTTTGCGCAGGTAAGTATCAAAGTTTAATATTTCCGTGCTTTTTGTCCACATATTTGACCAGAAATTCACAATATTTTCCTTATCTGCCTTAATCTCCGATTTTACCGTATCTGTCAATGCTCTATAAAATTGTCTTCTGTTGACTTCGATCTGGGTGTTTGTTTTTGTAAATTCTTTTCTTTTTTCATATTTCTCTATCTGTTTATAGATTTTCCTAGTTTATCGTTATTTTAAGTAATCACTTCAAGGACATCATTTTTTTTGTCAAGTATCTTATTATGTTGTCTCATGACTTTTCTTAGAAACCTTGTCTCACTTCCGGGAGTTTAACTGAGCTACTTACGTATGATTTGAGGGTTGTGTTAATTTCATCATACTTTTTTATTTTTATCTCCTTTATTAATACGTAGTTTAGTCCTTCCTGGGCAGATTTTGATGTTAATTCTTCGTAACTCTTTTGAACAGCTTGCAAGATATTTGCTATATCGCACATTTTCTGTGGGCGGTGGTTAGTGATATGCGCATAAACCGCTAAATTCAGACCTTCAATTATATCGCTTTTAACTTTAGTATATGGTATTTTTCTTGTTCTAGGGAGGTTTGTGATTTCCGTATTTTCTAAGTCCGTTAATACTCCAAGAAATGTTTTTTTTGGTTCTCTCGAGGTTGATGCAATGGTTAAGTGTTATATAGTCTTTCTCTTGATCGCTTCGTTTTCTTCTTTTCGTTTCTATTTCTTTGAACTTCCAGACTTGTCTTCATTTCCCATCCTTATCTTTTAGAACGTTTGATGATTTGGCTTTAATTTCAGTCATGCACATATCACAGTAAAAAAAATCATTGTGAATCTTTAGGAACTCTTGCCAGCCAGATCTCGGCATTCTTCCGAATCGTTTTAGGATCGAAGTATAAGCCTCTTGAATCCATTGCTCTTTCTCGGTGGTGTATTCTTGCAGATGGCTATGAGAGTAAGAAGAGCCGTGTTGTGAATGCGTGTCGGCGTGTGAGGTTCTGGTAAGTTTTCGGTTGAGATTATCGCTACAGGATCGGTTTTTGAATGTTCATCTTTGTAGTTCTCCTCTCCTGTTTTTTCTTTATCCCCCATTCCGATCTAGTAAATCTATATTTATTAATAATCCTCTAAAAGAAACGAGTAAGATAAAAAAACGAATTATCTCGCTTTTTTATTATAAATAAGCAGAATTAAAAGAATGCTTTAATAACTATTAACATTGATAAGATTGGCTGTTGTGTTTATTTATAATATAAGTATAAAAACCGGCCATAGAATTTAGAAAAACTCACAAACTGATAATTCGCGAAAAAAGATAGGATAAAGATAAAATATAGCAGAGGATAGAATGCTGAGTATTGATGAGGTTTTCTTCAAGGATTGATTACGGTGTATGTTTGTGTAAAATTCAAAACTAATTTAAAATGTACCGTTAAAGAATATAATAATAACCATGTGGTACACACGAGCTCTCGAAGATCTCAAAATAGGGGCTCCTTTTCAAAACAGTTTGAACCGGTGAAATAATTTTCCGGAAAAATAATAAATATAAATAAACTTGGAAAAAAGGAACGTATGCCCCCACACGACACGATTTTAAATGAATACTCTACGATTAACTTTTTTGATAAACTGCCGGCACACGGCAAACCATCTAATTTATTTACAAAATAATATGAAATATAATGCATTATATTTCTTGCTAAAAAAAATTGTTGCATATATTATTTTTTTAGAAAAAATATAATTATATCAATTGTATTTATTTAGACGTGTTCAGCCCATTGGGAATATTGCACGAGTCCTTGATGCATCTTTTGACACACCCCCTGATATATCTTTATCAAATGCTCTTGTTCTCTCAAATGAGATGATTCAGTGTCTTTCGAAGGTTGAGCATTCATGTATGCTTCTACTTTGTCAAGAACTTCTAAATCCATACATTGCAGCTTAAAATGAAATTTTATATAAACTCTTTATAGATTAAAAATACAAGAAAAATGTCATTTTGTTTTCTTACCATGAAAAACGATACTAGTTTGTCCTTGTAAAATATACATAGAATATATAACTTTAAAGTAGGAATTACTAGATTAGAAAGAATACAAGTCTTGATGCTTTATTGATTTTATTTTCGTATAAAGCTCTGCTTTCTTTTTTTTATAATAGTATTTGGTTACTACAAATTATTAAATTGTAACAACGCGTCATTACATGAAAAATTTTGGTTCAATTTGGACATTTAATCATATAAAGAATGCCAGTCTTAAAATAATATACGTTTTATAATTTAAAAACGCATTGGAATATTTAAATCGCGCTCACGGCCAAAGGTATAATATATATAGAAAATCCTAGCTTTTGTAATTAATCGTCTGATTTTGATGCTTCATATGATAATATATTACTTTTGCTGTTAGAGAAATGTTTAATGCGTATTTTTGAACAGAAAGTCATTTTGTTTTTAAAGACAGTTTATATCCCAAAATGAACTTCAATATCTAATATAGTAATGATGATAAATATATATGATGTTAATTTTGTCCAAGCCATGAATGATCTACCTCCATCATATTGCAAAGCCACGGGAAAACTACAAGAAAAATACCTGGGCAATCACAATCCACATTTAAATTGTCTTAACATCAATCCTAGCAGTAGTGTATCAATAGTTTCAAACTTCCCTATTGCAGAACCCGTAGTTAATCCACCATCGTTATTCACATTTGATCAACGCACACACTGCTTTGTGGTTACAGCTCAAAAGAGATGCTCAACAGTTTATGTGTTTTTTGTACTCATGGGCATTTTTATTGGACTCTAATACCTTTTCACAGTATTTTCTTTTGTTGTTTACTATAAGAAAAATTGTTATTATATGCTTTTTGTGGGTCGAAATAAAGCATTTTCATTCTGTTATTATATTTTAACAATCTTTATTGGATGTCTATTGTCTTCTCTCATGATTTTCTGGTCTCTTAGAATGTACGCTCGTTTGAAAATCCATTTAAACATCTTTGTGGGCCTTTTTTGGATATTTTGCGCTTATGGCTACACATCTCTAGTTAAAATATGCGTTGATTTTAAATTCGAAAATCACTAACTGATTTATGTTAAATAAATGACATTTTGATGCTTACTTATAAAGTGAAAAAATAATTCCTCTAATATCTTCTAAAAAAATATTTCACATCGATATAATTAGTATGTCATCGAAAACAAAATTTACATTTGTAACATATGCAAAAAAAACCTGGTTCGGTACATTATTTTAAAAAAATAAGGCAGGATTTAAATTTTTTTCAAATCCTTAATATTCTATTGTAAAACTTCTTCCTCATATTTTATACCAGCTTGAACTGAAATCGAACTTTATTTTTTCAATATTGGAATTTTAAGGCCTTTTTTTCATGTATAATAAAATAAAACTAAATGAATAGCCCCGACTTATTTGCGAAAGATAAAAATAGATGAATCATGATTTCAATCAGTAAAAAATACGTATATCTACAACTTGTGAATACAGTCAATGGTTTTTCTTTTGATAAAATCACTTCCATACTGGTAATTTTTATAATTTTATTAACTATATAAATATTAAACATCGTAAGATACATAACTCAATTTATAAGAACTAGTTTTTCCAGTTTATGTATATTTTTTTGTATAAACTTTTGATGCGGAAATCGACTTTCTGTCAAAAATAATTTTAATTCATCTAAATCATGAATCGGCTATATATAGCGGTTTTTTTGCTTTCATTTCTATTTAATATAGCAAAAATATCTATTTTAGAAAAATAATCATAATTTTGTTCTTCTTACTCATATTATCGATAATTGCTGTCGTATTTAAATATAGTATCCACCCGCGAGATCACGGACCAATCTATTAAACAGTATCTAAATGACAATCATGACTTAAATTATTCAAATGTATAACAAATCAATTCTATATTCAAAATAGCTCGCAAAATATTAAATAGTATTTTAATTTTATAAACACATAAACATTCACTCTTTATAATTAAATTCAACATGGTAAATGTTCAGAAATTTTTAAATTAAATATTGAGTATATTTAACATGATCTATAACTTGTGCAGAAATAAAGATTTAGTTTGTCAATATAAGGACAAAATACGTATAACTCGTATAGAAAATTATTCAGTTATACTAAATGATCTTCAATAGGGTATGTGTTCAAAGTGTACAATTATCGTTCTAGTATCCTTTTTGCATAATTAATTTGCAATTGTAGACCAATAAAATAATCCGTATATAAATTTTTTCACATATACCACAATGAAAATTATAGCCATTCCTACCAGTTTCATTTATACACCAGTAAAGAAATTATTCCAAAATTTAATTTTTAAGCATCTTTTTTTGGTTGAACTGAAACAATTTTTTCTGTTATAGTTACTATAAATTCGAAAAATGAAAAAGTTGTGTTATGATTGAATATCAGATGTCTTTCTTTTTTTATTTAAGAATCCGCATTCGATAAATTAACGAAAATATAGCCAGTAATAAAAATTTAATCTTCTGCTATATAATAAATTTTGCATGTAAATTCTAAAATAAATATGTTTAAATACATTTCAATGTACATAAGCACAAAATACATAATATATAATGTACAAAAAATAAAAAGTTATATAAGATAAGAATCTAGTTAATAGTATAAATATTTCCATTAATGCATTCTTGCTGTTTGTGTTAATTATACAATAAGGGTATACGTAATTTGTTTTCTTGCTTCAAAATTAGATATTTTTATTCAAGTATAAGTTTATGCTGTAAAGTTAGCTTTCTATGTGTATATGGTTATTCGATGTCCTATTTTTGACTTTTAACTTTTACAAAAGTAAATGCGGTTTTAAGCTAATAAATTCATTTAGAGGTTTTTGTGTAAAAAAAAAATATATCATATCTGTTTTATATGATATTAAAAAATATGTCTACTTATATACATGTTTTGCGAGTTTAATTGCGGTAAAAAACATTATAAAACAAAAAAGACCAAGAACATACGCGGAAAATAAAAAAAAATCATCTTTTAGCTTATTAAGTTCATACTTTTTATTCATATTTCTTTTTTCGTATTTTTTTTTAATTTTTTACTATTTAATCAATTGGTTTTATACTTTATCTTAAAAACATATTTTTTTAGAAACTAATACCGCCTACTAATATAATCATAATTTTAAAGCCCGAAAATAAGTAAAATAGCATTAAAAACAGTTCTTAGGAGTATTCTAGGCATAAAGAAAGAATGACAGAGTGGAGGAGAAATCGTAAAGGGATAATGAAATGGCTTGGTAAACGAATCAAGTTATGCTTTAAGATGTTAACGTATATTAAAGTGCAGAAAAAACGTAAACTTTGTATAATTACGTCCTTTACCTATAAATCATATGATTGAAAAATTAAATTATTGGCTTTAAATTAAAAGAATATAAAAAAATGGATTTTATATGACTATTTGGATTTGAATATTTAGAACATGCGCTGTTATGCATAACATGCAATTAATTTTCCAGAAACACAAATATATTACTTATGTTAGAAAACTTTTTTAAATCTTTCGGAATTTTAGATGCTTGTTTGAGTGTACAATTATCTTTCGAGGCGAGTTTTTAAATAAATTATAAGTAATATAATAATCCGAGCATATGAGAATTTCTTTTAGAAATATTTTCACCAGATGCATTTTCAGTTCAAATTCGCGCTTACTTCAAAAACATTTGATCTCAATTAAACAGCGATAATATGTATCCCAAACATTAAAAAAGGTAAGTACATATTTATTAAATTGAAAGAAGTGGCTTTGAATCAACTTTTTCTCATACTATGAATATTTTCTATTAGAATAGTTAATTTTTTTACGAAATTTACGCATTGGGGTTCCTCTTATCCGTTAAAACGTGTAAAATAAAAATCTCCATACTTCTTTTTAAGAGCCAATTTAGGTACACATTTGTATTATAGACTTATATGTCAGAATTCCTGCATTTAAAACTGCAGGCATAGAATATAATGCATTTCTGTTTTTTATATAGTAAAACTCATGTTGAAAAGATCTGTAAGTTATTTTATAATATATAAAAATAATCCGAATCAATAAAATTTGGTTTTTACAAAAAAATGGGATACAGCTATTTCTTTTGTACTTCGGTATAAATGTGGGCATATTACACGGCTGGATCAACAATATGCACCATTTTATAAAATTGGTATTTTTGCGATGCCCTTAGTAAGATTCACACCAAAGTCAGTAATTAAATTCATTTGATACACAATAGACTCTTTTTTTATTTTAAAAGAAGCCGCAATTTCTACATTAATATATTTACTAAAATAAGAGAAATAACTGGAAACTAATTTGTTTTCTGAATTGTTAAAATATCAAAAATTCCAAATCTTTATGTTTATTAGTGTTCATGAAATATGATTTCATATCCTTTATAAATCATACAAAGCTATTTAAAAAATGGTAATTTATTTCAACCCGTGTTTTTTCTATAAAAAATGGTGATTAATAAATAATTTCAAATAAAATGTGTCAAAAAAGGTTAAATCAATTGCTCAAATTTATTTTTTGTGTATTAAAACAGTAAATTTCGAAAAAAAAATGTTTTTTCTTCTTTCGGTCGTGTGTTTATTTTAGAATTCCTTATTTAGTTTATATTTAAAAATTAGTATAAATTAGTTTTAATCATGTATGCTTGAAAATTTTGTTTTTTCTGATGCATGCATTTGTGTTATATGTATTAATTGTTCTTTATACTATATTTAAGAATAAAATTAACTGAAAATATTTTTTATTCATGGATTGGTTTCTTTAAATGAATTTCATATATTAAGACGTAGTCAGCCTTTAAGGGAATGATGTACAATTTCTTAATAAATCTTTTTGCATCTTACCTGTCAATCTTCATCTACTGCTCTTCTTATCTAAAACGAGATGATTTCAGTGTCTTAAAAATCACGGAAAATTTTTAATTATTGAAAAAATTTAGTGCATGGTAAACTATACAATGGAATTTTATCATGTAAATCGCAAATTTAAAATCCTTATTTATGAATGCACTATAATATATAAGTAAAGTATTAAAAGAAAATTATGCCTGAAAATAAGAAAATTTATTTATTTTATTCTTTTAATTGTGTAAAAAATAAATATAATTTACTTTTTATATATTTTTTATGGTTTTTATAACTTAGAGCTTATTTATTATCATCGTGCATATATATTGCTATATTTTATGTAAATAGTGATATAAGACTATGTTATAGTTAATAATTTATATCTTATATTGGAATAGCTAAGATATTACAAACAAAATAAATATATAAAGACTTATTGCTTGATTTTACAATATGAATCGCACATTTATGGTTATTCTAAAGCCGCGATAGAAATTATTCATAAAGTTTTAGGCATGGAAAAGAAATTAATATGGTTAAAAAGCCCAGATACATATGTTAAAATAGGAAAGAGCCCAATATTGGAGAACATAGCACAATAGATTATAATCAATCATATAAAATTGAAGATATTGGTTTCGAATACATTACGTATATAAGAGTATATAAGGCATATAATAGTATACCGTTACTCGGTTAAACAATCAATTACCAAAATAAAATTTTCAAGTATAAATTTTTATACTCAAAAAAATCTAAAGAAAAAGCCTAAAATTATTTATAACTCAGATTTTATTGTGATAAAAGGCCAAAATTATGTTTAAATATAATGTTAGAATAAGAAAAATAACAAGATCAAGCCATAATTCTATGATTTCGATTATTATATTGAAAATTAAAACCCATTGAGCTGATTGTCTCAAAATATAATACCAAATTACGTGCTTGCTACTTTGTAAATATAATTATGTACGCACGAGGCTAACTGAAAAGATTTGACTGCGCCTTTAAGTAACTAGTTTAGGAAATCATACGCATCCTATCAATTTTTTTGTTAATATATTTGAATAGGGTAATCTTGTAGAGTTACAACAGAGCCACATTTAATTGTATTTTACAATATCATGGTAGGTTAAAAATATCCATAGGTTTTTTACCATGTTTTTAACAGTTTCATGTCATTCATCTATAATTTTATATTTGAATACTGCCATCATATGTCGATAAAAAATGCCTTCAATCATTTATTATCAAATTCTACTTCAAATACTCTAAAACTAACCCACAAACAAAGCTGAATTGCAGTTAAATTTACAAAAAAAGCTGCATTTTAAAACTAAATTTAAATATTTCATTTATCTTTTAAATATAAAGGATTTTAGCATTTAAACATATTTGTTAATATCCTGAGGGCTAATGTATAGGAAGCAAACAATATAACATTTAAATTTCGTGAGAAAAAAATTTACCTAGTTATGATACTGCTATATAAATATTAATAACGTGCTTAAAAAAATATAAAGGTATATCAAACCTCCCTTATATTATAAAAAAGAACATATAAAAACATTTTTTTCTTAAACACGGACTTCCATAACTAGAAAATATACAAAGTATATCTTTAGGCGTTTGCAAGAAACTTAAAAATTGTAATTTTTTTCTGGAATTATTTAAAATTATGATCATTTGATAAAGAAAAGTAATATTGATAAAACTATTTTTATATAGCATATAGGCCTAAATATTGTAATCAAGAAAATTTATGGGGTTCAAAAATGACATTTTTGCAATGAAATCTTGCGAAAATATGTATTGTATATGTTTACACAAAGAAGATATAAATAAATGATCTTAACGTAAAAAAAAATAAATTATTGCACGAAGGAAGTGTTTTTTGCCTAAAAATGCCTAGGTTACAAAAATACTTAAATAAATTTAAGTATTTACTATTTTTAGGACACATTTTAAATATATTTAAGTGTATGCAGTTATAAAAGTATACATACATATAGAAGTTTTGGAAGCTGAACATCATGATAATTTTTTCTTAAATCATACATTTTGTACAAATTCAGTCTTTTTATATGCATTTTATCGATAGAAAAAAAATCTTTTTCTATTTTGAAAATTTTAATAACTGGTATTTCATTCTATTTGTGCTTGCGACGTATTGTAGCGCACTTTCATAAAAAAAAATTGAATGATAAATTTATAGGTTATACTTATTAAATTATGCGAACGCATTTTGAAATTATAAAAGTAATTTTATATAAAATGATACTGCCTCTTAGGCTTATGCATTTATACGGCATAATGAACGATTTATCATGATAAAAAAATATCGATATCCCTAATGGTTTTTTTGAATAAAATATATATAATTACCTATATAAATCAATGGAATCTAGAAACATGAAAATTGGCATACGCTTTAATCTAAATCACATTTTTAACGCGATGATGAAACGTTTACTGTGAAATTATCATATTTAATGACATTTTTTGTGTTTTTGGTTTTTTGCATTATTATAATGAATTTGAAGCCTTTTATGAACAAAATTGTATTATAAGCACAATTATATTAATATTTAATGGGTCTAAAAAATATTCATGATAAGTAATATATCCCTAGTCTGGGAAAATATTATAAATTCTGTCTATAAGAATTAAAGTCTAGTATAAATAATATCTGCAAAATTTGTTCAAAAAATTGTAAGTCGCTGTGTTTGTTTGTATTCATAGTGTAATATCTACAAATGTAATTGAAAAAAAAACTCATATTATTTTTATATTTAAAACGCTTTCTAAAGCCAGTAACTGTTTATTATGTATATGGTATTATCAAAAAATATAACCTCGATAAATACCTCAACGAGAGTTTAATGTATACAATAAATAAAAAAATATTATCGATTTAATATTTTCTTTTTACTTTGATAAAAATAAATGCTAAATCTCGTTATTATATGCTTTATGTATAAATTTTATACATAAACAATGCATATTTTATTACTTTATATACACAGCAAAGATTATTTTTGATTCTTATGGTAAAGACTCCATCAACACACAAAGTTGTGCCGGACTATATTTTGCGTATACATCATGTCTTTATTTTTCCGGTGACTATTTTTTAATTTTTTGGTGCCTTATACAATGTATATAAAAGCGGTCATAATATACAATGCATAAATTTTCATAATTTTGTTTATAATTTTGTGATATTTTTTGGGCTGTAATTTAAATCTAATTTACTGGTAATAGCAAATCAAGAAGAAATATTTTTTTTAGTTTATCCTTTACGTTTTCATTCAAAAATAAATAAAAAAAATGATGCACGCCATTTAACAGTAACTGTGAAAGCATTAAAGTTACGACAGATGTTAAAAAAATTATAAAATAAATTACTCCTTAATTTTTATCTTTTACCACCTTTATAGTTTTACTCTGCTATTTATTTGGAACTTAGTATTGATCAGAAATAATGTTCTTTTTTCCTTCAAGGTCTCATTTTTTTTGCAAAGTTTACTTCATATAAAATTTAAACAATAATATCAGACATAAATATTTTTTCGTACGGGATTATTATAAAAATTTTCATTAAAATTTATCTATTTATACAGAGTATTTTCAGCAGTAGTACTTTTTATTTACAATACTTCATGACTTTTTTTGCAATTTCAAGAACATCTTTAGCTGAAAAATCTTTTTTTATACAAAGCCTTATTGCTGGAATCGGGTTTTCGATAACACCAACCCTTACTCCTTCCTTTTCAAGTGAGCGTTTGATCTTTCTTATGTTCACTATTTCAACTAATTGTTCTTCTAAAATAGATTCCGTCTCGCACATACACATTTTGCTTGCTATAACTATCATTGGTGAATCGCTATGTGACGTAATTATATAATTTTTAGATTCAAATTTTTCGATGAAAATAGTAGCTAACCGCGTTATATCTTCCATGTTTATGTCTATACTCAAATTACACATAGCATTTTTGGCCAAGTATCCAGGCATGGAGGCTGAAAAACAATAACTCGGTGCGGAAAGTCTTTGGTAGTCCGTTGTAAAAACCGTTCCTGCTGCAAATCCTCCGCTACCACTATATAAATGGGCAAGAGATCCGATAATTACATCAATTTCGTAAACTGATGTTTTGAAATATTCGGATATCCCACCTCTTCCTAGCATCGGTATGCTTAATGATTCATCAACAATTAACCTTAGCTTATATTTGTTCTTCAATGAAATTAATTTCGGTAGGTCTATTATATCTCCTGTATTTTTGAATAGACCTTCAGTAATTATAAAATTTCTTTTGCCTTTTTCATAAAAGCGATTTATCTTGGCTTCGAGATCTTCTAAATTTGTCCACGAAATAGATGATCCTTTTGTAATTCCCACAGCTCTAAGAATTGCTTCATTGCAAAATTGATTATAAAAAACAATATCATAATGCTTACAAAAACACGTGATTACAGAATTAATACATGTGAAGTTGTTGGAATACAATATAGAGCTTTCGACACCAATAACATCCGCAATTGTTCTTTCGAGTTCAAGATGAAGATCTAAAGTTCCATAAAACCCAGGTGGTCCACAAGTTCCTATTCCATATTTTTTTATTACATCAACTATTTCATCTTTGTTTTTAAAACGTAGATCAAATAAATCATAATCTGCACACTCAAATTTAATAGTATATTTTCTTCTTTTTTCGGAACCATATGCTGATGTAAAGAAACAAGGCATGGTTTGCAAATTTTCGATTGGAAATTTTTCATCAACAATATCCTCTGGCCTGAAATCCTCAATGAGCTGATCTTTTGTTTTTTCGTCAAGAAAAATTTCGTACCGCCTTGATTTATATCCATATTTAAACAATATATATAATATCAGTGCTTCTGCTATGTATCTAGTTATGGGAATTAAGAGATCTTTGTTTTCTATAATTGTATATAGCATACTTCATTTTTTAGCAAAAAATGTTTTGTGTCAAAGATGTTCTAAGAACAATCAATCAAATTATTACATAATTATAAAAATGAATACACAGAAACAAAAAGTGAAAATATTATAGAATTGATAAATATATAGTTTTCTTTGAAATCACAAAAAAATAACAAGAAATAGAAAAACAAATCATGAATTTTAATCATAAAAACCTATTTATTATCGTTAAATTTGTAATTTGTTTATATACAAACTGCAAGAGATAAGCTTATCTGTATAGTTGTGATGTAACAGCATAAATTACACATGAAAATTGTCGAAAATAAGCCTTGAACAATAATCTTATGCCACAATGAAAACAGTATAGACAGAATAAATTTCATTCATCTCATTCAAAATATAAAATGTAAATAAATTTAAAATTTAAACTTTAAATATATCTCCAAAATTATATCTCTTAATTGATAAAATGTCTATTGTTCAAGCTAGTGAAAAAAAATACATTTTAAATATAACAAACATTGATTTTATTGGTTTAAAATATGTTAAAGGATAGAAAAATATTGTGATTAATAATTAAAAATCAAAAACCGATATTATTTTTTATCATTTAACATAAAAAAACACTTCTCGTATGTATATCATCTATTAAAGATGTACATAATATGCGATATATTCATCATATGTTGATCATTTTATCTGCAAAACTATATTTTTTTGTATAAGTTTTCTTGTTTTTTGTGTATATCTAAATTTAGATGGTTTAAATAATATCCGTATCATGGTTTTTGTTTTTGTGCATAATAAATGCATATTAAAATTATTTTTTTCATGCACTATGAAAATTTTAGACTAATTGTATCATTTATTCCCATAATTCGTCTATTTCAAACAATTTTTTTATATAAATTATCAGGAAATATATATGCTTGACTTGTTGTTTTCATCTAAAAGTATGACATTTGCCTCATAGAAAAGACTTTGCAGCAGATGGTTTATTAGATTCAAACATAATATCTAAATTATAATATAATCAAAATAAATAAAATTCCAACGAAGCTTAAATAGCTCTTAATATCGTGAAAAATGTATTTTATTATGATTTTTTTATTTGACTAATAATAATCTAAAAAGAATCCTAAGAAACATATAAATTATTTTAATATCGCTTCTAAAAAACTTACAAGCTTATTTTCATTTATAATTGCTAAATTTTTGCATAAGATAAGCAGAATTTCGTTTTATTTGCAAATTAAAGATTAAAATAATTTTATTGATTATAAAAATTGACAGTTTAACGTTGATTTAATTCTATTAAATGCAATATTAAGTAAATTAAAAAATAAACGGACAAAAATTAGAATATGTTTACAATTTACATTAGGTTATAGCTAGCAGTAATGATTAATTGTCTTAAAAAGATACACATAACATTACTTTATTATAAAAAATATATTATAACATGCAAAAAAACTGTATTAAAGTACCTTTTCGTGTTTATTGTAATATCGATTTATTAATAAAAAATTATTTTTTATAATCATAGAATTGTATATATAAGGATTATCTCTTTTAAACGCTTATAAGTCACAATGTATCATCATTGTATTATTGTCCCAAAAATAGATTTTAATATGCATAGAAATAAAAATAGATCTTAAACATTTTGGATATCAATCATTATGAAATTTATGTTTTATATTTCTTGATTTATGAGATTATTTAAGCAAAAGGATTTTTTCATTTAATAAAAAAAAGAGATTTCATGCTATGAAAAACATACTGAACTACCTTGTTAGTTTATTTCTAGTTTTTTACTTGCAGCTTGCCTTTTTTAATAATTTTTAATCAGAAAAAGTGATGGCAAGACATGAAGAACATAATAGATAAACATTATAACATAAACCGCAGCAGAAAAAAATGATTTTATATAGTTTTTTTGCTTCTCGTGTATTTATACAATCTTGCAAAAAATATCAGATGTAGAAGGATGAATTTTTTTCAAGTAGGTGAGTTTCAATTGAGAAATAAATATACATTTCCAAATAATAAGGGTTTTTTTTATTTTACTATCAAATGTTCTAATAAATATTATGCTTAATAATCAGTAAACTTGATATTTGAATCTAGCAATCTTATGAATAAAAAGCCATATTAAAAAAATTAGATTGAATGTGTGAAAATAGTTGTTACATTGGATAATAATAAAAAATTAATTTGAACGTTTTTTACATTGATTTTCATAAAGATAAAATATTTCCCCCTAAGTGAAAATTCGATGTTTCCCCCACCCTCCGAGATTAAAACCAAAAAAAATTAATGGCATATAATCAGTGCTAAATTTATAAATGTCTATAAATTGTCCGTAATTAGAGCTAAATATACAGCGACTGTATATAATATAAACAGATTTTGATCACAATATTAATATTTTGAATTATAAAATTTGGTTAAAATATAGGTTCAATGTAGCAATCTTTATCAATGAATGTGTATATATGAATATATAAATCACTAGAATATATATTTAGAACCTAAAGATTTATTTTTAAAAAAGAAAAACGCATGAGTTTGTTACATAAATTAGGCGTGATAATGATTTATGCTTTGTTTAAAACCTCGTTACTTGATAAATGAAGTAACTCAGATCCGTTAAAATACGATTCGAAGGATATTGATTTTCTTATTATAGAAAAGTACAAGAAAAATTTTATAAAAATTATTATGTAAATTGGGATAAATGATCCGTTCTAATTAAATTATACTTAATCTTAATTACACATTAAATCGTCTAAAATAGCCTAGAAAATGGAACTAATATAATTGTATCGTAGAAATGCGTGAGCACATTACCAATTTTTTGACAAAAAGCAACAACCATAGTATAATTGCGTGCTCGTAAATTATGTCATATATAATTATGATTTACATAGAATACACTATTTATTAAAAATATTATATTATAATCATATAACTGTATGTCATAAAATCATCTTGGTATCTGGGCTAGCAATAATAATTAAACAGGCTTTTTTAATCTTTAAAACTAATTAAAGCGCAGATAGAATAAAAATATAAATAAGGAGATGTGCTTTCGTATATATATGGTTTTTACAATAATAAACGTCATAATATACTATTACGCTATCTTTATTAGCTTAAAATGTTGAAATATTTTATTTTGTTAATAATTTAAGTGAATTTACTAAATTTTGAATAAAAAAAATCGTTTATCCACATTTATTTGTTTTTGTGTGATTTTTAGAAGAAATACTAGCAAAGAAATTTTTTTTTGCGGTCAAGATATAGAATAAAGGTAATATAACGTATCATTTCTTAAAAAATATATCTTGGTTAGACTGTGTACACGTTATAAGATTATGTTAAAATGATTTAAACTCTCTATTTCAACGATGAAGTCGTCAAAAATGTAACTGGCGTGCTCACTGCCTCTATTTAATGCAATTATGTGCGGCATGAAATATTACTAGCCAAAAGATAATGGGTTATTCAAGATTAGATTATATTTTATTTAAGCAATTATTTGGTAGAATATTTAAAGTTGAACTAGATGACTAATTATAAATAATCAAATTATATTGTACTGATTTTATATTTATTTTTTGTGTGTTATGGGGTTTTTATGGTTATTTAGTGTATTTTTCTACCAATATTAATTATTTTAAGAATTTTCGAAAAGAAGTTAAGCATATATCTCACCCCAAAAGGTAGTTTTATCCAATATCAATGTAAAAACAGCCAGAAAGTCGTTCCTTTTATTTATAAATTTCTTTATTATAAATATCAAAAACTCCAAAAAAGTGTTCAAAAGAATACAGAAACAAGATTTGCTTTACATTTAATAAATTTGTTCGACTTAGAACTTTTTACTTTCACTGTAGTAAATTAATAATATCTTAATTGAATTAAAAATGACAAAAGCATGTTTTTGTTTTTAAGATGATAAAGGTTTCGTTTTTTTTCATTTTAAATATGCAGAGATGTACTAATTATAAATTTAAGCTAGTATCATATTTTAATTTCATATAAAATTTGCGGTATTTTGACTTCAAAAATTATGAGCATAAATTCTAATTTATCTATAACTTATTTTTTAATATATAATATATTAGTATTTATAGCTTTTTTTCTACTTTAATTCTATAAATATGCAATGGTGAAAATTTATTGTAGTTGATAAATCTTTTTTATACAATACTGAATCATACGATGGTCAAAACATTTGATTTAAATATGAATATCTTAGGAAAGCATATTTTTTTTTACATTTGCATGCAATAAAAAGGTTTTAATTTCTAGAAAATATTTTTTATGCGTTTCTATATATTTATCTAAGACGAATATTTGTTAAAATATTGATTTAATAATTTTAAATGATTTATTTACAGTAAAGAATAAATCTTTGGCAAACTAAAATTCTTGTGCATTTTATAAGAATTTTTAGGATTTTTGCGGCTGATTTGAATTCTATGCTTTTATTTATATTTAGATACTTTAGTATTTATATTTTAATAGGAATTATAAATATAAATTTGCAAGGCCACGGGTAATGGCATTATTCCGAAAATTTAAGGCTGCTACAAATTTCGATAAAAACTGCTTGCAATATAATCGATCTCAACGAAATAGAAAGAATGTACATAAGATATTTGTAAAAAATATATTTAATGACAAAATCACGTAAATGCGATGCTTTTTTATGTAGTTTATGAAATTTATCACGAATTGATCTTAAAATGTCATATAAGAACCGATATATACTCTAAATAACATCCTGTGTTTTCATCAAAAAGAAAAAATGATTTACTGCGCATTAACCCATGATGTTTGATATAAAATATATTTTGTCAATATTATTAAATGTGAAATATGAAATTACAAAAACATTTTTTTAATCTATAGTCGTGCTTTGTCAAAAAAAAAAGACTCTATTGAATAGATTGTACACTGCCATCAATAAAACACATAAAGAAAGTAAATTTCATGGAATTGGTAGATCTTAATTAAAATAAAAAGCAAAACAAAACTATGTTTTATCTTAGCACCATTGTTTACATAGTTAAAGAATATTAAATCTGATTTTTGTGCTGGAAAAATAGTTTGTGTTTTAACATAAAATGGCACAGCAAAAATAATTCACTACCATATTAAAATGCCAAATTTTTTAGGAAATTGCACAAAAAGATTTATAAACGACATTTAATGCGTTATCTATATTTAATGACTAATATTTCGTGTGGTTAGTCTATTTGATAACAGCCCCTATATTTTAATTATGATGTAAAAACCATGTATTTATATATATACATGCTATTAGCATTTCAATAAAAAAGTAAAATGAAATTACATATTCTAGATCAAATGTATAATTACTATTTATATTTTTGCTGTTTTATTCTAATTTGAATATTGTAATTATAATAGTATCTCGTGTCGGGAACTTTAATCCTAATCTGTGTCTTATATATATTATCAAAAAACATAAGTCTTTTTTATATTTATTGTACATGCATAATTGTTTCGAAGCAGGACTATCATAGTGCTTTTGTCTGTGTGACTAGTTTATGACAAAAATATGTATTAATAATAAATTAAACTAATAGGAATATAAAACTCCAAAACATTCGCCAAAAATGTACCTGATATTATGAATAAAGGCTAATTTATCAAATTATTTTTCACCTTAAAATTAAAAAGGCAATCCTATATGGAATATTTAAAATCAAAAAATTAAATTTTTGTTTGTATCTTTTTGAGATTAAAATAAAATATTCAAACTATAATATGGATTTTATATTTCTTTATTTCATCCTTTTATAAATATAGACAAAAAATCCCATAATATCAATAAATTAAATATGGTAAACGAATCTTAGATTTTGAATCATACATATATCAAACATAATCTTAAACAGATATAATCAAGGCTTGAAATCTATTAAAAAATTCCTTTGACATGACAAACATCTATACTTCTGGCAATTGGGAGAAAACCCATACTTATAAACGTCTAGAAAATTTTAACAGCTTAATTTGAAGTTATTTTAGTGTAATGTGCAACGATTAAGAATTTCTTTATTTTTTTTGGTTTAAAATATACAAAATTTTATGTGACATAACATCTTTAAATAAAATTTAGTTGTAGATAACTCTTTACAAAGCAAAAAAAACTTAGACTTCTACATCACTAACTTCAAAAGAAATATTTTGAAAACCTTTATTTTTTTGTTTATTTTTTTTTATTTATTTACTAAGACATATTAATGCATCTTTTTGCAACAATTTTATGTTATTTATATTTCTCATGTTATAATTATTATCAGCTTAGGCTAAATCCATTTACTTTTTATCATTTCCGACTTCCGATTTTTGTGCAAGTTAATAAACAAAAAAAGCCCTATTCTTATTTTGTTGATAATTTAGTAATAATCGTTATTTATTTTAAGTTGGGAAATACAAAAATATATTTGATTAAGAGTATGAGGAACTAAGTAGAATGAAAAGTTCAGACACAATTGAGTTGCTTGAGAGTGTTTGCATTTGAAATATATAGAATGCTTAAAGAATACCAGATATTTATATAAAAAATATTGTATAATGTGCACTAGTTTTTTGTCATTGTTTAGATTAAATAACCCATAACTAGTTTTTTTATTTAATCAAATAATCTTCTAAGTTGTTCTATTATCGTTAAATACACGTATAATTGAATTAAATATTATTTTAAACTACTTTACCTTTACCCCTACATTCTAATATATTCATTGCCTTTTTTGTTTTAATTTTTCTTTTTCATTGTATAATTGATTTTTTTCTCAATTATACTAGTTTGCGAATAGTATAGCTTATGATTTATTCATATAAATAAAAGCGATTATATGATCATAAAGTATAATTGAATCATCAAGATACATTCATTTTTTTTTGCTAATTGTGAAATTTTATAGAATTTTTAAAGTTATTATTATTTTCATATAAAAAATTCAATTATACATAAAAAACAAATGAATAAATAAGCATATATGGCCTGCAAAGAAGTTTAATAAAAATAGTTCTTTGCACTCAAATGTGTATATTATTAATAAAAAAACCTTATTTTAATACAATAAATCTAATACTATATTTATGGAAAGCTAACTAAATAATAATAAATAAACGAATTGAATGTTCTACATTTCATCTATTTTATAGTTAGATAATTTGAACCTTATATTTCATATTGGTTAATAATAATGATTCCCTTTGATAATTTCTGTCTATAAAACTCACTTATTGTAGTTACTACATATGTTAATGCTATATTAGATCCATATATTTATATATAGTAAGTCTTTGAAATTTTGGATTTCTGGATGAAATCATTTCTAGGCAATGAAAATAAAAGATATTTATTTACTAAATAACCAATTATAAATAGTTTATATGAATTTTTCTTGTATGATTTTTATTATATGATTTTAAATATTTTATATAAGTTAGGTCATTGTTAATAAAGATAATTTAATTTTCATGGTAAATTATTTTTAAAAAACAAAATTACCAATAATGAGTAAAAAATTACCAAAACCGGGTAAATTATACAAAAATTTTATATAATATAAAATTTATCGGTTATTTTAGACTATTAAACTATCAAAGGAAGGTATTTGTTAATCTTTCGAGAAAAAATAAATTCTAAAATTCATATCTTAAAAGAATTATCTATTACAAAAACTGTAGAAAAAATGTATTTATTCAGAAATATATGCATTCTGTTATCATATTTGCCTCTTTTCTTAAGAATGCTGCCAATATTTCCCTTTTTTTTTAATTCACGCAAATTCATTGATAAAGCCACATATTCCTTATTTAAAATAGGCTATTTTAAATGACTGTATTTTAGAATTTGGCTATGATTTTTCTATTTTGTTGGGTTTTTTTTCATTCTTCGTTTTAGAAGTCATTATTGTGATTTCAACCCGATAAATATCGAGAATTTATATAAAGCGCCTGAACATAAATATAAAGCACATATACTTTAAATTTTCAGTATTTATTTGTACATTGTATATTTTTTTTGTATAATACTTATTTTTTAGAATAGCTCTATCAAGCATTTTTGTTCATTTTAAAATACATTTTTTTTAATACACTGAAATCTCGTAATTTAATATAATAAAAATATATATTTGTTATTATCATCTTAACTCTGTATATATCAGTTTCATGAATCTTAAAATCCAGAGAATGGCGGCCTATATTTCGTAGTTTAGTTTATTGTGGCTAATTTAACAATAAAACCTTGATTTTCGTTGAACTATTTCTATATATGTTCATATCGGTCACTAGGTATCTGAAATGTGCAAAGCTTACCACCATATAAATAATATTTTTACAATTTGTTGTTAGAATCTTAGGTAATTCAGATATGATGTCACGCGTTTTGCTTGATTTTTATTGGTTATTGGATCTAAAGTTTATGACACTCGACTTACATATATCTGTCCCCGTTAAAAGCCATATTTATTTTTTTAATTTTATGTATTATATCTCAATTGATAAATCCTTCTTTTTTAGGCTAGAACTTTGCTTATGCGGATATTTTAGGTCGATCTTTGATATTAAAACGGGATTTTCTTACTCAAAACATGAACAATATCAGAAGAAAAAATTTATAAAAATATTTTGTCTATTTTTTACCTTATTCACATCAACCGAACAATGAATATTCACTAAGCACGATATTTTAAGTTTTTAAATAAAAAAAGCTAAGAAATAAATATAAATTGTACATATTCCACGAATTTTGCAACTTAAGGCTCGGAAATTTAAATAGTAGATCAAAAAAAAGACAAGTGTTTTACGAAACTTATTAGGGGATTTTTTTAATAATGTGACTGCATAAAGAATTACATTTTGAATAATTCAAATTTCATACTAAATATTGGGATACATTATCTGGTTATTACTACAAGAAAAAGATTAAAATAATAAATAAAATGTATTTATTATCATTATAAAAATGTGTTTATTCGTATATAATATGAACTACAATGTTTATTTATATTTTGTATATCGAAATATGTAGTCAGAAATTACAGAATCAAATCTAGAAACAGCATTTAAAGAAAAATTTATTTGAAAATACACAAAAAAAAAGCAGATAAATGTATGTAAATTTTGTGAATTACCAATAAAAAAAAGAAACCCCAATTCTGATTGATAATATTTTATTGGATAGATAATAAATTTTCTTATTTATTGAAAAAAAATAACCATCATAAACCTCTTTTTTCAAAAAATCAGACTTTATATTTTTTTTAGCGAATACAAAGCAAGTAGCGAAGGGTGGCTTATAACACCTTCCTATATGTATTTATAAATTATCTTCATACTTTTCTAACGCTTGCTCTTTTTAAATCGATAGAGTCGCATTTAGAAATCTATCACGAAGCTTAAAGAAGACATAAATTTTATAAATAATATTTTTGCCGTCTTATATCACGAAATGATGTTAAAAGTCGGAATTTAATCTATATGCTTTTTAATATATCAGACCTAGATAAAATAACTTGTGGCACGATTTTCATTGATAAAATTGTGTTCATTTACAATACCATTCTTATATACATGTTGTAATAAAAAGACTTATTTTTTAACAAAAATTATATTCAACACATTTAATGAAATCGTGCATTTTGAATATAAAAAAAAAGTAGTAAAATATATTTATTAGATTTTGATTTTTGTAACCTATTAGGGATGAATTATACATAAAAGAACTTTAATATGTATTTTTGAAGTAAAAAACTTCGAAATGCTAAGTTTAAAAAACATATCGAAAATCAGAAATATCGTAATACATGCTTTTGAAAGATAAAACCTTTTATTTACAATTAAAAAATATATAAATATAAGTACAAATATTTTTTTAAAAATTCAAAAATTTAAATAATAAGAGAAAGCAGTTCCTAGTATCTTGTATTTTTTAGTTTCAATCATAAATTATGCAAAAACTGATTTTTATTTTGTGTTGTAAAATTAGAAAAATATAAAGAATTTACAAATAAAACTTTTTAAGACCCCTTATTTGCGATGAATGACTTTTTTTCGTTTTTGTGGTCTACCGTGGATATAGATTTATTTTTTGTTTAATATAAATTTAATTTTTTGGTTCATAATTTTGAATACGGAATAATCCGAAATAATTGGTTAATGATCGACAATTTATCAGCCATAAATACTTTGTTAATTTTCTTTTCGCGTACAGATTAATATAATTTGATCTTATGAAAATTTGTCTCCTTTTACTGCTTTAAAACAAGTTATGACTGATTTTTTGTTCTTGGATGAATCATGTTGTTCAATAGATATTTTTACATTTCATGAACGAAAAGATGAATAGAAAAATTGTAGAATTTTTTTAAATGAATTGTAAACTTTGCTCTTAAATTTTAAAATTTTTGGATAAAATAATTAATGATGAAATAAAACATCCATTGGATGCAACAATAATTTACAAATAAAGTAAATAAAGTCTAATTTGGAATATTTAACAAGTATATAAACATTTGTGAAATCTAATTCCATGAAGAATCAATTTAATTTGAAAAAAGTCTTGATCGTAATATGTTCTTTGCTCGCTATACTACTGCTTTTCTGTATAGCAATATATAAATACAGAAATTTTTGCAGTTTTGCAATCAAAGAGAAGAACGAAAGTATTGAGCTTCATTTAATGACTAAGGAGTTGGATGAAAGAATTAAAAAAATGCAAAAAATAACAGATGAGAATATAAAAAGTACAGAACTTAAAAACCTCTTATTAATTCAAACCAAATTACCAGAATTGAACAACATGTATGCAATAGGTGATCTATTCCGTATGATTATGACACACCGAGCAGACTTCCTTATTTTATTAAAAGTTGAGACGACAGATAAGAGCATATTGTTCTTAAAAGAATTAATCAGTCATCTTGTACTTCTTGGAAAAAATAAGATATCTTTGATTGAATATGATGATTTTTTATACGAGAATTTGCTTCTTGAAGAGTTGTCATCGACTCTAAAGAACAAACATGAAAATCAATTCAAGATATCCAATATAGTATGTCATCATTTCATAAATGCTATAGTGGGATTACGATACTATGATGAATCCTCAGCTTTCATTGCAGATATTAACGATATAGTCCGGGAAATCAGCATTAAAAATGACAAAGAGCAGAAGAAGAAGGATGATATTACGGGTTATATAGACAAAGCGAATAAGGCTGAATCAGAACTCGCTGATATAAAGAATTCTAACAAGGCATACGAATTAGAAATAAATAATATGAAGAAATCGCAATCTATCGCCGAATCCAGCATCAAAGATCTCCAAGGGGCTTTAAAAAAGGCGAAAGAAGAGAAAGAGAAACTAGAATCCAGTAAAAATATTCAAGATGAAATTGATGCGTTAATTAAAGAGAACGGAAATATCGACGTTGAGATAGCCAAAATGGAAAAAGTTGTAAAACAAGCCGAATTAGATCTAGTAACTTTGGCAGATGCAACAAAAAAAGCAGAGAATGATTTAGAAGCTTTAATTGTCAAAAAAAAACTCGCAGAGACTGATCTTACAAATATTACAGTCGAATATGATCAAAAAAAGATAGATCTAGAAAATAAAAAAACAGAAAATACCATAACAGAAGCAGATTTTCAAGACGCAACTAATAGTCGAACGAACGTCATTAGGGATCCCCAGTCGACTCAAGATGCAAAAGATAATTCTGATTCAATTCTAAAGGCTTCTAAAGAATCTAAGGAGAAATCTGCAGCAGAACTTAAAATAGCAGAAGAGGAGTTTATAAAAGCAGAAGATGAACAAAAAAAGGCAATACAAATTCAAAAAAATTCAGAAAATGATTTTTTGGATTTTAAGAAAATTAAAGAAGCAGAAGAAGCTAAAGAAAATGCCGGTAAAGAGGCCTTAAAAACCGCAGGAGATACCTTAAAAATGATAAAAACCAAAAAAGAAGAAATAGAAGATAAGCTAAAAAGTGCGAATGCAGTTTTAGAGAACGTAAATAATGCACTTAAATTGGCCGAGGAAGAAAAGAATACCATGGAAAAGGAATTAAAAACTGCAAACGATGCAATGAAAGAATTAGAAGAGAGATTGAAAAAATCCACTCAAGACAATATAGAAGACAAAAGAATAGCACAGGAAGCACAAGAACAAATTATTCGATTACAAGATGAAATGAAAGCTTCCAAGGGTACTCAAGAAGAGGAACCTAAAAAAGCACAAGAACAAATTGTTCGATTACAAGATGAAATGAAAGCTTCCAAGGGTGCTCAAGAAGAGGAACTAAGAAAAGCACAAGAACAAGCAAAAATATTACAAGATGAGCTGATAGCTTTCAAGGGGGCTCAAGAAATTGAACTTAAAACGGCGCAAGAAGAAACAAAACGTTTAAAAGATGATATGAAAGCTTTCAGGGGAACTAAAGAAGATGAACTCAAAAAGGCACAAGAAAAAGCAAAAATATTACAAGATGAATTGATAGCTTCCAAGGGTACTCAAGAATCGGGACTTAAAAAAGCTCAGGAGGATTTACAAGAAGCTAATTTTATAATTAAGGCCCTCGAAGGTGCCATCGATGATCTTAAGGTAGAAATAACAGAAGCTGAGGCACATATTAAACAAAAAAACACGAAGAATGAAGAAATGCAATCAGACTTGAATTTTGTTGGAAAAAGGCGAGAAGAAGCTGAAGAAAACATAACCAAATTACAAAATGAAATTTCTGATCTATCGAATGAATTAGCGGAACTGAAAAAAAAACAAGCAACAGAGAATCCCTCTGCTAGGTCATGATTTTTGGCTTTACAGAGAGCGTAAGTACAGATTCATGTTGATGAAATAAAAGTTTACAATTTAAAATAATTTTTTTTTGCTCAAATTAGTTATATATCATTAAAAAATCTTCAGATTTACGAAATTTTAATGTGTCGTTATCTATATTATATGTAAATACTAAAAGGTGATATAATGGCTGAGCAGTATAAATACTAGACTTAAAATATAAAATTCTAATGATTTAATCCTCTACACCCCCATGAACATTTTTAGAATCTCAAGAGAGGTAACAAATGCATCTCAAGTGCCAAAATTACAGCAAACGCAGATCGCTGATTCACTGGTGAATATAAGCGTTTTGCTTAAACATACACTTATTATGGTGCTAAAACAATATGATAGATTCTAGAATGCAACATCAAGCGATTCAAACCATCAATATTAAAAGATTTACCAGAATCGGCATACCGAAGTATGCTTTAAGAGTAATGAGAAAAATTTTCTATTTATAAAAATATGTTCTTTGTAAAATCACATGAGAAATTAGAAAACTTTTTTTAAAAAATTTTAAAAGTTGGAATATTATATTTTTTCTAAAGTTTTCTTTCCTTCTTGTATATATTCATTTAGTTCTAATACGAATAGTATTTTTTTTGATTATTTGACAATCAGCTACACATCGTATATGACATTTAAAAAACGCGAAAATATATCGTTTAAAGAATCCAATTTGTAACAATCCAATCAACTTTTAGTTAGCCATGGTATATGATCATAGAAAGTTGTCGTTTTTTTATTTATTCTTTAATTTTTGAAGTTCACATAGAACTTATGTTTTAGAGTATTATTTTTGGAAAATTAATCTCATAAATTTTTGTATTTATTAATTAAAATTATGTTCAAGACATATCTAAAAATGTTAAAATTTTAGAAAAAAATTTAACTACGTGCAATAAAACTAATAGTATATAAAAAAAACGTAAATCAAAAATTCTTGACGTAATAAAAAAAAATAGGTGTGGCTGCAAATATGACATCATATAAAGATAAATTATAATAAAATTTTCGATTAGATAAAAATAAATTAAATATGAAATGACGATTACAATATACTTAATATATGTAAAAATTGCAAAAAATCATCAACACAAATGAAAGTAGAGTTTTTTGTCATTTTTCTGCATGGAGTATATAATTTTCGCCTCATTTTCGGCAGATTTTTTATTATAATATCACAAAGTTAACTTTAAATACTCAAATAATTGATTTAGTCGCATTTAAAAGATTTTAGATTATTATAAAATGTTCTGTTATTCAGTATTTCATATGGATATGATAACATTGCATCTATTCAAAGAGTTGTTAAAAAAACCTTTTTTTTATTAATAATGATTAAACTTAATTTAGAATAATGTGTTCAGAGATCGCTATCAATTTTAATTTTAAAAAAAATTCACTATAAGCTTATAATTCATCAAAATCGATATTTTGTATCTCATATAATAATATATTAAAATCATTTTTATAAGTTTTACGGCATGTTCTATTCTCATTTTTGGTTTTTATTAAATTTTATAGATTTAATTTATGTGGCTGAATCGGATTTATGCAGTTATAACAAAAAATTATATTGTCAAAAATAGTTTATACTCCATTTTAGAACAATATTTTTCATATAAATATTTTATTTTACTAATTACTATTAGTAATGCATCTAATTTATTTAATTATATTTTATATTGTTGTATTTGGTTTTTGCACCTTTTCTGATTAATAATAAAAAAATTAGCACAATCGTATTTTTAAGAGACGAAAGATGTCGATCTATAACAATCAAATAATATTTATACTTTCGATTGTGTTTTTAATCATGTAAATCTTGCTTTATTTCTAAACTTAGTCAAGATAAATCAAATTTGTGTATAATATCTTCTATTGTGTCAATTAATCTATAGTACATGTTTTCATTGATTTTCGACTAATATATTTATATTTTTTAATAACTATAGCATCTTTTGACCATAACTATGCCTCTAGATACAAATATAAGCATATTTTTATTTAAAAAAAATAGTTATATCGTGTTTATTGATCACTAAAAACGTAAAATGTATAGGCTTATTCATATGTTTTCTGTAAATAAAGAAGCGATTAGTATAGTATTCTCGATCTTACCACATTATACTAAAAAGATTCAAGTATTTAATTCATCAATGCTGTAAATGATATTTTATGCTAGAATATCTTGTAAATAACATTCTTGAGACTGTTACAAATGATTTTACATTCTTTAATGTGGTTATTAATATATCCGAATATGTGTATCTAATATAATAATATCCTAAAATGAAAAAAATATGTAATTTTTGTTGTTGGTATTCTTTAAAAATATTATACACACAAAAAAAATGCGGTAATTATAAAAAATAGTTATAGTAATCATAAATTCGATTTTTAGATTTACAAAAATATTTATTCATAAATATAGTTTCTTCTTTGATGAGTACATACATCATTTGTTTTATTATTCTAAAATTAATTTTACAAAATAGCTTTTTAACTCTATGGTAGTAGATAAATTTTTAGCCATATATTTTACGGAATAATTTTAATTTTTTTATTCATTATTACTTCCAGAAATCGCATTAAAACCCTTGTGTCAAATGAATAGAATTTAAAAACAAAATATGTGAAAAATATAATTTATAATAGATGTTGAACTTTTTATGTCTATAAAGTAGAAAATAAAACATAGAACTTTGAAAAAAATTGGAAAAAATATATATCCATAACAACTATTATATGTTATATGATGTAAAATGAAGATAATTTGATCATTTTAACAATATAAGTAATTAAAACCCCATTTATGTATAAATATTGATGATAATACTTTCGCGCATCTCTTTATTCCCAATAAAAAATTAAAAATGAATAAGACAGTGTGGTTATATACAATTTTGTTTGGATGAATTTATCAGGCTCATAAAATTTAAATAGACTTCTTCGCAATAAATAAACAATATTTTTTGTTTTTTTTATTGCTTTTTTTTTACATTTATATTAAATTTTCACCAAAATAGTTTATTGCAGGCATGTTATTTCTTTTATAAAAGAAAATGATGAGGCTGGAAATTAAATGTAATAAGTCCAATATATTTATGTGAATAAGCTATGAAGTACATTCCTATTTGATTAAAATTATCTATTTATATTCGAAATATATTAAAACTAGTGTTTAATGTCTTTTAAATAAAATGATAATCTATTCGCCGGGCGTTCCTTTTTTATAGAAAAATATTTGCTTATTAATTATAATTTTTATAATATACTTAAATTCAATCGAGCTATATATAAAATCAAAAAATAAATAAGTTGTGGTGGAAAGGGGTAAATATCAATCCTTGCTTACAAAAAAAATCGTATATTTTGGATCAACGTTTTAAAAAAACTAATATAAATTTGTGAAATTATTTATACACACTTCAGTTATATCCTTATACCCTATTTTTTTATATAACAAACAACGAGGGTAGGTTTTTTAAGGATTGAAGCGGGAATATCACACATATCATATTTGCTTTTATCAAATATAAATTCATGATATAAAATATAATTCATATTTGCTGTAAATTTGTTATATTAAACTTTTCTAAATATAAAAGAGAATAATCATGCACATTTTGATAATTTTATAGGCTGAAATGGAAATATTTTTTTTTGATATATAGTTATGATAAAAGTCTTTTTTATTCTTTCTTCAGAGATTAAAATATATAATGAGCTTTTTTGTCTATTTTGATCTATTTTTAAATAATTTCATTTCAGAAACAGTGCCTAACTTTATTATTTCCTAATATTTTAAAGCATCCTAAACGAAGAGCCGATTTTCAACTTTTAAATTGTCAATTTTTTTGTGCTCTTTATGTTCATTTGCACCTTGATGTGCTTTTATTTAATTACTTATTGGCTATAAGAGATGTATCTATTTGCTATATTGAACAAAAATAGGCCAATATTTTTGATTTCCAATTTTTTACTCGTTTTGTACTGTTAACAAGCTTTAGTTTAAAACTGAAATTATTATTTTTTTGTCTCAATGTTTGAATGTGTCTTTATTGAATTTTTTAAATTTTGTTTGGATTGGATTGGATTGGATTTATTTTACGAGAGAAAATAATTGGTGTTTACATCTTAGACATCCGTGTCATAATATTAGATCTAAAATTCTGAAATTTTTCAAATATTTATGAGCCCATAAAATTGTTTTTATTTTATTTAATTACTGCACAAAAAGAACCTTTCTATTATTTAAAAAATTATTGCATTAGTTATGGTATAAATTAACGGTCTTGATTACGTTGACGGGGTTAACGCTGCAAGGTAAACATTACCGTCATACCAATGTTTACTTATATTTGTGTTCATTAATCGAGCCAAGATGTTTCAGAACCACAATCTGGTGTATATTTGAAACTTTATGTTTTTTTTTGTAGTTGGGCCTACTAGTGTAAGCAGTTTCCCTTAATGGGTAGTTATCATAATTACTTGTTAGATAATTTAAATTACATGGGACGGTGTGGTTACACGATATAATAGAAGGTACCTGAAGGAACTAGATGTCACGAACCAGGTTGAGGCATACATTCAAACATTGGGATTGAGAAAAACCCTTGAATTAATAGGTCTCGAAAGAAGGAGGGGTATTGAAGAAGACTGTGGAGAGGAGAAGATAGCCGAAAGTATAAATACACTGTGTGTACAGAGTATCAAGCAAGCTGTGCCTGAGAACAAAAACTAAAATTACGACTATAAATATAGCCCATAAATAAAAATTACAGATAATTTAAAAATACCCTTGCGGTATATAATTCGAACGATCAATCAATCATTTAAATTGATGCACTATTTCTAAAATTTACACTACTCGACCAAACCAATTTAATTTTAAACGATACATCAGCACTGTGCTCCATTTTAAATACACGTAATCAAATGTAGGGTTATATTAAAGAGATAGGAATGTTAACGGAAGTGGAAGCACAAACAAAAGGATTGAGGAAGACACTTGAAATAATAAGTCTTAGGAGAAGAAGATGCATCGAGGAATATTTTAAAGATGATGAGGAAGAAAGAAGTAATAGCCAAATCTTATCTATAGAGCAATCTAAATTTTGCTTGAACAACATTAAGTTTAAAATCATATATTCCATAACTAATTATCATAGATATATAAAATTTCATTTTGAAATGTATATAATAGGTTGAAATATTTTCAAATAAAAAATCCTGGTTAAAAATATACAAATGCATCTTTTTATTATAATGTATATAATAGGTCGAATATATTTTCTAATAAATTTCCAGGAAAAAATAAACAAGAAGCCTTTTTATTAAAAGATGTATTTGTTTACTTAAATATTTTTTTTGAACAATTTTGTTTAAAAAATACATACATAAATATAATATTATTTTGTAAAAATCACACCGCAAGACACTTGAACTCATCTCATTTGAGAGAAGAAGAGCAGTTGATGAAGATAGATCAGAGGAAGGTGTCAAAAGATGCATCAATGAGTTGTGCAATATTCCCGATGGGCTGAACACGTCTAATAGATAAAATCGATAAAAAGAAAATTAACCCATAAATAAATAATAATATTTTGTAAAAATGATGGATATGCCAAATTTATCGTGCTCATGATGATATCGTACAGCAAATAGATAATTTACAACAATGATGAATATCAATTTTTTTTTATTAACATAGATTGAATTTCAGTGTCTATGATATTATATTAAAAGGCATGTGCAATTAAAACTTAGTCATATTTATTTATTACAGGCATCTCATCTAATCTAGGAAATAGAAGTTTTCATCGATTTCCTTATCTTTGAAGGCTTTACCATCTAAAAGTCCACTAACAATTTGACCCAAATCACGTTCATCAGAAGTACTTTCTGCAAAGTTAGCTTCTTTGTACCCTTCAACTGCTTTTTTTATCATTGACCCTTTGTCAGTGTATTTGACAGCATTCCAAAAACTGGTATTTTCAACGTTCAACCACGCGAGTCTTATACCAATTTCATTATCTGGATTCTTAAATTCGTGTTTTTCCTTTCCAAAGGACTCGTCATCGAATTCTTCGTCAAAGACCGCATACTTGCTTTTGAATTCATCACTTATTAATTCGAAATTAACATTTTCAATATCAATTCTTATTCTAACCTTTCGATTAGCACCTTTAACATGATAATAAATCACCGTGGTATTATTGACTTCGTTATATCGTCTTCTCATTACCCCATTAACCATTTTTTCTTCTTTCATACTTTTTTTGCGTGTTTCTTTCATACTATTACGGTAAGTATCGACTGCCCTCTGAATAAGACCCTTCTTTCCATATAAAAGAATGGGATTGAGACTTACGAATTGCCAAGCAAGTCGATTGCATTCTGTTTCATACGCCCACCGGTTCCCCTTATAATTTTCTTTTTCACAATTAGCCCGAGGATAAATACAATTGTCAGACTTGAATTTTTCACTTAATTTGTTAATATCAACAGTATCTAAATCAAATCTAACACAAAACTCAAAATCATCAAGAACATTTGTATTCCCCATCGTAGAAAGTGCCGTCTCGGATATTTTTGTGTTGTATTTGAAACAAAGACGCTCTTCACCATCAACTAATCGGATATACGGCTGTGTAGCTGGAAAATTGACAATTTTACGATTGGAAAGTTTCTTGTCTTTTTCCTTTTCCTCTTTCTTACGTCGACGTTCTCTTTTCCTTTTTGACGGTTTCTGTGTCTCGCTATTGTTATTTGAGTCATTTTCGTTTTGTAGGTCATAAAAATCTGAGCTATGTTCAAATGTCATTTTAGAAGGGTTATTCAAATTTATTTATATATAAATTATGGGTGAGAAATTATTCGAAATATATATATTCGAGGGGCAGGGGTCAAAAATCTTTTTGGGATAATTATATTTATTGTGCATAATTCGGATTTTATTTATCCATTCAGGGAAGGTCCCAATTTGACTATTTTATTCTTTTAACAAAGTTTTTTTTTATGTAAATATTATACAGGGAAATTAGCTGTAATAATAAGATGTTTTGTATCACTTATCATTATAGATGTGATATCATTGGATGATTGGGAGCAAAATGTGTAATAAGCCAATATGTTTTTTATATCAAATTCTAAGGAAATGTGATATTAAGGAGAAAGGATAAAGTTTTCTACAAGTACCAATTATATTTAATGCACTTGAAATTGTTCTAGATTTTGATATTTTTAAAGGGGCTGTGGATACAACGGGATTATAAAATATCTTAAGCTAGAGATGTCATTAGAACAAAAAGGGAAGATCTCAAAATTTTAAATATTCAATTAATTATATGCAATTGAGATGCTCCTGACATAAAAAAAATTATTTGAATTTATGATATATTAAATTTTTAATGAAGAGAAAAATTTTTCTGCATGGGAATTTTTACTTACATTAAATAAAATATTTGCCTTTTAAATCCTAAAACACCCCTTATGCGTATTTTCTGGGGTATGAAATAAAATATATGGTAAGATTGTATTTACATATATACTGTAATTTCATATGGTAGGGAAATTTTATTATAATACTCATTATAAATATTTCTATAATAAATAGACTAAATAGAGCAAAGATAAACGAACGTAAACCTAAAAATTACAATTCATATATCTAAATAAATTCTTTAAATCTAAAAAAAATTAATTTTACAATAAATAGGTGTCGCACAAGAGAATTAACCAATTGATAAAATTTTACAATGAATATAAAAAACTTAATTTACAATAAATCTGTGCCTCATAACTGAATTAACCAATTGATTATAATTATTTTATGAATACAAAAAAAATTAATTTACAATAAATCTGTGCCTCATAACTGAATAAATAATTGATAGTAATCTGTCTTATACTACTGCTTGTTCATTTTATTTGTATCAATAAAAGTAAATTTAAATTTGTTCTGGATCGGTTTTATTGCATTACATTTTAAAATTTTGCAATGCAGAACCTTAGTTGGCTCTGTGACCTCGAAATAAGCATATTTACTTTAATTAACATATTTTATACTCTCTTCTATACATCTTGCGTTTTTATAACATACCAATTCAAATGTATTGCCTAAACCCCCTCTATACATTTTTATTTTCAGGTCTCATTATTTCTTTGTCTTGCTCAAACCTTTTATACTTCTTAAAGTACATTTTCTTTTCAATTTTACTATATACATAATCATCTTTCTATACTTATAATCCACGGGCCTTATTCAAACCTTTGATACTTCTTAAAATACTATTTCTTCACAATTTTACTATATACATAATCATCTTTCTATACTTATAATCCACGGGCCTTATTCAATCCTTTGATACTTCGTAAAGTACATTCTCTTCACAATTTTACTATATACATAATCATCTTTCTATACATATAATCCACGGGCCTTATTCAATCCTTTGATACTTCTCAAAATACTATTTCTTCACAACTTTATTATATACATCATCATCTTCATTTTAAGAAATTTCTCTTTACATTTTTTTTCGAGACTTTCTACCTAAGAGTATTCTCCAGCACCTAAATACTTCTTTTAATGACACCCTCTTCATAGCGACCTACATAACTATATTTATATTAATTTTATGCCTTATTCATTCGGGTGTCTACTACATTTCTATCGTTTGTGTTCTTACCACTGCGAATCTGACATTCATAAATCTTTTGATATAGATTTAATGTTTTTTTTTACTATAAAATATTACAATATGACTTTTTTTTATCATAATACATTTTTACCATAAAAAGTTCGCGAAGAAACTTTTTAGTCTTGAAATATAGAAGTAGTTCGCAAATAAAACTTGATAAAAAATAGGAACAATCCAAAGAAAGATAAATTTTTTTGTGAATAATCTTATATAAAACTCATAAATCGTATTCCTTAAGTGCACATTATATTTATAGAAGTACGAAAATAATAGAAACTCCTTTATATAACCATTATAAATTGCAAAAAAAAAGGTTTTTCAGCTTGAAGTCAAACAAAAAAATTTCAACACACAGGAACCAATGCAAGATAATATATTGACTTTAGAAGATTTATTATCGTATTAACACCAAAAAACATTCAAAACAATACAATTGAAAAAAACTCTTCAATTATCTTTAATATGATAATATATGAATTTGAGAAATTCGCAATAATGTATACGAGGATTGTATATACTGTTTTTAAATTTCATTAGGTTCAATTTATTCTAAAATTCATTTTACTGTTCAAAGTAGGAAATCCATAAACTAGTTGGATTAAATTATCCTTTCTGAATATCTATTTTACCACTTAAGTATTTTTTCGAATCAATAGTTATTCCTGATTTATTTTCCTACTAATTTTAAGCTAAATAACTTTATATAGTGCATTTTACGGGATTAATGTCTTGAAAACTATTCATCGCAAAAGTTAGTATTTTTATAAATTATCTAAAATTTTATCCTTAAAATTTAATATTTTTTGAAATTTTAAAAAAAACTTGGAGCTGACTGTTATTTTTTAAAAACTTAGATTTTACTTAAAATGAAATGACATTTAGCTTGTCATTAGTCCTAATTAATCATGAAGTGTTTTTCCCGAAACTGTAAAATTTTGACGAAAAAAGTCGAAACCCATATAATGCTTTCTAATGTGCAAAAAAAAAGTGAAATATATAAATTATAGGGAAATGATGAATTCAGCTTTATTGATTTATTTTAAATAAATAAGAAAATTTTATGTAAAAAAACAGTTGCATAAAATTGATACATTCACCAGCTTTTTTTACAATAATAATAGAAAAATATTAACTTTTATTAAAAAAATCGGAAAATCACGTTTCGTATCGCCTTTTTCAAATAAATACACATAAAAAATTAAACTCTTTTATAATATCTTAAGAGAAATTAAAATGCTCAATGACCTGAAAAACATTATTTTTTTTATAAATTATCAATATAAATTCAGTTTTATTACACCATGGTTCCGCATAAAAAATATTCAAAAATATAATATTTTAATATAGTTGTGGTTGTTGATGGTGTAAATATTCCACCTCTGAATTTAAACCTTAAAATTTAAAGGTTCCAATCCTCCTCACACAAGGATTGAGTAATATTAAAACAGTAATATATGCCGGCTAGCTGCAAGGGATACAGCAAACACTGTTAGGCTGACACACAGTAAATAAAAGTTTTAGGCCTTTAAAATACATCTATTTATGACTCATAAACAAGTGATCAAAGCCATATTGGTATAATGTGGATGTTTCTCCGCAGCCGTAACCCAATTAAAGTGGTTAAATTAAAACCGTTTGTTTGTTTTGGAGTTAAAGAAATATATAATTACAACTTTAAAAAATTCCTCATGTGTGATCTATTAATTTAAAGGCATTATGTCCCAAATTGGTTTTTTCTTTTAATATGGAATCGTTTTTATCTAATAGTTGGCTTTTTAAGAGTACAGAAGGAATTAAAACACCATCTTTAATTATTATAAGATATACATGCTACATTTATTGACTATAAATTTTATTATTAGGGTCACTCTGCTGAAATCTATCTTTTTTACGCTTGAAGGTATGATTTGCTTTTACACAGACGTTTATTTTTCATAATTTTTTAATCCCCTGGAGCCAAAAATAAGCAAAACTATTAATAATACTGTCTATATAATTTAAAAATATAGAATGAAGGATAAAGTTTTTGTTTTTTATGAATGCATTAGATAAAAATTTAGATAAACCATACATTTTATTAAAAATCTTTTTGAAAATATAGTATCCGTTATGCAGTATCAACAGTAAATAAAATTTAAGCAAAAATGTACAGAAAACTCTTTTTCATTCTATAATTTATATATATTAAATAGTTTAATTTTAAATCTTTCCACATTTCTAGAAGTTATAACATAGTATTATTGGCTTAATTTTTGTCCCCTTATTTTTCTGTTTACAATAAAAATATTTACATATTCTTGGAAGTAAAGGAAAGATATCATTTTTATCTTATAAATAAAGTTTTACCTTATTTTTATTTTTTTAATATACTTTTATTGTCATTTTTCTCAGTCTTTCTGATATTTTGGTTTTGAAACAGTTTTAAATTTAATTATAAAATATATAATTCAATATCAAACACAGAAATATGAATCGAATACAAAACAAAAAACAGATAGAAGGAAAAAATTAGTAATCACTAGAAAAAGGCCAGATAATGCATCAATCATTTCTATGAACAGTAAATACAAACTTCGCAGCGAAATCATAGCCACTAAGTCACGAAAAAAGGAAAGGGAAAATGTTTCAAACAAAAAATTGCAAAGAAATTTTGTGGTGTTTTCAATTATAGTTGGGGTTTGTTCAAATATATTTTTTTTAAAGTACAAAAATCTCTTTGATTTGATTTTTGAGGGGTTTTATTATAAAATTTATCTCTTGTTCAATAAATTAGTAGAAGCTGTAGCAGAAGAGATTGAAAAGGCGGAAAGAATTTTATTTTATGCAATTCAAAATTACACAAAACTCTTTTACATTTGGGGTTTTCATTAAATTATCGTATTAAAATAGGTTTTCATCATTTAGTGCTTTATAAAATACATTATTTTATTTTGAAATATTCTCTTTTTGATTATTTTTATTACAACCACAAACTTCATTATATTTATGCTTATATAATTTGTTTTTAGCTTCCAATTCAATAATACGTTCTCTTAATCCCCTATTCGTTTCTAATAAAATTACATACTTTTCCATGCAAGAATTTCCTGTTTTGCTAAAGCTTTCTGATACATTGTTTATCAAGAAATCTATTCTTTCTATAAAATATTATTCCATTTCATCAGATTTTTGTTTGATAATATCAGGAAAGCGGGCTGCGATGTTTGAAATGGATTTTAATTCTTCTTTGTAATTTATTATATGTGGTGTAATACTTTGGAGAGAACTTAACATGGTACTTACATCATCTTCCATTTCCTTTATTTTTTTGTATATTCTCTTTTTATGATCATGCATGACGGAATTGATGGGCCCTAAATTATATTTGAATTCTGAACTTCATGGTTCCATATATGTGTGGTATTCATGCTTAAGAAATTAAATATAGGCCATATTTCTATTATTGAAATAAATTAGATACTTAAATTGTTATAGCTCTTGATTATAATAGAAAGAAACTATTTCTCTCGAAAATCTTAGCATATTTTTAATACTACCATTTCATACATTTTAATCAACAAATAACGTTGCCTTTCATGAGAAATGTTTGTGTTCATCGCTATGAATAAATAAATTTGGAATCAATTAAATATTAACATCAAAAAATAAACAATCTACAATAATCATTTTATTGGTGTAATTTAACCATGAATAACAAACATGTTTGCTTATTTAATCATAACGCCTTTTAGCACTTCTGTTTGTGTCATACACATATAAGATACATCTGTTTGTATAAAAAGTAAAAGATCACTTCCTACACTTAATGCAAAATGCTTTCGATCTCTCCTTTACGCTTATAAAATACTTATGTAGATTCTAATCACCATATTTATTAAAATCTAGACCCGCTGTAATCTGATTCATACAGGGGCTATTAGTTCGATTTTTTATTTATTTGTTAAGTTTCTTCTTTTTGTAAATTCCATCTACTGTGATGTAGACAGCCCATTAGTACGATTGCACGATTCCTTAATGCATCTTTTGACACTTTCCCCCGATCTATCTTCGTCAACCGCTCCTATTCAGATAAATGATATGTGTTCAAGTGTTCTTCGAAGCGTGAGAGCTTGCATGAATGCTTCTACTTCATCGAGGATTTTTAAGGGCTTAACATATTTTTTTTTCAATTTTGGGACTGCCTCATCCAAAGTCATAATATAAAATATTATTTTTGTTTTATATTCGTATATTAAACTAATTTCATTCGCCAAGATGGTATACTTCCTATATTTCTCATTCTCACTTCAGTTAATTTGTAAAAAATAGTTATACCTATTTCGATCAACCTAATAATATTCCTCCTTTATAGTACAAGCAATATCAGGTCTATTTTGTTTGATTGGTTTTTTTTAATTCTGGTATCGACCTTTATTTCCGCATGTTTGTTTTAGCTGATCTCATGAACTAAGTGGGTTCTGTTTTCTTTGGTTCCTTAAGTTTGTAGCATTTTGATAAGAGGAATTAAGACATCTTGTGATTTCATTATGCATTTTCGTGTAAAAATGCTCTAAAATTTCTAAAATCACGTTTTCAGATGATATATTGTTTTTACGGCTTCGTTACAATTTTAACACGTTATCCACTCACATAAAAACGCATTTCTGTCATAGATAAAACAGAATTTCCCTTCTTCACTTGGTTTAATATTCCTATCTTTTAACCACATTGAAGATTCAATGACAACAACCATATCATGATCTTTTGCTTCGTAAAGTTATTGGTGTAAATGTTTTTCAGGGCCTATTAGAATATATTTAGAGAGACGACACAATTTTTCGTGCGACTTCAAATATTCTTAACAAAATTTGTGCGCTGTGAGACAATAGCCTACACACAATTAACCAATTACATGGCATGGTCATTATGATGTCTAGAAAAAAATATGTGACGGTATCAATAAAAAATAAATAAGGTGGTAATAAAATAAATCAGAATAATTGTCGCTAAGTTATAATTATTCGATGAGATTGCAATTTAAAGCGGTTATCATGTCGAAAATCATTTGAAAAATAACATATAAACGCAGAATTATAACACTTAATATACTTCGGTCTTAATTTTTAACTTTAAACTTCTATATATATTAGGCTACATTATTTGAGTAAATGAATATTAATTTTACAATTTTACATTTAATCTGCTGAAATATATTATAACCAAGGTCATATGTCTAAAACCATATTATTTTTGATGCTGTGATCGATTCTATGATAATTTCATAAATTATTTATGCATATTTAGTGGGTTTAATTATTAAACGATATTTCCTAAGAGTCTGTATAATTTCACATGGTTTAATTGAGTCTGGATGTGTTGTTTAAGTGTTTTTTAGTTCATAACATCTGTTTTACGCATTTAAATGTCTCAAAAGTTCTTATAAAAACCTTGAAAAAATATATATAAAGGCCTGTTGATTATATACCATGATTTATTAACAAGTTCAAAGATGCTTGAAAATTCACATACGATTCTAGTAAATTCTTAAGCTTATATTTCTGTAACATAGGACATTGGTACAGCATTATGTGTGATTTAGCCAAAAAAAAATGGTGTGAGCAGTGCAATTTTTTAAGCCGTCATGAGTAACAATAAAATATTAATATTAAATTTAAATCATTTATTGACTTTTTTTAATCAATTAAATTAAGAAAATCATTCTCAACGATCAATAATCATTTGATCAAGTATTTGAGAGTTTATTGTGGTTTTAAGAAAAAAAATTCGTATGGGTGGATATGTAACGACGATGCATCGTTTATTTAATTTTGGGCATTCAGATAAACATCCGAATACCCGCTTTTCCCTATATTCTTAAAGGTTTTAATCAACGGTTTGGGTTGCTTTCAATTATCTTACATGCGTGCCATGAGTATTAGTCATTAAGACCGAGTGATAACTTTGGTTTTAAAATATTTAATATGACCTAAATCAATATTTAAGACTTAGTTAAAAGGTGTCTATATTTTTATCTGTTAGTCTTTTAGTGTTTATTGAGTTCACTCTGGATACTTTTATATATACTATAGGTAATTAAATACCATTAAAATATATATTACATTTTGAATTTTTTGAATTAAAGCTATCCAGATTTATGAATATTTTTGTGAAAAAAAACTTAATGAATTATCGAGAATTAAAATGAGAATGTACCCTTATCTTGGACATAATAGATCGAATAGTATCTGTAAAATCACACATGGTGATGAAATATCAATAACTAGAAATTATCCTATATTTAGAAGCGCTATCACAACTAATATAAAATTACAGCACTTTAAAGAAAGAAATTTGAATAAAAACTAAATAACATTTTAAAAAAATTTAAAAATAAATTTGAAGTGAGTTACTGGTTTTATAGGCAAAAAATGTCACATATGATCCCTTTTTTAATTTTTATTTTTTTAAAAAAATTTTATAGCTTTAGTAAAAATAAAAATAGCTCATTCTGGTTCCCTTGGTGCAACATCTGATAATAATTGATCTGATAAATCCATATGAAATCTAAAATATTCATGGCTCGAAATATGAATGTTTCTAATCGGTCGAAAATTCGCAGCTAAATTAAGCAGAATTTATTACTGAAAATTTACATTATTAATAAAAAAATAATTATGATCATTTGTCGGTATCTATTTACTAAATACATATGTTTTTGATCTTATCTAATTCATAATGCATATTAATTTTGATCTTATAGAAAAATCTGCGTTTTTAATTTTTAGATCGAAGCTTCAAAGAAGAAAAAAATTTAGCTCTTACTTCCAATTTAAATGATGCATTAAAAAATTATTAGACTCAAACTTTATATGAATAAATTTCGTATTTTTGAAAAAGATATTCCGCAATAGTATATATTGAAAAAAAAATACTTAGTTATTGAGATGATAAATTTAGCTACAATTTATCTATTTCTAAATTTTTAAAAAAAGAAAATGCCTCACAGTTATCTATAATTATAAAAAAACAAATTTAAATTAATAAACTGTTATTACCATCCTTTTATAAGATATAATATACCAACACCTCGAAATATGCATATTTTAATATTTTTTATAATCTAACCATGTAAATATAAAAAGTTTAGTGAACCAGCGCGAAACATATTAAATCGAAAAATAACAATTTAATTTTAAAATTTATTCTTGTTTTTAGTGAAAACAAGGTAGTAGGTAAAGTATATTATATATGGTGAAGTGATCTACATCATTTCAAATGTGACCAAGTGTCTCTAAATATTTAAGCTTCAGATTATTCGATAAAAAATCAATGAAAATGCTAATTTCTAATATTATTAAACTATTTACATACATAAAAACAATGCATCAATAATATATTGATAATATGACTGCAATCGAAGATTTTTTTGTTTCGATACAAGAAGTAGGTACATCGTACTTTTACAACATAATATAATTTGCCCCTTTTATTTTATAATGAAGTTTTTATTTTTATCAAAGTATTTAGCGACTTTTATTTGCTTTTCTTTAAAATTTTGAAAAAATAAACAATCAATTGAATCCCAAATATTGCAATTTTTGACTACATATCCATTTGTTTTTATAATTGTGACTAGGTACTTCTTAAAATTTTGTCTTCACACTTTATATTATACCATCATGCTGACATTTGCATATATTGATAGAACTTTTTGCGTATTTTTCAACAAATTAATTATAAGCACTGGTGATACATAAAAACTAAAATGAATAAAAGGTTTTTTATAGCAACCAGATACTATTTAAGTCAATCGCCATATCAAAGCGAAAAGATCATACCATAATACATATAAAGATTTTCTTAGCTCAAAAATCGCAAACCTATGCGTATAAATATCGGTATCTCTTTTTTATTTTAAATGGGATTCTTTATGTAATTAGAAAGCTATATTTTCCGAAATTATGAAAATAAAAACATTTTCTATTTAGGCATTATTCCGCGGCCTCTAAATTATGCACTAATACTTGTTGTTAAAAGAAAAATAATTATATTTGTGAGAAGTGATTATATAAATAAGAATAAGCATGTTAAACCCGTTTTTAAATTATCCAGCATTGCAAAAGATCGATAACGGAACATCTAAAAATGGAATCATCGTTTCTTCCGTGGAATACAGAAATACCCATGTTTATTTACAATCATTTTTTTTGAAATCACTGATTATAAATTTTTAGTTATTTTAATAAGATTGCTGTTTTAATACATACAACTAAGTTCTATATATACCAGCCCAATTTATTAGTGAAAGACCCAATAAATAGAAAAATTTATTTTTTTTATAAATAAATCTAAAAATTATATCATATTATCTATTTTATCCAAACACTCGACATTAAAAATCAAGAATACTTTATAATCAATTTTGGCTTTAAAAAAAGAAAATATTTTTTAAATTAGAAGTATATGCTATAAGCTTAAGAAACATTTATCGGTGGAAAAGGCGTTTTTTGCAAAAATATAATCTTAACGTAGTGTTTATTTTCTAAAATTTTAAATCATGGTAATAAAAATACAGATTTCATGAAAATAGTTGCTGGGGAAAAAAGCAAATAAATTCAAGCCCTTTATTATAAACACAAAAACAATTTATTTTGTAAATTTAAAATTCTATTTATCTTTACGCACAAGATCATTTGAATTATTTGTCTATTATAGATTTTGATTCATGAAGATACCTATATTCATTTTTATTGTTGGTAGTTTCTATATATAAGTCATTAAAAATTTATCTTTGAAATATTATCATTAAAATTCTAAGAAAATTATATATTTTGAGTTTTTAATTTGTTTTTGCTTTTTAAAACAAATTATATTTTAAAAAATATAACTCGCTTGTAATGTAACGATAATTATGCAGAAAATACAAATATATATAAACATTATGTATATAATGATGATTGTATAATTATTATAAGCTGGTCTTACCAAAACTTAAGGTGAAAGTCGTTTAAATATAAAAAGATAAAGGTATTGTAAAAAAATATATTTTATTTTTATTGTTTATATTGCATGCTCAATTGTATTTTTGTATACATATCTATAAAAAAATTATGATTTAAATTTCGTTCATGCATTATTTATTTATTGATCTATTGTCTTCTGACGGGTAGTATATTAATATATTATACACGACAATAATTTTATCTCATAATTTTTAATTTGGTACATTAGTTGAAATTTCATACACGTTTTAGTGGTTTTATAAGGATTATGATTTATAGAAAATAATTAAAATAGACTGATTATTAATCATATTGCTACTTAAAAGTGGTTTTTCAGGTTTAAGGATTTTTCGAACATGGCATAAATTAATATATTTAAAGCGTAAAGTATAAAAAAATAATTTTCAGCAAAAATTATGCATACTTCATATCTTAGTTAATATATTTAATGTGGGAAGTCGCTATAGATTCATAATCTGACGTTTCCTGTAAGAAAAATTATTATTTACTATTTTTTTGTTAATAATTATTTAAATTATAATGATATTTCTTTTTTGATGCAATTTATAATTTGTGCATCAAGCCAACACGAGGACAATAAAAAAAGTTGTTTCCAAATATAATTTGATGAAAAATAATTTCTAAATAGTTTAAGAATATTTCGATTAATTTAATATCTCAAATTATTGACATGCTGAAATATATTGCTAGTGTTTGTTTAGATAACTAAAATATGTAATAATAGATATGATATGCGTAATTTCAAAAATATATTAATTTATACATATGAGAACAAAAATATTATAAAAACCCAGTTCTTTACGAAAATTCCTCTAACCTTAGAAAACATGATTGGTCATTAAATAACACTAAATTTATGCTTTAGATGTCTTTTTATATTTTTAGGACAATAAATTGTCGCATAATTTTCTAAGACAGATTATTTTTAAGGCCGAGTTTCCATGAAAAGATTCAGGGGATAGAGAGTATTGGATATGTGGACATATTGATAATATAAACGATTAAAACCTCTATAATCTGCTTATTTACGAAAATCAAATTTATCATAGGTTATAATTCAAGAGATATAATATATAAAATGAAAACAAGAACGCGATGAGAAAAATTATTTAGTTCGATTATTTTTTTAGAATAAGCAAACAACACCTATATTAAAGTTCAATACATTAACCGGATCTGTTAGAGTCCCACAAGGATTATATAAACATGAATAAAATTTTTAATATGTGTATGTTCGACTTTCATCTATAATCTAATCTTTTTATGCAAAAATGTACTTGATTCAATTGAAAAAATGTTAAGAATAGATCACAACAAAGTTTGATAGAAACGCAACGTAGGTCATAGTCAAAAATCACTTTCCAAAAACATAATAATTTTTGTTTCCAGAAATATCATACACTTTTTATCCAAAAATAAATTATTTTGAGTAGTTTGATTGTTTATAGGTGCATTTCAAAAAAAATTTAAATTAGACACATAACAATTTAAATTTAATAGAAATGTATAAAAGTTAAACATGCAGAAATTGAAGAATAAACTATATTCTATATAAAAACCACGATCGATTTGCAGAATGACGATCGAATTGAGTCCCAAATACAAATATAATATCTAAAAAATTGCCTATGATGAGCAATACATATAATAAAAAAAATTACTTAAAATTCATAAATTGTGTGCGCCGCGTTCATCTAGAATCAGTACCTCTCTGGCGAAATAGAGTAAATTTAGAGCACTTTATATAATCAATTCTGATATTCAACATTTAAAAAAATTAATCATTTATAATATTACGGTATAAAGTGCAAATATAGAAATAAAAATTAATTACTCAAAAACTTTAATATAGAAAATCTAGTGTTATAAAGCTATTATTCTATGACTGAAATTTTTAAACTGTGATTTTATACGATTTATCTTATAATATTAAGTCTCTATGTCGTGTTAATGTGTATTTATTCGGTGCCTTAAAAAATCGCGCATATTTTAAAATTTATTTAAATTACCTGATAAAGTGTAAAAAAAATGTTATGATGATGTTCAAAAAATTTACAATGATTATCTCATCCCCTAAGTTCTTTATCATCGATTATGGGAGATTTACAGTGTGATAATATGGAATGTATTTTGCATCATTTTTTTCAGGTGATAATAAACATATAAATCCGAAAGATTTTGTACATTAAAACTCTTGAAAACATAAGAAATTTTATTGGTATTAGAATGAAAAATATCTCAATCGCCAGCACTATGAATAAAAGTATATGGATCACTTTCTTAGCAGTTATTATATCCATCATGGTGGTTTATATGTTAAAAACACATTTGGTGTCAAATAATGATTCCAATTGTTTTATTAACTAGAGAAATTTATAATACACCGAAGATAATTACCTATAAAAATATGATTGTATTTTGCACATAGGCTTGGAATTAAGCTGCAAAGTGATGGTTGATTGTCATTTTTTGTATAAAATAAAGACCAGATAATACTCTTCATTTACTGATACCAACACTTTTAAGGTGTTTTACAACCAGTTTTGCCTCTTACAAAATATTAGTTATTCGATTGAATTTATTTTTTAAAAACTATAAACAGACTAACATTCAATCTTGGTATATGAAAATAGAAAATATCATCACAAACATTTCGAAGAAACCAGTTTTACGCTAAAAACCTTTCTAAAATGTTATATTATAAAATGATGATAAAATAATAATTAACCACTTAATTTGGAATAAATGTAATGATTTCCGCCCGCAAATAAAAGATAAATTCCATGCAGTGTTTTCAAATCTACAAAAATAAATTGATATTACTTGGTTTTTTGACTTTGAAATGATTTTAATTTTCGGATAAATCGAAACAATGGCAACGTCCAGCGGGAATATTGTTAAAAATACCATTTGGAATATTATTCAAATGCTTAAACTATCACATTCGACGAAAATACAATTTAATATGATTTAAGCATGAATAAACTTTCTAATTCACAATACTGCAGAAAATAACCAATAAAAATGTAAAAAAGCTTTTAGAAATGCGCTTATTTTAGATCTTCCTGGTTCATAAAGCCCGCACGACAACACGGTAGAAAAAAAGATTAACAATCATTTCTATTCTATTTAGATGTCTTATGTACTATTCAAATACTTAATTAAATATAAACCTCGTGTGGCAAGAAAATAATATATGCTACACTTAGAAAGCTACCTTGCATAAAATTAATTAATCTAAAAATTAGATTTCAAAAAATCTATGTTGTTTTTTATAGCTCAATTTGAACGTCAATTTTTTTATTTTGTTCGTGCTGAAAAAGCACGTAAAAAGATGAAATCTTATAAAAAAAAGAATTAAACTATAAATTAACCCAGAAAAAAAACATATTTACTTGATATTTTATTACATATAGAATTGCGAATGTTCATTGCTTGTATTTTATATAAAATTGCTTGCTTAGTCCTAAATTTGAAACTATTCTGGATTTTAATAGCGACGACGGAACAACCATATATTCAGAAAACACCTTTGATGCATACTGATACGGTCAGAATATTATTATTCTACATAATCTAAATATTTTAGTATGCTAAATCACTATCGAAAAATGAAGCGAAGAAGTTACTCTATATCAAACATGTACCTAATCCAAGACTGTATATATTTATTACCAAAATAGAGAAAAAAACTTAGATACTAATATATATTCTCGAAAAATATTTATTTGATTTTTGTATTTGTGCTATAATTTAGATTATAAAAGTATATATAGTAGGTGTGTTTTATGGATAAAACTGATATAATTACCGCATCAAATTTAATTGGCATTATAACAACAATTTTTAACAGTTAATTCCTAAAGTAATAATAAATCGGATGAAAATAGATTATCAGTACAGTTAATGAATCGGAAGAAATCAAGTAGGTTCGTATGTATATTTAATTTGATGAAAAAAACTCGTAACCTAATACACCGGATTCAAGCATTCAGCATTTATTTTCATAAATAGTCACTGGGAATTCATATCCAAAGTACAACTTAGCCTACATAAATGTCGTAATCCACGACAAATTTCCATGCATAGATAGTGAAAGAATACTTTGATATTTTATAAAATTCTTTAAAACAAAAATTTATAAAATTTGTTTAAAATCCCAAGCTTAGAAACATTTTAATAGTTTCGAAAAAGTAAAATCTCGTTATTACAATTGAAAAATTGCAAAAATAAAAAATTTGTCATCTAAAAAATTTAAAAAATCACGTCAAAGATTTATTTATATAACCACGAAAGTTTATTTATTGTAACATATATTTTAATCATTTGAAAAAACCTTTTTTATAAATAAATTCTAAAATTAATTAACTCGCATCATATTTTAGCCATCAAGTGATAAATTTATGTACTATTTATGAATAAATTATGAAATATTCGTTAAAATACCAGTCAGCTTACTTTCAAATTAGTAATTTCTAATTAATATGAGAATACAGATTTTATTAAACCAGTAAGTGAAATATCTTGTATAATGCCTAATATTTACACAGTTGTATATCTATATACAGTTTTTATAGGTTCTATTATAACGCAATTATAGTTTTAACGCGCTTTTTAATTTAAAGTGGTTTTTTATACTAATTATTGGCTATATTTGTCTCGAATAATATTGTAAGCGTATATACACTTTTATTTTGTAGAATATATATTCTAAACTTCTATTATTTGTAATTTTATTGTGAAGACTGTCTATTTTCAGTGTTTTTTAATTATGATTTTACTATTTTCGATTGATTTTTATTGAATAAAATCTAAAAATAAACGTAATACCATGAATAAAATAACTTTTTTATATTTTTGGATGACTTACTTCTGTTTTGTGATTCAAATTTTACCTTTAATTTAAAAAACCCTATTTATATATCTTCAGTCCTGTTTATAGAAATACAGATGATAACTTATCCATTTTGTTGAATTTAACCGTTGGATTTGCAAAAATATAAAAATTTGACGCCAGAGATTGTTTTGATGACATATTTTAATGTTAGAAACAAATTTCTAAGACGCTTATTCTATTCAGAGGATTTCGCAAATCTGGACTGTATCATAAAGAAAAAATATATATATTTAACAAAGAAATCATTCTTCGGAATATTAAAAGAAGCGTATTTAACATAGTTTTTGAAATTTAAAGAGTTTTTTATGGCTATTTAAAATTTTACTTTTGAAAAATAGCATTTGTTTCTGTCCGTGACATTTTAATTTATCTGATATTTGCAAATTTAATATTCTAAGTTCTAAAGCTGGTGTAATTTTTTGTTTTTGCAAATTATTAGCATGTTTGCGACAATTTTTATTGCTTGTCTTATTTAAAAAAGTGGTATTGTTATTAAGTAAATCGCTTAATATGAAATAGAGACTGTGGTTAGTCAATATAATCTGAAGATTTTTTTTTCTCTAAAATGTGTTTTTAATGCTTTTTTTTGAATCAAGCAGCAACTGTTATTTTTAACTGTCTTTGAATATAAATCTTGTTAAAGTTTTTCAGCTTTTTTCTCTTGGCTTTAATTTGATCGCATTTGGTTTTGTGTTGTTAAAAGCATCATAGATTTTTGTAGCTGACGTGTACAACATATTAAACCCACAGCTATCATCAATATTTATGGAAAAAAATTTATTAAGTATTTAATATCGAGATCTACAAGTCATATATTTTTCAAACATTTTGTTTTTATTTTCATCTTTCTATTTTATTAAATGCGTTTCTTTTAATTTGTTTATCCGACTTTCTATAGCTTACAATATTTCTCTTTATAAAGTCTAACTAATAAAACAACACTATCCCAGCTTTAAAATTTTGAATTGTTTTTTTTGAAATAAATCTAAATATATTGACTTTTAATCGATTGTTGTGGAAAATAATTTTTGTTGCATTTGGAAGGCGCTTGTAATATAATTCACTCAATTTATTCACATAAAACTTGTTCATGAGATATAAATAAGTGGAAGTGCAATCGATAATTTTAGATCTTCTAAATATGTCTAGGCCAATATATATAATTATACATTAGGTATATTAGCAATTTTTAAATCTGAATATTCTTATTTCACTAGATGCAACCTCAATAATAACAAAATCTTATATTTTAGAGCCATATGATCCTATTTACTAATATTCAAGTCTGAAAATAAATATAAAATTCTCTCGTTCAGTGATTTGAAATTTTAGTCATCATATATAATAAAAACTATAATATCGCAATCCAAAATGATTATACCAATACAATATGAATTTAAAAGACATAAAAACATCATTCTAAACTTAAATCGAAATCTTTTAAGCAAATAAATAGTGGCCCATACCTCTATTCTAAAAAAATAGAATAGGTTTTGAGTTAAAGCATGTTTATTTTAAATTTACGCCGTATTCTGCCGATTTTCTTGAATTACGTAAATTTTTTTTATATCCAATTACATATTATTTCCTGCAGTACTATTCCCCTATTTATAGAAGATCAATTTCCTTGGTTTATTATATATATATCGTAGTAAGTTTATTTATATTTTCGGATAAAACTGTATTTTTTTAGATCAGCTTAGAAACACCAATATATGTATTTTTTAATTCTTAAATCAACCGCATGTGCCTCTTTTTACCCGTATATATTAAAAAAGAAGTGTTTTTACATTTTTTTAAATATATTACAGGCATTATATTGTAATCGTGAATACTTAAAAGAATGTAAACTTTTGCAGCAAATGTGTTACAGGGGAATTTTTAATTTTATTATGGGGTATTTTTTTTCCTTTGTAATCTTTTATATTGTAAAACAGAATAATATAGATCATATGAAAACATTTAAAAAATTGCAGGTGTAAACTTTGAAATTATAAATTGAAATAGATTCTGGGATTTTTTGAATTATAAGTATTTAATTTACGTATTTCTTAATTTTATAATTCAATAAGTTCTGTGTATATATACTGTTATTGCATACGTAAAAAAATATTTTTGTATGATCATATAATTAAAGAATCTTTTATATGTATATTAAATTCACCTTTCTTCTGTTTTTATATTATTTATTTTTTAATTATATTATAGCCTATTCAGTATTTGTTTTTATTTAATAGGGAAAAGATAACCGATTTAAATGTGCAAATGTCAACCGAGTCACCACTAAATGAAAAAAAAACATCATGCTAAAAGTAGCTTTGATTTCTTGCAATTTTGTTGAATATTGTGTCAAGTAGTTTCACCACCACAACTAAGTGTAAGTTTAAATCCCAAAACACCTTTTATGGTAGGTTTGTCTTACAGTATTCGCTTTAAACTATGCATCTAGGTGGCTTTGTTACCTGTTTTATAATTTAAAAATTCCCTTGCGTGTAGGGTATGCGAATATTGAATATTCAATTTAAAAATTCTTAGTTGAGTATTTACAGACTCAGCTATCGCACTCTTTTTTAACTCACAGATATTCAGCGAACACAATTTTATCCAAGTTCTAATTGCACATAAAATTATTTATTATATTGAAAAAGGAAAAATTAAATATTTTTTAAAAAGATGTCAAAATAAGTTAAAAATAGGAATACATTTCTTGTCGAGTATAATATAACAGTCACAGAAGCGATAAAATCCATAAAATACGGATTTTGTTTAGTAAATCTATTAAGAAAAGAAGTTTTAATCGGGAGAGTGCGGATGGTGGAACTGTAAGTAAACTATTGAAATATTATACATACCAAGTCTCATAAATGCTATAAAATGTTAAAATAGCACTTAAGATTTGTAAAATATCTTGTTTTAAGACAAAAAACCGCGAATAGTGGTGAAACGAGGAATTCATAGAGAAATTATAGTAAAATGTAAAGTAAAACCTTAAGGAAATATGCTTAATGTTCGTGTGAAGGAATAAACACCGTAGAATATTAATGACAGGGGGGCAGATCGTATAAAATCTTTTTTCGATGTTATTACGATCTTGCACGTCGAATGGACAGAGTAAGTGGAATTAAGCGACTCAAGGAAAAAGAGATAAGTCCGATTTTTTATTGTTTAAAATAGATTATTAAAAACAAAATATAGATTATTTTATAAAAATTTTCGTATTATTTCCATAATTTACAATGAGAAGTGGAAAGAATAATACGATTGAAAAAATATAGGTTTTTTCACAAAACCTTTTCATTGTATGTATATCAGATACAGGTGTTTTTGAAAAAGAATGAGAGAAATGGGTGGGGATAAAGTCTACTATATTGCAAAAAAATTGAAAAATGAAACATATTGGTATTATCCAACTCTTATATAATGATAAGATACGAAAATATTTATGTTTTTGACATTTTTAAAAAATTAATCATTTATTTTTTTAAATTTGTTTTTTTATTTTGATAATTCTTCCCTATTATTGTAATATCGCAAAAAAGAAGGAAGAATTGATAAATTTTACACTGCTCTAGAATGCTTACCACTAATATGAAAAGCTCCAATATTATTCACGTTGTAAACTCCAATAAAAAATATTTCAATCACCGCAATTTCCGTTATTATGAACTTAATCAGCTTTCAGAGATAATAATTATATATTAGTTTTGTCTTTTATAAATAAATATATGTTTATTAAACCAATATATGTGCATTTTATTCTTCTGAAAGTAACGTTTTAAATTAAAAGTATTTCACATCTTATATTTAATCTTATGATAATATTTGTAAATATATTTATATTTTTCATTTTTTTTCATGCTTTAATGGATAAAAACACAAAAATAATTTATGAACATAGAAAAATTCTCATTGTCTAATAGAATTGTTTTAGATGTTTAATATCTAATTACACATAAAATCTATATTAATGCTTTTTTTCTTTCAAAATTATTAATGTTTATTTTTACATTGTCTCTATCGCTTCCCCAAAACCATAAAAAGGCTTCTTTTAAATGATTTATACCAGCAATGAGATATCTAGTTATCATTATAAATTTAAAACAGGTTTATATGTCATATGATACTAAATTAAAGAATATGTTTGAAAAAAAAAGTGGCATCATTATGATATTAGGAATGTCAAAAATACCAAGAAAGGGTTAATTATAACAGGGCAAAAAAATTAAAAATTATATTTAAAAAGCAAATCTTTATAGTTTGTATAAATGAATATCAATGCAACTAGCTCTACTGTTTAAACAATGAAGGAATGAAAATATAAAAATCCACTGGAAAAATTTCTTATGTTCTCGTTAGAATCTTTGGATATGATGCGTGTTTTTGTATTTTTTTACATGTTTTAATATAGAATAAATTCACATTTTTGCTCAAAACACATGTGCTCTAATCTCGAGTGTGTCCATAATGTAATAAAACTGATATATCCACTAAATTAGTAAAAAAAATTATGAAGAATAAATTTTAACATCATGTTTATAACTATTTTTGCATAACCTTTATCCTTCATATATTTTTTTTGTAGATTTTAATGTCATGTTTACTTTATAAATTTAAATATGATTTGTATGTATACATACAAAAGATATTATAGTTTTTTTAGCGCACTAATTTACTCATTTGTTTTATTAATTTTATTGTATTGATGTCTCTGCTTTTTCTGTGTTCTATAACCCTTTAGTTTTCATCTAATCGGCGGAATGTATTTTTTAAATGATAAAAACAAAAACATAGCACATAAATAGCCTGATGTATTATATTCGCTTATAAAGAGCAAATAAAATAGAAACATATCATGGATTAAATTATTATTTTTAACTAGTTGACCTACAAAAACGAAGAAATTTATAAAAATTATGCATGAATTGGATATTGTTAGCAAGTAAATTGTTTTGAATGTCGCGTATTAATTTAAGATTTGAATTGAATTTGTTAGACAAATTTTTTTTTCTAATATTTCAACGTCTCTGAACAAATATTTTTACACTGATCCTTTGAGTATAAATTCCGAATATTTTTAAAATCGCTTAGTATTATGATATTTATAGAGAATATATCCAGATTGAATTTAATTTCACTGATATTTATTTTCTTTTCATCATTATAGTCATTAAAATGAGTTTTTTGAAGAACATAGGCAGAATTCTTCTTTTCAAATTGAAATAAAAGAAATATGTTTTGGTCTGTGATACAATTTTTCCATCTAAAATTAAATTCCAAATTTTTTTCATCACTACTTTCTTTGCCGTAGAAATAAAATTGATTGAGCGAAGTACAAACAGAAAACGAAGCACTGTGATCATCATATGACCTAATATATGGTAGAAATGTAGTTTCTTCTTCTATTATACCAGGATATTTTATAAAATCAAAACTAAAAATCTTTGATCTTGAACGTTGCAAAGTTAATTTTTCTTTAAAATGTTCCATAAAGTTATTTTGATTGCTGATATGTGCCTTGAAATATAGTTTTACCATTAAATTGTCTTTTTTTATATTTGAAATATATGATTCGTGTCTTTTTTGCTCCTCTATTCTGCACGTATATGTAAAATAGTCTAATTTTTCTTTATAATAATAAAATATTAATGGCTTAAGAGGTTGTCTGTTTTTCAAATTTTTTTCAAGCAGATTTTTCATTATTGGAACTAAAAGAGAGATGTCCATATCATTCAAAATTTCAGAAGTAAAAAAGCGCATATCTGTATAACATTTATCTTGATATTCGCTTTTTATCTGCATATCTCTATGTCGTATTAAATCGGCTGTAACTGATTTATCTTTATTATAATAAGTAGCTTTATCATCCATAAGAAACTTTAAAGTGGAATTGCAATGATCACTTGTATTTTCTTTGTATTTCTTGTGTGTCTTAGCAGCTGGATTTTTTGAAAATACATTGAAGTCAGATAATATATTTACCAACATTTTCCTAGCCCCATGTATTTTATTCTCTGATATGTTTATTCCTTGTGTCAACTTTAATTTAATAAGAGCGGAAGAAATCGTTCTGTTTTCTTGCCTTTTTATGAAGTCACATAGCAAAACCAAGTCGCTTTGATTTGAGATTCTGTTTTCATCCGAACTACTACCTTGTATTACTAATAATTTAAAGTCTTCATACAGAAAATCCCATTTCAGTTGTTCTTGTTCTACAGATTTCAATCCGTTGTATATCCCAACATTTATTTCATGTATATTATAGCTGCTGCATACAAATTGGATGAAAATTACAAAAAATAGAGTTTTTCTTAACATGTATTTAATGATTTGATTGCTATTAATAGTTTTATTTAAATATGATGTTTGCTGAAATCAAATAAATATATCATAAATTGTTTTTTTAGATTGAGAATAACTATATTTTTACCCAAATAGGTCTTTCGTTAAAAAATTAGTCATTTAAATTCTTATTTGAATTAAATTGATTTTTTTAAACAGGAGTAATTATAAAGAATTATGGTAAATATGGATAGAAAAAACGGTCTAATGTGTAAAAAACTTTCCTAAGTATAAATTACAAATTTTGAGCCTCATAAAGGAATAAAACATACTTTTATATTCAACGGCTATGGATATTTTTATAGTTTTGAATCCCTAGTAGATGAAATTTTATGGATTATTTTAGAACAGAAATAATTTATTATATTTTTAACGCTTTACACAAACATGATCAATCAAAAATGGATTAAAAATAAATATGCATTTTCTTTTACTAAATTTAGAATTTCAAAATTTAAAAAAATTGCACGTCAGCATTTTCCTACAATAAACTTACCATAAATGCTAAAAATTTAGTTAAAAACTACACCGAAACAATTCTTCTATCAACATTGCAAGCCTTAAGTTTATAGATCGGTTTTTTAGATATTTGCATTCATACATTATAAATTTATAATTATAGTTCCATTAATTTCAAAAATGTATTAGTCGTCCATAGCTTGAACAAAAAAAATACATCACATACGCTTATGAATTCTTTTTTTTCTATTACATAAAATAAGAAGATTTAAAAAAATATACGTATAAGATTATTAAAACTGTAATCAAGATTTATGGAAATTTCCAATGCTGTATTTACTTATAATAAATCAATGTTTACTTCAAGAAAAACTTGAATTGATTTTTTTTTATAGATTATGTCATTATTTAGTCACAAGATTCGTCTAATATATGTACAAATAATAATATATAAGTATTTTTTAATTATGTTTTAAGATTTCGCTACATTTATTTTAAAAATTAATAATCAGCATTTTTGTTTTTACATTATCAAAGAATACATGGCTTGAACATTTCTATATTCTATGTGATATGTCTAAAATTATGGAATATGCATAAATATAATGGTTTCTTAAAAAGGTATTATGAACTTTTTTATGTTAAATTTTTAATTAAGAAATCACTATTAATATTGCCAAAAAAGATTTCTGTAATTTAATAAAAATTCTTCAAATTTTTAGATCAAAAAAACCCCACCTAATATGAATATTCTAAAAATAGAAACCATATGTATTACATTAAATTGGTATTTCCGTTTTTGCAAGATTTAAAAATAAAGACATATTTTTTTTTATTATAAACAGATATTTTGGCATTTCTAAAACTCATAATTTCATTTAAATAGATAAAATATTAAATCCAAAGTTTTTCTTACTCTGTAAATTGACTGGTAAGCATTACAATTATATAGCTGGACTAAATTCCTTACATAATATTATTTAAAAAATATCTTCGGCTATGCTTTTTGAATCGCGCTATTGCTTCTTCGGATAGCGCTTTTTGTTATTTATCTTAAAAATATTTACATTTTTGTTGCTTTTTTATGTGATACAAGCAACCTCATACTAATCTAACAATTTAAAAATTACAACCGATTTATAAATTAAGATATTGAATCAAAAATCGCTAAAAAAAATTACCCTTTCTTGCTCATTTCTTCTATTTAATTTTGCAAATCACATATGTGTATATAAAATATAAATATCTTGTCTTATTAGATATTATGCGTGTCATTTTTCTTATTCCATCTAATATTTTTAACTGTTTATTTATTCGATATTTATATATCTATATTTGGGGAAGTATTTTTTTGTTTAAAGTGACAATTTTACCAAGTAATGAATTGGACTCCTATTTTTTCATATAAAATAAAAAATACCATTCAATTTGCCTATTAATTACTGTTATAAATGAATAATCTGCCCGATTTCGAAATTTTGGCATTCTTATAAACCCGTAGTTAGTTTTTCGAAATATAAATTTGAATAAATTCTTATTATTAAAATAATTAATAAATGAAAATTACGGGAAGTTAGTATTATGTAATATGGTTAACTAACCAATTTACTGTATTCTAAATACATTGAAATAATTATGGAATGTTTCTAAAGTTTATAAAGAATTACTATATCATTTGGTGGAAGCGAACATTCTTTTATAGCTCCGGACTGATAGTAATATATTATTTTACCACGTGAATTTAGTCCAAGTTGATTGATGTGTTTAAAATCATTTATGGTTGTATTTTGATTTTTCTGGCTATCAAAGACTTTTAATATAAATTTACAAATTTAAAGATTTTGCTTAAAGTACTAAAGATTCCTTTAGGCGACTAGCTGCCTTTAAAATTTACTTTTAAGTGTCAAGCCTCTGGGTGAAATAAATATTATATTTTTCAATATTATTAAAGCATTTATCACGTTCTAAAAAATTATAAAGGCGAACGGTAGCAATAAAAATCAATAATACTTGATGATAAGGGTATGATTTTTAAAGTGGTAATATCTCTGACTATTTGTTTAATTGATCTGCTTTGTATATAAAGGGTTTGGCGATAAAATAAAAATTATACATATTTTTTTTAATTTATGGCATTTACCTTTTTACAACCAAAATATAAATTATTATTATTCGACATACTAAAGTCATATATGTGGCTATCGAATGTATTGCTTAAAATTTTCTGAGGTTTAGAGAAAGAGGAAACGCGTTAATTAAATTGAATACACGTTTTTTACATTTTAGAGGACTAAATATATTTTTTATCTTGCATCATACTATCGTGATTCCTCTATATATTTATTTTTTAATATAAAAGCATAACATGATCTAATACATCTTTTGAATTCGTGCCTCGAGTTATCTTAAATATTTATTAAATGCACCTAATAAGAATAGATAATTTTACTTTCTTAATTCGGTATCTTTGATCCATAAATCCAATAATATCTTTATAAAAAGAAGTGATTGTTGGCTGCAAGAATAAAAAATTGTAATGGTATTTTTTATGATATCTTGTTATATAAACTCATAGATTATAAAAAAGTTGACTTTGACCTATTGTAAGTAATCAAAATTTATATAAAATCTATTTTTTAAACTAATATTTCTTCATGAATATTACACACAACACGTACATTCCATTTTTTATTTGTAATGTTGGTATTTAGTTTTTAAAAATGTTTTTTTTATAATAGATTTGTTAAATATAAAGTCTTATAAATATGATCTAATTTGCTGTTATTATTAAAAATATATACATACATAAATTGTTTATACAAAATACACAAACATTCTATAATAAGATGAATTTCTATATACTAGACCAATGCATATTTTTTACTCATATGAAACAGGGAATGCCTATACGCATTCATATTTGATTGATCACTATAATTTTAAAATTTTGAAAAATGATATAAAGAGAAAATTGTAAAAGAAAAGGCATCTATAAATTTATGTTTTTGCGTGCTGCATAATCAGAACTTGTTCATTAAAAATTAAAAATTGCTTGATAAAATTAGCACATAATATATTTCCATAATTTTATCAATTTAAATATGCATTAGTCAATCGATCTAGAATATTATAAAAAAATTTGAAATGGTGGATCCCTTGTAATGGCCTCAATTTTAAAAAAATCATGGAAAGATTCAAAAAAAAAGCAAAGCGTGTGTCCATTGAAATGGAAAGAACAGAAAGACAAAAGTATTAAAGAGAAAGAGAATAGAAAGGTCGAGAGATCGAAAATCGATATTTTGAAAGCAAAGAAACGTGAATATAATTCTTCAATGAAAAAAAAGAGAATGGAGAAGGCTAGTAAGGGAGAATAGATGGAAAAATATATGTTAGTATTCAAATAATCAATTATTATTCGAATGAAAAATAACTTTTTGGATCCCTTTTGAACTTCCTTTCTATTAAAAATAAATTATAATTTATTATCGTTAAAATATATTCTTGTTGTGACAAAATCGGTATATAAGATTATATATGTTATCTACATATTTTTCTTTTCTTATATAAAAACTTTATAGCAAATGTTTAATTCCGTTTAAGATAGAAGCTAACCTATCCAGAAATAATTACATGATTTGTATGCAAATCCACGTATAACTAAAATTAAAACCACATAAATTTAAAAATATTTAAACCAATTATAAAGTAAATAACTTTAAATTACACTAGATCTTAATTTATAACTTTCTCATTATAGTTTTTAAAGATAAAAAAAAATATCAAAATTTAAATAAAAAAAGTAAGAACATTTGATTTTTTTAATGATTATTACCACAAAATACTCTTCTAAGATAGAGCTGGTAAATATGAAGAAGCCAATAAATGATAAAGCCACAAGAAAAGCCGAATTTATTCTAAAAGGCGGATTCTTTATAAGTTTAAGAATGGAATGATAGATTAATATTCCAGTCTATTGTTTAAAGCGATAAATTATTATCGTATTTGAACGTTATAAATTTTTTTATTTAATTATGGGTTAATTTTCTTTTTATCGATTTTATCTATTTAGACGTGTTCAGCGTGTTGGAAATATTGCACAACTCCTTGATGCATCTTTTGACACCTTCCTCTGATCTATCTTCATCAACTGCTCTTCTTCTCTCAAATGAGATGAGTTCAAGTGTCTTGCGGAGTGTGAGAGCTTGCATGTATGCTTCTACTTCGTCCGGGATTTTTTTTTAATATTCTAGTCTATTGTTTAAAGCGATATTATTATTTAAATTATTATCTATTTTGACGTTATAAATTATTATGTTATTTAAATAAAATATAAACAAAAAAATTTACAATTAAAAAATTATATAAAATACCGGCAAATAAACTGAACTGCATGTCCTACATAAAGCCTGTAAATAGAATGTTAGGGATATTAAGTTAACATTTTGTATATATGAAATTACAACTTCTAACTAAAACAATCCTTTCCTTTTTATTTATTAATCTTTGATTAAGCAATAAATGATCCAGAAAATGAGATTAATATTTTATTGCTCACTTTAATTTGTAAAAGGTTTATTGAAACTTATAATCTGGCTTCTAGCTTATGAATAATTTTATACAAATTTTAGAATGTTGTTATTTCATGTTATAACCCACAATACACAAGATCTTAACTTTTAAAAGAGAAAAGTTCGTGTTGTGACATACAATACAAAAACTAAAATATTAAAGATGAGGTAATATAACGTTACGTAATTTCTAAGATCTTGTAAAAAAGAATTCAAAGCTAATTTTGGCAAAATAAAAACTTCATTACGCAAAATCAATTTTTTTTGAATGTATTATCGTGTTAAATGAACGCACTGAATAAGGTACCTAGATGGAGAAATATAACCTACCAAAAATGTTATTACAAGATCTAATCATTTTTATATCCTTTAAATATGATTTAAAATATCTATTTATACCCTTAAAAGTTTAAAGCCGAAGATTCATTTAATAAATATATAATCTTATAATAATTCTAGACATAACAAACAGTTTTTTTGCTCTTTTTTTTCTTTATATTTTTTAAAATTTCGGTAACATACACATAATATTATCTAATATGGCATTCTCTGCAATAATCTTATTATAAAATAGTTATACACAAGATTCACTAAATGGATTTACTGATTACATATTTCACACAATATATTTACAACCTCAAAGACTCTTTCATTCAGAAGAAACCCCTTGTTATTTTTTTATGATTTCAAACTTCGATCAAAATAACACATAATTAAAATCAGATGATGAAATAAAGAATGCAATTCTTAAATGTATAGAACTAGGGTTCAGCAGATTAAATTCAGGCACAAAGGTGCACGGAATAGCGAGTTTACAACTTAATTCGGTAGAAAATAAAGTGAAAATATGCATTTGTGGGTATAAACAGAGTCCTTTTTAATTTTTTTAATTAATTTATAGAATATTTATTAGGATGTGATTTTTAAAACAATCAATGACTGTGCTATATCGCCAATAAATAAAAACATATATGTTCTAAAACTCGATTTCAAAGACTTTTCGAGAATCTATAAACATAAAAATTTAGTTCTAGTAGAAGATTCATCAAATATAAAATCATCAACAATAATATGCTTAACATGAAAATTAATTATCTAAAATGAATTGGAATAGAACGGTGCTATTATAAAAAAAAACAAAACATACTTTAATTCTTAAAAAAATATTCAAAGCTAAATCCAATTTACCAAGTAGAAGTGAGAACACAATAAACTATCACCAAAACACAAAATGCCAAAGACCCTATACTACTATCTAAATTAATGAAAAATTGATGAATCAACTCAACAACAAAATTTATGTGTTAAATAGAAAAAAAAACTTTCTGGCATAAAAAGCAATTTATTATTGACCAGGGCTCAATCAAAAAGCTTGAAATTTGGTTTGATATAGCATAAAAGATTATACAGAATATAACAATGTAATTTTGATCAAGAGCAAATTTTCAACGTAAATGGCGAATTCTTGTGATGGCATTTATTTAAGCAGTCACGCAAAAGAAATCTGGATTATTCTTGCATACGAGGCAAAATGAAGTGATTAGAATATATAAATATATCCCAAATCCTTGAAAGGTGCCCATGAGAGTCAAATAAATTCGAAAATATTTTGTATAAAAAATCATATAATCCGAACATAATGTGATTAAAACGGATGCACGACTATAAAAAACATTCGTATTTCGTATATATAATAGATATGCTTATGTGCGATAAAAACACCAGCTTATACCCATTTTAATCCTTATTAAAATATAGATGAATCGTCTAATATTATAAAAAAACAAAAAAATATGATTTTAATTTAGAATTATCATATGATTATTTTCTATTCTAGAACCTGTGATATACTATACGCCTTAAATCTATATGATTTGATTCCAAAATATCATAAGTAATATATTAAAAGTTGTGGAATGTAAAGAAAGTGATAATATTTACAATTAAAATGGAATCATAAAAGAGAATTATACTATAAACCTTTGAAAGTGGAGGATTCATAATGAATCTTGTGTAGTGGATGTGATTGATTGGTGCATATAAAGGTTATGGAAGTGTCTTAATTTTTGAGTTATAACATAAGATGATGTATAAGTACTTTTTTAAAGCAATTATGTTTGAAAGAAGCATTTAAGCCGTAGAATACATTGATTAAATACGTCTTTTAAGTAGAAGATGACTAAGTAATGTTACAAATAGGCTTTAATTGAAAGAACTTTAGATAATCATACACTATTAAGCTAGCTCAAGTTTTACTGGGTTGCAAAAGATTAAAGATTCATTATATAAAACAAATCTAACAATAAATTTAAGTACGGTAATAGATGAAGAACAAGTATGCCTATATATCACGGCTTATACGATTTATTTCATATTAATAAGTAGCTTTTCTTTTTATCTAGTATTTTTCATGCAAATTTTATATATATTTTTGTTTATTCTCCAAAAATATCGAAGGTAAAAAATATACCAAATTTTCTTTATCATCTAAGAAACTAGAACAGAATCCATTTAAACATTTATATTTTGATTTCGCTTGTTAAATTTTTTGAAAAAAACAAGAGATAGTAAAATTTTGATAAATTCCATAAGTGCAGATCACTAGTCAATTAATTTATATGCACAATATTTCTAGGTTAATAAAAATAAAAAATAAGTTAAGATCATATTCCATATAATTTAAAAATAAAAATTTTAAAATAAAGATTATAAATTAGGCCTATGGATATCTTATAAATATTAAATCAGGACATATCATAAATAGAAGAACAAATAATTATATCATTTTCTGAGGAATATCTCAGAACTTTACAAAGAGATTACGTATTTGCATATAGACAAATATTCACCAATTACAGACACAATTTAATTAAAATTTTATTATAATAATTCTTTCTCTAGTTTGTTTCGAAATATTTGAAATTACTTTTTTTTTGTAGAAAAAATTTATGATTTTATATACATATATTAAGTGCGTTGTTTGTTCTTTTATAACCAATAAGAGTTAAATTATCCTTTGCACACGTATATTTACTTATATTGTTATGCCACATCATCGATTTTTAGATTACTTGTTTTATTAATCGGTTTTAAAACTTCTTGCGACTCAAAAAGCGGCTTTAAAATATAGACATAATTAAATTTCTTATTATTAAGGATGCGACTATATGTTAAATCTTTAAATTTTGTGAGATATTTGGTGCGATTTTATATGAATTAATTTTATTTCTTTTTTTAATATTTTGAAGTGGGTTTGTGCAAGAAATTGGCTGGTTCTGCAATGAAATATCTGAAAGACGTCATATTTTTTGTACACGTCGACAAAAAAAGAATTATAAAGTTTAAAATAATACAGCCATATAATTCAAAAAGTCTAAAGAAATTTGTATAATTGCATATCTAGAAATAATTTACACATTTTAAATGTATAATAATAGAATTTCCGTATGCGGTTTTTTTGATATATAATGCATATGAACTATAAAAATAGCTTTTGCGTCATAATTTATGTACAGAATACAAAATCTGTAAAGTTTTAGTGGTTTATTCTATTGTTGTGTAGCATATTTTTGCGCGAACGTAATGGCTTACCTTAAAGATAAAAAGAAGATTGCCTAAAGATTCTGTATTTTGGCATAAATATACGAGGTTTACATAAAAACACTTAATATAATAAATCTTATATTATTTTAAAAAGGGGTTTTATGATGCTAATTATAAAAATTCTACAAAATTTGGTATATAGATGATTTTTTCTTGGCTTTAATTAAATAAAATCTAGCAGCGAATATATTCTAAAAAATGTTTTCAATTTTGCGTTTAAAAATTGGCTTTTTTGTTGAAAATATAGTGCAAGGTGCAATACTTACAAAGAGTTAGGAATAAATCATACTTACATGATAAAGAATCTGTTTCCGTTATTTCTATTATGATGTAATACATCTTTTAATATGGTAAAAAGTACAATATGCACACATTTTTTATTTTTATGACACTGTTAACCACAAACAATGACAAAATTTTACACTTTGAGAATGTAAATACAGAGTGGAATTAAATACAAAGAAGATAATTAAAAAGAGGAAAAAATGCTCATATTATTTTGATGCATATATTAGGAAAGTCATTTCAAAAATTAAAAAAAAATATAAAGAAGCATGCGAAATAAGTTACATTTCTCAAGATATAATATTTATTGACTTGAAAGAATTTTTTTAAGAATATCTATCAGCTTAAGTGTTGTTCCTGGTTTTACAGAAACCGCTATATTATTTTTTATCTTGTTTATTAAGTAACACTAGAAAAGAATAAAAATCTAATATAGTCGTGAAAAATGAACAGAAATTGATTCAATTTTTTTGTGAATGGATATAAACGAAAGCGGAAAAATCTATACGATCAAATAATCAAATTTTATGAAATAAAATCAATAGTGTCTTATTGATTTACATTTATAACATACAAAAATATATTGGTAAAAAATGAATGATTTATTAAAATAAATATTGAAATGGCTCGAAGGATAACAGAATTAAAATTGTTTTTTTTTCATGCTGAGATGCATTCATCTAATTATAGAGGCGAAACATATACATTATCAGCTGCAAAGAAACATACTTAGACCAAAAAAACTAGAGAAATAAATTTACAAATAAATAATAAAATATTCTTACAGCATAAGTATCTATTTTCGCAGTAAAAATTATATAGAAAAAATTATCTTACACATGAAAACAAGTTTTAATTGTATAAGGCCAAAATAGGTGATATGATTTAAAAATTGCTTGGTCAATACAGATGTTGTATATACCATCTGTCTATTCGTTTATGTATTTTCATTAATCGCTATACGAGATGGTTTTTATGTGAAAATTACTTGAATTATATTTTCGAAATTATTTATGAATAAGATTTATCGTATTCCTTTAATGACATGTAATATTTTTGATTTATCTTTTTTTTTACATATTTTGTGACATTGTAAAAAAAGGAAACCACATATCATGAAGGTGTCTATAAGATCTCTATGTCAATAACCAAATTATGATGCACATTCATACTATATGATTGTGGGAAGATTAACAAAAAGATTATATAATAGAGGAGCGGTATCTTAAAAAAACATAGCAAAAAAAAAATTTTTGGTCTCGAGAAATGTATTTCGTTATGTTCGAAGAGAAAATATAAAATTAAAAGTAAAAATCGAATCATGAAACAAAAAATATTCAGTATTTATCTATTTTTGAAATGTGACTTCAATTATTTTAAATCAGCATAAATTTGCATATAATATATAAAATTTATTGTAATTAGCGAATTAAAAATGTGTTTGCTAACTATAGTTTATTTATGGATTTCCATTTTCAATATTATTTTATTTATGCTGTAAAATATTTATAAAATTTACTGTTGTATTAAAACCTAATGTCTGTTTATACTAAATATTTAAATTTTATATTGTATTATATATGTTATGGCCGAGGAAAAAAGAACATCTTAATATTTATTCCGCTTTTTTTTATATTTACGATTAAATTTAAATACGTCTTTTATATATAAAACAACAAAATTTAGAATCAGTTTTTATCTTTTTTAGTCTTTTTTTTATTTCAAATCTGTTTTTTAATTTAGTAAAATAGCTAGAAATTTTAAAAACAATGTTTTCATTTTCTAACCAATTTTAGCACACAGGCCAGTAGAAATATGTCAATCTCTTTGTTTTGCCGTTATACTATAAAAAATATATTGAAAGGGAATATTTACAGATTATCATTCGAAACGACTTCAAACATTATCATAAAACCCAAATCATAATTCTTAAATAAAATTTACCACCTTGCAGCTCAGATTTTTGAGTAATTTATACTTTAAAATTAGACCATAAAATACATTCGCTTTTTTAATAAGCATGTTACGCCTTTCGGGTTAAAATTATATATTAACAAGTAACACTCCCAGCTATTTGTATGCTTAAAAATTAGTATCGAACACATTTACTTATGTCATTTAATACATTATTCTGGCTGGAATATTATAAAAAATTTATGTTTAAAAATAGGATTTTATATCAATTAGTATATAAAGTCTGTTTAATATATTCAACCCCTAAATATACTTTTTAGGTATGATATTAGGGTAAAAATGCACAGAAATTCTTTCCTTTATATTTTTCTTCTCAAATTTGTGAAAAAATCGGTAAATTTACTAAGTAAACACGTATATATCTTTATTCAAAGAAAACATATGAATTTCCGATTTTAAAAATAAAACTGAACTTTTTAAAACGATATGAATAATGGTTTCGTTAGCCATGCACTCTATAGATGCAAATTCAGCATTTTAAACTCTTCAATAGTTTTATAAGAAGATCTATGTTTAAATAACCCATAATTTTTATAACTTCGAGCTCTATAATGCTCAAAGTATAATATAACAATTAAAAATTTCTTTAAGTACAAAAAATCTATATGAAAAGTAATAAAATATTTTGAGACGCAAAACTAATCTTTTATTTATTTATTTTTCAACCCACATTAAGTTCTTCCATTTAAATGATTTTAAAAGCCGTTGCACAAACGTATTTGCTAAAAGATACCATTAATATATTATTTGTCTGTAAACACGCACAAATTTTATTTAAATCAACATTTGGAAAATAATATTTTGCTTTATTTCTTTTTAGCGGATGTAAATTATCTATACATGGGTTAATTTAGTTTCTGATAACCTAAATATTTTCGAGATAACCTTTAGTTTTTTTTTGCAGCATACTTATATGATACTTTTATCTATTCCACATACATATACTACCTATTATCTTCTTTTGAAGCTTACCAATCTAAAAATCTAGACTATTTTATTGTTTGCGCATGTATAATGCTTTATTTAATATTTTCAACTCGATATATAAAACTTATGGCTTTTTTTGATAACATAATTCAGTTATATGACGTATGTAATTAGTATTTTAAATTAAGGTTAGTTCATATGCGAACGTATCATAATCGTCAGTTTCTGTTTTTTGATATTAGTCATATTATAGACGCCCAACCTATATATTATTCGAAAAAAAATAGTATTATCTAATTCGATCCAATAATCTTTAATATCTTTATAATTCGAAAACGATTATTTGAATACTTTTGAACCTCTAAATATTTATTAATAAATTAAATCGCACTTATTTGTGATTTAAGGTATCTAACACACACATAATATCTTAGAAAAAAACTTTACATAAATAAATTAGTGAAGTAAAAAGGATAAGTATTTATATTTATTTATTTTCAGGCACTTTCACCATTCTTTTAAAATATTTTATAAAATGTTTTTAAAAATTCAGAGTTTGAATTTTTATTAGTTTTAAGATTATTAAATTGTTTCTAAGATGCCTAAGGCCTAAAAAATTTAAGTTTTTTACGTCCTATAATGGCATATTTTTGCCAATACTTTTATTTTTTGACCCCATATTTTAATGACGAAAATACGCGAAGAAGTATTTGCCGCATGAAAAAATTCCACGATAAAATTAATGTGATGCTTGCTAAATGCCTTTTTAGATTAAAATAGTGCACAAAATATCTTTGAAATTAGTAAATGTACTTCTCTGATTGTAGAAAGAAAGACAATGTCTTTCGCGGTGTGAAATTAAAAAAATAATGCCTAAAAATCAAAGAAACATATTTATTAATCAATTTAATATTTATGAAGCTTTCATATCGCGAAATAAATAGTATAACAATGTTTTTCGAAGCACCGTTCTTCTACTGTGACATAATCTCAATAAGAAATAATTATTAAATCTTACGGCACAGTATAAAAGATGATGGTGTGGGATTCATCGTTGAAGTTGACAAATCTCAATTTGGGAAAAGTATAAACCACAGAGAACGCTGTGTGTAGGGGGTTTGGGTATTTGGTATATTTGAACGTACCGAAGCTAGTCGCTTTCGGTTATTTGTGGCAAAAAAGCGTAGTTCTAAAGCACTTTGAAGTCTATCAAACGTTATATTTTACCAGGAAGCATTTATTGTTTTGAGATGGGTGGCGGTGTTATTCTAGAATAATAGAACTTGGTTATGCACATTCCGTAGTAAACCACAGTTAAAACCTTTTTAACATAAGTGGGACATGTATGAAAACACTCGAGGGGAATTTTACGTTATAAAGGCTGATTTAAGACAGAGATATCGAACAAATAAATGGTAGTTATTTTTTGGCTATCAACATGGTTTGAAGAAATAATAATGTAAACACTTTTGAGTTTTTGAACAAAAATATAAGTTTGACAAAGTTTCAACTCGTTTTTTTTTAATTTTATATGTGATCTTTATATCAAATACAGATAATTTATAAAAGTTGCGTTTTATTAAATAGTTTCATACATTTTTTGACCAAAATAATTTGGGTTCGAAAAATAAAAGTATCACTGAAAGTGTGTCATTTTCAACTTACCAGCTCCAAAAATAAATTGTATTCTTTAGATAATGAATTGGGTGTAAAATTTTAAATATTATGAACGCTACAAATAAATTAAGAATAAGTTTTGTTTCGATTCATAGCATATTATTTTCTTTCTCAACCTAGTAGACAGATATTAGTTTTACTGTAAATAAAGGAAATGGCGTAATACTTGGTGCAGTTGTTTTGTAATATAAATGTATATTAATTTGTTTAATTTTAAATAAAAATAATTTTAGTTTCAATTTATCAATTATGTATTTTTAGAAAGCTGAAACAGTGTAAATGTGATTATTTTAATTAAAAAAATACAAATTATGTATTTCCAAGTAATTCGGAAAAATTATGTTTTTTTAGATCAAATGGATATATTTAATAACAACATCTTCCAGAAAATTATTAATTTTAATGAGTCTGGTGTTTATATTTTCAATTAGTAACTATTGAGGTTATATCTGAAACTAAACTCACCGATTGGGGGTGTATTTTATTTAAATTATTTGACGAACATGTGTATTCGGCTATGAAAACATTCCTTGATGATTTTATGATATTTTTATACATTTTATTTATCTATGGGTTAATTTTCTTTTTATCAATTTTATCTATTGAGACGTGGTCATCCCATTGGAATCTTGCACAACTCCCTGATGCATCTTTTGACACCATCCCCTGATCTATCTTCATCAACTGCTCTCTTCTCTCAAATGAGAGGAGTTCAAGTGTCTTGCGGAGTGTGAGAGCTTGCATGTATGCTTCTACTTCGTCTAGGATTTTTAACACCTTAACAATATTTTTATATATTATAAAATTTATAAACAGAGTAAATTCCTATAACAATATTCAAAGATACATAAATTGTACATATTTATGGGTTTACCTTGAATTTTATCTATTTATTGTTTAAGAAAACCTTCTTGATGATCTTCAAACAGATTTGGAACTCGCTTCTTCCCACCTCCGAATCTTTATGATCTTACCCAATATTTCTTATTCTTTACGGCTTATTAAAAACAGTGCTTAAAATGATTAAATATTTTGAAGAGAAAAATTAATCAACATCTAATAATCTGATCATGTCAATCGGGTCCCCTCTACGAAAATATATTTGTCATAGCAATAATGGCTTTGATTACTTTTACTTATGTTCGGGATGGTGTCGAATTGTTTTAGCCGCAAAAAATCGAGTTTATGTCTAATGTAGAATAACTACTTTACTTTGTGATGGAATAGTAGTGTTATGTATTCTTATTACTGGGGGTCATAAATTACATGCGTCTTAATTTAACAATGTTTGTTTGTATGGGGGATTGAAACCTTTAATTCTTTAAATTAGAGATTATAAACCGAATATTGTGCCACTCGACGAATACTGCCACGCTTTGCCAAAAATTCGTGACAAATAGTATATTTTTGAATTTAGTGGCGTCTTCGACTGGAATGCACACGATCACGGATATTTTAATTATAATTGAATTTTATAAGTTCAATTTCTTTTTTTTCGTATTGAAGTACAAATAATTATATCTGGTTCTATATCATTTAATTTTCATGTGTAATAGATTTAAAGAGAAATAAAAATAGATATATTTATAAGAGCTTCGATTATGATAATATTTCAATTTGAAATATAATAGAAGTGATATTTGAATTATTAACAACGAAAAGAAAAGAAGAAAACATATATAATCTAAATATGTATGGTATCATTTTATACTAGAGATATGTAATAAAAGATCTTGGTTTTACAAATCCCAGATCTTTGAATATTAACTAAAATACTGTTTTTACTATTATTAACATTAATTTAATGTTTTTACAATATATTTTTTTATTTTAATTTAGGGAATATAATTTGATCTATGGTCTGGCTTTATTTTTAATTTGAAATCCGAATGGAATGTACTTTATAATATAAATAAAAATAAATAAATAGATAGCAGATTTATTATGATAATCAAACCATTAAAAACAGATTTAATTTAGGTGATGTACAAGTTTTTATGATTTATCTTTTTTTAAAATAAAAATATCTTTCGTACTTAAAGTATTTAACTATACCATACTTTATATTTTATACATGATAAGCATTTGATGGTTATAATTCCAATGATGCTACAATTTTTTTTAGTAAAGTAAATATTTAATTTATTGCTTTTATTAAAAAAACTGCCACTTTGATTATATATAATTTCCTCTTACCCAATAAAATCATACATTATGTGGAATCCCAATTCCCACACTGTTAATTGGGTGCTTAATTATTTTCACATTTCAGATTCAAAGATATGTTATCTTTATGTTTTAATTATTTTAAAATATGACGAATACACAGCTAATTTTAAATCGTGTAATTTTATTGATGCGATAGAAACCAACTTAAAATCCAACTTCCATTCTTATCGTTTATATATCTGTTAGCACCAATATTTGTCTATCAATGGAGTACATTTTTCTCCCAAAACTATTCTTTATACAAATTATTGTGCTTTAATAGATTTTACACAAATACAGAAATACTTATCTATAGCCTTTAGCCATATATCTCGTTTTTAGAACTATTGATACATTAGAAACCATTTTTTCCATTATTTTTTCTGTCAAAATTAAATGAGTATCCATAATGGCTACAGTGGTTTATTGATTTGTTTTTTATCTAGATTGTTACAAAAACTTTTTTTCGGTATTATTATCTAAATATATCTTTATCGGTCTCCCATGACTGATTTATATATCTTTTTTCAGTTTTCCAACAAAAATTCTATCTTTAATATCGAAATGTTGATGTATTCTTTTCCTTTCTGACAAATTATAAACAACCGCTTTATTTTAGTTTCTAAATCAATATTTTACCAAATACAATCATTTATACGTTTTTTTTCGCACAAAAAAACAGAACAAAATTCTTTAAAGTATCTTTCCAAGTCTTGCCTATTGCAAACTATCATAATAATTATTCATCAACTATCAATTACATTAATTCGCACTTTTATCTACAATATAAACATTAATATAGTAAGTTCAGCTATCCAAAGTATCCCTACCGCTGCAAAACATATTATTAACTATTCATCAACTATCATTTATATCAATTCACATTTTTATTTACAATCCAAAAATTAATAGAGTAAGTTCGCCTTTTCAAAGTATCTCTATCATTGTAAAACATATTATTAACTATTCATCATTCATCATCAATTCACATCTTTATTTACAATCCAGACATACATATAGTAATTTCTGTTCTTTGAGTATCTTTACTGCTGAAAAACATGCTAAAAAGGTTTATATAGCTATCATTTACAATCTAAACATTAATATGGTAAGTTCGGTTTTTTAAAGTATCTCTACTATTGCCAAACATGTTATTAACATTTAACAGCTATCATCAATTCACATCTTCATTTGCAATCCAGACATCAATATGGTAAGTTCTGTTCTTTGAAGTATCTTTACTGCTGAAAAACATGCTAAAAAGGTTTATATAGCTATCATTTACAATCTAAACATTAATATGGTAAGTTCGGTTTTTTAAAGTATCTCTACTATTGCCAAACATATTATTAACTATTAACAGCTATCATCAATTCACATCTTCATTTGCAATCCAGACATCAATATGGTAAGTTCTGTTCTTTGAAGTATCTTTACTGCTGAAAAACATGCTAAAAAGGTTTATGTAGCTATCATTTACAATCTAAACATTAATATGGTAAGTTCGATTTTTTAAAGTATCTCTACTATTGCAAAACATATTATTAACTATTCATCAGCTATCATTTACATCTTTATTTACAATCTAAACATTAATATAGAAAGATAGACATTAATATAAATCATATATCTACAATCATACATATAAATCATTATTTGGCTGTATCACATATTTCTAAACATTATAGATAATGGAAGATCTCGAATCAAACATTCCATTAATCAATCATTGGTTTAAAACCAACTCCGATTACCATAAAAAAAAGGAAATTATCATCCCTTTTACATATAAATAACAAAGCAAAAAAAGATAGAAAGAAGGGGAGTTATCAATCAATATAGTAGCAAAGAATAAATACCATAAATATAGAAACAAACACGAGTATGCTTAATTTTGAAATTACCGACGGTCTGCTTACAATAAACTACAAAATATCAGAAACATGCACTGCTAGCGATATTAAAAAATATGTTGAAAAGGAAATAGGAAGAAAAGAGTTTCAGCTTCTTCTCGATGGAGAAAAACTTCATGATACCCAGGAAATAAAAGTTTGTGGTGAAAAAGTATCGCCAACAAAGAAGATTAGTCTTAAAATTGTATATGACTGTGAAACTTCTACTGCACAAAAAATCGGGGATTCTTTGGTAAAAGATCATAGAGACGGATCTTCATTTGCATTAGAAAACAAAATAAAACTTAATTGTAATTTTAATTCCTGCAATATTAAAATTAAAATAAAGACGGAATGTAAGTTTTGCGATAAAATGTTTTGTGGAAAACATAGGATTCCGGAAGAACATAGTTGTGAAAAAATAAAGGAGTGTAAAATAGAAGCTCGCGATAAAAATGGACGGAAATTGATAAACGAAAGATGCAATCGAAATAAAATATAGTATATAAGTCCTAAAATTTACATTGCTATATTTGGTTGCTTTTTTTCTTAAAATCGCTTTTTTCAACTGTAATTTTATTATCGTCTATTTTTATTAATTTTTGATGCTTTCCTTTAATCCATGAATAATTAAATTACATTTGGGAGGATTTTATTTTTTTGGATTTTTATTTGTTCACTCCATTCTTTGATGAATAAAGTAATTTAAAATAAAATTTTCGTGGTTATTTTTAATATTTTTTTAATTGTAATACTTCAAGAAGCGATCTTAAAACTAACCTTTTATTTCATTGAAAAATAATATGGGCAGAATAAAATTTATTGTAAATAATTAGACTTAATATTTGATAAAAATTACCAGAGAAAAATAAATTAATTACTCAAAAATATACCATGAAAAATTTTAATATTAACAAAAAACATATTTTTTAAATTAAAAAATCCAAACTTACATTGCACCAAATTATTTTTTTTAAGATTTATTTACATCATCCTATTCTAAAAAAATGCAACACACAATCCAGATATAATTCATTTATCGTTCAAAGTTACCAATTAAAAAAAATCCGACCAGAATTTCAATTTTCATTTATAAAAAAATAATCTACATCTACAAAATATATTTAATTATTAAGTGTAATCCTTTTTTTTATGGACTAAGTTTTCTTTTATCAATTTTATCTATTGAGACGTAGTCAGCCCATTAGTAATATTGCACAACTTCTTGATGCATATTTTGACACCTTCCCCTGATCTATATTCATCAACTGCTCTTCTTCTCTCGAATGTGATGAGTTCAGGTGTCTTGCATGTAATCCATAAATTATTAAATAAACATAAGGCTTAATCTCCTCGAAATAGACAACTCTAAATTGTATTATGATATAAACTCTTGTTGAAAAAACAGAAAACTATAAGTAATCACCGAAAAAAAATTTAATTATATTTTTTCGGTGTGATTCGCTTGAGAAATGTTGAAATTTCGTTAAACTGGTTTAGCCTAATTTTAACTGCTAAAATAATGCTAGAAATAAATACTCGAATCAAAATTAGAACCCACTCTTTATACATTCAGTTTAATATTTTCTTTATTTTATATTGATACTATCATGTATATTTTTTTTGTATTAATATTTTCTTTATTTTATCTTTGCTTATAAATTGAAAGGCTTGAAACCCTACACCCATAATCAATTGAAAACCAATGATAATAATAAAAAACAAATCCCTATTTCACATGTTTAACCATACATTAGGTTATTTTGATAATGTGTATCATTATTACAAATTTCTTTGACTCTTTTGCGTTAATTGAAGATCACTAAAGTCTGTAATTAAATTCTTCTAATAAATCATTTGTTTCCGCAAAAGATTATTTTATTTTGGCTTAATTTTTGAGTTGACTTTTATATTTTCCCAAACACATTGTGTTATACAATTCTTATAGCAAACTTTATCAATACTTTTTAATGCACTATATTCTGCTATATCCTCATCGATACCCATCATAAAAAAAAATATATTCGCGAAATTTTTACCCAATATTTCTAATATTTAGATAAAGGCTGTTGAATATAAATGTGTGATTATTGTATTTACCGATGCTTTTTTCACCACTATATGTCGTAACATGATATTAAGACGCAACCAATGTAATCAAAGGTTCCCAAAGATCTTTGAGTATTAAACATAATCGAGTCATATATTCAACAATAGACTTGGACAAAATAATTGAACTAATAGGCTTTAAAAGGGGTGTATTTGAAGAAGATATTTGAGAATAGAAAGAAAGACAAAGAGTATATCTATGATGTGCCATGGGAAAGTAATCATGCTAAGCTTGATAAAAAAATATAAAATTAGAATGCCAAAATTAAACCCTATGAAAAGTTGTATAAATTTACAAATATGGCTAGTATAATTATATAAGCAAAAACAATAATTGGTTGAATATATAACTTAACATAAATTAAACCAAAAGCGTAATTATTTTACATAAATACAAAAAGATCTCATGCATTTTCATCAGTATAGATCTATTAAAATTAAAGAAATATATTTAAATTTTTAAAAAACTTATATAATATTGCACACAAGTCTTTTATAACTAAATTCATATTAGGCAAAAATTATGGGTTGTTTATAATGTAAAAAATCGGCACGAATACACAAAATTAATCTATTAAAATTTTTTATTTATTTTTACCCCACACTAAAAGATGTAATTAATATTGTATATATATTGGTAAAATAATTACCGAGATTTACATTTGAGTTCTTATATCTTAAAAATCATGAATAAAGATAATTTTGAATTGAATAAATTATTTTATATTTTTATTGCACGTAAAAGAACTACATTTAATACGCATCTGTTCACAATATTTATTGAAATTATGTAATGTATCACGAAATACCTACAGATTTTACTTTACAAAAATTTATTGAAAAATCTGTAACTTTGTGCATGGACGGTACATAATTTAATGCCTCGAAAGTCCTTTGATGCAATAAATATAATTTAATTATTTTTAAAGAACAGTATAATGTATTTTACGAAAATATTAATTTTTAACAGGATTGCAAATTAATTTAAATCTTTTAAATATAATAAAAATCATATATTTCAGAAAATAAATACTTTAGAAAAAATCTTCAATTAATATGTCTTTAAAGAAAAATATTTATTGCGATGAAAGTGAATATATGTTGCTGAAGTTGATATCAAGCAATTCTGTTATGTAAGACAATCAAATGCTTCGCTTAAACAAATTTAAATAGCCAAATATCAAATTAACTATTAAATAAATGTTTTGTGAAATAAAAATACTGTATGTCATGGCTTGAAATGACGTGGTTACAAAATGCCATAAGTTGTTAAAAAAAGTTCGGAATACGAACAGAATCTCACACAATAACAATAAGATTGAGAAATACACTTGAACCAATAAGCATAGAAAGAAGATAAAGGGTTGATGAAGATTTGCAAAGAAATATAAGCTAAATCATTCTAATGTATATCCAGAAGTTTTGCTTGAATAAGTCTAAAAGCTAAAAATTAAATTAGACCGTAAATCTTTAAAAAATAATGTACATTTGTTTAAACATGATAAGAACGAAATTTTTGTTTATGATAAAAATAAAAGGTGTATCACATTTATAGAAATAGGAATAGCAAGTATCAGTAATCTAAATATTGTGAAGGTCAAAGAAACCATGGACGATGATCTATCAGCCAATAAACACCCTTCTTCAATATTTAAATTCAGAACACCATATCATGCGTCATAACATGGAATAATGTGGTCACAAAATACCACAATTTATGTTTCAAGGAGTTAGGAATGCCAACTGAAGCGAAAGCTTAAGCACAAACAATAGGGTCGAGGAAGACACTTGAACTAATAAGTCTTGAGAGAAGAAGATTCTAAAGATGACGAGGCGGAAAGAAGTATCAGCCAAATATGTTCTATAGAGTAATCTAAAGTTTTATTCATTTAAAAAGCTAATAAACAAATTATGCCGTAAATGATTTAATTATTCTTTTTTTAAATTAATATTTATTTACTTTTGGATTGATTTGATTTTTATATGTTTAAATGATGCAAATCTCCTATATATGGGTTATATGATAAAACCACTCTTTATAATTCTTTCATCACAACTTTCTCTATACATCTTCATCTATCATGACTTATTAATCCAATATATTCCATAACCCTATTATCTATCTATTTATATATCTAAACTCTTTCCAATATCGAATTCTTTATATAAAGATTTTGTTCGATGTCTTTTAAATTCATTTTTTTATTAAATACATGCTAAAAACAAAGTTCAAGATAAAAATTGATGTTTTTTTAATTCACTTCGCAAGACACTTGAACTCATCTCATTTAAGAGAAGAAGAGCAGTTTGTGAAGATAGATCAGTGAAGGTGTCAAAAGATGCATCAAGGAGTTGTGCAATATTCCAAATGGGCAGACCACGTCTAAATAGATATAATTGATTAAAAGAAACTTATACTATTAATAAAAAATTGTTTTTTTATCTTACTTTTACCCATAGCCAAAAAAGAATAGATAAAAATATAAATAACCATGCATATGAAAATATTAATTAATGGATTTAAATCCCCATTAAATCCAAAATATCTAAATGGTAAAAATTACGTGATTATTTTTAAAAAATTATGTTATATTCAAAAATCTATTTTGTTTGTTCACCTACCATATAAAACATCAAATGACCAATGCATCAAAGAGAAAGTGATATAAATTGGATTTTTCCTGTTTATATTTTATCAAAGATTAATCAATCACAGTTCTAAGTAAAAATACAAAAAATAATCTATGATAGCTAAGGATAAAAAAACAGAAATAAATATCAATGAAAACATTAATTCCCAAATAAAACATTTCAACTATACTTTACTTAAATTTTTGCGAATCGTACTTTAAAAAAATTATTGACATATAAGAAACCATTCGATACCATAAACTTGTCAATTTTATATATATGATAAAGTTTTTATCATTGGTGATTAACACAATCCATGATAATTTATCAATTAGATCGGATCTACTGCTTTCTTTATATCTTGTTGTATTAATCGATATAGATTATTTGATTGTATCTATTTTACAGAGTCGAAAATGCAATTCAGCTTAATAAAAGAATATATTTTGAGATCACACCTTGGGATATAAAAAAACCCTGAATTAATAGGTCTTGAGAGAAGGTGGGATATTGAAGAAGACTTTGGAGAGGAGAAGATAGCCGAAAGTATAAATACGCTGTGCGCACAGAAAATCAAGCAAAATTGTCTGAGAACAAAAACTTAAATTACAATTATAGATTTAGATCATAAATAAAAAATATATAAATTGAGATCACAAGTCGATGGGCTATATTAAGATGAAACCTGGGTTAAAGATTTCGTATAAAATATTATAAGTTTTGAAATTAGAAAAGAGGATACACTGATGATTATTCAAATGTAATTTTAAGTATGACCCTATAGGAATCTGTTTCACTAATTTTCGAATATAAATGTGACAATAAACTTGTGAATATACAAAAATATAAGTAATAATTGTAAAAAGCATATCGCACAGTAATTAAATTAAAAAAATTGTAAATTTGTTTTATACAGGGGATATCAATTTAAATACAAAGCAATAAATGCTGAATTTTTTTGTTTTCATCATAAAAATGACCTGTTTTGCTCAAAATATCAAAAATAGTAAGCTTGGTTATGAAAATACATGATTCATACGATATGATTGAGAAAAACGCTTGAGCTAATAAATCTTTAATAGAGGAGAGGCATTGAAGAAGAAGCAAGATAAGAAGATATTGCCAAGATTATAGATATGATGTGTCTTGTGAATCAATCACTGTATGCTTGAAGAGAAAATCACAATTACTAAACCAAAAATTAACCCATAACTAAAAAGAATATTCATATGTATATATCTTATAAAAAGGAAAAATGATGTTTTTAACTTACACGCTAAAAATACATATACTGGGATTTTTATTTGAAACATTTAACTAGATATTGTATAATCCATTAGAGTAGCTCAATTTTTAAATATATTTATTCATTAATTATGCATAAATAGCCTTGAATTAAATTAAGTACCCAGTAATATACTCCTGCTAATCGGAAAATTGGAGGGTGTACATTTGATCACGTAAATCGGGGCACTGTTTTAGCATAACATCCATCATAATAATAATGGCTTTGATTACTTGCACAAATAATCTCGCATCGGGTGAAGCTGTTTTAGCGGCAAATCGCTGGTGTATGGTTACACCCAAGAGCACCTTTCAGTCGTTGATCGGCCTAACGTGTTTGTTCTATAGCTTTCAGGTAGAAGGCATTAATTACCACTTTAGTAATTATACAATAGCCCTGGGTGACATGATCCGAATATTCATGTATTAAAATTATAAATTTCATGTCGAATGGTGTACCACTCAACCAAGCTACATATCCCTGCGTAATATTTTATTATTCACTTGCATAAATACTTCCTATGCATTAAATTTTTACACATATCTTTCATATTTATTAAAAATTTATTTTTATTTTAGACACAAATGAATAAATTTTTCCCTTTTATTTAATTGGCTATCTAAATTGTTAAAAAAAACCCCAAGGAGTATTTATAATTTCTTACTTTAGCCCACTAGTTCAATTTAGCACAATTCTGCAATCATTTAACAGCCTTAAATCAATAGTAAATAACTTTTTAGATTGTTTTATTCACATTATACCTAAAAATTTAAACGCCGCCAAATATAAACAAAGATTAAGAAAATGATAATATTAGAACGGGAAAAAAATCTGTTTCAAAATTTCTTGAAATATTCTGCTTGGTTTAAAAATTAGGCAAGTTTATTTTGAACATGTGAAAGGGGTATAGAATTAAAACAAGCTTTAAATAATAATTAAATGCAAGAAAAAATACAGTCATTTTGTTTACATAAATACAACATTTTCAAAAACCAATATAAAATTTTAGCAATGAGCATTCGAACTACGAATACATTAAAAATAGAGATCTATGAATCCAAAAAATTGGTGATTTATAGAAATAAAAATCAAAAAATATCTTAAATGTAGGTAAAATCAAGACTATACAATTAATTAACATAAAATCGTAATAAGTGAAATCGGAAGCGGTAATTAAGCTTAATATATATTTTTTTTTGGTGTGGTAAGTTCGAAATTAAAACATAAGAGAATTGGATGAAGCAACAAAAGTATCCAAATGCAATTTTTTTATTTTTAATAGCATAAATTTTACTAATATAAAAATATTTTTCGACTATGATTGAGTGATAAAACCAGGAAAATTTAATTAAATGGTTATGATGTTATAAAAAAAATAATTGTGCCATAAATTTCTTACATTTATATTAAATTAGAAGCATTTCATGTATGAGACTACTATAAGAAGGCATAGCAATAGCAGTAGTAAACGATTAGAGGTTTTCAGGGATTTTGGGACATACTTGTCCGCCCCACAATAAGATTAATAAATCTTTAACTTCTGTGTATTTGATTTTCAATAAAGTTTGAGCCTGAACTCAGAGGAATTGTGACTATAGATCAAAAGAAAAGAAATCTGTAGATTGGTTAAAAATCCACATTTCGTTGGGTGTTATAATAGTTCATTTTTATTTAATCTTATAAAAAAAATATATCTGTTAGGGGGCATTGATATATAATAAACTGTGTTCTAGACCGATGATATTAAAAAAATCTTTACTTTATAAATTAAATTTTATTATACCTTCAGGTACCTGAGGAACTGTAGCTCTTATTTATAAAATAAACTCTAAAATATGTTTATAGTACTACTAAATTTATTGCCGTAATTTTTTATTTTCTAAACCATGTGTTTTTATATTATATATTTTAATTTAAATATAAAAAGATTTTTAAACCGTGTTTTTTAGATCTACTCAAGGATTTTACTGCCCATGTCTGCTTTAATTTTTTTTAAATTCCAAACTAATTAGAACATATAAAATATTCACGCGAAACGGGATATATTACCAAAAGAATTATAAAATTTATCCCAAAAACTTATTGGTATCTATCACATTGAACGCAATTTGCTATTTGAAATATGGGTGGGAAGTAACTTAATTTTTTTAAGTAAAATAAATATTTGATTGGTAACGATTTGGATATTTTACATATTTACATGTGAATATTTGTATTTTAATTTAAAGAATCTATTATAGTACTATAAGCTCACGATATAATGGTTTAGTGCAATTTTGTTGTTGATTATAATACATCCAAAGACTTTAGATGGCTCTGAAGATTATATAATAAAAAAGGAAAAATTTAGATGTACTTTAATATAATTTTAAACATTATAATTGTTGTTTTTCTTTGTTTTTTATCTAAACTACACGCAGATACAAAAAAATAGTAGCTCTCATTTAAAGTTGTCACTTAAGCCTCGGTGCTATCAAAATAGTACAGCAGCAAAAAACGCACTTGTAGTGCTTAAACCACATATGTACTTTTATATTGTACTCTATGATATCTTTCAGTTTCAATAATCGAGAACTCTATTACTTGTGTAATGTTCAAAAAAAATATTTTTCACAATAACTTATTTATAGAATCAATTTGTCTTTATGTCAAAATAAAATTGGGGATTGAGATATGATGGATGCTAATGTGTTTTCATCGTATTTTTTTTGTAAGATCTGTATTACTAGTATTTTTTTTAGATATTTATTATCACAATAAATATGCCTGTTTTATCGATAATCATTTGTTTTTCATTTATATATGTATTTACATAAGCACACTTTCGATCATGATCATATTTTCTGCATCATTGTAAATCTATATTGATCAATCGTATATTTTGTTAAGAAATTATGTAGTAAACTAAAATAATCATGTTTTTATTTTCGAGATTAAACGAAAAACCATTGTTGCATATTATAACCTCTTCTGGATTATTCTAGCTTTAAATGTGCTATAAAAAAAATTTATAATCGTATAAAGTATTTCAAATAGTTTTAATTACGTTTTAATTAAGGGAAAATATTTTTCATATAATGTATTAATCCAGAATTAAAGGTGTTTATTATCTATTTATAAAATCCAGCACTGTCCTCAAATGACGGTTTGTCTATTGTTTTATGTTATGTTGTAATTTTGATCCAGAAATAACACATCGATTGCATAAATATAAAGTGAGTTGTGTCATTGTGTCAAGTGCATACTATTTAATTCCAGATAATATGGAGTGTATTTTTTTATTCCCAATTTTTAAACCGAAATAATCTTTTTTCAATTAATTCTTTAGATACATATACAATATGTGCTCTAACTATAAATTACTTATAATGTTTACAATTCAATAAAAATTTATAAATTTTATGCATTAAGTATTAAATTGACCTACATAATTAATTCATAGAATACGTAGTTGACTTTTTGTACCTGTATTTATTTTCGAAATTTTTTTTTATTGTGTCTAATCGAAGACTTTAGAAAAAAATATTTTAGAATCGATACGTAAATTTACAAAAAATCCACCACGTAATATAAATTGGTTGCTAAATTAGTAATGAAATCTAGAATAAATCTATATTTTTGCAGAAAAAATATTCGAATTAAGTAAAATGGTCAAGAAAACGAATTTATGGTATTTTCTAATCCAACATATGATATTTTTGATCGGTATCAATTTTTATATTATATATTTAATTATAAGTGTAGGTTATAATTAATTATTTGATCTTTTTACCAAAAGAACGCGATTTTCAATTTTTTAGAGGAATTGTATGGAAAGCTTAGATTAAAATCTTAAGTTGAAGCTCTAAAAATGATAAGATAAATTACTACAACTAAAACGCATATTTCATAGTGAAAATTTTTTTATCCCCATAATTTTTCGAGGCATCATTTTTAACTTTATTTGAATGTTTAAGCGTGAGTAAATTCGATATTTCCTGTTTTATCGAACGAACTGTGATTATTTTTTACCAAATCGAAATAAACGGGAATATTTTCAGCCAAAAATTTAAGATACCCAATATTATTTATATTATAAAGTATAAGATCTTTGTTTTGGATTTTTGGTTGTACATCATCGATATATTCAGTTTAAGAATAAGTTTCATTTTTCAGGTTTCAGACCATTTCGAAAAAAATTCTCATGATTTTAGTGGATTTATATTGTTTAAAAATCATATTACACCTTTTCTTTTACATATCATAATGAATTTTTTTACTTCTTATATTTTTTTTATAATTAGACCTAATGATAACTTCGAATTGTGTCTCTACAAGATACAATTATATATTAATTATATTGTGCTATTAAATAGGCTCTAAACCTATGATATCATATTTTTTAAAAAATATAATAGATTCAATTTGCATGTCTTTCTATATTAAAGATATTGAATTTACAAGTGCACTATATAATAATTTAAATGTCCTGAAAAACCTAAAATACATCACATCCCCTCAAAAATTACGTTCGACGAATTGAAATTTTTGCTCCTTTATCAATGCAATTCTTTTATATAACTTCAGTTTAAATATTTAAATCTTCATAAATATAAAAAAATTCCGTAAAGTTTAATAAAGAAGTAAATCGAGCTTAATTTAATTTTTTTTAAAATAAAATAAAATAATAATAAGTTAATGCCAAAAAAAACAGAAAACTTATTTTTGGCAATATTTCAATATTTTTTGTTCGGACAAGATTTTATTACCAGTTTTACAGAACTAATTTGTTTTGTCTGCAGTATCAGTTTGCTGTACATATTTTGCTACTTTCAACGCCGTTTCTTCACCCGATGTATTTTGATGGAAATCATAAGTTTGCTTTAATGAACTATACAAAATAAAAATCGAAATAATATAAAATAAATTTTCTAATTCCATCAGATACTTTTGTTTTTTATATTTTAATCTTTATTGCGAAACCTTGTGTCAAAACCCAGATTTAATTCTATCCAATAAAAAACTTAAGATAGACGAACAAAGTTTTCCATGAAATTCATATTTCCATCTTTGGGGAAAATATTAAACTTGTAATTAAAAAATAATAAAAATAATACATTATAAAATAAAATAAAAATGAAAAATATCTTATTAAAAATTCATTAAATATAAAATTCTATTGAATTTTTGATGGTGGACAAATAATTATGTCGATTATTGAAAGTTAAAAAATATTCTTAAAAAGCACAATCCCCTTTTAGTTATTGTGACTTTTCATCTTTTAGCCTCGAACTTTTATTGGTGGTTAAATGATTCAATAACCCTAGTATTAATTCTTGTAAGACTATTTGAAACGTGCATTTGTGGCATAAGTACACTGTATATAATTAATTAGCACACTTAAAAGTTGCCTAAATTCTTACTAATGTCTCGAGAAGTGAAAATATTTTTAGCTTAAAATTTTTATGTTTCATCGATTAATTTTTATTTTTGCTAATGCTCTATCGATGGTCAAAATCACGAAGTTGAACCAGTCTTATTTTTAAACTTTTATTCGTCAAAAATATTATGTGATCATATTCTGTTTGCTATTTGAGAGAGATGTTTAACCTAAAATCTTAAATTATATTATTGGGATCTAAATACTTTATAATTTTGTACGAATTTTTAATATTGCACAAATTAATTTTTGGATGGATATTATACTTGATCCGAATTTTTACATAAATTTAATATTATATTTAGACATATTCAAAAGACGGGAATATAAAACCAACAGAGGAAGGTAAATTCTGTTGTACTCAAGACAGAAATGTATTCTTCGGTAAGATAATAAAGTGTCCCCACTCTAAAGAAGTCATGAAAATAATTGATCATCTGGCAACGAGTTTTAAGTTATTTATGGACATGATTATACGCGAAAGCACATAGAAATCTTAAGGCGTCTTCAATTCCTTTATTCAAGGCGCTACAACTTCAAGAAAACCAAAAATGACAAACCCACTCAGTACAATAAACCTGCGAAAATAATGGAAAATACTAGAATTTAAACGGATATACGTATATAACAAAATAGACCGGATATGTTCCTATATGATAAAAAATAAAATATTATTACTTCGAATGAAATGGTTTTAACTAGCCTTGACAGCTTAAATGAAATTGAGAATGAGAAATATAGAAAGTATGAAATTGGCTACCTATACAAATGTTTAACAAAAAAAATGACATATATGATGACTTGGGATGAGGGGTTAAGAAATTCTATAAAAAATATGTAAAATGTTAAAAATCCTTGATGAAGTAGAAGCATAAATGCAAGTCCTCACTATTTGCAAGACACTTGAACACATATAATGTGACATAAGAAGAGCAGTTGACGAAGATAGATCAGAGGAAGGGGTTAGAAGATGAATCAAGGAGTTGTACAATATTCTTAATGAGCTGTCAACATTTCAGTAGAGGTAAAATATAAAAGCAAAGAAACTTAATAAAAATAAAATTAATAAAAATAATATAGTTATGAAATGACCTACAATGGTGCATATAATAGATTAAATTAGTTATTAGCTTCAATTAATTTGGAATGTATAATCTAAAAAAATCTCAAAGCAAAATTAAGAAAAAAGTAAATTAATCCAGTAATTTCAGCTTTACCATGTAAAAAACCATTATCTGGCCCTCGATATTTAAAAAGACGATTTACTATTTTAAAAAAACCCATTTGGATTTTTATACATGATAAAGTTCCCAATAATCGGTGATTTTAAGATTAACAGCCTAGTTTATTTTGTAAGAACTTCTTCTATATATTTACGTTCATTTTTAGAACGTTTAAAGGTTTAATTTACTCGTGGATAATAATATGTGGTCATTTTGTTGCATGTTATATATTTTTAGATGACATCATAATATATCGAATACAAAACAGAAATATACAGATTATTATTAAAAAACATGCTAAAAATCTTTAAATAGTCATATAAAACCACTTCTTTCTTGTACTTAAAATGTAAAACAACTTATATATTTAAATCATGTGCATAAAAATATAAAATCACAAAATAGATTTACATATAAATATGTATAAACATTAGTCAACGAGCGAAAATTTTACATCTTTTTATAATTTTATTGTTATGATGCAATAAATTAGTGACTTTGATATAAAGAAGCATAAAAAATTAAATTGAAAACACAATTATATGTCTTAAAAGCCAGTTATTTCGTAAAAAAATAAATTTTAGTGATTAAAAATAAATCTAATCCAAGGATCAACAATAAATCTACATGAATGAATCACGTTAAAGTATTTTTCTAAAAAGATTTATCATTACAAGGAAGATTTTATATAATTTACATTAAAATTTTTTTCATATGTTCTATTTTCTAGTCTGGTCTTGAGAAATGATCATAAAAACACAAAATCCTATGATGGATGTTGATTAGAAAAAAAAACTATAGAGGTGGGTGCTTTATAAAATCATTGAGAATAGACACAAATTTTCACTAAAAAACAAGAAAACACAATTAAACAATTAAAAAAAAGTCTTGTATAGGAAGTAAAGATAATTCGAATATTTAGTGATTAAATTATGACAATATATTGGAGTTGAATAAAAATTAAATGACAAGAGGATTCGATCAATTCAATTTCGATATACATTTAATAAATGATCATAGTAAAATGAACTACAAATAAAATCAAATATGAATAATATACCATGTTGCACGAGGATAAAAAATTTAAGCATTTAAAAATACGAAAACTCGTGTTTTTATATCTAAATATACCATGTTAAATCAAATGAAAAATACAGTACTTTGCATTACAAATAAATACGAAGAATATTTTATGTTTAAATATTAAATATTTATATGAATTAGTAAAAATACATTTGGCAAATAAAAAACATCTGCTATACCTATATCTCCCCATATATAGTGTGAATTAAATATTAAAATGATTGCTGGTATTTGTCTTTTCGCGATCTGTAATACGTACCATATTAAAAGATAATTTTTACCAGTATATTGTTTATATAGTCTGTAAGGTCATTACTGAATCGATTGCATTATATTAAAAATCTTTTACAGAAAATAAGATAATCTTTTACAGCAATTATTATTTGTTATACATTCCTATATTTTTTAAAATACAATTTTGCCTATCTTTTCATTTTCTCCTAATATAATTTATTTTTTGATAAATTTTTGGGCAAAAAAAAATAAAAATTGCAAACGATTATATTTTTGTATTTATTATGTAAATCTGTTTTTAAAATACCTCTGGTGGTCTATTAGCAGAATTTACTAGCTTAATATGCCTTGCAACTCTCAAGGCAGTTTCTTCACCTGTAATTTTGTGATTCAAGTTGGATGTGTGGCTCGAATAGCAGTACAAAATAAAAATAAATATTACAAGATACAAATTATTATAATCCATCGATTCTAGGTTTAATTTTATATTTTAATATTTTTCGAAACTTTGTATCGAAAGATTGATTATAATCAAAAAATTAATAGGGCTGTTAAAATCAAAAACGTGATTAAATTTAAGGCTGGTTTAAAAGTAATATATTGGTTTAGCTGTTTAAAAAAGGGTACTTTAGACAAAGCATACTGCATTTGATAAATAATATTAACGAACTTTCTTCATTGTGATAAAAAAATGATTAAATTGTGTTTGCAAATTTTGTAAGTATTTAAGGCATATTATAGTTCAAAATCAAAATATTACTCAATATTTTTGATAAATTACGGCTTATTTTATTCACGCCAGCAGCGAAAACTTCTTACGAGGACTTTATAAATAGAATGGGATATTGATATTATGATGCTCATTTACTGATTCTATAGTTTCAGATATTTTTAACTTTTTTAAGTGATAGATGAAATCAAGATAATAAATTTCTTAGGTATACTACTTTATTCCACACTTAGACGATTATAAAACACTTTAAATCTGTTTAAATAGAAGGAAAAAATTATTATTAAAGAATTATTGTCAAAATTGCCGTAAATACATAAAAATATTTTTTTTATATTGAAACCTAATATACTATCGAAAGGCGAGGAATTTTTATTATTATACCTTTCACCAAATGTTAAAATCTCAAAACATATATGATAACGCTAAATAAAAAAAACTAGGGATATATTTTTGCCTAAATTTCTTATAATTGATTCCGTTAAAATAAAAAATTACATTTATAGGATAAATTTCATATTCCTACTATAAATAGTCATTTTACGCATTATTCTAAATTGAAGGTTTGTATTCTTAGCCGAAAATCAAATCAATTTAATACATTAAAAAATTATAGATAAAAAAAAGGTTTTAGATATGGTCCACCATCATATTCGACTGGAATGCAAACATTAATACAAAATGGCCTAAAAAACGTAATTATATATTTCAATGATCCAAGAAGAAGAAAATCCTGCTATGTCTACATTATTTACTTATTTTTCACAATCGAATTTATAGTTATAAAAGATATCTAAATTTTAAAACTTAAAGATCTCCTCTACCCGGTAAATATAGATGATTTATTCTAATTTTGGTAATAAAGCGCTGAAATTTGTATTTTTTCTAATTGTTTACACACACAAAAATAATTACGTGTTTTTAATCTCTGGTTTTTATACCTATTAAAGAAATCTGTTGTTTGAAATCATAAAAAATAAATTTATTCATCCATATGCTAATTTTATGTGATTTAAATTTTAAAGACTATTATTTTATCATAATATTTATGAAAATAGCATATACTCTACATAATATTAGTAGGCGTGTCTATTAATCTTTAAAAGGAATCTATTGCCATAAGAAAAGGATGTTATTGTCTGAATGCATTAAATAAACTCTTTAGTTTTGACATTTAATCGAATAAAAACTACCGGAACTATTTGCAGAATCGATGTAAATTTATTTGTGTTATTTAGACTTTCCCCCACAATTTCCGAGGTGATCTCCTCTAGATTCACTAAACAGCGGTGAGTCTTGTAAAATACGATATATAAATACATAAATAAGTTAAAACTTTCATTGAGTAAAATTTGTAGATAATAAAAATTCTATAATTTTTTTTGGAGCAAAAAAATTCTAAGAACGGTGGGTAGTAGTGATCGTATTTTTTGATAAGGTTTAAGATCTATTATTGAATTATAAAAATATGAAATTCTCACAGTGTGCATAAATTATGGTCAGAAACAAAATATGCTTTTATAATAACGACCATAGTTACCAAGGATATTTCTAATAATAAAAACCGTACATTATATGGTATATGATGTTTATTCGAAAAAAATTGTATTTTTAATAAATCTTTTAACATATAGTGTAAATATACTGGGAAATAATTATTTTTAGAAACAGAAATCATTAGATCTAAAATACAGGCTAGGTTTAATGTTATATGAAAAAAAATACAGCAACACGATAAAATATAATTTTTACAATTCAATAGACTAATATATCCCATCAAAATTTTAAAATAAATATAAAAAAAAAAGCTAGAACATTTGATTGATCGAATAAAATTTTAAAGAAAAATTAAATTTTGGTAAATGCTTTTATTGACGATTCACATGAAATTACTACACAAGGAATACATTTTTCTAACTATAGTTTTTATTAGTGTCACTTCGTTTGATATCTCAAATGGCTTCCACATCAATTATAAGTATTCTTTTTTAAAATTAGATCATATGTAATTAAATCGCAGTTATACTAAAAATTTGAGACCTATCAATCCTTTATAAAATACTACGAAACGATTTTTTCTTCAAAAAAATAAATAATGCATAACCAAATAAAGAAAACTTTAAATATAGACAGAATATATATATGCGATGTGAATCTAATTTTATTTTGAAATTATTAAAACAAGGTAAGCTTTAAAAATAATAACGAAAAATGGGATAGTTTGTTCGGATTAGCTGTAGGTTAATTTTTTAATAATATTTACATCTAGACTTTTATTAATTATTTTTTTAGTTAAAAGATGTGATTAATTCTCTTAAGCTATTATTTTGTGATCAAAGATCATTTTTTGATAATGGCTTCATTACATACGTCTCTCATAAGTAAATAGCAATTTATTTCTCATAATTAGATATATCCATTTCGATATAAAAAAACATGGATCGAAATTGTAAATTGTTACTAAATGTGACATCTTTTTGATCTCCGGAGGTGTTAATAGAAGATTGGTTATGAAATTCACCTTTAGTACGAAACAATATTTATGCTTTTTTAAAACGAAAATAATCAACATGACCACAATGATCTCAATTTAAAGAATTTTGAAATATTTACAAATTATTAAAAATTATAATTTAATTTTTTTCAAATTATCACTAATTACTTAAATTGATTGATTATCAACAAATACGCACAATTTTATAAGAACCACTTAAATTTATTGGTTAAATTATTAATCGGGTAGAATACTAATCTAAATCCAATAAGCTTTGTAGATATATGCAGAACATTGTGGTAATAATAAATTTATATTTTACACAAAAAAAAGAAGTCTACGTTTATTATAAAAGAAAACACTCTTGGTTTGCTTTATTAAAAATTAAGATTGGCATAAAAAAGCATCGATTTTATTTGTATTTATTAATTAACTATTTTTATTCAAATCAAAAATATCGAGATGATCAAGTCTTCTATGCACAAAGATCATTTATTTTCATGATCAAGTATTTACTCAAATATATTAAATATATATTATCAAATTCTCGTCGCAAATATTTAAAAAACCAGCCTTATACTTGTAATTTTTTTTATCATTTGAATAGCTATTTTTTTTCAAAATCATTGAGGGATCATCGTACAAGAAAAATTCTTCCCTGAAGTATTTAAAAAAGTCTTGGCTATAGAAATGTGAATAGTTTTGAAGATAAATCAAGCAGAAAGATAATAAATCTATTTGAATTTTTTATTATTATTTTATAATTGCTGTAGTATTTATTTTACTTCTGCTCCTTTTTAAATTTATATATTATTCCAGCAATTCCCAATATTTACCAAATATAATTGGTTCAAGAGTTTATAGCTATATTGTTATTTAGCTGATATATTTTAATTTTTGTCGACAAAATAACAAGTATTTATCAAATATATGAATCGATTTGATATTTCTATTTTAATAAAAGCAAAATTATATAAAGAAGTAAAAATCATAAAACATTATTATCAATCAAAAATAATTCACAATTTTTTCTAGAATAGTTTTTTTTTGACATATTAGGTATATGTGAAAGGCGGGTTTTTTTCGAGCTAAAAGACTATGTTAAAATTAAGTAAATGAAAGCCTATTTATGGCAGAATCTTATTAAAAAATAGAAATATTTAAAAGAGTACAAAACGAACTTAAATTGATTCATACAAAATCGGGCGCATAATTTATTTAATGAAAGTAGTTTCGCTAAGATTTATATCACTATATTTTTATATTTCAAAAATATCATAATTATTTAAATTTATATATTTAGCCCATTTCGTAAACCGGCCTCAATTTTTAAACGCATTTAATAAAATTTTAATTTTTGCATTGAAAATACTACTAAACTTTTCCATTTGTTGCCTGACGATATTTCTTATTATTTTCGTAGATAAAAATCTGTCTAAAAGTTTCATTTTAAAAAAATTCTTTTTGAGGAAAGTGATAATTCACGCATCTAAAAAAATATTCCTTTTATATTGTTTCTACACTAATAAAGCCAAAATTATTTATTATAAAACTTCAAAATCGTTAAATTAAAATATTTTTCGAAAGCCTTTTTGACCGACAAGATTAATTTTTTTAAAAAAACCAAATTTCTGCTGTATAAAAAACTAATTTTAAAAGCGCAAGGTATCATAAATATTTAAATGAGTGAATCATATAATAACATCGGGACCAATTGTAGACTGAAAAAACAAGAAATTCCACAGTATACTTGTCATAAGGAAATAGAGACAACCACAAAAAACATCAAACTTTCAGGAAATGATTCATATTTTTTGACAGATAGAGATAATACTATCAAAATGAGGCAAGAGTCAGTTAATGTTAATTATAGTATGATCATAAATGAATTCAAAGAAAATTCAGAAAATGATCCAAACAATATCGAGGACATAAGAATCAAGTATTACGCACGATTTCCATTTCGTTTTTTAGAATGTTTATATTTTTCCTATGTTTTTTTCATGGGGCTTTATCCTCTTTCTTTTTTAAAGTTCGGTGCAATTTCTTTGCCCTTAGACTTTTACATCTATTATTTTAAGAACTATGTTTTTGATTTTACGCTTACCCTGACTGTATTTTTTTTGACAGTACATAAATCCAGAAACCTTTCTGAAATATACAAAGGTATATTCTACTTTATTTCTTTTCTTATATTGGGACTTTTCCATTATTTTTTTAGATCCTATGAAGTTGATTATATTTTATATTATGATGAAAGATTTTTACAATAAATTTGATTTGAAAACCACATTTGTATTCATAAAAGAGTAAAGATAAATATTTATATTATTTAGACTATATATTAAAACCTACAAAAATGTTTATTTCTGAGTTAATGTAAGTAGAAAATTCTTATTTTCACTGCGAATATATATTTTTTTTCAAAATTATGCATCTATAGATTGTAATAAACAAAACGAATCATTGGTTTAGCTTTACATTACTATATATTATAAAGCTATCTAAACAAACAAAGATATATATATTTACCAGAAAATGCAATTTAAAATATAACCAAGAAAATACGTAGACACTCAGTGCATGAAATAAGGGAAAACGAATTTGGTGAAATATAAGTAGATACAAGAATAAAAACAGACATCAAGTTATCGAATGACAGACCTGGTATTTTTGTAAATGATAAAAAGAAGAACTAAATCTCTCTGATAAAAATTAGTGTGAAAAGTTTGACTGTATAAACATAGTCAAAAACGAAAAATTATGAAAATATGACCTGCTAGAATCCGAGCTGCCATTAATAGACGAGTGCAAGACAAAAATTATCCAATATTTATAACAGAGGACGATGTGGTGACTCGATATCTGAAAAGATACCCGAAGGAACTAGATGTTACAAACCTGATCGTGACATATATACAAACCTTGGGATTGAGAGCAACTTTTATTTTAAAAGGTCTCAAAAAGCAGGAGAGGCATTGAGAGGAGAAGATAACCGAAAGTGAAAATACGATGTGCGCGCAGGGAATCAAGAAATTTGTGCTCGAGCAGAAAAACTGTAATGATAAAAATAAATTTAACACATAAAAAATAATAATAGTAAATATGTATGTAAAAAATGCCAGATTATAAATAATCGAGCAACATCATCTTCTCAAAAGTTTTATTAATTTCAAATTCTATCCTCTAAAATCCTGGCGACATGCTCCGATTCTATTGGAATTTATAATTTCTCAAAATATATTATATTAGGCTTTTTATAAATAATATTTTGTGCAAGAAGCCTACGAAAAGTGATTAAAAGGAAATAATTTACATTTAACAGAATGACACAATTTAAAAAAAATCCCAAAAATTCGTTAGAAAATTGTATTGATCTGTTCGTTTACAGGCGCAGGATGCATCAATAATAACAAGAAACTTCTTCTAATACTTTCTTTTGCACTAAAATTTTAATTTTATATTAAAATACCGAAGGACCATCTAAAAACATGATAATAACCATTCTAGCTAATATTATAAGCTATAAAATCGTGAAGAATGGTTTTTAATCAGATATGTGCAACTTTAAAATACATTCATCACATTGTTTAATTTTTATACTAAAAAATACGAAAGTATTGATGTATTCACTATCCGTGAATTATACGATTGAAGTTGATAGAATTTTTATAAAATGGCCGAGCATAAGTTTTTTATATTATTACTTTTCTATTACAAACATAAAGAGTGAATATTAATGCGCCTTTCTTTTGGTTTAAGGTAACAATAATATGAAAAATGAATGCAAAGAAGAACAAAAAAACTAACCATATTCTAAATTTAATATTTTTAGAGTCTGATAGTTTACAATTTTCGGAAATTGAAGTGTATTCTCAACTTCTGATCCAATTATAAAATGCTTTTCTAGGTGCATAAATTTGTGTATATTTCAGTCAACTAAACGTGCAAAAAAATATAGGGGGGATTTCTTAGAGTTCTCATTAAATATACAAATTTTTAAAATTAGTTAATTTAGATCAAATCAAAAAGCATCCCGATTATTAACCAATTAGTTTTAAAAATAATGCAAATACATGCAATAAGAATTTAAACTTTTCTAGACGTCAAATATTTCCTTTTTTATAGTAAATTATTGACCTCATTCTTATACTAGTAACTAAATTTGCTACTTCTAACAAATTTAAGGTTTAAAATATGCGTTAGATATAGTTGAAATCTGAAAAAACCGCAAGTCTTTTTCTTTGTTGAACCATATTATTTATAATGAAAAATTGTTTTTACGAGAGTAACTTGATATTTCATCGTTATAAGAGTGTTCTATTAGTGTCATGATGGATATTTAAATAGCTTTTTTGACATTTATTGAACAAATATTATTGGTGGTGTGTTAGATTACTTATACGATGATTTCATTAAAATACATTTGTTGCTTATAAAAATATTCATAACTATTTTTTAATGATGTTTTGCGCAATTTTTTCAAATTTCATTATACTAAAGATTCAGTAAAATTGAAACTAATTTTTCTTAGTTGCATATTATCATTATGAATTCAAAAAAACGTAGCTATTTAATATACCAAAACGGTTATTATGTAATAATGTCACCATGTATAGGTGTTTTTTATATTCTTTTCGTTTTTGCGACGTTAATATATTGAGAAATATTTTATTGTGGTATGGAAATAATAATAGGGTGATATAAATTATATTTTATTTTTTTAATAGTTATGCAAGCGCTATATTTGCTATATAATATTTAAATATCCAATTTACTGATTTTACATGGCTAAAATGATTTGTTTGTTCGTAAAACACTTTATTTTCTTTTCTTCGCCCATTGATTTTTTACGATATTCATTTACATGCCAAAAAAAATTGCTTTTAATATATAAATGAATAATAATTAAATTATATAAAACAAATTACCTTGATTGGCATGGTTTTTCATCTCAGAGGAATGTATTTTGTTTATTAATAGAGTTTGTGGTTTAACACTTGTTAGAATATTAAAAACAAAGAAAATACATTTTTTTTCTTGATAATATTTCGAAAACCATTTTATGTATTGATTAATATGGTATATTTTTCGACACTTCATAAATAAACATGAAACTTATTTTGTGTTATCTCTAAAATATCTTTTTAAGTATATTTAAAAAAAAGATTTACACTGTCAGAACCTTTTTAAACAGGAAATAGTGACATGAAAAGATTTTAGTTGCCAATTATGAATCCAACCAAATTTAAAATAAATTTGTGCCTTGAAATACATTTTTATATAATATAAAAAAACCCTTATGCATAGCTATAAATAAAAACATAATTATTTATTGTTATTTTGATGTTTTTCTCATAACTTATACATTTAACGCGTGCATTTGATGTTTTCTTTTGATGGTTGTTAATTCATACTATTGTATAATTATACAATTTTGACATTCACTGGGAAATAATAACTCGCTTATAGAAAAAACCATAATATTTTTCTATATTCTACTTTAATCCAACTGTATATAATTGTAATGAGATTTCTTTGGCATAAAATTTATATTTATATCGCCCTAGTAAAGAATTTTCAAAATGCACTCAAAAGGTTTATAATCCGGGTTTATTTTTAAAAATTCATGGCTGATTACAGATCAAAGGCATTCAAAAGATCTTATCTTGTTAAAAAAGTAAAAATAAATTGGAAATAAAGCATTTTTTGGCGAATGTGAAAAAATCATTTGGATTACTCTATTTCATTGATTTTAACTCTTTAACTCAAATTCAGGTCTAAAACTTCATTCAAAAAAAATAAAGAAAATTGTTTAATTATATTTCAGTTTAAAAAAATTATAGACGCATAGTGAAATATAATAATGGATACAAAATAAAATCTATTTATAATTAATTTCAATTTTTATTTTTTTAAGTATTTGTATTTAATTATTGCATTTATATGTATCAATGGGTTTTTAATTACATGAAAAGCTGGTCTGTTTATAACAACAGAGTATTCGCTCATAAGCGATATTTAATTTCTATAAATACTAAAACCGGATTCAAAATAGATTATATATAATTTTCATAATGAGTAATCTTGCTTTTTAAATATTTGAAACGGAATAACGCATTTTTGTATATTCTTTGATTCAAAATATTTTATGCTTAAACTAAAACACCTAAAATTATCCGGATATTTTTATTTTAAAAATTAAGAGGCCTAAAATAATTTCAAAATAACATGATATCTATTTATTTAAAAACTAAACGTCGTATATTTTTTTAAAGGTAAATGATAAAAAAATGATTTATTGGGATTCCAAATATTCCTGATTAATATGGTCAGTGTATTATCATTCTTACAGTTCCAAATGAATAAATTCATAATATATTGATTTCCAATTTTAGAATATATGTCTCATGAAATTTCCTTTTAATCACAGGAAAGAAAAACGGAATCTTGAAGAAACACAAAATAGATTCTGCTGTTTATATTATGTGATCTAATAATTTATTATTAACTTCAATAGAGGTATTAAAACAATTATCCAATAAATACACACATTCAAAAATTAATACGAAATAATAAAATTGATATAATCTATTTTATTACCACAAAAAGATCATTTTCATTTATTGGGTGATCGTAATTTATTAAGGAAAAGCAAAGACAAATTATCATTAGGAATTCTTTTATAGAAGAATTAATTAATCAAAAGATATAAAGTCTAAAATTAATGCTAAAATATGCTTTTAATATTTTTTTTTATAGTTTATAATTGTTCTGAAGAAACAATAAAGATAAGAGAAATGTACCAGGCGCTTAAACAAGCATCCATGGAAGTGGATTTTTTGCCTGATTCATTATATGAAGAACATGAAACTTTCAAATTACTTTCGGTACAAAATTTATTTTCCGAAAATATTAAAGATGGCTCAAAAGAAATAGAGTTTATTTGTAATTTTCTTGAAAAGAAAGATGTCCATAAAATCGATACAATGTTTGTAAAAATAGGAATTAATAAAGCGTTGGGGTCAGGTGTAAGTATAATTAATAATGGAATCGGAATATTTACCGAACTGTTATGTAACTTTAGTAATATCAGTAAAAAAGCTGAATTAACTTCGCTGAGCCAGAAATACAATCAACCTAAGGATTATGATGAAAAGGATAGACGAGCTTATATAATGCAAACAGAATATAATTCTTATAATGAGATCATGTCAAAGGATATGATCAAGGGATTCAAAGTTTTCTGTAAAGATGACTTCAATGAGTACATCTCAAATATTTTTTTGGTTTCAAGTTGTAGTATTAACATTTTAGACACTGTGTATATTGCACATCTTCTTTCATTGAAGCTTGAAATACAAACTAGGGATCAAAAAAGCAATAAGCCTCTATTTTTATATTTTAACAAAGAGAATATCTGTTATTGTGAAGAAGTTTCAAAGAACATGGTTGAAAATAACACTTGGAAAGAATTATATCTAAGTGTGAATGATAATTTAAAGAAAATATACAAATCAAAATCAAAAAACGTAGAAATAACGTATTATTTCAAGAGGTTGATATGTAGAAACTGGAATTTACCCTCTACATATGATACACCCACTAACTATCAATTAGAATCAACAAGACTATATAAGATCAATTTAAAAAACCATGTGTTTCTCAAAGAAGTCGTTAATACACATTTTTTAGCTCTTATTTTATGTAATCACCAAGATTTATCGTTCACAAACTGCAACCCATTGATTATTTGCAAACTGGAATGCGCTCCTAATGGTATAATAAATGAAAAACATATGTATTTCGAGGTAAAAAATATGCTAACTAACCAAAATATTTTTTATGTATTTGTGTTTAAAAATAAGCAACCAAACGGCTCTGAAATTTTAGATGACTTCGTATTTGAAAAATTGATATACGGTGACGACCCTAATGCAAAGCTCATTCTACCAGTATTTTGTGAAAATTTGCAATATTTTTGTAGGTTTAAAAACAGATTTCGAATTTATAATGATAAAGAATTTGACCAATTTGCATGTGAAAAAATTACAGACCTCGAAGATCCGTTTGTAACCTTATGCGCAAATTGATGCATTTAAATTTATTTTAATAAAAATTAATTTGTTAAGTACTTTTCTTGAGAAATTTTTAATTTTGGAACTAATTAATGAAAATTATTAAAAAATTAGTATAAAATTTATATTTATTAAAAAATACAAAGGCCTAAGAATTTATAAATATTTAAAATTCATCGAACATCCATCAAAAAACCCCGTGTAACTGAGCTCGTATGATCATTTAATACATATGCCATATAATTAGTCCGAAAATAAAAATTTGACAAAATTGAAGACAAAAAAATCATCATGGCCAAAACAGATCAAGAATATTCGAGCCGTGTCGGTATGAGCTTTCAAAAACACAAGTAATTATCCCATTGGACATGTTTAATCTATTTATAAAAATAAATAGTCCTTAAATTTGGAATTATAAGATCTTTTGAGATAAAATTGAATAATTTTAAAGATTTTTTCTGGATAAAATAGATAAATTAAAGTTATTTTTAATACATAATTGAAAATTAAGTTTTTCAAATAAGTATTTTATATTAGAATATTTCTTAAATATTATAAATCAATTGGCTTGAAGTAAACATCTCACTGCATTTTTTATTTATTTTTAATGAGTCTCAATATAAAACTGCGATGTTATATTGTTAATGCTAGCATGTGTATTAGTTACATCACAAACCCTTGAATAACTTTTAGTCATTCTGTCAAGCATAATGATTAAATGATGGAAATAATAAAAAAACATCCCCGAAAAATGTCCAATTTTATAAAGTAATTAGAAATCAAAAATTAAAATCTATCAGATTTCTTATTGTAGAAATGACTTTTTTTCGCATAAATATAAGTTATTTATTTTTTGTATACTCACAAGTTTACCGAAGGCTACAATTTTTGATGGTTATGACTTTAGATGTATGAATTACATCTGTAATAAATATCAAACTACCATATCCATCAGAAAATATAGATGATTAATCAAATTGAAAATTAACTTCATGAAATTTTTAAAATTTGTGTTCTCTATTCCATCTGCCCTTCCCAAAGAACTATGTGCGAAGTTATCGGCGTGAATCAAAGATCGGCCAGCAGATTAATAAGACAGGTTAAGAAACCAAAAAAAAACATAATAACAACAATTCAGAAATAATTAACGGGCCTTTATGTATTATTCTAGCTGATGAACAATGCTTAGCTACAAGTTAAGTGCTATTCAGGAAAGGGATAAATAGATCAGACATGGGCATCGACTATTTTAGACCATATAAACACCAAGCAAAGTAAATTCTACTGCTGTTACGAATAGAAATAACGAACTCCAACAAATTTCATTAAGAGAGTGAATTCAGAGGGTGAAGTAGTGTTTACGGATGAATAAAAAGGCCTTAATGATATTTCATTAAATTAATATGAACACTTCAGGATCACGTAAGCATAATGTTGTTGATTATGATTCAATATTACATACTCAAAATGTTGAGTCATACAACAATAAGCTGAAGCTTAGAATTTAGAAAGATAAAGGTGTAAGAAAGAACCTTGGAGACGAACGTATTAATGTTTTATGATCATAATATAGGTAAAATGTATGAAGCTCTACTTGATGGAATTAAAATTTAATAAATTACCTTTTTTCGTTTATATTCATATTTTTATGAATATCATACTATACTAAAATAACTCTAACAAAATATTTTAAAATGTAAAACAAGAATAGTACCATATGTGATGACTTAAGATGGGGTCTTCACCAAAATATCATATAAAATATGTTAAAGGGTTAAAAATCCCGGACGAAGTAGAAGCATACATGCAAGCTCTCACACTCCGCAAGACACTTGAACTCATCTCATTTGAGAGATGAAGAGCAGTTGATGAAGATATTTCAGGAGAAGGTGTCAAAAGATCCATCAAGGAGTTGTGCAATATTCCCAACGCGCTGACTACGTCTTAATAGATAAAATCGATAAAAAGAAAATTAACCCATAAATAAATATCCCAACAAAATATTCTATAATTTTTTGCATTAACATAATATAAAATTCTAATCGAATTTACCCTATTTATTTATGTTTTACATCATTAATTCTAGAAAGTACGCTTTCTATTAATAGGAACCATTGCTTAACTGCTGCTTCTCTTTGTGGGACTCCCCCAGCACTTCTTGTCACCCGTAATCACCATGCAATGTGCCTTTCTCATAGACGGCAGTCAAAATGTGGAGGGAATATGATTCTGTCTACTGATCATCGCTAAGGTATACAAGCTATAACCACACTCTACACTTACCTATATCCCTGCTGAACGGTAAAGGATCCTTTTCCATATTGGAGGTACAGTTCAACAGCAAACACAGGAACCTTCTATTTCTCATGGCTTGTCAATTATTTATGGTTTATCTTTTATTTATCACTGGCCTCCTCCTTGGGTATTTTTCTTTAGAGTAAATTCGTTTGGAAATTAGTGGGGTGGGCGGAAGTGGAACCCACGACTCCTCATAGGGGTCCGACTTGTAAACCACTCAACAACGCCACCCCTGAATTTAATTATATATGTATTTATTTTTACTAATTAATCGACCATAGGATTTATCTATCAAACGATGGATATGGGGGATTATCGATTAATCAAAACATTCCTTCTAATTATAAGAGATAAAATTTACAAGAATCGCTTGTGTTTGCATGTATATCAAACAATATATAGAGAAATTTGAGAAAAAAAAGTAAAGGAAAAGGTTTCTAGTGAGCGTTTAAAGGAATAGAGAACATATTCAGAATGATGAAATAATGTGTTTAGAATATGGTATATAATAAAAACCATAAAATTGTAGCCCAGGGATTATATTTTTGGTTAAATATTGAAAATTTGCTAGTAAAAAATCAAAATACACTTCTTTGGTACCAAAAACTAACTCTTACGCCAATCGCAAAATAAATCTTCATAGAAAAAGCCTTAATTCACAATTTTTAGTTTGTTATATAGATGCCTGTGTAAATTTTGTATCCAAGCTGTCAATAGATGCCTTGATCTAAGTATGTATAGCTAAAGGTGGGTTAGACTTTCTATGCCGCGCGATTTCTACAATGAATCGCTACATTAAAATTCTTAATTCAATTCAGAAAGGCTTTTAAAGCGTTTTCATCATAAAAAATTATAATGCTATTTAATTTTTAAATGTATAAGAGCTTTTAAGCAAGCTTAAATCAATTATGAAATCACCGGAATTACGACTGAAATAATTGCGAAATTCTGAATCAGAAACGCGATTTACAGTTGAAAATGCGCTATACGTTTAGAAAAAAGTTCTTTGTATGTGTCCTAAGAGCTTTATATGAAGTAATTTCAGAGGTTTATCGAAAATATAATTAGAATAGAAGTACGTGCTTGTGATTCCAAATAAAAAATTATCTGGACAAAGAGGCAGCTATTCATCAAATATTACGTGAATTATGTATATATTGGAGTTTTATATAGAGAGAAAGGCAAGTTACACATTTTAATATGCACATACTTTCTCAAAATACAATTATTTTCATATTTGCATAGTAAGATGAAAAATATTTTATGTCCATATATGAAGAGACCTCGTGCTAATAACATGGTCCTTTCGAGTTAGCATATGTTAAATCTGCTATAAGTATGATTTTGTAAAGATGCAGATGATTTTCATGGATTATCTAATAAATTCAAACGTATGATGACTTAACTTAACAGTATAATACCAAAGGAGTCGAAACAAAACAGGACCTAATGTTTTTTGTTAATAGCAAATTTTATTGTAGTAACATGTTTAATATAATAAATATAATAATGGCGGTATTGACTGAGAATTTAAGTATTTTCTATAATTTTTAATTTTTTTTGTTGTCTATTCGTCAAATATCAGAAACCTTTCTGCTATAAAAAAATAAATACACCCAGGGTAATAATATTCTTTTCCCAGAACCAAAATTAAAAGGTACTCATAGATATTTGCTAAAGCCAGTCTTGTTTTATTCTAAAATACATGATTGATTCAATTTACATTTTTATAAAAATAAGCATAAAATAATTTATTTTGACGCGAATAAAGTATTTGTGATAAAAAAACCCGAGCTGGTATATATTAAAATTTAGTTTTCTAAATAAAGGAAATTATAATAAGGCAAATATTTACAAATTAATTTTAGAATAAAATGATTCGGATCGGATAATAAAATTCCCTGGGGTAGGCTACATTGTGACTTTTTTTTGTGATTTAAAAAAAAATGTTTTTTATAAAAAATAGATCTAAATCTAGAAAAAAATATGTGTTTACAATATAATGGGGGGATAATAGAGTAAAAAAAAAGATCCATTAAGTAAGGTATAAACAACAACAATCTAGTGTTCAAAAAATCAAATTTAAATCAATCAGATATAAAATTAAGTAATATAAAGGGAATAATATAACGCATAATAGTAAAAAATAAAAAAAAGAGAAAAAACTAATAATTCTTTCAGTTGATGAAAAAACAGAAAAAAAGGTAAACAATTGACATAAAAGAGTCAAAGATAGACAAATCTTACAGCAACAACCATAAATATGTAAAATATTATTTTTAACTTACTTAAGATCGTATATTAAGATGTTGTAAATATAAAAAATGTAAAGACCTACGATAAAATAATAATGTTTTGGAATGCACCTTAATTTATCAGTATTTAGCCTAGAGTTGTATTGACAATGTTTGTACAAAAATAATTGTGGAAAGAAGTACAATGAAGTTAAACGAGTAAATTGAAATACAAATTTATAACAAAAGATAGATAGAAGAATTTTTTAAGGTTTATGTGATACAAAGTAATAAAAACATGCATGCTACATAAAAAATTCTAGTTTTGCTTGTTTGAAAGTAGTTCAAATATTAAGATCATCTTACTATAAAAAATATTCTTAATTGTCTAGAACTAAAATACATAAGTTATTATATTACGTGACCATTCATTTTTAGTTTTATAGAAAATAAACCTAATTAACGAATGTTCATGGATTTATTGGATAATTAAATGGGTTATGGAGTACTCATCAATTTTAAATTAATATAAATTTTTCAAATTCACACAATTTTAATTAGATGTAAATATTTTATTGCATTTAACAGATAATACCAGAATCACTTGTAAGAACATATATCTCACACGATACTTATAAATTTCATCTTTTTTCATATAACACAATAGAACATGCATCTTATTCCGGATAAGCTCCTTCGATGGAGTTTGTAAATACTCGGATTTATAATATTTTAAATGTTTCGAGTGATTGACTGTTTTATGCCCTGGAAACACATTTTTAACATTTCGACATTTTTTTAAACTATAAGAAAAGAGAATTCACACCATAGGCATATTTACCGTATTTATCAGCCAATGCTGTTTTACTTTGGTAATGAAAAACAGCTACCCTCAGTTTTTTTCACAAAAACTTCTAATCATGTCAAAGATCAAAATTCATAGATTTATTGACCTTTAAAATATCTTTCTTTCCAAATAAAATCATATATATTTCTATTATTTAGAAGACTAAATCAATCATCTCAGGCTTCGCATATTATCTTTTAATTAAAATCTGTCAGACCTATTCTATATGTGTTCATACCTTTTTGCATACCCTTCGTAAACATGTGAGAATAAAATTAAATAACGCCTTTTAAATAAATAGCACTAGTATCAGGATAAAATATACTTTATTATATCCGAAATAATAAAATCCAATTCTTGATCTTGCTAAATATCTAAGACCATATCATGATTCAAATATTTTGTTTGTCATTATTTATGATTTTTGATACAAATATTATTTATAATTCTTTCGTTTTTCGTTGTAAAAATCTTCAATGATCGATTTAAGTTCACTCGTCTTCTGTTTTTTTAGTGTATTGATTAAGGCAAGAACAAATTATTTTTGTCACGTCCGGATAAAATTAATCGCCCCGTGATTCGAATAAATATATTTTTTATAGCAAAGAAATTACATTTTATTGCTAAATCCAATCAAAATGAATTTGTTATTCCTGAGATTTGGCATATTTTTTTTATCATCTTTTAGAGTAGCCATTGAGAAGCATCATCCCTTTCTAATTGAAAATAATTTTAATATAAATATTTTTTTGTATGAAATAAATAGACTTTCTTTTCATATTTAAAAATGAATGCTGATTTTCTTAAGATAAAACAAGTGAGATGTATGTCTATGATTTATTTTTTCATTGAATTTTTTTTATTTTACTATGTCATAACCTAAAAAAAGTGTTTTTCTATTTATATATCCTAAAATCTTGTAGAATTATCGTCTATAAATAGAAAATAACATTTTATCCTACAAGTATTGATTCGGGCATATAAATTATTAACCTTTATTTTTAAATTGATAAATTATATAATTAATAAAATTTTTAGTCACGTTTATTCATTACCGATAAAGTCAAAACCTGAATATTAAGAAAAATAAAATTTGAGATTGTTTTATTAGCTTCGGTTTGTTTTGTGAATATAAAATTTTATATCTATTTATGAATAAATTTAATCTTTAACATTTCAAACAAAATCTTTTTAAATATACAGAAATATTGTATAAAGTATAAAATAAAACATATCTTTGTCTATTTTTTGTGATATTCTAAATTTATGCACCAATGTTTGATGGGATTTTAATAGCTAAAGAAATTAAAAATTTTATAGATAGAAGAATTTTGCTTATTATAAGCAAAGAAGGTTTTTTCAAGTACCATCCAAGGTAAATATTCTTACCAGTGCTGAATAATATAAAATGAAAAATATAACCATAAATAATATCGAAAATCAAGGGCGAGATAGTGCGAAGCACAAACCGTAATATTTTTGAATTTTATGCAGATGAATCGCCCATTTATCTTTTTTTTTTTGAATATGGAATTTTAAACCCTATACATAAACTAAATTATTTTAATATTATATAAACGGAAATAGATGAAGCTTTTTAGATATAGGTTTGGATAACTTAAAACTAAAATATTAAGGCATATTTGAGGGTGTATGCACTAGCGTTTATATATTTTATAATTTTGTAATGATACAACAAAAAAAATTTTATCTAAATTTTTCAAAAATTAACAACCCATACTAATTTGAATGCGTTATTATTTCGGACTAGAAATTTTGAATTGCGACTAAATGTTCATAATTTTTTGTGTTTCAAGATTATAAATAAAATAATCAGAAAATTATACTTTTCCTATTATGGAAGGGATCATTTTCATATAACATAATCATATTTTAAAATTTATTTCTTAAAATCACTTTACTTAAATCAATTAGTTAATAGTTCAAACTAGTACCTAATCATACATACAAACAAAAGATTGAGAAAGAATCTTGTACTAATAAAATAAAACTTGAGAGAAGGTGATGTATTTAGGAAGATTGTAAACCTGATGAGGGGAAAGAAATATTGACCCAAATCTGTTCTATAGAACAATCAAAATTTTTGCATGTACAAGTACAAAGATGAAATATAATTTTTGACGAATAAATATTTTATTCACAATTAAACGCAAAAACCGAGATATTATGGTTACAAAATGCCATACGTTATATATTAAGAGTTGGGAATGCCAGCAGAAGCAGAAAAATACGTACAAACAATATAATTGAGGAATAACTTTGAACTAGTAAGTCTGGAAAGGAGAAGAAAACTTGGGAAATATTGTCAAGATGATGAGATGGAAAGAAGTACGAGTCATTTATGTTCTAAAGTGCTTTCAGAGTTTAGGTTAGATAAGACAAAAGAACTCAGTATCAAATTAACCCGTAACTACATACATCGCATATTAATAAAGGTACAATTTTTCTTTTAGCTTTTAATATTGCTCGCGCAAAAATTTAGATTGGTCTATCGTACATATTCGCTGTATACTCCTTTCTCGCACCATATCCTTACAATGTTTCTCAATGTATACCCATAAATAAATATTAGATTTATTTATAGGGCTGAAGTTTCAGTAAAAATTTATGTTTTTGCTCTCAAGTATAATTTGCTTGATTTACCGACGGCAAGGCGTATTTAAACCTTTTGCTATCTTTTCCTCTCCTTGTTTTCTTCAATACTTCTCCTCTTCTGGGTAATTAATTCACATGTCTTTTTAAATCCCAATGTTTGTATATATGCCTCGATCTAGTTTATGCCTTTGAGTTCCTTTTGGATCAATTTATGATATTGTGCCACCACCTCGTCTTAAGCTATAAAATATGTAATAATTTTCTTCTTGCACTTGTTTAATTGCAGAACAGATGCTTACATATAGATCATTTCAATTTCTCGTTCATAACTGTGTTTGTATCATCGATACTAATCACTAAAATTTAAATCAGAATGATAAAGTTCTTCTTTTCATCATATTCAAAATAATCCGGTCTATCCCGATTTATACAGTGATTTTTTTTAAAAAACTAAATTTAGCCGAAATCATTTCCATATTTCTGTTTTAAACTAATTGTGGTTTAAAAATTACGCATCGATGGAATTTTCGAGCCGCAATATGATGTTGGTATTTGAAAGATAAATCCTAAAAAAAAATTCCTCAAAAATTGCATTTTCGAGAATCTTATGATTTACTTATTATTATGTCTAATTGATCCTATATATTTGAGCATATGCATCAAAAATTCAATTCCGAATTTCATTACCGGATAATGTTTGAATGATTGGCCCAATTTTTAGATCACTGTTAACAAACATACAAGTCTCTATATTATAGTGTTTCACATTAAATTTTTTTTTGAGTCTAAAGTTATGACAAGAAAAATTAAAAACTCATGATGAACATAATCTAAATGATCATTTTTCAAATAAGAATGATCCAATAGATTTATTTTATTTGAAAAATCGTAGTATTGAAATCACCAATCAATTTTAAGATTTCAAAAAGATCACATATTATGTTTTTCATGATTACAATTTATTCTTAAAAATGTTGTTTATATAGTTTGATTTAATTATTTTAAAAAATAATTTTCGAAAAACAGACTATCGAAGGCTAATACTGAAATATGCATTTAAGTTTTTTTATTGTGATTTATATTTGCTTTGGAAGAGGATATAAAATGGAAAAAATATACGATGAGATTGAGCAAGCATCGAAAATGGTAAATTATATACCCGATAAAATTTATAAAGATCATATGGGTTTCAAATTACTTTCAATACGTAACCCGCTTTCTGATAACAATAAAGATGGTTCAAAAGAAATACAATTTATTTGTAATTTTCTTAAAACGAAAGACATGGATAAAATACATACCATTTCATTGAAAATTGGGATTTTCAGGTCGGATGACATGAGGCTGGATATCATTAAAAACGAAATACTAATGTTCACAGAAGTATTATACGATTTTAGAAATACTATTGCAAAGAATGAATATTACTCAAAAAGTATCAAATACAAGAAACCTAAGCATCGTGATACAAAAGAAAAGAATAACCGAGCATACATGATACAAACCGAATATAATTCTTATGATCAAATTACGACAAAAAAAATGATTGAGGGATTCCAGGTTTTCTGCAAAGATGACCCTGATGAATACATCTCAAATATTTTTTTGGCTTCAAGTTGTTTAATAAATATTTTAGACATTGTGTATATTTCGCGTCTTCTCAAACTGATGCTTGAAATTCAAATATGGGATTCAAATAGGATAAAGCCATTTTTTTTATGTTTTAACAAAGAGGATTTCTGTTATTATGAAGAAGTTCCAAAGAACATAGTTGAAAAAAGCACTTGGGAAAAATTATACAGAAGCGTAAACGACAATTTAAAGAACATATACAAATCAAAATCAAAAGACGTTGAAGTAATGTATTACTTTAAGAGATTGGTATTTGAAGACTGGAATTTACCATATACATGTGATATATCAACTAAAGACCCACACAAGTCGATTGAACTATATAAAATCAATTTAAAAAACTATGTGTTTCGCATAGAAGCCGTAAATACACATGCTTTAGCATTCAGTCTATACAATCACACTGATTTATCGTTCTCAAACAGCAATCCCGTGATTGTTTGTAAAATAGACCACGTTCCTGCTGAAAATAGAATTATTTTAGTATTAAAAAAATATGCTGACAGATCAAGAAATTTTTTATGAATTTATATTTCAAGATGGGAATTATAACAAATCTGAGAATTCAAAAAGTTTTGTTTTTGAAAAAATGGTAAATGCTGATAACACAGTTAAAATGCTATTCCCTTCAGAATTTTGTGAAAATTTGCGGTATTTCTGTAGATTTAAAAACAGATTTCGGGTTTATACTACTAAAGAACTTGAAGGTTTCTCCTATATAAAAATTGAAGACTGTGATAATATGTTTGAAGCGATTTAATACCTACAAGATTTATTAATAAAAAGTCAGTTGAGTAGAATTTAGATCCTATGTATTTTTAATTTAATTTTTGAACTAATTAATAATTTTCGATAGTTCATTGAATATCGTAAGATTTGCTAGGAATTTGTAAATATTTGAAATTTATCACTTATCCATCATGAAAATTTGTGTAGTTTAGAACGTTCGAATTTCGTAACACCCACGCAAAATAATATAATCGATCAGAAATGTTAAAATAAAAAATAAGAGTTCAACTATCTAAATTGTTTTTTTAATAATAAGGAAAACATTAATATGGTTTTTTTAACCAGTTGATTTAATATTAATACATTAAAGGCGCTATGTTAACGATAAATAACTAATTACCTAGATAGAAAATATAATAAATGATTTCCAGGTATTCAATCCCCTTTTAACTATCTGCATCAATGTAAAAAATCAGTTGTGAGCAGAAAATATATGAGAACACATATAAAATTTTTCAATTCATAATCTGTCATAACACATTATTCCTTTGATTATTTATTAATAATTTTGTTTTACATCGTATATTCAACACATTAGTACAATTTAAATTTATAAACTAAGGCACATAATCTGTTACACATTAATTTGGCTTTTTTTTTATAAAATATGGAATGCGAACAAGATTTATAATTTTCATCTGTTTTCAGTTTTAATTAATACATTAGGCTATATTTATCTTGTGCCATATTATAATAACTATTGAACTGTTGCGTTACACATATGTGAAAATATAAAACATGCAATTGCACTTATATATAAATATAATCTGCATCATTTTGGATAGCAAAATATATTAATAGTCCATCAAAAATATTTTAAACTATGTCATTATGCTTATTAATTTCAAAGCTTGTGTTGATAATCGTATTATAAGAAAAATGTATTTATATGTTTAAATTTTATGTATTTATAGCGAATATGCCCGCAAAAAATTAAGAATACTATATGAAGCCAATTTATCCTTTTTATTGATTTTTTATTAAATACAATTTTTTTTTCTTGTATAATTTTATTGGGGTTTTTATTCGATCTTCTATATAAATTTGTAAAAAATGTAATTTTGAGGCTTTATGTATTTGTAAGACAAATTTAATATTAAATTAAAGAATTATGATGAAGATTATTGAAATGCTAGAGATTAAAGTAAGCTTTTTTTATCAAGTCAAATTATCAGGCAAAGAATTTTGAGAAATAGTAATAATTGTGCCTATAAAGAGACAAATAAATAGCCCACAGGCTATATAAATTTATACTTATCACTATTCCGCACCTTTAAATTTATAAAGATATCATTTTTATTCAACAAGGTATTACTATTCTATATTTAAAAATGTTTTTTTCTGAATTGATTATAGTCAGGGGTTGTTTTATAAATATAAAAAGCTCATATTTAAAAATTAAGTTCGTTTTGATCTGGAAAAAACCATTTTATTTGTTTTAAAAATAAAAAATATCTACTTATTTAGCATAGATACTATATAAATTTAGAAATTACGTTTGAATGCTGTGATTATAATTTAAATTTATAAGCAGAATATTTAACCGTATGTATCTACTGAAAATAACAATAGCCTAATCTATAGTATCAGGGAAACACTTTTCTAAAATAAGAGATTCTCATGTACTAGAATTCCTGGAAACATGGAGTCAATGTAATTTATATTAATATTTCTTTCATTGCTTATGTGTAAAACCAAATATGAACAAAATAAGTACATCACGCTTTTTATATTTATATAATCATATAAAATTATAAATTACTCCAAAAAAACATAAAAGTTCGTAAGCGGAAACATACAATTTATGATAAAAACAATTTTATTGAATCCAATGGTATTTAGCGTGCCTAAAAATAGCCAATCCCAAAATAAAACTTTTAAAATTGACAAAAATACATATGTGTATTTGAATACAATAGATTTATTTGTAATGTTTCAATTGTATTTTCTTATTCAAACTTGAGTATATCTTCTTGAAATTTTTTACAAGAGAATACTCAAAATCTTTTTTTTATTTCACACAAGTAATAGATCTTTACTAATGATTATGAAATGCATGTCGTCTATGTATTAATGCAATAACAAAAACATCATAAAAATCATAGTTCATGTTATTGAAAAATAATGAACACAATAGAAACTTAAAAAAATCGTGGATACCTTTTAAAATTTTTATATAGCAATCAAATTATGTGGTATTTATAAAAAAATATATTTCCATAATATTTAAAATGCAAAATAGGCATGAATGTGATTCAAATAGTCTGTTTGAAAAAATTTTAAAGTTTAAAAGTAGATCATGAGACACATAGATGCGTGTTGATTATATATTGTGCAATTAATTTTTTAATATTAATCATATATTTACATAAAAAGTTTTGAAACATATTATGGTTTTCAAATTATATTTATTTAAACTTAAAATTGTGTGTAAATTTTTCTTATGCTTCTATTTTTTTAGTAATTAATTATTTATTTAATTAAATATATATTATATAATTAACTCTTCAAAATAGGCATACTAAAATTCATATGGAAAGTTTTTATATTATTCTTGATGAAATATTAAAAAAAGACATATTTTTATACAAATGCTTTATTTTTATTTTCGAGTAGTGTTTAGCAATCCAAAAAATTTAACACTCGGATTTATTTCCTCATTATTAAAAGAGAATTCTAAAATAATAGATTCAGTGCCAGAAGAATTACATAAGTCTCATAGCCAATTCAAATTGCTTTCTATTCAAAATGTATTCGATATAAGTCGAAAAGAATTTACGTACGAAAAGCAATTACTAAAAGAGATTTTAAAAATTGAGGATGCTGAAAGAATTGATTTGATTTTTATAAAAGCAGAACTATCTCATATTACGGAACTTAAGTTATCGAGGATAAAAAATGCCAAAAAGATTTTAAAAGAAGTGTTCCAAGATTATAATGTTTTTTCAGAAAACAGGCATTTAAAATCACAACGAAGAATTTATGATACACCCGAGATTGACGTTCTTGATAGACTATATCAAACTCTTTTTATATCACAGGTCGACTTCTATCGTTCAGGTTTGACCCATAAAGATAAAATACCAGCACTCTGTCGAGAATTCTGTGATAATCGGACAGACGAATCCACTATTAATGTATTTATTTGCATAACGTGCGATATTAATGACTTCGATATGATCATATTGATTGAAATTATCATTGAAATTTTCAAGAAACAACTTATAAAGAGAGAAATAATTGGAAATTTATTTTGTTATTACCATAAGAATGATTTTTGTTATTATGGAGAAGAAAGATGGAAAATTTTAAATAAAAAATTACAAAACATTATAGAATTTGCATACAAAGACATAAACAAGCGCTTCAAAATGTTTTATTATTTCAAACGCTCATCAAATCTAGTAACTGATATCAAAAAAAAAGCCGAGGGGTGTAGCCTTTATTCTTATGATCTCTATAATCATTTCTACACAATTATAAAATTAAAATCAGCACCCTGTAGTTGGAAATTCCTAAACTCCAGGAGTTCATTCGTGAATTTCAATCCTTTACTAGTATGTGAATTCTATAGTGTTCCTACGAGATTGGGGGAAGAAAGGATTTTTTATCTGGACTTAAGAAATATTTTGACAGGACAAAATATTCAGTTAAGATTCACATTTGTAAAAGTAGTATCTCAAGAAAACAGAATAAAGATCGAATATATTTTTGAGAAGATACTGGTTGGTATTTCAGCAAATACTTCAATCGATTGGAAATTTATTGGTGATAATATTAATTTTTTCTGCGATTATAAAAATAGAAATCGTATTTATAATGAAGAAGAGATTAAAAACATAGCAACAAAAACCTTTAGTAGAATAAAAGAAGTTTTTATCTGAAAAGTAGAAATTTTAAATGTTTATTTTCTTAATAAAATATAAGCTCTTAATTTTTTAAGATTTCACATCATTAGAAAAGATAAAAAAATAGTATTTCTCTGTTTTCTGTAATTTATAAGCAGATTTCGTAAAAATATTTTTAATTAAATGCCATATCATTGACAGGGCTTTTTTTTAATTTTATTAGGCCATTCAAACAATCTAAAAATAGTTTAAATTTAGATGGGAAAGTAAAAAGAAAATTAGCATATGAATTAATATTTAAAAGTTGAATTATAAATACGATGGGGGGAATAAGCCATGTCTTTGTATATATAATTTAACCCTGGATTTTGTTACTTTAATAAAAAAAGATTGTAGCATCAATTATGAATGCGAAATATTTGGGAAGTGAAAATGATAACAATTTTATTCCTATGATATAATTTAAATTTTTTATAACATTGATAATCAATTTCAGTCTAAATACTCTAAAAAATGAAAAATGCATAATATGAAGATGAATATGGTAGGTCACTTATAATATTGTATTTTATATTTATCGTGCTAAACTTTAAATCTTAAGAATGTTTGATAAATCAAACGATTTCTTTAACTTAAAATTTACAGATTTCTATTTTAAACAAGATTTAAAAGCTTATTTAATTCAATAATATAATTATAGAATTTTTATTAACGTGAATTTATCCCCTGTAAATTATTTCATAGATTTAATAATTTCCATTAAATACTATATGAACTTTTTTGTTACATAAAAAGAATGTATCTAAATCAATCTGCTGATTTTATAGATAGAATAAATTGAACATGGTTTTCAATCGGTAAATATTAAATTAAAAATTAATTGCACGCTAATTCAAACAATATAGATTGAGCATTCTATATACACCTTTTATATTATTACTAATGATTAAACTTAAAAAACATAAGAATATTTTTAATTTAGAAGCTTTTATCTTTAGGTATTGTACAATATGTCCACAACTATCATTCGCGATATTTTTCCTGTGTTATTTTTACTGTCAAAAAGAATAAAAATAAATATATATTAGAATTACATAGCTTTTTCAAACAAAAAAAATAAAAAACGGCATACTGTGATGTGTAATATCAGAAAAATGTTTCTAAATCAATTCGAAAATATTCCAAACTTGATTTATATTTATAATTCTCATGGCATTGATAACTCTAAAAACATAATTATATACCTACAAATTTGATAATACTGACGAAATTTGGCTAACTTTAGTGATATTTAGCATTTTTTATGCATTTTTATAATAAGAATCTTAAATTTTATAATTCAATAGAGGGCATTAAAATGAAAGAAAAAAGATTAGATATTTTGAATTAGAAAAAAATTGAGAGGTCTCAACCACATCATTTGTTTTTTGTGATGATTATTGTATTTATTTATCATCACAAACCATATGTGGATAAATATTCCTATCATAGCAAAAAAACAATTGAATTTCAAAAGAATAATTTTAATATGATGTTAGGCTTTTTCCTCGTTTAAAAAACACCAAGATTCGTAACAAAGTCTATAATTTTTATAATAAAAATCTAAATCAAGAACAGCGAATCGTTTTTTTTATGTTGAACTTTTGGTCAAACGATATAGATAATCTAAAAAACCATTAAAAAAAAAATAAAAATTGTATATATAAAAAAAAATGTAGCTTTAAATTTCAGATAAGCTGAAAAAATTATCATAAGGGTCAACTCAATTAAGAAGAATCTCTCTATTTTAAAAAATAAAAATGCTTTTATTGTAGTATAAATAAATAAAAAGCGAATGTTGCATTTTGTGGTTATTTGTAAATACTAGGGTGCTATAAAGATCAGACATATTTCCAATTGGTTCATTTATGTGCGATTTGTTTGAAAGTTTTTTTCGCAAATACATAATAAAAGCATAAATATAAGATTTCAAAGTTATCAAAAAAGGTTTTAATTATATAAGTTTTTACTAATTTTCTTTCACAGATCACTCAGCTTGCAATATATGAATCTAATTTGAATCATAAACAGGTGTTATTTTTGGCGTTTTTACTTTATTTTGTTGTTTTAAATTAAAGATTAGAAAGCATTAGAACATATATTGCATAGATATCTTGTAAAAATTTATTAGTTTATGTACATACTAAACACATAGCTTAAAATTTGATAAGAAGGGAATTATTGCTCAAATTATAAGACAACGCAATCCATAAAAAATCAGAAAATCCAGCACTAAATTAAATTTATATGATAATAGATAAAACATGTCAATTAGTATCCAATTCATCTACATAATTATACATCGGATGCAATTTATAGCATTTTAAAAATATGACTCTATGTAATTGAATCTTAATTAATGTTAAATAAACAAGCAACAACAATAATCATCGACTGAATTCTTTTCAATGTGAATCATTGTAATTAGAGCCATCCGACTTTATAGATATAAAACAGAAAGAAAATAGCAAATGCACAAATATATAAATTTTCTATTTTAAATGATAACCAGCAAATCCGCCATTATAATCTAAAAATTTATCAAACTAGATTAAAAATTCATAATTTAGGTAATGACTCCAATTTTGCTTGAATATGTAATAAAAACATAAATTTCACAGATTAGAAACAAAAACATGCCATTTTTAAAATTTGCCGAACATAATGAATCGTTTTTTAGGATACATTAAAAATTAGATATTGAAAAAAATATAAAAATTAAGAACATATAAATCTGTTCACAATAAATAAATCAATATGAAATTCAGGGCGTTTATAAATATAAAATTCCGATACTTCTGCTGCAATAATATTATTAAATTGCGTTATTCGCTCTATTCCAAATATTTTTTTTTAATTTAGCATACTACTACCATCAAGCTAAATTCGAAGGCTTAGAAATTGGAGGAAAAAATTCAAGTGACATTTTACGCTTAAATAAATATCTTTAAAAATTCACATTGGTCTATGAGCTCTGTATCATAGGATTCTTCTAGACAATTATACAGGAAAATATTTATTGTTTTATAAACATGTGTTGAAAATTTTTTATTATGGGCCCATTATTATCCTCGATATCCTTTTATTGTTTTTTTTTATTATGATAAAATCGGTTTTAATTGATAGTTCTCTATTTTATACACCTATGTATCTTTTACTTTTAAAAATTCTATATGTCGAAATTTTTTGATATTCAAATCTTTGATCATATTGATAGGAGAAGATATTAAAAGATCGAATACTAAACTGTTAATACAATCAGATACATAATCAAATTAGATAGATAATCTTTAATTAGCATCTGATTGATTCTTTTATGAAATAATAACAATAGATTGAAGACAATCACTGGTATTTCACTTTAAATTATTCACCCTAAACTATTGTATTTTTATTTTCATATATTAGGTTAGAAAACAATGATTCAAGATACGATTACCCAAGTGAATTTTATAAAAGTAGCTAAATTATTGCATTTTAAATTAGATTTGTAATTTTAATTGATCTCTTAGTCTTTATCAGAGCATTATCTATTTATTAAAAGTAATGTTGAGAGTGAATCAAAATATTTTTTTTTTATAAAAAGACAGAAATTAGCGCTTCTTTATTCATATATTTACTTGCTCTCATGTTAAAACATGTTTCAAGAAACAATAAAAAAAAATTAAGTTCCTTTCTTTAATTATGTCCTATGTTAAAATGCTGGATTATTTTTTTCTACAAAAAAATACATTACACTTTGCTGTTTTTAGGTTGCCCTTCCTTTAAATTTTAATTTCCCATGCACAGTTTTTAAATATTTTGTAGATTATATTAAAAATATTAATCTATGAATAGCAGAAGATATTAACGGTATTTACCACGCCAATCGGATCATCGCTACGCGGAAAATCACCATAATATCAATAATAGATATATTTACTTCATTTGCGTTCCGGATTCGAGATAAGTTGTTCAGAGTGACAAAAAATTGTATGCCGTAGCCGAAATCTTAATATAAGTAGGCGGTCCTAAAAGCGTTTTGCTGTATGACTTGCATCCAAGTGGCGTTAATTACCTGTTTGTCAGATTCTTAGTGCCCTTGTGTGAGAAGGATTCTAAACAATAATCATTTAAATTCAAGAATCTAGGTCGAATTTTTCCTAATCATCAATAAAAACAATTTTAGAAATAACTTACACAGCAAAAATCGAAAAATTCGGCTTAGTTTTTATTCTTAAAAAAAAATTTCATTATTATATACATGGTAACAATACATACAATATTTTAGACGCTTATATTTGTCTAACTCACCCTATAATACACGATGTTTTATGAATTTTTAAGTGAATTTTCCAATGGTCAATTTTTGTACCAAAATAATGATTATTAATTGCACATTAAAGGTTAAAAATCCCGGATGAAGTAGAAGCATTCATGCAAGCTCCCAGACTCTGCAAGACACTTGAACACATCTCATTTGAGAGAAGAAGAGAGTAGATGAAGATAGATCAGAGAAAGGTGTCAAAAGATGCATCAAGGAGTTGTGCAATATTCCCAACACGCTGACTACGTCTAAATAGATAAAATCGATAAAAATAAAATTAACCCATAAATAAATATCTAACAAATCAATTGCACATAAAGTAATGTCAATAATACATTATTGTTTTCTGTTTATGTCGACATTCAAATTTTTGTATAATAGATAAATCATGTAGTTTTTAATTTTAAGTAAATTTTCGGTGTTGCAAAATTTAATTTACCAATTTATTTGCATGCATAATACATATTGGCATGAAATTGTTATAAAAACCCTTCGTAATTCTTTGTCTTTAACTTAAAAATAATATTATATGTAAATGCAAGATAAGAGACTAAATTAATTATAAATTTTTGATTTAAAGGTAAGTCTACTCTTTCACTATTTATATATATTCTCGCAAAACCTTCAATTTTTATCAAATACGGTTGAATGATGCTTCGTATGACATAATGAGCTTTGCACAATTCCTCTAAATATTTTCACTCTCAAGACTAACTAATTTATACGTTTTGATAAACACATTACAAGATAAATATTTATTGCTTAATCTCAATTTTAGCTATTTAATTTTGTTAACTAAAACTTTTGCGTGTGGCATGAAAAATATATTTACTTATTACTTGTTTTAGTCTCATTATATTTACGATATTAGCTAATAAACCTCTTTATTTAAGTCCGATTAGTTCAAGTATTTTGCTAAACCCTATTGTTTCTACGTTTGTTTCAGTTGACATTTTTCACTTCATAGTATACGAAGTATGACTAAACATATTATATATTAATTTTTATTTAATATTTCTACGAAACGCCCAAAATATTAAATTATATCATATAGCATCGCTATTATATTTGGCCTCGGTTCAATGTTCAGAAATGTGCGATTTATTATATTCCAAATGATTTGTCTCTTGTGTTTATGCATTTCAAATATAAATTTTAAAAGTTCACTTAAATTTATACAATTTTTTTTTGAATACTCAATTATCTTATCTTAGCTTTCCCGCGCAAATCATACCAATTGTGAATTTTTAATCATCAAATCATCTCGAGAACTCAAGATGTCTGATAAAAAGTATACAAACACCCAGAGGCTAGTATATTGCAGTAAAGATCCACATATAATAATACGTAAGTTGAAAGACACCAATCGAACAATAAAAATATGTTGCTTATACAGTGTAGCTAGTATATGTGGATTGCAGATACTTACGGAGATTCTGAAGAAGGAGATGATCGAATATGAAGTTGGAATAACTAGAAATCTTAAAATGAACACATTTTTTGATATTTATGTAGATCTTGATCATTCTAATATTGCCGAAGACTTCTTATTGAGTGTAGAAGATACTGATAAGCTTGGCATTATTTTTGGGACTCGCGAAGATGTAGTTAGAGAAACTGACTATGAAAGTGAAAATTCAGAAGATTCTTCTTTTCATGAAAATACCGAATCTGATATAAAGCCACGTAATGATTCTGTTGTGGGTAAAAGACGCAAACTTTTTAATACTACTTTTAATGATAGTGATTTAGAAAGTAATATAATAGCTATCGAAGATAAAGAAGTATTCCATGAAGATCTTAGTGAATGTATAAAAATAACAAAAGACAAAGATACAAATATCCCCATGGTTGATGACACCATAATTCAAAACGAAATAATAAATTTGGAATTTACCGCACAAAATATCGAAAAAATTAATGATATAGATTTATTAAACGAAATTAATGTTTCAACGGAAATCGAAAAAAACAAAAAACCCGAAAGTTTATCGTTAGATAAAGAATCCGATTCTAAAATGCTGAAAAATGAAACTAATGAGGAGCGGATAAACGAATTCGAAGATCCAAAAATAAATAAATCTGATAAAGTTGACGTTTTAGAAGATGATCTTGATATCTATAATCCAGATACAGAAAAAGAAAACATAGAAAATAAAAAATCTAAAGTCAAAGATCAAGATTTTATAAAGCTCCTCAAAAAAGATAGAAATAAAAAATCTACAATAAAGAAATCAAAACTTAAGCAAAAAGTCACATCCACGCGCGTGGAGACACTTTTTATGGTTAATGACGATCTTGTATCCCTTTTTACACTATATGAAATGGCAAAAAATCTTAACTATATAACCAACTCAATACTTTGGCCGATATCGATCATGACCACATTTCATTTGAAAGAAAATATGTGGCTATCTGAAGAATCAATTTCCGAAGAAGACAACTATGAAGATTTAGACGCTCATAACCCTTCCAATTCAAATTTTTACGCAAATATAAATCTATTTGTCGGTGAATTGTCTTATCAAATTAAAAAGCAAAATACAGGGAGAATCGATGGAATTTTTAAACAAAAGAAATTCAACTTCCCTTTTATAAATGATTCAACACTTTTTGAATGCCTGTCGAACGATCTGACGATGTTCAAGAAGTATAAAAAGCCTAGCAACAAAAAGATATGCGAAAAATTGGCTAAGATTGGGATTAGCATTCGCGAAGCCAATGAAAATTTTAATTGTATCGGACTTCAAACAAAGAAACAAATAGAAAAATGCATGGAAAAAAGTGTTGTTCTCGTCAAAAAAAGTGGATACAGTAGTAACATAACAGCTTTAGAAAATTATTATGTTATTTTGTATTATTTGTGCATGAATGAGCCACTCAAAGCACTTCTCTCAATCAATGAAAAAAATTCGGAAAAAAATACAAAAAATGGCCACGACATGTTTAATGATATTATGAAAATAATAAAAGAATATAACCACAAAATTAAAAAAGTAGGTCGCCTTGGGATAGTGTTCATCAACAAGAAAAATCTAAAAGGATATCCTAGACAGGAAGTATTGTTAAAAGGCGTACACGATATACTCTCTATTATACATGAATCATTAAGTATTGTTGTAATTTGTGAGAAGTTTCAAGATAGTCTTTTTTGCATTGTAGGCTCAAATATAGAAAATGGTGAGAAAATATTCGATAACTGTTTTTTGATAGAAAAAAGAATGATGAAAACATGCATCGACAATCTTCTCGAAGAAGAAGTTTTAATGTGACAAAAACTTGCCCCAATTATCACATTAAATCTGATTAGCATGTTTGAATAAAAAATATTTGGCTTCAATGATATTTTTAATTTATTTTTTTCTGCTTTTGGTTTATTCAAAAAATATGTGCATAGGGGTAAAATTGATGATTTAAACTTTTTTTAATTTAAATTAAATAAATGTCCTTCTTAAGAAATACTGTTCATGTTTAAAAAATAATTTAAAAGAACAACGATGGGAGCATCTAATAGTCTTTATACATATAATTGTGGTTAATGTATATACATTATATAATTTGTGAAGACTTTTACCAATAATACTATTAATCCCATATATATCAATATTCAAATAGACCACTTATTCGATACTAATTAAGTATATAAATTATTTGGCGCCAAAAAAAACTTGGCTGATCTCAGCGTTTGGGTTTTTTTTTAATTGTCTGCCGACATAATATGTTGCACGTGATGGTTTAGAAACAAGAGGAATTCTAAAAATTTAAATTAACCTGTATTTATAGTAAAAATTGGAATTTTTAAAGGAATAATAGGACCATCTATCACATTAAGATTCAATATTATAATATTTATGATTTTAAATTATTGACAAATTTCGCATGAATGATCTTTTAATGATTATTTGATATTATTTATGCACAAAACCACTTTTTTTCATTTTCCAATATTCTAAACACTAAAATTCCAACATTATATTTTTATCCAAACAAGCTGCTTAAATTTATTCATAATGCTTATTTTATATGCTTATTTATAAGTTACGCGTGTTTTTTTTATTATAGTTGTCTGTTTGAAACATATCACACAAAAACATCCTCTTCATATTTATACACCTAGAAATGCCAGCCTCTGAGACAGATTAATTTTGTGTTAACTATAATTCCTTGAAAAACATTTCCATATTATAAACCCAATAAAGTATTTTTGCTGCAAATAACAATATTAATAACAAAAATTATACATTTTCAATTAAAAATACTATATATAGAGAAATATTAGGTATTAAAAAAATATGACTTTAAAACTTTTATTTACACTAATAGATTGTCTTTCTTTCATTAAATAAGCTTGCTATTAAAAATATTGTGGAAAGACATTAGGGCTGATATAAAATACCACTACAGAATTGTATTTAAAAGTTATTGATATAATAGATTATCCCATATGTTATAACATGGGACGGTGTGGTGACACGATATCATAGAAGGTACCTGAAGGAACTAGATGTCACAAACCAGGTTGAGGCATATATTCAAACCTTGGGATTGAGAAAAACCCTTGAATTAATAGGCCTTGAAAGAAGGTGGAATATTACAGAAGACTTTGGAGAGAGAGAGATAGCCCAAAGCATAAGTACGCTGTGCGTACAGTAAATCAAGCAAGCTGTGCCTGAGAACAAAAACTAAAATTACGACCATAAATATAGCTCATAAAAAAAAATATGATTGATATAATAGAACTCTGATTACCGAATCTTTTATATAGGAATATTCACATAATAATACCCATGAATTTGTCAATATAATTTATAAAAAGATTTATATGAGTGATAACTTTGTATAGGATATTTTTTATTTTATATAGTTTTCGAAATTGAATGTGCAGAAATTATTTTATTAGGTGGCTAAAACCAAGAATCACATTCAAAAATTACAAGAAAGAATGATTGTTTTGATTAAAAAAATTATGCTTTTTTAAGATTTTAAATAACAAAACTAATTACCAAATTCATATTTTTAATAAATTAATAAATTTAGAAAAAATAATAATTATAAATCATTTGTATTTAGCTCTAAATTAATAATAATAATAAATACCTTTACAAAACTTATAGAAGTTCTCGATATACCATATACCACAAACAAAAGAAAACAATTCATCTGATAAACAAAATAGCTTAATTACTTTACCAAACTTTGAATTATAAATTATAATATTCAATCTGTATTCCTTTCTTATTTTTTTATTATAAATCTAATACATATAAAAAAGTAACAAAAAAATATTTTATAAAATCTAAGCCAAGTTGTATTGTAGTGATCTGTAATAATAAAATCTAGAAAAGCTTTTTTTTCGGATATGGTATGTTGTTATTCAACTCTGTTTGATTAAGAGTTTTTTAAATTCGAGAAACTAAGATAGATGTAGTTTGTACTTTTGTTTATGACAAGCCTAACCAAGAGCTTTTTTTATTATCGAGGCTTCTATAAAACATAAAAATAATTTTTCTACTGCTAAAAAGCAAATTTAAACTATTATAATCTATCATGCCAGTTAAATTCTGGGGCTTGAATCCTGTTTCTTTTTTCTAAGTGTAAAATATTTTTTATAGAATTATTTTTATTAAAATCCGTATTCAAAAATTTTTAATATAAGATTATTGTTCTTCTTCATCATAACATAGCAGACAAACATAATAAATCTATTCATGGGATTCCATGATAATAAATCAACTAAACCTTGAGTTATATAATATAAAATATTCTCTTATTTCTTAAATGAATTTTTTACGCCAGATATTTTTTTTATTTGACACTCGCTTAGCCTTGAATTATTTATTTCGGTCTATTTAACCGTGCTAGAATATATTCATTTATATATAAGAGGTCTTAAAATTGCATCAATATGCAAAGTAACATCTTATATATATCTATAAAAAGTCATGAATATAAAAATCTGCTATACTTTTACTACGACGTTTGCATGTAATAAGTCTATACTGTTGTTTAATCTACAATAAATTAGAATATTAGAGTTTCAAAATTAGAATATTGGATAGTTAAAATTGCAATTTAGATTAGCAAGAACTGTATTTTCTCATTATGGAAATATGAAATATAATAAGAGGTTTTTATGGCAGAATTATGCCAGAAATATTGAATGTGCTCAGATAATCTATATTTATTTGAACAAAATAAATTTTTGTTATTTTATTCCTAAGACTTTACAAAATATATATATAAATAATGTCCGTTTTTTTGTTTTTACGCTAATTTTAAAAAATATTATATATTCTTGATGTTCTGTGCCCTCTTAAGCATCAAATTTCACATATGATTTTACATTCATATTTTTCAATAATAATTATTGAAAAAAATATATAAAATTCATAAAAAACGAACGCTGTGGTCATTTTGTGATATTATTTTTACTATAATTCACATTATGTTTTGCATTTAACCACACTCTTTATGCTAGAGTATCAATTACTAATCTCGGCCCTACATGCTAATTTACTTAAAATAATATAAAAAAAAGCATTTTCATATGTTTATGGCTATATGATAATATTAGGCGGAATTTTTTTGTTTATTTTGTGTATCTATAACCCTTTGTATATAAATCAAAAATCCTACTTTTATATTATACCACATATAACCGAAAGCATAGAAACTCATATAGTTTATATTTGGTTTAAGTTATGGTAGCCTTTTTCAATGAAAAGTATTTATTTTACACATAGAAAATTGATTTAAAAATAATCAAAATATATTATATTTTTGTGGAATTATAAATACACTAATTTAATATAAGGGTATTAAAAGGTATTATTAATGTTTAAGCTTCGCACAGCCAACCAAATGGCACCGCAAATAACACATAAAAAAAATGTAAAACTTTTGATTTTCTATATAGCGAAATTCAATTAGTTCCGTTCCTTTATTTCTCCATACGTTATGCTAATTATCTAAAGAACAAAAAATTCATGCCTTTTTACAGTTATTTCAATACAGAAAAAATATAATATTTCTAAATTGCGACGTATATTCAAAAAAAAGCCAGAATACAAATATTTATAGTTTTCCAAACATACTAGAATTTAATTTATTGAGTAAATGAATTAACATCTAATGACTTTAAAATTTTTTTACCGAATTATATTTGTTTTATATGAAAAATATTCTGCCCAAATATGATTTACTGAAATTTAATCAATTACTAATTATAAATAAAAAACTTTGCATAAATCATAAAAAGGCTATTTAATAAAGAGTATAGACAATTTAATCCAAACAAAATAAACAATATCTACGGCTAAATTTTTTTAGATTGGTTTTATTTTTTGAAAGACTAATATGACTGCTTTTATTACATGCTACTTTTATAGATAATTTTTTTTTTGTTAGTTTCCGTTTTTAAGGGTATGCACAATATTAAAATATCCGACTTCTATGTGATCATATGAATACAAGTAAATCTCAACATAGACATAAATACAACAGAAATTATTATAATTTATAAATATTTATTGTGTCTAAAATAGAAAAACTTACAAACTATTTGTTCTTGCAAGCGAAGCAAGTATTTCCGTACATATTTATTCTAAAAATTTAAGTGGTTATTGTTCAAGACAAAATGTTTTACTATAAATAAACTAGTTATGATCGTTTTCAATCAAAACGAATTATAAAAGATGGTTATAAGCTGGGTTGAATATATAACCATGTGCATTAAAAAGATGGCGGCAGCATAAAAATGTTTTATGTTAGTGTATATAAAGGTAAAAATATATTATAAAGTTGTTGATTTTATTAATGAGAAAAAAGAGCAGCAGACGCTATAAGCTAGGTTATGTTTAATTATAGCAGAAATGCCTTGAATATATTTATGATGCTCAAACCCAAACGCCGTACAATTTTTTGATTGTATTATATACTTAAGATAGCGCAAACCATCTTTTTGATTTAAAAAAATTGTATTTTTTTCGATCATGCAAGTTAAGCTTACGATCTATATAAATGTAGTTTAATACAATATTAATTAGATTTTATCCGAGTTTGGTGACCTTAATTTTAAGAAAAATCAATGAATATAATTTTTATTTAATTCTAAAACAATATTTAATTTTCTTGCAAAGATTTTACTCATGATCATACCATAATATTTCTGCTCATACTACTCTTACAACGCAGTTATTTTATGTAACATGAACCCGCATGTCGACAGTTATAGAACAATGGAATATTTTTACAGACATTTATATTTCAAATAGCTAAATATTTTATTTTAAATTACGCCTTTCAAACAAGATATTAGCTATCAGCTTGAAACATACATGAACAACTTTTTAAGCACTTGTATGAAAAGTTTAAATTACTCTATGTGATTATGGTTTTTAATTCAGAATCACACATTTTATTATATAAAATTAAATATAAAATACCTTTTCTTGCGACCTGTGTTAAAAAGGGTGGCAATCCATCATAAATTTAATCTCTAAGATACCGTAATAATTATCATAAAAAGAGTAAATTATATTCTTATATACTATTAACTTATTAAATACGCTAGAATTTGCTTAAAAACCTTTATATTGAAAACTAATTGTGAGAAATATAAAAAGACGCAGAAATAAACAAAAAAATAATTTTTTTTTTACAAAGAATATAATTTCAATATCAAAAAAAAACATTTTTTATCATATTCTGTAATATAATGTATTAGGTTCTTTGTGGTGGGGATCCTATCTTTAAGACACGAAAATTATTTCTCCAAGTTTTTTAGCTTTAAAAGATATGTTACACGTGATTATGTTTGTAATAATCTGCATATATAATTTTACTTCTTATATTAAGCCAATTCTTTTTTTATGATTGAAAACTATCATAACAATGGAACTTTATATATTTTCTTCTGTATTTTATATAAAAACAGGATCATTTTCAGCGCTTAATATTGATATTTGATTTCTTTATACTATAAACATTTTCTATAAAATTATGTGTCTTCTATATATCTAAATATAATTAGTCCATGTATATTTAATTGGTAAGTTTTCATTATGATCTTATATATATGCAACAATATATTCTTACAAATTAAAGAACTGTTTATGACTCCAATGAAGTCAGAAAAAAATATTAAGAACATAAACTCTGGTTTTTATTGCCTTAAAGAATAGAATATATCGTATTAAAAAAAGAACAGATATAAATAAAACTCACTAAAAAAATATATTTTTAAATATCGTATAAAAATAGCAGGATTATTTGATACATTATTTTTTTAATGGATGTATAGACGATGTAACACCAATTTAAATATCTTTAATCAAAGAATACCACAATAGATGATATAATAAAAAGAAGTTAATGCAATTGCAGCGCATCTAATGAAATGTATAACATTTTTACATTTATCCTACATAATAATGAATATTCGATTTTTTAAACATGAAAAAAAATTAGAATATAAAAATCGTTAAGTTTCCGCAAAAATTTTTAAAACCTTTTTATTTAGATTTTATTTTGATATAAAGAAAATAAAACCTTGAAAAATATCTTATATGTTGGATAAATATTTTAGATGGAAAATCTTTTCTAATAGCGACGAAAAAAAGAACGGGAACTTTAATTTTCTATGTAATGCTGGATAATTGAATTAAATTTTGGTTTATTTATTTTATTTGCGTTTAATTTAATTTAGAATTTATTTCTAAACAATTTTTGAATCTTGATGTTATCCAGAACGAATTTTCGAACCTAAAACACAAAATTCATACGAACTGGAGTTCAATGCCATAGATTGACAAATATCAGTAACAAATAAAAAATTTAGAAGGGCCCAAGCGTATATATTTTTTCAATTTTTTTAACAAATGAAAAGCGCCCTAAAATAAGATAAAAAAATGATGCCCGAATATCTTATTAAAAGATAATCAGATCACAGATATATAATCACATCATTTAAGTTCAATTTTATTTATAATCACATCAGGATCAACATTTTTTGACACATCAGATACAATACATTTGATAGAACATTCCCGCTATCTATAGTAAATTTTGATTTGTTCCCGGTATTTATAAATACGAAAGCAATTTGAATTACAGAAGAAATGAACAAGAATATATTTATAATTGTTGGAATAGTAGCTTTTGCTTTGATTTGTATAGGTGGATTCATTGCGTTCAAAAAATATAGAGGAAAAGATGATAAAGGTAGCGCAGATAAACAGGGTGAAGATGGCGCAGGTGACAAGGGGGGTGATAAAGGCGGCGCAGGTGACAAGGAGGGTGAAGACGGCGCAGGTGATAACCCCGAAGGAAAAGACAAGTAAGCAAATTTTGTGGGTAAAAACAGGCTCAAACTTGTGTATCTATGAGAATGTATTTAAAAATTATTATCAAACAACCTGTAAATAAAACAAACTTCATCTATTTGATTTAAAATGCGCTATTTTTTATAAAACACATATTCTGAGATAGAAATAGATTAAAATAGTCATTAAAACCATATACTTTTATTGTGCTGGTAAAAAATAGAAAATTACAAAATGAAACCATATATATTGACTCGCGCAACATGGGATATCATTTGTTATAGACAGTAATACTTTGATTTTTAAAAAAAAATTCATCACGATAATTGTCTATAATTTACAATGATTTAAAAATTTTATGATCTATAGACTTTGGCTTAAAATTTTATTTAACGAAAAAATACACCATTTAAAATCATTTTAAATTAAAAATAATAAACACGTAATTTCGTTTCTTGACATTTATATTGGACTTAATGTATCCAATAAAATTTTTTATACCGATATCTATCTAATCATATTGATCAAAATAAAAATACATTGATATGTGGATGCTTTCTTTTTTGTGTTAAAAAGGCAACAATATTTATGGGTATATCGAAACGTTGTTCATACTGCTGTAGATGCTAGACTTCGCAGTTGGGCATAAATTAAAGACAGTTTCAATTTTTTTGTATCATCTAATAAACCCAGTTGTAATCTAATATCTAAATTTTATGATAGAATATGAATTTGTGATTTTAGTACTATAAAAAATTAGCGCTGTAATTATTTTGAATGCTAAACACAATTTTATGGATCATTTTTCATATATATTATTTTTTCAAAAAAAAGATTTTATAAGGTACCCATTTATTACCAAATTGTTTTGTATAGTCGTAAAACAGTATATAAAGAAAAGCCTCATATTAATATACCGCAAGTGTAATGTGTAAGTGGTCTTTAACCGATTTTTTATAGCTTTTCATTTATTAATATTATAAAAATCACAAGTGCAATTATTTTTATTTAATATTGCAAACAGATTTACATTTTTTAGTTTTTTTAGCTTAATTTTTAATCCTTTGTAACCAGGTAAAACCTTTTAGGGTCCTATATTACCGATCGTATCGGCACTTGTTTGCGATCTAATATTTTTTACAAAATTTAGGTATAAATCTTATTCTTTCAATAATCATTATTCAAATGTCTTCTACATCCTTCTTTTTATTTGTCTCCGCTTCTGTTAGCCTACTTAACTCTTCAATATACGACCTATGAATCTATATCAGCATAAGAAATCAAATATATTTATAAGATGTAATAGATCGTTATATATTCATAAGAAATGAAAATTTTCTAAAAATTAGTAATGCATAGCAGCAAATGTTTGAAAAAATTATTTTTATTGCCAAAAAAATTTTTATGTTTTAAACTCAAGTTATGCATGATAAAATAAAAGATACAAACTAAAATATACATTAATTTCGAAAAAAAACAATGAAACTCCTTTTGTTTTTTATATATGGATTATGACATATTATATTTTTAAAATGCTACCATCAACTATTAATTGTTAGTTGGATTTTAATTTAAATTTTTTTTAGCATGAAATTCTTAAATTCAAATTCATTATTTTATCTATTATTTAAAATTTCATCCAAATATATTATTTAATATTTGTTTCAAATTGTTCATGCACGAAATCCAATGCTGAAATTTATTATTTTATATATTATTTAAATTTTTATTCAAATCTATTATCAAAATTCCAATTGTTTTGTGCATGAAATCCTTAAATCCAAATTAATTATTTGATTTATTATTTAAATTTTAATCAAATTTAGTATTTTATTTCTAGTCTTAATTGTTTTAGTCACGAAATACTCCGCTTCAAATCGATTATTTTAATTTCTATTCAAATATATTATCTATCTATATTTCAAATTGTTTTATGCTCCAAATCCTAACTTCAAATTAAATGTCTAAAATTTGAATTTTTTAATTTACATTACTCTTGAATTTAAATGTCTAAGATTTGAATTTTTTAATTTATAATACACTTGGAATTTAAAATCTTGAAAGGAAAAGGATTGATTAAGGAAGATTGTAAAGATGAATAAATCGAAAAGTACATTAAGAAAAAATGTTATACAAAGCGATCCAAAGTTTTGAATGAAAAAAAATAATAACTCAAAATTAAATTAAAGCATAATAAATATAGTTAAATTATTTTATGCATAAATTACTTAAAATTATATTAATTATATTAAAGAAATACGGGTAGACACACTATTCATCATATTTTTTTAATGAAGAAACACTTTTAACTACTGTTTCTTTTTCAGTTCGTTATCAATCAAGTCAAGTCTTTCAAAGAGTGTAGGATGAGAGTGATGATAAGTACTATACCATGAATCCGGACAAATATTACTTTTATTTTCGACATGAATTTTTACAAGCCCACTCTTCAATTCTTCGCCATACCCCTTATTGACAGCAAATACATCAGCTTGTCTCTCAAACATTCTTATAAAGGCATTCCTTATAAGGGTAATAACCGGGTTAACAAAAACAACCAGAAGAGAGAAATAAGTGAATTTAAGGATCATAGGATAACTTAACATGAAAGTATCGTTTTTTACAAACATATTAAATGAATAGATGTACCCGAACATAATAGAAAAGGCGAAAAACATATTCATCCATGTATGGCTATAATACCAATGTCCGAATTCGTGACAAAGAATGGCCATCACTTCATCTTCATTTGCATGATCCAATAAAGTATCGAACAAAACTATTCTTTTTTCTTTAAATAAACCAATAAAATATGCATTGGAATGATGTGATCTTTTTGATCCGTCCATAGTCAGTATTTTACTTGGTCTGAATCCAATTTTATTTGCCAAATCAACTATTCGTGTTTTCAGAGTACCTTCTGGAAGAGGTTTAAATTTATTAAAGAGTGGTTGGATAAGAATAGGAAACAAAACGACAATTATTATTTGGATTACAGTAACTGCTACAAAAACATGTAAATAGAATGTTTTGGGGGAAAGATCAATTATTACTAAAACAAGATAAAGAATCGGTGGAAGAACGAAAGTAATCAAAGTCTCACTCTTTAAAAAGTCTTGGATATAAAGTAATCCACTCATTTTGTTAAACCCGTACCTTTGTTCAATAATAAAGGTTGATATCAAATCCAACGGTATTGAAAAAAGGGTTTCGAGGAACATGACACATCTTAAAAATATTATTTGGGTGATGTAGGTGTTGTATCCAGGTATCTTAATCTTAGTGTACTCAAATGATCGGTAGTATAGGTTGTAATGGATAACATAGGCTAGCTTCGATACCGATAACAAGCCTCGTATGTTTCCAAGTATAAGCTTTTCAATATTGTACTTACGCATCTTGATAAACTCATCGTCATCTTTTATTATTAGTCTTGTCTTGTCTGATGGCTGCGATCTTAGTAGCTTCATTATCTGCTTTAGGTTGATAACTACCTCAATTAACATCTCGAATATGCTTCCGTAGATTATTATTGTTTCAATCATTTGAGAAGGGGGCACGAAAATCTAAAAAGAGACAACAATTTTTGTATTTATATATACTAGGGTTTATGAAAACAAATTGTGAATTAAATATATACCCTTTATATAGTATCTCATATCATCCGATATATCACAGGTGTATGATCTTATTAATATTAAATAACACATTCATATTCTAGGAGAGGTATTGAAGAAGACTTTGGACAGGAGAAGATAACCGAAAGTATAAATACGTTGTGCACGCAGGGAATCAAGTAAGTTTTGCTTGAGAGCAAAAACTAAAATTGTAACCATAAAGTAAGCCCATTATTAAAAAATACATATTCTATAAAATAAATTAATTTGAACATGAGATAATATAAAATTCTATTATTACACATTTATAAGAAGTATATTAAGGAGTTAGGAATGTCAAATGTGGCAGAATTCATCGCATAAACCATAAGATAGAGAAGATATTGAACTAGTAAGCATTGTGAGAAGAAGGTGTTAAAAGTATAGATAAGATATGCACACGGGAATTTAATCAAGTAAAGCCTGAAGAAGAAATTTAAAGTTATGATGCAAGAATCAATCCAGGCATGAATTGTGTATGGTATATGTTGAAAGCAAGAATCTGAAATCTTTCGAACAGATAATTGTTTATAAGAATAAAAGGAATACTGTATAGATAGGATACGATCATGGGAAACCAATCAAATTAATTTTGAAGACTATTGAATTATAATACAAAAATTAACCCATAAATAAAATCTTTAAGTAAACATATGTTCAACACAGAGTGTAATATAATAGAAGGAGCAAATCATATAGCTTGATAAATAAGATCATTCATTTTATACTTTTCCAAACTAATAAACGCATGGATTGCAAAAACAATAATATTGACTGAACACTTGAATGTATAAGTCTTGAGCGTATAAGATGCATTAAGGAAGACTGTAAGAATGATGGGCTTGAGAAGAGTATGTAGCAAATCTGTATATAGAGCAATCTAAAGTTTTGCGCGAGCAAACATGAAAAGTTAAAAGAAAAATTAGCCCTTAAATAAATATATGCTGCTAAAGAAATCTGCGCTTTTACAGATAAAAAGTGTATTGATGATAAAACTATAAAATATGGTTAAAACATATTTTTGGAGATAGTCATAAAAAATATGTTAAGGAGTTAAAAATCCCGGACGAAGTAGAAGCATACATGCAAGCTCTCACACTCCGCAAGACACTTGAACCCATCTCATTTGAGAGAAGAAGAGCAGTTGATGAAGATAGGATAGGGGAAGATGTCAAAAGATGTATGAAGGAGCTGTGCAATATTCCAAACACGCTGACCACGTCTAAATAGATAATTTCGATAAAAAGAAAATTAACCCATAAATAAATATCTATTGGAGATAGTATAATCCATCTCTATAAATTTTTTATAATAGAGATATTTAAAATGTGAACAGAAAATTTTATTTTGAAATATGCTCTAAGATAGAAATTTAATTGGTATTTATAAGACTCATATGATTTTTTTACTAATTTATTACATTGAAACTACCTTTAAAAATTAATCGGAACTAACAAATATGTGACGAAATTGCTATAGCTATTTTATTCGTAAATTATTAGCCAGAATAATTGCATTAATTTTTATTTTTTGCACAATATTGGTATTATAATGTGAATTTTCTCTTCAATCATAACGTGATTGATTTTCCATGAAAAAATCATATCTAAATATTGGCACAATGCTGTTATCTTATATTATTTGATGCTTCCCCTCTTTTCAAGACGTATTAGTTCAAGGGCGTTCCTCAATCCAATAGTTTGAATTTAATTTTAGATTTTGTTTATGACTTCGAGCTCTTTCTCGTACCTTTTATAATATTGAGTCACCATTCCATCATATGTTACGACATACATGCACATTTTTGTCTTACGCTCACAGATTAATGGAAATTTGAACGTTAATACATCATGTTTTCTTGTGTTTTGTTTTCGAACATGTGTATATTATCTATATCGGTTACACCCATTTCTAGTAAAGTGATGCGTTTACGTCTTTATCGTATATTAATATTTCTGGCATGTCCCTGGAAATTTTCATGATCGTCAAAATTGCGTATTTACTTTTATTTCATTATATTTATTTATGTAAACTCTTTTCCCGTGTGCCTGCTGATTTTCATTGTTTTTTTTCAATCATATTTTCTTGCTAGCATATAGTGAAGGCATCTTACTATCTAATTGCCCTATGTTTAATCGTAGCCCATAATTTGTTTCATCTTGTCACCAGGTGATTAACCGTTAAAAAATATTCATTTCAATCCGCAGTAAATAATTTACCTCCCTAAAATATGTTGATTTCAGAAAAAATGATATATAATTGCAATTAATTTTAATACTTGATTACATATCTTAAAATGATGGGAAATAATATATTTTCCAGGTATAGTGAATATACCCAAATTTCCAATATTTTTAAAAACTATAGTATCTAAATATCTTCATTTGGCATCTACATCTTTCATAAACGACTAAAATATTTAAAAAATATTTAAAATTTTGCTCATAATTTACATAAACTCATCTAAAAGTTTATACAACGTATCATATATCATATATTATTTCACAGCATAAACACAACAAAAGGTTTTTTACCTTTTTTTATAATATGTTATATATATTTAACCCGTTTTATTATAGTAAGCTAAAAAAATAAGACGATGTATTTTGAAAACCATTATATTAATATAATTAAAAACGATAAATAATGTAGAATAATATTAAAAATATACCCATCATGAATAAATATTTCTACATAAGAATAATTTTAATATAATTGACAACAATCAACACTTTTTTGGCTTTAACTATACTTTTTAGTGATAAAATTACCAGAATCTCACACATTATGTTCCTTAATACATTTATTTGAAACGCAAAAACTCCTTTGGAAGTATAAAATATTCAAACAAAAGATCACCTACATATCGGAAACTTAAGAGTTAAACATTGGGTACATCGAAAAATTCAAAAATGTTAATAAAGAATAAAAACAGGATTCACCAGAAAAAAATTTTAAGCTTCAAATAATAAAACCTGAAAAGTATATTAATTTAAGTACTTAAAAGAAATATAAAAGCAAAAATTGCAATATGCATAATTTCAAAAACCTTTTTTTATAATTTCTTATCGCAGAAAAGATTTGGCAGAATACTTATCGAATAAAATACCATTAAAAAGATGGAAGTTAAAGGGGCGAAAATAATAAAGCTGATTTGTTTTGTATTAAAGTTAGGCGAATTCTAAAGGTATTAAATTTTTTAAGTATAACTCAGCATCAAAAAACACCATTGTTCTTTCTAAACTATTCGTTGCCTCATTAATTTTAAAATCGAATAAGAAAATCGAAAATAATTTAGGGAAAAGGATATTTTTTTATGGTTAAATAATAATAATATTCAGAAATATGGCTAATTTTCGGTTTCTTATATTTGAAATAATTTATAACTTATAACTGGATCCAAACATAAAAGACAAATATATAGACTGGTAAGGGGAAGCTCTTTACGTATGTCAAAAGAAAGATCGTTTTAACAAATTGTATTTTGCGGTACTTACAGTAATTATTATTACTGTAAAGAGGTATTTTCCAATTAAAGAAAAAAAAATAAATTCGAATCGAAAATATACAAGCAAAAAAAACAATAGACGTCAAAGCTTTAATTAGAATAAATTATATATCATATTATTGCAATTTATTTCTAGGACATAGTCCCTATTTATTCACTTTATGCCCCAATAGATATCTATTATAAAGTATATAGAAAGTCAAATGCTTCCGTTTTATGGTATGCAAATATTTATGGCGATGTTTTGCGCAATATTTTCGTTTTATTTGCCGATACAAAGATAATTCGTTGGTTTAAATTATAAAATTATTCCATGTTTTTTACTCATATATAAATAAAATGGTCTGAAATAAGATATATGTTTTTTTAAATTATATGGCTTCCATATTTTATCCCTTTATTTGCATCTTAAATATATCTATTTGATTTGAAAAACAAATACATACCATATTAAAATGTTAAAATTTGTTCTAAGTCCTTTTTGCTTTTAAATCACAGTATAATATCAATATATCTGAATTTTTTTCTGTTAATTCAAATATGTGGAGAATATGTTGAATAAAAAAAACAAAGCCTAACATTTAAAATTGAAATTTTCATGCATAATTAAATATATGTGGACTGTAAAACATTATTTTTTTCTATAAATATACTTTAGAGCTTTTTCTTCTCGCTTCTGGGATATTTCCAAAAAAAATATTGGTCAACCCAATGTATTTTTTCTATTGACGCAAATTTAATAATTTCATTCCAATAATATATAATAAATTCAAGTAAGGAAGATATGATTTATGAATTATAAACGTGTCAGTGAATTTAAAAACAATGTACGCCAAGACAAATAATAAAGGCATTGTTGGTAATTAAATTGGGTAATTACAGAAAAAAAACATAGTAAAGAACACATGAAATAAGAACAATTTGACATATCAACACTTCATCATCGAATATTATATATTTTTTTGAATTTAATAGCATCTTTATGTGTTTTATTCTTGAATTAACAATTTAAAAAATCCTATAATAATGATTTTTTCAATACTGTCCAATATTTATTTATGGGAAAAGAACATTGCCACGGTATTTATAATTCTAACGACTTAAAGCTAATATTTATGGTTAATTGAACCTGATGAACACAAAAATAATAAAATTAATAAATAAGTTATACACTTTTAAAATCTTCAATATTTTCAATTTATTAAAACTAACCTTTTATTGATAAAAATATAAGGGATTGTCAGGCTTGATTATAAGTTTGAAAAGATATTGAAGAACCAATTTTAATAAATCGTGGCAGTATTTTTATATATAATTTTTAATAACCAGATTGATAAGGTTTTTAAAAGCGTGTGACTTCGTATCTTTGAAATTTCACAGTCAAATTTTGTTGTAAAGATCGTTAAAAGATACATATCTTGCAGATAGGATATCGTGGCAGTATATACAAATAAATTTGAATTTAATTACTATATGGTGAAAAATAAAATATTTGAAACTCATAAAAATGAAGTCTGTTTCAAAGTAATAGCAATTAAAAAAAACAACGAAAATTTTTGTGACAAAATTGTAATTTTATTGATAAAATATAAAAGGTATTAAATCAATATATATCATGGTATATAAAGTGCACCATACTTTGAGGCACGCTTGTCTAAATTTAAAATCATGACTAAATTTTCTTATATTTGAAAAGTGATTTTATCGCTTTTAAGAAAAATGAACGTGATTTAATAGAATATATTTTTCTATGATTTTTTGGATTTTATTTTTATAATAGCCATATTATATTAATTCATGTGTGTCTTAATACAAATACTACAAAAAAATTATTATGTGCAAAATTCAATAATAATATTATTTAACTTTAAACAAAATGATTTAAACTATTAAAAGTAGTCATTTAGATGTATTACACACTAATAACAGTGCGAAATACAACGAAATTAAAAATTTATACTAAGAAAACGAAAGTAGAAACATAAATTTTATATATTCTAAAAGTCGAACGTGCATATTTAAAGTGTTTACCAAATTCCTGATTAGAATGAGCCCCTTTATTTATATAAAACACATATTCAAGCCTTTTTTTATGCGTAATTCCAATATAATACATAAACCAACAGCGTATATATCGCATGAAAACCATAAATAAATTTTTCACAGTGCCTGATCATCGCCTCATTAATATATTTTTAGAAACAAATATAATAATACGAAAGTGTACATAGAAAACCACTATTATATACGATTTTATTATATAGGGAAGTAAAAAAAAACCATTGGAATCACATAGAAAAGATAAATTTGATGATAAAAACAAATTTTTTAAAAAAGTTGCATTTTATTGACCATTAATATACTCAAGTACAGTTTTAGTATAAGTAATGCAATATATAACACTTTAACCCGCGGAATTCTTTATGCTCCTGTAGATTTAAAATACGAGTTAGCTATTTAATCACATTTTATATATAATTTTTGTTGATCGTGTAATTTTTATAAAAATAAAAACCGCTAATATGGGTATGAAAGGTTAATTAGATTAATTTAGTGTAATAAAATCTTTGAAATAAACTATTAATAGTACAGATGTACTCATGGATATAGTATCTGCTAAACTGTTACTAGCTATCAAAAAAATAATTATTATTTTGTATCTTTTGCTAAACGCAGGGGTTACTATAAATGATTAATATGTGAAATCACTATAAATTACTTGATTTCTTGCAAATACTATAGTTTATTATATAAAGAATTTTTTTTATAAGATTCACTTTTAAAGTTTTTAATAGAAGAAAAGAAGAATTTATCTATCCTTCAATGAAATGATTATGAATAATGATTTCTAGAAATAAAACTTGTTTATTTATGCAAGAGCAACTTTATCTTTTAACTTTTTATGTACGCAGGCACAAAACTTTAGATATCTTTATAATACACAATTGCTGTATATATTTTTCAAGCAGATAATCCTTACACTATTCCTCAATCTCTATCCTACGGCCAACACTTTTACATCAAATTCTTTCATATATACGATTTTTTGAAAGTTTCAATAAAAGTAAGTTAAACATTAAAAAAAAATTTCGTGCATGACCCCCATGAAATTCATGATCATTTAATATAAAAAAGTAGATGATAATAATCTGAACCACTACAATCGACTCGTCACTAAATTTAAATAGACCCAATTCGACAAATAATATCTGTAATCCCTATCTTTCGTATTCTAAACGAGTAATGTTCCACTTTACAATTGAATTTATGTTTAAATCCGAAAGCTTCTTATTGTGTTGAATCAGAGTAGTAGTTTTTTATTGTACATCTCGCAGCTAAGTGGAATTTATTACCTTTTTGGAAATGAATACAGAGCCTTTACATACAGAGGATACATTTCTTTTTAAATTTAATTAAGCATTTAAGGGCATCTATTCACATCACTCCATCATATTAACCTGTGCTAAAAATATAATATTGCGTGAAAAATATAAGTGCTGCAAATAATACACAAAAACAATCAATATCCAAATAGTTGCACTTTAATATTTTTTTAACGTTTTTCTGTTGAATATATAATTTTTTTGCTTTCTTCAATAAATTTGATGCATATAACATTTACAAATTGAATTTTGTTTTATTATGTGTATTATTTGATCGAGTCCGTTCCGATTCGTAAAATGAAGGGGTTTCTACAAAAATTATATGTTATTTTGCCTTTCATACCTCATTTTATTGTTTTAAAAACGCGATTTATATTTACTCTATAATATATTATTCTTGTTTAGAAATTTGATGTAAAATTATGCGGTAAAATTCCAATACGATTTTGAAAAGTAAATAGTCTTTTATTTAATTCACGATCTTTATTTTTAACTAGTGTTGCTTGCCATAGATTTAATATAATAAATATTTCATGCATTGAATTCAATTAGATTTTTTATAGCTAGTAATATTAAATCCATCGTGCTAGCTCATATTTTTTAAGTCATATACTAATTTGAAAATATAGAAAGTGCTTACGGAATAAAGATTTAAAGAAGGTTACTTATTTTCACATAATTTTCTTTAGAATTGTGCATCAAATGACTTTGCATTTACAATATTTTATTTTTCTTAAAATTCATTAAAAATAGCGATTCCAAAATATGAAAGCTATTGAAAAACCATATATGATATTTAAAAATTATAAATAATTCCATATGGAGAAGTTTTTCTATATATTCGGTAGCAAAAAATGTGTTTTGATAATTATATGACAATTATTGTGCGATAGACCACTAAAATATAGATTTTTACATTTTAAAGAACCTTATGAACCTTTCAGTGAATTTTTTATTATAAAGCTGCAAAATTAAGGGCCAAGTCATCATAAAGAATAAAATGAACTAGTTTTTGAAATACTTTCGCTATTTTTATATAGGATAAGGCTAATTCATTACGCAGAAACATTATGAACTAGCAAAAATATTTTATTAAAGGCTTTGTAATTCCTTTACGTTTTATATTAAGTTCATGTGGGGGGGGGGGGTTAGAAAAGTATAAAAGGTCATTTTAAATTAAATGTACATAAGTCACAGAAAAAATACCAGAATCAAAGTGTTTGTTGCATCTATAATTTTAAATTAACGCTTATATTTTTTAGATGTATAATATTCATACACTGCTAATAACAAATTGTCCATAAAAGAATAGCGATCTTTTAAAATAAATACCTTTACGATTTTTCATCATTTAAAAGCCTCAAGTTCTTACGGATCATGCCAAAACCATATTTTTATACTTTATTATGCCAGATTTATGTATAGATTGGTGTGAAAATACACATGGCGATAAAAATTTTTCTAAAAAGACAATTTCCCTTCTAATACTACAAAAAGGTTTCTAATATAAAATTGTTTGCGTGCGAATTCGAAAACATATCAGGAATCTACATTAATAGAAATTAAAATGTGTTGATTCTTAAGAATATGAATACTAATTATATATTCAATACCATTCTCCTAATTTTTTCTTAACTAATACAAACACTATTTTTGTGGATGTAAATTTATCTATTATCGCAAGATTCAACAAAGGTATTTATTTCCATATATACTTAAAAAAAAAATTAATACCTTTCCTGGACTTTAGAATGCAAACTCGGCGTAATATTGTTTTGGTTCTGATTTATGTTAGTTCAATGTGTATTTCTATTAAAAAAGCTACCCATTGTATATTTTGTTGATTATAAAATAATTATTCATAAAAATTTGTTTTATCTTAAATCAGAAACGGATACGGAAGCTATACATTATGTTTGGCAGAGAAATTCGATCTATATTTCTAACAAAAACGAATTTATACTTTTTTCTGAATCATCTAGGAATTTAAATATTATAACTATTAAATAGATGTTTTTACAGCATATGGATATTAAGGTAGTTTTTCAAATTACTTTCGCTTAAATTTGAACCTTTAAAAGGATGGCACAATAATGACCACATGCAAAATATCCAACTTATAACAATATTTCATCTTATGCTTAACAAAATTCGAAATCTAGACACAGAAAATAAATGATACCTATGGGTTGTAAGCGCAGTAAATGTTAAGACATAATAAACATTAAAACCAAAGATAAAAAATTTAATATCAAGGCATAATATATCTTTAAAAAAATATTTAAATATGGTTTTGTGTTTATAATGCATCAGAGCAAAATATTTAAATTAAGAATGTATCTATCAAATATACAATAATAATTAGAGGTATTTATATATTTTAATTACTAAAATTCCTCTTCTTATACATAATTGTATTACCCTTTGATTTGAAAAGTGTTAATTTTTGTCTATATAGTAATAGACGTTAATAATCACCTTTTCATTAATAAAATATCTAGCCTTTAACCATAACATATATGTAATTCTATAAAAAGTAATATATCGCCTTATTCTAGATCAACTGCTAAATTACCTGCCAAAATTTTACAATAGACTCTTTTTTCCAGAGCACAGTATGAATATAATTGAAATATTTTCATTATGGCTATTTTTCATCATGTCTGTGTTTGAATTATAAAAAAAATATTTCAAATATCACACAAAAAAAAGAAGTTAATATTAAGCTTTTATAATTATATATGTATCGATACAACCTGCTTATATGTTCAATGATTAAAAACGCCAAAAGGATAAATTTTTTTTTAAAACTGTAAAATTATTTTATAAACGCTGAATCTGCGCTTTAAATAACAGATTAAAAAAATATAGAAAATATAGATACAAATTTATATTTATATCGTTAGATACAAGAATGAAAAAATTTAATTGTATACAAGAAATTATACAGACAGCATTATTTATTGCAAGATTTATTTTTCGCTTTTTATGACGCATAATGAGTGTCTATTAATTGATTTAAAGGGGTAAAATCCATTTTTTTATATTGATGATTTTTGGTGAAGGATATTAGTATTTATATATATAATCTAATAATTTAGTTCATTTACCTAAAATTCCGTATAATTTCTTCTGATTTTAACGGCAGAAAAAAAACCTCTTTTTTTTTTAATTTTTAAATTTTAAACTATTATAAGTCATTGTGTATTTTTAATTAACATACTTATTTTGTTTACGATGAAAATAGATCGGTCAATTTTATATGTCTAATCACAAAATTCAGCGATAAAAATTGGAAGAAAATATTTGTTTACCTTATGTACCATATATTCAATGAATTTCTGCCTATTTAATTTTATTAAAACCTTTTTCGCTGGCATAATTAACCATATTTTCAAGATCTTTAAATTGATTTATATTTTTAGTTTTTAACAATCTACAAAAGAAAATGGGAAATAATCAAAGTTATTAATATTTTTAGAATTTAAAAAGAAAATACAAAAAACAAAATTTTATTCCTTTGTTCATCGATGTACATACTAGCCTAAATTAGACAAAATCGTTTCATTTCAGTGTAAAAGAATATAAATATCATCTAAATCATGACTATGTTTGCTTAATAGGAGATGTATTGCATATATCGGGTAAAAATTAAAATATATCCGAGATAAGCTAGTAATATAACCGCATATGTAATAGGAAATCCTTTACAACCAAATTTGATGTTTTTTACGCATCACAAGTTGACCAATTCTGTGATTCCATATACCAATATTTTTTAAAAATGAAGAGGGAACCCATATAATCTAGCTGTTTATGTTAATGCCTTTTAGTTATAACAAAAGATATTAGGAAGATAAAAATCGCAATTATAATTTTTCTTACCATGAGATCAATCATATAATACAATTATTATAGTAAAACAATTAAAATACCGGTTAATGATTTTTAAGTTCTGTGAATTTCTTCTTTATTTACCCTTATATTTTGATCATTATTTACCGTCATATTATGTCCTGTAAAAGCTATGAAAAAAATTCCATTGATTTTGCAGTGGATCGTAAAAAAATACTCAAAAGATCATGTAAAGTTCTTTAAATAATATTAGTTTGCGGAAGTAACACAAATGAAAAACTTAAGAGTATTTTACAATTTTATTTAATTTGAGTAGCTTATTTGAATGCAAATCATTCTATAAATAAAATCAGTAGACGTAACAAGAGTTAAAAAATCGGGATGATACTTCATTAGATATATTTTTTTTACATTTCGAATTTTTTTTTTAATCATCAAACAAATCATCTCAATTTTTCACTCAATGCATCCCACATTTGCAATAAAATATTCCTTTATTTATTTTACAAATTTAATTATGTGTTTTGTTTCTTTAAAATTTTTAATTTCTTTTGGTTCTGATATTATGATAGACCGTATAAGCTTGTACTGAATCTGGTAGATAAATATCTATAAGCAAAATTATATCATATAACAATAAGAATCTAAGATTAAATTTTTTTTATGTAGCTGTTGCATAGTTCTTATTATTTAATGCGTTTTTTTTTGTAAAGAACTTCAATATAAATTTAAATTTAGGTAAAAAAATATAAAAATCATACTTTGCCCCTTAATCAACTAAAATAACACAAAAACCATCTTATTAACATCTAAATATTCTACGATAATATCTTATATGTTCGATATACATGATATAACAACCAATTTTAGTTTTATATAATATTTTCTTCTTATAGAAAAATATTGATTTCGTAAAAATTCGAGAAACATGGAAATCAGACCTTACGAGATCATTGGCCTATAATTTTTATATTTAAACTAATTAAACAAGAGACAAAAATAAATTTTACTGGTTAAATTTTAGTAAAACTAATAAAAATACACGAGTATATATTTTTAAAAACTAATTTCTAATCGAAAAATCAAGAACGCACCATAAAATGAAAAAAAATAAGTAATGTGTACATCCAAAATCTTAAAAGGATATTTAGATTCTAGAACTTGCGTGAGAATAAAATATTATCGATTGTATTTTTAAGTAGCATTATGATTGTAAGTTAGATGCCTGATATATGAAACAAATTTTTATCGGTTATACCAATATAAAATATTTTAGAGTATATATGGTTATAATATATATTTTTAATGATATGACGTACATTTCTTTTTTTTGATCGAATATATATGCGTCTTTAAAATCTGAAAATAGCAATAAATATGTTTATTTGAATGCATTTTATACAAAACGTAAAGACCATGATTCAGAGAGCCTTATTAGTGGTTTTTAAATAATTAAATCATATTTTTATGCTGTGATTTAGAACTGAGATACATAAAAATCATCTCTACATAAATTTTTTTCTATAGAAAACCTAAATATTCGATATTATTCATAAATTATATAATGGTAATTGCATAAATGTTATGCAATGTAATATCTTATCATTATAAAAATATGCACATTTTATACGCAATTTATACTGATGATTGCGTGTTTTCTCTCTAAAAAACGTTATTATCAATTTTCTAAGCTTTAAATTTATCTTAATATTGATTCTTATATATAAGAACATAGAGACAGAACTAAAGAAAATTAGTGAAAATCGTGATTTTACATTGAAGTATAAGATAAAAATTTATTAATATTATTTCTGGTTATGCGTGTACGATTTTTTTTTAGATTTCGTTTCTTTGTAATTTTTGAAATAATTCGTATAGAATATACGAAGCTTCGCAAATATATTTTTTTAGCTAAATTTATTATTTTCTTTATTTTTATTCATTTTAAATCACAAAGTGTATATAAAAAATCAAAAATAATTTAATATTTTATTGCGCGGTAGAATCTTTGTTTTTATACGTATTATAACTTTAATCTGTTAAAAATTTTTAGAAATCGAGCACGCATGTTTTTTGTGTAAAAAGGTATTTTTATGCAAATTTATTTGATATGAATGTTTTTATTTACATCCTTTGCTCATTAAAGCCTTAAATAAGAAAAAAAATGCAACCCTAACTGAATATTCATATTATAGACCTTTATATTATAAAAGATAAAGTGTTTATATACTATTTTTAGTGATTTTGGATCAAATTTTTTTTTTATCAAGAAACAAAAAAAGATATATAAAATAATCACATTTAATAAAAATTTATCATTTTATGATCTAATAACAATCTTCAGTTTCTTTTGTGGCACATTTTTTTCGTTTTTAATTTTAATACATTTCCGAAAAAAATGCACTAAACCATCTTATATTGTTCTGAAATCTCTCAAAATTCAAACTTAATATAGATCTTTATGTTATGTTATATAATTAAAATAAAGCATGAATTTTGAAACATACAAGTCAATATAAGATGGTTTAGTGCATTTTTTTGGAAAAGGTATTAAAATTATATTTTTTTTATAAGCAATGTATGAATGCGGCCTATGAATTTGTATATATGTTTTTTTATTCATCATAAGTATTTAAATGTCTACAGGCTCGAAAATAATTACGCGAAAAGTAATTATTCTAAATGCATATAAAAGATTTTTTATAATAATCTAAAACTTGCATGCTGATAAACATATTTTATTTAAATTAAAAAAAATTACAAAAGCTTAAGTAAAAATTACACCAACTATACTAATAATTGAACCTAAAAACACCATATACAACTATTTGCAAAGTTGGAAGAGGTTTAAAGCTTGTAATATCATATTCGAAATATATTTGTTTAAGTTTTAAATTTTTATCCATAAAAATATCAGACTTTACTAGAAGAACCACTACATAAATAATGTATCTCTGTGTGAATTCCCTTACAATATGCTCCAATTCACCTTGGTGTGGTCTTCATTAGCAAATTATGTAGTTAATATATAGAGGAATGTTCGCCATGTAATATGTTTTAATATGAAGAAATATGCAACAAACATTGTCAACACATATCTATTCTTGCTGAATTGTGTATGTATCTTCCAAAATAAAGGCTAATTTCGCAATTAACACAGTTTTCTTTTTTTTCTGTCAAAAGATTCACATATTTAAATAATTTTATATAAAAACGCCTTATTTTGTATTCTTATTTACAAATAAATTCAAAAAAAAATTAGGGGATATGTATATGGCGCTTATGATCGCCCATTAAAGCGTTGAATTATAAAAACTTGACCATATCAACTAAATTTTTAAGCTAAATTTACTTATTTCCATTAATTTTTTTGATTTCCGTTATTAGGAAATTTTAAAAATTTAGAAAAGAGTAACAAACTCATTAATGGTTTCGAGATCACATTATATTGCACCAGAAAACATTGTAAAAAATCAAAAATTTATAACATAAAAGTACGGGCTGAATAAATCCCCAGTAAAACATACATGTTTTTAGTTTAGTTAGCAGTAACGAATATTTTTAAGTAAGAGGCATTTAATTCTAAAATTTTTGCCTTATAAAGACCGTTATCAAATAAAAAGTTGACAAATTCGTATTATTTACAATATACAAGCTAATTCAAGAATAATACTGCTTTGAACAAAATCTTTTATACGATACTAACGGTATTTATAGCATGCCCGAGCTGCATATGAACAATCGTAATTACGATGAAAACTCATTTACAAAAATTTGCCTATAATATTTTAGTTGCCCTATATTCAAATTTATTCTAAATTTAAACTTTATATATAAAGGAAAAAACTAGTTCTGTGCACTTGATATAATTCTACTATGATCTTTTAATATTTCTTGCAACTTAAATAATAATAAATATTTTATATGTACTATAAGCTTGAAGGAACTCGATTTCACAAATCAGATCGAGTCATTTATACAAACTTTGAGATTGAGAAAAACCCCCGAATTAATAGATCTCAAAAGTAGGAGAGGTATTTAGGAATACTTTGAAGAGTTTGAAGATAACCGAAAGTATAAATACGCTGTTCGCGCAGGGAATTAAGCAAGTTGTGCTCGAGAACAAAAACCAAATTTATAGTTATAAAATTAACCCATAAATAAATATACAATGGACTATAAGAATATATAACAGCATTAAGAATATATAGCTAAAATTTTTAACATTACTATAGTGCTAATTTATAACTAAAACACAAGAAAAAGCTATAAAATTTCAGAGTCTTTTATAATGATTACATAAAAAAAAAGACAGATATTAACATATAAAAATTTTCTATTGCTTTTTCGTGATGTACTTTAGAAAAAGGATAATTTGTATTATGCTGCTAATTTTATAATGTCGGTTTTTTTTTTGGTTTTTTAAAGGTCAAGAATATACATAGATTTTGCTAAATTTCAGTTTAAATATTTTACATATTTTTACAACCCATTTGGATTATTTATTTGTGTTTAGCTGTGTATCTATGAATAAAATTTTTGTGTGATCGTTTAAAATAAAAAAAACATGATTATCTAATATTAAGCATCATTATTAGATTCGAACACTGCTTAGAGTATTTTTTTCTGCTATAAGTTACCATTGAGAAAAATTATATTATATGTTTCTGCCTTAAAGTGCGTCGATGAATAGATAAGAATATAGCAGAGAAATATGAATTTGAAACACCGTTATAATATAAGTACGTAAAGATAATATAAATTCTAATTTTTACTATGAAATTTTAGGCACATATATGTTTATTCTATAAATTTAACAGTCACATATGCTTGAAAAAAATTTTATGCTGATGTTAATCATTTATAGAAAAAGTTTAGATCTTTACTGTTTAGTTTTTCAGATATAAAGTTATATTTAGCAGAAATTATCTTTGTGCTTTAATATATTTTGAGCTTACAAAAAGCTTTTCATGTATATCCACATATTTTTATGTAATTTTTATTTATTTTTATATCGGATGCTTACTTTTGGCATAAGCCAACATATAAAAACACTGTAGATATATTAAATAAAAGTATAGAGTAAATCTCTTAGGTAAATTTTATGATGAATTTAGTTTGTCTCTTATTATTCTCTTTTTAAATGCTTAAAGTGTAACTGAAATGTTTAAATTAAGAAAATTTGTGCTTTTTTTAGCGCAAAATTTATGAAATAGAGATACTAAATAAAATGAAAATCTGAACGTATATTATTTTATTTAATAATATAAGAAATCATAAAGAAAACTCTAAAGAAAAAGAAACAATATTCTAAATTTGTATTATTCGATTAATGAAAGTTTTTGTCTTTTTATTTATGATTATACGGTTTTGAAATGATTATTTTTTATTTCAAGAACTCGTGTAGTAAATACAAGTAAGGGATGTAAATGTTTGTCTAAAAAATGATTTCTTATAATGTACTATGATCTAATCGTATTTATTGTATTAATTCTGTGTGCACGTTCATATTATATAGTTTTAATAATTTATACCGTCAAACGGATATATTAACGCCATCTTTATAACTCTAGCGTTCATAAAAACCTATTTTTTGACTCAAAATTAGCACTGAAGATTTATTTCTGTATTTTTTGAACAATATAGCCGAATATAAACTCAAAAATCACACAAATTAATTTAAAAATATGCAAATTACTTTAAATGGGTATATTTTTTTCATATATTTCTAATTTTCTTCTTTATATTCATTTTGCATGTAATTCAAATTGTGAATTTATTAAAAATAAGATTTGCAAGATAAAGCGAAATAACTAGGCTTTAAAAAGCAAGAAAGCACAGGTATTTTATTATGTCTTGGTTCTTTGTTTTTAATGAAGCGTACGAAGCTTTTTTTCTGACATTTGTACGCCTAATCACACATAAATACTTTGCTACTAATGCCAAAAGAACATCATCAAAAAAATCAAACAATTTTTAAAGGCATATTTTTTAGTTGTGTATAATGATTATAGATTTTTTAAATAAAGTTCTCATGAGATTTCGGGTCAAGAAATTTCGCAATAAAGTTTAGACATAACCAAAATTACATTCTTTGTTACATAAGACCCATCTATGCGTTAGTAGACGTTTTTAATGGTTTTTTTATTTGCTCATGGTATCCGGTCTTTTTTAACTTTCTGACGCATAAACAAAGTCTTTTACGAAATATTAAATCCGTATTTTGCCAAATATTTATAAATTTCCTTAGAATTAATAAATAAAGCTCCTGAATTGAATATAGTACAGGAATTTATTGATGCAATGAAATACAGAGTTTAAAATAGCAATAAAATTTTATAATAACATCAAACATTACCATGTATCAGTGTTAGAAATGTCATATCTTGAAAAATAATTATTTAAAATGACAACAAAGCATTTTTTAAATATATATAAATTGACAACACAAATAAATTTTTAATAGTATATATGTGTGATTTGCATCAATTTATCTCTTTTTTATTTATTAGTACTCATCAACATTTAGTCAAGAGCAAGGCTATCATAGATTATTGTTATAATATATTTTGACGATAAATAAAAACTTATGCGAAAGATTCGAAAAATACAGAGTTATGCGCTTAGACATTTATAATTTTAAGTTCGGTTATAAACTTCAATTATAAATTAATAACTGTAGCTGCAATTTTAGTTTTAATATAAATATCAGAAAAAACTTATAGGAATATGAACTGCACATTTTTTTATACCAAAAAATACAATACTTTGTCAGTATAAGTCATTATTTATGCTTGAATACACGCCCGGTAAAATCATTTATGAAATAATTGATAATAGTAAATCTTTATGAGCATTTTTTGAAAGTTTTTGATAATGATTATAAACATTTATGTCTATAATAAGAGTGATGAAAACTTTCATACGGATATTAAACCTAATCATGTTGAATAGAGGGGCTAGCGCCATAACAATATTTATCTAGTACAAAATAAATTCTAGGTATATGAAGCTAAGAATTACGCAACACAACCATTTTAATAATGACTTCTCTGCCGGCTTTGCTTATGAAAATTATTTGTTTTCTGTAGGACACAATTTGATAAATTGAAATTTGCGCTTTATTTTTGAATTTTAAAGTGGATCGTTTTAAAAAAGAGTTATTTACTTTTTTTGGTAATATTTATCGATTTTTGACACATGCTGTATAATATTTTAATCCTCTCTAGAATATCAAATTTAACACGAAATGCAAGTTATATGGCCGATAATCATACAATTTTTTCTAGATACGGAGATTTAGATAGTTTGCCTCAAAAAAAAGCAGAAGAATAAAATGAATGCTCTTAAGCATTTTATAGATTAGGCGATTCCTTCCGATACTTATAAAATTTAAATCATTTTTTAAGAAATATTTACAGTGAAAGAAACTCCCCATAGTTAAAAACATGTCTGAAAATTGTTTTGGTTAGCATTTTGTAAACATGTGGCAAAAACAGAGCTTAATTATATTATTTGGTATAAACGCAATATAATTATTTTTTTTTATAAAAGGCTAGGAAAAATAAGAGAGTGCAATAATTGCTTTATGTGTCCCTTATTTTTTTGCTAAAAGAATATAGGTCAATAAAACTTACTAAATAGGTATTCGGAACTTTGTATAAATTATCGCATGAGCTTCATTCTTTTTACAGTTTACATTATATCAAATGTTGAAATTTATAATAGAGTCAAAAAATTTTGCATATATATTATGCAGTCCTTTACCCTCGAGGAAATCTTTTGATATATAATAAAAAAGAATATAGTACAAATTCTACAAGAATGATGGTTCTCAATTCTCAAATTAAATGTATGCTTCATAGACACTAGACATTATGAAATAGCTCATGGATGCAAAACTTTTTTTAAAAGCCAACAATATGTGTTTCAAAGAATTAGAGACGGACTCTTATGTAATTCAATACTTAAAAATATTTCTAAATAAGTATTACTGATAAATGCATTTCATGCACGTTTTCGTAGATTACCTATTACTTTGGTAATTCATATCACACTTATTCATCAAAAATTTTGAAAATCATCTCACACAGTGAACGAATTTTCATATAACGTGTTTTTTAAGTGTATGTGTAAACAAAGGTGCAAAATTATTTTTGATTCCACTAAAACCGTATTTATGTAAACGAAATTTTTATTGCTAGATAACATGTAATAATGATGCGCATAACACATTTACATTCATTATACACTTGTTTCTGACTTATTTTGGCCCTACTATTTGCTAAATCAAAATAGAATAGCATTCCCTAACCTCATTAATTTTCATGTGAAAAGAAAGATATCTTAGATAATATGTCAATTTAAAACAAAAATTTGATTTAGGCTAAGTGTGTTATATTTTAAAATTGTCATTAAAATGCAGCTAGATATTGTTACCTAGCTCAAAGGAGTTAAAAATCATATCTTATAGATTTAGTTACTGGTAATCTTAAATTTGCATAAGAATCAATAGTTTGCATTGGAAAACAGGCATTAAATACTATTATTAAGTCGAAAAAAGAAAAACCATAAAATCTAAAAAATGTATTTTATGATGATACTGATGGATGATATTTCTCAATTTTTATGATCATGAATCTTAGAAAAAATCATTTATCTTCTTTTTTGATCTTCTTAGAAATGTAATTTGCATTTTTATACCTGTCCAACATCCTACAATCGAATTCGTATTTAAATCCGCCTTAAAACATAAAAAAACGGATGAACTGTGTCATAGCCTTGTGTTTGGAGTAATACTCATTGTTTATATTATATTTTATTCCTGCTGTCCGCATAAATTATTGTATATTTCTTAATACCGCCAAGCACGTCTTTTTAAGCGTCTACTTTTATCATTAACCATTCTAGACCAACTTTTTTCTTTTTTTACTGTTCCTTCCCCAACATTCCAAAAACACAAACAAATGATTGCGTCATGTGGTAGATCGCTTATAAAACTTGGACTCTTTTATTTCAACTACACTTCCTTTTCCGCAGATTGATATAATGTTTTGTAATATTGTGAACTATCATATTATGCGATTCTATCAATATTCTCACACTGCTTTCTTATCAATTTAAACCCGTATGCTTAAATTTTTTTAAAGCCTTTTGCATACACACTTTCAATATTTTAAGGATGGTATATTTCAAAAGTCTAGCATTATAATAAAAAGTTCCTTACCAAATATTGTATGCCTTTTTTTAGATACTATATAGACGAACTACATTGATTTATCACTAAACCTATTTTTTACTTCATAACCACAGTATTTAAATTTATTTCTATTTTTGTGCGCTTCCTTTTCACAGATCGAATTTATTTCTTCACTTGTTAGCCATTTATGTATCATCAAAACTAAGGGTAAAAAAAATCTTAAAAATGTACATCCCAATGCGTCAGATAATTACCTATCAGTCGTCTGAATTAATTATTAATACTAATTGATTGATATAAATAGAAATTACATTCGGTATTAATTAAATTGATATAATACATTAAGATTAATAATATTATCTAAAAGGCATTATATTATCGATTCTATGGTCACAAATATTATATTTCTATAATTCATATAACGACAATATATTCATATTTTCGATATAGGCATCGATGAAATGTATAATTTGTAAATTTTACATTTGAATTACCCACTTTCATTCAAAATTTAACTTTTTGATATTTAGAGGAGTCATGATTTCAATCGAAATATATAGACATTCGATAGTCAGTGATTAAAAGGTTCGTAATTTTAAATATACGATGCTTTGCTCATAAAAAAAATCAAAACAGATAAATAGCAAAACATAAACATAGCTATATATTTACATATTTTGATGGCAATTATACGTACCAGTATGCTTTTATAACACAAGAAATAGCATATAAACAACTCGTTTTTTAATTCTTTTTATGGGTTCTTGATTTGAATATATGTCAGTGATAATCCTTTTTTTATCTTAAATGCAAATTTTAATACAAAAAAAGTGGAAAAAAGATCAAGATCAGTAATTAAATATAGTATACCTAGTATATGGTTTTATATGTTTTAATATATGTTTTAGAACAAAATTCTGCTTTTTTATGCAACATACTACCTGTTCATTTGCATGGATTACTAGTAATAAAATAATATTCTAAAATTTATAAAATCTAGTCATTTTCCCACCTATCTGTTCATTTCAGTCTTAGACAACTTCATATATATTGTAAAATCAAAAAAAAGGATTTTACCTGTATGATAGAGTATTTCCTTAAAAAAATGAATCATGAACATTTTTATTGACTATTTGTGAACGGCGTCTGCCTTTAAATACCATACAAAAAATTTCGAATGTTCAAGATATAAATGCGAACCACAAATATTTTGACATCAGTTCCTCTTTTGACTAAATTTACAGAAAATAATGAATTTTCCATAATATTTGCTTGCTATTAAAAAAATGAAAAATGACACATTTTTGAGATATGATGCAAAAAGAAAATGGAAGAAGTCTGAAGTTTGTTTAATATCGATACGTTATATAAATTAAAATTACTGATACATCTAAATAAGTAAAAAATTCTTTAATTGATTCTATAAAAAAATATTTCTATATTTATAATGAAAAAAAGGACACTGTTTTTCTGAATCTATTTATGTTTTATAGAGCAAAATTGGTCAAACAATATTTGTTTTATTACAAAGTTATCATGCACTATATATTATTTTTTTTGGTTATACGGTCTGTTTTTGCTCTTTTTTTAAGTTCTAGGATTTAAATTTATAGTAAATGAATGAAAACATAATTTTCGTTACGAGCATATTTGGTAAATTTAAATGTCTAGTATATTAATACAAGTGTATTAACATGGCTTGGAACTGAAAATCGAGCGTTTATACTCAACCAGGTTACTTGCTACATAACTTATAAACCAAATTATTACAACATATTTATATATTTATGTATGAGCATTGCAATGTAATTTTCTCTTCCAATTCAATAGAAATAATTATATATTAAAGACAATATTGGTGATAGGTTTTGCGCTAAATATAAAACGATTCTCTTTTATGGACTATGCCTTCATTTACAAAATACATTTTATTGCGGGAAAAAAGGTTTTTTTAACATAATCAAAAGTTTAAAAGCATATAAAAAAATTAACATCTTAAATCTTTTATGAATAAGATACTACATTTGTTCCTTATTAATAGATATAAAATCACATAAAATTGTATATTATGGCTGCATAAATTGATTTTAATATAAGAATATTTTTTTTATTACGCTATTTTTGTATTCAAATAGTATGATAGAAGGCAAAATTTTTATTTTTAGCTACATGACTATACATTTAAATTAAATTTGTTGTTAGATATATACCGATAAACACCAAAAAATAGAATATAAGGTTTTATTTAATATAATTGTATTTTAGAATTTGATCCTAGAGGCTTTACAATGCGAAATATATATTCCTATTAAGGAAAAATTCAATATACTAAAAACTTACAAAAAAAAATATTTATTGTGTTATAAAGCAGCAGCTAATTTGTGTAACATAACTCTGTTGTATAATTTAAATCGTAGATAACAGATAACAAATAACAAAAATAATCACACTCGTTTATAATATTAAAAAGATAAGAATTTGTGTTTTCAACTGATATTTTTAAAAAATGTTTTAATTATTAAAACACATATATACACAAGTCAACTTTCTCTGATGGTGTCTATATTTTTGTGCATTATTTTATATGTTTATTATTCCCAAAATATTGAGTTTTATCGTAAGAAAGTCCGATTGATATAAGAATTTATTATTAAAAATTTGCATTTAATTTATGTTTTTTTCACTTAATCTTGTCGCTAGTTTTAGAACATATATTTTTATTTCATTATAAAAATGTAAAAATGCTATAAGACGCTTTATTATCCTTTGAATATGACTCAATAAAGACAAATTTCAATATTCTAATTGTAATAAATGAATTCGACATAAGAAGACATTGACCATATTAAGAATAAAATTATCAAGAGATGAAAAATATATCCTACACATCAAATTGAAAAAATAAAGGATATAAATACATTATAATTTCAAAGAATAATTAAATTTAAAAAATGCTGATTGAAAAGGATTCTCTAAATTTTGGCAATTTTGATATTGAAGATGATCGTATTTACGATATAAATGAAGGAATTGGTGTAAATAGAGATCGCCAATTTTATCCAGAATACAAGAGACTCCATGAAAAAGAAATAAAACCGAAGTGTGAAAACAACAAAAAGATTCCCGCCAATATAAAGGAATTCCAGCAAACATTCTACTTTCGAAGGCTAAAGGCAAGAAAAAAGAATGTAGTTAGGGATACCCGAGTTGAAAATAATTTGAGTACAAAGAACAGCGAAATACCCAGTCATTCAAAGAAAACGAACAAACCATTATTTCATTTATGGGATAATTTTAAAAACGATATTCAACACACGCAGGATCTAAATATTAAAATGCAAACTAAGTTTAATTTTTATACGATTGAAAGAAATAATATGCGGCCAGTATTTTTAAACAAAACCAATAATCTAATTTTCAAGAAATTTGATTCCTTTCTAAATAGTCAAAAAAATGATCTCTTTAATATGATTTTCATAATTGCAAAATCTGATTTTTATAGGAAAAGAAAGTAGTTGAATTATTTTATGTGTGAGACCTGTATAAATGCAATAATATTAAAAAAAATAAAACATGTTTTTGCAAGTTATTCATTTAGATCTTAAACTATTATTTTTTCGTGCTTCTTAGCATTTATTATAGAATAATGTTATTCATTATTTTTAAATTACTTCATTTTGCCTAATTTTGAATTTACTATTGCGTTAATACTAATTTTTTTGCTTGTTACTTTGATCTCTTTCAAATTAAACATACATCTTCTGATAAAAAATTTCAAAAACAATTAAATATTATGTAGCGCATCAACATTTTCTATATATCTGAAAACTCGAAAATTCTTAAAGGTTTAAGCATCTTATAAAACGTTTTTTTTAAATTTATAGATAAAATTTAAGAATATTTAAGTTATACTTAATGTGTGATATTGAAGTTTTTTTATAAAATTAAAATTGCGAAAATATAATCAAATACTAATTTTTGTGCGGTAAAACCTAATTTATGTAACTTTATAATTTGACATCTTTAATCCATTTCTGTATAAAAAAATTATAAAACTTAATATGAATTTTTTTAGAAAAATATATATGTATTTTTTTTTGCTATCAAGTTTTTTATCATTTTTTGTTTGTAAACAGTGAATAAGCAGAAAGAGTCTAAGATTTACATAATTTTTCTTTTAAATTACATTAAGATGATATTTTTTTCATCAGTAAAACCCATGCAATTTCTATCGAGGGATAAAATTATTTTTTTGTGTGGAAATGATAATAATTTACGATGCAAAAAAAGAGAAAAATACCTGGTAATATCGATTATTTTTTTTGGCTCATGAATGTATCCATGGCTAGCGTGTTTATTTTAATAACTTTAGAGATAGGTTAACATTATGGAAATATATTAAAAATAATCCATGCAGTTTCCATATGTACGATGTTTTTACTTTTTTTTAAATTTATGAACAAATGTATTTAAAGGTCATAAATTTAAAATCTTTTGATGCTCTTTTTTCGATTCTTTCTCGGTCGAGAAAACACGTCGCACGAATAAAAGGCCACGATATAATAAAATAAGCATTATATGTCAGCATATGCTGTTTATATATTTATTATTCCGTAAATTTTGTTTTTTTCATATATAATCAAATTAAATACTAGATTTACCAATGATTTCAACATTAGAGCAATTGTATAAATTTTTACACCAAAAATATATACGTTAGATTTCTTTGCATTTTTAGCCATAATTACATCTAAGCAAATGCAAATATAAGTATTCTATGTGAATCTAACGTGAGTATTTGCATTTAATACAATATTTATGCCGAATTTTGTATTCATATATCATATGCGCATAGTTAAACATAAAAATATAGTGAAAATCCAACGGAAGCCCATAACAAATTCTTATTATACAATTAAATTAAGAAATTATGTTTATATTATTAATATTTTATATATATAATTTTAAAAATTGATTTTCTTCTGCATCGAAACCTCAATAAAAAAAACTATAGAGAATTTTCTTGCTGTGAATACTGCTCTATCTCACTAACCAAATTTGTATGGGCAGAGGTTTAAATCCTGTACAATTCGTATTTGTGAAAATAATATCGTAATAATATCATATATGATACCGTTCAATTCTTTTAAAAATTTTAATTACCTTCTATATGTAATAATAGCATATAAAATTTTTATGCCTTCATCTATATAATAGTTTAAAAAAAATTCAAGCGCCTGCAAACTTTGAAAATCGAAAAAAGTATAAAAGCTTTTTTATTGGTAAAATATATAAAAATAATTATAAAGCTACAGTATATTTTGGATATAAATTGCACGAATATTAGCTAATTTTCTGATAGAGGGAAATTTTTTTATTAAAAATTAACTGTTAATCGTATTTAAGTGGCTTAAAGAAGCAAAAATAGAGTTTTTTTGCTATTTAATATGTTTGAAATGGCTAAATATAATAAAGTATCTAAAATATTTATAAAAAAATTACATTTATATATATTTACCTTGAATTTATAGAAACATAAATAAATAATAGTCGCTTAACATACTTTCAGTTATTACCTTTTAATTTACGCAAAATAAGTTAATAAAATGGCAATATAGATCTATTAACCATGCCATAAATATCAGTACATCAAGTTTCTCTTATTTTTCATCATTTTGTCATGTTTTTGGGTATTTGATCCCATATTTGCAATTTTTATACATAAGTGATGAGGATTTTTTTTATAGATACATTAAAATAATTTTATTACTGATTTTTTTTTGCAGATTTTTTTCATAAAATCGTAACAATGCAATTCTTTAAATTTGTTGCCAATGTCGGATAGTAAGTAAGATTTTTATGACTAGATACAAAAAATGTAATAATCCTTAATGTGGAGAACCTAAAGGCAAAAATAGTAGTTTGCAAATGTTTTTTACCCGCATGCCTCCGAATACATAAATTCAATATAATCGTATATCAAAAAAATAAATTAATTTTTTTTTAGTTGTCAAAGCTTTTTTATTTAAAAAAACCCTTTCTTTCGTGTAGAACTTCGATTTTTATAGCTTTTAAATGATTATGCGACTTTAAATTTTTTTCGTTGTGATTTAAAAAATTCCTAAAAATATACATAAATTTTATTAAAAAGACCTAAGTTTTATCAAATAAAAGGTAAAAAAAAATATTTAGAATTATAAACATATTTATAAAATGGATTTTTATTTAAAAGATTACGTATTTGATAGAGTAAATATAAGTTAATAAGAATTAATGTAAATTGATAATTGAAAATAAAAAATAATGCAAAAGAAAGAAAATATAATATATTTTATCTTAATATTATATGTATTTGAGGTAAAAAAATATAAGTATAAATATTAGATATACTAACTTATAGCCTATAATATAATTTATATTAACTTAGTATTTTTATATCCAACTAATTTAACTTAATTTTTACAGTATCTAAAAAATTTGATAGATGAATTAAGTAAAGTAGAATAGTCAAGAAATATCTCAAACACATGAGGCTTTTCGCAAAAAAAAATTAGGGTTTTATTTAGTTTTTTTTTTTAATTTTGCAAAGTTGTAAAATTGAAATTTTTAAAAAATGGACGGAAAAAAATCCTAATATATAAATATTGACTGCATATAAAAATATAAACATAAAATGTAAATTCAACACATTTTTGGGCATAAAAACAACAAAAATCATTTTTTTAATATCTTAGGGATTATAAATTACGTTTTGATATTTTTATGTTTTTAGTAAACACCATTATTTTAATAAATTTTAATAAACAATGCATAAAAAAAATTAAATCCAATAGAAAAAAACTCTAAAGCAGATTTAAAAAATTTCAATAATTTTATTAGCTCATAGTAATTGGTAAAACGCAAGAAAATGCTTCCAATGACTTTTATTTTTTTTCATATTATTTATAAAACATAAATGAACATACAACACATGCATAAGTTGCATGAAGGTAAGAGAGATGAAATAAGAATATAGAAATAAATAAAAGAAAAAAATTAAATATAAAAAAACCCTCTAGAACGTGGGCTATGAAATATTGAATTAAAATCCGAGAAGATGATCATTCAGCTAAAAAATTTGCTCGAAAACAGTAAAAATAGTTCACCGAGGAGGGCTGCAATATAAAAAGTAGAAGAAGATAACAAGACAAATCTCTCACTAATTGAAGAATATCTTCAAAAAATATAATCCCAATATCACCGATTAGGAAACACTGAAAAAAAAGCAGCAAGAAATTCTATTGTGTAAAATAAAAGAAAAACCATTACACTAAAAACCTTTGACGCCAAGAATAATGATATGGTTGATATTGTTGGATCATCAAGATGGATAAAAGACCGCAACATAAAAACCAAGTGAAGAAAGAAAATTATATTTTATTCAAGACAGAAATGTGTTTTTCGGTGAGAAGATAAAATGCCCTCATTGTAACGAAGTCATGAAAACAATTGATAACCTTGAAACAAGATGCAAGAAAATATTGGGGCATGATTACACGCGAAATCACAATGAAATTGATAGATACTTATATTTCATCCTATAAAGAACAAATAACTTTAAAAAAACCAAAAAGATAAGAACTCACTCATTACAAGAGCTCTGAGAAAACGAAAATGCAGAAAAAAAGTTTGATACCAGAATAAAAACAAATTTTAAAATCAAATAAAAATTACCAGATATTTTTCTATACGATAAAAAGAGAAAATATGATTACTTTGATTGAAATAGGTATAAATTGCCTTGATAACTTAAATGAAGCTGAGAATGGTAAATATTGGAAGTATATTATCATGGCGAATGAACTTGGTATAATTCTCGAATTTAAAACAAGAATAATACCATATGTAATGACTTGGGATGAGGTGGTCACAAAATTACATAAAAAAAATGTTAAGGAGTTAAAAATCCCGGGCATAGTAGAAGCATACATGCAAGCTCAAGCAATTCGCAGACACTTGAATTAATTCATATAAGAAAGAAGAGCAGTTGATGAAGACTGATCAGTTGGAGGTGCCAAAAGATGATTCGAGGAGCTGTGGAATAGTCCCAATGGGCTGAACACGTCTAATTAGATATAATTATTCAAAAGAAAATTATCCCATAAATAAATAAAAATAAAGAAAACTTATAATTGCTGTACAATTAATATTCATACAAAATTGTTCATAACAGTAACACATCTAAACTTAATTTTGATCGTTTTGTTTAGTGGGTAAAAAAACAATTAATTAGAGCATACTCTTTTATAATTTATTTTTCAATCACATAGTGCATTTAGAAACATAACAACTTTTAGTATATTATATACTGTAGATTAGTTTTTATATTAGCAGCTTAATTTTGTTTTTAAGTAAAATTAAGACGCCTATGTATTATAGTGAAATTTTTTATATTCGTATGTATTTATTGATTTATTTTACAGTCAGCTTTTAATGTTTTCTTAGCAAAACAAGATAAAATAATTATAGAAAGGGAATGGATTTATACTGCTTTTTTTTCATATTTTTAAAATTGTCTATAAAGCATCTTCTAAGCTAAAATTGATACAATTATGTGTATATCACATTTCTATTAGTTTTGCGCATTCTTCAGCTTTTTTTACGTTCAAATTTTATATATGACTTCTGGTATTTTGTGACTATAAAACCCTTTTTTACGCCAAATGTTAATAGCCATTTTTTGCATCTGTAATAAAAATTGTATTTTATAATTTTATGCTTATCTATCATCTTTTTTATATAATTCTTGGTATTATCACTTGTATAATCTTATTATATCAATGTTATCATATATTTTTCTTTTACTGTGTGCATGCGAATATTCTCAGATATTTTATAGTGTAATATTTCTAGTATATTAAATTGTATATATCTTGCTTCTTTGTTGTGTCTAGTATAATTTTAAGGTCAAGAAATCATTTATATCTACTTGCTAGGGGATCTAATTTTTTATATACCTCACCAGAGTTGTCTCACTTGGGATTTTATTTGTAAAACATCTTTCTTTAAACTTTAAAACATAAATCGTCTTAACGTTTGACTTTAAGTGTGTCGTTTGTAATCATCTCGACGATCTTCTCTGTCAAACATTAAGCTGCTACATATAAAAAAATTAAATCCCTTCGTTTATCAATTATTTTTAAAACCAAAAATTTTTTTCGATTTTTATTATTCAATGGTTGCAAATATTTTCTAGAAATAATTGCCATAAAACACTTGTTCTTATGGGCAGGTTTTAATAATTTACCCCTATTAATTGCATTGCTGTTCTTTTTTTTTAAAACTCAATTAACATTATTCGCGATGAAAATATTCTTAAAGGTATTTTTATAGAAATTTTAAAATTCTAGTCTTCTTCCTATGTTTTCACACTTAAAATTTCATATTTTCTTCTATTGATATCAATAATGAAATTTTTTGATCATTTAAAACTTTCCTTTACAATTATCTATTCGATAAAAGTCACGTAATTCTAATTTATGAATGTTTAAAAGTTAATTAAAAGCGAGGTTGCATGTATGTAAATTCTTAAAAAAAATTTGCTTTATGTTTTTTTTGCTAGATTAAATATTAATGAAATTGTTTGAAAATAGATTTTTAAAATTTCTGGTTTTATTATAGAGAGATTTTCTTTTAATGTTTCAAGGTATTTATATCAATCTTTTTTCCACTAAGACGTATGTATATGAATAGCAAATACTATTTGGCGCATATAAGTGTATATTTATTCATATGCAATTAGAGAATAATGTTTTTTATTGTCAATATTCAAAGATTTTCTGTACCTTTATAGGCTGCTTTAAATCGAAAATGAATAGAAATTGGTTCGTTTTATACGACATTATATCTAAAGGTATTTAGAAAAGTGTTTTTTAACACAGCTAATCTACCTATATGTATTCAAATTCTAAAAATTATATTTTTTGCTCTTAACTCTGTAATTATGCCTTTTTTTGCAATGAATACTTATTAGACCTATTCAAATCCATCCTTGACAAATTATCACTCCCTGATATTTAAATATTTTACCCTTAATTGCGATTTTACTAATCCATACACAAGATGAGTATTATTTATGGAATCAGCTCTGATCTGTAATCTTTGAGTGTGGTGCTATATTCAATCCTGTTTTCGCTATCAAAGCGTTTTTTCGAGCTCTTTCGATCCTTGTACTCGGCGTACAGTAAGAGTTGATTTTTAAATATGAGGTTTCGCTTTTTTTCTTCTGGTTTCTGCATTTCTGTCTATTCTCTAGCTGTAAATTTATTTCTATTATATTTACAGATTATAGGCCTAAATCCATTTCATCCATAACATCTGCTTAAAGAATGAGGCATGCGGTAGCTTGTAAAACCAATCATATATAATTTTAATTATTTTCTGATGCAAGTTTATATATAAAAATGAATTTTTTTATATATAATATTTAATAAATTAAAAAGCTAGATGTTATATATGAAGCGACTGATTTTCAGTTTTGCGATTTTTTGATCAATTTAAGAAATTTATGAAGAAAAAAACATGCTTCGATGTTTTTCATCCTACATAACGTAAAAATAAAATTTAATCTTTTGCTTCTACCCTTCTTTGTCATATATTTTTCTAATTTTCTTTAATATAATTTTTATCTGCTTTAATTGAATTTTTCTGTTATCGAGCAATGAAGAGTATTTATACAATTCAAGTCGATTTTTTGCTTGTAAAATTCAAATTTTTATATATAAATTGCAAGTTTTTTTTTCTTTTTATTCTTGCATTTTTTATAAGCAAAATCTAAACATTTTTTTCTATTAAATTTTATTTGCTTTATTTGTATTTTCATGGTATTTATTAATTATTAAGCTTTTATTATAAAACATATCAGTGCATTTTCTGAAAATTTCATATTTTCCTATCTTTCAGAATTATTTGATTGTTTTTTTGCTGTGAATATTTATTCGGAGCTATTCTCAAGTAAATTGAATTTGCTATAATATTTAGACCATTCTCATGTCATATAGTAATTAAGACTTGCACTATACTTTGAAATATAAATCGAATCTTACATAATTAAATTTTCTGCCACATGAAATGATATTTACTTGTTCTTGAAAAATTTATTTCGTTTGATTTTCAATTTTTTCTTGGATTTTAATGTAAGTTGATCAATATTTTATAAAATTATTGAATTATCTAAATTTATGTTGAGGTTTATAATTTGATCTACTTTTATGTTTTTTTCATCAAGTTTCATGTCATTATTTTGAAAATACTTTTGAAGCGCATTTATTTCACGAGAATTTTGTCTTATGTTTTCTTTAACTGCTGTAATAACGTGTTATCTTTGAATCTGTCGTTGAAATTCGTCATCAACATAGGCCAACCAAAGCGAGGCATATGTTTGAGCCTAAAATAATTTATAATAGTCCATGAAAGATTCTTTTTTCAGTGATGTGAATTTTTCTAATATCTTTCTATTATGTGTTAGTTTGAAGTACTGGCTGTATTATCATATGGATACTTTGTGTCGAAATTAACCATTTTGTTTTTACTGATTCTATTATGATTTTTTGCTTTTGTATAATCTAATTCAGGTAATTATTGTTATTTTATTTTATTTATTTTAGAAAACAAAATTTCAAGTTTAACACCCTTCAAAAAAAATTTAACTTCCGAAAAATCATAATATTAAAGAAAAAATAACAATGATACTTTAAACTATTTTAAAGACAAAATTTTAGAAAAATCTATAAATAATAATTTCTTGTAGAAGTTATAAATTATAATATACGGAAAATGGTAGAAGAATCACCTACATTAATAAATTAAGTAATAAAATAAATATTAAAGACATGTGGTAAGAATCTTATCAATATTATCAGCCAAAAATAATACACTTAAAATGAGAAGAGGAAATTTCAGCACACATATGGGGATGTAAAAAAATTGAATCCAAGGCACATTGTAAAAATAGATACATAAAAAATAAATAAACAATTAAAAAAGATTTTAGAAGAAAAAAAAAATTAACCTAAAAATTATATATGGAATTATCGTTTAGAAAATATAGAGATATTATCTTATTTTGTTTTGACTAAAAAAGTATTCATTGTGCTAGAATTTATGAAAAGAGAACCCATTGCGTATATATAATACTTACTATATAATAGTGACATAAAATCATACAAATGCATTTTTATATTTTTTTAAGTCAAAACATATACACAAAAAGGTTCTTTTAAGCCTATTATTTTTGAATGAATGTTCTAATATGAACGTGTAATGCCATTCTGATCGATTATATATGCTTGATAAACAAGCTGATGCCTCATTTTCAACATTATAGATTTTTAGATATTAAGGTGTTTTAGTTTGTGCATAATGTATGCATATGAATATTTTTTAAAACTCGAATACAAATGACATTTGAAAAGATGTATAAAGGCGCTATATATTGTGTATATTTGCTTTGATTCTTCAAATATCGAATTTAACATTTAAGCATCTTTTTAGAAATTAATTCTAAAATCATAAATATGTTTTGTTTGTATTTTATTATATTGTTTATTCTTCCCTTTTCAGAAACTTAACTTATTTCTCGATTGACGCTGCTTTTTTATATATATTTTATTATTATCTTGGTTCTTATAAAGTAAACTATATACTTATAAGTAAAATTCCTATTATTTGTGATTTTTTTGTCATCATTAACGATTTCAAATTATAAATTAAAATTATTGGTTTGAAAAAAACCAGGGTCAGATTGTCCAATTAAAATATTAGATAAAAACAGATAGATATAATGATTGCAATTAAAATTATCACAACGATAAGATAAAATGCTACGTGTATAATATTTTTAAATGTAGTTAGTGTGAGAAAATTCAACAGTGTATTTCAATAAATTTAACTTTTAGGCTGTAATTGATTAAATTAAAACAGCCACATAAATCCACAGAAAACAAACCGACTAAAAATAAATATAAAATGCAGAAAAGCAAATATTATGTCAGAATTCTAAAATATAGGGAATAAACAACTCTAAAACTATATTCAGACCCGATGACAAAAAAATAGAATAATAGTGACCCATCTAAATTTTGAAAACTATTCTGGTTATGTATCGTTCAGAATGATAGAATATATATGAACATTTTAAAGGCATCTTGCATCTACATAAAAAACCAACCGATGGTACAGGTTTTTTACCTGTCACTAGAAAATAACAAAAATACCGTTGATGTGTCTTTAAAAAAATGGCATATAAGCAGGCAATCTAGACACGAATCGATAATTTTTTTTATTTCAAGCTTAATTTGATTTCTAGCTTTTTATATTTGTCAAAAAAACATATGATTGCTCTATAGAACAGTTTTAGCTTAAATTTCTTTATACCTCATCATATTTACATCTTCCCCGATGTATCTTCTTCTTAAGGACTTTTTATTTTAAGTGTCAATCTGAATACTATTCTTTGTGCGTATGCTTTAGCTTCAGTTGGCATTCCCAACTCCTTAATATATGAATTGTGGTATTTTGTATACACCCCATCTCCACGGCTCTATAAAAGATAATTACCTTTGAAGATCACTACTAATGAATAAAATTTTACACCAATTTACAAAGCTTAGAATTAATGTGCCCCTTCAACTATAAAAATACATAGATTTTTAATATATGTAGCTTACACGTAATCTTTTCGCCTTATAAATTGATTCTTAATCTAACGAGAAATATACAATGATAAATAATATAAATCAGAAGTAAAAATCGTACGATAAAAAGCGTATAAGTTCGAATGAATTATATTAAATTCTAAAACATTCCAAAAAGTGAAGCACAAAAAAACACGTTGTGACTGAAGCTTAATGATATTGTATATACACAAATAAAAATAATCGATTTTCTACCATATAAGTTTGGACTCTTGTATGTTTATGAAAATCAGAACAAAATTCTTCTAAGTTATAGTACACATGTAAAGATACTTGACATGTTTTACATCTATTTTTGCAATAAATCATGTAAAGTTACAAGTTTAACTTTTCTATTATATTGAACAGAGCGACTAAGATATTATTTTTAAACAAGGTTCATAGCATTTTGTTATAAATTTAAACATATAATTGTAAAAATATGACCTGAAAGTTTTTAAAGCCGAACTGAATTATATCTAGTATTTACTGGATTACCCTAATATATTGTCTCTTGTTTATAAATGCTGCGAATTTTTATTTTAGCGTACTCTGTTGTAGATCAGTGACAATTTTTACTGGTAGTATATTATAGTTAAGTCAAAAATAGATATATAATATTCATTAAAAATGATAAGGGTTTAAAATCTTCTTTAATAAACTGTAAATAAATTTCGCCTCGCTTCAAGGGACATAGCAAATCTTATTAGCTAAACCACAATAAAATTAAGCATTCGGCTTTCAACATAACCTTTATTTTGCCTTAAAACATATTTATTCAATTTCAATGCACAGAAAAAGTAGTCAATGGCAATAAATATGTTGATGTTTTTCATAGCGGTTTCTTAATCGATGGGTTCAAATAAGATCTGCTAGGTAATTGCAAAAAAGTTATATAAATCTTTACATGAAAGAAAAAAAATACAAAAAATAAATATGGAAATTTTGTAAGTTTGAAGTCAGGGTCGCTGTATCATTTTTACAAAGAATAAAGCGGCAAAAAATAATTATACATTATTGCGAACCCATTTATATTTTTTTTGCTTAATTTAAAGCCTGAAATCCAATTTTCAAGTGTTATAATACATTAGATCTGTTGAAATTACGGCAGCTATAGTTTTAATGGGTATATCATTATCGACCAATACCCCTATATTAAAAGTTTTTAATATATAATTAGTGTATTATTCGCGATGGTATTTAGTGATTTCTGTGTATTTTGAAACAATGGAAATATTAATCCGGTTTAGTTTCTCTTAACGGTGCACCCTGAGAAGAAGGCTCAGTTTTTATTCTAAGAATCCCCTTTTATTTGCAAGTAAAAATTCAAGTTGCTCTATTGAAGGATTTATTCATTTTACTTATAAGATAGCACCCTTAATCTATAGAAAGATTTTCTATGCGGAATTATTGAGTTCATTTTAATTTTATACAACCCTCATATGAACAACTTTCTGAAAATAAGATGTTTACCGGACGAAAAGATATCATATGACTTCTTGTATGACATCAATCGCTGCGGAATTTTCTTACATGCCTTTTTTCATATTCTTTGAAGGTCAGGCAAATAAAAGGAAAAAATACACATCATTGCGTAAAAAGTACCGTATCATCAAACTGTAGAATAAACATGAAATTTATTTCAGACCATATGTAAAAAGACTATACCTAGCATTGCAAAATTTCATATTGAATCTGCTATCTGGATAATCTTAAAAACACATTCGTTTGTTTTTTCACCGATATTCCGAAAAAAATTATGCAAAATTATTGATTAAAATTATATTTACAACAGTCTTGCTTGAAATTTAAGGGCAAACCATGATAATAAAAGAGGTTTTAAACAGATAAAATAATAAATATAAGAGGTATGGTCCAGGGAAATCGGTATTAGCGAAGATATGATTATGATGCTGTTTTGTTTTTTGTTAGGATTTTAAAGGTTTCAAGGCTTTTTTTGTATGAAGTTCTTCAAGCCAAGGCATTGTAACAATTGCTGACTTACTAGTACGACTTTTATCTGGTGGAAAAATCTTTATGACTGATGGCTCCATCCTACATGAGAACTAAAAAACCTAGACATGGAGCATGTGGTTTCAAACCACCAGGAAAATTTTTACATGAAGAGAAATTATACAAACGAATATAGAAAAAACGGTCGCGTATTGTGTTTTAAAGGAAAACAAGGCTCGATTTATCACTCTGGAACTAGAATTCAGTGTTTTTTGTAAATAATACTTAATAAACCTTGTAATTATCGTAAAACATGACTAGATCATAAGAATTTGAATAAAATCAATAATAAAACAAATTTTGCAATTTTCAAAGAACAGATTTTCACTTTGAAAAGCAATCTAGTAAATATTTTTATTTCATACCCTATCATTAAATATCTTCTTCTATTTATTTTCGTATTTTCATCGATTGAATTGATATTTTGTTTCATAAAACAAAAAAAATATTGGTTTTTTGTGATTTGTTTAATGCATAAATCTATTTTTTATGTACATCATGGATATCTTTAGTTAAAAAAATATAATTGTTATTTAAATAATCTTTTATCGGCTAGTCATTTGAATATGAATATTTCAATGTTATAACATTTATTTTTATTGTCAAAAAACATTTTTATATCTATATCTTGGAACTTCTTCATGATATTCACAAAAAGTGTATGTGCTTTCTATGTTGATAACTTTATAGAATATTCATTATTTGATAAAAAGATCAGTAAAAATAGTTATAATTCATATATTGCTTTGTTAAAACAACGCTTCACCCTTCATACACTCCGTAAATAGATAATATATTGTTTTCATTTGATTTATTATATAAAGAAAAATTAAGAAATGCTATTGTTAAAAATTTTAAAAGAAATATTAAAATTCATATAATAAATAAATTAGAGGCAATAAAATCCAATTCATATGGCACTTCTGTGGTATAAAAACCCACAGAATATAAATCAAAGCTTTAAATATGCGTATAAAATGGTAAAAGGCATGTATTATAGCTCATATTGCAGGTCTATCTCTAAAAAGCACACATTATATATGTAACGGTAAAAAAATATTGCTTTTGTGATTTTTTATATATAAGAATGTAGATATGTATTTTTAGCCATATTTTGCATAATTATTTATTTTACACACGAAACCATATTAATCTTCATGACATCGCCAAATTTTTATTACTTTATGTTTTTTTTGCATTTTTCTCAATATATGTGTGCTTTAATTATCAAATTATGCTATTTGATATGTTTTATCTTGAACTGCACATTTTAATAGATAAATTTCGTAAAAATTTTACCATAGTAACGAATAAATAATTGTAAATATATAAGATGTTTCTCATTTTGATCGTTTGAATTTTTTTTTACTATATTTTTGATATATATCTCTGCAGAAATGGGGTTTTTTTACATTAATTTGTTTATGAAATTTGTTTTTATATGATAATAGGTGATTTTGGTTATTATATATCAAGCTGAAATCATTTTTTATGGTTTTAAGCAACAAAAATTTTGAAAAATAAATCTGTAGGTTAATAATATATATTTGCTAAGTATTTACGCAAAATATCAAAAGTAAATACCTTTCTTAAAGATTTAAAATTCTAGAGTGTGAATTTGTTATTTACAATAAAAACAACTATGATTTTAATAAAATTAACATCATCAATGTAAAATATATGAACTTTATTTTCAACAATATAAATAAATTTATATGGGTGCGTTAAAAAAATTCTTTAAAAAAACTTTATATTATTTTTTTTAGTGTTTGCTATATGCATCTCGAAAAACTTATTCTTAAAATTTTTTTAGATTACAAGCACGAAATCGAAAATAAATAATTTTTTTTGTTTATATACTTTATCATTCAAAATCGATTTCACTATGTTTCTTTTATATTACCATCAAATGCATGTAAGTTTTTATTATTTATGCGCATAGCTATTTTTGGATTTGAATGCTCATATATAGTTATTCTTGGGTGCTATGGCGTGTTTTTAGAAAACCTCAATAAATGTTCTGAGTTTAAATTGCAACCCTCCCTCCAGAAATAAGTACATTTACCTAAAAAGATTTATTCCCGCAAAGAGGCTGTTTTTGAAATTATAAAGAAAAACCAATACATGACTTCTAAGCTAGGAATAAATCTGGAGGTTGCTGTATCAGTTGTTATAAACGTGCAAAAGATTAAATAGAGCATGTCATGTTCAGAAAGGATATTTTAATTGCGAAGTAGTTTTGGTAGCACTAATATAATCGGTTTAAATTAGATAGGATTTTTTTATCCCTCCATATCAACTACAGTCTGGATACAAGTTTAATCCACGAAGATCATACTGGAGGCAAAAAAAAATGTTTGGAACCACCTAAGAAGTACTTCAGAGAAAGCAAAAAAAACCCCCAATTCTACCGAGTGAACTATCTATAATAAATATATGTTCATAAAAAATAAGCAACTTTTCTTAAAATTTTTTTTTACTTATGTCTAATTTCAATAATATAAAAATTAACTAATCGATTCGTAAAAGAAAGCAGATATTTTTTCCATCTTATTGGAGAATAATCAAAGAAGTAGTTAGCGAATGTGTATTTATTTCAAGATAACGCTAAACCCGTATGAAATAAAATTATAAGTGATATTGGTGATATTTTAAGGTCTCTCAGATGAAGCATATTTTACTACACGTCCAATAATAACGCGGATACCGACGAAAGCCACAAAGAGAATATCTTGTCTATAGATGTGTAGTTTAGCATCAAATTAAAGTCATGGAGACGGCACAATAGATTTCTTTCGATAGAAATTCCTTGCTGCATATAAAACTTATTAGCATAAAGAAAGACGTCGCATTTCTCTTTGTCAGCAAATGAAGATAGATCTAAGCGATTAGGATATTAAGATAAGGTATATATTAAAATTTTGAATATCACTCTGGAATTAGACAGAAAAAACATCCTTTACATTGTAGTTAAATATCTCAGACAAGTATGTATTACTGGTAGAATTGGAAAAAGAGTAAGCATGAGCGCTACAATTATCGGGACATAGAAGCATTAACACGAGCTCTGTTCAAAAATACACGGATTAAAAGCATAAATATAACAAAAAATTTTACGTAAATTTTGAAATTTTAAGAGATTAAGAGAGCGTGCAACAGAAGATGGCCTGAACAGCATTAAAAATTCAAGAATTAGGTTATGAAAAATTTAAAAAAATAACTCATTGAGGACCAATAAGAACAAAAATTAAAATCCTACCAACGCTTATTTTGCATAAAACTCATAAAATAAATAAGAAAAAAAAATAGATATGGGTAAAATCTTCAAATCAATAAGTATCTGTATTATTGATACTAGTTCCAAAATGACGTAAATTTTACAATTTGTATATCTTAAAATGTGAATTTTGCAGTCAAATATCATCAAGCTTCGATTTCAAAGATTAAAACTATAAAATCATCGTTACCCGAAATTTGGTCGAAAAATGTGATTGGTTAATTTAAAAATAGAAGAGACGCATGTTACTAGAATCCATAGCCGCACAATAAATACCAATATATATTTTGATATTATACGAAAAAATATTTAAAGGATTAAAGAATGTGAACTGTAATGAACCTTAAAAAGATTTATTGATAAAAATAAAGAAACCTCATTTGCATACTTCAAACAGCAAAATAACATACATAGACAGAGATTGTTTATTGGTAATATACAAAAATTCATAAATAGCCAGATTGAAGAAATAAAAAGACAAGCTAGAATAGTTTCTGCATCTAAATCACACCTCAAAAAGTTTGCAAAAAAATAAATGATATCAAATGAACGCACTTATGCCCTCTTTTTAAAAAAATATGAATTACGAATGAAATAAAAATTCGAATCTGAAGAAATCGAAAGCTGCTTAAAATGATATTGCACGACATATTTACCGCTTAGAGATATGAATAGTGATGTTTTAAATCCAAAAGATAACAAGGATGTATATAAATTTTATAACGTTGAATCATATTCCGAAAAAGTGCCTGACTATACTAAGAATAGATGTGATATGTAAATTTTCCTCGACAGAATTATTAAATAGTAAGTATGCTACCGCATGCTATCATAAATAGTCTATATATAGAAAATTTATGGAAAACAGCATTTGGTTAGAAGGGCAATCCTTATGATTATAACAGAATGTCTTTTAAACTTTTAAAAACCGCGATAAAGTTCTCTTGATTATATATACTGTGTTAAAATACACCAATTGAAGGTTAAAACACAATTTTTAATTTTTTCAATGTTATATAACAGACAGTTTAATAACATAAATTTCATATTTAGAGTGTTCTTGGTGGTATCAGATTCGCTAGACTAATACAACAACAGGTCAAAAAAGTCAGCTAATATCAGAAAAGATTATATAATTTGTTTAAATTTTATCAGATGGTAAAAAAAAGCGGTGCCAAAAAATTATCGGCAACTTGGAATGCAATCATCGAAACTACAACGATCCATGGTGATAAGCGTCAATTAATTTGCATATATTTATTTCACACCTTTAAACGAAAGCCGTATCATGAAATTTTTTTTAAAGGGATGAAAATAGATAGAAACAAGTACAATGAATACAGACACTATAATAAATTATAGAAATAAAAAGCACCTTTCCGACATATGTTTTGTGACTATGTGATCTACAGAAACAATTTATATTGAAATAGATCTTATGGGAAATATTATTACCGCATGCTTGCACAATAAATTAAACAAAAGTACAGCTATTATTTCTAAGGCTGCTGAAATACTTTCCAAGATACAATGCGTATTTATAGATCTAAAAATACTCTCTAATGGAGAAAATTTGAGCACAAATCGATCACTAAGGTTTCAACGCTTACGCTCAGCCATAAAATAAAATATTTTGATTTTTAGAAAAGCATTTAAACTACGAAATACGAAATTCACAACTATTTACAGTTGAGATGAGAGTAAATTTGCATAAAATCAATTAAGCCTATGGCAGCGAGTAAATTATTTTTCAATGTTAAAATGACTAAATTTACAAAAATAGAACTTTTGAAATATCATTCGTTTTTTAGGTGTGAATCGATATTTAAAAAAATATAGCTGACCCAATATTCAAAAATATTATAAGAAAAAACTTTGTATGGTTTTTACATACTCAAGGCGTGCAAAAATCACATTAAATCATAAAAAAAAATTTAATCAAATTTTACGTATATAATATGCATTACTATTTGAATAGCGAATCCAAGTGACATATATGAAAAAAAAAATTTGTGGTGGTTTTGAATTATTGTGAATACTTGATGGTGACTTAAGTAGAGCTTGGTAAAGTAAAGAGGAAATATATATTTAAAAATAATTTAATAATAAAAAGGAATCCATTGAGTTCTTAACAACAATAACCTCACATATAAAAATAAAGATAGCTGGTATTTGGCAAAAAATATCATATTTTGTGATTTTTTATTTTTGAACCATCACGAAACAGTAGGGTTAATAGAATTTGCAATCAGAGATTGAAGAATGCATTTAAATATAATTACAGCTTTTGGATTGTGCCTTCTTAGAAAGTATAATTTCTGCTGGCGATTTTTGTCGCTATGTAAATTTTCTGATCGAGCAATATAGCGTCTAAGTTATAGTTTAAATAAAAAAATAACACTTCTAGTTTTAAAATTATAAGAAATACATTGCCCAATAACGAACATCTAAGGGCCCGAATCTACGTTTGCAAAATAAATATATAAATCTAAAACTAGAAAAACTTCAGTGCCGAAAAAAATAATAATTTAGGGCTTTTTACTTATCTACGAGAATAATCTGACTGAAAAATTCAAAGAAATATTGTTTTAAATATTCATAATTATATGATTGGTATACCCTGTTCTTCATATAGTAAGCAATGTACTAAAGAAATAATATTTGTAATTTATGGGATAGTTTTTTATATAATTTTATCTATTGATACGTAGTCAATACATTTGGTATATTTCACGATTGCTTGTTATATCTTTTAGAATCTCCCTTATCTATATTCATCAACTGCTTTTCTTCTTTCAAATGACAGTTTTCAAGGTTCTTGTACTATAGAAATAATATAGAAGTAAAATAATTGCGCGTGAAACTTGACACTTGAAAGATTAATTTAAAAAGGGGGAAGAAGGTGTCTTTTTTGTATTCTCGTAGATAATGCTAATGATTAATTACTCCTATCTAGATCTGGATATTGTAGATAAAAACATATTTGATAATATTTTACGTGCAATAAATAAACTAAAATATCAACTAATGATTGAATCTTTTATAATGATGTAAAAATTTTCAGCTATACTGATTTTTAGATTCACAATAAACTTAAGATAGCCCACAAAATTATATATTCTCAGCTGCATTTATTTTTTACTTTATAATTAGGTAATAATTATGTTTTTTTGTGAAAACTGCTATCTCATATCATTTAAGGTATTTTTTTTATTCATTAACGATAGAATTAGCTTCATGCTGATGAATAGTAGACGAACAGAAATAAGACAAATACCTTATCAGGAAAAATATAATGCATGATTATGATAAAAGGACAAGTCAAAATGTTTCAGGCGTGGTAAATGTCCCACATTTAAGACGTTATAGTTGACGAAACATGTGAGATGCTATCAATAAACCCTAATGCTAGCATCCCAAAAGATATGAAAATCAAAATATCTGTAAAAAAAATCAATTGAAACAAAAATCAAATCAGCTAGAGTTGTTCGTAAACAATGATGCAATTTCACTTAAAAATATGCTTACAAATATTTGAATTTATTTTTCAATAAGAACTACTATAGTATTAAAAATAGTGAATTCAAATCTGAAGAACTCAAAAGCAAAATAAAAAAAACATATAATATAATGTAAAATTTATATATAATAGTGTCTATATCAATTATTTTCTCATATTTTCTTGCTAACCCGGGCCTTCAATCCGTGAAGAAGATAATATTACAGCCCATGTAGTTCTGTAAGAAAAGAAAAACAAAAAAATATTGTGTTGTGGAAGTAATGGTCATCTAAATTAAACGAAAATAGCATCAAAAAGATGGCATTTTTTATAAAATAAGATAAGATACAAGAAAAGGAATCATGAAAAAAGGAAAAGGAATATTCAAAAAATTAAATCGATATGAACAAAATAATGCAAAAAAACCATAGAAAAACAAAACAAGCAGTTTTTTGTAACGGATTTTACGAAAATTATTAAATTAAAAATCATCATAGTTCATATACAATTGTTATGAAAATATTAAAAACGAATATAGCACTGAAAGAACATAAATTACTATATTTACAATTTTAAGGGCCAATCAAAAGATCTATTTTCCCAGATAATATAAAATTTGGAGCATGATTAAATATTTTTTTTGATTGAGAAATAGATGAAATCAAGTATACTGTATAAATAAATCTTATAAAAATTCTATTTTGTTGCCAGAAAAAAACAAACATAACAGAACTAAATAAAATTTAAGTATTATTGTGCATTGAAAATTAAAAGTGTCATAAAAACATGTAAATATATAGTTTTTTACCTAAAGTGAAATAAATATAAAAAATATAATAATCTAAGATATTTTGCATAAAATATTATGAAGATATAACATTAATCTATAAACAGATTTTAAGATATAGAATTAGGGTTTATCATGATTTTTAAAGCAAAAACTATTTGAATTGTACGAGAAATCTAAAAGAGTTTTTATAAAGTTCGTGATCTCAAAGTCTTCTGAAATATATACCAGAAACCGTTCTCAAATAGAATGAAACATAAAAAATTCTTTATTTTAGATACTTATAAATGAAAGTATGTACATAGATTATATATGTTGAAATAGGGCAATGATTTTTTTCTTTTTAAGTAGCAATTTAAATTTTTCTTAAGCATCTTATGTTCCCAGTATAATTTTTGCGTTTTTTTGGACAATACTGTGCTTCGAATTTACCATTTACACTGGATTTTATGTGTGCAAATATTGATGGACTTAATTAGATTCATTTATATTATGCATAAAGTTTAACATTAGATGCAATATATACACTTATATATTCTAATAATAATAATTTTGAGTATAATTTATTCTTATGTAAAAGTTTATGGCGGGATTTCATGTTGTGTAAAAAGTTATTATAAATTTTTGTCATTTATAACGGCAGTCAATATATAAATTCTATTACTTTAAGAATAAGAATGATTTTTAATCATAAAAAGACTGCAAAAACAATTTTTATTTTTTCACATTATAATTTAAATATGGCTTAGTGTCTTTTATATCAATATTTCTTTAATTTTATAAAGTATTAAATTCCACACTGATTTAAATCTAATGCATAAAATATAATAAAGCACAAATTTATGTAATATAATATTTCTGGTAAGATATACGACTCAAATCAAAAAATAATTTTTTTTAGACAGAAAAATATTTAAAATGTGGAATCAAAAATATTTTTATTAAATTATTTCAAGATTGCCTCATGGATGCTGTAAATCACATAAAAGAAAATCAAGCCTGTTTATAATATAATGCTGTACAGTTATACCTGTATTTTATGTATATATTAAGAATATAAACAATTTTTTTGAGCCTTATGATTACCTCTTGTATAAAAATTTTTAGTATTTGTGTGTTAGTAACCAAGGATTTTTTGGGGTTTTTTATTTGGAAATTTAATACATTAGAAACATCAAATTTATATTTTAATATTCTCATTCAGCAAATTAAAATGGAATATATACAATTACATAATAATTTATGCATTTATATAAGAGGTTATAGCACCATTTTCTCTTTAGATAAAATAGATTTATTCTAAAAAAGAAAAATACTTATGAAAGCAAAATACAAACAATAAATCTAGAGAAATCTTCGAAATCCACATTCAATACAATGATTCTGTTAAATAAAGTAGAGTATACACTTGATCATACGATGAATTTTAGAAGAATTCGTATATTAAGGGTTAAATTAAATTTAATTATGAAAAAAGCATCAATCTGTGGCAATCCTCAGACATTTTTTATTGTTTTTTCGCATTTGGTTCTTTACTAATTATGATCAATTTATCTTACTAATTTTAGATAAAAGACAAATTATTTCCTTCTAGTATTTTAATATCTTCAGTGGGAATGTACTCACTTGATAAATTTTACTAAGTGCAATAATTGAATTAAAACATTAAAATATAAAGCCTTTTAATGCGTAATAAACCTAATAGTCATTAGAAAATTTTTTAAATACATAAAACATGAATTTTTTTAGTTTATCTGCATGATTTATATAACTTTGTTTGTAAAGTAAGCAATTAATGTGCTCATTATTTTTATATAGAGCTATTCAGCGTCAATAGAACTTTCATTTTTCATAATTGTTGTTTTGCATAAAGCTATACCGAATTTATTATTTATTTGTATCGAACTCTATCGTAACCATCAAATAAACGTTCATTTTATTATTCCCATACTTTAAGCGAAAATACCAGAATGGTTGCTTTGAAATATTGTAATAATTGGCACATTAAAATGTTTATTAGCGCTAAAAAATAGTAAAACACCATTAAAACATTATTCTGTTTTGACTTTTTAAAAACTAGAATCAAAGTTTTCAATTGTAATTATACGAACAAACTGCATACACATATTATATATCTACTTTATTTTATTCTATTTTTAAATATAGAACCACATATTTCTCGTTGAAAAATTTTTTACTTTATATTTCTTATCAATATCTTTAAAATCATCCTAAATATAATTTCTGCTTTCAATACTCATACCCTAAATTTTTCTCTATTTTATTGTTTTTTTCACATGATATTATTTTGTAATTTAGTCTGTTTAATCAACGACTTATGATACATACGATAGAAGTATTCCATTATGATGTATAATATTATACGTGTGTTGTATTTTTCTAAAGTTTATTTTCCAGTCAATAAAATAATCGTCACTAAATGTTTTTTTCAATATACGTCTAAATATAAATATATATTTTCCCTATATTATATAGGGGGATCAACTGATTATTTTTATCATACACAGATATATCTAATCAATAATGCAATAATTTTATGCTTAGAAGAATAGTTTTATTTATTTTTGTACCTCTGTTTCGTTTATATTTTTTCTCGAATTATATGTCATCACATTTTCTTAGATCTTTTAAAGTTATTTTTTTTTACAGCATAAACCGTAAACTTCTTTCAAAACTCTATGTGACCATAATATCACATACTATTAAAAATCCACTTGCTCGGTAATATTATAGATCATTTATATCTTCGCAATGTTTGATGTATAATTATACGGAGCAATCTTTATATATTGCTTCTTCTCTTGACTTAAAGTTCCTAATTTAAAAATATTTTATGCGTAGCTATCCCGATCATAAAGTTGTCGGGAAAAATAAAAAGTTGTTTGCAATTTTTCAACTTTATTTTATACTTAAAAATTTCTTTTGTTTCAGCCCAATCGATATGATGCATAATTTGCCAAGGTATACTATCCAAATAAATTTCGTGTATTTGGTAAAGGATTGTTTTCCTATTGTATTTCATTATTAATTGCTGCTCTTCTGTTTAATATTCCATATCATTGGTCAATATTACATACTTTCCACCTAACTTTTGTCTCTTGTTATATAATTTCTTGTTTTCTATCTGAATACGAAGTGATTCTTCCACGTGCTATATCCATATAGGATCAACTATTGAATAAAATTCCTTCCGTTTTATCAATAAAACACTTTTAACGTAATTTAAAAAGCTATATTACGTGCTCGTCTAATGATTTGATATATTTTTCGCGTTAATATTTGTTTTGACTGGATTGAAAGTTTTTTAAATAATTCTTACTACATTTATCAAATGTTTCGTTCTCTATGCAGATATACAATTTCAAGTATTTATGGCATAAAATACATTTTTCTTATATACAAGTTACATATTCGCGACTTTTGATAATATTTATTACCTATTAGATTTATATATTTTTAGTCCACTCAATAAATAGATTTATTGTTTAATCTGTCATCCATTTTAAGTTTTTTTGTTCTTTACTGCCCCTCTTTATATCATTAATGGATGAAAGTAGTTCTTTCTATAAGAAGATACAATTAGAGACGAGTTAATGGAATTTTTTTTGTGTAAATATTTATATGTGGATAAATTTCACATAAGAAAGTAAATATAAACTAACACTCTGCAGTATATCTTTCTTCATAATTCTTTATTAATTTTTTTGTTTTTATACCGTACTAAAATATTATGTTTACTAGTAATGGCGTCTATGACTTTGCATAGAAATATATAAAGTTAGATGTTTGTAAACGCCGACAGAGGATGTTTTTTTTTCATTATATCGTACGCTTTCTAGATATCAATCTATATGGTACTCAGTATATCCCCTGTTTATTAGCGTTTCTCTTTGGCCCATGTACCTGGTGATCTGTATTATGCTGATTTTCTGGTATACAGTTACGCCTATATATATAAAATTAACTATTTCTATATATACTTTGCTAATTAAAACATGTATTTTGAACATAAATATTATGGAATTGCTTCATTTTTATTTATAAAATCATCTTTTGAAAAAAAAGATGTATTCCTTGTCAAAACAGTCGCTCAAAATTTTTTTCTTGCAGATTTTTCCTGTTCTTATCAAACCCGGCAGCTATCCAGTTTGGCAGGTAATTTATTTGTTAATAAAATATCATATAATGACAAAAAATAAATTCGGATTTTATTTTCTAGTATAAAGGTAAATGGTCATATAATGATGTCTATCATATGTCCCACCTCCATGTTAACCCAAATCTTACTTCATGATTATAAATAGCTTTATTTAAGGGTTTCACTTAGAATTTTTATCGAACCATAAAACTTCATCAATTTTTAAAAAGTGAATTGTGAATGGGTTGTAGTCGTTTTTTTATATGATTGAACCAATCTATTTTTTTTATCATTTATAGCTAAAAGTGCACATGAGTATTAGAAAAGAATAATACTGTGCATTATTATGAATTTTATAAGTTGTTGCAATTTTTATGCATGTATTTTTCGTATCGTAAGTCGCAACAAAGACTTAAATTTGAGTTTATTTATACAATTTTTAGAAATTGTCGTCCTTCTCTTTAATTAAATGCATTTAAAATAGCTGAATCTCATTCCTAGTGAGTTAACTATGAATCAGTCGAATTTTTTGTTGTATTTTTGTATTTTAAGTCATATTGATAGATGAGTGACACAACAATAAGTTAATAAGATTAGATTATAATCTTATATGGATAATTTATTTATTTTCTGAAATAATACTTTTGTACTTCCATATCTCTTAATAACTAAATTCTGCAAATATTTAGCATCTAATTAAACATACTCTGCAATAAATTCCTTTATCTGGATTGAATTTGTGTTAAGCCTGCATCGCTTTGCATTCTTCATATAATTTTTTGATTTTTCTGATATTTTCATTTTTCATCGCCGTGTTTTATATAAATATCATAAATATAAAGAACTAATTATATTTATATACAATTCTAACACACTTTTATTACTCTTGCCCCAAAGCATGTTGAAATTTATATTCCACTTTATGGTTTAAAATGGTGGTAATTATAAAAATTTTTGGAGATTGTATTTGAATTTTGTGTGATCATGTTTGATTAGACCTATCCCTTTTATGTAAACTTCTATATCGGACCATCATGTTTTCTTAATAAAATTTTTGAACTGGAATTTTCATATCACCATTTCTTTTATGAATTTCTTCTATACATGTTTTTAGACTGGTATTTTCGTAACTACCGTTGTAAGAAGTCCTTAGCATATATAAACCATACACGGGATACGTTCGAAGCGATTATAGTCTGATATATCACGTTCTTAAATGTATAAATATATTCACGAAATGCGTGTATAATCTATTTTTTTGTTTATTTGAGGAATCGACATGTTGATTGTATTTGTAATCGAGCTTCCTTAAATTTTATTTGCTGCGTACATATCACCTAGAATAATCAGGAAATTTTGCTTATGTTTTTCTTATGTCTAAGTTAATATTTTTAATTTTAATATAAGAAATTAATTTTGCTGCAAAACGTATATTATCATTGGGGCTATTAATCCGTCGGTAGTTTCAAGCCATTATTCACTTGATATATCTAAGTTTTTTTTCGTGCATACCGCATATTATAATTGTAAATTATAATGTTCACAACATAAGAAAAGAATTCGGTTTATTAATTTATAAATTCGATTTTTTCGTTGGTTTTATGGACTAAAATATTATTAGAAAATAATTCATCTTATAAAATTACATGAAATTATTGCTCACTAATTAACAATGCACTTTGTATTCTAATATAATTACACACAAAATATTTTATAGCTTGATCTTCGGTTTCCTCATAAATTTGCGCGTGATATTTCCACTACGTACAATAAAATTGAAACCATTTTTAAAAAAATAAGCAATTATGCATTAATAATCTTTTTTTCTTATATTCATATTATCGATCGGAGGCGGGACACGAAAGTCGTATATGTTGACTTGCGTTTATTGTCGGGAATCGGAATTTCACGGATTATTATATCGTGTGAAATAAAAAAATAGCACATGAATATTATTATTTTATCTTCTTTGCTATATTAAAGGAGTGAAAATAAATAGACGTATAGATTTACTTCGATATCTTAATCTCTAGTTCAGTTTGTGTTGTTTCAAATATCTGACTATTTTCCATATCGTTCGCCAAATTTTGTTTACATATTGTTTCTTATTTTATTTTTCGAATATGATTTTGCCATTGTATAAATGTTATCACTACAAAAATGTCTTCACAAGCCAATAAAAGTGAGGATTAATTGTATGTCATAATTTTATCAGATTTCTTTTAAAAATGATATCACAGAGTTGTGAGAAAACGAATCGAGTGATGATACGCAAATACCAAGACCTAGAACGTTTCACTGTCATACTTTTCTAAGTATTTCTGATTCGAAGACGAGTATGTGGATGAGTGATTATTGTATAATTATTCTTTTATTTTTTTTATCATTTTTATGCCGCCATGGTTTGAAAAAAAAAATTAAATTGTCTTTAAACTGTAAGTAATGCGGTGTTTATATATCGATGATGATATGTTAAAAATTTTTACAAACGCATCAAACAGATATTACCACCTAAAATCCCATGAATAAATTATGTAAAAAATCGGCAAAATGTTTAAAATAGCATTTAAACAAATGAAAAGGTTTTTTTTGCTTATTCTGTTGATGTTACAAGTTCGCAAGATTATAAGGGACATGTATCGGTATACAGAATTAGCAACCGAAACTTCTTATTTTTCTAAAAAGATGCCTGGAAACCGGTTTCGGTAAATCTAGAGTGCAGAGTTTTTCAAACAACTCAGATATCATAGATATTTCCGACCAATAATGCAAATGAAAACCAAAGATTGATCACTTTTTAAAAAAATATATAAACATTTACAAGCCCCACCAAGATGTTGGTAAAAATGTGGGAATGATACCTTCAAAGGAAGACTATTTTTTAGAGTTTACAATGCTTTGAAAATTGTAAAATACTGACCACTAGTGCAGATTCTATGTAGAAGTAATACAGGCTACATTGCATTTATATAAATTTTTGGCTACAAGTTCTAAAATTAGCGTAAACTATATAAATTCTTGTTTCTCCGTATACCATTATTGGCACCATCTTGTAAAGAATAATTACTACAAAGGTGTCAAAATTATAAGGTGGTATTACTAAATAAATTAAGACTTTGTGGAAGCGTAAGAAAAAACAGAGGTCCACCCAAATTACTGCAAATGATTATACGATGGTTAGAATAATCACTTTATATAAGAAGTGGAATGTATCATTGCAAGTTTATCAATCTAATAAAGACGTTTGGATGATTTCCACCATACGAACAGATGAAACGAAGGAAAGCCACAATATCGATTGAGAAAGGCACAATAATATTATAAAACCAATATATTACTAAATACAGAAATTTTAGGAAAGGTGTTGATCTAGCGCATCAATACCTTTCTATCATATACAATGTTGCGTAACCAACTAAATGAACAAAGAGGGTAGCAATGTACCTAATAAACTGTGTCTATCTTATTTCCTTTGTCATATTCGATTCGTTTCGTAACTGCAGACGCAATATAAAAGAAAACTGCGTGAAGTAGCATTGTAATAGGTAACTTACCGAATACATTCTGATAGAGAATTAGATAATCCGAATCCGGGACTATTGAAACAACCTACGAAGCGAGCACTGAAATTTTATCCCCCGGAAGATTTTCAAAAGACATTAAAAGCACATATTAGGTAAAATTAGCGGTACGGGTATGAAAAAAATCCACTTAGACAATTTCGGGTATGCGCAGTTCTTTATAAGCCGAGTGAAAGTGTTTTATTTGCCGTTTTTGCTCTGTACCACTTCCTCCTGAAAATTGTGTGTGATACTACATCGCATAAAATTATACGATTATAAAATATACATTGTGCTTCATATTTTTTAATTGTATTTTTTTTAATAAATTTAGATCATGTTGCCAAAGTTTTGTGAGGAAAAGTGAAAACAAACTGTGCCACAGTAAATCAAGTGTTTCGTTACATATTTAAGTATATTTTATCCGCCCTGGAGGAATAAACCAACCCTATCATTACACGCAGATCCACCAGTTTTTGCAGAATTCAATCCTGTAATTCTATTAATTTTAGTTTTTCGTAAGTACTTACACATCTTTCACTGCTTTATGCATATATTTTTAATATTTTTCCAATCAATTGTTATTGTTTTAATATACAAGCATATACTTTGAGAAATTTAGATGATACATGCAACTTCAGTATATGATTTTTTATACATATGATGGATATTGATTCTTTAGAAAAAATAGTGCTTTTCATAACTTAGGTGATTCCTGCAAATTAGACGCGGCAACCGCCAAAGACCTTTTTTTGACAAGAAAAAAAAAACTCAAGTGTTATTATACACTGAATGTTCGCATTCTGTGCTTAGGAAACGAATGTGTCTCAAATATTTATGCGATTTGATTTCACCACTTCCAGTTAGTTCGACTTGTTGGTTTGGCAAGTATTATAATTATTTTTTTATAATTTTTTGTCAAGGAGTTTAAAATCCCGAACGAAGTAGAAGCATACATGCAAGCTCTCTCACTCCGCAAATCACTTAAATTCATCTCATCTAAGAGAAGAAGAGCAGTCAAAAAAGATATATCAGGTTAAGGTGTCAAAATATGCATCAAGGAGTTGTGCAATATTCCAAATTGCTGACCACGTCTAAAAAGATAAAATTGAAAAAAATAAAATAAACCCATAAATAAAAATTATAATTTTGTTGTATGAATGGATTTGTTATAGATTACATGGAATGTTTTAAATATTTAATATAGAGTGAAATTTACTAATTGATATATGGTTTTTATATTCATCTTAGAAATATAGTATAATTATGATTTAATCAAAACATTATAAGTTATTATTAAACATAAAATGTCGCACATGATGTTCTTTAAAATTTAAATCGAAATTAGTGTTTCGTTTAGAAGTTGTGTTAATTTTAAAAAAGTAATATATTTTTGCGCTAATCACAAAAAACGGCCAGTACAGGATAGAGTCTACTGTTCTGGAAGCCCGTTTAAGAAGTATTAAATTATAAAAATACATTAGCCTAACTATTTTTTTTGCATCTAATTGTTGCTATTCTACTATATATTATTTCCGATTCTATTTGATACGATAATATCTTTCATTTCCATTCATTATCATTTATTATATCTATCGACTTTCAATTGCGTATACTTCAGTTCAGAAAAAAATTAGTTCTGGTCATTCAGTACTTTTTATGCATTTTAAATAAAAAGATGTTTCTCTAATGTGCGCTTCCGTGGCAATTTTAATATCTTCTTTGTTTTATTAGGCAGTATTTCTTTGCATATGTCGAGAAAATCATAATAATATTTAATGCCGTGCAAAAGAATCGTATCTACTATTAAAAGAGCTCGATATAAAGATTCATAGCAGAATACAAGACTAATTTCTGCTTTTTACGAACATAAGATAGAAATCAGATTAATAACAATGTCAAAAAATATAAAAAAAATATAACTGCAATTTTAAGCCTACGTATTTTGAAAAACTACAGAATTTTGCGATATAAAGTGCTTCTCTTATATTTAAAAAATCAAAAAAGTTATAAGAGTACGATTTTCTGCGTAATTCAGTTATAGATAACAAACAAAATCCCAGCAGACTGTAGTAATACTACAATAATAGACTTTATGCAAAAAATGAAAGCGTCTTTCTAATAAAAAGTGTGTACACTGGTGCTAGAAATATCTTTTTTATGTGATAAAGGTATACTTCTCATCGTGTTTATTTAATTTTTCGCAAGAATACAATCATAAACATTTTTTAAAAATGAATCGCATTTTTTCTGCTTAGTTATCGCACAAGAAAAACTATTTGTATGTTTTTTTTGTATAAAACAATAATGTTTAAAATTTAGACAAAATAAAAAAATATATGATGAAATCGATATCTAGAAATTCTATTATTTTCTGCCCAAAATCTACTTCTAAAAAAACAGATTAAGTATTTTACCTTTTATAGCAAAATTTTCTTATTAAAAACACTAATATTTACTAAATTTATCTTATTTATGGGCTATCTGTAGCGTCTTTTTTTTCGTACATATATTTTTAGTATAATAGTTTTATTTTGCACTCGTTTTAAAATTTACATTATTGTAGTTTCTTGTTTTTTTAAAGTGATAAAAATCTTATTAGAACTACTTTTTCATTGTTATGTGTTATTTAGGGTCAAATTATTTATAATTTCTTTTTAATTTTTTACCATAGTTATATTTAGGTTTGAATTTAATCTTACAGCATTTTAATCTATTTAGTATTGATTTTATTGTAACAGTTTTGTCTAACTCATAGTTTAACATCTTAATCCTAATTTTTTATAAGAAAGTCGAGTATTTTAATAAGCTTGCACGCAGCGCATATATACTTTGCATTTGTTTAAAAAATATATTTATGATTTATAAATCCCATGAAAGAATTTTTAAATTTCTGAAAGATACAGTCACAGAAAAAATTATTAACTCTTTTTTTATTTTAATTGAAAAGTGATTATTTTTGTGTTTACCTTAGTCTAAGTAATATAAATATGTCAATTTACTTGATTTTTAGCTTTTTTTAGTTCTTCAAGCAAAACTTAAAGTTTTTCTATAGAGCAGATTTGGCTTATACTTTTTTCCAACTCATCATCTTAAAAAACTTGATGTATATTCTTAATACAAGACTTATTAGTTTAAATATCTCGCTAAATTCTATTGTTTATTCATATTCTTTCGCTATTGTTGAAATTCCTAACTCATCAATACACGACTTATGGTATTTTGTAATCAATCTATCCCTTGTTATGACCTATAAAAATATATCAGTTTTACATCTATATATAAGAAAAAGTTAATTTGCTAAAATATCGTATTTTATTAGCTCTCTATTATCAATATTCATCATATTATCAACACTGGTTACTCTTTTGTCGATTTACGTGATCAATTTTTTCTTCTTATCGTTAACGACAATATTTGGTCGATCAAATAATAATTAAATGTCTATTTTTTTATCCAACTTTATTTGCGCTATTTTGGCATAAATTGCTTCTTTAACAGTGTGTTTCCTGATTTTCTTCAATTTTTGTAGGTTTTAGTTATCGAGATCATACGGATGTGATCTTACAACTTTTTTATATCTTCATCTAAAGCCATGTCAAAGACTTTGAGTCACCGGCTTTTTAGGTGATTTACTCTTTTATATTCTTCTCTATAGTGTTATCGTTTTAAATCTTCTTCGGAGAAAATATTTCTATATAGCATGAAATAAAATATTGCATTTTCTTAGAGCAGAACATCAATTTAGCCACTTTTTTATCCGGCTATATAAATCGTTAGGTTTTTGTAGATACTGAAAGGATGTTGATGTATTTTTTATCTTTTATTTTACACATTAAACTTTATTTCTTTCCTAACTCAATAGATTCTATAAGATAGTAGGTCTAAGTTATATTTGGTAATTTAATGTTCATAATTTAATCATAGTTGTTCTATATTCTACTCTTTTATTTTGTAAATAGCTCCTCTTCTAAGTGATAGTCTTTTATCGGTAGGAAGTGTCATATTTAGATGCGAAAGCATTTTATTCGATGTGATTTCAAATCTCAATAATTCTCTCTCAAGTCTTCTATTTTAAAATACAATTATTCATATTTTAGAGGCTGTAGGTGAATGGATTCTTCTACATGAGCTCTCCTTATCTAATCATCTACTTTAGCAAAGTCTTTTGGTCCTAATTTAGAACGCCTATATGGTATTTTGTATTTTAAGTTGCGTGCTCGTGTAATTATTTGATAAGATTTTTGCTTTAATATTGGTTTTGATTATATTTGAAATTCTTTATTATATTATATACAAATCTATCTTATGTTTTATTTTTTGGAAATGATTATACTATCTTCTAGTATGCAGAGGTACTTTTATCCACCATCTACTCTTATAAGATTCGCATTTTTACTACACTAAAATAATTTGTTTTGAACTCCGCTTTATTCATTTTTTGTCTTGAGTAGATTAAAGAAATTTACTCTAGTTCTGATATCTTCTTTGTGTTTTTCTGAGTCTTTGGTCAAAATCTATAGAGTTATCAACAGATTAAAGGTGATTTTTTTCGGAATTATCCATTCAATAGTTTATTTAAGAAAGAAAATTTTTCGTTATGTACTCTACTTAATGTATATATGAACAGCTCAAATTCAAGTTCTGAAATGATGAAATCTTGCTGTATTATTCACATCAAACTTTGTTAAAATATTTCTTTGTTGTTATGCCTTACTATAATTTTACATTTTCTCGTGGCACTTCTATAAACGTGCTTACCTGCTCTGGGTGATATAGTTTTGCAAATGCCACCATTAAAAATCTATGACCGATTGCGTAGAAATCTTTCTTTACAACAATACATGTGTTCTTTAGTTTGTTGCTGTATTCTAAATTTATTGTCGTATTTATATGCGCTTGCTGGTCAGCTCATTGTATCCGCCGTGCGGTACACATATAATTAAGCGATCTTAGGTTACGCCTTTCCGCTTCCTACTGTAGAATTACTGTTACCATTATAGTTTTCACTTTTTGGAGAGTATTCATGCAGGCTATAGCCCCAAATTAACTAGGATTTATAACATTATATATTGCAATATGGTGTGTTTTTCCTTCATAAAACCATTCATTTCGATTTTTTTATTGCAAAAATATCTAAGTGATATAATTACAGATGTATCAATGGATATAAGTCTTTTTTTGTAAAAAAGGCTATAGATTCTATCAGATACTGCAGCTTTCTTATTAGGTAAGTAGTTAAAAATTTTTATAAATTCTTGGAATGACAAAAATACTGATCTTTACATTTTTTCTCCGATTTAAATATACTTACTTTTCAAACCGCCTGCTTTAATCGTTTTTATCCTACATTCCCCCTAAAATCATGCAATTTGTATCACATGATTTTTTTTCAATTTTTTCTTATACAATATGGGCGATAAAACTTTCTTCTATTCATTTCGAATTATTTTTTGCCTGTTAATACTCTCGCCTATAGAAGTATTATTCGACTTTTTTTATTGCTTATTTTTTCTTAATTTCTATTCATTACTTCAAATTTATCCGATTTTCTGCCATAGATTTTGTTATGCTATCGCATATTATTATGCTGTTTTTATATTTATAATTCTGAGCACTGGCTTTTAGCGCTAAGAGAGTTCTAAATAAGTGCTTATTGCTAACATTTTTGGTATTTTTCTTCTTTCACTGCAATGTGAGTAATTTTTTATTGTTGATTCTTTTTTTTATTATGATCTCCGAAGATAACTAGATTCTCAGCAAGAAGTTGATAATTTCAGCATATTTTAGGTGGTGACACTAGTAATTATCTTTAAAACATCGTATGAATCTTCTAAAGCTTTATCATAAACTTTATGAAATAGAACTTTCCGGGTAGTTTTAAACTCTCTTATCTCTGATTACTAACTAGATTGTAGAGTATATGATAATTTGGTTTGCATTTTAAAAAGAAAATAACTTCTTCTATATTTTTTTATGGTTCATATTCTCATGGCTTTGTATTTTTTTTCTGGTATTAAGTCTAGATTAAAATTAATTTTATAAGTTTTTATGAATAAATATAATACTTTTAGGCATATCATGCCAATTCTGTGATTATTTTTTTGGAAATTATCTGCAATTGGCACTATATATTCGCCGTTTTTTCCGGAAAAACTTGATTTATGCTAGAGTATTTTTTTATGTTTTCACAAATAAGTGATAATATTTTATTTTATTTAAATTCTTTACGTCCTTTTTTGCAATTAAATTATTTAGGTCGAATCCGGCATATAAATAGAGAAAATAGTTTTAGTCTATAAAACAAATCGATTATGTAAATTATAAATAACTTAAATGAATTTATATTGAAGCTAATAAAAAGCGTAGCACTTTGTGTTATATATAAATATATATTTTTATTTGATTAACATCGAATATATATGAAGTTCATTTGTAAATATGTTTATAATAAAGGCTTAAATCACATAAAAGACAGATTAAAACCTTAATTGTAACTTCAGAGACACATATAATAGCAAAAAATAGATCTTCGAGCATTTTAATTTTTTCAAATTAGACGTGACAAAAAATATGTACTTAATTTCTTATTGATCTACAATGTAAGAACGCGTAAAAATTTGGTTTTCTAAAAAACAATTAATTAATAATTATAAAGGAACAATGCTTTATTGATGCATCCCCATATATAGAAATTTTCTTTAATCAGAAACAAATATTTTAGATTCTACATAAAATTATTGTCAAGCACATATATTATCTGTAATCACAGTTCAGGGTTTTATTTTGAAAATCATCTAACTACTTTCTTTAACTTTTATATCAAATAATCTATTGCTAATAATCTAATTATGTAGTTTACGAGTTTCACACGCATCCATATGTATTTTCTTGAAGTGTTAATTAAATATCTTTGTAAAGATCATAGTTATATTTGATTGTAAAAAAAGATTATTAAAATATGAAATGTTTGTATTTTTATGTTTGTATATTTTATAGAATGAAAATTATTTATGTGTTTATTTACACAATTTTTAACAATATTCTCTTACATTTGCATCTTTGTCCCGCAAATTTATAACTATTTTTATTTTGCTAAAATAAAATAGTAGTGAAACCAAATTTACTCAATATTTTTGATGTATAATAGAAATACCTCGATAAAATATAAGGTACCAAGTATATAAAAATTATTAGATACAATTAAAAAAATAATATATGATTATTTACTAAAACATCAATTTAAACACAAGTTTATTATATTTTAAATTAAAATAGGGTGGATTAAATATATCAGTGTGCAAAAATATATATTCAAAAGCGGATATAATTTTTATACTCCCCAAATATGTTAATATTATATTTTACGATAATATTATCTTTTTTTTGGATCAACATGAATAAAATTTTAAATATATCTGAATATGACTACTGAATTTTATGTAACTAAGATTTTAATTTTATGATATTATTTACTATCACTTTAGTTAAAACATGTTTTTTGTGTTAGAGACATCATTGAATCAAAGCCATGGTGTAGCTATACATTTCTAACAATACAACACAATATTATACCTAATAATGCCTTGTAAACTATTTAAACGGCAGCTAATGTTGTTTTTATCATATTTAAACCGCTTTAATCGAACAAAGCTGGCTTTTTTATATAAAATATGCATTTCATTTTATTATATTATGTGAAATTATTTTTGTTCATCATTTAGTTTTATTTAAGATTCTTTTGAGCAATTTTCATACCTTTTGAATAAAATTTGGATTATTACATCATTTATAAACGTTAAGTATGTTACCACATTCATTTCAAAGATTTTTCCATCGACATTTCTCTTAAAATAAAATTTATTATTCATATATTTCCACGGTTTTATATTTCTATATACGATATTTTCATGTTCCATAGAGGTTATTTCTGTAAATATCGATAAATTGTCAAGAAAACTGGCTAATTCTTTCACTAAATGGATTCCGTTGTTATCTTCAGCATATATGTCGTCGCTATCTAATCTTTTTATAAGATATTTGTGGTTCTCTATGCATATGCATTCTTTACACATCAAAAATGCAATTAATAAATAAATAAAAATAATAAGTTTTATGGAATACATGTGGTTTGATAATTATACTTCCTACATTTTTAGATCGCAATATATCGAAGATTTGTTTGTAAAAGCCAACGATCTTGTCTGTAAATATATTTCTTGCAAGATCATTAAAAAAATCGAGGATGATCAATAAACTAGGAAAGTCCATTTGCGCTTTATACAGCAGCATAATATCAGTTGTAACCTCGTGAGAATTTTTTAATGTATTCGATAAAAATTTTAAACACACAAAGTATGCCTCTTCAAATACCTTAAACCTGTTTTATATATCATGACTGCAGCCCATCAAAGAGAAATTCTCGTATTTTGCGGCTTTTTCAATGATGATCATAGATATGACCCGATAGATGAGCTTGGGAATTAAAATCATGATTTCCGGGAAAAAAATACAAAGAGGTATGTATTTTTTTTTTAATTCTAAATTTAAAAAAGGATTAGAAGGTATGATATCGCTATAACATATTATTATATCTCGGTTTTTGCTATCAAAAAAAAAGTTAACACAAAAGCACAGATAGTTCTCTAAAGACATAGGCGAAGGTGTTAAGGGTTCAATTGTAAGTTTTAAACTTGGTTTTGTATGGTCTACACAATCAACTTTTTCTATTGTGCTGTCATAATCAGAAATTACAAACTTAGCTCCCAAAAATGCCCTATATTGGTTTGGGAAATTATTCTTGTCTTTAAATTCAGTGTTTGTATCTGGTGATTTCAAGTCTTTTGGTTGATCACATGTATTGATGCTGTCGTTTTCTTATATTTTCTTTGGATTTTGAATCGTTGTAATGTTACTTGTTCCTGCTATTGAATCATGGGGCCATTGAGAGGAAGGGACTGTCCCTTTTTTGTTTGTCGAGAAAAAATGCGGGTGATTTCCATCTGTTGAGATTCTACTATCTAAATTTGCCGGGTGAATATCATAATTTTCGTTTTCATTCGAGCATACGAAAGATCTAATAAAAATTTGTAAAAATAAATTCATTAGGGGTTGAAAAATAAATATTTTAAATAATATTTAGAATTGTGAAATGCTAAATTTTTTATTTGTGTAATATTTGTAATTAACCTTTTTTTCATATTTTCTAATATACTTAAGTCTATGACACGGATTAACTACAAAAATATATAAGAAAACGAAAATGAAAATAAATATGTAATATATTCTATCGAAAATCCAATTGATCTGAAATTTTGCGTTCAAAAAAAATAATTTATATTTGCCGTCGATGCATCTAATCTGATTCTATTTTTCTCTTATTATATTTTTTGTGATAGGATGTCTTGCTTGTATCAATATGTAAATTAAATTCGATAAGATCGATTTCGATGCAAATAATGCAAAAGGTTAGTAAAATAGGGTCTCAATTAAAAATTCAAAAACAAAATCATTAAACTTTAATCCATAAAAATAACAAAAATGTGGTTTTTTCTTTTATACTATATTATATCTCCGCTTCTGATAGAAAAGATTATATTGCACATTTATCTGGACAATAGAAACGTTTTCTTGCTATTCTATATAGCTCTTTTCGTATTTTATGATTATTGAATATTCCAATCTCTTTTAAAAATTTATATCTAGGTTAATTTGCTTTAAATTTGTTGTCCAGATTTTTCATGTCTCAATAATCTTTATCGAAGTTCCTTTGTTTAGATGAATTTGGTAGAAATACAAAATTATAAAATAAAGAAATATGACGCTATTTATGAAATTATACTTATTAAAAAGATATTTTTATTCAATATAAAACCAAAAATAATGATAAGATCCAATATTTTTTCCTTAAAAAATAATTGCTGTAATACAAAAAATTCTTACAAAATCTATAGGTATCTAAAACCTAATGATTGCAATTAAAGGGGAAAGATTAAACGATTCTCTCATAACGCATACTGATTTGATGCAATAATATTTTTGATGAGTGAAAATTAAATTAAAATATCGGTTCAATGTAGTGAGTGTAGACACCAAATATGTAGAAATATATACATAAAATCGATCAATTATTACACGTGAATGTGTGCTACGGGAACTTCTACTAAATGAAAGAAATATGTACCAATTAAGATATTTTCATTTCTTGAAGGCATTTCTATAAGTTTTAAATATACTTCAAGGGTGTTGATTTATTAGCTATTCGACAACCTCGTTACTCTATCAATGCATCTATTCCGATCAGTAAAAGTATAATATTAAAATTAACCAATCGTCACATCAAAAAAATTACAAATAAAACTTTTATAAAAATAAATTAATAGTTTTGGATCAATAGCCTAAGTCGATGAAACCATGCTTAATTATAAGTCCGAAATGGTTCGAGGAAGTTTACCTGCAAATAAAGCTGATTCTTTATTATTTTAGAAAGTGAAGGCATGTTGATAGGTGTATTGCAGTTATCGTTTCTAACAAAAAAAAGCTTCCGCCATAGCTCCTATTATATGTACCCAAGTTATGCTAGGTAGTATAAACCATATAGATGTGCATTGGGGTACATCGTAACTTGAAAAGCTTAAATTATACTCTCGGCACTGTATGTCACGAATACATGTTTGCAAATGGTCTAACAGGAATTAATACACAGAATGACGAATCATTAAACAAAGAATTAAAGCTCGATTAAAAAAAAAGTAAGGGTATAGGAATTTATAAATGAATCAGTTCATTGTGATGTTTTGCTTATACTTCAATATTGTCTTAATTACTTGAGCGCCATTGAGAATTTAATATAATAATGAACTTTATTAGAATATGTGATTATTCATTAATTTATCAATGAATTTTGAAAATTACTTATTTATAAAATATCATGTATTTATTTTTTGATTTGATGATTTAAAAATCTCAGATGAAATTGAAGAATAAATACAATCTCTCACAATTCGCAAGGGACTCGAACCCATATCATTTGATAGATAGAAAGCTGTTGACGAATATATATCTGGATAAGAAAAAAAAATAGACGAAGAGTTGTGAAATATTCATAATGAGATGTCTACATCTCAGTGATAGAATTTATAAAAAGAAGAAACTTAACCCATGATTAAAAAATATTTTTCGCCAATATTTTAATTATTCAATGTTTTAGATATGATGGTTTAATTATTCAATGGTTTCAACATTATATATTTCTACGTTTAATTAATGATATAACTTTTATTATGCAATGTTTGAATTATTTAGCCGTTATCTTATATTATATAACCAATATCCAAAGATTATACCGCATGTCGTAACATGGTTTGTCTGAAACACAATATCATCATAAAAATTATCGGAAAGAATTCGAAGTCACAAACCAAATCGAGGCATATATTCAAACTATAGGATTGAGGAAAACCATTGATATTTATACTTGAAAAGAGGAGAGGTATCGCAAAAAATGTAGGAGAAGGGATATAATTAAGAGTATAAATATGATGTATGCACAGGAAGTCCATCAAATTTTGATTTAATAAGAATTAAAAATTACGATACCATCATTAACCCAAAAATTTAAATCTTTTTAATTATTGTTAGGAAACGAGTTTAATATTCTCCTTGGGGAAATATTAGGCTTTATACGAAAATTGTTCTCTTGAAACAATATAAATTCATACATTATAATCAATTTTTAAACGTCAATAAAAGTTTGTATAATTTGGTGCTAAAACCGTATAAATTCCTATGGTTGCCGGAAATTCGATTTCAGCTGTGCATTTCCGCATAAAAATGTACATTTAATTTTCCGTCTCAACAAAAAACGAAGAAAAATTTTTATACTGGATATGTATTTTGCTTTAGGCGATTAAATTAATGTTTAAACTAATGAAATACTTTTAGAAAATCCTTCTTCTGTTGCAAAGACAATTATCGTTATTTTTGGTGATCTTCTTTTTTTATAGACGTTATTTTAAAACATGATAAGATGTATAGCTAGCTATTTTAAAACGAATGGCTAGTCTCGAATTACAGCAATTAGGGTTTAAATTTCTCCAAACGATTTTTAGGCATTGTTTTTCTTATAATTATATATGTATCTGTTATAAATTGGACCTAAGGCTATCTATTTGATATAAATGGTAAATTTATCTATTAAATATGATATAAACTTACCAATTGGATTTTAGCCCCTTTTATTATTAAAAATTTTATAAAAATGTAAACCATATTAGCAAAAATATTTCAGAAAAGCCCTATATATAACCAAATCATTACTTATAAAAAAAATTCTCAAAATAAATTTTAAAATATATAGCGAATTTTTCTAATTTCTTTGCACTATCGCACAGCTTCATTTCTGCAGTGGATTATTTGTTATTCATGATAATAAAATATTGAGATTGTTTTATCACAAGCATAAATTGAAAGTTGTAATTTTATTGAATAAATAATGAAGTATTCCGCGACTTGTTTATATTGTTGAAAATTTTTGTCTTTTTTGTTTTTCTGCATAAAAATTGAGCTTTCGTAAAATTTACGGAGTTAAGAGATCAAGTCGTGGAATACTTCATTATTTATTTAATAAAATTATAACTTTCAATTAACAGTTTTCAACAAAACTATGATGTAGTTTTGTTATATAGTTTGCGTCATCTTCCTTCGTTTTACAGAAATTTCACTTAAAGATAATTTTGCTAGTACCAAGGTTAGTTATATAAAATATAATTTATAACAGAGAAAATAGTAAAATGGCTGATCATAGTGTTTAATTCATGATAATTAGGAAATTATGTGGTTTTTAGAAGATCTTAGTATGGTTTTCTTTGATTTTTGAAATTTTTTTTCTAATTGTATTCTAACTATATTTACCCTTGTTCTGGTGTAGAATATAATTAAAAAATGTATTTTTTGTTTTGTGGTCCAATAAGAATAATTTTCCCTTTTACGATAAATATAGTCTATCTGATAAATTAATCCTGAATAAATTATTCCGAAATAGTGTTACATCTTCTATTTTTAAATCGAATTTGTATCACCAGACCGATCGAACGATTTTACCGAATAAAAAACACATCGTCGATTCTGATGATAAATAGGGGTCTATTCTGATAAAGAATAACTATTTATTCATTTGCTCTGATTCTTCAGGTGTATAACGAATTCGATATAATTTGAACTTTTAAAAATAAAAGCAGGGACATAATAAAAAAGAATGATTATTATTATAAATGATGGTTTTGACCTTAATAACGAAGTGTGAAGAATGATCTATCGTTTTATTCAATAAAGTTTGTGTTATAAGAAATAGAAAAAATGATTTATTTTGTTTTTTTTGCACATATTGAATTTAATGAACATTACTTTATAGTTTTGGCGTATCTATTATTATAGATTTCATATTTCTTTCCTGCTATATAAATTTTTGGTCACTTAAATATACAAGAAAATGATTTATGGGTTAATTTTATTTTTAGTTTTTGCATTTGCTCAATCAAAACTTTAGATTTCTCAACAAAACAGACTTTTTTAGAGATTATTTCAGCTGTATTCTCTTTAAAATCTTCTTCGAGTAACCTTAATCTTTCAATACATATTATTCCAAGTGTATTCCTGAATCTTATTGTTTGAGCGTACGCTTCTGCTGGTGTTCGTAATTTCTTATTACACAATTCATGGTATTTCCTGTCACATCAATATCATTCTTATAGACATTTGTTTGTCTTGTATTTATATCCTTTGGCTCTTTGAATTTGATCAAATAAGTGTTCGATTGCTCTATAAAACATATTCGAAAAATTTCTTTCAGCCTCATCATCATATTTACAACATTAATATATGCATATTCTTCTTTAAAGACTTATTAATACAAGTATTGATCTTAATTCAATTGTTTGTGCTTATTTTTCTGCTTCTGTTGGCATTCCTAGAACTTATATATAGGAATTACGGTATTTTGTTACTAGCTCATCCTCATAAATACCAATTTACTTATTTTATTTATAGAAAAACTAAGTTTAAAATCTAGTTTTCCTTTCATTTTTTATAGATGCTGGTGTTTCTATTTTTGTGATTCAACGAATATTTATCTCTTTTGTTTTTGTTGATTTTGCGCAGCTGTGATTTACAAGCCCAAACTTCCTTGCGGACTAAATTTCTGAGTGAAGGAAATATATTATAAAAAATTAATTTTATATTTGCAGAAATATGTAATTATTATGATTATATCCGGTTGTAACTTTCTGGAAAAATAACGAAAATATTTGGCACCTACCTAGCTTGAAATTTCTTTGATCTTAATATATTTAAATTTTTATGGTAGTCTATATTTAAAATATTTTAGGATTTACCAAATGTGTTATAATGATATATTTTTTGATATCTCTGGAGGTTTTTGTTCTGATCAGATACAACATACGCCCTCTTTCATAATTGTTGTCATTTTAATCACTATAATTAATACCAAAAATCACACCTGAAATAAATACTTCCTGCAAAAATTCTTGTTAAAGATCAAAATGTAATTAATTAAAATATATTACTGATTAAACAACAACGAAAAGTTTCAAGGTAAAGGGTACGCATTAAATATTCAATAATCTTAAAATATATTTAAGCTTAAAATGTCACAAAAAGGAATTTATTCATTAAGATCTTGTTTCATGAATAAAATATTTGAAATTAAGATTTTCTATTGTTATAAGCCTATATTATATATTTTTTTGAACAACACATGTTAGAACTAAATTATCATTTTTTTTGAAATTAATATTATATTTATTTTAGTACCTGAAACTGCCATATAAGACACTCCTTTAATATTTATAGTATTTCAAATGTTTTTTATATGCTTATGATTAATGGTTGAAGTTGAGAAAATGTTTATTTGTAATATCTAAAAGATGTATAGCATTTCAATCTTTTTTTATTACTATACTCAAAATATTGAAACTAAGCAAATGCTTATTTATACATGTAATATGTATAATATTTCAATTGTTTTTATATACTTATGGTTAATGGTGGAAGCCGAGAAAATGTTTATTTGAACTATATATCATACATAAAATACTTTCAATCTTTTTTATATAACTATGTTCAAATGGTTTAGACTAATTAAATGTTTAATTTTATATTATTTCATAATTTTTTATTATTTCATTCGATTTAAAAAATACTAGATGTCAACTAACTCAAAAATTCGAATATTCATAAAAATCAAATTTATCGTAAATATGGCAATTTATTATATCAGTTTGAAGAAACTTAGAAAAAGAATTTCGATCAAGATTTGGGTAAATAGAGCCTGAAAAATATTGATTTATTGTCCTCAGATGAATAAATAAATTTTAGTTTCTCACATCAATTATTGGGACTAAATTTATAGTTATGATTTTAGTTTTTATTCTCAAGCACAGCTTGCTTGATTTCCCGTACACACAGCGTATTTATAATTTCGGTTTTCATCTCCTCACCGAAGTCTTCTTCAATGCCTCTCCTTTTCGAGACCTATTAATTCAAGTGTTTTTCTCAATCCCAAGGTAGGTAGCTCAAATAAATATTATAAAATTTATAATACAATATTGTTGATTTATTGAATGGCCAGATATAAATTTTTAATGGGTGTATAAGTTGATAATATAAAAAATGATCAGTTGAAAATCACATCCCGATCATTTTACGCATTGGATACTTGTGGTTCGCATGTGTATTTTTAAATTAAGATTATAAGTAAAAATTGGATTCTGGCCCATTTTCATTTAAAATTAGATATATAAATTTAATTGGCCCTAGAACTAAATTGATTTAAAATTATATTGGGCTCTTGAAAGAGAAGTGTAAAATCATAATACCATAATTAATCTAAAAAAAAGAAGGTAATTTATGGGACTTTTTAAAGCGAAAAACATAAAATGTATTACATATTATACCAATTTTTAATGTATAATAGATTCTTATTGTGTAATTTTAGACATTAACGCGTTTCCTATTCTAAGACTAGAAGTTTGGATTTTCATCTTATCAATTTTAGTTTTTACAATAACCTCATTATAATTCATCCCACAAATCTCACCAACATAAGTTTCTTTAAAAAGATTTACTTTGACTTTCTCTCCTTTTTTAAATTCATTATCATTAATTTTAAGAGTACCTTGATTCACAGTAACCGAATACTCACTTTTATCTGGGTTCCTAAGCTTTACATCAATTTTAAATTTACTATTTCTGTCATCAACACCATTATTATTTTCTTCAATACGATTTTCCGATTCTGGAAGTATAAAAACATTTTCCTCCGATTCATCTACATTTCGATTAAGTGTAAAATTACCTTCATCACTTTTTCTACTGCACAATCTTTTTCTTCCTTCTCTATTTTGCTTCTTATTAGATCCTTCATTATTTTTATTGCTTAGATACTTATCTCCAAATATGGCAAACAAGTCTTCGTTGATATCTTCTTCACAAAGCATCGTATTTTCTATTTGTCTCTTTCTTCGTCTGTCTGCATTTCTTTTCAACGTGGTTGATGAATTGAAAACTGCCTCACGGTTCGTTTCAAAAAGCCTGCGATGTAAAAGTACACCTAAATGCTCTTCTCGTTTTGTTTTTATCATTTCAATAATTGTTTTTCTTATCGCACCTTCTCGTTTCTGCCAGATATCGTGGTTTGTAGTCATTATTTCTGTATCTTGAGGGATGAATGTAAAAATATTAATATCCTGTTTTGGGGTGTTTAGTATTGGTTTATTCTAAAATGTTTCATAAAGGGGATCTTTTTTAGATCATTGGTCAGTTTTTATCTCTCTCTATGATTCTGTAAATGTTTTCTGAATCAGTATGATGAAATATTGTAATGACTCACTAGTTTTTACTTAAACGCACTGAATCAAACTAAATGTAATGTTTTACTTGTTCTAGGCAATAAAACACTTCGGAAACAAATATTTTGATTGTTTTAATTTGTAATTGGGATGTGTAAAATGACACGTAAATTGATCTAACCAATGAAATAAAATTAATCTGAAATCAAAAAATATATTTTTTGAAATACACACGCAGTGAATGTTATTCGGTTTGAGCACAAAAAAAAGTGTTGATCGATTTTTGAGTTATTTTGACATAATATTTAATTTGAACATATTTGGAACTTAAAAGATAAGAGTTTCTTATCGGTTCTTTATCAAAACGATCAAAATATTATTTAAGTAATTAAAAGTTTTAGCGTGGAAGAATATAATTTAATATTTTATCAATTAAAAAAAATTTCATTTTTTATTTTTTATACTAAACTCTGGATTAGGAAATTTACAATTTTAACTTATTGGTCTAATTGCCCATAAATAATATTCTAACCTAACTTCCATCTCACTCAAATGATTATGGGATTAAATAAATTATGCTTAAACAATAAGATTTCACAAGACTTTCGAATTAATAATCTTGAAAAGCGTAATGATTCATAGGAACACTATGATCTGAAAAAATATATAGTATGCACAATATAATAGCTATTCAAAATTTAGTTTCTTTTAATAAATAAGAAACTGAGCCATAGATAACTTTGTGAAATTTAAATAACATATATTTGTGATTTATTTAGATCATTTGTGAAAATTGTTCTTTTTTCTTGCGTTTATAATATAAGTTTAGGTGAGTGATCGAGCAAAATATCAATTAAATATTTGTTCAAGTATCTAAGTGCAATAAAAAGTTACAGTATTGAATTTTATTGGATGATTTTAATAAATAGAAAATTAGGATAGGTATGTGAAAATAAATATTGGATGGAAATGCATCTGAACTAATCTAAAAATTTTGTACAAGTTTAAAATTGTCTTTTCATGTAAAATTTTTTTTTTTCGTGCAATATTATATCATTTAATATTGTGATTAGATTCTTGAAATCGCTATGGTTTTTTGATGCTTTTGCATAAAATTATACCATAAAAATCTTTACAATCTTTTTTGCTGGTAAAATATTACTCTTTTAAATCTAGTACAGATTTTAAAAAAATACTATACAATATAATATCATATCATAAAGATATTTATCTTTCTTCTTAACAAGAATTTTAAATATTGTTTATAGTGATTTTACTTTGAAATTATATACATGGAAGATATGTCTTTGTTAATAATACAAAACCCCCATAAATCAATGAAATTTAAAAATATAAAAATTAGCGCTTAAAAATGACCAGTAGATATCATAAACATCTAATGTATATTTAATTGCGAATCTAATGCTGAAATTTATATTGTGTTTTTCGTAAGAGTTCACATTTTTAATAAGCTATTTAACTGAAGATTTAAATTTTGTCTCATATATATCCATTTTGAAGCTATGTATAAACTTTAATTACAAAAAAAAAATGACCCATGTGCTAAAAAAGCTGATAAATTACACCTAGAAGGGAAATAAGAAAAATAAGGATATAATTCTAAAGATAATCTATGTATATGACACTTTAAATATGAGTATTACATTCTAATTTGTTATTTTATGGATTTCCTGTTGTCTCCTTTTTTTTGTAAAATGCCGTTAATACCGTTCAATCGATTTTTTATTTCATTTTAAATATGTTTTTGGGGTTAATAGTGTCTAAAATAGACATGAAAATATAATCTTTCTCAAAAAAAAATTTATTTAAATTTTAATGTGCGATATGTAAGAAGTATAAATATTCGACTTGCATCCAAATTCAAATGATATAAGACAATAGAACACATCGCATATATACATTTATAAATTACCAAACTAGTAATTAATTACATCTGCTGCAAATGATACAACAAACACCATATAGCTGATATTCAGTTTATGTAATTTTTTCACTACAAAATAAATTGATAATGGCGCAGAAACAAGTTTGATCGATTCCAGAATGCAAGTGCTGGATATAAAAGGTTGTATGGATAAGATGGGATGTTTCCTCGTAGTGTTGACCCGATTGGCGTGATCAAAGGTGTTATTCTCATAAGTATAAACCTTTTATACTAGATAATTTAGAAACATTCAAAAATTGACAAAAAGTTATGCACAAGATACAAAAATATGCTTCATCATATAGTTTTTTGTTAGAAGGTACAGGGCTTGAAATAATAATTTTAATTTTTACATTACGATAATTTGTAGCCGTATTCTATTTATGAATAGAAAATATACAATTTGATTTGTGATTTTTTTTCCGTATATGGATAAAGAAAGATTATATAACAATAATGTATGACAGGACCTGTTTTACAAATTTTATACCTATAGAAAATAATAATTTATCATAGAACTAATTGCAACTATAACGATAAAATGATAATTATTCGAGTAAATTGTAATTTCAGATCTGAATTTTTTATCTGCGATTTGTGCTACTTATTTTTTTAAATATCCCAAATCACTGCATATTTTACCATTAGTAATTGATGATTTCTTTGCTTTTGAACTCTACCCTATTATATTGTGAACTCTGTGAATTTTTGTTTGTTTTCATGAGCTCGCTAATTTTTAATACATACGCCAAAAACTAATAGATTGCTGCTTTTGCAAAACCATAATTTTTATTATATTATTTTGAAATTTTATAGATATTGTATCTCATTATAAACAATATAAACTTTTTTGCTATCTTATTGTAACAAATTATCAATAAAGTAAATTATTTTATCAAGAAAATCAACGCTATTAATGATAAAAACACAAAAATGATAATCCCGAATTAGAATATAAGCTATGTATTTTTAAATGCACAATATAACGTGTATAATGATAAAATGAGATATAAATGTAGCAGTATTACATTTTTATCTATTTTTATGATTTTGATTTGATTCTTTTGTATTTTATATTCGGTAGTAAAGACATTTACTGTGATAAAATATTTTTTTCCGTGTGGTCCTATTGTTGATTACTATCAGCTAAATTTTTTTATTCTTCATATAATGGTCTATTTACAATATTTTCAGCAGATCTATCAAAAATTTTACTTTCCGCAGTAAAATCATAAAATTCAAATTATTCCCTAAGTAAATATATAAAGAAAAGAAATTATCGAAGTTTTAAGATAAACATAACTACTATGAAAATCAATTTAAGTCTATCTTCGTAACGGAAACACATATTTTATTTGATCTAATATTTTTTTCCTTTAGAAATGAACTTATTAATCGTATTGTTTTTCTGATATTGATTATTATCGAGCCCGGTGTTTATTTTATGGGAAAATAGAGATAAATATTGCTGAAAAGTTATTTTTTCTGCATCATAATGTCTTTATTATTTTTAATGTGTTTTTTCTACTTATATAGCGATTTTCGTTTTTAAAAAAATTCAATAACATATTATTTAATTTATTTTGCATATAAAACATTTTAAAATTCTATATATTAATATAATTTTGTATTTTAAAGATGTAGTTAGCTTAGAATGGCTATTATTACATGAAGCTAAAAAATTTGAGGGCTGATTTTATGAATATTCTATTAAATTAAATTTCGAAATCTTGAAAAAAGAGTCAAATATGAATTTTGATAGTAGGAATATATTTTGCTGTTTTTGTGGCGCATATTATGACCAAATCGTAATTTTTATGTGATTAGAATGTCCTTAATGTTTATACTGGAATGGATGTGTGAATAACAGTTGTGCCATATTATTACCCATTTTTTACTAATACAAAACTAATCATCACATTTAAAATTTTTGGTTGTTTTTGGTTACATTTTTTTTATATATTCAAAAACCTATTTATTTTCTTTTGTAACGGTGTTAATTCTACTTGAAATATTATTTAATTCCCATATTTTTCTGTAAATATTTTAAACCTAGTATCATGGAGTTCATCTAGCAAGAAAATATATTTTTTTCTGTCATAACATTACTTCAAAAATGATAAGAAATTGTGATTATATATCACAAAAAGTATCCAAAAAATTAATTTAAACCGAATCGAACAGTAACTTCAAGGCTTGAACAGAAAAAATTCCTTGAACCAAAAATTTACAAAATAAATTGGAAGTATAGACGAGAATTCACGGAAAGATCATAAAACCATTTGAATAGATAAGATGCGCTTACGGAATAAAATTCAATCATATTTTAAAATTAGTCTATAATCTTAATAATGCAGCGCTAGGAGTTAGTGGGTAATAAATTTATTATATACTTCTTTAATCGATACCAAACAGAAATTATAGGGTGTTATTTTATTTATGAAAATGCATTAGATTCTTTTTTTTTACAGAGTAACATTTGTTTTTATTTCTCATTCACTTTTTTTAGTGGCATTTTTGTAACAAGGTTTGAAAAATCTAATTTTAAAGCTTCAATAACTCTTATATGTATTCTATTGTTTTATAAAAAGCTACATTCCTATGGAAGGTATTATGTATATTCATAATTGATTCCATATTTGATTGAATCCATTGACTTTACGTGATACATATTGTAGATATGGAACTTCAGCAAAAAAAAATTTTAATAAAAAGATTATATTTCCCGCCTTATTCTTGTTTTTATTATAATTTTTATGCCTGTGACACGTCTAAAAATTCACTAAAAGTTTCTATTGGTATTCTTAAAAATTTCAGATTCTAAAAAACAAGCTGGAATGTCTGGGGCGATAAAATTTATGGTTCAAGCCAATAATCTTAAAGCATCTATATCGATTTCAATATAAATTAGATCTAAAATGCTTAAAATCACTATTATTTTATTCGGTAATTTATTTTTAAATTTTTAATATAATTTTCATATAGACTTTAAAAAAAAGTATATGCGATAATAATTGTAATAACATTTAATCACTAAAATACATCTAATTGTAAAATATTATTTGCTCATATATCTTTTAAAATATATATTATCTCTATAATAATAAATTGCTGTAATTCCTTGATAATTGTGTTTTATAATTTTTTTGCATTGTTTTCACAATTTTAATATTAGGGATTTTACATTTATTCCGTTACGATCATAGTTTATAATGCTTTAATTTACTTAAAATTATCTTATTGACTTATAAACATTATTTTTTTAAAAATTTACAGGCAATCGCAATTTACAACACATTTACCAATTTTATATCGATTCATTTGAAACTATGAATTTGTTTTATATTTTCTCAAAATAAAAATATCTCTGGTAAGTAATTGCAAATTTATATGTAAACGTTTTAAAGGGGTATTTAAACCTGATCTTAAATCTAAGCATTATAAATTATTTAAATTGAAAAAAGTAAAAATACATACTATAAATATAAATTTAACCCATATACTATTGCAAATATAATATATCTTGCCTCATATGTATGTTCGATTTTATGAAATATGCATGATAAAGCTTATCTATATTTTTATTTTGAAAAAAAAAATTTTTTTCACGCTTTATTCGCATAGAATAGGTTTGAATATGTATAATTAAATAATTTGACGGAAAATGATGTGATTTTTTTTGCTTATTTTTCTCTGATTTGTAACTTATATTCAGAAAAATTCTGATTTTATAATTAATTAAATGTAAAATAACATTGACCTTTAATTTTTTTTTACTTGGATTATAAAAGCCAAAATAATTTTTAATGTGAAATAAAGGTGCTACTTAACCTATATATAATAGAAAAAAATACCTTGTTTCTTTTCTATTCAAATTCTTTTCATTATGTTTATTTATACGATTATAAATAATATAGATGAATTTTGCAGAAAGCTTTCCAAAATAATGTATCAAATATTTTATTCGATGTTTAAATCTGTAAAATATACCAAGTGATAATGAAGACATGATTTTTCATAAAACTCTGCAACACATAAAATTTACATTGATGTTTTATAATCTGTAAAAAAAATCCAGTTGATGCTTTGTTGTTATTGTGTGTTCTATTGGAATTATAGGAATATATACATATATGAAAAAATAAGTCTGCCCATTTGAAAAATAGGTTTCATACTAGAAAAAAATACACATCAAGTATGAAATAAACTCATATATTATAAGTTTTTTAAACATATGTAATATGAAAAAACTGTTTTACTGCATTATTGTGATCTCTTATAAGTTTTATAAATTTTTGTTGCTCCATCTTACTCTTTATCAAAATTGAATGCATTTTATAAAGTTTCGAATGTCTTTTATAAATAAAATCATGTTCTTTTAAATAAATTACGTTTTTATTCGAGAACATAAAACAAACACACATTTAGCCATAAAGACTTCTTGATTTATCATAATAAAATTTTATAAATGCCTTAAATGTTACTTTTTCATCCTTTCAAATTTTTTTTTCGCAATATAAAAATAATTCTTTATATATTTCAAAGCTCCTTTGTTTTTTAGGCCCTTTGGTTTTAAAAGTACAAATAAAAGCTCATATGGTAATATCGAAAAACGCATAATTTTTTATTCTGATTTTGCTATTTTCTTAAATTATATCACTAAAATTCATTCCTTTATATGAACCTTTAAAAATATTTTCGTTTTTTGGTATAACTTAATATATCTTTTGTTTTTATAATTAATAATAAAATATCGAGAGAAAAATGATATATGTAAAAATTAGATACCTTTGTTCGATAAACAGGTATAGTCTTAATTATCCATATACTTTATTATGAATAGTTTTGAAATGATGGGATTATACGTTTAATAAAATTAAAAAGCTTTTAATGCATAAATAAGAAGTTTAAAAACCTTTAATCTGACTTTTTTTCCAACAAAAAATTAAAATATCTCCAAGCACCTTTTTCTATGCCTCTAAATTACATACTTCTATTATTCAGAAGTGTCTATAGCATAATAGCATGATATAATTTTTTATTTTGCCTTTTTACAATTTTCAGATACATTCAATAAAAATAGCATATATGAATGATCAATTTATCATCAAAAATAAAGAGACATCTGAAATATTGTTGTGATTTCTTGATGGATTTTATGGTGTCATAGATTAAAGCACATCTTTGACAGACAAAAAAAATGATATTTATAATGGACATTGAAATATATATTATCAATTTTTTAGTATAAAGATTTCTGTTCGGTAAGAAAATTTTTTTGTTTTAAGTTTTTCCGATTTTATCACCCCTGATTATTGTTTTGAATTTACATTAGTATATGAAAATTTTATTTTAGGCATAATTTATTTTTGATATTTCCCTGATTAGACATTATTTATAAAAGAGGAGAAAAATAAATCTAGATTTTTTATTAACAATAATTCTGATTTCTGACTATAAATTTTTTTTAAAAAACTAATGAAATTGAAATGCTGGTCCGTTTGTATAATTCTCATTTTCGACAGACAATTCACATGTTTCGCTTGTACTACTGTCTTGGTCGGATTTAAATGGAAATCCCGGATAATGGTATGTCTGATACGGCGCATATACATCAGGAGATGGACTAACATTTAAAGCCCCCGTATAGTGTTTATGAAATATATGGTGACCGTATGCATCTTTTTTATGCGGACGATGAACTGGCATATCGGATTTATGCCCATGGGAGTGCCCTGTCATCATTGAATCACGATGATGACGCTTGTGTGGATGGCTCTCCGAGTATGTATTTACACGACGATGATTTCCATGATCATGTGGTGAATTTCTCAATCGATGTTCCATGTGTGTGAAGGGATGTCTTCTTGGATATGAACTCGGTATGGTTGCAAATGAGGAGTCATCATCAAGTATTTCAAATGTGTCAAGCGTATTTAATTGTTCAATATCACCTTCCATATTCGCAAATTTGCAGTTTAAAAAGTAAAATATTAGTGAATATTGGATCTTTAACTTTAACATCTTCGATCTTGTCATTAGATTACTAAGAATAAAATTCATCCGGTTTAATTTGATAGATCGGTTGTGAAACTGATTTGATTTCATTCGTTTAGGTATTGTCTTATATGAGATAATAAATTTTTGTTTTGCAAATGATTATACATAATTATGAAAATTGTGGTTTTTATTTTGTTCTACAGATCATCATTATAGTAAAATGTATAAATTAGCTTTATAATTTATCCAGTGATGTATATATCTATCGATATAATACTGCCTTTAACGTATAAATGTAATAGAGACAAATAAAATTATGATGAAAATGATATTAAAAAATTTTATAAAGAATAAAGGCTCTTTTTTCAATGAATTAGAATTTTACACAAATTTGAGAATATTTTTTAAAACTAATGATAAAAGTTTGTAATATATATCCAATCACTTCTTCTTCCAACCAAGATTTTATAGGCGATAGAAAGGATTTCTGCTCAATTAATTTTTCCGCTTCACAAATAAAATGTTTTATTTGGTTATGGAAATATAATATTGATTTTACATTCTTCTATCAAAATATATCTAATCTTATAAAATGTATTTAAAACAGAAAAAAACCACATACCCTCGATTTTCATTTAAAAGAATACAACAAATATATATGTTGAACTGTATCTTTTTATACATTTATTGTATCATTTTTCTATTTCTAAAAAAAACCCTCTATAGCTGAAAATAAAAAATATTTATAAATACTCAATCAATCTGCTTCCATAAAACACAAAAAGATATTTCCTTTAAATAACTAAATGGGTAATATTTTTATGGATATTTATGAAAAATTAAAAGTGATAATACTATGGTTACAATTGCTTATTTGAAAGCCTCTAACAGTATATGTCTTATAATTGGTAAGGTATTTGAATCGTTACCTTTAAAATAATGTATCTTACAGTCTAGCATATATTTTATTAACCCACATCATAAAAGTAAAATATTTTTATGGGTATATTTAAAAAAAATTATATTGTACAGTTTAACAAAATTATATGATCTTGCGTAATAATGTGTTAAATATTTGGTTTTTCATCTTAATTAGTACTATATCATAGAGTTCAGCTAGTATTATATAGAACGTGCTACAAAAGCAAAATATTTGCATTGTAATTTTTAAAAAGTTGTACTATGGAGTTAGGTCAGCATTGTATTGACTAGCTTTACAATTAGTAGAATATTTGTATTTATATCTTTTAATTTATTGCATTAAAAAATTCAGCAAAATTATACTAACTCGCTTTATACTAAATGGATTAAAGGGGGATTTAAAAAAAATATAGTTTGAGCATAATTATTTGCTGCTGAAAAACATCTTATTTTTTTAATTGTATTCTAAGATGCTAAAAACTACTTGATAATATTCTCTTATTAGGAAAGTATTTTATTTATGCCTGAAAAATTCATTTAGATATGACAACACCAAAATCAATAAACATAAAACTTTCAAATATTAATTACCCATAAAAATATACTCTAAAAAATTTTTTGAAAGTGCTTATAACATTTTTTCCATATTCAGCTGAAAATTTTATCTAGTTCTTTTCAAAAACAATCATTAACTTTTTTTAAGAAAACATATGTTATAGATTCTGTTATATCTATCATATTTTGTATCTACTAGTTAAATAAATCTAAAATTTACATCTGATAAAGACAAAAAATTATGCGAAAAAAATGGAAAAGCATATATTTGAAATCATTTTAATATTCATATCGCATTAAATTTACAATTTGATATATTTTAGTTATATGGATATGCTTGAATGTATTTTTTTGCATTTTCATTATCGTTTTGGCACTATCATTATATTAGTGCAAGTCGTCTTTTTGCGGGGTCTTATGATTAAAATTCATACGACATTTTTTTTATATAAAAACGCTTGCGAATTCTACATTTGTTTGTTTTTAAAATTCGAAATCTTAAGCTAAGATTTCTTGTAATTAATCTGCATTAATATACAAGAAGATCGTAGTATTCTCAAGTTATGAGATTGGATCTTAATATGCATGAAAATCAGTGTATTATTACTAGATTTTATTCAAATAAATTTTATTTTTAAAAATGTTCGATCGAAAATAATGAAAAATATTGAAAATTTTTTAACCCTAGGCTCTTCTAAATCTTAACTTTAAAGAAAAATAGGAAATAAATATTTCTTTGAGAGGAAAATATCATTTTAAAAGTTATTTATACAGCAAAAAAATGTAAAAATGCGCTTAAATCAATGTTAAAATAATTTAATTTTAGCATAAAATTATTTCTAGAGCCATTTTTTATAAAAAATAATAAATAAATTCTAGTTTTGTTTACAAAACCTAATTATAAGTTTCTTTATTTTATTTTAAAAAATTTATTTGTTTTCTTTTAGATGTACGTTTTTATATAAATATAATAAATATCTTAAGAAATAATCAAAAATTTTTAGCATATGTTATAATTTAAAATAAGTTTCTAATTATAATCATTATCGATGATGTTTCTATTTTTTTAATATTTATGACAAAATTTTTCTTACACTTAAACAAAATCTAATTGAATAGTACATGAAATATAAGAAAAAGTCAAATTTTGTGAGAATAAAAATAAATGCAACCATAATCACGGAAAAATAAATAATCTCTAAATAAATTTCCTTATTTACTTATGGGATATTTATAGTCAATAAATATGTTTATTCAATTTAAATATAATTTTTTTAGTCTAAGCTTTTAGTTTAAAAGAATGTGATCTGATATTTTTAGAGAATGGTTCATAAAATTTGTTTTTTTCTACAAACAAACAGTCATAAAGCAAAAATATAATTTCAAGAATTTTCAAAAGCATTTAATTATCCTTTTTAATCTAAGATATATTCTAATTTATTTATCTAGAATAAAATATTAAATTATTCCATTTTTTTATTCTATAAAGAGCCTTATCAGGTGTTGATTTCAATTTTTGTCAATTATTCCAAAATTCAAAAGTATTTATTGCAATATTTTTTTGAAATTTAAATCTTCGTAAAATTACCTCGTGATTTGTAAAATACATCGAGAAAAAAAGCTAAAATTTATTTAAAACGGATTTTAGCGCTTAAAATATAAGAATAAACCAAACTTTTATAATTTTGTGCTAAAAATGTAAGCCAGCTTAAATAATATCAATTTTTCTTAGTATAACTGTGCTATAAAGCTTCTGATTGCTTTAATTTTTTGTTATTGTGTCGCATGATTATTATTTGGTATTAAAATTATTCAAATTTTATAATATATACAACAAAATCACCTGGATTTTCTATGAAAGAGCGAATACATTTTCACACATTGCTATTCTGCTTCTTCTGTATATTATTGCAAATCTACTTTCTATGATTTTCATTTTTTTTGAAAAATAATTATATTATATAATTCTATATCTGTGACTGTGCATCGATTATATAGCTTCAGAGGTGAAATCAAATATTTATAGAATAAATATAATATAAAATCGGTTTGAAATTCAATTTGTTGTTTTTTGATGGATTTATATTCCATTTCTTATATAATCCATGCCCATCTACGTAGTTTGTATAAAAGATTATACCCCTAGAAAAAACGATTTTTGCACTTTTAATTGGTTTAGAAAGAATCGTAATTCCATCATATAGCTTTGAACCTTTATATACATTAATTTTACAACCTTAAACAAATACTTACATTTTATATTATTATAAGTATAATTATCATGAATTTTCTTAACTCTAAACGTATAAAGATAGAACCCCAAGATATTTAGCACTATATATTAAATATTAATGAAAAATATGATTTCAAAAATGTCAAAACACAAGTTTTAAAAAAATTTATTTACACTATTATGTTTTTACATTATATACCTTTTTCTAAATTTGTAAAGCTAGAATTTAAAAATTTCTTAAAGAAGACATGGATGAATAAATAGTTTTAAAATGATACAATGACATAAAAAAAATACCTATATGAAATTAGAAATAAACTTGAATTTTAAATATACTTAAAAATAAAAAATATTCTGGCTTTTCATGACTTTAGATTATTTTTATATGTAAATAAATTGAAACACTGTAAAGCAATGTTTTCGCTCTGGTCAAAAACGTTTTGCATAAATGTAATAGATCATTTATTCTTTATTATATTTTTAGCTATTTAATCTTGTCAAAAAAACTTCGGTACGTATCTTTATAATAAATTAGTCTAACACTTCTTTCCACTTCGTCATATTTACAATCTTTCTAAGTCACCTTCTTCTTTCCAGACTTATTAGTTAACATCAATAAATTAAATTTATTTATTTTAGTGCTAAATTATTCGTTATAGTTTAAGTTCTCAAGCACAAATTTCTCGAACTCTCGTGCGCACAGCGTATTAACACTAGCAGCTATTTTCTCCTCTCTATTGTCCTTTTCATTACAATCCTCTGTTCAAGACTTATTATTTCGTGCGTTTTTCCCAATTCCAAGGTTTGTATATATGCCTCAATCTAGTCAGTTACTTCGCGTACTTTCAGATGCCTTTTATGATATTGTGTTACTACACCGTCTTAAATTATAAAAATGGAATAATTTTTGTCTTGCAATTTTTTATTAATGACAGCTCGGATGCTAGCAGATCATACTTTCTGAATTTTTTGTCTTCAAATATGTTTATTTTTATATGCTATTCACATAAATTTCTATGAGAGTGAACGGGTTCTTCTTTTTATTCTAATAAAAATATCAGAATTATCATTTCTTAATTTTTTATCGGTTTTTATTCTCGTAACTACTTTGATAACCGAGCATTCATTTTCCGTTAATTCTACTACTGTGTGTCTGCGTATTTTTTTGAAATTATATTATCTTGATAGCATAAAGCAAATACCCCTTGGTATTACGTTATGTATTTCTGTAGTATAGTCACGGACAGTATTTTTTTTACAATTGCTTTCCAACTGATTTACAGTTTTAAAAAGTCATCACAGTGAACATCATCAAATATTTTTTTTTTAATTTTGTAGTTAACCGGCATGTAAAACCACGGGTAAATAATATTTGGTAGATCTAAAAGTTTTAGGAATAAAATTCCTGGGAATTAAGTTATTCTTATATAAATATAAATAAACATGTAAAATCAAGACACTTGAACACATCTCATATAAGAGAATAAGAGCAGCTGATGAAGATAGATTATGGTAATGTGCCAAAAGATTTATCAAGGAGTTGTGCAATATTCCCAATGGGCTGACTACATCACAGATGATGGAATTTTTAAAAAGAAACTTAACCCATAAATAAAAAATAATTTGAACATCGAAAATGATGTTATTGTAGATATATACTGAGGGCCTGTGTTTCATTGCCTTGATTAAAATGGGTTTGACCAGCTTTTATAACTTAACAGAAGTTGTGAATGAGGAATATAGGAAGTATGACATCTTGGTGAATGAACTCGGTTTAATATGCAATTTAAAACAAAAATAACACCATATGTAATGACTAGTGATGGAGTGGCTACAAAATTCTATAAAAAATATGTTAAGGAGTTAAAAATACCGGACAAAGTAGAAGCATACGTGCAAGCTCTGACACTTGCAAGACACTTAAACTCATCCTATTTGACAGAAGAAGAGCAGTGGACGAAGATAGATCGGGACAAGAGGCTAAAAGATGCATTAAGGTGGTGTGCAATATTTCTAATGGACTGACTACATCTCAGTAGATGGAATTTATAAAAAGAAGAAACTTAACCCATAAAATAAAAATCAAAATGGGCCTGAGTTTCGTGTAGATGTTTTTAATGTGATCTAAGGACTGTATATAAAGTGTCAAAAATTTAAAGGGATATTTAAGCTAAAGGTAATAATTGGATTAATTTGTGAAGAAAATCCTTATTATACTCGGCTTCACCAATTAGCCTAAGAATTTATAATATAAACAAAAAAAGGAATATAAATAGTTTGAGACACGTAAACTACAAATATACTTGTAAATAGAATGTTTTATTGAATATGAGGGTTCTAGTGGAAAATATTGAGGAACTGCAGTAAATGGATGTAATTTACGACACCTTTCTCGATATACACAAAACTTGACAATGGGAAGAAACACATGTCTTTCTTTGTAAAGCTCTTTTATAGGTGTACAATAAAGCTTGTTCACAAATTGTACGTATTTAGTGGTGAATTCATTTTTAATAAATTATTATTTATTATAAAAATTGTTTTATTTATCTTGCTTAATTTCGAGATTTCCCATCTTGTTAACGATTTCATCCTCTTCATCTGAATAATTACGTTCATTATAATCCACATCAGTGGCTTCTTCATCATCAATAAAAATATCAGGCCTTTCTTTAAATAAATCAGCACCACTCAAACCTTCTTTCAAAGCTTTAACCCTTTTTTTATGAAGTTCTTCTTCAATTTTTTTCTGCTCCTTCCATTTATTAAAAGTATCCTCAGTCAATGGAGTCAGGTCTTCATCAAGGGTTTGTCTAGTCAATTCTATAAACTCCTCCAAACTAATTTCAACATCACCAACCTCTTTTAATTTATGTATATCCTTACAATTTAAATTAGGACACGTCCAGCTTTTCAAACAATGTCCAGAATTAATTGCATCAATCAGAAATCTACATACGAGTTTAGAATGTGATTCTTCGGATTTTATTTCATTGTCAATTATAACAACCTTCTTTTCGTGCCCATATTTACATTTATCTCCCTTTTCACACATCTTATTCAGAAAATAAACACACGGAATTGTTTTTGGATCTGTTCCAATTGGCGCTTTTGGTTGTACAAGAACTGGTCGATTGGCTTCTTCTAACTCTTTCTTCTTCTTTCGCTCTACAACTGTTGTTGTATTTATACGCTCTATCTGTTTCTTTACTTCTCGTGATTTCTTTTTGTTTTTCATACCGAAAGTTTTGTCTTCTATCTCTTTTTTTGCTTCTTTGGCTGATTTTGGTTTTTCATTCTTCTTTACCATTTTCACGGTTGGATATTAACTCAATTCTAATTTTTACAAAATCAAATTCTTATGGCACCATTTTAATTTCCTTAGAAAATAGCAAATTCTTGTGCTTAAATGAAATGTTTTATGATAAATATTAATTTAATTCTAGCGATTTTAGGCAAACTTTTATCTTTAAAAATCACAATAATTACATATACCACGGTCATATGGTAATATTTTCAAAAAATTAACATTCAAAATATTTAAGTTCAAAAGAAAAATTTAATGCATTCACCACAAACGTATAGTTTTATTTTGAAAATATAAAAAACTCAGATTATTTCAGCTACAAAAAAAAATCAACATCGAAAAATATAAATTACCGGTTATAAAAATAAATATAGTATGTAATTTTTATGATTACATTATTGTTAAGATTGTATGAATTATCTTTATTTTTTTCTTTAAATACCATCCTACTACTACTTATCTATATCTACAATAAATATTTGATATGGTATGAAGATATAAAACTGCATTAAATTATATTATAATAAATGTTTTTCACCTCTTCATACTTATATTTAAGGCCAATATTGACTATGGTATTATGATGAAAGGTTATCTTAAAATAATACTCTCGCAGTTTTTAGTCCTAAAATAAAATAGAATTTTAACAAAAACATTTTATTATGTTCAAATATCTAGTTCGGATTCCTAAATTTCTATTTTAATTGAAAAATGATCAATAGGATTACTAATTTATATAAAAAATAGGTTTCTTCGTTTAAAACTTAAAATAAAAAAAGAACTCAATTTTGAAATTTATATAAAAATTAAAGCTAATTTCCGTATATTTATACCCCTAAAAATTAAGTTAAATATCAAAAAGTATGGTTTTTCTGTTTTTGAATGTTATTTTTCACTAAATATTTTTATATATAATGATTATTAGACAATTTGAAAATTTTCATACTTATAACCATACAGTTTGAATATGTCTTGATTTGAATTAGATTGATATATAAAGTTTTGATGAAAAAATTCAGATTACGTGAGCCTTTAAATTTTAAGTTTTTATATAATATTAACCCATACGTTTCAATCTATTCAAAAAACTTGGAATGCAATGTATTTCAACCTTATGTTCATATTATGTTAACTTTATTAATATGTATAAACAAAATACATAAATATCGCGTTATCTTAATTTTTTTAAATTTTTGATGCCTAATATTACGATTTTCAGGTATTTCTAACAATACAAAAATAAATTTGGCGCACAGTTAATTTTAATACCTCTTTTTATTTATGATCTTTGTTTTATAACCACCAATCGTTTATTGATATACCTTATGTATTTTAATAAAATTTGTTTCAATATTTTTATTTGTATATTGATGCTAATATTACGCACCAAAAATTTTCGTTTTTTTATATACAGTGATAAAATTTTTTGTTGGATTGATACATCCTAAACCCTAGATATAAAATAAAAAGTACAGCTATTGTAGAAGTTATTGAGCACAGCTATATGAGAATTTCTATACTGAAAATATAACAATACTTTTTTTACAAAAAAATCGAACTTAAATGTTTTTTCACGGATTGATTTATATGGCTATTTGACACCCTTGTCAAGATTTCTGTATTTATTAATATTCTTAAAAGTATATACTGAATTTTTTTATATAAAAGGATTTTAATTATATCTATTAAATTGTTGGATAGATATACTAAATCAAAAATTATATATTTTATAATCAAAATTCTGTGCACGAAATATTGTGAAATCGACAATTAAAATATAATGGCGTTTTCGTAAATAATAAAAGTAGATTTCCAACAAGTTATTGTCATTAAATTAGAATATATTATAAAAATTGAATAGCAAAATGAATTCACGCAACAAAAACAGTAAAATTACGAATCACTTTGCTAAACTCATATAAAAATCTAAAATCAATAACCATAGATAAAATTATAAATTCAAAAATATTATGCTGACTTTTAAAAAAAAAATAGCTTTCTGTGCCTTATTCATAAATTTTTGTGATATTTTTTCTAAAAATAATTGAAAATTACATACATGGGTTTTCTGGGTATAGAAGAATATTTTATGTAAAATATGTACGAAATAACATCACTTAAACACATATTTTGAATTTAAAATATAAGTAAAACATTTTAATCAATATTTTATTTCAAAAAATTTGTCGGTTGCGATATTTTAAACGGTTTAAAGGGCAATTATAAATTTTAAATAAAAAAAATATTATGCCATTTCCTTCTATTTATAACGATTTAAATATTTAATATAATATACTAAAGTATACCTTTGACTCTTTGTTTTAAAATCATGTATAGTTCACTGGATACAAATTAATTTTTTATATTATTCCGCTACGCAAAGGAAAAAGCATCTTAATTCTTGACAAAGTTTCTCGTTTTAAGTTAATATGTACTAAGGGTTCGTAATTTTAAAATTTTTAAGGGCGATAAACTGTTTGAGCTCCCGTTACTATTTTTTAAGATCGCATTAGCCTTTCTAATAATCAGAATATATAATGAACTTTTGATTCAAGCTCTCTCTAATTTATCGTAGATGTTTTTTTAGGCCGATCATCATAACAGCCAACCTCGACTCTTTTTATCCAAAATTCAATCATACCAAAGACACATAGTCCATCAAATAAATTTCCTTTATAATATTTTCAGTTTCCTAATTTACTCGAACTTATTTCGGATTTAGAAGCAATCATTCTGAACTACTCATGATTCTTAGTATTAAAATCTGCAATATCTTCTTCGTATACTCTTTCTATAAACCTTGCAAACAAATGGTATTAAATATAAAGGCGTCTTTTGCAAGGATAGCTCGAGTATATTTCAATCTTTACTTAATTCAGTCAAGATTTTTAACATACACCATTTGATAATACAGAATATTAGACCACATAATGATTAAGAACAGTTGATTTACACCCCTTTAAATTTATTATAATTTTTGTGTCTTACATTTCAGATTTTTTTACTCTTTATTTGTATATTATCAAAAATCAATTTAACTTCACTTGTCTTTGATTTTTTATTGCTTATTTTTAAGGGTAAAAACAAAATTATTTCTGACATAGTCAAAATTGAAAAGGGGTCGATATATGTTGCATTCATAACTGCTAAAACTGTAAAAATTTGACTGTATTGTGCGTAAAATTATATAGAGTATTTTCGACGCTTTTTTAGCTTCGTATAGTGATGCAACATGTAAAAAATGTGTTTATCTATATATAAATAATAAACGCCCAACTTAGTATCAGATTTAGTTTTTCATCTATCTTAGTGGTTTTATAAGTCGTATAACGGAAATACTTTTCCATTAAAATAAGAATTTAATGTTGTAATTTCTTAAAACATATTTGAAAATTAAATTTTTGGTTTTAAATATTTCATGTCAAAATATAGAAAAAAAAGGTTGGTTTAATGCTGTTGTGAATTCCAACTGAAACTGAAGCATACACATAAAAAATTGGATTGTGATAAGAGACTTGAATCAATAATTATTGAAGAAAAAATTATTTAAGTATAATTTAAAGATAATGAGTCAGAAGAAGCATTGAGCAATCATAAATTTCGCGTAATAAAATTTGAATAGCTGTAATCAAATACTTTCCTAAATTATTTTAATTATGCATAAATTTTTTTTTTCTAAGATTAAATAATCCAGCTAACATATATTTTTCAAAAAAAAAAGCCTAATTCATCCGACCATTGATATATTTTTTTTTAATTTAGTATTTTCATGAAAAATACAACGGAATCTAAACAAAGAAAATATTCAAAAGAAAAAAACCTTATAAATACTAAAATATAAAATGCATATGTTAACTAAAAATTTTTTGGGCATTTATAAATCTAAAATTAAACATGTTCTAAAAGAAAAAAACATTATAAATTCAAGTTATTTTCTATAAAAACCTTTAAAAACTGAGATTTTATTTCAAATTTGGCCACGTCTATTTTTTTCTCTTTTCACAGATTTATGCATTCATATAAATTTTTTTTTATATTTATCCAACTAGGAAATAAAAATTTATTTTGAGCTCAAAAAAATTATTAAAAATAAAAATTAATTTTCAAGCATTAATATATATATTTCAGGGTTATATCTTAGATTTGGGTTTCAATCGATAGTTTATGGCAGCCATTTCTATAAATTTGAAATAGTTCTTTTTATAAAAACACTTTTTATTATGTATTTTTTTTAATTAAAATACGATTGAGCACAAAAAGCTTGATAAAGGCATAAAATCTGGGTTTTTATTTCGTTTTTACATTTGAATATGTTTTAAAATCTTTCTATTTGCCTCTGGGTTTGTGTTTAGGTGGCATTATTTGATAAATCGTTTTTTAATTATAATAAATTAAGTTCACTGTTAATAATAGGAATTTACACATGAGCTACTTATTAATTATTTTTATTCAATAAATTCAAAGCCATATTATTTACTTAGGATCAAGATTATATTTAACGAAATATATTTTCTCGCTTGGGCAGTTCTAAATAAAAACAATTCATGTTGACATATACTTGATATGATACACAATTCTATTTCAGAAAATAAATTTATGTGCATTTCACACTACTCTTTATATCAGTCTTAAATGGACATATGTCATATTTTTCTTAACGCTTTTATTCCAACTTATGAAAAATAAAATATTATCAATTTTTAAAGTTTAAATATGATTTTAATCTGGCATAATATCATCTTTGATAAATAAACAGCCTCATAAAAAGTAAGTAAATGAATTAATTTTTTTTAGATATAAATTAAATGTTTAAAAGAGAAATGGTAAATATTTCTAGACAAATATAGAATATATATCCTGCAGCTTCTATAAGCTTTTTTAGCTTTTCTATAGATTTTTAATTAATACAAATTTAGAAATTTACTTTTTAAATTCACCCAAAATAAAATAGAATTTACAATTAGATAATGATCAAATTTCACCCTAAAGAAATGTTCACATCAGTTAACAACAATAAAATTAAAGAAAAACAAAAATCAATTAATCTCGAAAAAGCACAGTTACTAAAGATATATACATATGGATTAAAGGCAAATAATTTTACGATACTAGATGACTACATGATTAAAAACGAAGAAAATAAAGAAACTATAATAGTAATGAAAAGAATTCTTAAATACAATGATCTAAAAAATTGTACATCTAAAGAATTTTTAAAGAAGTATCGGAATGTTTGGGAGGACGAATTCTTGGTCCATAGATTGCTTGAGAAGGTTTTGAATGAAGAAAGCTATGTAAAGGCAGGGAAAATCATCAAATTTTGCGAGCAGAAACAGTTTTATAACTACAAGTTTTATGAATTGAAGCGACGGTTTTATAAAGAAAGAAGAGTTATTGTAAATATAAGCAAAGAATCTGGATTTCGGGAAGAAAGTAATATTTAAGGAAAGTTGATTGTGATAAGTGAAAGGCCCTATTAAATAAAATAAATATAATGTGATTGAAATACTTATAATGCATCGAAAAGTAGAAAATCCAATTTTGAGCTATCAAATTTCTGTGTTTATTTTTGGAAAATATCAAGGCTATAAAAACACTAATTTTATAGACCAATTTGGTAAATTTTAAAGTTTATTGTAAGTTTCAAATGATTGGAAAATTTTTGTTTGGTCTTCTAAGAAATCATAAAAAATTTAAGGATAATTTTAAATTTTATTGTAAGTTTCAAAATTATTTGGGCATTTTTAATTGGTCTCCTAAGAAACCATAAAAAATTTAAGGAAATCTTCTAAATTGTAATTAAAGCCGCAAGCAAAATATGCAAAATTTTATCGTTTTCAAATATCTATTTAAGATAATGGTTTAAAAATATTTGATAAATTATGTGCAAATACTCTCTAGCATTTATTCAAAAAAAAAATTTCCATTCGTTTCCTTGTTAATCGAAACAAATTCATCTATTCACCTTATTTATTATTCATAATATTTTTTGTTTGTCTCGATTTGTACAGAATAACATTTTTAATAAAAATCTGAATATATCATAACTCATCTGTAACTCAAAAATATATAAAGATATGTTAAAAAATTCATGGTGGATTTGTTATTAAAATATGAAGCTTGTTAAACAGTTTAAATGGAAAAAACCCTCGAACTGAAAGATCTTCGTGTAATTAGATTTTGAAAAAGATTTTAAATAGTATGTGATAGAATAGACCATTAAAATGCCTTAATTTAAAGATGATTTTAACAAAGTCTTGCATTTATAAAAATTTAAACCAGATGCCCCTTGCTAATCCACAATTGATCAACAAGAATATACCCAGTATCATAATGACGAACGGGACTGTCACAAAATACCACGATTCATATATTTATTATCATGTAAATTAGCGGAAGCGGAAAAAAATTACAAATAATCGAGTAGGCAATGACACAAGAAATAATAAATCCTTGTTTTGAAGATAGAAAGGTGGAGACTGTGGTGATTATATGATCGAAAGTAGCATAAAATGGTTTAGTAAGAAAGTGAATTAAGTAGTTTTTTAAAGGTAAAGATATATTTAGGATACGATCTAAGGATATAGTAGGGTCTGAAAAGACACTTGAAATAATAAATCTTTTAACGATTAAATATAGATTATGCGGTCTGAAGAGATGTAGTAGTCTTGAGTTAGATAGTTTAATTAATAATTTCATAAAGATTAGGATGTATATTGTGTTTTTTATAAAGAAGCATAATAAGGTTGAGAAAGGCGCTTAATATAATATGTCCCTAAATATAAAAAATAAAGATTATGCGATGTAAAGCAGTATAATATTGTTGAGTAAACAATTGGATCAATAAGTCTTGAAGCTTGATGTTATTTTGTTCGAGAACGTAAAGATGTGTGTTTGAAAAAGGTATTAAACAAACACCTCCGAAGAGTATATTAAGTTTTTCTTGGTTAAAAAGGATATAAATAACTGATGAATATATTTTATATAAGAATGATGATGCTGTGAACACGAAATATCATAAATTGTATATCAATGGGTTAGGAATACTACAGGAAACGTACGCACAAAACAATAGGATTGGGTAAAAATTTTAACTAATAACTCTTGAAATATGATGAAACATTAATAATATGGTAAAGACAAATTTGCAGAAAGAAATTTTAAGCACGTCTGTTGCCCAGAGAAATCCAAATTTTTTTCTAAAAAATTTAATTAGCTAAAAATTAATTTAACCAATATTTTTTATTTATTTATGGGTGTAATGTTTTCTTTTTGCTATAGATTCCATCTACCGTGATGTAGACAGCTCATCAGGAATAGCCCAAAACTCTATAATGCATCTTTTGACACATTTCCCAGATCTATCTTCGTAAACTGCTCGTCTTCTGTAAAGTGATATGGGTTGAAGTATCTTGAAATTAACTGATAAATTTTAATTTATTGGTTATTTCTCTTTTTATCGATTTTATCTATTTAGACGTGGTCAGCATATTGGGAATATTGCACAACTCCTTGATGCATCTTTCTCGACCTTCCCCTGATCTATCTTCATTAATTAACTGCTCTTCTTCTCTCAAATGAGATATGTTCAAGTGTCTTGCGGAGTGTGAGGGCTTGTATGTATGCTTCTACTCTTCCAGTATTTTATTACCCTTAACATATTTTTTATGGAATTTTGTAATCCCCGCATTCCAATTGAAATTAATCGATTAATAAATATATTTATATAAGAATAATTTTTAGGAAATTTTTATTCAAGGTATAAATGTACATTCTTGATCGTAAAAGTATAATAACATCTAAATTTCAACCTTTTCATCCCGAAAAAACCAGTATTTTTCAAGATTTTGATTGCTGTTTTATTTTTTTAGCTTCATTGAGGAATACAGAGAATATTTCAGTTTCAATCTATAAGAATATTAATGTTTCAATACATAAGAATATTAATGTTTCTACCTTTTTTGAAACAATAATTACTATACATATTCATTCAAGGCCATAATTAAAGTTTTTTATTTTGAAATTCGATCTATTCCTATATATTCTAGAGCAATTAATTTCATGTGAAGGTTCCTGCTTTAAAAAGAACGTTTTTTTACTGTTTCATGTTTATTTAAGAGCTACCGAAATGCTAAAATTGGCAAAAATTTACAACTATAAATTGAAAAAACTTCATGTATTCCTAGGATTCATGATTTATTTTAACAGAAACCTCATCTTTTTAAGAATTTCAGATTAATTAAAAGGGAAACATTGCAAACAGTGATATTTCTACTTTTATTATTATGCACTAAAACTTGGTTCTTTTTTTTTACAAAATATCCCTAATGAAAGCCCAGTTTATAACTATACCCCACAATTAAATTTTTTGAAACGGTTTCGATACCAGAAAAAAATAAATGAAACAAAAATCATTGATCAAAGACACGTAAATTGTAAAAATAATATTAGAAAGAATGTTAGTTTAGAAGAAGATATCATAAAATCTACTTAGCACATTAACACCACGTAATTTCATATCGTAAATGTAGTGATCTAGAACCTTCATTTTTATAAATACAGATAATGAAACACATGTGCATCACAATACCAAAATATTTATAAATAGCATTAGTTCGTTTATATTTTATAAAGCTGTTTGGTTTTTAATTATATTTTACAAATAAAATTATGGAAAAGGCTGATAACTTTTTATTTTTAGGTCTTTTATTATTTTATGTAAGAAATAACTAAAAAATTGTGAAAAAAAAGCGTTTCGATCTTTCGACATACTCGATTGAAATCGAATGATTTTGTTTTAGACAAATATTTTTGCGAAAGAAAACCGAATAATAATAATTCTATGAGGTTACCCTATTCTCAAAGATTTAATTTTAGAAAAATATTATATAACATTTTTATATGAAAATGATGCCTCAGCACCAAATATTTAAAAATTCATGATTAACAATTCCAGATACCATTTTGCACAAAAGACATCAATATATTTGTCCAATATTAGACTTAAAGCATAAATTTTTTTAAAGTATTCTTAAATGGACGAAAGAGCCAACCCTCACACTTTTTTACATTTATTTCATAATATTTAGCATTCCCTTGGCATGTAATAATAGTATAAAGATAAATTATTTTGTTTAGCCATTTACCAAAAACTTCAGATGCAACAAATTTAATATTTACAAAAATAATTTTTCGATATTATTCGATTGGTTTTAAAAATTTATATATACCCTCGTGTTCTTCTAAGCGTCCAGATATCTGTTTTCCAAACTGAATTTTATAATTAAATTCTATTTATGGAAAATCAAAGAAATATTATAATTTTGAGATTAGATTCAAATACATATATATTTTTATTTTTATGTTATTATCACAATGAATAAAATTTTCAGAAAAAAATATTGATAAAATCACAATAAAATATTTTTAATACATGCATCATCTTTAGTATCAGATACAGAATTGCAAAAGGTATCATCTGTAAATAATTTTTAATATATGCGTCAAGTAAAAGATACCAGAAACAGAATTTCAAAAATCATCATCCGTAAAATAAGTTTTAATGTATATGTCAAGTAAAAGATATCTGATACAGTATCAAAAAAGCATATGTATATATGAAAGCAAAGATCAATATTCATCATCTTCATTATCATCAGGAAAATCCACAATTTCATTTTTCTGGACATCTAAAAAAGGTAAACTTTTAATTTTATTATTATCAATCGTATTTCCTTTTTGAACCACAAATTTCTTGCCAACTTCTTTAAAATCACACCCGATTTCATAAATCTTTCCAATTTTTTTCTTCTTATTGCAGTAATACAAATAATCGTCAGAGACCTGAAAAATTTCATTGAAATAGTAGCGTAACTTTCTAAAATCACTAATGGTTTCTGAATGTACAATAAATATGCAATTTTCGTATTTTAAATTATCTAATAAACAGCAATATTTTTTTAGATCTTTTTCGCCTATGGTATATGTTGTATGTCTTGTGAGATTGAATTTTTGAATTATCTTTGATGCTGTGCAATTATAAGTATCGATAATTAAAATCATTTTATGGGTTGGTATATTTTACAAATCTATCATGAAATTGGAATGTAATTGTGAGATACAATAGATGCAGCGTAAATAATTGCCTATAAAAAAAAATATTTTTTGTTGTTTTTGTCACTTTTCGTTGTGTGATAATTTTTTGAAAATTTGTGTGGTTTAAAACAAAACCTACAGGGCTTTCATCTGTTTAAGAGCATGGGGGTTTGTATGATCGATGAAAAGTCAATAAAAATTTTATGAATGATTCAATGGTTTATATAGACATTCAAGTGGGCCAAATAACACACAAAAATATTGTTCTAGAAAGATAAAATAAATTTTAATGACTCATGAGATATATAATTTACTATGTTATTTGTCTTATTATTATTAACAGAGACGAAATATAATGATATTTCAAGTTTATAAATTTACCATAACTTGCAACAGATTCTATAATTTATCATATCAAAAATAATAATATGCAAGTTTTATAAATTTACCATAACTTGCAACAGATTCTATAATTTATCATATCAAAAATAATAATATGCAAGTTTTATTTATTTACCATAACTTGTATTGATTTTTATGTTCAATTATCAAATATTAATGCTATTTTTGCCAATCTACTATAACTTATAAGATATTTTAGTTCCATTTACAATATATTATTTCTAGTTTTTAAGTTTTAGTAATGGTAAAAATCAAATCAAAAATATAAGGTATATTATACACAAAAAAATTTTGATTTTATTAAAGAGTACGATAGTTTCAGGTATTTATTTTGGTGATTTAATGTATAGATGCCTGCATATAAATATCAGTAAAAGAAACCGAATGATATTATCGTATATTCCAGCAACTTGTTGATCAAATGTAAATTTATTTATATAAAAAGGACCGATAATTATTGAAATTTATTTTTTCGAAATGAAAAATCCATCCCGACCATTAAAACCAACAATAAAGACGTTTTATTAACAAAAATGATACACAATACTTAAAATTAAGAATATATCAAAAATACATTAAACATTATAAAAATGTGATGATTTTTAATATCTCGATAAAGATACATAATTTTCTCTATTAAAAATTACAATTTTGTATGAATAATTATCATTCAAAGTAATTATTAAAATTTCATAATATAACTAATATCATAAAATTAAACCTATTTGAAAAGTGACCTGATACTACAAAACCGAAATCACCAAAATAATATTTATAATAATCTAAAATTTATAGATTGTCAATCATTACTTTTTACTTAGAAAATACATGCTTAAAAATGATTGAAAAGGAAGTAAGTAAGTTTTATTTACTTAAATTTATTATGAAAATATAGGATAATAATATTATGATTTAAAGAATTGTTGTGTTTTAGTCTTATAATATTACTTTTTACATATTTTAACCTATATAACCGGAAAAGAATGAACTATAAAAACTAAGTAACATGAAAAACAAATTAGTGCCTTCTTCATAAAATTCAAATACATGAAAAGTATGATCTATATTATTGGAAAAAAAAACAGATTTGTCTAGGATTTACGGGATCTTGGGATATTAGGAATATACTATAGAATTAGAAAAATCAATTTACGTTTATTTCGAAAAAAAAATTATTAAAATATCCTTTTGAAATCATTTACTTAAGTAAATGAGAGATTTTTTAAAAATTTTCAATTTGGGCATAAACGTTTCAAAAATTATAATATCTTTATAAAGGCAAATTTTAATTTAAACATTGCCCAGATTAAAATGATTAATAAATCGTATTTCCCTCCTTTTTTATATTTCCTCGTATAAAAAATGAAATAAATGATTTTATAAAAGGGGTTAAATTATCGATCTTCGATGTTACTATAAAAAATAAGAGTTTAAAGAACAGAGATCTTCATATATTCAACAACCTGAAATATAAGAAATATAATTACTGAAAATAGACAATATAAGCGGAATATTTACAAAATATTATATACACCCAGACCATATAGATTTAATTATGTAATTTTCTTTTTAATATTCAATCAAATCCTTTGAGAAGTTATATGAGCATCTTTGTAACCTGAACATATATATTTATTAATTTTCTTTTTAATATCTATATAAATCCTTTGAGAAGTTACATATGCATATTTTTAGCGTGAAAATATGTATTTTATTTTGTAATTTTGTTTTTAATATCCATATAGATCCTTTGAGAAGTTATATATGCATCTCTTTCCATTTCATTTAAATTTCCCATTGGATTTTTAGCCCATCCAACATAATAGATAGGTTTTTTAAAATTAGAAGGAAAATTAAAATTGGATTTCTCAAATCCCATTGATAGAACAATCGTATCATAAACACGTGACACAATTTTTCCTTTGCAATTTAGTGATACCTCATAGACATTATCTATTTTTTTTATTCCCTTTACATCCGTGTTGAAAAGAAAAATCGCTTTTCGATCACCACGTGTCTCTTTCATAAAAATGTTTATTCGTCTTTTTAAAGATCCAGTATCTGAAATTGCCACCTCATTATCCATATTTGTTTTTATCTCCACATTTTCCAATTCGAAAACATCTCGAACACCTGCATTCGTAAAAGCACTTTCTAATACGTCTTTACGACTTAAAACAGTTAAATTTTTTACATCTTTATTGTTATTGAATATAAATTTTATAGCATCCATGGCTACATTTCCACAACCAATAATCAGTACCCTTTTTCCTATATCTGGCTTCTGATCTATACATCCATTATAATATTTCGCTATATCAATAGCATGTATAAAATCTGTTTTATTCATAATATATTTTTTAGTATTTTTATTAATTATATTGGATTCATCATTTATATTATTATTCTGAAAATCGCTACTTTTAATTGAATGAAATTCCCCGTGATTATTATCAGCTGGTAAAATGTAATTATCAATTGTTTCCTTCGAATAATTTGATTTTAAAATGATATCTATTGAATTTGTGTCTAATGTGAAATGTGGCTTCGTAGATTCTGAATTCGCAATAAACAAATTTTCCTTAATATTATTTGATTTTAAGTTATTCAAATACTTACGTGATTCATCTAGGCTGCAATCCAAACTTTTTAAAGTCGGCATACTATTTGAATATTCATTCCCAAAACTAAAAATATTATTTGGCTTATCAGAACCACATGCCACAACAAAAGCATCATATCGAGGTTCCAACAGTTTAAGTTCTTTTTCATTATCTAAAACACATTTCCCTAGTTTTAATTTAAATTTGCTGTTCTTTAAAACATCATTGAACATTTTTGGATCGTATTTATTGTAAAATGAACAAAGTATATTGCCACATATATTTTTCCCTCTTTCATATGCCGTTACACTTAAGCCATTTTCAAGCAAGTATCTTGATGTGTAGAGACCGGCTGGTCCTGCTCCAATCACACAAACTTTCATCGGGGTACATCTTTACTGATTAAACTATTTGATCACAACATCTGGAGCTGTAACATGAAAATTAGTCCGAACAAATATAAAAAATTATGAACATACTATAATATAATTCAATGGTGGATACAAAATGCTTAATTTAAGAGAAAATTTCCTATGTAATCTTTTTAATACGTTTGAGTGTTCAGCATTCACAAAAGATTTTTGATTTCAATAGAAATTAAGAGCAAATTCAAATGTGAATTATTTGATTGATATTGAATTTATATTATAAATCAAAAGATACTCTAACTTTTATAAATGCCGGGACATTATTGATATTACTGATTATTTCAATTTTACTTTTAAATCTTGCACGCTAATTGATTATTTGGACTTTTTATTGTTACTATAAAACAAAAAATTATATATTTGCCTCCCAATCTTGCATTCTTTCAATTAATTTCGATATACTGGTGATATTGCTATTTATTTTAATTTTGACTTCAGAATCCTATTCTTTTTATCAATTGATTCAAAGTATTTCATATTCGCAATGGAATGTCAAGAAATCATACTTTGTTTCTATATAAGCATTACAAAAATTAAATCATAATTATGGTCAATTAACTAAAAATTAAATCATAATATAAAAAAAGTTAAATTAATTTTATTTATTCGTAACATCCCGAACCCAAAATATCTACCTTGTGTTCTCTTAAATTTAAAAAAAATTGCCCAAACTTACCTGTTCGGCATAAAAAATTGCGTATTTCGATTTCTAAAAGTTGTGATCGATCCGTGATATCATCCAAGTTTTCTTCTAAAACAATATCATTAGCTTCATCATTTTCGCCTAAATTTCCTATTCCCGGCTCCTGTTGACTACCAGATAAATTGTCTTTGAGAAGAATAAATTCCATTAAAACAGCTTCCCTCAATCGAGAACCCGTAAATGGTGATTGACCTTTCCAATCAAAAATATTATCCTCCAAAGTTGTTCTATCTACAAATTCATTCTCACCATCTACAAGTAAAACTGGATCCTCCATCAAACAGCCAGTATAAGCATCAAGGAAAATTTTAGGGGCCTTTATTCCGAATTCTTCGGCTAAATATTTTATTGCCGCTTTCAAACAAAGTTCATCTGGTTGAAACTCCATTCTATAAATTACTATTTGATCGTATTTATTCACTAAAATAGTGTTTTCTTTAAAGTTTATTGATTTTAAAAGATCAGGTGCAGCTTCTGTTAAATCAAGAAAAACAGGATTTGTTATTTTATCACCTGTAACAAAATCAGTACAGCTCAACAAATACTCTCCTAAAAATAATAACTCTGTTTTTGTTAGATTCACATTTTCGATCTTAACTACCTTAATTGCATCTAATATTTCTTTTAAACAATCAATACTGCAATTGTTTTTCAATATCTCTAATGATCCTTCATTTACGACATTATTTGCAACATTTATCATGGTTAAAACGCCAGTCGATTCACCTTCCATAACAATACCATGTATCTCAGCAGGAACTTCTAATTTATCAATTTCTTTATTTAAATTATCGATTTCTTCTTGAGTTTTATTATATTTACTTGCATCTTTGGTGCTTTTTAAATCTATTCGCCAGAAGTATTTGCCTTCTATATATTCTTGTATTTGGGATTTTAGAGTCGCATTCATCGACGATGACGAGAAATTGTAACTTATTTTATTACTGAATCGATTAAAAAGGTACTCCACTCGAAATCGCGATGGAAATTTCGAGCTACTAAAGTACCGCAATACGAAATACAGAATGTCTAAATCTTTATCCTCAACTTCATAATCTTTTATTTCGAGAATTTCGTTAACCACCCTTTGTACTTCACTTGGTTCAAACGGATAGATAGTCGGTTTTATCACTTCTATTGTTTTCTGATTCTCGGCTTTTCTCCTAAATATATGGAAGAAAAATGACAATAATATCACTAGAATTATAAAAAGTATTGCTAAAATACCGAATCCACATTGTATAATTAATGATTTATGTTCCTCCTTCATGACACAATTTTTGTTGTAAAAATATTGCGCTCAATATAAATAAGAAATAACCGCACAATCTTGATAAAAAGAATTATTATCAAGAAATTTGTTTTATATCTAAATTTTCAAAAAGGCAAATGTATTTTTAGTCGATGATTTTTTTATCGAAAAGATTGAAATTTTGTGTTTTTTTGTCGAAAATATATTTTTATGAAACTTAAAATGTAAAACAAGAATAGTACCATATGTGATGTCTTGGGATGGGGTGATAACAAAATATCATAAAAAATATGTTAAGGAGTTAAAAATCCCGGACGAAGTAGAAGCATACATGCAAGCTTTCACACTCCGCAAGACATTCATACTTATCTCATTTGAAAGAAGAAGAGCAGTTGATGAAGACAGATTAGAGAAAGGTGTCAAAAGATGCATTAAGGAGTTGTGCAATATTCCCAACACGCTGGCTACGTCTAAATAGAAAAAGTCGATAAAAAGAAAATTAACCCATAAATTAATAGTAATGATATGAAACTTATTAAAATATAGTAAAACAAATATTCATGCTTTTTCGGCCATAATAGAAATAATGTGCATTGATTATTTAGTATTTTAATGGGAATTACTTGAATTATTCAAGCTATTATTATTGGTTTTTAATATGTTTCATAACTTTATCATAATAGAAATTAAAAATTTGTAAAATCCTTTTTTAATAATCTTATTATTACAATAAGCCGACGATATTTTGAAATATTTCAAATATCATTAAATTTAGCTTATTAAAGGTTAAAACTGTTAATCTCAAATGAAATTTTAATAATCTATATCCTTTCTTATATGCTTGCTCAATGACATTGTAATCTTTTACAATGATAATGGTTGATAAAACACAATGGCAATATAAAACCTCGGGAAATAATGGTAGTAGGTATTGTAAGTCAAAAAAAGACTAGAAAATTATTTATGGAATCAATCTTAAAATTCAATTTTTTATTAAATTTTCAAATAAAAAAAAACTTCCCTGTTTTGAACAATTTATATGAGTAAAGCTCACTGTTTTCGTTTTAAGAAACCATATTTCCAGTCTAATCAATTTTTTAAGTCAAAATATAATCATTTTCTTTTAGAATAATATATAATTATTTTTTAAATACATTGAAATTATATTTTCAGGTTGCATTACGTGTTACTAAATAATATAGAAACGTACTTAAATAATTGAATCTAATATAACAAATTTAGCTAGAATTCGGTTATTATGTGTGTTTGATTGAATATTTTAAGCTATTTTGAGAATAGTTAAATAACATTGTTTAAATCAACTTATATATTTAAAAAAAAATTTATTCTTACAAGAAAGAACAGTTTATTTTTATAAATATACATTTTCCATGCTATTGCCTTTATTTTGCGTTTTTAAGTCAAAATCAAGAGTTTAAATTGTTTGACTTTATTATATTTACTATTTATTTTGACATAGTAGGTAGATAATAGTTTTGGTTAGTTTATGCTACTGTAAATTTTTTTTTACGATAATTACGCCTTAGAATGTATTTCGAAAATACAAATCACCTTTTCAACTTCTTAGCTGGGGTCATCACTACATTTATTTGTTAAATAAATCATCGTGTTAATACAAATATGCCAAGTTTAGCGTGTTTTTACATGTAAAATTACAAGTTATAATATTTTAAAATTTCAGACAAAGTTTAAGAAAAGAAAAATCACAATTAAAATCAAACTAAAATGTTTTATTAAAAATTAAATGGCATTAATAATGTTTTAGCAATTTAATGAAAGTTATAATATAGTAATTTTTCAATAGATATTTTTGCATCGCATTTTAAGCTCAAGGTTTTTTTTAAACGTATATTATTTATTTGAGAGATTAAGATCGAGATGATAATATATTATTAGTAAAATAAAATAAATTTCAGATTTTTATAAGATTTACTATTACAAAAAATTTCGGATTTTTATAAGATTTTCTATTCAAATTTTACCCGTACGTTTCAATACCATTAAACCTTTAGTTTATAGTTTTGCTCAGCATATTAAATTTAGAGACAACTTTTTCTATTGAAAAAGACATCTTTTAGTAACCATATGTATTTTTTTGGTAATATAATCTATATGCTTCAATATGTAATACGAAATAAAATTAAGACAATATCTGAGAAAAAAGGTTAAATTAATAAATAAAAATAAAACATAGCTTGATTCAAATATAAGAATATATTATACGTATATTTTTTTGAAAAACTCTAAGATCATTTTAAAGACGGGTATTAATATTCAGAATAATTTGAAAATGTGAAGCTATGAAACCGCGCTTCACGTGCGAATTTAAATATTTTAATAAAAATGCAATTAAAATATAAGTACCATGCGACATAAAATCTGATAGTTTGGTCACAAAATACCATAAGTATATATTTCGGAATTAAGAATTCCAATTTGAAGCGGAACTACACACAAACAACAGGGCTAGGAAGAAGACAGGAAATAATAAATCTCGAAAAATTAATAGGAATTGCGGATGTTATAAAAATGCGAAGATCGAAAGAAGAAGCTGCCAAATATGCTCTATAAATAATAAACTGGATCTTTATAAAGTTAAATTTAGTTTGGTTTTATTCTTTTAATGGTTCCACTTTATATTTGATTATCTATCCGGAAATTCTTACTGAAGCAAAATAGATCCTTTAAGTAATATTGTATCTTAGAATCATATACATTTCCTTCAATGAAATAAATGATCGCGTTTACTTTATATTTATTCCCACACCTCTTGTTAATATTTATTTAAAAATTTGTATCTATTCTCAGTTCCAACTTTTTTCCTGCCTTTCCAGTATTTTCACATTTAATGTTTCCACACTTTCATATAAATTTTGTATTTTAGAGCTTCTATATTAAAAATTTTTATTTCAAACATTCAGTTGCAACTCACCTATCTAGAGCCCAAGAGTAATCATTTTCTAAACACGAGTTAATTGCATTTCTCGTTGTGTATGCTGCCATCAGAAAATTTTAATAACATAAATTATAATGTATACTAAGTGATCCGTTGATTGAAAAGAGAAGAACTTGTATATAGTTTTCATAATCAAATTAATTGGTACATAATTAAATTATAATCGAATTTACTTTATTTATTTATGTTTTACTTCTATTACTTTTAGGAACTTCGCTTTATATTAATAGGAACCATTGCTTAACTGCTGCGTCTATTTGTGGGACTCCCCAGCACTTCTTTTCACAAGTAATCACTACGGATTTGGCCCTTTCTCATAGACGTCAGTCATTATGTGGAGGGAATGGGATTCTGTCTACTGTTTATCGCTAAGGTATACAAGCTAAAATACACTCTACACTTACCTATATCATTGCTGAACGGTGTTGGATCTTTTCCATACTGAAGGCACGGTTCAACGGCTTACACAGCAACTACCTATTTATCGTGGCTTGTCAATGCTTTATATTTTATTTATCACTGGCCGCCCTCTTAGGTATTTTTCTTTAGAGTAAATCCTTTTGGAAATTAGTGGGGTGGGTGAAAGTGGAACCCGCGACCCCTTACAGTGGTCCGACTGTAGACCACTCAACATACCACTAGGCATATAATTATAAAAGAATTTTTTTTAGTTTACAAAATATGGCTTGAATGATAGTAAAATTGTGTGCATAAGAAGAGGCTATGGTTTATATATTTGATTTTTTTTCTTCATAGTCTCGTGTTATAGACACATAAATGCCTGGAAATATTTATTTAAGAATATCACCGCAATTAACTAATGATAATTGTATTTTTACTAGCATTATTTTGCAGCGAAATATAATAGTAATTATAGAAAATAAATTATATATATCATGAAGCAAAATAATCAACCAGATTAAGGCATATTTACGAATCTTAGGATTGTGAAAACCCTTGAATTAATAAGTTTTGAACGGAGGAGAGGTATTGAAGAAGCCATTAGAGAGAAGAAAATAGTTAAAAGTATTAATATGCTGTGCGCACGAGAGATCAAGCAAGTTGTACTGGACAGCAAAAACTAAAATAATAACGAATAATTTAGCCTTGAAATAAATAAAAACATGAAGCAAATTATCTAATATTCACAATGGAAAAAGAAACATAAATAAAAGCTACCTAAAATCTAAATATTATATTCTACAAGTTTTTTTATTTAATAAATTCAAACGCTCTATATTGCCCTAAAATTTTTTTTTACAACATTTTTAAGTGTAATTACGTGCGGATAATTATGATTGAAGTCTATCTAAATTTTTAGAAAATCCAATCTTTTAGTCATTTTTGTCAAAAAATCTAATGAAAGATTTAGTTATTTCGATCCTCTACTGATGGTTAAAAGGTTGAATTCAAGAACAGTAAAAGGAATGTGGGTTCTTGATATCCTGTACATTTTTTTAGGCGGATTTCTCTATTTAATTAAATGCTTTTTTAAACTTAGTATTATTTGTATTGGAAATTCCGGAATAATTTTTCTTGAAAATCAAAAAAGTTAATTATATTAAAATAATATTCAAACAAGTCTATTTACTATGATCTCACCAAGTAAATAATGCATCGAAAAGCTTATATTTCCATTAAACCTAAATAATTAATTAATGGAACTTGAATTTATTTATTACTTGTCGACAAAATTAATTTTCCATACAAACCACATTTTTTAAATTTTCGATTAAATCTTTGCTGAAAAGACTGTCAACCGATAGCTCCAAATCAGGCTTGTTGATAATAGCCATAAGAAACTCAGTATAAGTTTCAAAGATATCAATAACAAGATCTTTATCATCAATAAACTCATCAATAAATGGAAAAACCATGTTCATCAGCGTATATGATGCAATAATATTACCGCCTTCCACATTATCAACATATGATGTATTGTCTTTAATTATCTTGTTTAAAATTTGTATATGAAGGTAAAGTAGATTGGAAGCTGTGTACATCAAATCGCAAAATTTAATTTCTTTTGTGTTGCATATATTGGATTTACTAAGGTTAGCAAATATTTTATATTCTTCTCTCGATAGATTCTTGTATTTCTTCAAGCTATTTCTAAAAAAATCTTGGTAAAAACCCAAGACTGTATGGTTTTGGCTTATCTTCTTTAAAATATTCAATAATTCTTCAATTAAGAAGCATCCGGTTGTCATTTTTAGTTATTGGGGTGAACTTTCCAAAATAAGTTCGAAGCCAAGTCGGTTGTGTCCCTATAAGGAAGGTATATAATAATTTAAAAAATTGACACCTTCAAACTCCAGAGAGTTAAAAATAAATGATTTTCGTATGTCTTAATTCCAAATAAAGCAAGGAGCGCAAAGTGCTTTCACTTTTCAACAGATAATATTCTTAAAATAATAAAATGCATCGAAATCTACGTTATATTCATGTATTATATTTATGTTATAATCTTTGTATAATGCTTCTACATTTTTTTTATCAACTAAGTTTAATAAGATTAGTTTTCATGACTATATATTATCCATATTTTGACATCTCTTACATCACATCTATATCCTACTTCTTTTGGTGCTTATGGTACATTCGTTTTCATTAGTTGAATAGTTTTATATGCAAAAATTATATTATATTATGAAGATAACAAATATTCTTAATAATGGCATCGCATGAGTAAAATTCGGTAAATATATATTTAAAAAATGGATTTATACTCAAATTCTACCTAAAAGAAATAAAAACCGTTTTAATTATAAAATGATGTATATCAAGACATCCAACTAGAATATAAAATATCGTTTTCCTTAAAACTAACATTTTATTCAAGAAAAGTAGACAAACAAAATAAAGAAACAAGGTTATGTTTTGTAAATTATGGAGTGTAGTTCAAAATAACAAAGTATTTCCATTATTTTTGGAATTTATGTAAAAAATACGAATTATCTGTAACTTTAGTTATATTTGGCTATGTATCATACCAGCAGTGAAAAAAAAATCCGGTAAGAACACAAAGCAAGAACGATGCAATTCTAATACAATTAGGCCCGTCTTTATAACAAAAATATAATACCAAGAGGTTTTGCATTTTAAAAGAAATATTATTCACCTTTTCAATTCTAAAAGATAATAAATAAAAAGCGCTCTAATCTTTTGTTTAATACATTTAGGTAATAATGTTTCTAGGTATTAATTATAGGCAGAAAAAATTTGTACACAAATTTTTTTTTTATCCATTATTAGGGAACCGAATTACCATCATACCCCATTACTTGATTAATCAAATTAGAAAATTATATAAAAATGCCTAATATCCGCTATACCACCGAATTATGCGTTTAAATGCATCTATTTAGCACTAAAAATTCACATTGAAGCATTGGAGATTACCAAGATTACACTTGAAGCAAACTGAAATTTTTTTGTATATTTTCACATATATAAAATTGTGTTTAACTTTCGCATATACCTTTAATATGTTTCTCTGTTACAAAACCATACAAATAGAAAAAAACCATTTAAAATATACATAATAAAAAAAACTAGATATCAGTCATAAAGCATATATAATTGTATGTTTTAGTCGATAAAAATCACGTTAGTGTTTATAAAACATAATTACACAATATAAAGTGGGCATGTTTGAACAACTTTGAAATCATTTAATTTTTCATAGATGCGATTTATTTTGTATTTAAAAGTGAAAATCATTTTCATAGAAGTGGGGGAATTTTATATTGTGGAAAATGCTATAGTTACTAAAATCAAGGTGTCAAATAAATCAAGATAAAAATGATAAATATGCCAAGATAGATCATATCTATGCCAGCCTAAAATAATCTAAAAATTATACTATTATTATTTTGAAGCATTAAAAAAAATTAAAATTGCATTTTATTGTTAATTTTCTCATTTTTATATGAAATTTAGATTTTATAGTCGGTACATGCTCATATTTATTGATATCGAATTTAAACTTAGATTTCTATTATAATTTCATATTCACCGTATTAGAATAAAAAACACATATCACATCATCGATGATTTATCATGATGCATTGAAAACCCCAAGTACTTTTATATCATTTTAATAAGCTGAATATTCTAAAAATAAGCGCCCGAAAAATTGTTTGATAAACGGATGATATTTAATATTTATCTTTTAGTCATCTATAGAAAAGGTTTTTTATCTTAAATAAAAAATCGTAATACAAAAAGAAGAATATTCTATATATGTAATTATTTTGACACTACCTCTCAATTTTTTTTGAATGTACAACAAAAAATATATATTTTATAGTCTAAATGGAACATGAGGAATATCTTTTACATATATTTAGATCAGAATGTTATAGAAATGTGCATAAAATACATGTGCAATGATTTAAGTGGCAAAAAAATCAATTGTAATTATTTTAATTTTCTTATTTTCCTTCTAATATCAGTGCCAAAAAGATTCATGTGCCGTTTAAATTTAAAAAGATTGATGTATAAATCTATTAATGGCATGTCTTACCAAATGATAAATAAAAAAGACCATTTATTGCATTTTCATATAAGCATAGTCATAAATTCATGTTTTAAAAGTGTGTTTTTAAAATAGGTATATAAATAGAGAACATTAAATAATTTCACAAGTGCATATCGATGAATATATGTTTTAAGGCGAAATTTTACTCAACAGAGTAAAAAAATCTCATCTACTATAATTTAGTAACTACAGATACAGTAGCTTAACAGTTTGAACCAAGCCGATAGAATCAAGGTTATGTCAAATCATCCCGTAATACCAAAATGGGTTTTATTATCCGCACTTGCGTTCTATAGAATCATTTATTGTTGTTTCAGCGTCAGAATTAAGTGAATATTTAGAACAGTGAGCTTTTTTTACTATGCGTCGGACTGGCAGTGTCGGGCGTAAGTCCTTGCAGCAGGGAAGCATTAATCACTGGTTTGATAGTTTATTAACGCACTTGCGTGGAAGGATTCGAACCTTTAAGTATGAAAATATAAGATTCTGGTCAAATATTAAGTCACATAACCTTCACCTATGTTTTAGAATATATAACTAGATAGATAATATAAAAGATCAATGTTGCGCTTTACATGCAGATACATTTATAGATGTTTTAATGAATTTTTATGGTGAATATACCAAAGAAAATCACGAACGCAGAGGATAAGAATTTGAAAGACTGACTTTATCTCCATAAAAAACAAATTATAGCAGGTACTGGAAATGAAGCATGTATTATCAATTTGACCCATTACCTTTACAAGGGAATGTACTTAGATTAGCTATAAAAAAATAGCACGAAATAGACTTGAGAAAAAAAGTAGAAAATAAGCGGGAGAGAGGACTCTTGCATTTCTTATTTTGACCGAACAGAAAATATTTTTTTTAACCCCTTATTTAAGTCAATTATTATTAACGAGTTAAAAGTCCAGGACGAAGTAGAAGCATACATGCAAGCTCTCATACTCCGCAAGGCACTTGAACTCATTTAATTTGAGAGAAGAAGAGCAGTTTTGATGAAGATAGATCAAGGGAAGGTGTCAAAAGATGCAGCAAGGAGTGTGGCATATTCCCAATATGCTGACCACGTCTAGATAAGCAGATAGAATTGATTAAAAAAAAATTAACCCACAAATAAAAATAAGATTTATTACTAAAGTTCCCGATGGATAACTACAAAAGCAAAACTAACAAAAAAGCATATTAAAACATAATTTTAAGTATTTTTATCATTTTAATATAATAGTTAGTTGGTTAAATTTTTTATTTCTGTATATAATTGCCAAAATTAAATAAGATCCATTCTTTTTTCATGGTAGATATCTTTTTAGTATCTATGATTTTTAACAGCTCGAATTGACTTCAAAAGTGTAAGTGGGCACATCAACTACATGTTTAACAAGCTTAACACTATCAATGGTTGTTTTATGATTGAAACCAGATGCAAACGAATCGATATAGCCTCACGATATATCCGTGTACATTGTGAAACACTGGAAAACATGTTCCATGAATATATTTCTTAAAAAATATTTTTCAATTTCAGATTATGAATATTTGTATTTTAATTCTTTCACTTTTATCCACCATATTTCAAGCCCACACGCCATCTACACTGTGCCTTCAATTATATTCCCGACAATCAAATTTACTTTCATCTGCTTCATAAAATATATTATATCATTGATTATGTTTTTCGTTGCCTAAAATTTTTTCTAATGTCTCTTCGGATATTTCTTTTTACTAAACAATTGTTATTTTTAAAATATCTAATTCTTTATTTGTTTAACCAGATAATAAATTCTCAAATAAATCTAACATTACGTAAATTTTTAAATACATGACTTTAAAAGATTTTAATTTAGACATTAGTCTACTTTATGAAATTTAATTTATTATGTTCTATTCTCTTATTACAGGCTAGTATTCATAATTCCATATATAAATCAGACGGGAATCGTTCTTTTTTATATCCTCTAGTCTCTCTATGTAAATTTATGGCTGTAGTTTTTAGTTGTTTCGCCTTTTCATATATTTTTTAATATGGGAAATTCAAAAAAATTGGAAACAAAAAATACGATAGACTAGAGTCTCAATAGGCAAATAAACGCAATTTCTTTCCAAAAGATACAAGCAAAATTGTATCTTTATTTACTTATAATCTATAACGGAAAGAAATAGTTAATAATACATTCCCCTGATTATTAAAGCATACTATATACTATGATATATAATAATAGTCTAGACTGCTCACTATAATTAAAACGCAATTCTAAAAAGTGTTAAGGCATTAAAAAAAATAATCACCGGATTACAATAAAATTTAAAGCGCTTGAAAAATCACCAAAATAGTTGATAAATTAATAAGGCACACGGATTTTAATATATTATAACAATAATTATAGAGTACAGTAGCAATGAGTAATTAGACAGTTGATTGAATTATTCAAATACAAGTGCCACATGATGTTAAATTAAAAATAAAAATACAGGTGAAAATACTCAAATAATTCAAAAATTCGCATCTAAATAAAATATTTTAGACCAAATGATGAAGAAAAAATTAGATGACATAAAAATTATATTTGATAGATGATTTTGATATTCTACAACAATATTAATCTATTTTAGTCAGAAGATGTCTACTTCTTCAATTTAAGTAAAAAAAAACCAAAATATTGATGCTTGGTCTTTTATTGCCACAAAAATAATACTAGTTATTTTCTACACCCCTCAAATCTACAGAGTTGTAACACCTGTAATATAATGTTTCCCGCAATTTCAATTAGATTAAATTGATCAGGAATCACACACCTTAAACTAATTTTTATCATTTTCTAAATTAAGAATACGAAATTTATGGTCATAATTATTTTGAGGTGTTAGTTTTCTTATTTATTTAATGTGTTATCGTTTACCCTTGCACTCTAGTATGTTTGGAAAATATAGCCATCGTACAGAAAACAATTACATTGCGAAAAAAAAATTTATCTGTGTAATTATCACCAATAATTATTTCATATTTATCTGTGACGCAATACTTGTATTTTAAAAATACAGGTATCCTATTTAATTTTTTTGTAAAGCTAATTGAATTAATTAGAGGCTCGATAACATAAAATCTTTATAAAATTTCACTAAAAAGCTCTAAGAAATTATTATGATTTTTCAGGGGATTTTCTATTTGAATTACTAGACCTATTTCTCAAGGTGTTATTTTTATTGGTTCAAATTTATTGAAATATAAATTGTTCATAGGAGTTATTTCATATTGATTTTGATAATTTAAATGCATTTTAAATATATACATAGCTTTTAACTGTATATTAGTGTATGTAATTTTTTAAAAAATATAAATGTGCTATCAATATATGAGAAAATGCAATTATGATTATGATAGTAAAATAAAAAATCAATTATAATATGTTTACATTTTTATTTATTCAAAACTATTTATATCTGGTATGTTCAGAAATTATAGTTGCAAAGATACATGATGCCTATAAATATTTCAGAACAGATCTTAGAAAAGGTTTTAAAAAAGAAAAAAAATCGGATGGTTTATATTAAGTGCATTTTAGATTAAACATTTTTCGACGCGAAAATATTCTAAAAATTAAATGTATTTTTTTATGATTTGCTCGGTTAAGATGCCGATGCTATTTCGTTTTTCATATCATAATCTACGCATTTTATTCATATATTTATTGAAGAATTTTTATTTATTCTAAATATTAAAGCTAATGAAATTTGTAGTGAACCGTTGTTAAATCACATAGTTAACTTTTCGTTTAAAAAAATCAAAGTTACAAAATTCTATCAATGACAAACGTGTCAGACTGTACCATTAAAAATATAATTTTAATTCGATTACAAAAGATTCGAAATATAAATATTAAAATTGATAATTAGTTTTAATTTTATTTATGGATTAATTTTGTTTGCACTCCTTTTCTCTTAACCAAAACATGGTTTTCAATTAGGAATATCGCAAGCCTATCTAATCTATCAATTGATATCTTCCATTGATCTATACTCATATAAAGCCCCTTTTTTAATGATAAAGATTCAAGTGTCTTTTTAAGTGTGTGAGATTGCGTTCATGCCTCTATTTCGTCTTGGGTTTTTAGCATCTTAATATATCTTAAACGCAATTTTGTAACCACGCCCTATCAAATTCAGACAAATGGTGAAATTTTAATTGTAAATTTGTACATTAAACCAAGTTCTTTCCTATAATGATTTACTTTCCATATTTCTCATTCACAACTTCTGTTAAATTATCACGCCATGTTTAGCTTAATTCAATCAAAGTAGTAATAATTGATCTTTTATCTTATAGCTAAATAAATTTCCTATTTCGGATTTTAAATAATGTTTGTGTACTTCTCTGATTTCTTCCTTAATGAACGTATATTCATTTACGCGGATTTCTTGACCTGAGAGAGTTTTGATATTTTTACTTCATATAATTGGAGCACCATGATAAAACAAAAGAATTGAATCCATTATTAAATTGTCATTTGTGTGCAATCTTATCTTAGCATTTTATTGAACATAGTTGCTAACTAATCGATTTTTTCATCGCAATTAGCAATGAAAATACAATTAATTAACCCAAAAGGACATTTATGTCCTAAATAAGACACTTTTTTTGCTCTATAACTTGGTTTAACAACAACGTCTTATATCCATCTTTTTAATCTAACAATGTAAAAAATATTGATAGATGGTTTAATGTTTTTTTATTTTAAACAAATTTGTCTTATAATTAGAACAGCCATTTCTGTACATATATTAAATCTAATTAATATGAAACTCACTATGTAGGACAGTCTAGATTCGTATCATATGCTATAAACAGCTCTTTTTTTTATATTATATGGTTTTGTATCTTTGACTGTGATAGAATATACATTCCGAAATCTTTTTAAAAATGATAATTAAATTTTTAGATTTTGTACCGATGTGTAGCAATTTCATAAATAAAATACAAATAATAATGAAATGAGCACAAAAATTAGGCACTTGTACTCAGAATGGGTTATACAGAAAATAGTTTCGTAAATATCACTGAAAAATAACTTTATTTTCAAAAAAATATAAATAAAAATTTTATTAGCAATAATTATATGTTTAAATATTTGTTAAAATATATATAGATCATATTTATACGCACAAAATTTTATGAGCATTTAAAATTTTAATTGTTTTTTTATCATATCGATATCCAATTATATGTTTAACCCCACAAATATCTAGTCAATAATTTTTAATTGTAATTTCTGTCTCTGTTTTTTGTATAAATTGAACCGTTCTGATTTCAAATCGAATTATTTGACATTCATATAATCTTAAATAGGAAGAAGCGATGCATAATATTTGTAATAACTTGACATTTAATTTCCAAATAAAACACAAAGAAATATAAATAGTCAAATCAAAATAATTTATATGAAATTATTTTATTCAAATTTTGTTTTATGTTGTTTACAGACTGAAAACTTTCTGAACGAATATTTTAATGGCTATATACTCAAAACCAGCCTAACCGACTATTTTAAATTGATGTTATCATCTATTAATTATGATGAAATTCAAAAAAAACAACAAGAGAAATCACTAGAGCATTTTAACACTGAGGAAAATGGCACATTTATATTTTCCATTCTTAAATTGTGTTCGATCTAAGATCCACTAAATATACACGAAAAAAACGTGAATCATATACTGAAAAAATTTACTGCGAATATAAACCGGGCAAATAAAGACAATTTTGTTAAAAATACATTTACCACTTTAGATTTTATAAATTATGAACAAAATTCGCCTGAAAAAATTCACCTTGAAATTTCAAATTTTATGGTTTTTGTATTGAAAAATGATTACAAACTTATGTACAATGTTCTTTGGAATTCTAAAACAGGAAGATGTATTTTATGTGCGAAGTGTGAATCATACAAGAATATATTAGATCATCATACTGTTAAAAAAGGCAAGGTGCCAAAATTTAGTGAAAATACTTTTGATATAATCGATTCTAATACAAAAAACCTCTTAAATTTTACTTTGAAGGAATCATCAAATACAGAAGAAGCCGAATGCTTTTATATTAGAATAAATAGAATGTTTGATACATTTTTATGTCTAAAACTCGAAGAAATATTAACTGAACTTCAAAAACAAGAACCTAAGTTAGGAAATGTGAAAGATTTTAACGTGTGGTTTGCAAAAATATTTTTAGCATTTAAACTTACTTTGGGGTTTTTCTTTTGCAGTGAAATGTCATATAATTTTTTTCTGGATTTTTATATAAAAACAGGGACGAAACTTTCTTTTGTTTGCGTAAAATCAAACGAACATACAGTATCCTCCAAATCACATAAAATTTTAAAATTTATAGAACGTTTAACTGAAGATAAAAAGATAGAATTTGAAAAATTATATGATATCACCAATATAAAATTCAAAAACTTGGCAAAAACCAAAGTTTTGTGCTATAATTCTAATCTAAAATTGATCGAAACATCTTTTATTGAAAATATAAAAAGTACGAAGAAGATTATCGATACAATATTAACTGAAAATCTTTTTTGTATACAAATTAAAACGAATAATAAAAAAATATATAATTCGAATTCAAAAAAAGCCAAATCCTTGAAAAAAGATATTAATAAGGGTATTGAAAGTAAGGATTCGAAACGGAATAATAAAAAAAATGTGAGTCTTCGTCCGAAGTAAGTAAAAATCGTAAAACTAATAACGTGGCATTAAATGAAAATAATCACAGAAAAAATGAAAATATAACATTAAAAGAATACGAGAAGAGAGATAAAAATGTTACAGATACTGAAAGCACCAAAAAGGAAAATACAGTCAATAGAAAAATTGAATGTGTGAATGAGAAATTTCATTGTAAAACACAGGAAAATATTTTTATCAATGCGAAATCACAAGACTTAGATTTAAATGCAAAAAATAGTTCGAAAATAGAGAATCCTAGTGTAGAAATTTATAGAGACTTGGATGATCATGACAGTGAATTTATAACAAAAACAAGAAAAAATAAGCATCAAAAAATAAAAAATATATTAAAACATAAAATCTGTTCAAAAGAGAAAAAAATACACAGAGAGTTAATATCTGATATTCCAAAAATCAAATGTTACCCAAAAGATACTGCTAAAGCTATGAAAAAGAGTGACAATTGGGATAAAGAAAGCCAGACCGATACTGTGAAAGAATCAAATATTAAATACTTAGAAAATTTATGCAATAAAGATCATATAAAATTAAATACAGAGGCTTTTAAGTCTAGCGAGGATTCAAAAAATAGAATTAAATGTTCTTATTTGGAAAACAAAAGCAGCATTTTTGCCAAAGTAAAGTGTACAAATATTTTAAAGTGTGATACGGATATTAAAACAAATTGCGATTTAAAATCAAATATCTTAAAAGAAAGACATATTACAAAGAAAATACACCCAGAAGTGTTTCAGGGTGATTCAAAGATAAATAAAGATTTTGATTACTCATTGGAACCAGAAAATAAACAAGATAAAAATTTTGAATCAGAAAAAAATGAAATCAACCTTGCTCATAAAAATAACAAAGAAAAAGATTTAAGTTTTGCTGTGGAAAAAAATGATGCAGAAAATATATTCTTATTTGAAAATTCTAATGATAAAAAACCAAGATACGTTCCCATTTCAATTCGCAAATTCATGGTATGCGAAAATTTAATACATATTTATATATATACTAATGAAGCGCCCATATTTTATGTACCAATTCAACAAATAAAATCTAACCCTGGTGCATCAGCTGCCGCTTTTGAGAACCATAATATAAACAAATTGAAAGAGGATTCAGATCTAAATATTGCAACAGGTATTTCTCTAGCTGCATACAATTTTATTTCTATAAGCGAAAAAATATCTGATCATTTCTTTTCTGTTGAAAATGATATATGTGCATCTACGTATTATTATAAAGGTGATCTTGCTGTAATTCTATATTGCCCTTGTGGCAAGCAAAAAAGACTTGTATTGAGGTATTGTTTTGTTAAACCACAGAATAAATATTCTATAAAATTACTAAAATTAAATTCCAGTGAGGAATCTGATGAATACAAAAATTCTGAAACATGCACAAATTTTTGTGAGACAAATTTAGCATGCGGATTTTATGATCTTGAAGATCATAAAAATCATCTGGAAGAATACAATCACAGCGAAAAATACAGAAAAAACAATGCAAGCGTTGATAATTCATTTTATATAGGACTAATAATCAACTTTCCAAAACAAGAAGTGGGCCATATTATAGCTGTTGAAATCCGCCACACATATATCATTGAGACAAATATAGGATTATCAACCATATATGTTTATTCTAGTTGATTAAAATTTTCTTGACGTAAACTTTTTTCTATTCCATAAAATTCATTCGATCTAAATGTAACATCTAATTTAAAAATCTGAATTTTTCATGCCATAATCTCCTAATGTCTTCGGTTTCACTTAATATTTTGTAAAGAAAATCAATTCTATGGGCTAATATTGATATAAAAGTTATAATTTTACATTTTTATTATCATGCATTCATTTGAGCTATAAAAACATCGTTTCGAAAAAATTACTTACACCTGCCTTTTAAGGCTCACAAAAAGTTAGACTAAATATAAAATTTACCTTAAATTTTTTTTTACATAAATTTTAAGAGCTAGCAATAAGATATATAATCTAGATGAAATAAAACTTGAAAAATAACACAAAAACTCTGTTTATTTCCAATAGATATCAAATAGCTTAAGTTAATAGGAGTAATAAATAAGCATATAAATAAAGTAAACAAAATATGTATTGAAAAAATCTAAATGTATCACAAAAAATATGTTTTTATCAATATCGAAAACAAATGATTTAATATAATTCAGTATATTCAATAGAGCATGTTTTTTTTTTAAAAAAAATGTGTTCTTGAAATCAAAAAACTTAAATGTGCTAGAATATTTTATAAATCTATATAAATTATTACTGCTGATTATCTGCATCATATGTATATTTTGAAGATTAGTTTGTTATTCATAGGCGATATAATAATAGCTATTATTTAGGTATTTTGTATATTGCAGGTAATGATATATATTTTTTTATTTTGGTATTTTTTTTCTGTATAATATAATATTTGTAGATATTTTCTTTATTTCTTAAAAGAAATACTGTTCCATATTATCAATCTTCTTATTAAACTGCTAATTCTAATTTTCAAAGATACTGCTATGTTTTTATTTTAATTCCACTATCATCATTATATTAGACTTTTTTATAAGTTCGACCACATATGCAGTTTTCATTAAAATCAGCAGCTCTATTTTTTTAAATACATACACGGGAAAATAATTTGTCCAAAATTGCATATTATAGAATTTAAAATATAAATATTATACAAACACTTATAAATAAAGTGAACAGTTGAAAATCTAACAGAAAAATTGAAAACATATTAATGTTGCAAAAAAAAGTAACATACATATAAATTTTTACCTATCATAAATCCATAAAAACTTAATCTAAGATAAAATTTTATGAAAAGATCGTAGACGCTAAAAGTTATTTAAAATATCTTTTCTCCATTGTCATTTGAAAACTTCTCTAATCCCTGAAGTTTGTAATTAAAATAAAGAATAAATTTATAGCAAGATTTAAATTTAATATACGACTCACATTATATTTATTAAACTAATTGTGCAAAAAAACTATATAGTATTATCAAGCCTTTTAAGACCATTTTTAATATAATTATTTTTATGGTTTTATTGTGTCTTTCTTTTAAAAAAATATTATAAATATTTTGACTGAATTAATTATACTATAGACTTATATATTTTATTTTCAACTAGTTTTTCGGGATTGAAGCAATCACTGCCCCTGTAAATCATGCAACTACTAAGACGTGATCATTGTTGTCGTCACTTCGGTATCCTTGTAATTTTATACCACTGAAATGTAAACCCTTTTTCTAAAAGCAGTACATCTTAAGTAAAAGTAATTTTTACTTCTTTTTTTTCCGATGAATGGACAAATTTTGTAATTTTATAATAACCCCAAAATACACTTACCTTTCAAATATGCTACTATAGTTTCCCATAAGATTTTATGTAAATGTAAAAAGTACACCCATGTATTGGTAAAATCTATCGAATATTCGCTACTTTAGCTTTAATAATTATGAGTTGATAAGACAATGGACTGAGTAAATATCCATTACATTGTGTTTTTATGCCATTTAATAAAATACTATATAAAATGCTTAAATAAATATATTGGAAATAATACAGTGCAAAACAACTTAATAGGTGAATAAAACCCCCTTTTTTGTATTTAAAACGTTGATAATCGTAAAAAGCCACAATCAGGCATATTTAAACATAGAGTATTTTTATTAAAGAGATAGTGATATATTAATTAACTTTCAAATACTAAAAAATAAAATTTGAAATAATTATTCTTATCTTAGAACGTATTTTAGCAGAAATTTATTATAAACTGATAAAACTTTTTATATATTGATACTTACATTATATATTTTCTAAACCCTTTGGCAAAAATTTAAAAGTAGCTAAGATAACATATAACACCGTATGTAATGACTTGGGATGAAGTGGTTACAAAATTATATAAAAAACATGTTAAGCAGTTAAAAATTCCGGGTGAAGTAGAAGCATACATGCAAGCTCTCACACTCCGCAAGAGACTTGAACTCATCTTATTTGGGAGAAGAAGAGCAGTTGATGAAGTAGATCATGGGAAGGTGTCAAAAGATGCATCAAAGAGTTTTGCAGTATTCCAAATGGGCTGACCACATCTAAATTGTTAAAATTGATAAAAAGAAAATTACCCCATAAATAATATAGCTAAGTTTACTATTAATAAATCCCAAAAATTATTTAAGCACACTCAAACTATCATATCGTCGCAAAATAGATGACATCATAAAATTTTAAATAAGAAATAAATTGGCTTATACCATTGAGAGATGAAGAAGTTAATATAAAAATTCAAAACTTAATCTTCAAAACGCAATTATATGCTTATAACTAATATTAATGCAACATATGAGTAATTATATACACAATTTTTTTATTAGGTCGCGAATAGAAGAAACAAATCACTTTTAAACATTGTTTTTATAAAAGAAAAACAATGATTTACACATATGTAAAAATATTCGAATTCGTGCTGCAACTAAGAATTTTTATGTGGTAATTTCTACTACTATTCTGCTTCTTATGGTAGTCATAGTTTAGTGGTCTAAAAATTAGACATAGAAACTAGAATTTAGATGATTTGAACAGCAACAAATTATACACAAGGGAATTCTTACAAATTTTACAGCAGCTATAGCCGAAAATCTGCAAAGAATTACGCAAGCACTGTTTGGTAAACCCCCAGTGGAAGATCGATTCCAGCTTTAAACATGTATGTGGTTTGGCGCTTAAAACACGACCCGATTCCAAAAAGCGAATATTAGTAATCAAACCTATATTGCTATTTTGAATACATACCCCATCGATAAAGTAATTGGCGTAGTCACTACTGTTTTGCCTCTATATGATGTACAATATCATATCGAAGCAACAAACTCAAATTTATAAAAAACAAAGTACAGTCGAAAATAAAAATATGCTTTATAAAATTTACAATATTCTCAAATAATTAGATGATAAAACAGTTTTTCTAATAAAAAAAAAGTTAATTATACCGGCATTCTAACTAAGTAAACCTATCCGTGTTTACAAGATTGATTAAACCAAATCACTGAAATGTAAAAAAGGATGTAGTTTCATCTATTCTCTTGAATATATATCAGCAATAGGATCGAAAAAATTCTAGATGATGAATATAACTATATTTGATTCGTAGAAAACATAAGAAACCAACATGAAAATTCATGGTTGTGAAACAGATAAAAAACCGGTAAAATATTTATTCTAATATATTTTGGTTCTAAAAACAATTACAGGGTAAGTTAGAATCTTTACAGATGAAAACAGACATATAAAAAATGATTTATGATAGAAAAATCTAGATGGGCAGTATTTAAATTTTAAGACTAAAAGAAAACATGCTAAACCGAATCTATTGATTAAAATAGAGCGTAATTTTAGTATTAAAACATCATTAAGCTAATAAAAATAATATAAATAATTGAAACGAAAATAAGAAAAAAGAAACAGATAGAACCCATTTTTTTCTAGAAAACAAAAAAATTCAGAACAAATGCAACCGTATGTCTGAAAAGCTTTACGGAAACCTAGTTTTGTTTACCGGAAATAGTGTTTTTTAATTTGCTTAACCTAATGTTCAGGCAAAAAAAGAAACAAGTAGATGCGAATGTTATGACCGGAAAATATCTAAAAAAACCCTTGAATGGCTACTAATAGAAAATTTTAGCTTAGAAAAAAGAAACAAAGAGTTTTTAAAACCTTTTTTAGATTTAAAATATAAAAATATAGTATTTCAAGTTTATAGGTTTTAAAAATGCTCTCTGTCTTTTAAAATATTTCAAACCGGCAAAAAATACATGGTGATACTTTATTTTTCAGCTTTTTATATTTCCGATCCTTATAAACATTACGTACTAAGTTCGATTTCTGGTGTTGATAAAAGATGATACTGCTCACATATATACTGACTAATATAAGAAAGTTGCTGTAAATATGTATATAATGAAAAAAACTCAAAAATTCCCTCGTGTATTTGTTTTGAATGTGTGTTGTTATATTTTGTAGAGCAATGAATCACCTCATCAATTAAAATTAGTTTATTTTAATAGTATAGGGGCCCTTAAGGCAAATCTATCAATTTAATGTTAATAAAAACATATTTTTAATTAAAAATGCAATATATACTTATCAAAGCAACTAGAATATTGCAGGAAAATGTGAATATTTATGATATATGAAAAAATTCAGACATGAAAGTACTAAAAACCAACAATATAATATATTTTTTTAAAAAAAATGCAGTATTATGTACTTTTAGATGGAATTTTATAACATTTTATTGCTGATTTTGTATTAAAAAATATTCAAACAGCCCATTAATTTTTTTAAATATTCATAAAAAACAAGTAAGTCTTAATTTCAAAAACTAAAAGAGCAAAATTGTGATTTTTTTTACAATAGATTCACATATTATTTAAAAAAAGTATGTGTATGATAAAAGTGTGACATGTTTTTTTTTCTTAACATATCTTCAAAGTTATTTCACCTAAGTCATATAATTTGTTGCTTTAAATACAAGATTTTTTTGTAAAACGATAATTTTTAATGGTAAAAAAATATGAGATTATACGTTTAAGAAAGTTTTAGACATCCTAAAAATACTTTTATAAAATAATACATTTTTGAGGCTTTAGTTTGTAGAACTCTATAATTTTCTCTTAGAAATTACAAGAAATAACTTCCTATTTTTCATATCTTATAATGAAATAAATTTCTAAAAAATAAATTTTTATATATTACTTTGATTGAATCCTCCATATATTATTTAGTTAATAACTATGATTTTAATATAAAATAGGAATTTACATACATTGATAAGCATGCCAATAATTTTATAGGCAGTTTTAACGAATTTTATGCCAATTAGCCAAAATAACTTTGTAATTTATATTGATATGTTTTCATGGTGAATTTTCATGAACATTTAATAGTAATCTAAAGACTTTGGCTCCTTATATTCATTAAATGAAAGATATTTTGCTATTTTCTTTTAATTTATGTATTAAAATCATGTAAAGGATAACCCTATCATGTTTTTGTACTTATTTTCTTTACCTATATTATTTGGTTTCTATTTAAACTGGTAAACCAACCTCACGGGGGTTTTTTTAAACCCGTTCCTTTAAGTATAAACACATGTGTAAAAATACGATAGATAAATATAATCACAGTTGTTTTATTTTTTATCAAGAATTATATGCTATTATCGTGTATTATTTAATTATTAATCAAAATTTTAATTTTTACATAGATATCAAACACTGTTGAAAAAACACACATTATGTTTTAATGCATCAAAATTCAATTTTCTATTCATATACTCTGCATAATTTCTGTACGCATATTTATCATCAAACTAAAATATTTTAGATCATATAAATTCGAGCATAAAAAACACACAAAAAATGCATAAACATGTTTATTAAAATTTTTTGTTTTAATAGAACATATAGTAGCATCGAATATTATTTTTATGAAATAAGTATCATATAATTTTTATGATATACTAATTGATTGGGTAATTAAAATTATAACTATAAAGAAACTAGATTTAGAATATGTAAAAGAAAAGCAGAATCGCTTAGAATAAGGTTTGTTTACAGAACAACAAGATAATACGTATCTAGCTACATATTTAAAATCAAATTTTTAAAAAATTTAATCATTTATACACTTTTTTTCGGGCACGAACCTTTAATGCATATCATAATATTAAGTAGAAATAATAAGAATTTGAGATTTTTAAAAATGTAAATACACGATTAAAATATATTCTTAACCGATTATTGCTTCAATATGCAACTGATTTTTTTTAAAAAATATAAACAGTTGCACAGCTATGTGTATTTTTAATATTACATAATCACAAGTCCAGCTTTTGTTTTATTTTCATGTATTCTTTCTATATATATTCAATTGCTTAAAAAATACATATTTTTTCCTAATCTTTTTTTTGTGAATTTTGAAAATTTAAATGCGTTTATAAAATAATTTGGTGCCAGAAAGATTTTTTAAATAAAAAGACAAAATATATGTTAAACAAAGTTATTTAATAATGCAGATTAAAGAAGAAAAAATATTAAAAAATTACAAAAAAAAACTTAAGAAATATAAAAAATACCAATTCTACGGGCTTTTCGCCGTAAAAATTAAAACACGATTCGATATTTTTATAATAGTGATGTTTAGAACTTTTTAATTCCCGAAATGTTTTATAATACACGTTTTTAATGAAAAATTCAAATAATTCATCTTTTTTTATCTGAAGTAGATAATTTGATAAATTTTTGTGATTTTTCTAATTGTTATCTGTTTCCTTTTATTTGCGTAAAAATGGGATGCGGACAGCTAATGCATAATTTATCATGTCTATTATCTCTGTATTTATTTTATCTATTCATGCTTAAATATTATTCATCTGCAAAAAAGATGCTTACTAAATTTTTAGATGCAGAGTATGATACTTATCTCGATTTAAAGTTTCATTAGGCATGAATTTTTTATCAATTTTGTATTTTTTGACATTTGAATATTTGCCAATATATTTTGTTTACAATTTAATAAATTTTAAATCAGTTAATATTGGAATTTACACAATCGCCACATAATATACCTATTAATACAGTTAGACAATAAATTAAGATCAAACTCTGATTTAAAATTAATTATAATATTTTAGTTTAGAACTTTAATACTCAAGTTTAGATTCATGGCATGAAACTAATTATATGCGTGAAGAGCTATTTTTAAGCTCTTTTAAGACATATAATTATCATAAAATCGATCATTTTAATCCTTTCTAATTCATAAATGAAAAAATTTAAGTTTATATGGAACATAAATTTCTCGCTTCCAAATTTTTTACATGTCAAAAGTTTATTCAGGAGTTTTACACCTCGTCATATCACATATTTTATTTTGAAAATCACAAGATTAAGGTAGGCTAAATATTACGCAAGAAGTAAAAAAATGAAATTTAAGAATATTTTTAAAAAACATGATTTCGTTTTATAAAAACATTTCTTATGCATCATAAGTAAGAATATCTTTTATAAAATAAAATTATTACATTTGATCTAATTATTCCCATAAATACAGATAAAAGTCATAAAATAAATAGAATTATAATTTTGAAGCATAAAAGTAGAAAATATCACTGTTTAGTATAGATTATATTACAGGGCTCAGCATTTATAATTTTTTTACTTAGTTTTCGCAATTTTATAGATATATTAGAAATAGTCAAAATATATAAATAGAAAAATAATGCAATGATTATTAAAAATATTGAAAGAAACATGTTTATGGTTTATGAATTTGGATGTTGATTTATATGCGTTGAAGTATTTTTCAGTAGACAAACTTCAATTTTAAAGCATCTTTTCTCACAAAAAAAATTGTCTCTACCATTGTAATATAAATTAAATATTAGACTTTTTGATTCAAATCAAAATACACATAATATGCTAATATTCCAATGGAAATTTTAATATATTTAACAATAGGTTAAAAAACAATTGAGATGGCTTTTCTATTTAAAAAATTTCCTAAGAAATTAACAGTCGTTGTAAACGGAAGAAAAATATCAGTTTTTCTATTATATTACTACAGATTTTCCCCTAGATTCGTAAATAGTTCTTAGATATAAATTTATATATTACCCCTTCAACAATTTTTTTTTACTAAAAATTCATCGTAAAGTTTTTTATTTGATGTGTTTCGATATTTTTGTTTTAATATTGATTTTTTTGTTAAATTTGTGAACTGAAATGAATTTCGATTTTTACATGGTTGTTATTATATTCTGTGTCATTATTTTAATTATTGAATTATGAATTAGTTTTATTTTCATGAATTTTTTTTGAAAATCAAAATTCCATCCTAAAATAATGTAATTCCATAAATATACAATGCTTCATCTCTACTAATTGTTTTTAAATATCATAACTTATTTGCATTAATTAAGACAACAGATTGAATTATTTGGCACATGTGCAAAAGGTAAAATTAATGCTCGAATAACAATTTTTTTCAATTCTATAAGTATAGAAAATTTTAATAAAGAATGGCGTCACACACAAAAACTTAAGAAAAATGGTGATCATCAAATAATATAATGCGCATTTAAAATTTAAATTGCAAAAAAAATAAAATAATGTGCGCTATTCTTGAGTTGTCATCATATTTTAAAAATATGTTATCTAATTAAGCTTTATCTTGTTACCTTCAAAAAATACGCCTTTCAGTAGCAAAAATTTGTTCTTCTATCATAATAAACAACCTCAGTTTTCACATAATGTGCTTTTCGCTTCGATAAACGGCCAATATCATTATATCACAATCTCGAAGATTGTTCAATGAAATATAAAAAAGATCACAGAGCATAAAACACGAAAAATTGGTGAAAATTATAAATTTATTTTTAATAAGGATTTAAAGCTGTTTAAAAATGGTATTAGTTTAACTATAAAGATTATTTTAGAAATTTTACTGTGTTTTCTCACAAAATAATCATCACTATGCTTGACTCGAATGCAAAAATATATAATTATATCGTGCTCTATAAATCATAAATGACGATTAAAATCTTATAAATTCAGACAAGTTGCACATATTTTTCATTTAATGCAAAAACTGCCTAAGTTTATTATTGAATTAGATTTATGAAGCATATTTATTCCCGAAAAAGATACGGTATATGGTTAGTTTATGAACGCAGAAATTTTGTAAATCTTCGTGTAATTATATTTAAATTCATAATTGCTCGAAATTTCAATATATTTTTACACTATCATAACCTTCTATTATATAATTTTTATGCAAACATTATAACAGGTTTATGTACATAAAATTTTGTAAATAAATACTCTACATATAAAAAATATAAAAATATAAAACCTTACAATATATTGGCTTATTGTTGTCGGTTTCTTTATTTATTATTAATTTTATTTAATTATCTGAATTTCACAAACATCGTACTTTTACCGTATCATTTACACGAAAATTAAAATATAATGTTTTGACTCGGTATATTTGAAAAATTAATTAATTTAAAGAATATAGTAAAAATGCTAAATATCCAAAGAAAATCCTTTAACCATAAAATTTACTGCCTGATGCTTAAAGCATAATATATAGATCTTATATCATCTTAAACTCTCTTTATTGGGATCTAATGTGAAATTCACACAATTTAGGTGATACAGCATACGATGGATATTTTTTTTTAAATATGTCAACATAAGAAAAATTTACAGTTTTACAGAAAAATTGATTGTAAATCATGTTTATAATCCTTTTTTGAATTTATTTCTTTGAATGAACAATCAGCATGTATAAATGTGGCGAAATACTTATTTTTATTATAATCTAACATGTATCTATATTATTGTATTTTGTTGGTAAGTAGAATGATATTTAAACATTATAATAATTAAATATGTGATTCTAACTTCAGCGAACTACTCGTGATGCTTAACTTTTGTCTAGATGGTTATATGAACATATGTGCAAAAATAAACCGTTCATAGAATAAAACCGACAATTTATGACGTTTAATCCCCAGAAACACAAGATTACACCAAAATATTCTTATTTTTCTGGCTTAAAATAGATATTTAGATTATTTATTTGATTTTTATCACAATGCTTTGTTCATAGATCTTGAAGGTTGTTTTATGATTGTCATAAATTTAACCAATAAAAACAATCATCGGTCAATTTACAAGAACGAATTATAGAGTTTTTACGTTATAAAACAATATTAATACTTGAATTTTCTCATTAAATGAAAACACCAAAATTCAGCGCAAATAAAAATAATTTTGGCAATGATTTCCTGATATAAAACCCAAAAGGTATTTCTAAACCCCCCTTTTTTGCAAATATTGATTAAATCTTCCGTGTCAAAGGTAGTATGTACGTTAACTTGTATATTATTAAAGATGTTTACACGCCTTAAAGCCAGGGTTCGATTTCTCTATCTCTGTAATCATATTTATATTTATTCGACAACGTTATTTTTTATTTCTGGATTAAGTTATTTTTTATCAATTCAATCTATTGAGATGTAGTTAGCCTATTAGGAATACTGCTCAAGTTTTAGATACATCTTTTGACACCTTCCCCTGATCTATCTTCATCAACTGCTCTTCTTATCTCAAATGTGATGTGTTGAAGTGTTTTGCGGTGTGTGGGAGCTTGTATTTATGCTTCTAATTTGTCTGGAATTTTTAACATCTTTACGTATTTTTTATGGGTTTAGATTTTATTCATAAAATTTTTTTACATAACTCTCAGTATATTCTTTTGGAATCATATTATGCCAACACACATCAAATTATTATTATTTTTTATTTTACGATTCTCAGAAAGTCTATACTAAACTGTAAAAATATACCTTTGATTTTTCATTTTTAAGCTTGTTTGTTCCGATTTAAGATCTTTCATTTTCTAATCTAAAGATGTGGCTTCTCACATTTTTCCTTTAAATTTGCATTTTATTTTGATATTGCTTGCTTGGACTATAGAAAAGAGTGTCTCCACTGATGCTTTAATCTTCGATTCTGAATGATTTTGGCATATAAAAAAATTGGATTCGGATAACCGAGACGCATACATAGGTCTTAGATTTTTTTAAAATTACACATCTCCAGTCTATACGAAGGATTTGATTTGTAAACTGCATATTTTTTTTATATTTTTGCAATCACAACATGATTATATCATTTTTATTAGTTGGACTAAATCTGTTTTGTTATACTGTTTAGGGATTTTTACTATATTTTCACTTCCATTGATGCGTGAACTTCTTGTATATGCTGAACACCTGGATTACTTTGATTTGAAATTTTTTAAATTGTATTGTGTATAACTTTTAGGTAACTAAGATATGCTTTCTATGTTCCATTCGATTACCTCTGAAATTTTAGTTTTATTATAATTTACTAGCCCGAATTTTGTCATTAGTAGATCTGCATATTGTCTTTTTCCAATAATAACACGTAGACCAGAATTTACTTTAGAATTTCGATGTAAGAAGATGTTCTTTATGATGATTCCTTGTGCGTGATTTTTGTTCATATCGGTGTTCATCTTCATTCAGTTCATGCACTATTTACTCGCATGAACCATTTTCACTCGTTATTAAGTGAGAAAAAGACTTCAATGAGAGAATCTACAATTTTTGCAAGAAATATTATTTATATTCCTAATTTACAATAAAAAAACGATATTTTCCTATTTATATAATTTCTATAGGGGGATAATCATGATTTTAGCAAGAGTCCAGAAAATAAAAATTCAAAGTGTTTTTTTACATTAAAAACTATTCATATTTATATTTTTTATGTGCCTTTTTAGCGAAAAACTACCGGATCCAAAATTTTACAGGTGAATTTAATTATTTTTTTAGAAAAATGTATATGCTTAATTTTTTTGGATTACAAAACTATAAAACCAAAATCATAATTTATCGATGTGTTTAGTAACAAAGAAAATTGTTTTAAGTAGATTTTTTGGGGAGCATTAATGTATTCAGAGACATTGAATTTTACTTTTTCGGGCTTGTAAATAATAAAATTTTAAAAATTAAATTTCAGTAATTATTTATACGAAACAAAAGCAAATAAGCATGTTATATTGACACGTAATTTTTTTATTTCACACACGCAAATTTATTTTAAAGTCTAGAATTTCTTTTCATACATTTTATATTGATACTTATAAAATTGATCACTCTAGAGACGTATTTTATTATTTAAACAAATCGATAAAGTAGATCATTTGTTTTTATGGTAAATCGATAACTTTCTTATTTGGTTTTTATTTTTTGCAAATATATCTGGTCTACTACAGATTTTTTATTGTATTCATGATTATATTGTAATGGGACCAACCCATCAAATCTGATATAACTACGATTTTATCCACACTTTATAAATCGACTTTCCTAATAAAAGAAATTTAAGAAACAACAATTTCTAAAAAGCTTTTAAAATCAAAAGAAATGCTAAATTATCCAAAGTTCAAAATTATAATATTGATTGACATAAAATTATTTGAAAAGTGAAATGTGGGTAAAATCACTATCTACAAAATAAAAAAAATTGCAGATAAAATAGTAATATTGTGAAATTAAATGCAGAAATCAAACAGAAACTGTTTTTTTATAATATTACGATAAGAATAGAATTGAGTTAAGAATTCATGGAATGTAAAATATATTGTAAAATTAATTCATCTGTTTGGTTAATTTCATGTATATTTACGACAGCAGCTTTTTATACATTTCCAGTTTCAATTGAGTTTTAAATTATTGTTTATAAATTAAATTTACAATATAATTATAAGTGATTACTTGAGCATAAAAATATACATATATTGACTGATTCTTTTTTTTTAATAACAACAGTTCATTTAAAGAAGCCTACACCCGAACAATAGGATTGAAGAACACACCCGAGTAATAATTTTTTAAGGATAAGATGTATTTCGGACGGTGTAAGGCTGATGTGTTTTAGAAGAGCACGCTGAAAATTAGTATTATAGAGCAATCTAAATTATTTCACGAGCAAACATGAAAATTTAAAAGAAAAATTAGCTCTTAATAAATATTTACTCAATAATGAATATAAATATATTCAATAAAGTACTTATACTCTGAAAATAAATAATAAAATTTATTCCATAACTGATTATATAAAAATAACTCCCAATTATTATATAGCTTTTTAAAATTGCATTAAATGTGTTTTAATTCGTTTTGGTATAATAACAGTAAAAAAAAATTCAATTACATTCCATTAAATCGCTTGCAAACTATTTGTCCTACATTTAAAGATAAAAAAAGACCATATTTATCAACTTTAGATTATACCATTAATCAATCAAAATCATTCTGTTATAAAAACACTGATGTAATATATTTGATTAAATTGTACGTGGCGGCTATATCATATAGAATTGATTAAATAATCACGTAATATAAATGAATCTTCAGATGCGTTTTGATTTATAATTTTAAAAATAAAAAATCATCAATTTGAATTAAAGTTATATAATATAAAATACAATTTTTTAAGCAATAATGCGTAATTACCATGACAATAAATAATATATAGAATTATATGGATTCTAGTTTGCTTTTTTAAATTATAAAATTTTGAAATATCTTTATTCAAACCAAAATGGCATGTGGTTGTTGTTTAAATTGGACCATAGTAAATATTTTTTTTAATCGGATTAAAGATTATTACGATTAAAATATAAATTTAAATAGATCAATGTTGAAAGTTATTGTATTTTCTGAATAGCATAGATTTCTTCTGCAAAAAAAATGGATTATTATAAATTCTTAAATTTTTTATTATAATTTATAATGTAGATCATAAAATTTACAGATTTCGTTCTATTATACTTTAAAATTAATTTTATATGACAGATCATAAAAAATAATTTCGTTCTTTTATATTTTAAAAATATACTTAAATGAAAGATCATAAAATACAGATTTCATTCTTTTTGTTTTAAAAATATACTTCAATGTTAGATCATAAAATACAGACTTCGTTCTTTTATATTTTTAAATTATTTTAGATGTTAGACCATAAATAGATTAAATTGTGTATATACGATTTACAATCTGTTTAGACGTCCTACAAAAATTAAAAGCAAACTAGTATATAGTTGTGTTAAGAGCTATGTATATTCATAAATTTACTCAAGCAGCAGTATTTTGATATTTAACAGCGTTTATAATTACTAAAAATACATGTCAATTATTTTAAATCTGATGCTTTAAAAATCTAAAAATAAAAAGCAGCTAATTTTGATCTTGTCAATTTAATTATAAAAACAATATAAAAATTTAGAAATTTCAGTCTGATTATTATAATTTTAATTATCACAGTTCATAAATTATTTTTAAAAATTCAAATCATAAATGTTCTGCTTTTATCAATTTATAATTTTTAGCTGCTAGAACCAATATATCTTTAACTAAGACCTAAATGCTTTTGTTTAATCTAGTGAAATAGGGAATACGAAAATAAAAAGCTTTTTTTATGAATCTAATTACTAAATAGTTCATATAAAATAATAAATATAGTTTTACCATCGCTTTTTAGGCCCATTATTTATCTAATATTTGATAGAAAGCTAGAAAAATCACAACCTGAACAGCGTTTCTTAACGCTGTACACGGATTATAGCTCTCATACATATACGTGGCTTGGCTACCAAAATCAATATTATGATTTATATGAACTTTACAAATTTTATATCTAAAAAACCTTTTTTTTCTAGAAAAATATATTTATTTCATTTCTAATTAAAATATAAGCATCGTAATATGGCTTGTGTTAAGAAGAGCTTATTATATTTTTTTAACTAAATAATTTAATTATTTTTTTTTTGTAAATAATCAGTTTTTCAACAATACAAATTGCATATCACAAAAACAGTGTGTTAGATGTAAACCATCCGTATTAATGATGATAATTTACATTATTATATATATAATTGTCTCTTATAATATTATCAATTAATTGAGATGTGATATCGAAATGTATTTGTAAAATATATTTATATGGTTTCTATAAGATTTGAATATGCGGATGATGTCAAAAGACACAATAATTTGTTTTACAATCATTCTGATTTTTAAATGAGTGTTTGCAAAAGAAAATAGACATTATAGAAAATTAAGATCATGAGTTTATCGGTGAATGTTTTCAATGATTATTAATGTATAACTGCTTGTCATTTCTTAAATAAGCCTAGGCAAAACAGAATAAAGAGTCGTGGAAAATAAAAACATAAATACAATAGTGAATGGATTCTATGAATATTATAAATACAGTCGGCTTTACATTTCCTAAACAAGACAGGGTAAAAGAAAATAGAGAATTTTTAAAATTAAAATCATGAATTTATTGATGAATGCATCGATGATAAATAATGTGAAACAGTTAACGCGAAATTCGTCAAATAAGATTTGGCAAAACAGAGTAGAGAGTTGTGCATAATAAAATCATAATACAATAGTGAATGGATTCTATTAATATTTTGAATACAGTCGGCTTTGCATTTCCTATACAAGACAAGGTAAAAGAAAATAGAGAATTTTTGAAATTAGAATCATGAATTTATTGGTGAATGCTTTCAATGATAATTAATGTTTAAAGCTTGTCATTTCTTAAATAAGCCTAGGCAAAACAGAATAGAGAGTTGTGAAATTTATAATCATGAGTTAATGATTAATTATTTCAATGATAATTGATGTACAAAAGTTTGGCATCATATTTAACAAATAAGCCTAGGCAAAAGCACATATAAATCAGTAGAAATTAAAATAATAGATATATAATTAATGTATCAGCTAGAAATGACATTCGTAAAATAAGTTTGGCAGAACATAATAGAGAGTTTTGTAATTTAAAATCATGAATATATTGGTAATGCTTTCCATGATTATTATATATAAACACACTTTGTAATACTTTAAAGTCTCTTACTGATCATCATTTAAGTTAAATCAGTTTCCGAGGTAGAATTTTAATCAAAAAACTCCTTTTTATATTAGTCCCAAATTGTCATATTGAATTTGTAAATTACTTTCCTTATTAATAGCACCAAATTAATTATGCATTTCAATTGAACAGGTTATTCAATTTTTTTTGAGTATTTGAAATCATTTGATAAAATCACCTTTAATCAATTCTTAACCTGCGATTACGAAACTTAAATTAACAATTTTTTTAATAATATCGTACCCCGATTTTTTTTCTTGAAAAATACTCCTTTTCGAATTTATATAAAATTGAAAATTTTTTACCCATCAAATGAGTTCAAGTGTTGATGTTGTACCGCCAATTCTTCCTACTGAAGAGGATGTTGAAAGTGAAGCATTAAGAGATTCAATGTGGCCATTATCGATATGGAAAGTAGCTGCTTGTGAAAGATCAAAATTTATTTGCATGGCTCTGATGTTTACAATGATTGCATTTCTTTACTCAGTTCTTCGTGTTACTAAAGATGCTGTCGTTTCGGAGAGGCAAGTGCCTGCATCTATTCTTTTTTTGAAAACATTTTTCGTTACACCATTTTCCATCGTTTGTGTCGCGATTATTCAGATCTTTCTTCAAAAAACTACAGTTGGTGTGGTTTTGAAATACACAACGGGTTTCTTTGGTGCTTATTTTTTTTTCTACGGGCTTGTTATTCTAAAATATCAAGAAGCTTGGGATTTTGATAAGTTTTTTGTTTTGGATAATTTTGGTGATGGAAGAATGTCAGTTAGAGGCTTGGAACATGTTCGTGCATTCTTGCTAACTATAAATTTTTATACATCATCTCTATTGTACGTAACTTCAGAGTTATGGGGAAGTTTAGTATTGTCGCTTCTTTTTATGAGCTTTTCAAATGATGTGTGTCCTTTCAAGCAATCATTGAGATTCGTACCTCTCTTCTACATCTTTTCGAATGTCGGTCTATTTTTATCTGGCCTTTGCATGCTTTTCCTTTCTGATTTTTACGAAAATGGATCACTTGCAAATAAAGAAAGTCTTTACACTTGGATGTTTACCATTTCCGGGATTATTTCGTTCATAGTGGTTGGATTACAAATTTATCTCGAGAAATACATACTCCCTTACCCCATTTTTATCGTAAATGAAAGAGACGCGAAAAAAAAATCTAAAAAGAAAATAGGTATAATCGAAGGCCTGTCTTATATGATGAAAAGCAAGTTACTTTTGATGATGTCTTTCATTGTTCTATCATACAACATCTGTACTAATTTGGTCGACTCTGTTTTTAAACCTGCAATGAAAGCTCTCGCAAAAGCAAATGGAATCGAAATCACATCTTCCGTGATGAAAAAAGAAGCCCAAAATCAGTTATGCATTGCTGTGATCGTCATAGTTTTACTGTGCACACCATTCGCCCAATTAGTACAACTCTGCGGATGGATTGTCGCCGGATTCGTAACACCTCTGTGGGCTATTGTTGCATGTGTTGCAATAAATAGCATGGCTCTTTTGAATACAAGCGTACAAAACACCAATGCTATCGGATTTTTTAATAGAAAATTTGCTGACTGGACTTACAGGATCGAAGTTGAAGTTTTCGTTGGTCAAATAATGACTTCTGGGCTTAAGGTTGCTAAATACGCCGCTTTCGATATTGCTAAAGAAGCCTTAAGTATGAGAATTTGCCAAGATCAACGAGCAACAGCTAAAAGTATTTATGATGGTGTTTGCGGTAAATTAGGAAAGGCTGGTGGAAGTTTCGTCTGTATGATCGTAAACTCATTATCGGGATCATGTGATGTTAGAGAAGGTACCCTTTACCTCTTCATCATGACTGTTTTGATGTGCGTCATTTGGATGTACTGCGTTATATATCTCTCTAATAAGTACAACGAGTCATTAAGAAAGAAACAAGACATTGATTTGGATATCATGGGAAAAAAATCAAAACAATAAATCTACTTTTTAAAATTCTGCTTACTATAAATTCAAAAACTTTTAATTGCTAAAATGATCTTTTTTCACGATCTATAAACTTCATTAGTTGAATTTTAACAAATTTCAATAATAATACATTGTGATATTTCTATTTTCTGTAAAGATTATGTCTAGCTTCAACATAAATAGACAACAAAATAGTATCCCAAACAATTAATGGTACTTTTTTTTGTTTAAGCGAAATGACTATAGACCTTTGATCAAACCATTGGGATTTCCGCTGCTTGGAAGACACACAATAAGATATTACTTTATAGGGTGTTTGTGTTATTAATGCCCGCATACAAAATTGTTAACAGTGTAAGCACGAGCTTAAAAAAATTGTATTTCACCTCGGGCCTATTTAGAACCATACATATCTTTTTAGTATTAAATATGATGCTATTCATGCATTTTGAACGGAAATAGAATACAATGGGGTAATCTTAGAATTTTTACCGCATATTCATCATCATGCCTCGAGGCCATGACTCTAGATATAAGTTTTTAAAATAAATATTTTAAGCCAGATAATACCGATAAAAGAAACATCAACAATTTCATCCAAATTAATTGTTTTCGACGCACATATATGATCATAATTTTGTCCATAGATTTAATCCCCTTACTCCGCCTTCCATCTATATTAGAATTACAGACTAAAGAAAGAATAAAGGAATGATGAAATGCGAGGGTATTGTGAAGGTTAAGATTTATGGGTATTTTGTGCTTAAGACACCAAATGAACAATATAAATTCTCTAAGTGAAGATATTTATTTACGAATAGACCTAATTATATAAATTCAAACATCGAATAATTTCTTTTAGAATGTGTAGGTGTATTTGTTAAATAATTAGCTCACTTAGGAACTTTATATCATTTTTTCTCAATCTAAACAAAATATTAAAACCTCTACAGATATGAATATCAATCCATTATAAAAATTGAATGTATTTATACAACCAAACAGATACTTGTCTACACATGCCTTTCCTTAACAATAGCTTTCATTTTTTCAATTAAAAAATCATATTTATAAGGGAAATAACCATATTCGAATAAATTACAATTACTATGTTGGAAAAAAAAATAGCGAAAATTACTTGTATAGTTTATAGATTAAAGTCAATTTACAAGGTTGGACAAATATAATACCACAATCATAAATTGAAATGGTGGGATTACAAAATATCATTAGTTGTATAATAAGAAGTTGGAAATTGCGCTAAAAGCAGATGCTCAAACAATAGCATATATCTAGACACTAGAATTAATAGGTTTTGTAACGAGAAAAATTTAATAAAAACGTTCAGATGAAATCAAAATAACTAATATTATGATATAGAAAAAAATTTATGGTAATCTCATAATTCACATGAAAAAATTTAATAAAAACGACCAGATAAAAATAAAATAATAAATATTTATGACATGGATATATATTATGGTAACAAGATATGGTAATCTCATAAAACTCTGATAAAAATTTGAATAAAACTTGCAGATATAATTAAAATAACAAATATTTATGGCATAGATATATATTCATGGTAATCTCATAAGTCAGGGAATAAATTTGAATAAAAAGATTCGGAAGAGGATATTTCAAAAGAAGTATACATGTGAGAAGTAGTAACTCAATTTTTCAATTCAACCAAGGAAGAAATTTATAGTGAAGATTAAGGGAGTAAATCGGACCGAAAAAAGTAAAATTGTGTGCAATAAACACTTGAATTATCAAGTCTTATTAAAAATTTTATGTAAATGAATTTGTGGGGCAGATGTGAATAAATATGTATAAATACTGCTTGCTCATTATAATAGAGTAATGATTTCCTCTTTCCAAATATAAAAATATACATTGAATGTGATCTATAAAATTGATTATGGCTTAAATATTTAACTAAATAAAAAAACTTTGTTTTATGAAAGTCAAAAATCATCAAAGTGAATTAATGCTGTATTTCAATGTTTTTGCCATGTAGAGCGAATAATACTATTGTGATTTCTTTTGCGTATGTAGTGTTCAAAAGATGAAAATAAGGCGATCAAATAGCCAATTAAAAATACATAATTATGAGAAACTTGTTTTTAATATACGTAAATATGCACTTAATACATTTTTTTGGATATAATACTTTATTGTAGTCATTGTTATTTCTCACACGATGGGAGCCATCCCCTGGTCACTCTTACTCATTTAAAAATGATAGAGTAAAATTTTGTCTGCAAAAATCAATATAAAGCGCGTTTCAGAAATCGTACATATCATAGATAGAATCAGAACTATTCTAAATCTTCTAGATTTGGTGAGTATATATGAAAATCATGGGTTAAAAGAGGATAGTTATCGGATATTTTCTTCAATAACAAATGGAAAGACATAAGAGGTGACAGAAGAAAATAAAGTGCAAAAAATACACACAACAATTATATCGTTTTTAATGACAAATTATCAAAATAATAATCTTAATTTGCTTTATTTATACAAAATTAAGCATTCAAATTCAATTTATTATAATGAAAAAAATATGGATTTTACAAATTATTATTGTTACTATACAAAGACACGGTAACCATACATAGATAAAAAATACTATTTTTTTACAAAATTACACATACGAATTTCTGACATTTATTTAATTTTAGGTATCGTAGGTTTTGTGTGTATCGGTCATCCTTTGTGATTTCTTTTTATTTCAGCTTAGTTGGAAAAATGGTTTGATCATAGTTACATGCTTTTTATTAAGATTATCTACCATCTTTTTCATGTTAAATTTTTTCTGTTTCATTTTTATACAAATTTAAATCAATTGGATATGTTATCTAGAAGACATTATACTAATATTATCATATCGGGCCTTAGACATGGCTTACTACTTTAACTAAATTTATGAAGAATAAAGACAAATTCTGGAATATCTACACAAGTATGTATATTTAACTAGAATATATTAGAAAGATACCATATATTAAAAAAAATTCGAACTTTTTATTTTTTTTCATATAAAATATATTAATCTTTAATTATGATACGTCAAAAATATTATTATGCATATGATCAATATGATCATTATATTATGTATGGTGTTTGATATATTTTTGACACATTAAGATCAGCTACAAAAGTTTGACTTGATCTAAAGAAATCACACGATTTTATCTTCCAGAATCTTTATTTGACAAGAGGCAAAAAACACAATATTTCTAGATATTTATAATCTTGACTTTCCTAACCCATTAAAATATTTTTTAAAATGTGTTTTGGTTCAGTGACTCAACAGATTAATTTTTTTACCAAAGTTATTCTACCGTAGTCAAATCGTAATATCTAAAAGTTGGAAATCTGCAAAGGTGATTATCCAGGCTCAATGTTGTTATTCATTCGGATAAAAAATAATTATCAGTGTTTTTAAAATATTAGAATGAAATTTCTATCAAGTTACAAACCTTTAAAACTAGTTAATGCCCAGAAATGAATAAAATATCTGACTTTACCATAATATAGAATATTACTGTTCGAAAAATCCAATCTTACATCCCTGACTATTTTCAGTAAAATTATGTATCAAAAGAGTTTATAATGCTTATTTATGCGTTATTTCATGTTTTTTTAAATAGTTTAAATCGTTTTTTCAATTTTTTAAACAGATTAGAACAATTCAGGACACAATATGTTTAGATTTATACTAGAAATCACTAAAGGATATATTAGTTGCCACCTGCAATTATAGTTTTATTATGAGTATGATATTCTATATTTAACTTTGCAAACACATTTTTAAAATACAAATACAAAACGCTTGAGTATCTATCTTGCCACCACCTCTAGATATATAATGTTTATAAATCCTTATTAAATACAAATATAAAACGTTTGAGTATATACCTTGCAACTGTTTCTGGATATATAATGTTTATATATCATTATTAAATACAAGTATAAAACGTTTGAGTATCTACCTTGCAAATGCTTCTAGATATATTATTTTTATATATCATTATTAAATACAAGTCTAAAAAGTTTGAGTATCTATCTTGTAAAGGCTTCTAGATATATTATTTTTATATATCATTATTAGGATACTATGTGGAATAAATGCGTGAATCTTAGTAATTATATGTTTCATCAAGCAGAAATTAATGCCTTCATTCATTATATTGTTAAATCCTTGTTTTATTGGGCGATAAAACTTCAATGCAAACTTTATTTCTTTTTAATCAGAACTAATTTTCAAAAATACTGTTTTCATTTCATATAAGTTCTGAAATACTTGAAGAAATTAAAAATATATTAGTGTATGAAATTCAAAAATTCGACGAATTACTAAATTTAAAAACATTAATTTTAGAGATATATTTGTCGTGATTCTATTTTCTAATATATTAATTTTGATTTATCGGAACATTTTTATATTCTAGAATTCTTACCACATCCAATAAATTTTGCTTTCTTTATAGTAAAACTCAATAGAAACAAAAATTAAATCGAAGCTTTTTTGCACTTCAATTTTTTATATTTGTCTAGATTGACTCATTACATTGATAAAAACATAATAAGTACATTAATATTATTATTTTATTAGTCCCGAAAATCTTAATTATGCTATTACATTATATATTATATGCGAAATCTGAAAAATCCAAATAATAATAAAATAAAGATGAAGCTGTATGAAATATTAATTTAAGAACTAAACTTGTTAGGAATAGTGTTGAAATAATTATAAGGTTATATAAATATTAATTTTATATGGATTTACATTTGTGCTATAAATGTCAAACAGGAGAATATAATATGCCCATATTTTTCGAATGACAATTAGAACCAAAGCAGTATTTTTGAGTTTTAAATGCATCAGTTTCTTTTGAGAAAAAATCTTGTCAGCTCAAGACGATTAAATACATTATATATGCAACAAAAAATCTTCTTAAATTTGTTTTTTAAAACCTTATACTTTCCAATAAAAATGTTTTAAAAAATTTAAATAGAATATATTAGATAATCTGAATAAAAGTAGTGTATCTTTGCTTAGATTACGAAAAAATGCATTTTTAATGTCCAAAATTCCTAAAGCAATATATAAATGTCCAAAATATTTACTTGAAAATCAAAGAATATAAGTTTTGGTTTGATAGTTACGTAAATAACTTGTTTATGAGATAAGTTCAATAGTTTTTTTCTTACACTGACTTGAAAATCAATTATTTTATAAGTAAGTCTATTCGACCTTGTCACTTTAAACAAAATATAAACACACTAAATTTTTCTATATATAATTTTAATTCCAGAATGGATTTATGACCTTTTCTGTATTTGTGAATTTATAATGATTCTTAAATTTATTTTTTATTTGTGACATCGTAGAATCAGGAAATATAGTCAGCTATACACACTGATGCAGAAAAATTCAAAGATTTTAGACTACAAGACACTTTTGTTGAATAACTCCTTATTCTTTTTTTAATGTAATGATACAATTATACCATATCGCGGTTAGTTTTCTAAAAATCATAGCATACATTGAATAATTTTTCGATAATCTAAAACCAAAACATATGTTATTTAAAATGTTCTTACATTATCAATATTTATCAAAAGTCCATATTTTTTATTATTATCTTTGTATTTAGATTGATAAATTCATTTTAACCTGTCAATTGAAAAATATATGCAATAAATCCCAGATTTTATCATTTAATTTAAACATAATACTCATAAAATGATTATTATTGATTGAAATCACTGATAAGATGTATAAATATTTGACAGGTGTTAATTAAAGATATTTCTAGCACGCCGAAATGAAAATCTTACCTTCTTGACCCCAAAAAAAAGATTATCTCTTCCAAAACTAAAATAATAATATTATATATTCGTAAATTTTCGATTCAAATCATTTTTTTATCACCAAATTTGTTTATTACATCATCTGATCACAAAAACACAAAAATATATATAAACAAATAAAAATAATATTAAAGTAAAAATGTCTGATAGTAGATTAGATGATATTGAGAACGCAATATTGCCCCCTGAAGAACAAGTAGAAAGAGAAGCATTATCTAGGCAAGTGTGGCCGCTCTCTATTTGGAAAATTAGCTATAGAGAGATACCGAAATTTATGCGAATGGCAAGTATTTTTTTCATTATAGTTTACTTATATTCAATACTTCGAGCTACAAAGGATGCCATAGTTACTGAAAGACAGGCCCCGTCATCTATTCCATTCTTAAAAACCTTTTTTGTAACACCGTGCTCTATTCTAGGCGTTTTCTTGATTCAAAAGGCTTTACAGACAAATTCAGTGGCTACAGTTTTGAAATGGACCAACCTTGTATTTGGATCTTACTACTTGGTCTATGGCTTAATACTATTACCTTTTCAAACAGTTATTGAACCAAATATTTTCTGGGCGCAAGATATGTTTGGAGACGGTAAAATGGGCGCAAGAGGTTTAAATGATGTACTGGCATTTCTTTTAACGCTGAATTTCTGGACATCATCAGTGCTATATGTCACATCCGAACTTTGGGGAAGCTTGGTTCTATCACTTTTATTTATGAGTTTCTCAAATGATGTTTGCCATTTTAAACAATCAATTCGGTTTGTTCCGCTATTTTATATTGTATCCAATATTGGCTTGCTTTTTAGCGGATTTACGATGCTAATTTTATCCACCATAAGTGAAAATTGTTCATACAGTATAAACCAATATGTATATAATGCAATTTTCTTGATTTGTGGATTAGCTTGCATTTTAATATATTTTATTCAAAAAAATCTCGAGGAAAAAGTTTTACCATATCCTATTTGTATTATAAATTCAAGAGATTCAGGGCCTCGCGTAAAGCGTAAAATTGGAATGATAGAAGGATTGTCGTATATGATGAAAAGCAAGTTGTTAATTCGAATGTCATTTATTGTTCTAGCTTACAATATATGTACTAATCTTGCAGATTCGGTTTTTAAACCCGCAATGAAAGAATACGCTAAATATTATAATTTGACAGTTTCTGCTTCGGTGATGAAAACAGAATCAGTAAATCAAATGGGAATAGCGACAATAGTCATAGTTCTATTATGTACACCATTTGCCCAAATTATTCAATTCATAGGGTGGAGATTTGCCGGTTATATTACACCTACTTTCTCTATAATTGCGTGTTTAGCCATTAATATTCTGGCCATATACAATACAGGTGTTCAGAGCAAAAATTCATCAAAATTTATCAATGATATTTTGAAGGGAAAAGAATACAAGATCGGCCTCGAAAAAATTTTAGGAATGATAGGTACAAGTGGATTGAAAGTTTTTAAATATGCAGCATTTGATATTGCAAAAGAAGCATTGAGTATGAGAATTAATAAGGAGGATAGACCAATAGCCAAGGGAATTTATGATGGCATTTGTGGAAGATTGGGTAAAATGGGGGGAAGTATTATAACAATAATAGTTTTGAGAATCTGTGGAGCGACAGATATAAGACAGGGTGCACACTGCTTGTTTATTTTTACTTTTATTATGTGTGCTTTCTGGGTATATTCTGTTAAATATCTTGGGAATAAGTATAATGAATCAATTAGAAAAAATATAGATATTGATTTGGATCTAATTGGAAAGAAGAACGCGCCAGTCTAATAAAGAAATTTCCCTAATTTTAATTTTTTGGCTAAAAAGTAATTATAATATACATACATCATATGTAAATAACAATTTCATTTATATTTATTTCAAAAAAAAATTTATTCTATATATTATGTGTAATCTTATATTGAGACTGTATTATAACGTAATTAAATAATGACTTTGGGCCCCGCTAGCCCTTTCTGTTAATTTGCATTTTAAACGAATTTAGTTTAATGCAATTGAATTAGCTTATAAAATTGGTTTTTTGAAGGATAAAAGGCAGTTTATCCAAAAAAACACAATACATTTGCTTATAAGCTTCTAGGTATAAGAGTATTATTTAATAAATGCTTTTCAATTTTTGTAGGATAAAAAGAAGCGATTCTGTTACAGTTTATTGATTTTAACGAGTAGTTGTCATTGTAGAATCTAAAATTCGAGTCCTAAAGATCCCGACATAGATAGAAAATACAAAAATAATGATAAATGGATTTCAGAACATAAATTAGAGTTAGAAAATACGGTACTAAATATTAATATCAGACAATGGATCAATTGATGATTTTCCCACTATCGCAGAAAAATAAAGACGCCCCTATAAATTTAAATTATACGAATCCCACGTGTCAGTAGATGCTTTGTTAAAAACCCTTTACACTCCTTATTTTTTTAATAATATATTCAAGTCTTAAAAATGAGAAAAGAGACAAACAAGCATTGCAAAGATATATGTATTGATCAATACAACTATAATTATGGCTTTTTAGCCGCTATAAAAATTTTTATAAAATAAATTTATCTTACTTTTTTTTACATATATGAATAAACACAAGTGAACGAACTTTCTTTTTATAATCTTTTGCCACATAATATTTCCATGATTTTCTCGGCTAGTAATTGACACCATATTAATCACGAATCCATACGATGTTGCATCATGTAGAATAGGAAGTTCTTGGTATTTAATACACATAATTTTAAAATCCTCTTTATTCGCTTTAAAATACGCAATTTTATAAAAACTCTTACAAACAGTCGATGACTATCTTAATCACAATATTTTAATGCTATAATCGTTTAAAAACCTTCAGTAACTTCGGTTTATGTGAATAAAAAAATACACTGGCTGGATCATACGAACTTTGATATAAAATAATTTCAATGATAAAGAATTTGATTGCATATGATCCGCTTTTTTTTAATTTTAAACCGTACAGCTATTTAAGAGACTATCAGGATTATTCACACCCTATATTGCTTATACATCTAATTGCTTTAAATTATTTTTTAAATTATTAAATTATAAAGAATAGTTCGGATTTTTTAATCATATTACATTTATATAAATTATGACGTGATTAACCAGCTTTGAAAATCTACATAATTATTTTTACTATAATTAAAAATATTTGAGTAAATGACAAATATTCTGTTATATACTCTATATATTAAAGAGCTAAAATATGAATATTGTACATTAATTTTAGCATAAGAGCGCTGATTTTTCTTGATAATTTTATGGGATGACTTGTATCTTTATGCTTAATACCGGATAAATTATGCGTAAAATAAAATTTAAAAATTTAAAAATGTAAAATTGTTTGTTTATTTATATTTAAAGCGTATTTTCGCTAACAATAAGTTTTAATTTACAAAGGTTTAATTATTTTAGTCTTTTCTTAATATTTAAATTTTTTTATGGGATCTCATAATAACATCACTTTATTATTATATAGATGTCACTTTAAATTTTTTTTTCTGTTTTGCTTCAACTTTCGTTGAAATTTATTTATGAATTCTTTGAATTTTATCCATAAAAACCTAATCTGGCAAAACATTTGAGTTCTCTGTGTAATATATTTACTTGATAAAACTTCTGTCTTGAAATATTTGTAAAATTCTTAATATTTCACTTTCCTTTCGCGAGTTATAAATTAAAACTTTATTGACAACATATTGTTTGTATATATGATTTTACTTTATTTAGGAACTTTATCACCTTAAAATACCACTTATGTATTTTTTTGACCTATGTATCTCATTTTATAAAATATTTTACGATTCTTGTTCTGCATTTTTAACTTAATCTTGTTATTTAGCACTTATATTTCATAATAAAGGTATTTTAATAATACGTATACTCCAAAAAAATGTATAGGTTGAAGGTTTAAATAGTGAAATTTTTACTTTTTTTTTATTTTCAAGAACGTCAAAGTATTTGAATTTTTAATCCTTAATATTATAAATTAGAATTTACTTTAAGTTCAACAATAAAACAAACACAGAATTTAATTTTTAGACATATTTTTTTTGAACGAAAAAGAAGTATTTTATTATTTTGTTTATAATAAAATCATAGCGATTAATATTTACCAAATGCACAGACTTTTCGGTTATCATCAAAATAAAATGAAATTAAAGTGTTAAAATCGTAAACACTGCAAAAAATTGCTGATATAAAATAAAATTTGTCTTTTCTTTATTCTAAAATCATTACATTATATATTTAAATTGTAAAATTAAGCATGAGGGGTTCTAAGACCCTAAGAGATGCAAAAAATTAACGTGCATAACAACTTTTAAAAATAGTCTTACGGCCTGATTTGTTTATATCACTTGCCTCTTTTTTAGCTGATAAAAACTTAAAATGGTTTTATAGTGCAAAAGATATTTTTAGTTTTTGTCGACTAATTCTCTTAAAAACCTTATTATGTGTAACCTCTGATTTTAAAACAAGTATTTAATTGTTTTTATCAATCCCATTATTTTTGCGTGCGCCTTCAATCACCCATATTTCTTCACAAAAAAATTATTTACATAACAATTATGGGTACAAAAAATTCTGACATAGATTAATTATTATATGATTTGAAATCAATTATATAATCCTTCTGATATTTTATTTTATTTTTTATTCCCTTTAAAAAACTGATTAGTTAATAATATAATTACCAAGTAATTTTATAATGATATCCTAGTATTTTTTATTTATGGGCCATATTTATAGTGGTAATTTTAGTTTTTGTTCTCAGGCACAGCTTGCTTGATTCTCTGTACGCACAGCGTATTTATACTTTCGGCTATCTTCTCCTCTCCAAAGTCTTCTTCAATACCCCTCCTTCTTTCGAGACTTATTAATTCAAGGGTTTTTTTCAATCCCAAGGTTTGAATATATGCATCAACCTGGTTCGTGACATCTAGTTCCTTCAGGTACCTTCTATGCTTTATAATGATATAATAAATATTTAATTATATTTTTTTATTATTCTGTTTTATATTTTTTGTGTATTTATTTATACTTTCTGGATTATGTTTAAGAAAACTTGATTTTTTCCACCGTGTCCATCTTATCGATCTTTTGACTATCTTATCTTAAATACTATTTCATGCCTCCTATCTTTTTTTATTTTATCAATTCAAGATCTTCTTTGATATTGTTGATTATAAGTACACCTCGAATCGGTTATAAACTTCAATTTATTTAAGATAAATTATGCGACATCATGTTTCTACAATTTCTTATCTTACAAAAACATGAACCATGTTATATTTATTATAAATGAATTTACAGTATTCCGTGATATTTTATTTCTTTGCTTATTCTAACTGAGGGCCCTGTTTATATCGTTTTGTCTCTCGTTAAAGGTTTACCTTTTCAAAGTGAAAGAAGGTCTACATTTTTGAGTTTACAAGCATAGTTTTCAGTTATAAATATTTATTTTTGAAATATTATCGTTTAAATAAAATTTAGTGTGTGATAGTTTTATTATTAGAGAGATCAGAAGGTTTTTAAAGGAAAATTGATTAATTCCCATAAAAATTAAAAAGATTCGATATAAATAACCCATTTTTATTTTGAATTTTCTGATTAAAAAATCAATGTTTATGTCTTAAGTAACGTTAGATTTATTTTTTTATAAATTGTTACCCCTGTCTAAAAAAATGTGGGATTTAATCTATTAAAATGACTTTAATAATATATTTATTCATAAATAAATTTTAAAAAAAGTAAAAGAATGCCAATAGAAGAAAATGTACGTAAAAAATTTAAATCTACAAAATAAAATCAAATAACTGCAATGAAAGTAAATGTATAAAATAATATGCAGGCATTTTTTGGAATAAGTATATAAATGAGCCAGTTTATAAGGATATATAAAAAAATTATACATTTATAGTATTTTGATTTTATTTGGCAACAAATTATTTAGCAATTAATGTTTTATTTAATAATATATAATAAATATAATAATCAGATGAAATAAAGGCTTTATAAATTATAGCGAGGTTTATATATATCGATACCCTCACAGACTTAATTTTATATGAAACTGGTGAGAAAACCGAAACAATTTCACATTTTAATTCATTTCTTCTTTAATTTATAATATAAATTTGCTTTTCCTCCTAATTTTTAAAACATTGTATTATATGTGATATATAAAAAACACTTTTAACTGTAGCCAAAGTGGAGGAAATATACTATATATCAACTTGTATAACTATAATATATAAATTAATCGTGCATTTAAATATTTTCGTACATAGAGGCTATTAAAATATTTTGAATAGCATAAAATATGAGAAATGCATTTGAAAAGATGTCTCTGCATATATCACAATAGTATGCTGATAATCTGTCGATAATGAAGATTTTAATCATACCATATCGAAAGTATGCACATAAGCACTTTCTACGAATATAACAGTTTATTTTAGAACCAAAATCATGTAAAGTAATCAGAATCTCGAAAAAAAATGATAGTATGACGCAAGCACTTTAATCTAATAAATATACAAGTATTTATGATAAATGTATTTTTAAACCACTTGAAAGCAAAATAAATTCATTCGAGCTTTTTTTCGGTTAAATTTTTTCTATAAAAAAAAAGATGAACCTCGAATATATCGTTCAATATATTTTTTAGATAAAGGTTTAATATAAGTCGGATATATTATATTTTACAATAAACTTTTTGATTCAATTTTATTCTAATATAAATAAATTAAGCTTTTATATTGTGTTAAAAATTTACTTAGCAAGATTACTTCTTTTCTGAGACTTTGCATCTAATGCTAAATTTTAAAAAAAGTTCAAGAAATAAAAAAAATCATGGTCGAAGACATAATTTACGACTAAAATAACCATATATTCGGATTAATGTTTATACATATTTTTCCTATGGTTTTTGACCGATCTACGCTTATCATCATTACGTTATCGCATAATCCAGAAGTTTTCATCCTATTGCACATTAAAAGCCTATACACAATCAAAAGTAAACTTAATTATATTTTTTTTTGCATGGTTAAAAATTTTTAAAATGTACATATTACTCTCGGGAATACATTTATTTACGTTTGTAAGTTATATAATATTGTATCAGCAAAAATGCTCGAATTTATTCAATCAAAATAGCACATTTTATGATCAAAAAGCAAAATCACAGTAATTTACCTTCATGATCCTTTTATATGTCATGCGGAGAAAGAAACTATTTTAAAACTATTTATTTTAGAATGTTATTCAAAGGAGAATAATTCCTAAAAAAATATGGTAATATTTCTTTAGTGTTGAGCAAATATTTTTTAAGATTGATTTTATCAAATAGAAGATTCAAGTTAATATGTAAAAAAATGGAGAGGGGTTGCACTTAAAGGTTTTAAAAAATTAGTCTTGATTTCATATTCAAGCTCTTTCCACCCTCAATTAAAATTTATAGAATGAAACCTATTTCAATTACATTTTTGCATTATCGAGACTAATTTACTGTTCGCTAGTATTTTTATCCATGGGTTAAGTTTTTTTTTGATGTTATTTTTTAAACTACTGTGATGTAGACAACCAATTTAGGATATTGCACAGCTCCTTGATGCATCTTTTGACACCTTTACCTGATTTATCTTCATCCGATGCTCTTCTTCTATCAAATGATATGAATTCAAGTGTCATCTGAAGAGTGGGAGCTTGCATGTATGCTTCTACTTCGCCTGGTATTTTTAACTACTTAACATATTTTTTATGGAATTTTGTGGCCATCCCATCCTAAGTCATTACATATGATATTTTGAATTCTAAGAATTTTGTGTATATTTTGTTGATCCTATATTTTTATGATTCGTTACAGCCGCGTTTCGCCTTATTTAAATCTATAGTGTTCTCTTTATTATTTTTCTGTTGTACTCATCAGACAAATTTACTATTCGATGATATGGATTTTTTAAAAATATGTAACATTTACTTGTAACTAAAAATAAGAAAAAAAATTTAATATATAATACAATAAAATATAAAACAATAAAAGAAGAGTTCACCAATAGCACTGAAAACTAGTATGAGAGGGACACATTACAAAACCTATAAACTAGCTACATGATGCACAATATAAAAATTTAAAATTTGTTTATTTGCGTGTAATTTTCTATAAAGTCAGATTTTATTTTTTATCATGAAAATTTGTATTTTAAGGAATATAAATTTATTTCGTATAACTGCTACTACTCGGATTTTATAGGCAGATTTATGCTTTCTTCATTATAAGTATTTAATTTTTATATTGTTCACTGCCAAATTTCAGAACTATATGTAGAAGTGTTATCATGATTAAAAGTGATATAGCCAATAATTTTTATATATTGATTGGTAGAGTGTTTTAAAATTCTACCGAACGTAGCTTTAGTTTAGTGGTGGGAACATTCACACTATGATCTTTTTTTATATAATTTAAAGTTTTAATTCACTTCGCGCAGGTGCGAGGTCAAATTAGAAAAAAGATAATTAAGCTCGCTTGGCTGTAGTGTAGGCATTATATATTATTATGGCTTCCAAGGAACAAGAAAGCTTTCAGCTTTAAATATTTGCTTGAATGTGGCTCTGAAACAACTTTAATCAATTCAGGAATACAACTTTAATTAATCCAGGAATACAAGTGCAAGTAATCAAAGTAATTTTTGGTGTGATGTGGATGTTTCTGAAAATCGGTGGCCTGTTGAACGAAAATCCAAACTGGTAACCCCTTTATTCTTTTTGAGTTCAAACTAAGCTTTTGATTGATAATATTTTTGAAACATATTGCAAAAAGGGTTTATCAGCCTTTTTTTATATCCTGAACTTTATAATTTCTTTCTGTTTCTTCGAAAAAAAAAATTCGGAAATATACCATAAAATCATATACGATTAAACAGCAAAATATATGTATAAATTCTAATTATAAAGGTGCTTGAAAATGTAAAGTATCGCATTTTTAGTATTTATGTCTAACAAACGCAAAGTTTTTAATAATTTTATGCAGATTCATTTAATTTTATTATATTCTTGGGTCTTATAAAATATGTTATTATAAAAAGATATTTTATTTTCTTATTTGACTTATAGAATCGTTATCGCTTTTCATATAATTTTTAAATTATATATTTAAATCATATTTGATTGTTAGACTTAGACTAAATTTGCAGATCGAATACATTTATCAGCGTAAATATACATATCTCGTAAAAAAGATGTTAGGGATATATACATATGCATTTTGAAGTCTATAAATCTAAAATTTAGTGGTTCTTATTTGAAAGTGACTTTTATACATAAAATAAGGCACCTTGTGTAATAAATTTAATAGAAAATATAAATATCATTTCTGATTATGAGTTTTTGAAGGTGTTAATTTCATTAAAAATAATCCGTTATAAGAAAATAATGTTCTGTATAATTCAAAGTTTTATTAAATATAAAAAATAAACACAACATAAATTGGTTTTTTAAGCGGCATTTAAACATGTAAAACATAAATTTATTTATTCTCTCGATTGGTCCGAATAAAAATGAGCTTTATTATCTATATTAATATTGATTAAAAGTCATACACTTATATAAAATAAATTTATTTATTCTCTCGATTGGTCCGAATATAAATGAGCTTTATTATCTATATTAATGGTAATTTGAAATCTTACACAAGTATAATATAAATTCATCTATTCCTTTGATTATATCGAATATAAATAAGATTTATCATAAAGGATTTCTTCTGGATAAAATTTATGTATTTATTACTCATGATCGATTTGTAGAAAAATAAGCTTAACCATTAAAAATTTATAGCATAGAGAACCTTAAATAATAATAAAATTGTTTTTACAAAGATGTAATTAATAAAAATCATTTTCCGCATACAACATTTTTTCGCTTTTATTCTTATGTAGTCAGAATGATAAGAATATAAACTTATAAAAAAAATGATGAAGTTAATAATATATTGAATTTAAGAAAAATTAAATTAAGTTTACTTATATATTTGCTTTTTATAAGGAATTTAGATAAGTTTCCAATTTATATAGCGACATTTAAAATTCCATTGTATATTGAAAATGATATTATCCTTTATTTTATTAAATCAGAATAAAAATACGAGCATATAAATTTGTATTTTGACCATATAAAAAGAATAAAGATAATTGAAATTATTTTAATTTGTAAGAATATTGCCAATTCTTTTTTATAATATCAAATCTTTTTTTATCTTCTAAAAATGGTTTAAATTCAAGGTACGTTCCATTAATAATATAATTATTTAATACGATAAAAATCACATATTTATGTATAATTATGGATTTCTTTCGCAACATATAAACGAAATTTTCTATATTTATACTTAAAACTAATAAAAATTACATTTTATTATAAGTGTGAATGTCTTCAAAACATGCAACCTGTTAAAATTCATAATTATGAATCAAATAGGTCAGATAGATTACGCCTGTCACAATTTTAAACAGTAATTTTTTTTTTGAAATCGTTTGTTTTATAGTGAATTTATTTGTTATTTTAGTTAATAAATCAAAATTTTATTTTTATCAATACATCTGTTTAATAATAGCTTTAGTGGTAAATGAACCGATGTGAGAATAAAAAGATAAAATTTATTTAAAAGTACATTTGTTGGTAAAAAATTTAATTTGACTAGATTATAAATACAAGTGAAAATCAGAGACAATTTTAAAGAGAATTCAAGCATGTTTTTTATGCAAGAATTCAAGAAATTAAATGCACAGAAACTAAAAAGTGTATATTTTGAGCAGCAATAACTTTGTCAAAATTAAAAATGATGAAAAAATTCATTTATAAAATATTTATCGAAGTAAAAAAGCAATTTTTATTTATTAATCGTTAACTTTTTTTCGTGACATTACGTGATCAAAACACTTTAATAAGACAGCTTTCAATCACTATAGTAGAAAATTAAGGAATAAAAGATATAGTCGCTGATAAATAGAAAAGTATTTCTAAAAACTAATATATTTTTATTTGATATTTATAAAAAGGCACTCGGCATTTCTTCAATAATTTATAATCGAAATATACCTTATTAAACTTGTGGGTAATAACTTTTCCTGTTGATTTTTATTATATTCATATTTCCATAAATACAGCGAATCTCATATTTTAGTTTTAAAAAAAATTATAAAAATATAATTTTAAAGGCCATGAAGAAACTTTATAATGAAATTCTAAAAAATTTCTTGAACAAAACATATCATTTATTTACGATTTTACACAAATTTTATATTTTTATAAATTAAATTAAATTAATTCTAAAATGAATAAAAAGCTTCAAACACGAGAATTTAATATGTTATTAAGCTTTAAACACTATACTAAACCTTCAAAGGATAAAAATGACTTCAAATACGACAATTTATTTTACCATAACACTTTGTATGCAATATCCTACTACAAAAGATGCCAAAAGGACTTGAAAACAAGTATTTATTACAATAAAAAATTTATATGATATATTTTACATTTACCAAAGAATAAAGGATTGGCTTTGATATAATCATTTTTTGCAATCTAAAATTTATATACCATATTATTCATTCTTGTTAAGATAAAAATTGGCGCAAAAAATAAGTATTGACTCAGATTCAATACTTTATATGGTATTATATATTTTATAGGATTAAGAAAGTCAGTTAAAACAAGTGTTTATTGCAATCTAAAATTTTCATACTATATTATTCATTCTTGATAGGATAAAAAATTAGTATTTACTCGGATTTAACACTTGATAGTATGTATATTGTACAATAGTGAATGGTTTTAGTCACAAAATACCACAAGCTATATTTATGGCGTTACGAATGTCAACTGCAGTTGAAGACTGCACACAAACAATACGCAGAAGAAAAAAAATATGCCTCAATAGGTTTTAAAAGAAGAAGACTTATGTATGATGTGATTAAATGAAACATTTATAATCCGTTATATAGAGATATCCATTATTTTTCAGAGCAAATGTAAGGGGCTCTATAAATCATTTAACCAATAAATAAATTTTCATTGATCTGTACAACATAAGTGGCCTAAAATAGAAATAAAATACTACATTCAAAATTATATTTTTTAATACTTAATTTAATTTGAAGTGATAAGATAGTTAAATGTAAAATATAGCAGATAAAATATATGAGAATTTAGGTTCATAGTTTTATTCGATGAAGACCATACCGCCTTTTTTCATATTTTCCTTAGCAAAAGCTTCAAAATACTGACCAACAACACTTACCGCAAGAATAATATTAGTTCCGCTTCCGATAGTGTCGATAACATTACTCGTAACACAAATCATTCCGATCACAAACCCGCCCAAGAAAGCAGCAGTGGGGATGTATCTGTTCATATACTCTGCTATGTTTTGTTCTCTTATGCCTTTAACAGTCATTCTTTGGTTTTTAATTTGCTTAGCAATTGTTTCAGCATTGTTTTCGTTGATGTCGATCCATGCTCTACTTATCAATGCGCTTGTTATGAGCATGATAGAAAGGTAAATGAGGAAGGTTATTGGTCTTGTGCATACGTCTGATATGTTTTCTGGGGGGTGTATAAAGTAGCAGAATCCGGAAACAGGTACAGTTTTTCTGTAAGAGTTTCTATCCCAGACACCGAATAATCTTACGAGGAAGTTGGAAGGAAACCTTTCATGCAGAAGACGAGAAGCAAAACCAATATACCCAACAATTTGGCTTTGAACGGTTATTGGAAGTGTAGAACTATAAAGTAATTTTATTGGCCATTTTCCAGTCTGACCCTTAACAGAAGTACTTTCAAGGGGAATCTCAACTCTCATTCCATGAACATAAATCACGCAAGCAAATATCAAAAAGGTGAAAATAATGGATGATAGATTTGGAAGGTTTTGTCGAAACATCGATTCATAAATGGCATTGAATTTATTCTTTCTTGTTATGAGAAGATGAACAAAAGAAATCAAAGCACCTTCAAATTCAATACCTCTTGCTGTTTGGAATACTTTAGGGCTAAAGGCTTTCCAAACAATATTCTCACAGACATTAGCGGCAATAAAGAGATTTACCCCCGACCCCATTCCATAACCTTTATTGAGCAACTCATCAAGAAGAATTATTATTATACCAGAAAAAAGAAGCTGAATTACAAGAAGCAAACAAACACTCGTTCCAAGACTCTTTGGATCACCATAGAAACCTGTCATAACTTGGCCAACTGCTTGTCCCAAAGTCATTATTAAGGCCAAAAGCTTTAATGCAGCTTGATAAAGGATTCTATCCTCCTTAATACTATAATTCACAGAAAGAATATCACTATTTACTAGAGCCTGCAAAACCATTCCACTGGAAAGAATAGGTGAAATACCGAGATCCATTAATGTTCCTCGATTAGATGCCATCATCATACGCATCCAGAAAAATGGATCGGCTGAGCTTGTGTTCATTATTCCAAACAATGGTACTTGCGAGGATATCAAGTAAAGAAGAAGAGCTACGGAGGTCCATACCACCTTTTCATGGAAGTATATTGTTCGGGATGGCGATTTTACATCGGGTAGCATCGGAACAAATGGTCGTACTAAAGAAAGAAGTTGAAAAGACATTTGGGGGGTTGAAAAGAATATTTATTTTATACCTCCAACAATCAAAAATATCTTAATTAAAAATATAATAATATTATTTGAAAAGGTTAAGGCAGAGGAAGGCACTGAATTAATAAGTCTTTAAAGGTGAAGATTGACATACAGAGAATGGTTGTAAAGAGGGTAGGTTTAAAAGAAATATAAATATAGATTGACTTGAATTAATAAGTCTTAAAGGAGAAGATTGATATGCAGAGAATGGCTGTAAAGAACGTATGATTAAAAATAATAAAAGCAAGTCTATTCTGTAGAGACATCTTAAGTTTTGCTTCCATATAAAAGAGTAAAAAATAATGGGTAAAACTATGCTGTAATAATTTGTTTTTCATTATTATATGCACTATTATATATGATTAACTCTAGTTTAAAGATAAAATCAAAGTTTTGTTTTTGATGAAATGTCAAAAAAATGGAGATGAAAATCATGATGCATTATAATGCATATTTTAAATATTGTGCATAAATAGATAATATAATAAATGTTATTAAGAAGTTAAAAATCCCGGACGAAATAGAAGCATACATGCAAGCTCTCACACTCCGCAAGACACTTGAACTCATTTCATTTGAGAGAAGAAGAGCAGTTGATGAAGATAGATTAGGGGAAGGTTTTAAAATATGCATGAAGGAATTATGAAATGTTCCCAATCTACTGACTATGTCTAAATAGATGGAATATTTAAAAAGGAATTTAACCATAAATAAAAACAATTAATAAATATTATCATTTTAACCATTTAAAAGAATAAATTAATTCACACAATAGATATTTATAAAACATTTATGAATATATGAAAAAACACATTATTTTATAGATCATTAAGAAATATAACTATTATAAAATACTTCACAGAAATTAAAATTTTATACTATTGACGATAATTCATAATAATAGAATATCATTTATGGGTTAATTTTTGACTTGGCTTTTATATTTTACCAAATATATGGTGTGATACAATCTTTGAATAAAACTTAATCAATACCTTTTACTTTTTCTTTCTCAGCTAAATCCTCATCAAAACCCCTTCTTTTGTCAAAACTTATAGATCAAGAGACTTTCTCAAATCTAGAGTTCAAAACATATAATTTCATCAAGAAAAATTTTATTAAATTTATCTAAAAACATTGCACTAACATTCACTATTTCTGACGTTCAAAATTTTTTTCTGGACAGTTATTCCTACTAATAAAATTATAAAATTTATTTTCAGCAAAAAACCTTTTTTTATTCAAGCTAAACTTTATGTTTCAAATATAATAATTTTATAAAAAAAAACAATTATTTCAATCACATCTTCTTAAGAATCCGATACTGTGTATTTTTGCCGCTCAAGGTTGATTGATTCTCGCGTTTTTATCAATAATATTGAGAGGAGGTATGTCTCGGCTTCTATTTACGCCTTAAATCATTAGTATATAACTTATTATACTTTGATAACGCACCATCACATGGTATATTGCATTATTTCATAATTATTAGTTAAGATGGTATAGTGATTTATTTGATTCTGAAGCATTATGGGTTTGGCTTTTTGCAGCGAAAAACAATCAATCTATTCATTAAAGAACACATATGAATCGATTAAGTCAATTTAAATACAAATAACAAAATTTGTATCTAAAAAAGATTGGAATCTATAACGCGCAGAAAACATCAGTGAATGATGAACTTTTAGATATTGAATTCTACCAATAATAATATTCAGGATATATATGCCATGTTTTAAAACCTAAAATTCGTTAAATTAAGAGATTATAAGTGATAAGGTTAAATAAAAACAAGCATTATTTTATTATACACTGTAATTTTGGGTACTTAGAACTATATTGAATACATATTTCGGATTTTTTAAAAATTATTGAACATAATACAAAAAAAATTGTATTAATTTGCTTATGTGCTTAAATTAAAACATTTTTAGCTTAAAGTAGAGGGCATTCAGAAATAATATCAAAATTTATATCAAATAAAGGATATCGTTTTATATATTTTTTGATCAAAATTAAGAAATAGAAATGCAAATATACACCATATAATTAGATTTGCTCTTTATGGCATATTTTATACATAAGTTCTTATGTATTGCAAAAAACAAATTTTTTTCACAAAAAGATAAGTATGGCTTTTTTAATGCCGATGATGCTCAATTATAGTTTCATAAAAAATAAATACATGTTTTTGCGCATATTATTGGCCGCATTTCAAAAGTTGAAAAATTATTTACAGTGACGTTTATAATGTTTTACATTTTATTACTTGAAAAGGTGATTTATATTTTTTTTACACCAACATGACAATCACTGATTTCTAAATTATGAAAATTTAAGGTATTATTTTTGTTTACATTTAACAGGAATTAAATTATTATATTAAATATGAGCTTTCATAGCCATAATATTTATAAATATATAAAAACAAAAAAAAGTAATTTTACGGTTTTTAAAACCGTAAAAGAACTTATTATAATCACACATTCTATATAAAATCTCCTACAAGGCATAATGAAAATGTTTTAGTTATCTTTCATAAAAAGAAATAAAAATATGTAAAATAAAATTAAGTTTTTCTGAAAACAAATATTATCCTTTTTTTAATAAATGATTTATCGTTAATTAAATCGCGATCTTACTCCATTCAAAAAACATATTTGGATATAAATCAAATTTAAACACACCATGTTTAACTTCTAGAATACTCGCATATTATCAATTTAATCTGGAAATCTGAAAACAATAATATTAAGTTTAAAATAAAAATAATTTGATGACATTTAATGTCTAAAAGCGAAAGACATAAAAAATCGATCTAATTTTGTATTTTTTTTGTACATAAGCACACTAGAATGTACGATTACATGTATTTGAATTATATAGGCATGTAAAATTGTCACATAACAAAATTATTTTATCATGGAATTTACCCATCTTATACTGGAATAATTTATTGTTAGATCTATATTATGATTATTGTTTTTAATAAGCTAATATAGGTTTTTTTTTCAATTTCTAGCTAAAATAATCATGGATCGAATATTGAAGAAATTTACTAATTAACTTAAAGTAAGACGTGCCTATTCAATCATACCTTTTCAGCAACAATAAAATAAAATTAGCTATAAATTATATACAGAATGCTTTATTTTTTAGGGGTATATTTTTAGTCAAAGTATATATGTGAAAATACACAAATTTATATAGTTTTAAGAATATTTTTCATATGCTCGATATTTTTACATGAAAATTAAAAATAAGATCAACGAAAATTAAGCAACAACGCAGATGAATTACATTTTAGATAAAGAATTGAACTCCTGTCTAATTAAAAAAAATAATCATATGTTTGGAAATTGAAAACTATAGCATTTATAAAAAAATTAGGCTGCGATAAAATGAAGCACATAAATCTAGAGATAAAAAAACAAATAAATGTGATTGTAATAATTTGAAAAATAATATGCCAAAAATTTGGGATTTATGAAAAAAACAATAAGTTGAGACTTAGAAAATATTTGGTCAAAATCAGAATTTTTAACGCTTGCAAAATTACCGTATATATAATCTAAGATGTAAACTAATTTATGGACACCTTATTCTTTCTCTATTTATAAAACAATCGACATATTATTCTAATATTAAAGAAATAAATATAGATTATTAGAAAACTCACATAATCTTTCCAAAAAGAAAATATCCATAATGGCTATATCAAGAATTATGAATTGAAAAGTCTTCCCTTCCCATATTATTTGCGCATTGATCCTTACTTTCACCGATATTTCACACCCATCATATATAACTAATGGCATTCTGTGTCACAAAATCCAACTTTGTGATATATATGAATTTTATTATTTAGAACTATCAATTGAAAAAATTGAATTGTTTGGTAAAGTAGATAAGAAAATAATTATAGACTTTAAAGCATAATTTAGCTGTTTTATATAAAATATAGAGATTTTTTAATACAATTTAAACAGAAAAGACGATACTAACCCCAAGAAAAATCAATGATCTAACAAATGAATCTGAAATGATGATTCTCCAAAAACAAGTAATGATAAAATTTATGATCACAATATAACCAACGGAAAAATCATTAAGTCACGAAATTCTACGTACTAAACATGTGCAATACATGTATCAGGTATTATAAAATTTTATCATAATTCACGAAACAGAGTTATTGGCCAAATTAAACTTCAGCAAAAACAAATAAAGAGCAATTAATATTTTTTTTTGCATTAATACTTTGTGTCTTCGAGAATAGAAAAATGATTTCAATAAAAATATTCTATGATGTGATTAAAAAGGGGCTACTGAAACAGTAAACTAAAAAAACCTTTATATATACAAAATACGGTAAAAATAGCAAAAATATTATTACTGCTAATTACTATCAGGCCATATATATATTAAAAGAGAATTCTACATTTAAACCATATTTTCTTCTGAAAAATACGTTTTTAGATTTTAAAATACGAATAAAGCCATTATATGTGTTTTTTGAACATAAAATTTTATTTTCTGACGTATAAAATTCAGATGAAATAGAATCAAATATGATAGAATTTGAATATGTAAATGATGTAAAGTTTATTTAATCACACTGTTTTGTCTTAGAAAACTAGATTAAGGTTTCATATTATATAAATTGCGGATCGGTAAAAATGTTATTTTTAATTTTAATCTATTCCAGTATCAGTTCACAACTAAGCAAAACCAATTATGCATTGTTTTATTACTTGATGCAAACCTTTATATATTTTAATGCACCTATAAGTCTAATATGATGAATATAGCGCTTATACATTAATATTACCTAAAATATGAGCATCACAAGAAATTTTAAGTTTGTGTAATCAAAAAACCATGGTATCATGCAAAAAAATAATTTACAATAACGAAACATCATATTTGAAGTAGATATTTGCAAAGAAAATCATTTTGTACATATTGATTATATAACGCTTTTTATATTAAAATTATTGTTTCAAAAAATCTTACCATGGTTCTTTAGAATATATGCGGTGTATATATGTTTTAGAACAAATAAATACTGTGACAGTATAATTCTTGTAAACATGGTATCTTTATATGATTTATATCAGATAAGAAAAACATAAAATCAGCCTTTGTTATAAAAGAAAATAAAGCTCGAACTGTTCAGTTTCATAATAATTCTTAATAAATACGATAGTGAAACGAATCGTATAATACGTCGAGTGATATTTTGGAAACCTTTAAAGGGTTGTTTAAAGCCATAAAACGATTTTTATTATATGTAACAGTAATAATAAGCCAATAATACGAACTATTTTTAGTTAAAGATTAAAAAATACTATTATCATAAAATACATATAACTTTTACATTACAATAATAACATCATAGACACAACCAAATATTATATTGCTAACATTGAATATGTAATAAAATATACTAGATAGTTTTTGGCTTAATTACAGTTTTTTAATGATTAAAATTTGATTTGGTGTACCCTAAAAGATTTTAAAATTTACCTGTTGCAAATATTCCGTATTCACAATTCTTTGCGAAGAACGCGAAAATCTTGATAATTTTTTATGCAGGTATATCCTTTTGAAAGCGCAGAGGCTTCGATTTATTTTTATACTTAAAGTAAACAACTACTTATTTGAAAAGTATTTGCACTATATACAGTAAATAAATCACAAATATAATAAAGAGAACGATTTTTCACATCTTATGTTTTGAATTGATTAATGCCCATTATAAAGCAGTCTTGCATAAATTTTAGAACATAGAAATTCAACAAATAACACAATTTTTCCCTACTGTTGATCAAAAAAAATTATTTTTATATATTTTGTTCGAGTCTTTATGCTTTTTATTTTAATTAAATTTCTGCCATTTTACTCTTGGTTTGAAAGATCAATCAGAATAAAATTTGCAATCATATCAGAACTATATAGTATAAAATAAATGAAAATCTGTTTAACAATAAATTAAGGATATATCTATGCTATACATTTTTCATCTATCATTTATTTTAATGCGCAAAAAATTAGAATGTAGATTTTATCTTTTTTATAATGGTATATTTTTGTGCAAAAAAATTCAATGTGATTTTATTGGTAGTATTTTATTCATACAAAACAAGTCAAGTCTAGAGATAGATAATTATTTATGACATCGGATAAAAATTAATAAGATTTAAAACAATATAGATGTATAATCTACCCTTCTCTATTGTATTATAGATAAAACATCCATGTTGGACATCTTTAATATCATATTGAAAATATGTGCGCAAAAAATATATGTTTCTAAAAGCATCATACCAGCCAAAAATTAAAAAAAATTGCCTTTACATTGTGCATACATATAAACTATTAAAAATTGGCCTTTGAAGTGCTAGATATTGATTATTAAATATATTTTTCCAAATTATTTTGAAGGCACAAAGGGCTTCTTTTGATGTTTATTTAGCTATAGGCACAAAAAATATTTTTAATAGCCTTTTTGTACTTATAAAATTGACCTTGCTAGTTTAAATTGTTTTGTTTTTACAAAATAACATAAGAATTTTTGGCTGATTCTTGGCGCTTGTTTGTGTGAACAAAATATTGGCACATTAATCCATTAAATAAAACTAAAAAAAGCTTAAAATATCCAACAAATATTCTAAAATGTATGTTTAAACTGTATATTATTCGAATTTAAATTTTTTTGGCATTTAAATTTACTTTTGATATATATTTGACTTTTTAAAAGTTTCTCGAAGCAATACTAAGATTGTAAAATTTTAATTTAAAAAAATATTTTCATCCATGAATTTCATCATCGTCATGTAAACTGCATATTATAAAAGTAAAAGATGTAAATATATGTGTAATTTCAGTTATAGAAAGAATTATAATCAAGCCCTTAAAAATTTTGTGTGTAGGATATACGGAGTTAGATCAAATAAATCAAAGTGTAAAATTTATTTTTACGATCAATATCTAAAATACCTTTAATGATTTGACTTTTACAACCTAAATCATACCATTATCACAAGGAAACATCCCATCATACCGATAATAGCTTTTATTACTGACACATGCATTCGGGAATTGAGTAAAGATCTCAAGCGTTTAATTCAAGTGCATAATAGATGCTTCAATATTTATTTACAATAGTATTTCCGAGCGTGTTTTCTGCATATACAGCTGCTACGCGGCATTAATTGCCACTTGGATGAGATATCATTGTCTATGCAGATGGTCAATTCGAGCTTTAATCATTTAAATAAAAGATTTCAAAACATATTTAACATGAAATCATAAAAAATAATATATAGACAATTTTTGTATTCACTAGTATTATTTTTCAAGTTTTGAATACAGTTAATGGAACATTAATTTATTTTAAACGAAAAAAATTAGAAACGTATAAAATATAAATATTTCTAGCTTTGCATAAAAAATATGTGAACGAGTTAAAAATCCCTGGAGAAGTAGAAGCATATGTGCAAGCTCTTACACTTCGTAAGACAAGTGAACTTATATCATTTGATAGAAGTAGGGTACTCGATGAAGGTGGATCCTGGGAATTTGTCAAAAGATGTATCAAGGAGTTGTGAAATATTCACAATTGACTGAATACATCACAAAAGATGAATTGATAAAAATAAAGTTAAGCCATAAATAAAAAAAACCTAGCTTTTTATGCCGAATATAATTCATTTCCTAGCTTTTCATTTGCCGCAAACATATAAAATAATATTACAACCCAATAAGGTAAATATTTTATTTTTCAAAGTCGTTAATAAGATTTTAAAAGCTATTTGTAATGAAACATTTTGGTAACTCATACAGAGCTTTCTTTAATTAGAACTAAAAAAATGATATTACATACAATCAAAATTTTTTTTTTCTGGGATATTTTTTTTTCAATATATTAATAATCAATTATATTCACCACGGTATCTTTAAAGAGATAAATATTATATCCTTGTCCGAGCGCAACTCTAATTATTAGAAAAACCAATGCTTCGAAGTATATATAACGGGTGGATTAATTGTTATCTTTAATGCTAAGAACGTAATATTGCAATTAGAGGATTTCAAAAACGTCGTGTAATTCAATTAATATAAAAAATTACAAAAAAATATTGCTAAGAAGATAAAATACAAACACGCACTAATGATGCAGTAAATGCTCTAAATTTGGCATATATACGCAAATAAACCAAATATAGAACATTAGAATATTTTTAAAAGGTTTTTCCGATAACATAATCATGAAAAAATTCCAATCCGAAACCCAAAATTAATAAAATATGGTTTTGATTACTATACTTTTCTAAAAAGAGATTAATTAAAGATATTACGTCTTAAAACAAAGAATGAAACAACTACACACATCTAATTAAATAATTTATATAGTTAATATCATTTAAAATAAGTGATGAAAAGAAAAATAATGCAATCCACGCCTTAAGACTGCAATAAAAGTCTTAATTTACTATAAAATGTAGATTTTTATATTTAATAAGAAAAAATGCAGAAATATGATCGTTTATAAAATAATATCATAATGAGGAGAAACATATTTTTATTGAATTTAGAATGTTGACAGACTAAGAATTTGCTTTATTATATTTTAAAAAAACAGTGACATATAGCTATATATCAGTTTTAATAATTTAAAAACAAGTCATTATAGGCATCAACAGGTTTTTTATGCATAAATATATCTTATACTATTATTATTATTTATAAAAACACTTAAACGTATAGGTATTGAGCGTAAAAAATGTATTAAGAAGACAGAAAGGTTATTGTGCGTTGTATAAGACACAGAAAATCTATAAAATATAACAATCTAAAGTTTTAAGCTAGCAAACATGAAAGTTAATAGAAATATTAGCTCCTACTTAAATAAATATTTAATATAACACATCTGCAAATACACAATAAAAATAGTAACATGGCGCATAACTATGAATCGTGTGGTTAAAATTGCCATAAGTCGTATTTTAAGGAGTTAGAAATGTAAATAAAACCGAAGATTAGTATTGAGGAAGAAGGCTGAATTAATAAGTCTGAAAAGAAAAATAAGGATAGATAAAGAACGTAAAGATGACAATTTAGAAAAAAAACTTCCGAGTAAGTCTTAAATACAATTCCAAATTTTCGCATGATATAGATTAAATTGCTAAAAACCAAATCAACCCATAATAAAAAAATTAAGAAAGATAAATTATGCGATAATCATAATATCTCCCCATGTTATACATGTCATAACTATTAAATGTATTCCAAATGCACAAAATATATGATTCCTTCATCAAATGACAAAAATCGATGAAAATCAGTCAAAATGACTTATATTATTTTTATTTGATCATAAATTTGTCCCAATGAACATCATTTTCTGCATTTTTTCTTAACACGACAGAAAATATTATGATACTAGTGAATTGGAAAGGATTATTGAATTAAGTATCAATATTATGCCATATAGAATCCCTTTATACATAACACGTCTGCATGAGGCTTTAAACAAGTATGCATCGCTTGTATTCTAGTCATCGTTGCAAAATATTATTTTTCAGAATTAAGTATCAATCTAAGATATATAGAACTATAAAATAATATACTTCAAAATCAATATTTTTTGATCGATAATAATTACAATAGACCCACTATCATTGGTATTTTATAATAAAATATAGAAAGCAAGGCTATTTGTGCATCTATTTGTTTTATATCATTATATAAAACACAATATCGACTTTTTTGGGAATCATAAAGGAAAAATTCAAGTAAAATAAACTTGATAGATTCTATAGTTTAAAATATCTTTCAGGGAAAAAAATAATTTATAAATTAGTATTGTACAAAGAATAAAACTAAAATAATCAATTACCCGAGTTGTTTATAATAATAGTGTATTAATCGAAATCTCAAAATTTTTCAGTTCACATTCAATACGTGTAAATAATCAGATATTATTATATATAATTAAATATTTAATTTACTTATATCACACATAAAGTATAAGCGCTTTATATGATACATTATCAAAAACCTTTATCTTAAATAACTTTTGCATATAAGATTCCAGAATTGTGTTATATAAATAGTATCACTTTTACTTTTTTTTTATATTATAGTATCTTATTTTTTTTGGTGTTTTTGTATGGCTTTAAATTTCTTATATTTTATTAAATGAGTTTAATGCTAAAATTTAATATTTTTTCATCCGAAACAGAAAAAATTTAAAAATAAATAAATTATGATTTAAAATAAAACCAAAAAGTTCATGTTTTTTTGCAGAATTTTGTTTACACATTCTTCAATAAAAAAAATGAAAATTAAAAAAAATACTTATGTAATTCTGTGCACGAAAAAAATCTTTGATTATTAATGATTTCACAAATAGTAGAAAAAATCAAAGGCTATCCTTGTTACATAATGTAAATTCATACATATAACCATTACTTTTTTAATTTTTACGATAGTAAAGGAATTATATAAAGCATATTTTTTTTTGAATTTGATATATTCTATTATATAATATCGTATATTATAGATTCGAGTAAAATCTATTGCTGATTACCCCTCAAATACTATAAATGCCATAAATCACATGGTTTTTATACCTCTACTATTGACATAATCCACTTAAAAATAAATCAAGCATTTTCAACGTTTTAAAATTGACTTGAGAAAATTTCAAACAAACTTTGTAAATATTTTAATATAAATTGCATATCAACAGAATCTAAAATTAGAGCATCAGTTACGTCCTATACTATAGCAATAAATTAAAACAAATAATTTGGTGTATCGATGTAATAATATAAATTTCTTTTATACATTCCAGTATTATTATTCGTATGAATATATAAAAATTCATTACAAGCAGTCTTTTCCTATTTAATATAATGATAGAAATCTATAAAATTACAGCATATTGTTAGATTTGTTTAATTTTTGTACAAACAAAATATTTATTTCTTTACATTTATTGATTAGTTTTGTATTATAATTTCAAATTTTTCTTTCAAGCATTTATGATTGATTTTCCATCGGCAGATTATATCTTTATTCTAAGATATATCCTCTTGATACTTCTCCTTCTTCAATAACTATTATTTCAAGGTTTTTTCTCTATCCTATAGTTTGGATGTATACCTTTAAGGTTTGTGACTTCGAGTTCTTTATGTAACTTTTATTTTATTGTGCTGCCACTTCATCACATTTTACGCGTGGTAAGAGAACACAAGCAAATAAATCTGAAATCGATTTGCGAATTACTTTAGAATCTTATATACTACATATTTGAAGATTACTTTCATCAAAAACCTTATAGTGTATTATTTATAACAATAAACATATATTAATATTTATTATTTTAGTGTCCATTTATCTTAAATCATCAAATACCAATTTGTTTTATTTGTTGCGAATATTCAAAAGCTAGTTTTTCAATATAATTTTTTTATTTAAACATATCTTTTAAGGATAAAAATACTACAAATTACAACTCCCTATTATATGTGACATAATAATTTTCAAGCACAGATTTTTTCAGTTTGAAAATATTTAATCAAAATAAATTATGGCATTTTGATGAAAAAATTATTTAACAATATTATGCTATACGACACTAAAAAGCAAGTTTCTTCGAACACACTAAATACTATAGATATATAATTTTGATTTATGCTGATAAAAAACATGTTTTTATATCAAAATCAAAATGAAGATTAACTCGATATACTATTTAGATGCGGAAAATATTGTTAGTATATGCTTCAAATTTTAGAAAAATGTTTAAATGCATGATTTTAGCGCATTCCAATGAAAAAAATAAATATACACAATATTTTATAATTAAATTTATATAATTGTGATTTTAGCTAAACACACCTCAACAGCATTAGAATCTAATATAATTATCTATAAAAAAATACTTAATAGATAAATATAAGACGAAAAAATACTAATTATTTAAAGACCCGATCAAATTAAATTTTATATGCGTAATGTTACTGAGAAATAAATATTGATGTCACTAGATTACTATTTAGACCGAAAGATGGTATTTGTCTCTATAGGACCATTAAGGGAAGAAAAATGGTCTTAAATTTAATTTTTCACTTTAAAAAATAATTATTGAAAATATTTTAATTTGGGAATATATTTTTTTGGGAATAGATGTAAAAACAAGAAAAAGTAAATACAAAATTCATTTATACGAGAATACTAATACATTTGAAAATATATATTTATTTTTTATTTATAGCATAAATTTATTTTCATCATTTATATCTATTTGGACGCAGTCAGCCTATTGAGAATATTGCAAAACTCCTGGATACATCTTTTGACACCTTCCCCTGATCTATCTTCATCAACTGCACTTCTTCCCTCAAACAAGATAAGTTCAAGTGTCTTGCGGTTGAAAATATAATAGTATTTTTTATATATATTTTAGCCGAAGAATCAATTTTTTCTAATATAGTTTATTAAAAAAAAGTTTCTAACCGAAAAATTCAGAAATAACCATTCCTGGATATAAAAGTTTATTAAACACAAATTATTTAGCTAATAAATTTCGATATTAAAATCAGATATATATACCTATGCCATACATTATAATAAAATTTTTCAAGGTATGATGATTCAATATAATCAGCCCAAAGATATTTACATAATCAATCATCTAATCATTCTTCTATGGACTGAATCCAAAATATATTCAATCCCAGCATTGAATTTAAAAAATATGGCAGAAGAAAAGAGATCTGAATGGAAAAAAGAGGAATTAGACAAGATATCAAGAAGTTTAGAGAAAAAACTAGGGCCAGAATATATTTCTTACAGACAAGGATTCGGCAACATGAAACTTTCATATGTGGAAGGCTGGCTTATAATGAGTCTTGCAAACCAAATATTCGGATTCAATGGATGGTCAACAGAAATCAAATCGACCACAATAGATTACTTTGACTACAATTCAGAGAAGAAATCCTTTTCTGTGGGCGTCAGTGTAAGTGCAAGAATTATTTTAAAAGATGGTACTTTTAGAGAGGATATAGGATTTGGATCCGCCGAAAATTCGCGTAGAAAATCAGATGCGTATGAAAAGGCTAAAAAAGAAGCAGCCACTGATGCTTTTAAAAGAGCACTTAGGCAATTTGGAAACGCACTTGGAAATTGTTGCTACGATAAAGATTATTTGAAGGATATAATGTCAGTCGAAAAAAAGAAGAAAATTGAACTTGATATTAATAACCTCTATAGAAAAGATTCAAAGGAGGATAAACTTCTTGAAGATAGTTTCGATATAGATAATTACGATTTGACACTCAGTGACGATAATAAAAAACACGAAACGAAAAATTAAAGGGAACCGAGTGAAACTTTAAATTCAAAGAAAAAAAATTAAAGAAATACACATTTAAATTATATTAATTCTTATGGATATAATCATAAAAAATCATAAAACTATTCTGCAAATATACTAATATTAAATCAGAAATTAAACCTAAGGCAACCTTAATGTTTTTTTGTAGGAATTTTCTAAATCGTCTAATAATTAAATATCACAACAATACAAAAAAAATTTATAGAAACAATAAAAATAAGAAATTTAGCATTAAAAAATCACATTATTAGATGATTTTACTAATATTTAAATAGAGAAGCCAATCATAGGGTATATGTCTAAATATATAGACACTTCATGATCAAGTCGGAATATTATTTCCAGCAATATAAATCACATAGACTATTTCAGGTGTTGTAGATCCTATGTTAAGATCTTGTGCGCATGTATGGAATAAAGTAAAGGTTTTGTTTAAATCAATTGCAATGTAATTAAATTATGAATATTTATCGCATCAACACCTTTCTACAGATGTTAATTTTTATTAAGGCATTTCTATAAAATTAGAGTTTTTTTATTTAAATATGATTAATATCAAATCATTAAGTATTGACATCATGCATTCATCATATATTTTGCAAGTTTAATTCGTCATAAAATGCTTTATTATCTTTAAATATCGAAGCCATAAAATTACATCGGCACATTAAGTGGATTTTTGTAAAACCAAGAAAAAAATAGAAGTATCTTAGAATATCGAAGCCATAAAATTACATCGGCACATTAAGTGGATTTTTGTAAAACCAAGAAAAAAATAGAAGTATCTTAGAATATCGAAGCCATAAAATTACATCGGCACATTAAGTGGATTTTTGTAAAACCAAGAAAAAATAGAAGATTAGCACGAAATGTGTATGTATGAGAAAAATCGAGAAAATTTAGCAATTAAATTATTTCTTCTTTGCGAAATCTACATATTGAATATGAAGAAAATCCCATAAGTTTTTTTGGTTTATTCAAGTAAAGAAATCATAGTATTGATTATTATAATAAAGATACAGAGTAAGTAAATACTGGTCGAAAACATATATTAAAAAAAAACGGTCTAATAATAACTGCAAAATAAGCATCTTATTTTTATATGATAATCCTAATTTCGGAGTATAATAATTATCAGCCAAATTTTATGAAAAACATACAGAAATGTGATACATAAGTAAACTGGGATTGTATTGAAATATTAATATGCTACAAAATGCCATAGAAAAACTTCAACCTTATTTTCACATAAATTAAAGTTGAATTCCAACATAATTTTACTATATAAGACCGAGGATATAATGTTTCGTACAAGCTTATTACTTGAAGCTATAAAAAAATTAATAAAATTCATGCTCTTTCTATTGAAAGAGATTAACTAATGACGATTTCTGTAAAAAAATAAAATTTTGGGATAACAATAGGAGGTTATATTTCAAGTGTAAAATCTGTATTATAATGACAGATATAGTCGATTCTAAATACCAAAAGAATAAGTATAAAAAGAAATTTATGCGATAAGAGTTCAAGACGACATTCATAAATTGAAATCTATAGCTTTATATTAATATAAAAAATATTAATTTCAAAGATATCCCCAATATTTTTTTTAAAGTATCGAATAGATGCACATAAATATATGCATATGATTTCAACCGTCAAATAAAATTTTTATTTACGTATTAAGTTTTTTTCATGAATTTCATCTACTGAAATTTTACAGTCTATTAGAAATTATGACAACTTCTAAATACATTTTTTGACACTTTTCCGTGTTTTGCCTTTGTCAATAACTCTTATTTTGTCAATTGATATGTGTTTAAGTATCTTGCGCAACCACTAATTATAATAATTATTAAAAAATAAGAATTTTCATATATTCCTAATAAATTTAAATTTGAGCTAAATAAAAAGTTTATTATAAAAGAATCGCAGAAAAATATGTTAAAAACTTATTTAAATATAATGTAAGATTTAAAATGGGCGCCTAAATTATAAAAAGACATCTTATTAGTATATCGAAAGAACTAAAATGACAAAAAGGTTTACTATTTATATAAAAATGATCTGAAATATCGTTCACAATCCAATGAAAGATAAATGTATACACATCTATAATGCATATGGACTTTAGCAAGTTTTATTCTTTTCAAAATACCACCACCGTTTCTAAATTTTATATAATTTTAAAATTTAATAAAATTAATCAATATTAATAATTATCACAATCTTTCAAAAAATAACACAAATAAAATAATTAATTTTTTAGGCTCGTGATTTAATTTTCTTCGAGCACTGTATCTATCTTATTAATTTTATATAGATTAGATCATAAAACTTATTTTGTTGTTTTACATCCGGCATTTACTAATAATAAAACTGCAATAAAATGAACATAAATATAAAGGATGCTAAAAGATTTAGAGAAAAAAAATTAATTAAGATTTCGTTGATATTTTTATGGGTATTTCTTAATTTCAGTAAAAATATTTATTTAAAATTTCTTATGAATTAATAACCTTTTAAGTCATTGGAATTTCATGGATTAATTTTTGCTTGCTCTATAGTAGAACTTTTTTGGTGCTTCTTTCAGTCAAAAAATATTAATCATGACCCTTAACGTAACAATTTTTAAGACTTGAGAACTAGTATATTTTACTAGATCACATTTCTTGTATTCCTGCTTCTTCTTCAGTTATATTAACAACTTATTTTACACGACCTATGAAATTTAATAATCCTACCATGGAATATTGAAAAATTTAACTATTTCTGCTATAAATTTAAAAAAAAGGATGTGCTGGTTTTTTAAGTAATCTTGCTATAAAATTTTTTTATTATCTCGATAAACCAGATTATAAATGTAAGCCTTTTTATTTCTATTAATCAGGTGTGTTTTTTCTTTAAAGATGCACCGACATTTTCGGTTCTTTTTTGTTAATCAGATGTTCATTTATTTATAATTTTATGTTTATATAAGCTAGTTATTATTATTTATTGAAGCTAGCTTCTTTTGATTTTCTTTGATATTTTAGAGTCGAATTTTTTACGAGCACATAGCATTCACATCTTGACACTTCGTATTGTATCTGCACGTATAAATGACCAAGTTTTCTTCCACATCATATTTCCTAGTAATCATAGTTTTATCTTCCTTACCGCAGCATTGATAAATCATTTTTCCAGAAAAACTTATTCCCATCCATCAAGAAGCATAATCTATTAAAATCACTCTAATTTTTCTGGCCTGCTTCTACGCACATAAAGATACTGCCATCTAAATAATCAAGTTGTTTTGAATGCTAATAAGTTTTTGATGCAATTGTTTATTTTTTTATTTTGCCCATAAAACATTCATTATGTTCCACTCCAATCAATTAAATGTATATGAGGCACATTTACTAGATGATAAATAGGAAAATATTATTCGGAAAATGTGTTTTATTTCACCATTTCATTTATAAGCATTGAAATGCTTGCTGAGTGATTTTCTCTTTTTAGAGGTCAATGTTCATTTTAACACGAATAACTGTTTTTGTGATAGAAAAAAACTATAAGATAGTATTGTTTATTTATATTTTTTAGCTTATATAAGTCTCTTTGTCTGATAGCTACAAATGAAAAATGCTTGTATTAAAACATTCCTTGTACATCATTTATGAAGCAAAACCCTTCACTTTTAGTTAGAAAACATCTCTATATGGTTTTTTACATAATAAATTGCACCTTTAACAATGATTGTTTGTTATTTTGCTGTTAATATTAGTTTTGACTGGATATGTAATTCTTGGAACAATTCTAACTCAAATTTAGCTAAATACTTCGTCTTCAATATGATATACTACCTTACGGGATAAATAAAATTTTTTTTTTAATAAAATTAAAAAAATAAAACAGGAATGTAAATGTGAAAACTTCCTAGGCAGACATTATAATAGCGAAATTTCATTTATTATTTTTTTAAGTTATTTATAGATATAAAACTTATATGTTGATACCTATAAAAAAAATATATACTGATTTTCAAAGCACAATATATTATATTGCTCATATTAAATCTATATAAAAAACCACGGATTTCGGAAATTTTTTTCTTCAATCATACTATTAAAACGCATTCAAATAACATCATTATTATTCTTATGAAAAATCTATGATTTTTTACTATTTACGTAAGACTTAATAATTTTTTTATACTGGATTCTATAAAAGCATTACAGTATTACATTAATAGCTTTTATAAGCTTTTTGATATCGATTACATAAAAATAAATAAGTTCAAAGCAAATAAAAATATAAATAGTGAAACAACCGACAGCTAAATAACAATAAAAACCAGTATTTTCTCCGGCTTTCTTGATTAAACCGATTCAGTATTTTATAAAATTTTATGATATAACTGTTAAATTTGGTTAAATATAAAAAATTTTATCATGTGGTTGAAATTGTGCTTAAATGTTAATTATTCGTATCGTTGATTTCTGGATGTGTTTTATGATTTTATTTAACTATATGATTATTTTAGTTCTCTTCTTTATTAAATTTTTTTTTGCACAAAGAGAATTTCTGCGCATTTATTACTAATTTTTATGAAAACACACAGTTTGTTATCTATTTTACAAATCTATTGTTTCAAAGGGTTTCTAAGTTTACATCTGCTCAATTAATTCATTTCAAATTCGTAAATATAAAGTTTTTTCCGCCTAAAAGTCAAAATTTTTATGAAAATTACAGAATCATATTTTATTAAAAGTATTTAATGTGTTTCTTATGCTTCTAGCTATTTTACAACCTTCTTATCATATGAAATTCGAGTTTTTTTATTAATAATTAAATAAAATAATTTTGCTAAAATAGGATTACTTTGTATTCTAATGTATTAGGAGCTATGTTTTATAAATGCTTATTTAATTTTTAAAACCAGGATTCTTACATAATTTTCTTTTATAAGTGGGCGACCAGTAGTTCAAAAAAAATCATGTAAATATAATTATCTACATATTATTATTTTTTTGATTTGATTTCGTTTTTAAAATCGTTTATATAACAAATACGGCTTCCTCAACTATTTTTAACCTTTCCAAGGCTACTAAGCTGTCAAATGTAGGATTTATTAAAAAATAGTGAGCTGCTATTAAATTTATAAGTTGGTTTTTAAATTAATAACAGATAATATATAAGATTTTTTATACATCTGATACTCGGTATTGTAAATCATAAAGACTGCATCTTAGTATGTGTCTATAAATACCATAATAGATCAAGTTTTAAACACCTTTCTCGCATTGCTTTATGAAATATACACAAAAATTCAAGATAGCGATACATTCCTTTTTATGCAAAATTATAAACAAGCGATTACCACTAGATTTCACGTAATGTTCAATTACACTTATTTAGAGTGGTTTAAAATTTCAGGGTTCATAAAAATATTCATGAGCCATCAGAAATTTGTTTCTAATTATTTTTTCTATTTTTCTTTATAGCAAGAAAAAAATTCTTTTCCCTTTTTTTATTTTGCGGCATTAATAAGCTATGAATTGAACACATTCTATTTGGATAGTCTATTTTTCTAAAATTTATGCTTTCATATTTAAAATTTACTTTATTGCGTGCTATAATTTTTCTCAACGAATAACAATCAGCAAAAAAAATCGAAAGACACTCAAACATGTTAAAAATTCCTTTCTATTACATATATAATCTTTTGAGCAAAAAAAAACTTCTATAGAAGCTAAGAATATAAACGTACATATTTATATTTAGAGTTGATTTCATGCTTTAAAATAATTTATATTTTATTCTAAAAATCTTTTGTTGCAAGGTGGCCCTCTGTAATATTTACATAAAAAATCACTTTGTATCTAAATGCTAATTTTCACCTTTTTTTACAATAGCTTCTTTCGCATTTGGCTTAAAATAGATAAAATTCTAATCATATACGAAATGCTTCGAAAACTATATATTATGTTTTTTTTGTATACCATTTATATCTTAGGAAAATGTACATTAGTATATAGACAGAAACTTACAACTAAACTTGTTGTAGAATTAATTAAAGACTTCTAATCTAGACTAAATAAATCTTAATCGTGTAAATATAGTTAAATCAGTTTACTTTTAGGTAATTTTGCTTGTGGACTCTTATATTATTGCTCTTAAAAAGACCAGAAGTTTATTATGATAATATTCTAAAAATACATTAAGAGAAATTTATTTTTTCTCTATATTCAGCAAATAAAGAAAAATTAGAAATACTGTAATAAAACATTAGTTCTAGAGTGAAATTTCGAAAATTAAATAAATAATATATTTACCATTTTAAATGAATACAAAAAAGAAAAGATGCCATCAGTAAAATGAAGGTTTGGAACAAGACTCATATTAGACCAACTGATAAGCATTTTATAATCTTGATTAGCCTATAAATTCTTGATTTGTATTATAATTAGAAATAAATCACAAAAATTTATGTTTCAAAAAGGCAACACAATTGCATTCAATAACTATATAATTAACACAAATATACGATTCATATATTCATGACATATATACTTTATATATAGACTTATAAGGTGTATATGAATCCAATATTGCATTTTCTACAGAATAACAAAATTAATAAACGACAATCCCAGTAAAATCAAAGTAGAATGCACAAAAACATTAATTCATACAGAATTATAGCGTGATATGCATATTTACGACTTTAAACGAAGAAAAGTTATATCTAAAATATTCTTAATTCATTTTAAAACACAAAAATTTCTTGTTTGGCATCTTAAAGAATCAAAAGCCTAACTTATAAAAAATAACTAAAAATATGCTAGCTCAAAAATTTAAGCGCCCTAATTTGAAAAGAAACTTATTATCCTATATAAAACTGGCTATTTGTGTTTATGACGAAAAGAAAAACTTGATAAGATCATAGGAATAACTAGCATTGATAATGTGTTAGAAATTAAAAGCCGAAAATATTTAAATTCACACAATGGAATAATCCATATTATTAAATATATACACCAATGCATCAAGTTTCAAAGCATGCATGATGTGATCATCTAATATAAAATACAATTTTTTATAGCTCGAAATGATAGCTAAAGAAAAAGCGCAAGGAAAAAAAGCAATAATTAAGACTAACACGTATATTAATAAGGCCTATGCCAAAAACTTAGAAGATAAAGATATTGGAGCTTAAATAGTACTAAATTAAATGTTCTATAAGCAACATATAAAACTTCATTGCAAATTTAATGAGTTAAAAATATAAATAGCTACTACTAAAAAAATTTAATCAAAGGCATTTACAAGTAGATAGATACAACAGAAATGAAAACGATTTACAATCTGTTCAAAAATATATGAGATTTATGATTTTTATCTACCTTGAGGATGACAACTAGTGTATAAACCAAAATTATATTATTTTATAGGGTCAAATTAATTGTTATAAATTTATTTTCTTTATCAGGGCACAACATGTTTGATTTTCTTTGAGCGTAGCGTATTCTATTTTCGGCTTATTTCTGATCTATTAAAGACACTTTATTAAAAAGCTTTCTTGTATTGAAAGTTTTGTAAGTATGCAACGATAAGGTTCGTAACTTTGATGTTCTATAGTATGATTTATTGATACTGTGTGACCCCAAATCCCAAGTTATGCATTATGTGATAGATTTTGTCTTGTGCATACAATATATAGCAGTTTATGTACTAAGAAATCTTTTTTTATATTTTTTCCGTCCTCAAGTATGTTTTTATTGTCAATTCTAGTTAAATCAATTTCGATAAGAAAGATAGGTTATTTTTTTATTATATGCGAAAATTTTTAGTATGTTATATATAAATTTGAGATCTGTTGATAGTCCTGTATCTACGTTGATTTTTGAGAATTCATTTTCTATTATTTCTTGTACGGCTTGTTTTAGATTTTTTTTACTAACATCAAATTAAGTAGAATGTAATCGTAATTTCTTCTTAATTTCATGACTAAGCATGTTCTTAAATCTACTTCGTAGCTGTTTAACGGTTTTCAGTGTAGTTTTAGTGGGGGCATCTTTTTCTTATACCTAAAAAAAGTATTTATATTTATCATAAAACAGAAGTAAATCTTTCAGAAGGTACTATAAATCGATATTTAAGCCCCGATGAAGATCCTAGTATTTCAGGTGTTGAATTTTTAAGCACATTCTAGAGTTTTTGTGTAGCGTATTAGAATTATTTATACGGAATCGACAATTTTTATTTTATCTTAGAGGTCTGACTGATAAATTTTTTAATTTTGTATTTGGTCATATAAAATTAATTTTAAATACCAGGAGCGTCGCTTTTTTTTATATTTTACATTGCTAATTTTCTGGAAATTGAATACTTACTTTCACCACCAATTTAATTAGCAAGAAGTAAATTCTTTCGGATTTTATTTAGATACTTTCTATTCCGCGTCTTTGTTCATTTATTTTTTTCCAATTATTTCAAATTAATTCTATTTTTTATTAGAATAGGTCTAATGACATCGTTCGCTTTTAAAGTCTGCAGTTTCTATCATATATCAACCTATTTAGTAGTTTATTAGTGATATTCATGTTCATTTACCTTGAAAAAAACAACAATATAAAATATAATTAAAATTGAGCAATTAAAAATGAAATTATTTTGCGACGATTATGAGATACAATAATACCTTTTTAGCAATATTAAATAAAATAATTAAAAAAATCAAGTTTACTTTGATGCCCGTAACTGCAATCAAAATGTAAAGATCAAATTTTGGTAATTTTAAGACTAAAAATATGATATAATATTGAAAACTTCTGGTTTAAAAAACACTGATTAACTTTAATAGTTATTGAAATTTGTTTCTATTTAAATTAATTGATTTATATGAAAATATTGTTATAAAGCAGTTTGAAATACCACAGACATACAATAAAACTAGCTCAAAATTTCATCCGTAAAAATACGGTGTGATACTATCTTACATAATTAAGATGCATAGAGTGAAATAGATTGTATAAATAAGCATGTCCGCATTCAATAGAAAGGTACTAATCAGTATATATATTATATTTCTTTATGTTTTTTTGGGTTTCAACATATTTAAGGATATACGGATTATTCTATAACACATTCGGCTTTACTGCATTATTTCTAAAACTAATAAAAGATTCGGGCTCATAGTAAGGTTCAATTCAAAGAATTGTTTAAATTACGTATCCTTTTCAGATTCATGGGGATTTCTAATTATTTAAATGTATAATTGCAAAAACTTGGTGCATCTTACTCCTATTTATAATGCATCTTAATGCCTACACCGATCATATAAAATTTGATTTTTTTAAGGGAAAATAATATAAATTACTCTTTTTATTTGTTTTAGAAAAATACAAATTTAGAAAGCGGTTTTTTATGTATTTTTCGTCGATGTCGTTTTTTTTTAAGATCTGAGTTATAAAATAATCTCAATATAAAATACTAAAATACAGAGAAAAAACCTTTAAATGGTTCTTGCAATCCAAGTTAATTATAATATAAAAATAGTTTTCTTTGAACTAATTAAATTTAATGCCTGGGCACTGAATATGTAATTATTTGTAAAAATTGTTGAGAAAATCAATAAACAGTCTTCTTGACTATCTGTATGAACAAATCAATATACCTTATTTGTAATAAATTATGAACTATCTTTGCTAATCCAAATAAAAAAGATATCTATTTTCTATATTGCAATTAATGCCGTAAAAACCTATCAAATTGCAATTAAGATTGAATTTTTTTAATATGAAGTTAAAGAAAATGTGTGCATTTATAGCTACTTTACCAGAATATTTTTCCAGACTAACACATACCATAAAAAAAAATGTTTTTTGTGGGTGTTCTGTAGACAAAACTGTGGCTAGAACTAACGTCTAATATTATATTATCGTATAAATATAGAGAGTAATAAAGGTTTAATTTTGAACAATTAAAGTAGTATTTATTTTTATTCTGAGGATTTAAAATATAATTTATTCTGCAATCTTTAAAAATTAGTTTGAAAGATCGTGCAATATCTTTTTTAAAATGATACATTATTGCAGCAAAAGAAATAAAAATTCATTGCGAGTGCAATTTTTGTATAAAAATAAATAAACGCGATTAATTAATAATAAAAAAATAGGAAAGCTTGTGTATTATGGTATTATAACAATTTATCATGTTTGATAATATTATTTCAGATGGTCTAAAATGATCATGTGACTATAAATCGTTTTTTAAAAAACTAGTTGATCGCAAGAGTAAAAAAATATGTAATGCATTTTTTATACCACATTTGATGACAGTTTTATCAAGAATAAACGTCTCCAAACGCCTAAACTAGTGTTTAATTAAATTTTAAATGTTTTTTGGTTGTTTAATATAAAAATATTATAATTTATTTGAATTAAACCGCATACATTATATACAATAAAAACTATATTGAATTTTAATATACAACTTTTTATATTCTCATACTATCACATCACAAAAAAATTATATAACATAAAAATTAATTGGAGGAATTTTTTATAAAGGGATAATCTCCTGAATATGTACATTAAAAATAAATATGAAGGATTATTTGGCTAATATTATTATTGAATATGTCCTTTCATAAATATATACAATCACATTCGCCAACACATCATAAGCGAAATTGAGAGTAAAATGTCTCTGCTCTAAAATTAAAAACATAAATACTGTAGTTTTATTCTTTCTGATATATACAAAATAATTATATGTTAAACAGTGCATTATGATGAAGTATATGAAATGTATACTTATAGATAGCCTGTTATTTCCATGACTTAAATTGAGTTTAATTAATTTGAGACGAGATAAAAAACATTTCATATATCAGAATTATTGTTGATAAAATGGGAAAATGGATCGACCTTATTAAAAGCCCAATAAAAATTTTATATATCAAGAGTTAAATTCATACACATCTAAAACATTTTTATTTGGATTTCGTTGTTTTAAAAATTTTTAAATATCAATAATAATAAATAATAAAACTAAGTTTGATTATATTAAGGAGTTTTGCAAGAAATTCTAGATATATAAAATATCAAATTTAATTTCACTCTTTTATGCACTGTATAAAATATTTAATACCAAATTTTGTTTTCTTTATACAATATCAAAATTCAATTTTATTATATTTTACTTTACTTTTAATAAGATCATTAGCACAATTAAATATTTAATGATACAACTTTTATTAATGTATCAAATATTTATACTGAATTTATTTATTTTTCGGTAAGAAATCTTTTATTTATTGGTAGACTTTGGAATTGTAATTTTAGATTTTCTCTTCCAGCATAGCGTGATTGATTTTCTGTGGAAACACCATATATATACTTCGGCAATATCCTCTTCTCTTAAATCTTATTTGATACCGTACCTATTTTTAAGACCTATTAGGCCTAAGATTTCCACAATCCTATATTTCGAATAGATGCTTTGATTTGCTGGTTTTAATTTATCTATTTCTAGTCCTATACAAACAAAGAAAATAATTTTTTGTTCTACGAAAATCCAAAAATTGTAATGTATAATTATATCATAATATATAACCTTAGGATTGAGTGAAACTCTTGAATTAATAGGTCTCGAAAGAAGCAAACGCATTGAAAAAGACTTTGGAGAGGAGAAGATAGCCGAAATTATAAATACGCTGTGCGTAGAGAGAATCAAGCAAGCTGTGTCTTAGAACAAAAACTAAAAATACAATATAAATCTAGCCCATAAATAAAAAATATTGTAAAATAGTGAAAATCTTATTTTATATATGCCCTTATTTTGTTTAAAAAGGTTCAATAAAGAATATCCTTAAAAATCTACGTTTTAATATTTACATTATTTTTTATACATCAGGTAAAAATAATTTTGTGGTTGCTAATTCGTGATTTGAATCACGGTGCCTTGCTTCATCTGCCCTAACTGCTCTGACCACATCAATAAGCCTTGCATTTTGTAGTAAATTCCAATACACTTTCGAGCTTTGGGGTGCATCTACATTTAAGATATTCCCCTTTAAGATCTCTTCTTCGAAACAATCATATGATCGTATTGCTTCTTCTTCTAAATACCCAACAAACCTATGTGCTGTTTTGGGAAATATTCCATAAAATATCATATAGAACCAAAAGAAAAAAGGCTGAACGCTTTTTATCAAAAACAAATCTACTAATCGAGGCTTTCCGATTTCTAAAAATGCTAGTAAATGCTGCCTTTCATTCTCAGCCTCATCTAAAAGCTTTCTTATAACAATGCCGTTATCGGTGAACGTTCTTAAACTGTATAGGTGTCTTTGTAATCCACCTACCATTCCTGGAATCGCGGCTACTGTTTCTAGGGCGATGGCTCTATTGACGTAGTTCTTTTTAAAATATATATCAGCAAAGCAACGCAAGAATTTCACAAAATAATATGCTGTTTTATCCGAAATATTTTCAGGAATGAAATGTACCTTTTTTATTTGAAATGTATTTGATGAATTTAAAGTTAAACCAATATTTGAATTATTTAAATCAATTTTCTTTTGGAAATTCGAACTTTCTAGTTTTGCTTGGTTAACTGTAATTGACTGTCTTTTAAAGAAAGGAACAATCGCACATGATAATATTTTCTGTGTTATCTTACTAGGACTTATTATTGATTGCAGCATTTGTTTATGGGTATGAAGTTTAATAATAATCCCTTTGAATATTATTCATCGATAAATTCAGATTCTACATAATCATTGTTACAATTTCAAATTTAATTTAATATTTGTTTTATTCATGAATTTTGTAATACAAGATGATGTAGAATCTATATGGCATAATTTATTTATTTATTTTAATTTAAATTGTAATCCATTTGGCACTTTGAAGGAAATGAACAAATGCATTCTGACATACGTATTTGAAGTATGGGCCTGCACGGCTTTATAAAGCAAATAAAGTTCAGCCCAAAAAAATTAACTCGTCAAAACAAATTTAACCCGCACATAACCAAATATGAAAGGATATTCGTCATGAGCGAGTTTATTACAGATAATTATAGTAATAATAAAGTAAAATGGCCGGATCCAAAAAATAAAATCATAATGAAAATTACTTAAAATAACCCTATTTAAGAAAATTAAATCCTGTGAATCTGTATTATGTCAAAAAATTGCGGAGTAAACTAATACAATAAAACTAGAATAAATGCCAAGACAGATTAAAATCCACTCGATTTCAACGATACGAATGTTTTTAAATGCGATAATAAATATGGTATTAAGAATAGAATCACCACGGAGATGATTTAATCAGGCATTAAATTAAATTTACATGAAATAAACCAATATAAATGTAAATAATTAAGCAAAAAATAAAACACATCACAATAATGCATAATAAATTTAAAGAATTCGATAATAAAGAAGCATTCGAATTTAGCTAAGCGTACTATTATTAATAAACGCTAAATAAATTATATTTTTATTTAAGAGCTAATTTTTCTTTTAACTTTTCATGTTTGCTTGTGCAACACTTTAAATTTCTGTATATTACAGATTTAGCGCATAATATTTTTAAGCACAATATTCTTACGGTCTTCCACAATAAATCGTCTGCGTTCAAGATAATATATCCAAGTTGATTTTTCAATGTTATTGTTTGTGCATATGGTTCCACGTTTTTTGGAATCCCCAATTCCTAATATACGACAAATAGTATTTTGTAATGCCATTATCATATTTTATGACAAAAGGTACTATTTTTTTAGGTTTCTAGGGGGAATTATATTTTTTAGTCATGTATTAATTTTATTTTTAGCTTTTAGTGTTGTTCAAGCAAAGATTTAGATCGCTTTATAGAAAAGATTTAGCTAATTTTTCTATCAATCCTAGCAACTTTTAAACCATTTCTAATACATCTTATTCTCTCAAGACTTTTAGTTCAAGCGTCTTCCCAAATCCTATTGTTTGTTCAAGCTTCCTGCTTCAGCTTTTATTCCTTAACTTCATAATATAGATTATTTTTTATAAAAATAATTAGAACTAAAATCTGAGCAAATTAAAATATATTTAAAACATAGTTAGATGAATAATATCTATGGCACAAGCATTATACAAGTTTCCATATGATTTACAAATTTAAGCATTAAAAATCTATTCGCATGCATATTTAGTAATTTAGAACATTGTTATTATGGTATTTTCTTTTTGAAGTTTCATATATCATTATACTTAACTGGATCACATTAATGCCTTCCACATAAAAACTTGATTTAGACATGAAAAAATCAATATTTAGGCACAAATGCGCAGAACAAAACGGTCAAATGAAATATATTACGATATAAATGTATATGTAGTCTAATGATGAAAATTCAATTTGCAAAAGACAAAATTTTATCGACATAGGATCTGGAATATTAGTTATCATCGTCAGAAAAATATTTCAATGTTAACCTAATTTAGAATTTTATAAAATAAACATCAAATTTATAATTTACATACTCTATAATAACAACTTAAAAATATAGTGATAAACTGATATTCCTAAAATTAGCTAAAAAATGTTTTTTAAGATAAATTCAATCGAAAAAAAAGAAGTGTGTGAGAATTCTATTTTAGGACAAAGATTTGAGCGTAGTAATTATAATATCCTATTTTTAAACCCTAAAAGATTACCTAAAATACATATAAACATGATATGTGAAAAATACCCTTAATAAATAATTTTTGGTTAAATCTGAGCAGATTTAATCTTGGGGGAAATAAAATATAAATAAGATAATTAGATTTTAGAAATCTTTGCACATATTTTTCTTCATAGTTAATTTAAAGTTATTCTTAAAATTGTTATTTTAAATAATAGCAGAACACATTGAAATAATCTAATATTTATATTAATTTATTAAAATACGCTTTATTATTTTAGATTTTTCGCAAAAAATACAATTACACAGCATTAAATCTATAGATAAATAAATATTTTATACATATCAGATATTTATTTATTTTATGGCTGCTTTTTTTGCTATAATTCAAGTTTTGTTTTCAAGCACAACTTACTTGATATCTCGCCCACACAGCTTATTAATACTTTTGGCTATTTTCATACTATAAAGTTAGTTGATACCTCACCTCCGTTCAAGACTCATGAATTCAAGTTTTTTCTTATCAAATTCAAGGTTTGTATATATGCCTCAATCTGGTTGATTACTTCGAGTTTTTTAAGATACATTTTATGATATCGTGTTATCATACCGTGCAAAGTTATAACATGTTTAATAATATTTGTCTTGAACTTGTATATTGATGACAGCTTCATACCAGCAGATAATTCTTTTAATTTTTTTTATGTTTATAACTATTTTTATTTTTTCAATGCTAGTCACACCAATTTTATGTAAGCGATATAGTAATAATTTTTATCATATATAAAAATATCTGGTCTGTTGTTTGAAAATCTTATTCGGTTATAATATTGCATCTACTTTGATCTCCGCCTACAAATTTTTCATTATTTCTTCTGCTAAGTGTTTACTGTATTTACTTGTTTTTTTTTCAAATCATATTTCTTTGCTAGCATAAGGTGAAGAGACCGAGCGATTTATTTTGTTTATATGCATATTCATGAATAAGTATTTTTTAGATGTCCTTGCTTTGGAATCGACAGTTTTAAACGAGTCTTTACAGCGCGAGCATCTTCACCATAAACATAAAAAAACAATTTTATGCTAAATGAAAGAAAATCACACTTCTTTTTGAGGTCTTAAATATTCGTACTGCAGCCACTCGATGATCCTAGTATGTCCAGATTCTAATTTTTATGCACATTGAAGATTTTTTGGTGAGGTGTTTATACATTAATTTACATAATAAACACTCTTTTTGCTTTAATTCGGGCTCTGAAAGATCTAGATTAACTATTACGTATATTGTCTCTAAGCATAAATTTTATTGTGTAAAGTGCGCCGAGCTGTCTTTTCACAAGTTTTAATAAACCTGTGTATATAGGCGTTGTACTCTTTCTTGATCTAATGATGTTTGTAACTGATTGCATTTTCTAAGTTATAATTCTATGTTTTCAAAAACGTAAATAGTTCATTTATTTTCATATAATGACGTTTTTGTATTGTTTGGCAGTATATATTTCATTATTAATCTATATTCGCTTAATGTCGTTGTCTAGATTTTTTAAATTTTCACCTTCTAGCTTATATAATCCTACCAAGTAAAAAAATATTTTTTTTTATGTTCATTATTTGCCTTAATCTAGTTTTAACCGATGTGTTAATTTTGGCACAAATTTTTAGGCCGTTTAAACATTTAATTTCTTATCTTTATGAATTTTTCGTGTTTTATCTTGATTTGGAGGTTTCAAAATATATTTTTTCCATCCTTTTCTTCTATTTACGCTGCAATATTTTTGCAGTTTTCGTTTTTAGTAGTAATTTTTGACATGTATATTTCTATCCTATTGCATTTTAAAAATTTTGATGCTTCATTAGACATGGTTTTAGTTGATTTCGTCTTTTTCCACAATATTTAAGTCGTCAATCCATAGAAACTGATTGTTTGTGAAGATTTTCTTGTCTAGGTTGATTGCTACAGAAAGATATTTATCGTGCATCTACGGCTTAGTGGGTCCATACATTAAAAAACAGCTATGATAATAAGCTGTCACCTTATATAATTGCCCCTTCAATTTTTTCATTTTTTTCTTCATAAATATATCTGAGTAATAAGTGCGAGTGTTCAATAATTTAGACATAGATACAATCATCTAATCTTTAATGTAGAGCTTTTATAAGCAGTATAAAATGTACACATAATCTATCGAGTCAAATACCTTTTTTCAGAACCATGTTACGTATAGTTCTCTGTTTTATCGTTATTTACCACAAATTTTATCTTTGCCGTTCTTTACCACCCTACACTCTTCTGACTGTTCGAAGTTGGTTTTCCGATAGTAAATTTCAATATAAGACCTTGTTTTGCAATATCATTGTGTGTGTTTTTGTCGTTAATTTATAATGGTTTTACATGTATGTAATAGAACTGGATTCCGATTCATTTAATATTGTTTGTTTTGGTGTTTAGCATCTTATACCGGAATAACAATGCATCAAAAAACATTTTATTAGCCATTGCCTTGATAAAGGATATAAATAACATTTATTTTTTTTGTCTGATGTAATATTTCAAACACTAGCAATCAGGAATGTGAGCTATTGAATTCTTGATGGTATATATTGTTATTTTCGACTAGCCAAGAATTTTCTTGCTTTAGTTTAATTGCTAGAAAGAATTTTAAAGGACAATATTTGCATATAATTTTATTTAAAGATATAATAGTCATGTTGCATTCATCAATTAATCCGAAGTAATTTCACATGTGTTAATAAAACATGCTAAACTTTTATCATTATGTTATTATAATCAAAATTTCCAACAGATCAAATAAAGCAAGTTAATAAATTAGTAGATAAAGAATATTCTCAAACAATTAATATATATGTTTTAATTTGAATTTAAAAAAACATAAAAAGGAATCACAATTATAGAATAAAAATTTAAATTATACTTATTAATATATAAATAAATTAAACTAGTAACGCAAATATTGATACATAAAATATAAAAAATTGATAATAATTTATAGGTTAATTTTATTTTTATCGATTTTATCTATTTAGATTTGGCTAGCTTATCGAGAAAATTGCACAACTTCTTGATGCATCTTTTAAAACCGAACCCTGATCTATCTACCAAAACTTCTCTTCTTCTCAAAATGTGATGAGTATAAGTGTTTTGCGAAGTGTGTTTACTTTTTTTTTTGTTTCTACATTGTCCGGGATTTACAGCACCCCAACATTTTTTTCATGATATTTTGTCAGCACACGTTTCCTAGTCATTACATATGGTATTATTCATGCATTTAAGATCTAAAAAATACCAAGTTCATTCACCAAGATACCCCACTTCTTATATTTTTCACTCTAAACTTCAGTTAAGTTATCAAGGGTAGTTTTACCTATAGAATCAACGCAATAATATTTTCTTTTTTATTGTATAGAAAAATGTCTGATCTATTTTGTTTGATATATATTTCTGTTTTTATTCTGACATCAGCCTTTATTTCTACATATTCATTTTCGCAGATCTCTTGTACTGAGTGATTTCTGTTTTTTATGATTTTCTGAAGTTGTATCTAATAAGCCCGGCATAAAAATTTTACCCAAAAAAATGCCAATTTATCCCCAACAAATATAGACAGGTTAAAAAACGAAAAAACAATTTCGAAATTTTCTTGCTAAATATCGTTCTAAACATAATAGCAGATAATTAATTCATAATTCCCATAAGAATTTATTATAAAATTTATGTAAATTAATTTACACATTTGCTATAAATATTTCTAAAAAATATTTTGTTTTTTTTAAAAATATCAATTTAACTGCTGTATTGTAAACAAATTATTAGTTTTGTAGTTTATATATTTTTCAAACACCCTTAAAAATGTATTATTAGCAATCCTATATAATAAAGGTTCTATATAACTTTTATAAAATTATTTTTGTCATTATTACATTCATTGATACTTATAGATAGTCTTAAAAATAAATTTTTATGGATCAAAAGATGCGATTGCTAGAATTAAGGGAATACTTGTAAAAAATTCATGACTATATAAACTATGTAATTGGCTGTATTTATTTATATATATCCATTTATCCATTACATTACTAAAATCTGATCATTAACCTTTTTGATAAAGTGTATAAGTGCTCTAAGATCATTATTATTAATATATTGAATTTAGACGATTATTGTTGTTTGATCTTGGTTTCTTGGTGTTTTAAAGCAAGTATTCAGCTATATTATGCAATAAATATGTATTTATAAACCTCTTCAAAACTATGTGGATAGTATTATCTTGGTATATTATGTTCATCAGTTATTATTTTTACATAATAGAATATTTGTTTGAGCTATATTCCATGAAAATATATTATCTTATTTATTTGTGGTATTTTGAATATATTTTATTACATTCAACATATTATCATCGTGATATCTTCTATACAAAGAAATTCATAAATACTTCTATTTGCCTTAATTTATGCCAAAATATTTTTTTTTTATTTTGTATTTTTGTCATAGTTGTTATTATAAATATTAAAATCAAACTTTAATTTATAATGCGTAAATCAATCCCATGAAAATTTAAATGTGATGAGTATAGCTCTTTGATTTGAATTACAGAGCATATTTTAGATGATCATTTAGATATGTTTATAGTTCTATAATACGCATTTGAAATATGAGCAAATTGGTTTTGAGGCTTGCAATCAAATCCAAATAACCATAGTATTCTATTTTGAGATTTATATGTGGAAATATTTGTACTATGGTGTAAAGTAACCATATTTCTTGGTGCTAATAACTATGCAGATGATTCCAATATTTTCAGTTGAGTAGGTATAAATATGTGATAATATAAAGTCTTTATATTTTGGCCAAAATTTCTTTCATTAAATCATAAAATAATCAATCTGGACCTTCTTTCGCTTTCTAAACTTTTTATGCTTGAAACGGTTTATACGGATATTAATTTAATAACCTGGTCAAAATATATTTATTGTATTAAAACACCATATATTTTATTTTACAGTTTCATTTTATCGATATTATAATAAAAACATCGCTGCTGTAGTTTACAGAATTTTATCCTTTAATTTATTTAAATTACCATAATAACCATAAAGAGAGTCGTGATGTAGTAATACATACGTTTTCCACAGAAAAAAAGGATACCTGGTTATAAACCGACGGCACAAAGATGTCTTTAAAATAGAAACAAGATTTATCTGGGGCTCATTGGTAATATACAATATGTCAAGACATTTATCAACCATTCCTTGACTATATTCTATTTTGTTTATTAACAAGATAAAAAATATTATTCCTCTACATTGCATTTTTTGCTGTAAAAATATCTAAACATTTTAGATTTTATACGTTTTTATGTGTATAGGTTAGATTTATGCCTTAAACTAAAAGAGTTTATCTAATGCAGCGCTAATAATTTTTTTTTGAAATTTTCATGTTATATATAAGAAGAAACCGCAAAATAAAATAAAATAAAATTAGGCTTAAAGACGTGTAAAAAAATATATATACTTTATGTCTTTGATACAAAAATCCAAATATGCTAATTAATATACAATAAAAGTTATTAAAAAATGCTCATATAATCATAAAATTGTATCATTATAGATTAATAGACACTAGATTTTTTGAAAGCACACATAAAATGGTAAGTTTTTCTTTTTTTGTTAGATTAGTAATAAAGGGGTAATTTTTTTTATTTGTGAACAGAGAATAGGATAGGCAATAAAGTAAATTTTTATGTTTTTTCAAGCCTTTTTGTATGAATATTTTCGTTAAACTTCAATAAAGCGTCCTCATTTGAAACAACGACCATAGAAACAAAAAAAGCTTATATTATTCTGTCTTTCTAGTATCTTCGAGTGTTAATTTCACTTTATTTTTATCGGAAGAACGGAGTCATTATTATAAAATTGTGCAATGACGTGCATTATCTCACACAAAATTCAATCTAATGTATTTTGAGTTATGGTTATGATAATCAAATAATATTATAAAAAATAAATTTATATTTAATATAGAATTAAATTACATATAATATTATACACTTATTTCTAATTAAAAATATAATGAAATGTTTTTTGCGCGATTTCGTTTGTTTTAAGTATATTTGAAATAGAAAATTTATATTAGTTTGAAAACAAAATATAAACAATATTTTTTTACATTTAATTAGATATCAGAAACATAATCCCTTTACTTTTGTGCAAAAAATCTTACATAAATAAATTATTATGTCCAGTACGTATATTTTTTGTGCTTTGTAGACGTCTTTGTATCATAAAAATCTTTTTGTACATACTAGCTGCATTAAAATATCTTTAATACAAACTATATAATAAAATTTTTAAAGTCTCTAAGATACCTGCTTTTTAAGGATTTAGTTTTAATTATTGTATTAACGTTGATATAAAATTAATATTTGTGCTAACCATGTCTGAAAATATAACGCGAAGCATCCGTTATGTTAAAATATTTTAAAGAGTAGAAAAAAAATATATAAATATGGAAATTTGTAACTGCACTAATTTGATGTTTTGTATAATCATATCGTAAGTCATGTGAATGTATTTTTGATTCTTTACAGCTATACTTATCACTAAAATATTGTGAAAAATGTTATGCATATTGATCAAAATTGTCAAGAGACTGATCTTAAAAAATAATGACAAAAATTTAAATTTGTATATGTGATTTAACTTCTATTTCATATCATATGCGTTGAAACAATAAAAGAATGCATTTAATACACATATATTCACATTATTTTTTCGATGACTGTGTCATTATAAACTAGTATTTCTTGTATCAAGCACATTAAAACTGTCTTGAAAAAAAAAGTTATATCATATTTCTTATAGAAATCTATATAACAGATTCATTTTTGTTATAAAAATTCTTTAGATTCAAGCCACAAAAACTCATACAGTAAAATATAAAAGATTTTTATCTCTATTTAAAAGGTTTTTTTATATTACTTTTTCAATTGATATATTTTTTTTGTTGCATTGATATTGTGTTATGATAAAATGTATTTTTTGTGTGACTGGCACATATTATAAAAAAAGCAAAAATAAAGAACGTATTTTGCAAAAAGAATTCAGAAATATAACTAAAGATATCAGTTTTTTATTTATATTCCGGTAAGTTCTAAAATCGCGCCGTAAAAAAACAAAAAAAAACTTAGGTTATATATACCTAAACAATCCTCCAAATTGTATTAAAGCACAAATTAGCATTACAATTTTAGCAATTTTAATTAGTATAATTTTAATATTTACACAATAAAGCATTACTTTTTCTATACATTTCGATTGGATTTTTTATATTGTTTAATGCTTCTATACCTTTTTTCTACTTTAAAAACTAAAAATTGAATTCAATCGTTAATTCACTTAAGATGCAGTAATATGCCCAAAAAAATGTATTTTTCTTCTTTTATCATTAAAAATATAACTTGCAAAAGTATATTAAGTAGCGTCGTGTGAAATAAAAAATTATACCAATATACATTATATCGTTATGTTCTAATGCTAATATTTCAATATATTTACAGAAAATATCTTCAACTATGATAAACAGTTTTAATAAAATAATTTTTTTTTGTTAAAAATCATATATAATAAATTCTTTTATGTGTAAAAATGTATGTTTTTTTTTGAAAGTCTTAATTTATATTCGTCATTTCTATTTTTTTTATCATTAGATGAGAAACAAAAATAATGCATAACATAGTTGATTCCGTCAGTTTTTATAAAAATTTGCATATGTTGCTACAAGAAAAGAACTATACTAGCACCTGATATTTGATTTTATAATTAACTGTTTTAACAAAATAAATTACATTTATGGATTAAAAAACGGCAAAAAAATTAAATGTGGTTCTAAATTTAGATTTTGATCTGAAAACGAATTATGTTAAGTAAAACAGCTCTCCTGTTATCTTTAACGGATTTTACAGGCAAAAAGGTGCCATTAACATTGGCATTAATATCTAGAATTATGAAGAATGCCGATTTTTTTCTGCCTCTATTGCAGAAAAATACAACATAAAGCATATAATAATAATATAATTCAACTGTTACACAATAATATAATGCCAGAAAATGATGATCTGATCATATTATAAGATCAGAAACTTGAAATATTTTTTTTACATCATTATTTTGTGATATTCTCTTGTATTTTTCACGAGTGATATATTTTCTTATCGCCTAATTCTCGTAATAAGTGCTAGAAAAAATCGCTACTGCATGGCTATATACATAATTTCTGCAAAATTGTATACGCTACTTTTTTTGTAACATTTAAAATCAATCTTTATTATTATAATGTTCTTTTAAATATTGGAAATTTTTTTCGAATTTAATGTATGAATTTTTTTGGCAGTAATTATATTTTTTTTTAGCCAAATTATAGGCAGAAATGTAATTATATAACAATATTATCTTTCTGTATAAAATTCAGATCTGTTATATACAACAATGTATCCAGTCTCATTTGTGTAATCTCATAATTATAATAGACTATTCGCATTGTTATAAAAAATAATAATGCGGGTATGGGAATCGAGCTTTAAATTTTTTTTAAAAAAATTAAACCAGCTAAAAAACGAGAGGGGCGCATTTTATACTATCAGATATAAATTATGATAAAAAGTCTATTTTCAAAATATTAATTTTGTGACTCTAAATCGGTTGTCAAGATAAAACTTGTACGAAATAAAACAATTTTTTTTTATTCCAATATATAACAAGATTTTAAAATAGTATAGTAGATATTATGTATTCGTAACAAATAAATCCAAAAAGTAAAAATTATAATAGTCTATAGCAATCGAAGAGAATTGACATGATTATTTCTATTTAATATAAGCTATATAAGAATCGAGAACTACATTATTTTATATATATAATTATCATTTTAAACTAGTAATATTACGAGTTGAATTTTATTTTTTATTTTTACTTTTCTATTTTCAAGTTTTTTTTATTCATCTAAATGTATATTTCATTTATTTAAGATTTTAAATCTGGCATAATAATGCAACCAAATGTAATAATATTCCACATTGTGTATTATATTTGTATGATAATCTGCATAATCTTTATATTTCGTGGTAAAGAATAGAAAATTATATTTTTTATATAATGTATGCGCTTTTTTCTATTTTAGTTAAAATCATTTTCGTGTCTATTTTAATGTTAGTGTAAACACCCTTTGTTAAAATTTTCAATTATCTTCAGTTGAGGCACTTCTTCACTGATATTCTTATATAGGAAAAAGAATCACCAAGAAAGGAAATTTACTACAACCATCTTCGATCTTATAGCTTCAAGATTCTAAAAACATTGGTTCTATGTTTTAGGCAAAAAAATGTAATTAATGGAAGAACTGCCCTAGTTTCTATATAATCATATATTGCCTTAGATGCTTGGAAAAATACATATGTCTTGTAAAAAATATGCATGTCAAAATATTGTACTCTAAATCATTCAACGAAAGTGATAGATTTGCGGTTATAATAGAATGTAATTTATTAATTTAAAAATTTTAATTTTATAGTTATAACAACGGTAGATTCATTTTTAATTATATTCTTCGAAAGTGTCTTGAATTTGACCTTTATTTATTCTTAAATATAGACACATAATGAATGATATGCGTAATATGTAATTCTATATTTAAATATAATATATATGGGGACAATGATGTTGGCATATAAAAGCCATACTTTAAGATTTAAAAGTATCTAAATCAATTTTTTCGTGCATAGAACAGATTCGTTATAATATTTTATTTTTTTAAACTTTTCTTGTTAAATTTTCTCTCGTCCCATAGGATGTCTAACATAGTTTTAACGTCCTCTTCTTTAGCATCCTTTTCGGTAACTCTTCTCTTTTCAAGACATTATTATAAGTTTTTTTTCCAACCGCTGGTCTGAATTATCATAATGGTAAGTATGTGATTTTTAAAGTGTAAAGTCATAGAGTGACACATAATACATTCTAAATTTTTTCAGACATAGTTTATTAAACCACAAAATTTTAGACACATTTTTGATTTTATATTAGTTTGTGTGAAAATCGAGAAATGGAAATTCTTTAAACAAATTATAAGTAAAAATACCTGTTCGCATCTGGTAAAATAGAAATAATAAAAATATTTGGGATTAATGCTTAAATAATTAACTAAATATATCTTTAATCATATATGAACATATATGCGATATTCTTGATTAAATATAATCCTACTATCTTTCTTTTTGTTTATTTTCTTACATAATTATCACATTTGCAGAACCAGAAAAACATACTATGGCTACGAAAAGATTTTTTGTTAAATTTAAATGCTTCATAGATTTTATTAACAATCCAACTTAAAATATTGTGTTTTCTATAATTGTAGATACATAAATGCAAAAATTATTTTTATTTTGAAAACATTATAAATATAAAACTTAGAAGAGTCTAACAATTGATACATCTATATATAAAACAATCATTGAAGTTTTTTTTATAAATTAAGAACATGTGATTCGATTAAATATGAACAAATAAATTAAAATAGATAATAAGGCATAGATACTATCTAAAGAGTAAAGGGATATCAATAAAATAACTTATATTGTGTTTTTTACTTTCTATTTGACGAACAGTAACAAATCTTCTAGTTATAGGTTTTGTAAATTTGTATATTTATATTATAAAATATGAATTATAGCCCCTATATTTGTCAAAATTATTATATAAACTGGATTTTTTTACATTTTGCAAAGATTAATTTGATGTACTTGCTTATAAAATATTTTCTTTATCACTTGCATATATTATCGGTTATAAGTTATAATTAAGGCTGTATTATAACATCCAACTATTTATTTATGAGTTAATTTTCTTTTTATCTATTATATCTATTTAGACGTGTTCAGCGTGTTGGGAATATTGCACAACTATTTTATGCATCTTTTGACACCTTCCCCTGATCTATCTCCATCAACTGGTCTTCTTCTCTCAAATTTGATATGTTCAAGTGTCTTACGCAGTGTGATAGCTTCCATGTATGCTTCTACAAAGTCCAAATTTTTTTTCTCCTTAACATATTTTTTATGATATTTTGTGACCACACTATCCCAAGTCATCACATATAGTATTATTCTTATTTTAAATTTGTAGATAAAACTAAGTTTATTCGCCAAATTGTCATACTTCATATTTTTCATTCCCAACTTCAGTTAAGTTTTCAAGGCAAGTTTTACCTATTTCAATGAGCGTAATCATATTTTCTTTTTTATCGTATTGAAAAATATCAGATTTATTTTGTTTGATTAAAACATCTGTTTTTATTCGGGTATCAACTTTTATTTCTGCATGTTCGTTTTCGCTGATCTCTTGTTCTGACTGAGTTCAGATCTTTTTGGTTTTCTTGAAGTTGTATCGTCTTAATAGGAGGAAATATAGACATCTTACGATTTCATTGTTTCTTCGCTTGTAATCATGATCTAAAATTATCTTGCATCTTTTTAAAGGTTATAAATTGTTATCATGGCTTCGTTACGATGTGGGCATTATACTCTCTCACCGAAAAACACATTTCTGTCTTGAATAAAACAGAATTTTACTTCTTCACTAGGTTTTATTGCGGCGTTCTATCTCAATCTTGATGATTCAACAATATCAACCATTTCATTATTCTTGGCTTCAAAAAGGATTCGGTGTAATGGTTTTTCTTTTATTTTACACAATAGAATTTCTTGCTGCTTTTTCCTAGATTCTCAAAACGGTTATATTGAAATATTATTTATTTATTTAGAAGATATTTTTAATTGATGAGAGATGTGTCTTGCTATCCTTTGCTACTTTTAAAATTGCAGCCCTCCTCGGTGAACTGTTTTTACTGTTTTCAAGCAGTGTTTTTTAGCTGGTAGATCATCCGAACAGCTTTTAATCTAATATTACATAGCCCTTGTCTTAGTTCATTTCTCTTTATACATAATATTTTTTATTACTAGGCTAGAGGTGAATAGAAAATTTGTTTTAAATATCTCTTATCTTAATATCAAGTTTATGTTATTCTTCGGGTTCTAATTTATATACGCCTTTATGGTATTTTTTGTGTGATCATGCATGTTTTTTAATGGGTTTGAATAAATTTCCAGCATTAAGTTTGGTCTTACATAAATTTCTTATTCAATTTAGTATTTATTCTGCAATTATGTCAATAGTTTCTTGCTTTAGACGATTTATTATTTTCAATTAATCCAAGATATTTATAGGCTGTTGGGTCTATAGTAAATGTTGCTACATTAGCGCATATTTCATGGTTAGTGGCAGACTTGTTTTTGTTTATTTCGAGGCCTACTGCATTAAAGAAGGTTAATGTTTCCTCCGCTTGAGTTTTTTATATATAATTTTGGGTCATCTATGAAGAGTAGGTGATTTGTTTTATAGGTGTATTCATCTTTCATTAGAATTACCCCTGGAAGTTTTCATTGTATTTTTGCTTAAGGGATCAATACATAAAACAGAAAAAAAATGTGAAAGACTGTCTTAGTAGTATTCTTCTTATTTATTCTTTTATACATGATTTCTTCTCCATTTAACCTATAAAATATATACTTCATTTATATGTAATCTCTATATTAAAAGACGTTACCCATGCTGGTTGATTCAAATTTTCAATACATGCATGTAGGTAGTTACTTTTGATTGAGTCAAATGCTTAGCTTTACATCAAGACACAATGTATATGGATTTTTTTCATGCTCTTTATATATCGAAATATTAATAAGAGCTTGTTATTTTGCTCCTTTAACGCGCCTTATTGTTCCTAACTGATTTTTGCAATTTATTCTCTTGTCTCCACTTCATACTGAATGATTTTTGAAACCGTTATTGTCGTTAACTTATATAAATTCGACATACATGTGATTGGTCTGAATTTATTTTCTATCTTGACTTCTTCTTTTGGTATAAGATATGTCGTACCAGAGTAAAACCATTCTTCCTGATTTTTATTTTGCAAACTTTTATCCGATCAAATCTTATATATGAATTTATTAAGGTTCGTCATTTTTTTTATAAAGAAATAAATATTCCATCTGGTCCAGCTGCTCTCCAGTTTGCAGTGATTATATTAAATTATCAAATTCAATCTCTGTTATGAAGCTTATTTTTTCCTGTTTTTGAATAGGTAAAAATGTGCATAGGTAATCGTTATAATCATTTCCGTTATAATTGTTGACGTACCTTTTCCCTGCATTTTCATTTGAATTTTTTTGATCTGTTCATCTGAAGCTTCGATTGTATAATTTTTGTTTTGAGTCAATCCTCCGTAAAAAAAGGTCTTCTATTAAGCTCAAAGCACATATTTTCTCTGGTAAAGTCACATCTTTTTTTGTACTGCTCTATCTTTTTCTGAAAGATTCTGATCTTTTCAGTTTAAACATTTAACATTGTTTTGAGTTGAGATGATCATCTATGTCTAGGATCATGTTTCTTAAACGAATTATTTTTCTTAAATTTTTTACTTCATCTTCTTTAACTTCACTGCGTTTATTTTGTTATGGTTCTAGTCCATCTCTTATTCTTTCTAAGAGCTCAATTTTTTCTAAAATATATTGGTTGTCTTTTTTCGGTTTTGTTGAGGGGCGATTGTAAGTCTGTTGTGCGGCTTGTAGCAATACTATAAAATCGGACATATTCTTGGGATCTGGGAGAATGCAATTGACCCTATTATCATATTAATGGTTTGGAGAATATTAGAGTCAATTTTGTTTTAAATACGCACAATACAGATATATGCGAATAAAATCGAAATATCTATTGAATGCTAAATAAACTCACCATGACCATTTCATATAATTTTATGTAGTCATAGGGAGTTTAATCATAAACGTAAGACTTTTAAATTTCTAACTAACATAATATCAATGCAATTAGTAAAAAAATGAAAGTATACACGAAAAATAGACAATTTAAATATAAATTAGAAATTAATTTAAATCATATCATTTTGACAAAAAAAATTCGACTACTGATTTTTTAATAAATTCCATCTTTGTCGAAAATAAATAAATTCATAAAAGATTTCATGGAAAAAATTATATTTTAATGATTGAAATGTAAATTAGTTATAGCGGCTAGGACAAAAAAATACAAATGTGGGTATTTAGAGCCAAAAAGCTATATTAAAACTATCAAGCTATTTTATAAGAGACGATATTGTCGGTGTTTATACATAGATACTTATAAATGATTAATTCATGCATAGAATTACTTTGATCAATAAAAATTTCATAATTTACGATAAAAACTAGCATCTTATCAAATTATAAATCTGTAAAAGATTGTTATATTTTTTTCCTTCAAAACTTCTTATAGATATGTTCAACCCAAATCCTTTTTTTGCTTCATGATCTTGGTGATTTCTATAAAATTATGTCTGTGTGATACAATCGAATTACTTAATTTTGTCTCAAAAATATTTATATAATTTTTTACAATTTTTCATATTATAGTCCATCATTTAACAAATTATCTAGTCCTAACTTGTATCGATTTCCTTTGAACTCTATATTTATACCGCGATCAAAAAAAAATTTCTTGTCCGATATATACCGAAAAATGACGACAAAATACAATATTTTATGATCTTTAAATTCCCTTATATTGTTTTCTTTTAAAAAGTTTGAATTTTATTCTTGACTGTTCTTTTTCTTAATAATTATAAAAAAATTACTTTGGAATCATTAGATATTGATATGTTAAGCTTACAAGTATTTTCAGCCGATTTTAATTCAAAAACCAAAATTAAACAGATAAATGGAGTTTATGTGTCTTAAATAGTTTATGCTATTATGTTTTTAACATTCATACGTAACCAATCCATACATTTATCGCATTTAAAATAATTTAAAAATGCACAAATAATTTTTTAAAAACTTATAACACAGAATCTTACGCAACTAAACCAATATTAAAATAATTTGGTGCAAGAATATTATACATTAATTCTATACTTTTTAAAAAAATATACAAAATAATGCAATAATATAATACTATAATATCTTTTACCACATTTTGATTCTAATTTTTTATTTTCAAAATTTGTATCTATTCCGTATTTCTATACGATAAGCTTCTAGTCATACTGAATATACAAAGTTTAAATATATATAAATACATAAAATAATCTTAGTCTCTATTTTAAAATAATCATTTCAAAATAGCATTAATGTAAGAAATCATATAAAATGACACAAATGGCGATTTAAGTAAAGGTGGATTCACTCCTGGCAGTAAATTGGCTATCCGAAAATTAAAAAAGATATATTGTAACCGATAGATACCAAGCGCTTATTGTCAAAACAAGAAAATTGATTATAAACAGTGTTTTTTTCGGTATGATCCTTATATTGATTTAAAGTCACATTATATATTTCACTGAAAAATCCTTTTTGATAAAACGAAACGACAAAGAAAATTTGCTAACTATTTTATAAGATGACAGAATATTATCATTTAAGTTATATGCACGGTTGGAGCATTTTTTATAAATTTATTAGCTATTCAAAGAACCCAATAAATAGTTGAATATATTCGTTTCATTTCAGCCTGGTTTTTTACAATATAAATCAGTAGTTTATTTAACATTTTCATATTTATAAAATCTTCTTTGACTTCTGTCAGGTTACTGTTAAATCGGCTAGCTATTTTAATGTTCATAAAAAATGTCTTACATTTGAAAATATGAAATAAGAAAATCATTAATTTCTAGAAAGACTGCTTATAAAATACCTGAAAAAATCTTTATTTTGCAAAAATCACATAACCACACCTCGAAATCTTTAAAAGAATACAATGCATAATAAAAGAATGTAAAATACAAATTTTGTGCATCTTATGTTTCGAATATATACTAATAGCACCTAAATTGGGCTAGCGGGTCAAAAAAATATTACAAATAGAAATTTCTATAGCTATCATAATAATTTTTTGATGAAGAAAAGAAGATTAGTATATAACCGCCAAAACCATTATAAAAATTTTAGGTGACTTAAAGAACATCTTTCATGTTTTTGACCGATAAATTAGTATTAAAAGGCACTTAAATTTTATATCTTCTTGAATTTGTTTCTACAATCTTTTTAAAAAAAATCTTAAAAAAAATATGCTAATGTACATTTGAAAATCAAAATTTGGGTTTTAGGATGTTTTTATAGCAAAAAGTTAGATATAAAGCATCTTTGTGCTTATTTTTTAATGGAATTAACACAGAAAAATGTTCTTAGTACTTTTATGCAAACACAAATTAAGCATTCTAACTGCTTAATAAAATCTAGTATTTTATCATTTCTATAAAATTAGATACGTAATTTGAATTTTTTTAAGTTTTTTACTTTGATGAAAATTATACGTATAATCTATCTATAAAATAAAAAAAATCCTTATTTCGGTTTATTATTTTAAAGCCTTTATAATTGTACCAAAAAATTTTCCAAAGGTTTTTATTAATTATTAAGCCAATATTTTATCTCAATCATTTATTTTCATTTTTAAAACTTAAAAAAATCCTTTTAATATTATTAGCCATTTGAAATAATTGATTAAGAAATTTGATAATCTTTTTAAAATATAACTATTAAAAATATTAGGTTATAACATTGATTGTTTTTCTCAATCCAAAACAACCTCGAATTAGAATATATATTTTTGACGATTATAAATAAGCTTCACTATGCATTAATATCAAAACTTAAAATTATATTTTAAAATCCAAACCAAAATAGAATTACTGCCATTTATATCTATAATATGCATTTTTAGGAATTGAATCTATATAAATATTGTCGAAAATTTTTTTTACCATAGATGGATTTATTAAACGATAGGATTAAATAAAAAAGATTATAAATTTTGTTGTATTATTATATATTAGGCTATATTTAAGTAATCCTAAATTTTATGTCTAATGTTGGAGAAAATAAATCATCTACAATATACCTTTTTAAAATATAGCCTAAGTAATGTTAAAACAATATGATAATATGGTGCAAAATTCTTGTTTATATAATCTTTAATGATATAGGTTGTATTTTAAAAAAAATAAATATCAGAATTCAATTTAAAGATATCACAAATATCATGTGTCATATTTATTCAAACCGAAAAATATCATTTCATGCTATAGTAATTTAATAAATATTGGAAAAAATAATTATTATAATGCAAATTTTGTTAAAAAAACTTAAAACTTGACATTATTCGGGCTATATTTTAATTTTACATTGATGTTATATAAAAAATAATCGGAAATAATATCTTGTAAATAATATATATTCATTCACCAACAATATTTTTTTTGTATTTCAATGAAATATTATAAAACTGGTATAAGAACTCTATTTATAAATTCTTGATATAAATCTTTCGCATGTAGATTGAATTGGAGATTTATGGAGTAATTATTTATAGATTAATGATAAAAATAGATATGTATTAAATTATACATTGAACAAAGATTGATCTGTTTTACTTATAAACAGAATTCAGCAAATAATCTATTTCAAAAAATTCGAACAAATGACCAGCATCTGCTAAATTCTAATTTTTTTTTAAAATCGAAAATTTATTTTTTTATTTAGGAACGTGGCCACGTTTTTTAATTCAAAAATACTTCTCCCATTTTAATTATCCTAGCGAGAATTTCACGTCTCTTATTATTATAGTTTTTAAATTTGAAGGAAAAGTTTCAAGGATTGATACCCTATTATTTTACTATATCAGGAATGATTTTTTTATACTTATGCGAACTTCAGTAAACTTTCGTCATACAGTCATGTAATTTAGGATTCTTTTTTCGGGTATCAAATGAAAAAGAAATTTAGATAGCAAATCACCAGATTTTGTCATTTAAGACGGAGAATTCAATATTCCAAGAAAATATACACAAATAAATAAAGAAATCCTTTAGATATAATAGATTGGATATCCTTAATCTATTAAGTATATATGTACCAATTAATAAATGTCGATCAAAACAAAAGTCCATGTATTAAATGAAATCTATACTATAAAATAATTGATATTTGATGCTTGATTACCATAGAATTCGATTTTTTTTATACATAAAAATTTACAAAGAAAATCACAAATCACCTTGAATATCTATAAAAAACAAGAAAATATCAACTAGACTAAAATTGAATAGTCCAATGTTTTTTTCAAGTTAAATTGCATCATGAAATCTTTTTTCTGTTTTCTAACAATCAAATGTATATAAATTACATGATATATCAATATTCAAGCAAATAAAATATGAGTTGAAGTCAATGATAACTATTTTTTAATTATGTTTGTATCTTCTTCTTTTCATAAATTCCATCTAAAGAAATGATTACGGCGTATATATAATGTTTCAAAACTGTTTAATCCATCATTTGACGTCTTTATCCGATCTTTCTTCTTCAGCTACCTTTCTTCTGTCTAATAATATGAGTTCAATTGTATTGCGAAGCGTGAGACCTTGCGTGTATTCTTCTACTTCATCTGAATTTTTAATTGTTCAACGTATTTTTTTCAAAATTCTGTAATCAATCAATTCAAATCATATCGTACTGATATTTAACATTTTTTATTAAAACAAGTTGATCAGTGAGTATATATAGAATCTAATTAAAATAGCGGCTCAAAATTAAAATTGTGTTAATTATGTTCTAGATACATGGATGAATATTTAAACCAAATAGTCATCTAAATAAAAGACAAACAGAACACGTAATAATATATAGCATAAAAATTATTAATAGATAAAAATTAATAAGGTATTAAGCAGAATTTTTTTTAACTTAACACTTTTAAAAGAAATTTTTGTAATTTGTGTTAAATTTTTTTATGAACAAAATAGTGTGGTAATAACAAGCTTGTATTACAATAATTTATTATTTATATCTATAAAAAACTATCTGCGCACATTATAATTTCTATTTTGCAATGGAATTGGAAGTATACTACATTGCCTAGATGTTTTTGCTTATAATCAACTATTAGTTCTATATTATAGGGAAAATGATAACTTTCTTTAATCATAGACTAAGCTGCCATCACACACGAATTAAAAGGAAAATAAAATGAATGTTTAATTTTCTATCTTTTAATCTCGATCACCAGTACGTTTTAGATTTCATAATCTGTTTTTTATATAATCTATCGCCCTTTAAATTTAGATTTTATTGGATTTTTTTATAAAATACGCTCACTGCGATGGTTAATGTAACTCGAAGAAAGAACCAGGTCGGACACATATAAAAACATTGGGATTAGTACAAAGACATGAATGAAATGGTCTCGTCAGTGAAAGATGATGCAAAGAAGTTTCGGAAGAAAGAAGCAGTCCAAAAGTAAAAATACAAGAAGCGCATGGGGCAAAAAAAATTGTATCGAGAACAAAATCCAAATATAGAACTATGAACAAAATCCTATATTTAATACATAAATTGACGTAACTCTTTATGATTTAAAAAATCTGGTTTTAATTGATTAAAAGAGGAAACAAGCGTTATTATATATATTATGTATAGTTTGTAATTTCATGTGATTTAAAACTTTTTTTGAATATCTTTCCATTCTTTTTTTATGTCTATGATAATCAAATAATGCACAATTTGAATAAAATATTTTTCTTTATAATAACTTTTTAGGAGTTATGTATTATATTTATTTATTCTAATTTTTACATGATATAATTCAATTTATCTATCTTTTTGGTTAATTTTTTTAAGATGAATAAAAGTAATTTTACTAGTTAATGTTCAATCTAATTGCTTTATGATGTTATATAATTGTTATAGAAATAATTTATTAAATTTAAAAATGTTACGAAACTCTTTATGCCATTATTTTAGATATTTTCACTTTCATTCTGATCTACTTCTCTCATCATATAGCATACAGTAATAAGGCGTATATAAGATATAAAACAATTTTTCTATCTATACAAAATTATTTTTTTAATGACTTAATTTATCAAATTATTGCACAAATAAAAATTCTTAGTTATAGTAGTTCATGAAATTGAGTGCAACCATCGAAACCCCTTTTCTTGTTTTTTATGATAAAATTATAACTTCGCTCTTCTTTATCCCTATTTTGTAAATCTAATATATGATATAAAATTGCTATCATGTAGATATAAAAATACATTTGATTTTTAAAACATGATTAACACAAACTTTATAACGCTAGACATTAAAAAAAAATTATAATTTTAAGAAACATAAAGAGCATAAGTGTATGTTATCGACTATGATTTCAAATTTTTATCAAATGTCTCAATATAATTAAATTTATATGACTAGTTTTGTTTAAGTGCGCATTCTACTTGTTGCTAAACACCCTATGAAATTTAACAAATTAGTAGGTAACATTTTACGACATTAAGAAATATAAAACAACCAGAAACTTTTTATTTTTTATCGAAACTGATTGGTATGTTTTTATTTAATATTCTCATCTAGGTTTTTTATGCAATATTTTTTTATCTATTATGGTCAGTATTCAAGGATAATCCCATTATTACACAAGGCTAATTTTATGTATTATTGAAGTTAATAATTATAATATTTTAATTTTTTTTGCTATGGTTTAAAGTGTTTATAGATGCCAGGTAATATTGCTCAAATCGATTAATCTAAAATAACAGTAAAATAAAAAAAACAATAATATATGGTAAAAATAACTTGAAATGTTTTTTTTGATCAGTTTATGACACAACTAATATATCGTAAGATCATTGCCTTTACAAAATAGGGAATTGAAGACACTAAATAAGTATATACTTTACGTAAAATCTATTAAATAAATATATGATATGCTTTGTTACGATCATATCCATTTACAAAGAAGCATTTTTATTATCTAAAGACAAAATAGTTTTTATCTTATGCCAAAATTTTTCCGTCCTAAAATTTAATTTCATATGATAATAATTCAAATATTTTTTTTTTATCAACTATTCCATGAATCATGATAAAAAGCAACAAAATAAAATATAAACTACGCAATTAGCTTAGATCGTTTAAGATTTGCTACAGATAAAGTTTATATGTATCTATATACACAGTATGATTCTCATAAAAAAAATATGTAAATAAAACAATATAAAATCTAAAAAAATGCAGTAACTCTATAGCAAAAAAATGCACAATAAAGCGTTTATGTTTTTACCGCAACGAACATAAATTCGAGTGATTCTTAGATGATAAATACTTGCATGATGCAGTCTGTCGAAACTAGAAAGTAAAACCAAAAAATACTGATAAGTTAAGAATATATCATAATAATGCTGCCTAAGATCTTTTTAACTGGCTAAAATAGATTCTTCCTACACCATTTATAATAAATGTGGCTGCTTGTAGAGTGGCGGTAGCAATTCATACTAGCGGCGAAAAGTAGATAGAATTTTTGTTCCCCATATAAATAAAAACCTAGATGTAAAATTCTAAACCAGGAAGATAAAACTGTTTACAGGAATGTGAAATACCACACAGAGGGTGAATGGGATAGAGAAAAGTTACATATAGTCATGTTCCAATTTCTATAAAATATAAATATACGAAAAAATAATATGATTCATTTGCTAAATAATACATTTGATTGTTTTTGATTTTTTTTTAAAAATTAAGGTAACAACAACAATAATATACATCAAAAACTCCGCACATAACTTAATTGTCGATAAAAATATAATAGAATTCTATGGAAAACTATAAAAGAGGAATTCTTTCTGTATAAAATAAGATTATTTTTTTATAAAAAAAATTTTAATTACATGCTTTTTTTGACGCGAAAATAAATTTTATTTACTATTTGGTAGTTATAAAATCAAAAATTTAGATATTCTATATGGTTGATAAAAAAACTATGTATATAATCGAACAACCATTATTGAAACAGAAATTTATGATCTTTTAGGTTTAAGGGATTTACATAAATTTATTTTATATCTGTAATAATAATTTATTTTGACTCTAGTTCTCGTTAATTATAATTTTATATTTCTTTTCCTTTAATTTTTACAGTAAGCATACGAATTTCTGTACATTCCAAAAAAAAATAGAGTTTATTGATACATCTATACACTTTTTATGCATATGACATATATTTTATCAAAAAAAAAATTCTTAATATATGATATATAAAATCAGTATTTGTTGTATGCGTTCTATTCATTTAACTAAATAAGCCTAATTAATTTTTAAGATATGTATTTTATCATATTTTTTTGTTTTAAATTTAGCGATAAACAATACATGCAAGTTTTTAGAAATTATGATATGTTTGATTTTTAGCTTGAATTTTAAATATCCATGAGCTTTTTTGTTATTATCAGACTTTCTTTAATTTATTAAATAGAATACTAAGCTATTTTATCTTTTTTCTATTTTCAATTTTTTTATTTTATCTCTAATGAAACATAATAAAACCATAAATAATATTTCTTGTCTAAAATATAATATATACAGTATAATGATGCCTTGGGATTGAGAAAAACCCTTGAATTAATAGGTCTCGAAAGTAGGAGGGGTATTGAAGAAGACTTTGGAGAGGAGAAGATAGTCGAAAGTATAAATACGCTGTGTGTACAGAGAATCAAGCAAGCTGTGCCTGAGAACAAAAACTAAAATTACGACTATAAATATAGCCCTTAAATAAAAAATACCTTTTTAGCGTATTAATAGTGGTGAATATATATCTATTCATATCAATGAAATCTTTTAATTTCAAAATAATAGTTTGTATTGAATTGAATTGTTTCATCTACTTAGATGGAAATATTCATAAAAAAACTGTAAATATAGATGATAAGTGTTTATATTACCAAAATCAGAGAAATTCTTAATCTAGATATTTAATTACTCGTATTTTGGAATAAACACTGTCATTTAAAGATGTATTATATTGTGATAAAAATTCTTGGTTATATTAATTAAACTTCTAAAATCTTTGATTTTGATATCTTTTCGATTTTACAAATTTAAAACACATTATATGATCTTAATATATCCTAAGCTTTTATATTCTCTAAATAGTTTTTTGTGTTTAATGAAGAATGAATGTATGCACCAAAAAATTTAAAAGAACTGGTTTGGTAATGGTCAGTAAGTTGCAAAAAAACCCATTTTATTCTTAAACAGACTGTAAAGAGAAAGAAAAATTATAAAGGTAAAAAAATCTCGCTTTCACATTAACACAATAAATATGTCAGAAATAGAGAGAATGTATTTTACCAAAAATGTGTATTTCACATTTAATCCAAAAGATCACTTTCGAAAACTTTATATGTATACAAATTGTAAGCTTTCTACCATAAATAATTTAATATTTATAATTTGATATTTTTTTCACCGCATTACCTAATTTTGTATGCAAACTGATAGATTCTATTGAACTATTCAAAATAAAAAACAAAAATATTTATGTCTTTATTTATGCAAAGTTTATATAGAGAAAGGAGAAAATTTTTTTAGATTATATATATATTTGTAGCATTTTTATTAGAAAAATAAGAATCATTCATATGCACCTTTTTATAATATACTTCGGGATCCTGGCAAAAAAATAAACGTATTACATGAAGATATTATGGTAATAGAGGCTCACATAAATTATTAATATTCGATTAAATACGATTAAAAAAGTCACGTATCTAATAATTAGATTAAAATTGTATCCAGTGGTTAAAAGAATTAGATACAATAACAGAATAAAAAACGTACAATTTAAGACTTTATTCGTGATGATTAAAGATTAAGAGTTACATTACATCTTAAATAGGAATTTAAAAATTATTTATAAGTTTAGTATAGCATAAATGATAATTTGAATACAAATAAAATATGGAAATTCAATTTTAAACTTTATATTAGCCTTAATTTATCAACATGTGAATTTATTTTTATTTTGAACAATTTTAAAATGATACAAATTGCATTCTTATGATACTTATGAGTTTAAAAATCAGTCATGCATCAAACAGGATAGCCCGGATGATAATGTTTTTACCAAACTTTATTTTAATTTCAAAAATAAAAATTTAATTCTGCATTATTTAACTTTGAAAAAATAAAGAAATACAGAAATATTTTGTTTCAGCAGCCAAATTTATTTCATAAATACTGGTTATGACTAATTTTTGCGTTATTAGTAAAAATGATTTCATATAATAAATATTTTGTTTTTTATGGATCTAAACAAAAGTAAAATATATTCTGTATTTTTGTACTTTATATATATTAACACGTATATTGGATCTCAGCTTATGATTATTTCACGACTTCCTTTCAATATTTTTCTATTTATATGTGCTAATAGGGCTTAAAAACGGGGCGACAAGAAGATTTTAGAGATTAGAATACTTCTAAGAGTAAAGATATCATATTTTATGGGTAAATCAATTAGATTTTGCTCGAAGAAAAAATCAAAATTTATAAACCATATAGAAAGCATAAAAAACAAGATACAATATATTGTCCAATTTTAAATTTCAATTTAGTAATTTTTTTTAAAGAGAAAAAAAACATAATAGCATGTCATATACTTAGTGATGAAAAAAAGTAAGATATTTTTGGCAATTTTAAAAGTAAATTTTTATGTATAAAAACAATTAAAAAAATTCTTTTGTTTAATAAGATTTGAATCTATTTATGTATATATCTTGTCATGGTTTTAAGAATTCTATATTTTTGCGTTAAATTTAAATAATTTACATTTTTAACACTTCATTACATCGAAAAACTTTAAATGGCACGAATATATAAAGCGTTCAACAGAATTCATAAAATTTGCAAATAATAGCTGTTCGATATTCGTTGATATATACCATAGAATATTTAAATATTTATATAATCCAAACAATAGCTGATACATAAATAAAATTTGAGTGTTATTTTATATTTTTAAAATATAACTGATGTTTTTTTGTATTTTATAATCTCCAAATTAAATTGAAGCACTTGAGCTTAATACAAACACTGCGTTCTTACATTTTATGAATTTAGATTTTTATTATTTACAACAAATCTAATATTTCATTTTTTTAGGATATAAAATGGATAAATATATAAATTAGACTAAACCAAAAAATGGCTATATGAATATCTTCAATCATAGAAAGAGTATATGTGTCAGATATTCTAATATTTAGCAAAATTGATTAACTTATATCTCATTATAAATGATCTTTATTTTTAAAAAGAGTTAATTGATATCTTACTTAACAATACTCGTTATTTTTCTTCGTTCACTCAATCACCAATGAACTCTTTCCAAATCGATATATTAACTTTAGTCGATTTTTGCGATTAATAATATTCACTGTTAAGTTCAACTATCATATAAATAGAAATTAGAGTTAACTTTTGTTTCAAATTATTTATGCATTTTTTTATTATGTAATCTTTTTATCATTTCATTTCAGTAAAAATTTAGAGTAATTTAAAGATACTATCATATTGAAATCTTTTTTATTCAATAAATTTCATAACTTTCCTCTATAAATTCAAAAAGGTCCATGGTTACAATTAACTTCCCAAACTCCTAGTTTCCTGGGTTTAGAGGCGCAAATGTCGAAATTTCCAACTCTCTATATATTACACGTTGTTGTTAGTGATCAGAATATATTTCGTAGTGGTAATGGAATTCGGCTTTACTAACATCTTAAAATTGGAAATTTATCATTCATAATAAAAGCATATTTTTCAATTCCTCGTTTTAATTTGTTTTTAATTGCTAAATGTCCAATTCTAGTTTTGAAGGATGTAATCAGATATTTGATATCGTGTACGAAAATAAAACCGATTACTAAAATGAATGCATTCGTTTTTATTCTGCTATTTCAATGGGTTAACATAATTCGTATCAAAAAATAAAGTATTAAATGCGCCTGGGTGAAGGAATTAGGCCGATTATGTGCTTTAACCATAAACTATTTTCCCATGATTTTTTTTCCAAATAATCTATAGATGACAGTCTTCAATATTGCTCACAAACCCACATATTGATATAGTTAGAAAAATAACTATGCTTTGAAATAAATCACCTACTTTTTCAATTTAATTGATATTAGGTAAAAAAATCAATAAATTTTTCTAGACAGACTTTAAAACATAATAATAGAGCGTTATGTCATAATATTAGTTCGGATAATCCACAGATTAAATGAGTATGAAGCACATGCAAATAATCCTTCAATTATGATACTAATATTTTGCAATATTGTTCATATGAATTCTTATATGAGATTAAAATTTATTTTACATTTGAATGTCATATTCTTGTTCTCATATAAGGCTTCTACATTTCATTGTAGCATTATTAAAATAATTATTTGATTGCGAATAAAAATTCTATGAAGGGATCAAAAGTATAGTCGGCTGAGTTTTATGACTAATTATAAAATCTAGAAATATTACATAATTAAGAATTAAAATAAAGTAATATTGGGATAATAAGTTAGTACATAAATCAAATTTCATTTCAGTAATAGAATTTTAAAATACAATGCTGGAATTAAATACAAGCGAAAAAAACATTTTTTATGCCGCATGATTAACTTTAGCTAGTGCAGTAAAGCATAATACAATCATAGCAAAAATATTGAAACTGACATATTGTGAAATATATTTGATCCTATATAAATTAAATAGGATTGTTCTGTTTATTTTGATCGTTACAATGAAATTATAAAATATGTTGGATCTTAATGATTAGATTATATAAATCCAATTTTTTTATATTGAAAACATATTAAACCTAGTGAATCTGTAATTAATAAAATGTGATTTAATATATAAATTTAAATAGAAATGGATCTTTGGTCTATTTTTAATCTTGTATTTATAAGACGACAGACTTAGAGCAATAAAAATTAAACAAAATATAAACTCTTATTTGTTTTTAATAATTTATACTATAATTGTAATGGGTTTAGAAAGTAGTCATGAATAAAGAGCATAAATATTCCCCAAAAAATAACAAACTTCAACAAAATTTTGTTAAGGTTATCTGCTTTATTAAATAATCCAATATTCCATAATTTATTTTATATTTTATGCCTATAGAATGAAATATATTATTCTTTATATAACATTTATATAGGCAATAAATTCCGAGATGAATTTACTTATTTTTGGTTTGTTATGTGCAAATAATTTGTTTTAAGGAAGTTCGTTTGAATTCTAGGAACTTCGAATCTCTGATGACGTGCTTATTATACTTCACATTCTCCGTGACCAGTTTATCTCCATGTATTAGACTATTTTACCAGGCTGTAGTCGATATGTAAATTGGTGTGATTCTTTCTCCTTTCTTCGCGGTTAAATTATATAACATCCACTACTTCTTAATTAAAGTATATTCTTGCACTCAGAACAGGCTTCATTTAATGTTGGGGGCAAGGTTTCGGCGTCTTACACCAAGCTTTCAATTTATTCTCAGTTTTTAAATATCGTTATGATTTTATTTTATAGTTTCGACAAATCGCCACTATGGATTATTTATTTTTTGAGTAAATCACACGAATTTGAAGGAACTTTGCGGTTGAAACGAAGGCGTATCAAATAATATGTTAATTAACCAACAGCCCACCGCACCCTATATGAAAAATAAATATAAATTAAAATATTTGAGATTTGAATAATTACGTATATAACCACCATATTATTAGTATTTTAAAAATCAAAATAAATGCTTTAAATACAATATCCATCTTAGAAATTTCATTGGTGAATAACATAAAATCATAAAGATTATTTGGCTAAAAGTTGTATACATATTGAATATATTTATCTAAATATGAGTTAAAATATTTTGAATTCTGGGTATTATGATACTTATGTAATCAAGGTGTACTATAAATGTGTATTTACTATATTCATAAATATAAAATAAATGTTTGTACTGTAATTTCAAGTTTATTCGATCTTCATGGAACTTTTCCTGTTTTTTTATAGTTTCTTTATTTATTTAGGGATTTTAGAAAAAAAAATAGATCCAAAATCTTAGTTTCGATTCATATTGTTGGCATTTTAGTTTAAAAAATAATAAGCTTAATTTTTTATATCTGAGTTTTTATATAAAAACATCTAAAAGAGAATTTAAGTTTTGCTATGATTATAATACCAGTTTAAATATAGTAATATGATTTTTTTGCAGGAAGGGATCATCGAAATTATATATTGGCTGTTATAACCAATCCTAAATTAAATTTACGGGTAAAAATTCAATTTTCATTAAAGTATAGATGTTTTTGAAATTTATGACAAAAATTCTTTTAATATAATTTTATTTTAATGTCGTAAATTATATTTTAGTTTTAGGTGTTATAAGACACAGCAAATCTTATTATAACAGTATGATTTTGTTGTTTTTGGGCCCGTTTACAATCTAATATAAATGTGCCAATTATAAACATGATGTTTATCGAGCCAATAGAGAAATTAAAATCCGCAAAAAATATGTAGATACTTTTGAATTATATCTTTTACCATTTCTGACCTTATAAATTATCGCAATCCTAATAATTTATCTAAAAAAATAAGAAATAAAAATTCTTATTCGTTCTTATTACTTTATTTAGAATACAATCACAGTATTTATGGAAAGTTACTGCATAAATATAAGATTTTAAGAGTTTAGTAAATAAAAAATCATGGTATATGACAAATTGTATAATGATTATATTCAAAGGATCGTAGATCTTGAGATACAATTAAAATTTTTTATAGTTTAGTATCAAGGACCATTAAAAATAGTATGGATTTATAGGAATATATATCAAATTTTTATAGTTGATTTATTTATTATTATGTCAAAAGATTGAAAATTTAAATTTCCCACAAATAGTTGTGATTACGAAGATTTAATTTAATGTTTTTATTATAAAAAGGATAAATATATTCCTCAATGAACGCTAAAAAGAATCATTATACATGGAAAATGGTATTTTTTTAAAATCAAAAAAATTTTAATTTTCTTATTAATATTCCGATATATATGCTCATATCTGTTTTTAACAGTTGTCTGTAAGCCCCTTGAAAATATCTATTTCGAAAAGCATAAACTTAACATAAACATTTCAAAAATGCATACAATTCAAATGATCCATTTTATATTTTTAGAAGTTCGATTATTTTTTACGAGAATTTAAACTTTATATAAAAATATAATGATTTAAAACGTTTCAATTTTTTACACTTATGTATATCATTTTTTATAAGTTTTGACGATTTTATAAAAATTGAATTTACTATTATATCATAATTTAATAAATTATTTAAAAATTATATTATTTTATTAAAAAAGATTCGGCCTCGATACAAGATAAAATTATAATAAATTTTACAAAATAAAAATCAAGAGAAAGTAGTTAAAAAAGGCATTTATAAAGTGTATCCACCGTGTAAAAAAATATTTTGGGCATATTTTCTTAATGTAAATATCAAATTATAAAATCGAAATTTCACAAGCAATATTTACTATATTTTTAACCCAATAAAAAAGATTTCTACTCAGAAATTATAACATTAGACATTTTATATATGCCTTTTTTCGTTATTAAATTTTATATAAAAATTTTATAAAAATTTATTATAATTTCTGCCATGAAATGTTAATTTAACGTAAACATATCATCTACATCGTATAAATATGTAAAAAGATATTGATTAAAATCTAGAGTCTAGTAAAAATGAGGTTCTAAAGCATTTTATATATATTTTAAAATTTTTGTTGCTACTTTTTTTTCTCACTGCGTATTTTATTTTTTTAATAGCACATTAACATATATTGCTGCTTTATAGATAATTAAAAATAGTTCAAAGAGTAAAAATTTAAATTCAAATGCTATAGAGCTATAAATTTAACAATTGGTGGTGAAAATACGCTATTTGATACATACATTGATCTAATAAGACCTATATCGAAATAGCAACACAATAGTAAACTTTTATCGTATAAAAAGATTATGATATTAAGTCAAACTTCTGTATAAAGTTTTGTTCTTGTAAATTGGGCCTGTATTTATGCCAAGCTTGTTAAAACTAGTTTTAAACTGGTGTTTGGACTCCAGAGTGAGACTAGATAAATTTTAATATTTATATTTATTATTATAATTACATGCCATTTCCTTCTTATTCTCGTTTTTATAAAGCTTTGAACTAAAATATATTAAATTATATATTTTTAACGTTATGAGCACATTTCAAACTTGTTTCATAATTTTATAATTTTTTTAATTTTCATGATTGCTTATTCCCTACAATTTAAATTAGCTTTTTTTTTCTTATTCGGTTGTACTTATTACAGTTTAAAGTATAAGCATTTTATTTATGTGTTGTGTGCATACGTATCAATCCCATCTATTGTGATGTAGTCTTCATATTGTGAATATTGCAATACACCTAGATTCATCTTTTGACACCTTCTCCTGATCTTTCTCAATTAATTGCTCTTCTTCTCTCAAATGTGATGAGTTCAAATATCTTGCTTGCAATATAAAATTTATATTTATAAATAAAAGCATCAGGTATTTATTTATTATGCGTAACCCATATAACTGATAAATATGAACACTCAATTGTTGTGTCTGTTTCACTTCAGACAATATTTTTAAATGTTTTTATATTTCTACGTCTAACATTTAAAAAACATAATCTGGATTATGCCCGAATTTTTCTTAAAGCATAAGATAATGTTTTTAGCATCCACATATCAGAATTTTTATTTCTAGGGTATTGTAATGATTTTTTTTCAATAAGCAAATTCTTTGACGTTTGTATCGTTTACATGATAATATTTATTTAAATTGTATAAAAACGATGTAAATATATTGAACGCCTGAATGTTTGTAATATCTAATTTATAAAAACTGATGTATAATCCTTCTTTGGACCACTAAAAATATAATCTCGATTGTTTTTTTGGTTTTAAATATTATTCTGACCACTTATTAGTGATAATATTAGCTTCTAAAATATGATCTGTATGTACTCATAATATTGGAGCTATATAAATAATTTATTATTTTTACTGATAAAAAATCATCATTTCATGACTTTACCACGGCCATATAGATATTTAAAAATTTATTAACATGGTAGAATCAATAAATCAATTTTACATTTTACCTTTTTTTCATATGATAGTTATACGCGGTAAAACGGTGATATCTCTTAAAAAATAGTGTGTCAATGTATATTATGTTTAAAAACTTAATTTATAATACGTTATTAATGGGTAAATACAGATTACGCGAGTTATATAGCCCTATTATAAATCGGATAATATTGCCGCCTTTCTCTAAGCAAAATAGAAAAAATCTGTAGAACTAAAGCAAAAAAAAACCAATAAGATTATTAATAGAGTGATCAAGCAGCTAAAATAAAATTAGTTGTTTCTAAAATTTAAAAGAAACCAATTAAAGCCAGTATTGGTGTAACAGGATTTTTATCCCGAGAAAAACTTAATGATGTACCCAATAATGTAGAAAGTTAACAATATCAAATTTATAAATCGTTCTCATAACATTTTTTCAAATATCATCAAATAAATAAAATATCCATACCTAGATCAAAGTTTGATGGGTTTTTTCAATTTGAGTAATAAAATGATATATAATATGCTTTTAGTCTGACTGAAGCTTCTTTTAGAAATGCTAAAGAGTATTAATTTTTAACAAAAATTTTCACATATTTAGTAATTTTAATACAAAGATGCCATATTAAAACCGCCTTTTGGATTTAAATTCACATAGGGACGTATTATTACAAAGTACCAGTTGCCATCAGATCAAACATGCTTAAATTTAGTATCTTTTGACTTTCTTTACAATATTTTGTACAGTTGACATAAATAAATGCAAATAGAATCTTTTAAAAAAATATTCCTGCACTTTCGGTTTTTATACACATTCTCTGATCTTGTAATCTTGCTAAATACGATACTTTAACGAATATAAGAGATAAATTACTGTATTTTATGTACAATAACTATGGTAATAAATCATTATATGCTAAAAGGTTAATTATATGCAATAATAAATATTAGGTATAATCAATATATTTTTTATTTTTTTAAAACTTTGCTTAGAATTTAATAAATAAATTTACCATCAACATTATTTTTTACCTTTAAATTATAAAGATGCTATAAAACCTCAAAATATTTTTTAAATGACTATACGCATGAATTTATATTTTTTATTTCTAGATCCTTAATTTTTGCGTATTTAATTGTTCACATCTATTCACTATAATTATTTCGTAAATTTCTTATGAATGTGAGACTATTTTCAAGATGAAATTCAAAAAAAATATAAATTACTTACATTGCATGTGGTATTCAATAAATTATTTTTCATTTAATTATAGATACATCAATAGTTTTTAAATTTATTCTTTCTATTTTTATATATATAATTACATTGAATGTATATTTGGATACTTGTATTTTCTTCTTATTATGTTCATAAATAAGTTTTAAGATGGTTTGCTCATTACCTTTCAAACCATTACTTATGTGTAGTATCGCCTGTAGGAACCAACCTTAATTTTTGACGCCCATAATTATTGTAGATTAGGCCCTTTATCGAAAGAGACTGTCGATTTTTGAAGAAGCATGTATACATTTATACTTTGCATTCGCACAATTATTATACCTTTATCATATTCTATGCTAATATATCCTTATTGGAAGGTTTGTTTTCTTTTCATAATCCAAAAAGGAACGGTAGACTAAATAGCAACCTCAAATATAATCTTTTTTGAAAAATTTTTCTGAATTTAATTATAATAAAACAACATTAATCACCATTTGAGGAATTTCGAATTCATTAGAGTGGAACTCAGGACCACCCATCAGAGCACTGCACATAAAAGCCCTAAAATTTATGCGTGTATTAGATAATAATAATATAAAAAAAAATTTTTAATTCAAAAAATATCAATAGGTTGTATTTAAAGCTATTTAAATATGCAGTTCAAGGAAAATTAAGATTTTTCTATATAGTTTATTCGTTTTAATTCCTCTAGTTTCATTATATTTACAAACATTGTTTAATGCCTCTGATCCACAACAACTTAAAACACATAATTTACCTAATAAAATTATTTGTGCGTATCCTTCTGCTGAGTTGGCATTCCTATTTCCTTAATAAACGACAAATGATATTTTGTGACAAAGCTATAGGATTTTAAAAAAATCGTACTATTTTTGTTTTTAATCTTTATATGAGTTGAATCTACGTTGTCGACGTAAATACATTTAATTAAAAACATTATTCATGTAATTATTATATATATTTATGTTTCTTATAGCTGTGATCATGGTGTAGAGTTTAATTTTATAAATATGTAATAATATTTTTTGCACTTATTTCGGCGTAGTTTATATCTATAAGTAGAATTTTATGTGGTGAGTTATAAAAGTGATTAATTAACATGCATGATTAAATATTTGACATGCTTTGATGGAGAATTAAAGAAAGAGCAGGAATACAAATGATGAAATCCGAGAAACAAATATGAGTTTCGTTTTGAATAAAAGAATAAATTCACATAAATTTATATTTTCCAAAAGTATTGCAAAACTTTGAAAAACCCAAAAATATGTAAATGCCTACATAAAATTAAATTCACATATTCTGAGCAAATAAATTACAAAATATATATCAAGTAATAAAGCTTTTGTAATCATCTTAAAGATAATTTTCTATTTTGATTTATATTTACGTGATGCACATTGATTTGTATGAACAAAAGCAGCATCATTTAATATAATAATTCTCAAGTGATACTTTTTAGAACGAAACAGCCTTATTTATACATAGGTGTGATTTGTAGAGCGGTATGTAGTAATAAAAAATATAAGATAACCATAATAACTTAATAGACATTGTTAGGCATTTTTCCTGATCGCTCTAGTGATCGAATTAAGTTATACGGATAATAGTCACATCTATTTTTTTGCACAAATATTAAATAAATATTGCTTAAATTATTAATCGCCTTTTTTTAGTATCTAATAGACAAACATAGTATAATGTGTTTGAATTTATTTCACAGAAATAAAATTAGTTTTTATCCCATATTTTAGCCCAATACACATTCTAAAAGATAAGAAAATATACTATACACGACATTATCAACGAATAATGATGTTTATAGCGTTCAGTTTTTGTATTATAGTTTCAGCCGATTCTATCTCTTGATCTCGCAGAGAGCTCTAAACCTTGGTCGAATCATCTTTGAATCAGAGTATAATATCAAAAACAACAGACAAACACCAAAACTTAATTTCTACATAAAATAGAAAATATGCATTAGATCATACGAAAGTTTATTAAAAATACACCTGAAAATAGATTGATGTAATCAGTTGAGTTCCTTTGTAGTTTTGTTTGATATATAAAGTGCTAAAAATGCCTATATATTGCCTATTCAATGTAAGAATATATGAATTAATTTATGAGCGTATAAGGGTTCATTATATAGTATAAAATAGACAGACGAAACATCATTTTTAAAGATAAAACATATTCTATATAAAAACCAGATTCTAAATGTTTGATTGGTGTACATGCATGTTGCGATTTATTTTAAGAAAAAATAATTCATGAATATTTTTTACCAGACATAATATTTTGGTATATCGCCTTATGGTAGACATAAATTTTGAACCATATCGAAACATGTAGAGTGGTACAATTAAGAATCATCTTTTAGCATATTATATTATAATTTGCAGAAATAAACAATTTCGATGTGGAAAATGATGAATTATTTTTACTATTTTATTTTCCGAGAAATAGTGTGTTTTCATTTAATGTATTATTGGTATTTTTGCTCTTCTGCGCTAATTGCATATTAAAATATTATTTTTAAACAAATTTAAGAGACTTATTTATATAAAATTCAGTTTATTGATCCGTTGGTTGAATTTTCTTTGTATTCGATAATTATGTTGCAAGCCACTTCATCAGATGATACTTCTTTATTCTGTATTATATTTTTTAATACTTGGGTCCGAGTCTTACCATAAATATATAAAAATATTTATTATTGATAAAAGCCATTTACTATTTTTATTTAGTCATTAGATTATGTTTATGCATTCATAAATTAGTCTCTCTATCTATCAGATATTAAAATTGTTATTTTTTTACGGCTTTTATCACGTTTACATTTTTTCTAATAACGTTAAGTAGAGAACTGTATCTTTTACTTTATGATGATATATTTTGCCAAACAATTGTATTATATTGAAAGTTAATTAAATATTTTTTCTAAATGTATATTTATATAGTACTTGCAGGTATTTAGATAGCGATGTTTTACCTTGCTAATACTCGCAATATATCGAGATCCTAAAATATTATAACAAAACTAAAAGTAATTTCACTTTTATAGCTAGATATGTTATAAAATGGATTATTAAGTATTTCGCCTGGTTGATCCTCAAAAAAACAAAAAACAAATGAAATTGGAAACCGCAATAAAAAATTATATATAAATTTTATTATAATGTTTGCGATAACAATTTCTTATCAAAGAAACAAAAAAATTTTATTTGTTTTTGATAGAGTAAATCATTCATCCATCAGTATTTATATTTGTAAAAATCAATGTATTTCAAGCGATAATAGAAAAGGTAGGTTTTAATCATAGTTCGTTACGCATTAAGATATTTTCTGCTTGTTGTTTGCCTAAACTTTATCATAATATAATTAGTTTCATGTAATATTTACATGTTTAAAAAAAGTTCGCAATGAAGTTCTTGATTCGAATACATCATTAACTATTGTCATTACTTTCACTGCTGTTTATTTTCATAGAATAGAGTTAGTTGATACGGACATAAAATATTATTCATTTACGGCTTCTTTTTTCTTGCAATAGTTTTTTATGATAGAATATAGAAGCTGCATTTCATCAACACATTTTATTGCATGTGCAACCATTCATACAAACAATTTACGGAAATTTGTTTATTTCATTTATAAATGAGTGTCATATACTTTAAAAAACAAAAGATTCCTAAATAATGTGATTTTGTTACAAAGAAGTGCATCTGTTCTGCTTAGCAACGCATTTTCCATATTTTATTCAGAGATAAATATTGGTTTTTTTATATTTTGTGTTCACGTTTTTAACCAATAATTTCAATGTTTCTTTTATAAGATTCATTGCAACATTCCGCTTTTTTGTAATATAAATATAACAGTATTTTGAGCTTAACATCTACTAAAAATCTCCAAGATATATTTTTTTGACAGATCTTAAAATATGTGCCCAAGCTATTCAAATATTTATAATTTTGAGTTTTTATATATAAATATTTTGTATATTATGAAAAATTTTCTTTAAATGCAGGACACACAGCTCAAATTGTGTTCTAACTTAATTTTTATTGACCTTTTAAATCGATTAAAACATTTCTACTCTTATTTTAGCCATTCTACTTTATCTCAAATATTTTAATATTTGATGTTTTCTATTCAATATTGGTAGCTTTATTGGTTTATCTAACCTTTTCTGTGCAGTTTCTAATTTACTAGCTAGAAAGCATATGATGTACAATGATATTGTGTATATAGTACTAGCCAATTTAATAAGACAAAATTTTTCGTCATACGAAAACTAAATGGTATAAAAATAATTTGTTTTAATTTTTAAGCTTTCTTATATTTTTTATACACATTTTTATACAAAAAATTGATATAAGTTGTAGTATATACGTTTTAATGATGTTTTACATATTTTATTATCGTTACTTTAATTTTCATTTTCTTCCTTTTTGACATTATGAACCTTTGTAATTGTTTTCGTGTACGATCATTCCCTGCAAGACACATGGTAAATTTTTAATGCAGTACACTAAGTTTTAAAGCTAAGATGTTAAAATATTCGCATTGAATTATTTCAAAACAATTCCAGTGCTATTTTTAATTATGCCATTATTGACTTTAACCACTTGAATCTATTATATTTAGTAGATATTACACTTTCGGGGACTACTTTGTACTTTGCAAGTATTATTGATTTAGATATCTTAAATCAACAGGATAAGTTCAACATATATTGTAAATTGTTATCACAAAAATCATTACGTACATTAGGATAATTTATGCTCTCTATTGTAATTTTTTAAAGCCCTTTTAAAATAAAAAAAAATTCCAATCAAATCTACTTCATTTATTTATGTTTTGATTCTATTACTTTTTAGGAAGTTCGGTATATATTAATAGGAACTTTTGCTTAACTGCTGCATCACCCAGCGGGACCCCCCCCCAGCACTTCTTGTCACCCATAATCACCGTGGATTGGGCCTTTTCTCATAGGCGGCAGCCACTATGAGGAGGAATATATATGTCTACTGCACATTTCTATATTATACAAGCTAGAACCACACTTGGCTATATCCTTGTTAACGATTTAGAGTCTTTCCTATACTAGAGGTACGTTCAACGGCTATCACAACAACCTCTTATTTTTTATGGATTTATAATGTTTTATGGTATGCTTTTAGTTTGTCACTGACCGCCTTCTTTAGGTATTTATTTTGTGAAATTTGTATGATAAATTAGTGGTGGGTAGAAGTGTAACACGAGACCTCTCATAAAGAGCGGCCTTGTAAACTACTCATCTATATCACAATTTCTATTATTGTTATATTTTTTTTTAAATATTAATATTTGTCTTATAATGCAATCGATAGTAAAATCGGTATATTATCTTAGATTGTTGTGATATCATTTAGATACTATAAATTTTTTAAAAATGTGATTTGGTTCTGTTTTCATTGTAAAAAGAGGATTCGGTCTCGACTGAAAGCAAAATTATAAAGAGATTTGAAAGCATAAAATTAAGAGATCAAAGAATCAAAAAACCTAAGAATAAAGATTGCGGGAACAGAAAATAATATCAATTGCTACGGATTTTATTAAAAATATAATACGATGCAAAAAACATATAAGGTATACGATCAAGGTAATTTTTTTTAAGATCAAAATTTAGTTATAGGCAGAAGCTCAATATCCAAGAGACTTCTTGCACAAATTTGTTCTTTATAATATTTCTTCATGTTATCTATATATTCAAATAAACAGTGAATAATTTTAGTAGATAAAGTATGAAATATTCATCATACCTTTTTCCATAGATTTATTCGATTTCTGAAAAGGAATCATTTCAATTCTACAACATAGCACGATTCCAGCAAATTATCACTTGTAAAGTTACTAAAAAACACTTCAACTTTCTTTATTTTCACAAGTTTTTTGTAATTTTATTATTTTAAAACCTAATCTTTATTTAAATATCCATCAATGTTTTTAAAATTTTGATAGCCTTAATAATGTAATTAGCATCAAAATAATTCAAATTATGATGGATTAAAGAAATGACTCAAATCTTTTTAAATCTTAAACCAGCTATTTTCATATGACTTATTTGATATAGACCTACACAGAATTAGCATCATATTGGAACATTTTCTAACTAAAAGCGTTGATATTAGAAATTCGTTTGTAAATTGATAATAATTATGTTTTTTTTGAAATTCCACTCATATCTAGGCTAGTGATTGATGACAGAGTATATCTCAATGTATTTATATGGCCATTGTGATGGATTTTGCATATTGTGCTCGAATTACACGCATTTTGATCATATTTTCATTTTCTATAAGATATTACTTGAAAGAAACATTAATTTATAAATCTTAATTGTTTTAGATATATCGCGATCCCCTTATTCATTTAACAACTTAAAATACACATGGGTTTTTAATTTAACGTATTTAGTATTATTTTCATTAATTTGTACAGTAATACAACTTCTTAAATTTCATAATATTTATATAGAATATTGATTTATGAAATTACTTTTTTTAGTTTAATATGCGCAATTAATTGCCTCTAAATTAGAATTTGTTCTCAAAATGTCTGTATGCCCATGCCGAAAGACTTTTTATTTTAATAAATAAATATTTAAAATCGACCAAGTATTTGTGCGTAAGAAATACCAACTGAAGTATAAGCATACGCACAGAGAATAGCATTTAGGAAGACACTCAGCTAAAAGATATTAAGAGAAGAATAAGCATGAAGAATTTTGTAAGGATGATGTGGTCCAAAGACGCATAAGCATAGTCTGTTCTATAGATCAATCTTAAGTTTTGCTTAGACAACATTTAAAATAAAACAACTTAACTCAGCGATAATTTTTTTTATTTCAGCATATCACAAATATTTCCAAAATTTTCCTTCAATACACAAATAAAAATTTTAATGCTAATATCAAAATAAATCATCGAGTGCCTATAATTTTTGTCTGCAATGGACACATTAATTTGCAATGTTTAATATCCATACTTTTTCATTGTTTTATTTTAATTGACCTACTAACAAAATAAATTGCTGAAAGCATAAACATTACTTTATATAAATGTATATCATATTCATACCAAATTTATAGATATATAAAAAATGTAATCTGCCTATATCTTGATAAAAAAAATATTCCGAACGGATAGATTTCTCAAGTATTACAATTAAAGTTATAAACTTGATTCCAAAACAGGTTGTATTTTTTGTTTACATCATTAATAATGAAACTGTTTGATATTTTTACTGCACAAAAACATCATATCGCATAAAAGAATTTTACGAGGTTTTCTCAATACTTATAAATTATCGATGTAAAACCTTTAAATCATATAAAATAGTTATTTTTTTTCCTTATTGCCATAAATTCTTATGTTTCAATCCGCAGAAAACAAAGTGATTCGCCATTAAAATGGTTTTTTTATTTCGCTTACTACTAGATTAAACACAAAAATATATAAAATATAAATATTTAGTTGAAAACACAAAGCGACGGTCCAACTAATAAAATTTTTTGATAAAGAATTCATATTTATTAATTTCGTGGCAAAATATTAATTCGTTTCTTTCAAAATTTATGTAAATACAAAGCTTTCCTTTGGTTAATATTAGCGGTGATCTTAGTTTTCTTTGAAATTTGTGCTTTACATAAAAGAGAATTGTTAGTTGTCAAGTTGATAATGAAATAATATTGTAAAATAATTTTAGAAACTCGAATAAGCCAAATAAAATCAAAAAACAAATAATAAGTTAAAAATCATGTTTTAAAATATGTCATATATGTTAATTTGTGTCTTTATACATATAAATCAAAACTTTATAAAGCTGTGTAGATAAATATAAATAAAAAAAATCCATTACCTATCTAATAGACTTTTATCCTTAATATATGATTCAAAATTATATAATAATTACTTCTTGGATAATTATTTTTTGGTGTTTAATCAAAAAACTTTCTATTTTATAAATGTGCAAATTTTTTTAAGGAGCATTGCCATAAACGAAAATTTGAACATATAAAAAATTATGACTAATTATTATGAATGAAGTAAAAAAAATTACTATATCATTTTAAAAACGATAAGTATGAGTTAAATTAGCTTCTGTCGATTTTTTATGTTTTCACCGTTTATTATTATATATTTTTTTTTAGTTTTTACATAATTTCAAATTCTAGAATATGCCTAAAGATTAAGAAGATTGCTTGAAATTTAGCTTTAAAAGTCATTTATCTATTCTGTATTTTTTATAAACTCTTTTATAAATTATAGTCAGCAATAACTTATGCTCAAGGCAATTTCAACATGCTGAACAATTATGTGTCTCATAAATAATACTTTTGCATGACATAGTATGAAGAATATTTAGAGTTCTTTTATTTATTGATGTATAATCGTATACAAAAAAAAACATACAATGAAATCTTTTATATTTAGACAAATCACTTTTTATAGATTTGAATGCATACAGGTTCCATTGTAATACATTTTATTATATACTAATTTCATACATATTTGATTAGCCATTTTTTTAGAAAAAACTAGTGAAACAACAATATCTAGCTTATGTTATATGACTCAAAATATATAATTGCCATTTTTTATTGTATTTTGCTTTTTGTACATTTTTTTTATATAAATAATTAATCTATAACGCAAAATCTACATCTAAAAAAATGTCGCATATATATAATAGAAAATAGAACATATACTCATACTAATATTTTTTTATTCTTTATCTTAATAAATTTCTGGAGTTCTCGGTGTGTTAATGATTTTTTATACTAAATCGTACATCGTTTTTAATTTTGCATAAAATCAACTTTTTCCAGCAAAAAAAAATATTTAAAAATATAAATATATAGTTGAAATACGACAATTATCGGATTTACTATCTTTAATTAATGTACATAAAAAATTTTTTTACTGAATACCACAATCAAATTTATAGTATATTATATAAGGAAAGAGATTTTATCCTAATAAATCTTTTTTTTACAATAAATACACATAATTTTTGGAATAAGCAAAACCAGAGTTTTTATTTTACTTTTAAATGTAGAGAAGCATGAAAAAGTATGTATCATTTAAATCTTCAAATTTAAAAGTGCAATTATTAAATCAATCTGATTTGAATCATGAAAAGCGGATAAAAAAGGCGAGACATAATGTTAAAGTGTAGTCGATCATTAAAAAGCGTCAAAAAGTTCTAATATTTTATTCATTCATTATAATGTGATTTTTACAAAGTCACATAAAATATTAGGCATTGTCAAATAAAAAATTATAGTTTTACTTTTGCTGACGAAATTATAAAAATAGTATTGTTATTGGTTTTTTTACGTATAAAATGTTGTGTGTTACAAGGACATATGATATTGATGTTCATACGAAGTCATTCTTTTTTTCGTACAAAAAACCAAATCAGTCTTTATTTGCATACCTGAATAAACAATAAACAGCCAGTATGCATAAATTATTTTATATTTTATAACAAACTAAACAATTTTTAAGTTTAATTAAAGCAAAAAAAAACCATGGATATATAATAAAAATATAGCTCTCCGGGTTCTCATAATTTTGTTTCAAAATATCCGTTTTTTCTGTGTGAGATTTTCGATATCATAAAAAATTTTTATATAAATCTAGAATAATTAGCTTTTTCCTTTGTTTTTATTGACTATACCTTGCTTGTATCGATAAAAAATTTTAAATAAGCATGAATTTTTTTAATTAAATCTGTAAAAAAATTTTAAATAGAAAATGTTATGCCATCACTTTTATAATACAAGATAATTTTCGTTTCCCAAAAATTTATCTCCTATATAAAAAAGTTTCGGTTTTCAGTTAGATGGATAGCAAGGCAAAATTTTTCATTTATTTCTTGATTCGAAATTCTTGCAAATAATTACAGGTCTTATGTTAAAAGAAACATTTGTGAATTATAGAGCAAAAAGAATCATTTATAATTAAGATTTGACACTTTTAAAAAGCTTAATCTAAATATTTAATTTAAACCAATATATTCACATGTTTTAAATGCTTTTAGAGCACAGAATTGATTTTTTTTTAATGTGGAAAAAACATGATCCATATAATGAATTCATGTAAATCTGCTTTGAAGGTTAAAAGTAAAAATATAAAGTTATATAATAACGTAAATAAACTTACATTTATATTGTATTTCTAAAAGATAAAAAAATAAGAATGTTGGATGTTTATATAGATTCAACAAAAACATTGTAATTATCCTACTTTTAAATACAACAAAAAGTAAAATAAAGTGATTCTTTTTGTGATAAATATTTTCATTAGTGAAAAAAGGTATTTATATTTATCTTTGAAGATCAAAAATACCTTTGCTGTTTAAATAAATTTTACAGTGTGTAAACGTTATGAAGGTCTCGATTTATTATACACCAAATTACGAATATAAGTTTGATAAATGCATAGTTACATGGCACCGCATTTAGATTTTCTTTGTTGTAAAGAAACCTGAAAAATATGTTAACATTAGTCAAACATGAATTTGTATTTTGTAAATCTATTTTTTTGCTTTCATATTGGCATAACTTCTGTTGTTCTAGAAATTATGGATTCGATTTATAAAAGTACAAAAATACACAAAGAATTATTCAAAAAAGATATTATGTAGTCTTAAGTTTTTTACAATATGTAGGTTCACTAGTAAATAAATATTATTTACGATATAAAGATTACAAAAGGACAGCATACGCATTAAGAAATACAAAGAATTATTCAGCGTTGTTATATTCTAATATATGAACAAATATTTTGGAAATGGGTTAAAATAATACTTTGTACATTGAATGATTTATCCGAAATATGGGGCAATATAAAACCTTATTAACTTATATATAATACTTGTATGATGGATTATGTATGTATTCATTTAAAAATCTACAATATGTCAGATTTAGTATTTTTTTATCGCAATAAAACATAATTAGCTGTCTTTCTATATGTTAAGAGATACTGTTCTTTTTACATTGTCGTAAAAACTTTTAGCAGGGCTAAATAAAATAATAATTCATCTAACATACGTAAAAACTATATGATTTCAGCGCTAATATTATATTTTTTCAATAATTGTCGAAATAAAAAGCTATTTTTAAATTCAAATCGATTAATGTATCAAAGTATAAAAAAATTGTTATTTTTGTGGATGCTATCATAAATTTTAATTTTAATCATATTTTTTTATAGATCAGAATCATAAAAAAATTGCTATTTTTGATATTTGACACCGAAATAAAGTTTAAACAATTATAACTATATATTATCTATTAAATATACACAACATACATATATAATATAGTATAGTATAATATACGAACATTTTATGCTAAAATTTGTTATTCATTGAACGTACTTTTATATTTAAAAGTTGGTACTATTAATTGTGATACAATGCTTATTCTTTATTCTAATGATAAAAAAGGCATTATGTGCTTACTATTTGCCGGAAACTACTATTTAAGATATGTTCATGTTTACAAAGTATTATTATTTAATCATTGCTTAAATTAAAAATATTTTGATTTTTGAGCTATTAAAGTATTAATTACTTACAGTATAGCGTAAATTTAATTTATATAAAGGGCAATTGAAGTAACATAAATATTTTTATAATCACAATTATATGTTTTTTACTGTTATAAGAAGATTATTTACTTTTGTGTATCTCTTAGGCATGGTCTAAATGTGCTTCTTATTTTTTTTTGACAAACGATGTAATAATTATAGATGTATGGTTTTAAACAGCTTTAAATAACATGAAATGTTTATTTTTCTATAAGTTGGTCAATTTTGATCCTAATTTTTAATATTTTTGGGTACACTCAGTTCATAATGAAACTGCACTAACAACCAAAAACCCTTAAATGATGCAATATATGTGGTTATTACCCTGAAAAATCATCATAAAAGAAAAACCCGTATTACTCAGGAGTTTTATATACTACACATGTGAAATATTCAATAACAAAAAAATCTGATTTATTAAACTATTTTAAGCTACCTTGAAAGTCGAATTTATACCTTTTTTCTTACTATGTGACAAAGAAAAAAATATTTCAAATTTTTTTAAAATATATTGAAAGCTACTCAATTTTCTTTTATCGTAAGTCTTTTAAATATTTATACTCTTTACAAAAAACAAGTAAATTACCTATGGAAATTATTTATTATTTCAGCGAAAAGTAAATATTTTTGAACAAGAATATTTTCTTTCATTTACATATAAAAAAATTTAAATATATTGGCGTAAAAAAATAAGGGTAAAAAAACCATTGTTTTTACACAAAATTATAATGTATTTCTGGTCAATATATTTATACTAGTAAAGGATTTGATAAATTATATGAATCTAAGTAGATCTTAACAAAAATACACAAAATAACACACATAAATCTGCCTCAATCGAAAATTACATTTGAGAAAAAATATAGAGAGAATATACAAATTTTATGATTTATTCCTATCTTTTGTGATATTTCATATAAATGTTTAAATTATTAAATGTAGTATGAACATTTATTGTTTGAAAAAGAGTTACTTTAATTAATATAAGATGCTGTTGCATAATTTTAACTAACGTGGATGCGTGTTATATACACAGAACAATGAATTTTGAATTGATAATCTCAAATATATGTCAAATGTATTTCAATTTTTTTTTAAAACTATCATAACTGTTTTTCGACATAGAAGTGGTTGTCGCAAACTTTAAATCTTAGATGCATTTTTTAAGTATTTATATAAATAAATAAGCAAAAAAAGAATAAGACCGTATTTTGTGCAATTATTGTTGTTTTTTTATTCGAATATCATGTTTTAAAAGTAGTAAATTTATTTTAACTTGAACTAGTTATAATTTTTTTTCACAAAGTTGTCAGCTGGTTTTTTAGTAATATGATAAGATATACAGCTATATAAAAATGTAATTTTGAAGTAAGTACAACAATTTTTAGATAAACATCTAATCTATAACATATCAGAATAAATATTTCAGGGTGAAACGCCTTAGAAAACAGAAAATGTACTTTTAAATATTTTTACAACGTAGATAAATTATTTGGCATAGTAAAATGATACACTAAAACATGCTTAAAGTTATTTAAATTATTTTAACTTTTGCCGAAAAAAATTATTTTAAAACTTCATAAAATTACAAATTATATCAAAAATAAACTATTAAACATTAGAAGAAGTTAAAAAGTTTGTTTATCGGACATGAAAATGTATTATGTATAAGTAAATGCATTTTTTTGGGAATAAAGAGTTTAACGTGAATTTACATATATTTATTTGAGCGGCTAACAAAATCTTGCATATATGGGAACTTATGTAATATTTTTGCCTCTAAGTAGTTTTAAAAAAAAAACACATAAATTTAAACTTGATATTTTATTTACTCTTTATGAATCTTTTTTTCTTATATCCAGTAAAATTTTTCTAAAGGTATCGCTTTTGTATTTCTACATTTCAAATTTTCCGCATATACTTTTTTAAGGAATTCTTATATATTTTTGCAAGATGTCTTTCTTGAAAAGTAAAAAAAAATCGAGAAAAACCTTAGCATGTAATTATTTTCAAAAGAACTTATATCAGAGTTGGTTAAAATACTGTCATCAAATATAATTTACGGTGGTAAACATAATTTGGTTTTTAATTTGACTAAAATAGGATAAGAATCATATTGGAAACATTGATTATATAAAATATCGATAACAAAATACCTAAAATACATACTTTTTATTTATATCTTTGTGTCGGATATTAGCAGAAAATATATATGAATGATAATACTCAACCTAAGAACTATATTTAATCTTTTAGAAGGATCTGTGCATTTTAATTTATTGAAAAATGGTACTAAAAGGATCACAAGCAAAATACAAATATAAACTGTAATTTATAAATTTTTGTAGCATGATATATGCTACTCGAAGACTTCATAAATTAGAATGTCATAATATTTCCAAATCATAGCATTTTTTGGCATTAAATTGACTGTTATAAACGTACGGCTTTTGAGGCGATAGAGTCAGCTCGACAAAGGAGGGAAAACTTACTCAAATGTTAAGATAATTTTTTACGATTGAAAAAATCATAATAATAATTATAACGATATATTTGCTTAAATTATTCGATAAGTATTATAATGTAAAAGTATAATCTCTTATTTATCGGGGAAATATTATAGAAAAACTACGAATGTAGAAATGTTATAATGCATTTATTTTAATGATGGAAAATCTGCTTTATATGAGACAATAAAAAATAATACAACAATAAAGAAATTTCGTATAAAAAGCAAAGTTTAAAACTCAAAAAAATGTATAACAAATTTCTTAGGAAGAATTATTTTCACGATTCAAACTTATTAGCGAGAATATTTAAAATTTACTTTAAAATAAAATTCATAGATTGTAAAATTATAACTAAAATGACCAAAATATATACGTATAAAAAAATTTTGAAAAAATCTGTTTTTTGAATATAGGAAATATCAATTAGGATAAGCAAGATGCAGCAAAATAAATACGTATGAAATAATATGTTTTTTTGAGAAACTGATAATAATGTTTAGATTGATTGTTTAGACACAATTTAATATCTTGCATAATACAAGTAAGGTAAATATTCATGAATTTATTTTTCAAAAAATAAATTAAAAATCACTGTTTTTCAATTACCTAAATTAGAGTAATATAGTGTACTGTGTTTGGTTTTATATACAATTAAAAATAAGTTATAGATTTCCTAGCTTTTTAGTCAATGCAAATATATACCTTATTAATAATTCTAATCTCAACAAACTATTTTATATGCGTGAAAAATCGTGACATTTATATTTTTAGGTTTTAACTATTAAGAAATTTATAGCAAGCTAAATATTATACATTTTTTTCATTGTATAGTTTTTATTTAGACTTGTGTGCCGAATTTTGGTTGTATCTTGAGTTTTTACTTTCAGGCTTTACTTGCTTAATTTCATGAGCGCACAACGAGTTATTACTATTAAAAATTGCTTGTCATTACATTCAAGTTTAAAATCCTACGTATCATAATAAAGATGTAATCTAAATGGTTATCTCAATCCAAGTTTTTTATATATGCCTATATCTTTTTCGTGACTTGTTGTTCTTTCATATACCTAATATGATTTATAGTCACATTGAGTCCTTATTTCAAACATATGGAGATATTTTTCTTGACTCTTATATTAATGTCCCATCAAAAGAAAGAAATTCAACTTAGTAAATTTTTGTGATCAGAGCGACCCAGTACTTTCTTATATGAAATATGTTATTTCATTAAAAATTTATTAATTTTCAGTATGTTTTTAGTTTTTGTATCTACTTTTATCTCAACGAATTCTTTTCATATTATTTCTTGTATGGAGTTTCCATGTATCGTCATTTTAAAAAAGTATTTTATTGCATACATATGTATATGTATTCACCTTCTTTTCTTTAATAAATGTAAAATATCATTTTTATACATTTGCTTCCAAGTTTATCAGCATTTATAAGTGGTATTTACAGCGCGAGATCTTATTTCCCCCCTATAACTTGTTTTCTACTAAATAGACAGAACTTAGCATCTTTGAAAGTCTTGGATGGGTATAAAATGCCACTTATTGGATTTACATATTAAAGCGATAAAGTCTTAGCACGCTGTGGAGTTTTTTCGTTGTGTTGTATAATTCATTTTACACAAAGATCTTGTTTTGTATCTTTTATAGCCCTGGAAGATATATGTTTGCAAATCCATATATATTTTATATCTTTCATTTAGTGATACGGGATATATTTGTATATAAAAATAGTAATATAGTGGCTTTTATAGGCGATTCTACTTATAAAAATTAAAATATATATAAATAAAAACATGCAAAATTTCGACATCACTTATATAAGCAAAGAATGTGTATGATTAGATGCAATGATAATATTTGCACCATATATATTCTATCAAAAACTGTAATTACATTTATTTACCGGTTTATGATTCATAAGCTATACAAAAACGTCCTAAAAAATCTATAATTAGCTTTTTTTGACTTAGTATTTCTTTTTTTTCCATCATCATCCTTGTTTTTATTTCCGACTCACATGTTATTTCAAGACATATCAATTTACTTTTTCATATGAGTGTATTCTTTTTATGAAGGTTTAGCCATAGCTGATATTTCTTAATTGATGCTTTGATATAACATTGATAATATTTTACAAATTATACATATTACTATAAAAATGTCTTGATTGTGTATATTCGCTCTTTTTTTCTATTTTACATGTATCATCCAAAGTCGAAATAACATACAGTTTTCCGTATAAAACTTGAGTTTTATGCATATAAAGCATATAACTATTTATTTATTTATGCGCGTATATCACATATCAAAATTTAACTTATGCAAGGCAATCGTTTACCCTAATCAACAATATCGTTTTAAACAACACTATACTTTTTTTTATTCATATACATAGAGTGGATTTTTTTATATAATCTGTATACTTAAAACGAAAATTATTTGAATTTCCGATGATATTGCAATTTTCTATTTTTTATTGTATATCCAAGTGACATATTTTTAAATAGAAATTTGTACGATATTTCATAAATGTTTATATTGTTTGATTATCTTAATTCAAAATACAGATATGCATAAGAAGTAATGAAACGTATATTTAGATATAATAATTTGAAATCTCAGGATGTGTATGGATAAATACTGAATTTTTTACATTGCATGGGGTAGATTGGTTGAGTTGGTTACAAGTCGGACCCATATAAGGGGCCGCGGGCTCCACTTCCACCCAACATCACTAATTTTCAGACGAATTTACTCTAGGAAAAATACAACAGGAGGCAGTCAGTGATAAATAAAAGATAAACCAAAAAACATTGAAAATCCATGAGAAATAAGAGGTTGCTATGTAAACGTTGAACTGTACTCCAGTATGAAAAAAGATCCTACGCTGTTCAGCAAATATATTGATAATGTAGAGACAGTGGTTTTAACTTGTATATATTAGCTATGAACAGTAGACAGGAACATATTCCTTTAACATTTTGATTGCCGCGTCTGATACTACGACCCAATATACGGTGAAAACGTGACAAGAAGTGCTGGGGGTCTCCCAGAGAAATGCAGAAGTAAAACAATGTTTCCTATTAATATAAAGCAAACATACAAAAGAATAGAAGTAAAACACAAATAGGAAAGTAAATTCGATTAAAATTTTAGTCTATATTATTCATTATATTCATTCAAATTATATTAAAATTTCAGTCTCATATTATTTTTGTCCCTAATAAAAAGAATAGCGTGGCGATACATTGATTTCGTTATCAATAGTACATTATAAGCCTTGCAATATTTTGTTTAATAAACCCAAAATCGAGAACTGATCTTTAATTTACATGTCTGTTATATGTAGTTTTTCTTGAATATTATATATTTAAACGATATGGAAACTAAAATTACTTCAAACCTAATCTATTATATATTATAAGTCTATAACATTGATTTAAATAAAATTGTGCATCTATGAAGCATCAAGATATTATGGATCTATTAATTGTCTTAAATGCGTAAAACGGTAAATTTGATAAAGATACGTATACAATGTTAAGGATAAAAATTGTATTGATGTAAGACAGTTTCTAAAATACACTCTAATATATTTATTGATATTTTTGAGCCATAAATTTGACCTCTATATATATAACAATTATTTTTTATCACTGAAAGAAGAAACAGCAAAAAAACTTCTATTTACGGAATAAAAACTACTTAACGATGGATACATGTGTGATATAGCAAGATGTTTTTTCACATAAAAGTTTTCTATAAATCGGGTAGCATCAATATCGTATTAAAGCCACGGTGTTTTATATTCGAAAAAAGTATCCCAAGAATAATATTACAATAAATAAATTTTTCAAAAATAGGTGTAAGATCGTAGAAATATTAAATATATATTCTAAAAGGTTTTTAACCTATGTTATGACCTATTTAAAATGAATTTTGACAAAAAATTCAATTCAATATAAATGAAGCCCTATATAAAAGAAGTATATAATGTCATATTTTGATCTTAAATCAAGCACTAGTTGGATAAAATTACATTTGATTTATATTCTTTATCATACTGGTTAGTTTAATTGCTATAATTAGCAACAAAATAATGCGATTTTTCTAAATATTTTTTTTGCTGTAAAATATTTGCTGCACAATTCATTTTCTTATAGATTGAATAAAAATATGGTTTAAGCAAATGCAGGTTTTTAGAATTTTTTCAATATTTTCGAAAATAACAAGAAACATATTCTATCAGGATATAACAACATATACGGTTAATAAATTCAATAAAAAAGATTATACACGGTAAAATAAACACTCGCATATTATATTTATTTAAAACTTTGCCCGTGAAAAAGTGTATAAAAACTTTATATTTTTATCTAATATAGACAAGTTTACCAGTGAACATGAATTAAACAAAAAATCAATATATTTACCCTTAAAACATAGAAGATAAAAATTTTCTATTGTTTTAATAACAAAGTTCAAGAAATAATCTCTGCATTTTTTTAAAATCTATTAAAAAATTTCAGCTTTTAAAAACGGTTTAGGTGATGTGTATTGCTTAAAATAACCCTTGTCTGTCTGTTTTATTTCAAAAACTATAAAAGGAGAATAATATATGAAAATTAATGATAAAAAAAACTGTGTATACTATATTAATCGCTGAATTATATTTAATTTGTATATTGTTAGAATAAGAAAAATTTCTGGAATGACTTGAAAGATAAATTTGGTAAAATTATTATATTAAATCTTGTGTTACTTCTAAAATAACAGCCTTTATGTATTGAATTCCTATATAAAAAGATTTCTCATTAAACTATTCAATCATACAGATAGCAACTAGAATGATTCATCTATATGGTTAAATTGTGAAACTTGCACAAATACATGCTGTTTTGCTTGTTATATCTATTATTTTTTTATTATAATTTGAATTTTTAGGTTTGAAGTTTAAAACAGGAAAAAACGCAAATTTCTGATCATTTAACAATTTTATTATAAGTTTAAGTATGTAAAAATAACAGAGAAAAAGCTATGAAAATAAAAAAAAATATAAAACTAGATAATAATTCGATTTCGGAAGCTATATAAAAAATATTTTTTCTGTGTAAAATGCTTATAAAAGGTAAAAATATCCATTTATAGGGCAAATCTTGAATTTGCATATAAAATCTAGAAATACTTGTTTTTTATCGGCACAAATCTACATACGAACATATAATGCAAATACTTTGCAAAAAACTTACAAAATAGACTGTTGACCAATAAAAATTTATTTTTGATTAGTTTGAAAAGAATAGAAAAATTACATAAATTATAGATAAAACATTTTGAGATATCAATATATTATCATATCATAATATAAACGATATATCAGTATACGAAAAAAATCAAGAAAGATCTTTTAATACTAGATTTTCGGTTTTAAAACCCATATAATATATAATATTGGACTCTATAATTATATTAAAAATAAAAAAAAAACGTTTTTTGCAAAATTAAATTGTAAATTATAAAAATTCATTGCAGATTAGCTTTTTTTATATTTATATAATTTTTGTAATTGTATTATGGTTTTTTTGGCAAATGCTACTACCAATGTACATGAATGAGCCTTTTTACGTTAATTAATTTGTAAAATTACATATAGGATCTTAAAAAATTATTTCATTTCTTCTTAGATGTCGGATTATAGAATATGTATTTTTTAAAAATATGATAATAATTGTAATACAATGTAATTTTTGCATATCTAATGATTTTATTGCTGAAAGCTGGTAAGGGCTTTATCTATTATGTATTGTAAAAATAAATATAGCTAATGATGATTTAAATTTGATCGTAAATATATTTTAAAAATAACATAGCATATAAAAAAAGTATAAAAGTATAAAATTAGAAAATAAAAGAACACAAATAAATTTTATATCCACGCGCAAAATTTGATGTACAATTAATTGATAAAATGATACTTTTTAGAACTTCTTTTTTCGAAATAAGGCACCTTTTGAATATTTACATTTGTAATACTGTAATTTTTGATAAATATATTTAGATCTGTTATATTTTACCGACCGAAAAAGGTAAAAATTAATTATCTGGAAGACGTCTTGGTATTGATTGCTCATTAAAATATTATCTTGTGCTTTAAAATTTTGATTAAGGCAAAAAATTACTTTTGTATATAAAAATATATTCTTTGATTTTTTTTAAATCGATTTGTTGTTCTTTTAAAACACATAAATCACAATAACAATTTAGCAATCTCTAGAATAATAAAATCAAATGGTGAGATTGTATGGTTGCAAAATATTATGTAAAGTAAAAATTAATATAAATAGGCTGGTCATCGCGTAAAAAACATTCTTTTAATAATCTACATGTATTTTAGGTATGTTTAGTAGGCATTTTTACGTTAAATCCTAATTTGGCTTGTAAAACACATAATGAATCATTCATTTTAAAATATGAGCACATTTTCTCAATGTGATTTTGTTTTTACATGCGATTATCATATAGATATTCGTAGTTTTATTGTAGTTATAGTATTATTTTTGCCTTAAATTCGCTACATCTAGTGGACTGAAATATAATTTTATTTTTAGACTGTCACGCCTATGTTTGATCTATTTTCTTATGGTTAAAATTACAAAAAATGTTGTATTTATGTATAAGCACAAATGGATATAAAAATAGATTTTTCTAATTTTTTTAAACAAGATGATGATATATGTTTCGTATAATCTTTTTGACAGTTTAATAGATAAGCCGTATTATCTTTGATAACCCTTTCTATACTAACCTGCTGCTTTTCGATTCTTCTAAAATTATCAGCCATGATTTTTTAATTTAATCATGTTTTTATCAAGAGTTCTAGATAAGAATTTATAGATACACCAAAATTAAATATGATATTTTTATATCACAGTGCTTTGTAAAACATTCATTATTTCAAAACAGCCATTTCTACGCTCAATGCTCAGTAAATAAAAAATAACGCACTTTCAGAAGTGACATTTTAACATATTATCATCATATAATGTATAATATATACATCTATCCTATGAGGTTAATTATTATCTAAATATGCGTTATTTGAAAAATATTTGCGTAATTTATATATTAAAAGCCAGTTTTATATTCTTATATGTCGAATTTAGCTTATATACAAGTGGATAAAAACTAAAAAAAAATTTTCAGTGATATAAAGACCGTTTTTATAAAAGAAAATGCTGTTTATACATAATCTGAATGTATTATAAAACTTATTATAACAAAACATACAGCATCTGATAAAGATATTTTTTTAAACCCACGTATATATTAGATATAATAACAACGAAATCTAATAGATGTAAAATAATAAAAAAGAAAAACCATTAATTTTATCTTTTTTACATTATAATATATATTATATATGGAAACCATGCGGTCGCTTGCCTTCATCAAGAACTTAGGGACCATTAATTACAAGATCTCTATAAAAGGGCATTTGAATTTTTTTAAATTTGTAAAATACAATCAAACATGTAGAACATGCCAAACGATCATAGAAAATAGTTAAACAATCTAAAATCCAAGCCATGAATCACCAATTGAGATTTTTTATGCAGGACTTATTTTCGAGAAACTTTAAAATTATATAAATGCATAGTTAAATTCATAGAACATCATTCTTTTACTGCATGATAGTTCTCTTACAATGACATAGAAAATAAATCCGATTTCAATTGAATATGAAGTGATAAATATCTAAAAGGTTTTAGGACGAGGTAGAAATATTAGCAATTTGCATATTTTTCATATTTTATCAAATTATTATCTGAATTTCATTAAAAGTATTACTAAAAAACTTAAAGATAAATACATATGATATTTAGATATCATTAGAAATCCCATTTTAGCTATATTGAGCTCTTAAATAATTTATGATTTTTAGAGATGACTAATATATAACTTTAGAAGATACATTTTCAAGAAATTTCACGTGTAATAAAATTGGATATAGTGTTAGAACTAAAAAATTTGATAGTTAGTAAAATTACGATATCCATTACTAGAAGTATTCACTCTCTTAATTTAGTGACATTTTCGAAATAAAATTTTTAAGTTCGAATCGTTGTATAAAAAGTTATTATAAACCATCTCCCTATACAAGTAAAATCTTTAAAGATATTTGCATCATTGATATTGAATGTGTAAATTGGGACAATAATAAAATTTATCTGATATACTTTGGCTTTATCGATTTTTATATGAGATATAAAATCAAAGGAATCCATATAACATATTGAAAATGAAACACAAAAATTATATTTTGACCTTTTATGTTTTTAAATTGATAAATCAGTAAAAAGTATTATGAACAAAAAAATCAAAATGTAATGCTTTATTTATCAAAGATTATTGAATTTATCAGTTTTAAATACGACGGATTTTACTTTGACCATATAAGTGCTATTATGCGCAATTTGATATTCTTTACAACCATTTAACATGGAAGCATCAGTAATTAAATGCGGAATGCTTCCTTGACGTAAAAGAACAAATTATCAAAGGAAATTATCTGCGGAATGTCATTATCTAATGGATTGTTATTTTTCGGTTAATAGATTCTTATTTTTTTATTCTATAACAATGTTTGAATTCAACAATATGCTTGCCCGTGAACTTTTGTATATAAATATAGAATGTTTAACAAAAAAAAATTAAAAGAAGTATTATGATGCATATAATATATAAATTGTGCTTATTAAAAGCCTAGATAACTCATATGTGCTGAAAATGTTATAAATATACGATATTAGATTACGAGAATCATTTGAAATATGATTAAATCTTGTGCGTGTTTATAAATGTCTATTCTAGTTATATCGGTGATTGGGTTTAAATCTGAAATCAACTTATGAAAAAATATAGCGTTCAATCTACACGAAAAGTATCAACGTAATATTAAAGAATATTGCAATAGATATTAATCCCGAGAAAAAAGAAAATTCTAGTATTATTTTCCAAAAAATAGAATATGGGATTAATATCATACACTAAAAATAGTTGAAACAAAAACATAAATAATAAGTAATTTTTGAAATTTATGAATTAAATTATTTGGTATATTATTTTGGTTTTTTTATTATAAATGTCTGATTTTACATTTTTAAGTGTATAAATAGTGTTTAATATAATAGATTTGAATCTAATAACATAATAAATCCTATTGCCTATTTAAAAAGCCGCTTTATCAGATAAGATACTTATTTTTCAATTAAAAGATAAATATAATGCAAAAACTCATATATCAAATTACATGTTACAATTGTTTTTTATTCTGGTACAAGATATCCCATCGCGTAAAGAAAAGACCAAAAAAGAAAATAAATTTTGATCGATCACGCGAATTTTTAATTTATAGAAGTTTTGTACAAATATGTTGCTCTAATAATTAAATTTGAGATGTGAACGGGATAAAATAATATGAAAAAAAATTAGGAACAATAAGACGATCTCAAAAAGTAAAATAACAAGCCCTTAGTATTATTGCTATAAAAAAAAACAAAAAAAAACTTTATATAGCATTTATTGACGCAGAAAAATATTATGACCATGATGAATATATTTAAATATATATAAGTAATAACAATTTAAACCTACCAGGATGAACTACTTACTAAATTATATGTATTACAGATAGAAGAAGTATCGCTTAAAGATTAATTGATTTATATATAATAAATCTATGTAAAATGTGGGATTACTTCTACGAGACAGCCTGTAATTATATTTATTTCGTTTTACACATAGCTCTACGTATAGAACGTTAAAAATACACACAACCAACGTTAAGTGTAGCTTATAGTACAATTTTTTGCTAAAAAAAATATCTTATATTCATAGACGTTCTAAAATAATAATAAAGACTCTACGAGCATTTTTGTAAATGAAGTTTGAAATGATAAATTTTTCATATGCAGTAGGCCCGATAATAATAAAAAAGTGTCAGTCACTGGCCATACTAAATGCGCTGATGTTTAAACTATGCTGATGTCGTTTTTTTCAACAATATCTTGAAGTAATTATAAATAGAAAATCCAATTTTAAGCTGGAAGCTCACTTTTAGATCGCGCAAATATTCACAAAAGAAAAATAAACCTATGTAAGAGTATACTAAAAGCATTAAATCTATTGAAAGCGGTTTATTGCTATAAAATATCTTTATTTATTACAATAAAGGCTTAGATATAAAAACCGTAACATTTTAAATTCATGGGATGATATGTGATGTTTTAAACTAATTTCATTAACCTAAAGCCTAGTATTTTACAAAGAAATCATAATAGAAATATGAATATTAACTTGACATTTATATTTGAATTTTCATGCGAAAATAATTCAACAGCATGAAAACTACCTGTAAAATAGTAAAAACAGGTTGTTGTTAATGGACACAATTAAAAAAGTGGAAAAAAATTACAACACATCTCTTAATAAATTAGATTATCACAAATGAATACATGTCGATACTATCGATAATTGTAGAAAGTGTATAAATAATAAATAAAGTTTATTGGGTAGAATAAATGAACAGTATTTTAGCCAAAAACGTTTAAAAGCTTGAATCATCATTTATTTGATGTCTATGATTTGCCAGGGTGGTTAAAAGTTAATAATATTTAACCAAGTGAAGGTGGTAATACCTATTATATAGAATCAGAAATCCGTTTTTTGGGGGAGATTTCAAAGTATCTAGATTTTAACGGAGCCATGTAAACAATCGATAATTAGGCAAAAACATTCAAAAAAAATTTTATCACACTATTATATATAAAGCAACAATAAATCGTAAAATGCCTTTACTTTTATTTATTAAGATTCTACAACTTTATAAATCCAAAAAAAAAGACTCTATGCGCTCAGTATAATAACAAGGCATGTATGAACATGCGGAATAAAGGTAAACACTAGAATTGGAATTAAATTAAATAAACAAATAAGCTTGAGTTTTGCATATGAAAATAAAGTAAATATTATAAATGATTGGAAAATGTAATTTTAGTTTCGATAACTTGAATGAAGTTGAGAAATTAAAAATCTAAAATATAAGAAGCATTAAATCTTATCAATCTATTTGGTTTGATTTATAAATGTAAATCAAAATTAATGAAATATTAAATTACTTGCGTTTTTTTAGAAGTCTATAAAAATTATGATAAGGTTTAAAAAATCACAGAAGTAGAACCACAGATGCAAGCTCTTACACTTCACAGGAAAATAAAACTTAAATCCTTTTCACAGAAAAAAGCTTTTGACGAATATATATATATATCTGGGTTGATTATAAAAATCTGCAGTTAAGAATGTTACAAGATTTATAATGAGCTCATAATATTTCAGTAATATTTTTTACTTAAAGAAGAAACTTTATCTAAAAATAAAAATACGTATCAGATAAATACATTACAAAATTTATATAAGAACGAAATAATGAAAAAAAATATAAAATTACAAAATAAAAAAAATATAAGTTAATTAGATATAATAGCGCAATTGTCTCTGAAATTTTTATAAAATATTTTTTAGTAAACACCATTGAGATTTACCAAAGTAAAAATTCACTAATTAATAAAGAAAAATGTCATCTTCATCTCGTTAAAGCAAAATAAAATGATTTGTTATATGCTAAATTTTTAAAAAAATTATATCTCATAGCCTTTTTGGTAAAATTAATCATTTATATTTCAGTACAGAAACAAGAAAACCTATTTCAAATTGCAAATTTTACATAAATATAGTCGTGATTATGTACGAAGGAGTCGTAAAAGGAAAACTTCGTAATGTTATAAAGAATAATTATTATTTGATCGTGATTTTTAAACTATAAAAAACATAAAAAACAAGCTGAATAATCCTAATACATTCAATATGGATGTATGTATCTTTATTCGTTATATGTACATGTTTTTAGGAAAAATATGAACGCGGTATTTTTAATGATAAATTTCGTGATCTAATAAATTCTTTTCTTTCTCTAAATATGCGTAAATTTCAATTTTAAGTATGACTACATAACCATAGCACAACAAATACATTATTTTATATAAATAATTCACAACCTTATAATTAACATAAAAAAGATCATTTTTATGCAATAATAAGTTTCAACGGCAGTTATATAATGAGAGGCTCAAGATGGTTATTTAAACGTAGAGTTTTGTAGATGATATTATAATTATCGAAAACAATTTATATTTTAGATGACCTCCATAATCTTTCTTTATAATATTTTAGAAAGATTTTTTAACTAAGTTTTCAAAGAAATCAATTTATTATTAACAATTTATATCCCATCTGAAAACAAGAACAAACCAAACTTTACCTTGACTATTTTATCTATATTAAGAAAAACTAGATAGAAAATTATACAAAAGAGTCTATACTAATACCAAATCATTTTTAACTATTTCATCATGAAAATATAGATATGTCTGTAAATATCCCGATTATTTCTACAAACTCTATAAAACAATCAAATCGTGTCAAAGTCTTTTTGTCGAAAACTAATGACATTCTGTCAGATTGTTATGGAAAGGTCGTTACTAGATAGGAATCTAAAATCACTTTGTTTTATTATATTTATAAAATATAACATATACGGCAAAAAAATATAAAAATGCTATATTGTAATAATTGGTGAATTAATGTGATGTAATAATTTTATAAAAATCATTGATGAAATTATAAAATGATAATTGTGGTTTTTAAATGTAAAAATTTTGGAATTTTTATTTTATTGTTCTTAGTTATAATTAAGCAATAAATCTTACAGATAATTTAAATGGTTATAATGATATCAAATAAATAATTTTTTATATGGTGTAGAATAAATAGGGCTTTTTCATCGGCATCCTTGAAAATATTCGCAAGAGGATAATAATAGACCACGGTCGAAACCATACAATTTGTTTTTGCCTATTTACTTATTAATACAAGCATAACCGGTAGTTTTATGTTTATAACGTAATATTTAGCGTATGAAATGATAATTACATATGAAAAACATGCGCTATTGTGCCTCTATACTAGATCTATAAATCGATATTCGATGAATAATTCTGAAGTGTGAGAATATATCCTAGGAATCATGGCATATTGTATATAATAGAAGATTTCTGGTCTAATACAGGTCTCGCAAGGATTTAAGAACTAAACAACGAACATTTTACACTCAGTACAACTAAAAATAGAATTACTGAATGTAAATTTCAGCAATCAAGTAAATTTTTTTATAGAACCACACAAAATATGTCATGCAGCTACCATCAAGTCTATATAACAAAACAATTAACATAGCATTTGCAGCAACCATAAAACATCTTTGTTTCCACTACAAAAAGATAAATTTATAAAAGAAACTTTTGAAAACTCTATTTCAAGATGAATTGAAGGCTTTGAAATATTTAGATATTAATGTGGGTAACTTGGAATTTTCAATTAAGACTTTTTTAATGATTTAGAAGAGGAATTACTGATCAAGAAAAATTTGTCTTATCTTTTATGCGTTAAATTAATCTTAATATCAGGATATGCGTTTTTTTATGGATGTACTACATTGTAAGAAATACATCAAAAGCAGGCGAATGCATAAAATCATGTGCAATAGGGAAAAATTTAATATTTATAGAAATAATAATCACACCAAGAAATCTCTATAAAAAAACTATATTAACCAAAACAAAAGAAAAATTGGATCCTGAATATATAAAATAGGATGTGAAATAAACATTTGATATCTATAAAAAAAATGTATGCATAAATGGATGTACATGTAATCTATCCAAGACATAAGAAAATTACCATAAGCATAGAAGTACTCAATTGCTATACAATATACATGATAGGATCATTAGAATACATCTAATATAGGAAAAAAACAAAGAAATAGCTAATTTGGAGTGTAAAAGATATATAACACCTGAATCGCTTACTATTGTCATTATTTTGCAGCGCATTTTTATTTTACACATCATTATAAGCTCAAAATATGTGGATCAAGTCAGAAAGAATTTAAAATGTTTTTCTGATGCGTAAATTTTATACCATGTATATAGATCGTAAATAATAAAGCAAACGTATCCGAAATGGTTATATAATATGTAAATTTCGCTAATATCCTGCTGTACTATCTTCGGCCATTAAAAAACCCTCGTGATGCAGGACTTTTGAGATTTTATGTTACACCATTGCAATATATGGAGATTTATGTGCTCAATTTTAAAAAATTTGGCACAATGGCATTATAAGGATTCTGGGATTATTATAAATCGTGAACGATGGATTTTTATGTATTTATCAAGCAATGTGATTTGTCGGGACGGGGATTATAAGAAGAAAGCTAATTTTCGCAATTGGAATATATGGTTTTAAAAAAAAATTCAATGATTTTTAATATAAAAATGGCTTTAGGGCATCATATCATCTTATATTATACACAGTTGTGCAGAAAAAAACACAATATTTTTGTGCTATAAAAATACAAGTGAAAATAATTTCCAGGAAAAATACAGGCCCAAAAATTATTTATATCATCATAACAGATATTATAAAGCCTACGATAAAGTTCTCTATATATTTAAACCTGTATATTTTAAGATATTTTTATACAACAGAAAACGATATTGTAGACGTGAACAAAATCAGTTGCAATAATTTTAATCATAAAATCATGTTTATCTGAAAACTTAAGGAAAGCATCGAAATACAATTTACTGGTGTCTATTGATTTTGGAATGGAAATATTGAATTAAAATAGTGTAGTTATTATATTTATCTACATATCATTTAATCATATTTTAATTCATCTCTTGTGTTTCAGCGTGTTTATACTGCACTAATAATATTGTATAAGCATAACTTTTGAATACTCTCAAAAAATATAATTTATGTTATAATAATTAAGTACTTTTACGTCTTGTTTGATCAAGAACTATGATAAAGTAAAATAAATATCAAAACAGCCTTGTTTATATTATGATAAATAACAAGGATCCGATAATTAATAGCTGAAGAGTTAAATGGATAATGCGGGTGATCCTTGAATTCTGCTTGAAATATTTATTTTACAAATACAAATCATAATGCTTTGACTCTATATTATATTAATTAAAACATAACGAATTCCCGAATATTATTATTTATTAATAATAATATAACGAGATTCATAGAAGCTCAATCAAAATATTTTTTTCTTATTTGACATCCAATCTTCCACAAGAAAAAATTATAATTAAAAAAGGTATATATAAGTATTTTTGAAAATACATTAGTTGAATCTTAATATATGTGAATAAAAAAAATGCCAGATATGCAATGCTTTAAACGATAAGAATTCATTTGAAGATCTAAACAGAGCTGTACAATTTAATTCGGATTTTCCTAATAAGATATAAAAAATTGTTTTAGTGTGTTTTTACAAACAGGGTTATCAATATCAATAAAAACATAGTAATAAGCCATATCATATTAGAATAACAGTTTTCCAATTTCACAAAATTATAGAAAAAAGGTTCACGGATTCTAATTCCAATATCAGCACATAAAGAATTTTGAAAAGATCATTTTTACTTGCTTCCAGAAAAAAGTAATGAAATCTTATCTCTAATTAAAAAAAGAGTGACTAATGAAACATAAAAATTGTCTAGAAAGATGCTTAGACATCATTATAGAACATGAAGCCTTGCATAAATATAATTTAAATATATTAACCGTACAAAGAAATAAAAACACTGCAAAAGAGATTGGTGGAAACCACATTTCTTAAAAATGATGAGTGATCATTCCTTGATAACCCAAAGGACATATATTTCGTAAAATAATGAGCAAAAGTCAAAAAAGTATATTATACCATGAAAATTTTAAAAAATAAATTAAAGGCGAGTTTACTTTGTTAAAATAAAAACCTTGAAAAAATAATGAAGTTTTATCTGAATTGCTTATATGTGATAATTAGATATTCAATTGTGCTATAAAAATCGATCGCTAAAAACTTGAGCATAAAATGAAATATATAGGTTTATAACATAACTTTAAAAAATAATGATCGTAAGTTAAGATAACACACATAACTAATATTTTGTGCATCTAGATTCACTTCATGCAGGCTAGTTTTTCTGTTTATTTTCTCTAATTATAGAAAATACCCTTTAAATTTATTGTAACATGATTAGTCGGTGTGTTAGATTTGATATGAATTTTTATAATAGACTCAAACATAAAGATTTAAAAACATTATGTATTTATTTTTATGTTTAAAAATTGGTGCAACATAGCGGATTTACAGTTAATTTTTGTATAATAAGATTGATTCGGTAGTCTACAAAAGTTGTGAGCTGTATATTACCATATTTATGCTAAAATAAAATTTTATTATTATTATAAAATAATAGACTGATTATCGTGTTATGTTCTTTGCTTCATTTGGTATGATATATATGGTGATTATAAAACTATTAAAATATTTTTCAATTGAAGCTTACAATTGCGGCTATTTTCGAGACTACTTGATCAGATGATTGTCTTATTTATATAATTTCTACATTTGTTCTTGAATATTATATATTTAAATTATTTCAATTGTTAAAATATAACGGCAAAGGCCTACTATATATGTTATAACCATTACGTCAGCAAAGGATGCTTTTACAAATCTTAAATTTGCTTTATACTTGCTATAATAAACTACTTTACTTTAAATTTCGAACATATAAAAAAGAGGCTTTATTAAAGCACATCTTTTAATAGTCATATGTACTCTTATATTATAATAGGGCAATTTCTGTTTATTCGCCTTTTACTAATAAATCGATATGATATTCAAAACAGCACCCTATTTGTAGCCCCGGATACTGATAATATAATATTAAAATCGTCTATTTTTATTTTAAATAAATTTATATAATATTAAGAGGTGTTTGCCGAATTTTTTATGATTAGTATATCATTTTATTTTAAACAGTTTATTAATTTTCTATCAAAAACAATATATTGAAATTATTACACTAATACATATTAACTCCATTCAAAAAAATATTAATTAATTTTATAATTTTCTTTTAAATATATGAAATTACACTTTCTTGCCCATTAAATGTCTAATTGTTATATCGGGACACTAGAAATCATACAGAAGAAAAGAACTTGGAATGATTAACTATACCTTGCGAATGATATCCAAATGCGTGTAAATAAAAAAATTAACGGCTAGAATCTTCCAATAAAATTGTGCTGTCAAAAAACTTATAGTGCTATCACTCGAAGTTTTTTAAAATTTTATTCAGAAATGAACAGAATAATTATTTTAAATGTAAATTTACAATCATAAAATTATCGGAGTTGTTTTATATATATGTATCTCATATATTAGATTCTCTTGCGAAAAATTCTTTTATTATATATCGGCGATGAATAGAATTCAGTTACTCATTCTTGTAAAATATACCGTAAAATTGTGGCGACTTTGTTATTATCTCAATTTATAATTTGTTTTATTTGAATTATGTGCATCAATACACAATATCCAAGAAAACACGTGTATATATTTAAAAAAGCTTACAATTTACATTTATAGATGCCAATCGTTCCATGTTTGAGGGTATGCAATATATTGTACACATAATGTGTTTGAATACGTGCACTTGTGTCTTTGGATCTAGTCAAGTTGTTTCACCGCACAGTAATGTAGTGTTCAAGCCAAAAACATTCAATGAATATAGGTGAGCCTAGTTTCGGTGTTTGTTGGATTTATTGTTGCTGGAAGGGATTTTTTCTACTTGGTAATCTAACAATTTTTGAGCATGAGGTGAATTTGGACCAAAAATTATATAAATTGAAGTTCTATTTCTGTTATTTCACCACGATATATCGCAACGTCTTTTCACATAAAAAATCTATACAAAAGGGATATTAATTAACATACATGGGAAGCATTTGAGGTACTTACTTACGGATTAGAAAAAATATGCATCATTGACACCAAATAAATTAAAGTATCTTAAGAGAAAAGAAATATATATTCATTTAAAGCAATAAATATTAAAAGAAGAATAATTACGCACAATTTAGAAAAAATAAATATAGAATTAAAAAAAAAAGGAATTAGAAAAATATTATGCAGCAATCTTATAGTACATCATTAGATTATAATTTCTAAAGTCTATTTTTGTGTTTTGAGATAATACGTCAAAAATTAATGCCAATTAAATAAAGCTCGAACGAAAACATATTGCTCGTAGGTAGATAAATATAGTTTATAACTTTTATTTTTATGCATCTCGTAAAATTATAAACCCAGTGTATTGTATTTCCTGCAAAAATAAACAAAATTCATCTTTAAATATCATGAAAAATACATATAAATGATATTTAATGTCTCCGGTTGTTATATTTAGCTACTACTATTAGTGATATTATTAGTTTATACTAATTATGTACGGGGTTATTTGTGTAGAACACAAGTCTAAGTGCTCTATTTCATAAGATAACGTCCTGTTAATGGTATAAATTTTATTGAATATATATTTTTATATTTTTTACAGTCTATGATGTCTCTTGTCTATTTTTGTGTTCTTTCATCATTCTTATTTTTTGATATGCGATCTTTCCTAACCATGAATAAATATTAAGATTTAGGTAGCCCAATTATATGAAGAAGTCTATTTTCATTAAATTTTAAAAGCATGAACTAATTCATATCAGGAATACAAACATTTCTCTTATAATCATAAATAGAGTAAATCCTTTTGTCTATCATTTACCATAAAATAACTTTTAATTAAATTATAATCAATCGACGCTATAATCTCCAAATTTGACCAAAGACATGCTCTCTCTTTATTTAGATAATTTCTTCAAAACATAAATAGATTTTTATTTGGTTTTATTCAGACAAAGATGATATGTTCATAACTGTTTTTTTTTAATTTTAAGAAATGGGCTTGTTTTTACGCATTTGTGTAATATTAATACAATATTATTTTAAAAATATTTATACGTTAATTTATAAAACTTTTAACAATAATTTAAAGAATCTGATTAAACAACAATTAGAAATTCAAGATATTTATGATGTATTGGTCTGTTCTGTTTCTAACTCTAATCACAAATTATAAAAAAATTTAGTTTCCTAAATTGATGAATATAAAATCAAAATTTGATCGGACATTTCTACCAAATATCACATTATGAATATTTAAGAAAAAACAAAATCCCAGACTATCCTTTTTCTAAATATTTCGTGTATCGAATAGTTAAAATGTAATATATCTCCTTTAATGAAAATTATTTATATCAGTACTGTATTTTATATCGTAAATCTTTTTTGCTATTATCGCAGTGATAATTATAAATCACATTTAAATATGACAGAAGTATATGTCACTATTTGGGGTTTTACTCGTATTATATAACAATCCATATCCGAATATATGTATAAATAAATAAATTAGTGGCGATTATCAGTATTTTTTATTTATGGACTAAATTTGTAGTCGTAATTTTAGTTTTTTTTCACAGGTAAAGCCTGCTTGATTCTCTGTACACACAACATATTTATACTTTAGGCTATCTTCTCCTCTCCAAAGTCTTCTTCAATACCCTCCTTCTTATGAGACCTATTAATTCAAGGGTTTTTCCCAATCCCAAGGTATAAATTTAATATAGTTAAATTTATGATAGTTCGAACTCTAGTTTCAAAGTTAAAAAATAAAAAGTAAAACTCCATATACATGTAATTTTATTTAATAAATCAATGTTTGACAAATATTCATTTATAATTTGTGCTTAAATTTCATTTCTTTTTATAAATGAATCCAATAAGCGTGCTTTGCATACATTTAGAAAATATAAATTCACTTAAATTATCATTAGCTTTTATGTATACAGAATGGTATTTTTCTTTCAATTAGAGTGTTTTACAAACTATTATCTATGAATAAAGTTCCAAAATAGCAAACAAGCAATAATTACAAAATAGTAATAATAAAAATTACATAAATGCCATCACGCTTACTTATTGTGCGTAATTAATACAAAAAGTTGATTGGAGATGGATTTGGAAAAACCTGTGATGGCCAATATAATTACCGTAAGCATTTTTAGACAGATTTTCTTATTTTTAAAACAATATGTTTACATATATATCAAAATTATATGGTTACAATTATCCTTTTTTTTTCTTTTTTACCTAATAGAATTTAAAAAAATAAACTACTACATTCTCTCTACGAAATAAAGGATTTTTTTATAATAGCTTAGCTTAATATAATAAAAATATTCTTTGATAAAACTATCCGTTTAAAAATAATATAAACCAACCAGATTTTACATAAAGATATATCTATCTGATTCTAGTTGTGAATATTAAATCAGTATATGAAACCAGAATAAATTGATTGAGCATACATTACGAGCTCAACCAGATCAAATAATACAAAGATCCGTTTTTATGGCAATAAAAATGCCGATGAATTTAAAATAAACAATAAGAAAGCGTATTATATTGATTTCATAGCAATGTTTATGAAATTAATATTGTAATACATATCTTAAATTGTGAATTTACAACACAGAATGATTTCGAATAAGAAAATATACGTATAAAAAATCGAATATATCACACTTTTTTTGCAACAAATTAATTATGCTGCAGATATCATTAACTCTTAGGTAATCTAAATAAGTTTCAAAAATATATAAGCACACAAAGATCGTAAAATACGCGTTTTATTCTGTATCAACGGATTCTATGGACAGGAAGATTAAATATATTTTTTATAGGGTAAAAAATATTATATAAAAACAAACATATACTAAATGTATCGAAAACAACTTTTAAGCTTCCATAAAATATTTTTCTGATAATTAATAGCATATATACAAAAATAAATCAAACTTGTTAAATTACGATATTGAATAATTTCTAAATATTGAATATCTTCGATTCGTGTCAAAATTCAATGTCATTTTCAAAAAATATCCTATTATACAAATATTCATTTTATGAAAGTTCTATTAAAATTATTAAAAGATATATGTTGAATAGAAACGATAAAGACATATGATAAACCACCATGAAAAAACGTTTACGTACTAATTACTTTTTTAAAAGAGTATTTATGCTTTTTAAACATTAAAATTTGAAATATACGAATTTGATTGGATTTTTAAATTGTATTACATTTGTATAATTATGTTTGCAATATGTCAATAATATGTCTCAACATATCAATTTGATGGAATATATTTTACATCTCGAAAAATATAAGTTTTTTACTGTATACAAATGCTATTAAATGAAATTTGCATATGAAAAATTAAATTGGGTTCATTTTCTTCAAATTCATAAGCCAATGATTTTAATAAAAAAATTATTTTTTAAAGTAAACAGCATAGATAGATGGTATGAATCTTAAAGAATAAAAATGCAATATAATAAATATGATTAAAGCCGAAAAATACACTATTATTTATTTTTCATATTTCGAATCCTGCAACTATGTTTTAACGAATTAGCTACTACACAACAATAGCTCCGCTAGGATTTCATAAATAATAGAGAGGATTTATTTTATTCAATTTGTATGTGATAAACGCAAACATCCAATTTCTCAAATGTTTAATACAATTATATGGATCTAATAATTATTTTTTAAAAATAAAATACGAATAATTTTCATTTGTAATATATCCTGATTGCGGTATAATGTAAATTTAAATACCAAAATGTAAATTGAAAGAATTTAAATTATATTGTATATATTCATATAATTTTTATGCATTATTAATTTTTTCGATTAATTAATTACTGCTGATTTATAATTATAATTTATGATCTTAATAGCTAATATCATATATTTTTTATGGTTTATATATTTGGCTTTAATGTGGGTTTCTTGTCATTTAAACCTTGTTATTTGTTTTATTTCTTCATTTTTATTTTTAATTATGAAACTCTGCATAATTTAATTATTTTATATGAGAAAATTATTACACAAGAAATTCGTATATTAACAATATAATATTCTCTGCTGTTTCATCTAATCATTACTTCTTAATATACGTACAAACAATTCTTTATAACTTCTCAAATTTGATTGTAATATATTAAAAAAGTATATTATTTTTATATTTTCGATGTATATATAAAGTTTTATGTTACTTTACATCTGAAAATGCCCTTGATAAAATCCCAGCAATAATTTGCATACAATTGACGAATTTAAGAATAAATTTCCACTGCTTATTTAAACTTACCTTTAAATTTGTGTGTAAAATAATAATTTTCTACACATTACCCACCTCGTTAGAATTATTCTAGTTGTTGCATATTGCCCATGAAATTTGACAGAATTAATGGAAGTTAATCAACGAACTATACATTAAATAATTACCTTAAAACTATTTTACCGTACTATAAGCCCGTTAAATAAATCTAGAAAAAAAAAGATTTTTCTTGTATTTATTTTTGGCTGTTTTTCATATTGCCGATATAAAATATTACGGATAATTTATGTCTTAAAATTTGGATTATAAAAAGAGAAAACAAATAATAATGGAATTAAATTTCATATTTGCCTTAGATGTGGAATATATTTAAATAGACCGATTATTGATATATTCCAGATTTTTTTAACAAAAAACATTTCCTCTTTGAATTCTAAACCATAAGGATGATACATCCCATATTAAAATGTTCTAAACATTTTTTAAAAAGACTAGAATCTGTAATAATATATATAGAACCTAAAAAGCTTATATGATCTATAAATTCGATGTTTTATATGGTTGGAAGCATCAAAAAAGCATTTTTTTTAAAAATTTTATATCTATTACTATATTCAAAATGTAGATAATTTAAGGAAGTGCCAAAACAATGTTTTCTTTGTTAAGAAATAACAAGTATAATCCAACAATTAAGGGATACAAATGTAAATATAGCCCCTAAAAAAACGACTACATTCTGATGCTATAAGATATAAACCCAAAGAAGATACATTATAGAAAATGGTTATATATAGTTTATTTACGTGTAAGATATGAGGAATATAATAAAAAAAGAAAACGTGGGTTTTATTGCTGGAAATACAAAGCTGATATTCTTACATATGAATATTTAGATTGATATAGTTTATATCACCAAAAAAATATATGCGTATTAATCTAAACAATTATGAATTTCAATAAAAAAATATATAATAGAAAGCAAATAAAAAAATAATATTTTTACACTGATATACACACATATCTTATCATAATGAGCATAAAAATACTTTGCTGTAAGAAATGTCGCTGGTTTATATGAGCATAATTACATCCAATTTTCATGGCTGGGCATTAAAAAAACTCGACACATATTTTAAGCCAGGTGAATTAATGTTAAAGATGATATTAGTACAAATAAATTACATAATACGGCAAAAAATTTTTTTTACGAAATTCTAGACATAGAAGATATATAGATAATTTTAAATTAAAAATATAAGTATGCATTGTTTTCATAGAACATAAAAAATATTCTGTATTTAAAATAAATTCAAGTGTTTAAATTAAAGATAAAAGCTTTAGATAACATATTTTAATATTTATATTGATGCTAGCAGTGTTAATACCTATCTTTATTTTCATACAATAATTTTTTGAACTGTTAAACAAGTGAATTTTATGTACTTAAGGGTTTAAAGAAAATTAAAAATTATATATTATAAATTAGATTGTAAAAAAAAAATCATGAGATGATCCAGAAAAATAAAAAAACAAGTTATTATAGCAATATATGACTACATCGGAAATGTGTAAAAAGAACAAAATATAAGTGGATTCAATAAAATTTTGGCAATTATTATTTTGATATCTATTTACTAATTTTCGCTCTAATAATTTCTATAATTTTCTACTATAATTTTTTTATTACGTATTTTTTATAAAAGATCAATTAATGAATAAATAATCTTTAAATAAAATAAAGTAGCATATTTACGATGTTACCATGATCATAATCCCCAGAATAACATTAGCATAAGTATAATTATTTATTTTCTGGATTCTTTACATTTTTTAAAAATTTTACTTTTATAAGCTTTATATTTAAAGATAGTAAATCCGTATAAAATATATCCAGATCTCATATTAAGCTTATGGTTCCATTCCGTTTCTAGTTATACAATATTTTATTGAAGAAATTAAGAAGAGCTTAGGCAAATAAAATCCGTAAATGTTTTAAAGTTAATTTGCCATTTTTTAACATATACTCAAAATTGGGCAGAAAAAATGATTTTATGATCATTCATAGATATTAAAACCTAGATATTGTATGATGAAATGATATGTAAAATTTGTCATTTATTTTCTCTAAATACTTATTTACAATTATATGAAATTCCAATTAAATTAATATATTTGTATATAGCAAGTTCTAAGTTCAAATTTATTTGTTCATTTCATGACTTCGGCATACAGATTACACTTATTATAATCCATGAGATTGCATTGTATGGTACTTGGTAAAAATGGTGATGAATAAAGCCATAAGCACTTGCGAAGCGCTAATTTATCTTTTTATATACATTAACAAAATAGTTTCCAATTTTAACACAAAGATATGCTATTTCGGTTTGAAATCTATAAAATATTGCAATGTACTATCCAATATATATTTATCAGACAATATTTAATATATATTATGAACATTGGTCAAATCCCTATATACAACCATAAAAAGCAAATATCGCAGAGATAAATATTTTCAAAATATTAATTCAATATGATTTCTATGTTGCTTTAGACGATTAATATTGAAGACAATGTATATTTTCAAAACTTAAAAAGTAGATACATGATAATTATAGGGTGATGTTTTCAGATATCTTTATATGTGTACAACCGATATCCATCATTTAAAATGATAGATTCCAATTTCCTACTTTCGTTTACATATATAAGATTTTTATTTATTGAACCAAAACTAACAATCTGATCAGAAAATGAAAGTGATAATGGGAATTGTGCCTAAATTTTGCAGGGAACAAGAAATTTTAAATTATGATAAGAATTTTAAAAAATTTATAACTTTATGAAAAGTCAAAAGTGCACACATAATCCTAAAAAAGGTTTTGGGATGGTGTTCATCATATCATAAACATTTAAGAATGTCTTTTTCCTTTTTTCATGATAGTACAATAGTGCATGATAATATAACAAAATCGTATTATAATACCATTCAAATAAGCACAAGAACAATTTTTGTGTTAAACACCAATATATAAAGCTAATAGTTAAGTTGCTTCTGCTTATTTTTTTTGATATGTTACAAACTACTTTTTACCATTACAGATTTTCAAATATAGTAAATTTATGATATCTGCAATTACACCGATTATATTCTTTTAATTATCCTATTAAAAATATTGGTTAAAAAAAATGAATATACTTTATGAATGAAATTCATACTTTCTTATTTTCTTTTTTTCTTTATTTTTTTACAATCTGTAATTTATTTGGATGACTCAAAAATAAATATTCTTTTCTAAGTTCTAGCATAACTATTTTCTAGAGTAAGATGAAATATATATTATTTATCCCAGTAGAAGGATCTTTTAATTCAAATCACCATCAAATAACACATTACAATTCATTATTTATTTAGACGTTTATAAATATTGTATTTTTAAAAAATTTTAACCAGTTTATATATTTTTATAAAAAAATAATGGATAAAATTAACATGAAAAAAATAGTTTTTTTCTATAATTTTTATAGAAAATACCAATCAAACAAAATAGAAAGGTTTTTTTCTTACACGATATAAAATAACTATTATTATGCTTATTAAAACAGGTATAATAAGCCTTACAGCGTCATATGAACTTAAACTAAGAAATATAAGAAGTTTAAAATAAAGAAAAATAAAATAAGTTCTATAGTCTTTTCAAAAAATGAATAACACAATATGTAATGACAAGTATATAGTGTGGTTAAAAAATTACATATAAATATGTAACGAAGTAAAGAATCCCAGAAGAAGTAGAAGACACATGCGAGCTTTCATAATTCACATGAAACTCGAACTGATGTAATTTCGTTGAGATAGGGAACTAATGAATAATATCAGGGGAAGGTGTAAAAAAATGAATTAAAGAGCGGTTAAATAGTTAAAGAGGTGTATACAATGCAGTAAAAAGGGTTCAAAAAAGAAGAACGCTGCACATAAATAAAAGAACATATTTACTTTCATAGACATAAAGCATATCTCAATGAAGCTAGAATTAAATTGACCAATTTTTATATTATATGATAATATATCATTTTTATAATTATAGAATAAATCTAAATACATTTTAATTAAGAGAATATCTGCTCTGTAAGTTTAAGTATGGCTTAATTTTGTATAATGATTTTATAATTTTTTTTCCAAGTTTAACTTGATTAATGTCATGCGGGCACATCATATCTATATAATTGGTAATTTCCTGTTTTATATTATCTTCTTCAAATATTATTTACTTACTAAGTCCCATTAACTTAGAATTATATCTCGATGCTGATTCTTATTTATGCTTCAGTTTAGTTTGGAGTTCGAGTTCTTATGGTACATTTTATTCATTTAGTTGCAAAATAACTAATAATAAATCATAACTTGAATGATAGCGTATTTTGCAAAGAAACAAATAATTTCTTTTAACATCGGATTTATAATTTAGAAACTTTCTAACGTATTAAAAAAATTATTTTTTTAGATGAGCCTTAAAGCTAATTTCAAAACAATGCAGGAAGAGTATGGATTTACATATTTCACTAGGAAAATGCCTTTTTCGGATTCTAATGTTTATCTTATTTTTTTATGCGTAGAATGACCAGGATTTTTACATTTCTAAAAATTATGTTGCCTAAATACAAAATTACACCTAAAATATATAATAAGCGACGATAAAATTTAAATATTTGCGTCATCAATTTTTTTTTCGCAATGTACTACATTTTTTTAATTTAACAGGTTTATATGCATAAAAAGACGAAAAAAATATGCACAAAAATTTTATTATTATGTTACATCTAGAATTTATACATAATATTTATCTACAACTTTGCCTTTTTTGAAATTTTGAGTTTCTTGGATGCATTTTAATGCCAAATTGATACAAGTACTCATTACATACTTAAAGATCATTTAATTAGATTTTAAAACCTAAAATTTTATCTAGATGCAGACCAAAAAATCTGCCGAATTCAATCCTTTATTTTAGTTTTATTTAAATTTAACGCGAGAGTAATATAAATTAAAAAATTGTACATTTAATTTTTTGTTTTCAATATAAATATATATACAAACTGCATAGAAGAAGTTAAATTGGTTATTATCGTTGTACAAATGCGGGCAATGATATATTTTCGATTAGCTAAACCATTAAGATAACTCATATAAAAGTACCTTTATACACGTTTAGAATATAAATCTTACCTTATATTATATCATTATGACCCATGCACAAATATATTTATTATAGATTAAGTTACAAGGTTTTTTTTCTAGATTGAAAAGGTTGAAATACTGTCACTTATTATAAAGTTATATTTTATTGTATATTACTTATTTGTTTAACTGAAGAATGATCGACTAATATAAAGCTTCTTTGTACAATGTTGATGAAAAAAAAATACCAGAAAATTTTGCTTGCTGATGACGGTATAATAAAGAAAGAGCAGAATTCAACTATGTAATATATAAACTCGTAAGCATTGTCTATAAAACCTAAGAATGAATTTTGTTACAATTTGATATTTTTTATTCAAGCATCATGAACTTCCGTAACTCCAATTGATATAATTGCTTACAAAAACATCGAATTTATTTACCTTTTAAAATTTAAATGCTATTAGATAAGTGCATTTATGTTTGAAATGTTCTATTTAAATAATTAGATAAAATACGGTGCACAATTTGATTGAATTTTAAATGGCAATATTATATTTTTATAGAGTTTATTTAGAAGGAGTAAACTTAGAACTTTATTAGCCCCAATAACAAGTTTCCCATGCCCACCAGTATTTAAAGTAGCCACAAAATCACGTAAACTTTAACTAATTTGTTCTGAGTTAATCACAAGAGGAACAAATACTTCTCCATTATAAACAATAATACGATTGCCGACTATAGAAGGTAAAATGATCAAAAACTTGCATATATCATAACAATTATTGGGTTAGTCTTGTGGATTCACACATTTTTGTTTAATCAATAGGCATTTCTTGATTAATGTAACTTCTATTGGTGAAATATCACGCTTAATATGTTGTCTTAATATTGATGGCGGATGATCTGCCAATTATATTATTGTAATTTATTGAATCTCTTCAAGATCAAATACTCGGTAACTGTATTTTGTAAGGACTCGGCGCTGTTCATCCAAATTATTTGACATTATGGTAAGGGTAATAAAAATAGAAAGTCTAGATTTAAATAACAAAAGAAATTGACTTAATTTTTTATAAATTAAACGAGCAGATATTGCAGTCTGTGCGTTTCATTTCCATATGAAATGCATGCTTAACTGTTAAGCACGGATAACCGATTTAGATTTTTCGTATTATCTGAAGCATTATTATCAATAAGAGTTATGATATAATTTATATTTAGAACACTGCGGTATTCAATGTAATCACAAGAAAGCAATATAAAATTGTATAATTTTCTTTGAAAATTCGCTGTAAAAAACCTTCAAATACTTATTCTTCGAATTATATAATACACAAAGAATCGCTAAAACATACAATATAATCATAGAAAACATTGGCCATATTAAATATTAATCTTCGAAAAAGAATAATGAAAACATTCAGGAATTATTCTTATATTCATATAATTTAAGATAGAACAGATTTATTAGAACATAATCATGTAAATATAAATATAGTTTTTACAAAAAAACGTAGTAACTCAACCCAAAAGAAACTATCTTCGTACCTTACCATGTATTATATGCAAAATCTATCTAATAAAACCGCAGGAACCATAGTTGTAATCATATTATATAAATATAGTGGTAAAAAAATTTTATGCTAGGTTTTCTATTTATTGGAAATAAATATATTCTTCGAACCATTATAAGTCAAGTATTCGCCTAGTAGAAATTACATGAATTGGATTTTATAATCCATCACAATTTACATATTAAAATAGCAGAAAATCGAAAATTGTTGTGTTTAAAATATATGCTACTTAAAATCAATAAAATCCGAAACAATGTCTACTTAAAATAAATTGGTTCGCAAGTACTATAATTATTAGAATCCGAATACTTTAAATCACATAAAAAAATATTACTGCCATCAGAAGATATAACTGTTTATGACATAAAGTGATAACACCAACTAAAGAAAATAACCGTTTTTTACTTGCAAGACGCCATCTATCTACATGTAATTTTCGACATATTTATAATCCAGAAAAGAGAAAACATTAGATTAGACACCAAGACGTAACATATACAATATATATAATTCAGATGTATTTTAAGTTGATAGCCGAAATATATTCAAATCATAAATTTCCATAATATATTTATCTATTTTATGCTAGATAATATTTATCAGTGGCTAAACATATTAAAAATGTTCTAGGCCTTTAAAGTCACTACATCTTATATATCATGCATCTGAAACCACTGCATGCATATTGATTTATAAAAGATTTTTTTTCAAAGTAGCAATTAATTCCGCTGCTAATAAATCATTTTTGCTTCCGTAGGTTCCATTAAATAGTATAAATTTCTACTTGTATTTAACTTTCATATTAAATTTATAACCTATTCAAATTTTTATTTGTGTATCTACAAAAGTTTTCTCGTAGATTTGTTAATGTAACTATAGAGTAGAAAAAAAACAATTTCTATAGCCTATCTTAAAATTAGGAATAACAATATCTGTTATTTTTACAAGTATATTTTATAGATATAAACAAATACAAAAATAATCATCTAAAAACGAATCTCAAAATATTTACTGAAATTACAATCCTTAATAAAAATAATTCGAAATATTTATACAAGACGCCATATAATGGGGAAAACACTATAAAATGTGATTTTTTGTCGTGATTTGCCATAGGTCGTATATTAAGAATCTAGGAGGAAGAAAGGTACAAAATAAGAATAAAACTAAATAAAAGACTCGAATCAATAAGTATTCAAAGAAGATGCATTGGGGTGATCGTAAAGATGATGAGCATTGTGTGTTATTAAGCTATTTCTGGGATCTTATATATCAATTGTTTTGCTTAACATAATAATAACCTAAAAATAAAATTAAACCTTGAAAAATCAAAATCCCAATATGCCATATTAATTATAGATTTAGCTGAAAACGTGAAAATTTCATATTTATAAATTAAGCCTTATCAAATAATGATATATATTCGAATGTTTCTTTTTAAGACAGGATTAACATTTTTTCACTGTTTTTGTATGCATTGAATTATATTATAAAAATCAATTGTTTTAATAAAGATAATTTATATTTTCAAAGCATAAAAAGTCAAGTTTATAAATTTCTGGAGAAAATTTCCATCATGTAAAAATTGTTATAAAATTCTAAAAAATGAGATTTATATAAAATTTAGGAGAGTAATCACGCTTAAGGTATCCCTGAGGGCAAAAAAGTTGAAAACTTACAATCAGGGAAGCCTTTCTTAATCTAGTATTAAGATATGTCCCGTCTATCATAAATTTCGCTTTAAAAACCGAGTTGCAGAAAAGTTTAGTTACAGTAAAAAAATTGGGGCTAAAGAATGGACTACAAAATAGAAACTTCTAAATCTATGATATAAACAGTAATTTATATAACAACGATACTTTTTATGATCCTTTAACATTTCATTAAAGCGTAATAACAAGAATATTAATATATTTATTGTTATATTTGTGCATAAAGTTGACCTTTTAGCCTTTAAAATATTCATTTACTAAAATCGTAAAATCACTATTTATAGAGCTATAATCAAGTTTTAAATTTTCTTTACACAAAAAAAAATATTTAAATTATCTCTAAAATTATTTTTTAACTTTGTTGAATATATTCTGTACACTGTAAGTTTTCATTCAAACCATCAGACCAAGTTTATTAGGAACACCTTTAACAGTCAATTTTCGCAGGCATAATGCTATTATGATCCTTTTTTTGTATTATACTTTTCTACATTCATCTTAATTTTCTGTAAGACCAGCCCGTATACTCTTGTGGACTATATGTGCCAATATCTTTTGTTAAATTATAGAAACTTCTAGGCTAGTTAAAATTTAATATTTATTAATAAATTAGTATTACTCAAATCTGGCTCATATTTTACATTCATTAAGAGTTGGGTGTCCATGTATGTTATTTCATTGCCATAATTTATATCTGAAGCTTCAGACACAACTTTAAAAATCATCATAGAAGTTTTGAATTTTTTCATAAAATAAATAAAAAATACAAAATAAAATAAAAGCTTATAAATTCCTAAAACAAAAATATTTTGAAATCTAAAATACTTTATTAATAAAAAATAATTCGAAAAATTTCTTTAAATGATTCTTGGTGTATTTATTATTTTAAAATACAAAAAAACTTTGAAATACGATTTAATTGTAGCAACATAAATGCATTCTTACACACAAATTATCCATAAAAACCATCAAGAATAGTAATACAATAAAATAATATATTTATCTTCAAATCCCCAATCACATTTTCATATCCTTGTTAACTTACGTTTTGAAACAATCCAGGAGATTTGGGACTTGCTTTTAAAGTATACTTTTAGACAATAAAATAGTATTTAAACATAAACTAATAATGTTATGCTGCTTAAGACATAGTGAATGTGTATATATTCGCATATAGTGATATTAAAGGATTTAAGATTATCTGAAAATATTCAACAGTTTTTTAGATGCCTATTAACGTCATCTTATTTTAAAAGAAATTATTTAATTAATAACAACAATTCGATTGTACATTTTGGAGTAATAAAAAATTTATTTGGTTGAAAAAGTGGAAAAGAAGTGTATACATATTGAAAATCAGCTTTAGAATCAAATATATTTTTATTGAATTTGAATTCTATCTTTTTAAATATATTTTTTTTTAATTTAAGTATCCCCAAAAAATGTTAATTGCTATTACAAACCACCATGTTAGAATTATAGGAATCTGATTTTTAAGGAAACATCACAAAATTTGACTTTTTTATCCTTTTCTATCACAAATTACCCGATAAAAATTTGCAGCCTTTCGATTTTCAAACAGAAAGAATTAATGGTATAGTAACGTTTGGATATATATTCAAACATGCAATACAGTGACGCTGTAGATATAGAAAAGCTTATATCATAAACTTGTGATCTAAGAGCAAAGAATCGTGGATTGATATAAATTTACTCAAAACGAGAAACAACCGCATGATGCCGATTGTCAAAACTAGAAATTATACCCTAAAAAAGACTGATAACCGATAATAAATTGCAGATTTCCGTAGAAGACGCCAAAAATAGCAATTTTATTAAATGAAAACCATCTCTTTCAGCAAGAGCATGGATAAGTGGAGAGTGGTAGTGGTATCGTAATCAAACTGTGACGTAAAGTAGATAGAATGCCGTTCCTTCCAAAATAAAATACCGTAGTAAATAGAACTAATATAGAAGAATTTAATGGTAATAGTAAATGTGAAGAACTACATGTTGGTTAAATAGATAATCAAAAATTTCTAAAAGTCATAAATGAAATTCTAGAAAAGAATATATGTACGAGTAAATACTAAACAAAGTGAATTCGCCTGGAATTATAAAATATAGGATTTTGGAACACTTCTAAGTATTGGATTACGCACAAACAATAACATCTAGGAAGATATTTGAAATAGTAAATATTGAGATAAGAAGATAAATTGAAAAGGAAGGTGAAGATGAAGTCATAGAATTAAGTATCAGCCAAGTCTATTCCAATGAGCATTCTAAAGTTTTCTACGAGCACGCTTAAAAAGCTTAAAATAAAATTAACTAATAAATAATAATTTGTTTTATAACATCCATATCAGAAATATTTCAAGATTTTTCTCAGATTCACAAATAAAATTTATATAGCGACATGTCAAAATATTTCAGTTGGGTGTCTTTGATTATTATCTCCTATAAATATATTAATTTGTGCTTCTTAATATCCTCATTTCTATTATTTTTTCTTTTCATTGACATATAAACAGCTTAAATTCTGGAACGGATAAAGTTTTTTTATGAATCTATTTCTGTATTCTTGCCCCAATTTATAGATCAATTAAAAATCCAAATTTCTTTTATCTGGATTTAGAATAATATTCTGATCACAAAAATTCTGATAAATTATAGGTTTACTAATCTTGAGTACAACATAGATATTTACTTTTTGTCTATATAAATAATAGACTAGCACGGTTTTTGTTTATACTACTTATAACAATTATATTTAATTTAAGAATTTATTATTTTCACAGCATCCATAAATTACCCTAGTAAAATCTAAACAGCTGATAAAATCGTTTCTTCATGTATTGCCTTAATATAATTAATTCTTTTTGAATCAATTTAAAGTAAAGCGAAGCGATTCTATCCTTTAACAAAGATATTTATGGATGGTTACCACAGATATCACATAAATATTTTTTTAAAATAATTATATTTATCGGAAAACCCAACTCTAAAAACATAAAGCGACACGTTTATAAGAAAAATTTTCTTGATGTAAAAAACAAAATCCAATTCCTCTATTTTCTATATTGATGCAAATATAAAACCTTTATTTTACATATTATCGGTAATTATAGTGTTATATTATAATTAATGTTTTAAAGAAGAAAATTAGCGTGGGTCAAATGATAATATAGAAAATCGTAAAATAGTTTTAGAAACTCAAATAAGCATGATAAAACAGGAAAAACCCATAAAAGATGTATAAAATTCAAAATACTACATATATAGCAAAATTATTTACCGTAATCATTGATTGTACTTAAATTTTTATAGCTGTGTAGATAAATACGTATCAAAAAACTGTGCAACACTTTATCTAATGAACTAAATCCATAAAAAAATATTTAGAAAAAATAAAGAAACTATGTATCTAAGAATTTAACTTGAAGGCTTTTTGCTTCATGTGTGGTATTATTTTTTTTAGGAGCATTGTTTAAAATCAAAATTAGTGAATTTGAAATTTGTTTTGCTCAATAGAATATATATTCAAGTTTAAGACCATTTCTAAATCATGATAAGAAAGAATGTAGTTTGAGTCAATTGATTATATTTTACACTATTATTAAAAATTATTTAACTTCCTTATAGTTTTACCATAATGGCATATTTTTATATATGTAAAAGGAAAAAAATTAATTGAGGTTTAGATAGTATTTATCTATAATGCATTTTCACATCTTTTTATAAATTAAAATTAGTAATTGATTGTGCTCTAAAAAATTTAATAATTCTGAAAGATTATGTATATTGTAGATATTTGTTTTATATAATATGGTATGAAGTTATTTGGAAATATTATATTTATGTATGCATTCTTATAAACAAAAAAATAATTTATCCTAATTTTTTTTACGTAATTAGGCAATTTAAATTGTGTTTTTTTTCTACATTTGATCATATGCAGTTTATCTTTTAAAATACATTTAACTTAATATTAAATTTTTTAATATCTCTGCTATTTTTTCCTAAAAACACTGAAAAGCTTCGAATTTCTAATAAGATGAGTTTTTTATATTATATTTGCCTCATTATATTTTATATTTGCTTTTTTAAATGAAAATGTTTGGTCATTATCAGCAACATTAAACTACAAAAAATAATATGTCTAAAATTAAGAAAATAGATCAGATTAACATAATTGAATTTTGTATTTTTAACATTTACACGTCTAATTTTTGTTAATTCAAGGATTTAATTGCTGTAAATCGCTTCTTTCGAAATTTACCATAAAATATTAGTGACTTTCTTTGAAATAAGTTTTATATAGTTGAAAATACTACAAATTTCAGATAATTTTTTTATATTTTATTCGAATTTTAGACACACAAAGCTTTCAAATATTGCCAAAATCAAATTTACACTAGAATTTGTATAGAAGAACTTTTTATCGAATGTAAACTATCATTTTTAAAATTAAGAAAATAAATTATTAAGAATATGCATATATTTGAGAGAATAAATTTATTCTAAAAACAGATGCTGGAGTACATAGATATTGTTAAATAACCAAAAATATGATACATAATGAAATTTAAATAAATTAGGTTTTAAATATCATAAATTCGAATAAAAACATGAAAGAATAATCCAATCATTTTTTAAAAAAATTTACTGCTATTGTAGTAAATTCGTCTATATAAATATTGGATATTTTACAAAGAAATATTTACTGTAAAAATAAAATAAAATCCCTTAACTGGTCTCTAAAAAATGCAATGTATATATCTTCTAATATAAGTTTTTGATCGTAAAGACATAATTTACATTTTTCTTAATGTTGGGCGCATTTTCATAATAGAAATATAAATAGGTAATTTTTTTGATTTAAATGTTTACCTAGATCACAAGGCTATTATATGCGATCATAGTAGCAGTATGAGCCTTTTAATATGAGCATAAAACTAGCCTTTTCTTTGTGTTGATAAACTCAACGAAAATGTACCCAAGATGGGAAAGGAATCAAATATCTTCGATCCAACTATAAATATATAATGTCAAATAAAACAAAAGTCAATGGGTATAATTATAGCGATAATTACAGATATCATCAAATTTTATATTTCAAATAATAAATTAAGCTGTATAATTACAAAAACCCAATAAATAATGTCATTAAAATACTAATTAAGTCTTTATGTATTTGTGAAGCCCAAATAAGATGGTCTGTTTATATTTATTTTCTCAAAAAAACTAACATGATTGAAATAAGTGTGTTCAAGTAATTTTGTTGCCGATAAAATATAATTTATATTCAAAAATACGCCGAGTTATGCCGAAAATAATAATTTTAAAAATTCTCAAAAAACTAAATAATTAAATTTATGTTTTTAACATAAAAAATTACCTTTTTTTTATTTTAAAGATAAATATAGCTAAAGGCATTACATAAAAAAAATACAAAGAATTAAACGCATGTTGTTACCTTTTTTTTGTTTCTTCATGCATTTTTACAAAATGTGAATTTTAGATATGTGTCAAGTTATGGTTTAAAGAAGATGTTATTGATGAATTGCATGGTTTATTACTAAATTTCGCTACAAATTTTATCTATCATAATCATTCACAAATATTTAATAAAAGAAAATTGATGATTTATTTTGTTTATGTAATGCTAGAAAAACTTTATTGTTTAAGTGTGTGATTGTTCCAATTAAGAACACACCATGATCAAGATAAATTTTTTCCTAAATATATAACTCAAGGAATTGATAAAAAGTGAATTTTATATTATTTCTATGCATTTAAAATATAATATAAACAATAAAATAAAGTTAACGAAGGATCGGATCGATAGTATTCTATTTACAATCATAATAATTTATCCTGATTTTGTGAAATAATAAATATCTTAGCAAATCTTTTTATTTTTTAATGTAATTAAATCTTCAAATTACGTAAAAAATCCAGATTTTCTTTTATAATTGCATAATATACATCTGCTAAACAGCTACTATTTTTCTTACATGATTAATGAATAATCAAGTTTTATGTGCTAATTCAGCGAATTCAGGCTGTTTAAATATGTTTCTAGTGGAAGCTTTGTTTAATATTCGTAAATTAAAATTATCATGAAAATTATATTTTATTTTTATCACATAAAATTTTATACTAACTTTAGGGCAGTCTCATATTACTATAATCACACAAATCTAGATTCTAGGATTAGAAACCCCAAAGCATACAGAGACACCAAGCTTCGTATAATTTAATGTTTTTATCTGTACTTTCAACATATTAAGGTTCGCACGTTAGAGAAATAAAATTTTGGAGGAAATCAAAGATTATTTTTTATAATTTTAAACATAGAAGAATATCTAAAAATATATTTGACAGATAATTTCTATAGTACGCTGTACAAACTTAGTAGAAAAAATGTAAAAAAAGCATATTTATTTTGAAAAAAAATTTATGCCGCGGAAACAATATATAACCTTGTAAAGTATACTATGCACCTGTTCTGAAATACACCCTTTATTGCATAAAAATCTAAGTAATTGTATTTATATGTAAAAATAATCAGAGTGTGGTATAAGATTGCAAATTTAGTGAATTTTCTTTAAACCAATTGGCATAGCACAGGCAGATAAGCATATATTTATAATATAAAAAAAGATTTTTTTTTGGTATAAATATTTTTTTAATATAAAAAACTTGTAAGTTTAACTTCTAATATTAAATTTAAAAATAAAATTTTCCATCTCAAAAGTTGATTTGGCATTTTAAATATATCAATTATTATATAAAAGTATTGCCTATATTAAAATAGAATAACAAGTTGAAAAACTAGTAAATGCACAAATAAATTATTTTAGGCATTTTAATATATGTCTAAAGCGTAAATCTTTTTCTATGCACAAGTTTGACACAATAGTAACATTTTATATGCTTTGTGTGCATGCTAGCTATATAAATAGCAAGAAATATATCTCGTATTATATTTTAGAGATAGAGTTTGTGCGAAATTTTTTTTTAAATATTGAAACCTTTTCATCTTAATCACTTCTTTTTTTTATTTGCAGCTAGGTGGTATTATCACTGGTTATAAAATTAGATGGATCAAAAAATACAAAAAAACAAGGCATTTGCTAACTGCTATTCTAAAAACGATTATTTCACTCTGGTTCGTTCTAGTTTTTCAATTTTTAAGATAGAATTCCAATTTTTTATTGTTTATAGCAGTTTATTAATCTATTTTGTCTGTTTAGACGTGTGGTCATCATATGAAATGCATTTTTATACTAATTTTCAATTCCAGATTTTATAGACCGGTTATTGTTTTAGAACAGAATTTTAAAGGACATACAGATATTAATTACAAAATTTTATTTTTATTCTTATAAAAAATTTTCCATATGTTTTTTTCTATTTTTTAGCATCACATAATTATCATAGAAGCAACAAAAAAGATCAAAAACCTTTACCTTATACTGTTTTAAAATATAATTTTACTCTGTATTAGCTTAGGGAAGATAGTATTAATTATACACATACATTCTATATATTTGACTTAGGAAATTTTTTTTCCTTCTATCAATTAGGGTTTCGAAATATATATTCATTTATATGCGTTAATGCGCTAAAAATTTATTATAACTGAATTAAAAAAAAATGGTCGGAACCGAACTGAATGTTTCTGATTGCGATTTTCTGTTATCTTAAAGCAAAAAAAGTCAAAGATCAACCGATGAAATTAATTTTGTATAACTTGAATGTAAAATATTTATAAAAATAGATGATTTTGATGTTTTATTAAAATAAAAAAAATTCCATTGGTGCAAAGAATACAATATTTAAAAACCCAGACAATTTGAAGATCACTCACATTAAATTTTTCTAAACGTATTTCATGCAAAAAAAAAGTATTATGCTAGTATTTAGACATCCTATAGGATCTATATAGAAAAATCTACAGATTGAGCTAAAATAAACCATTCCAGATAGAATTTTATAAGGCAGAAAATGTAATGAGAATCATAGTATAATTAATTCATGGCGTTTTAATGCAACAAAAAATTTATTTTTTCCACTTCTCTAGTAATTTTTCATCAAGTATTTTATTTGCTGCTTGGATTTAATAGATATGTTTGTTTACAATATAAATCTAAACATGTTTAATTTATCTCAAAAGTGAAAAAGGGTTAATAGCTTTTTATGGTTTTGTCGAACATGTAATAATTTTTTATAACAAAAATGTATCGAAACATTTTAGCTGTGATATTTTTGCACATGACAAAATATTAGTGATGTTTTAATCAAAATACATATATACGTTTCTATTTAAAACATATTTGTGACACAAAAGGAGTGCAAGAGATATGATACATTTATATAAGAATTTCATTCTATAAAAACCTGAATATGTACACATTCAAAAAATTAAAAGCTAATATGGGCTGATTTGATGCATATCTTCATATGTGTTTCTAAGCATTTGTTGCGCAAATTATTAACAGAAGATCATTTTTAGTCAATATTTAGGGCCACAATATACATTTAATATATTATTTTGAAATAACAGAAAACAAAATAAATATATATTCACGCAGAAACATTTTTAAAAACAGAAAATAAACTATTAAATGTGAAAGCTGCCACTTATACCAAATAAATGGTATTGGGGTCACTAAAAAATATGTCTGATTTTTTTTTTAATTATAGCGTTGCAGATAAAAGGGCTTAAATAAATTTTATTTGGTATACTATATTAACTAAAAATAATTTAACCGTGTAGAATGTATGAAATCTAGGCGATTAAAGCCTATTTCATCTATATTGTCTGCAAAAAAGGTATTTTTAGTAAATCGAAGCTAAATTTTTGCGGGAATGTTATTTTTTTGATTATAGAAAACCATATAATTAGAAGAATAAACGTTTTTTGCGGACTTATGATCATATAGACTTTTTTGATGAATGTTTTATGAAGATATTTCTTTATCCACCCAAACAATCATTTTTTTTGAAATACACTTCGATCAGTTTTTAAGAGTAGGAGAAGTCCTGAATGTTAAAACAGTTTTATAATTTCGGATTTTTTTTGTCACTATAATTCAATGATTTCCCGATGCTTACATTGCTGACAAAACATAATTCTTGAAGTAAAACCAGAGATTATAAATCTTTTCAAATTTTTTTTAATGTTTTTAAAATGTGATATTATAACATTGTCTAATATACTGTGATTGGACTAGAATTTATAATTCATACTAAATTCTTTGACGATAGAATTTCGACTATATAATTATACGTAAAAACGATCTATTTAAAAGAAATATTTTATTATTGATATTACAGCGTTGAGAATTTACTAAAAACAATGATGAAAATCGATATGAATCGGAATTATCTATTGCTTCTTTTTAGATTGAGCAATGCGTAAAAAAAATTAAAATATAATAAACAACTTACAGGTATTACTTGCATATTTTACAGAAAAAATACAAATTTAAACCCTCGAATTACGTATTTGAAGACTTAATAAATTTGAATAATATTAGTATTCTAAAAATGTAGGAACTTCCTGGTTTATTTAAAAAAATGAAAACTTATTATTGTCTTATGATTATTATCTTATAGGATTTTACCAAAAGCAAAAATACAGCTTAAAATGAATTTAAATTTTATTCCAATAAAATCATATTTTTGTATTTACATAAACAATAGAATTGCTTAGCATAATAAATAAAGTATTCTAATTGAAACGGAGGCACAGTTTATTCTGCGTTAAATCAATATAGAAAAACTATGTATATGTTTATTTATTGAATAATTTATTTTAATTGTCGAAAATAAGTACATACATAGGTTAGAAATAATAATCAAACATATGTCTATATGTTATTAAAACGAATGTTTTTTGATTTTAAATCAATAAAAATATTGCAGGTTTTACAAACTTCTTGATTTATAAATTTTTCTTGCATATTATTCAATTTTATTAAAAATATTTGGCGCAGGAATTTTTAACTACGACTATAATGATTGAATTGATATAAATACCAGAAAAAAATTTAAAAATTTGTTTTTTTATTGATGAATTATGTATTTGACTTAAGCATAGCCTATGAAAAACTCGGTAATTAACTTATGATATTTATAGATTGATTATCGACAGATACCTCTGAAGTAACGGATATTGTTTTACAAAAAAAGCAATAATATGAAATATACAAGCATAAAATTACATGGTGTACAAAAACAAGTGGGATTCTATAAATGGAACATTCAAATACTTTTAGATAATTTTTCACTCTATATTTGTCTCTGTCAATAAGTAAAATTGAAACTATATAAAAATTCTGGATTATATAACTAACAAATAAAACAATTATGCACTTTATTTAATGATAAATGCAAAATATACTATTCTTCAGTTGACAGTGAGATATTATAAAAAATTTCTTTTTATAGGGCTGCAAATAGAATCTAAAGCTGATCTAATTTTCCATCTCTTTTTTGCACTGCAAAACTTTAATTTAATTTTATTAAATTTAGCATTTAAATATAAATTTATGATAAAAATTTTATAAAATTTCTGAATTTCATGTATAAGAAGTAATAATGTTCTATTAGGCAAAATGAATAAACTTATAGTTTAAAACTTATTTTAATATGGTGGATTATATTTATTGCTTTATTTGGCCTTAATTATATAAAAGCGTCCAATGCAATTTAAGATATAATTCATAAAGTAAGAGATCATAACTTCTATCAGACACATCATATTTTTTCTTAATCAATCTATATGTTCAATCAAGATATTTATTTTCATTTTTTTCTCAATTCTATTGTTTCTAGTTCGGCATTAGCTATAGCTTGCATTTTTGGCATTGATGCTTTTAATTTATATGGATTATATAAAAAATTCAAAATTTCACTATAAATGTTCTTGATTGTCTATGTTCGTTTAATTGTTGTTATCTAATTAATTGTTGCTATAATCAAACTTTCTTACAGTTTATAGCATTAAATTTATATATAAAACTTACAAATCTTAAAATATTATTTATTATGCGCAAACTGCACACGTAAATTTAAGGCACGCTAATCCTATTGTTTACCCTCATCATAAACAATATTTTTTGTATACACACATTTTCATATTTTTCTAATTCATAGGCGTATCGTGAATTATTAGAAAATAAATGTTTACGATTAAACAATTTATTATAATTGCCGATCATATTGTAATTTGGTGTATTTATATGAATATCTTAAATCAATAGTTTTCAATAAAAAAATTTATAAGCTTGATAAACGTTGTCATAATTTTCTCATCTTAAAAAACTTATACATAAGCATGATAAAGTATTGAACTGTATATAATTTTTGTTAATTGAATATGATCTTGGTTTTTCATAATCTTAAACACCCTTTGTTATAGTTATAGTCTACTATTTACATTCCTTCTTGGCCCCATTGATTGTGTATAGTACATATAATAAATATCAAAAGCTAAAGATTGGTTCTAATCTTATATTAAAAATTTTAATGGTATTAGTAGTGTTGAAGTAAACACAATCCTATTCAATAATTCAAATCTTAAATATGGTATTTACAAATGCCAGCACATGTTCTGTTAATTAAATCTTAGATTTTCTATTTTCATATGCCCTATTGCCATAGATATTTTATACATTAAATATTAGATAACCGATACGTTTAATTTTCACCAAGATATTTTCAACTAAATAGCCACATAATGTCTTTAAAATAATTCATTTATTTGTAAAGTTTTTAATAATTAATATGATCAAATGAGTCTTCAAGAATATAAAATTTAATTATATTGATCAAAATCTTATTCAATGTTTTGATTTTTTATATAATAATTAAATTAAATAAATACATTTTTGGCGATATATTTTATTAGAAAGAATAATGTTTTAATAAACAAAAATACATATTCGCTTCAAATATCTCTTCAATTAAATATTAAAGCCTGATAAACCCACAAAAATAATTGCATAATATGATCCTAAGTATAGTTAACCATTATATAAACCAAAATACTGTGAATATAATTATATGATAAATTTTTGTTGTGTTTAATAATAAAAACTTTACTATAATAAGATATACTGATAGTATAGAATTTGGAAACATAAAGAAAATTTGTTTTATAATAAAAATTTGTTCATTGTAGCTTTTTCAGTGTTGAATAGAAAAAAATATTTGAGAGTGTATGCATCTAGATTGTTTTTAATAATTTTATTACAGATAGGGAACAACATGATTTTTTATGAAGTTCTATAGTTATAAATGTGGTTTTTACGTTAAGATTAAAGTTTACATGCAAAAATATATGATTGATTGATATTAGGTTGGATAAATTTTTTTTAATAAAAAAATAAACATTTGAACTAGATAAATTGATACTGAAAACTTGACCAAATTAATATTTGGTTTTCTTGTATCATCCATATATTATGCACGGAAATCTAACATGTTTTAAACAAAAAATAGATATAAATAATTCTTCTATATTGTAGTATTAATTTTAAAAACTTTCTATATATTTTCATTTAAAAAAATTTAAGTCAGCAAAATCTATTCTTATTACAGCCAAGACATATATTTTTCTGTCATAAAATAAAATTTATATTCGATGAATATCATTCGTTGTCAAGAATACATTTTATGTCTAGCAATCATTCTTTTAAATAATCAAATTAAAATCGAATCTTTGTTTTACACGTCGAATATACGTGAATTCCCTTGAATATTATATTTTTACAGAATATGAGATGAAGATTTTGGTTAAATTACTTTTTTCTATTTATTATTAGTCTTATGTACAGTTCGAGTTCTGAATTATACATAGATATAAAATCAAGATTCCTTCGCATTATTAATGGCCTTTGATATCTAAAAAAAGTGATTTTACAATGATGCATTAAACACAAATAAAATTTGTGATAATCACGGAAATATGCAATATCTATAATGATACTTGTATTTTTCTTGTCGATTTTTCCGTTCTTTTACTGTAAATTCTATACTTTTAACAATAATAATGTTAGATAATAAGTGAGCAGAATCGCTGCACAAAAGGAATTATTCACAATAATAATGCTTTGTAACTAAAAGTGAAGAAAATACCATTGCCTAATATAAAGTTTTGCTTTTACAGGATCGCATCAAGATTTATCTGCCAATCACAGTGTTTATAGTCTGAATGTAGTATCGCAAGATTTATACTACAAAAGTAAATTTTTATATGCTCATATTTTGATCTATGGATATATAAATCGTTTAAAACATTATATCAACATGAAATGATATTGATTTATATAAAAACAAATCTTTGGGTATACCATATATTGATATGCGACTAAATTCTAGATAGTAAAACAATAAATTAAGACATTTTTGCATATTATGCAGTTAATTTCGATCTTTATATCTTATTACACGATATTAAGATTTATTATATTATAATAGTGCTCCATTTTGTAAAATAATATATCCCATCTTTGAATTTAAAATTACATGATTTTTATATATTTTCGGACACCATATAATGCATTTCTGTATGAATCTTATACAAAAATTGTTTGTAGTGTAGTGGAAGTAATTTTAGGATACAATTAAAAAAAGTAAGATTTTAATCTCAAAAAAATTACAAATTCTATCTACATTATCAAAAAGTAAGGGTTTGAAAACAAGAATAAACTATTTACATCAAAAAATCTACATTTCCAAAGTAAAGTTTTATTAGTTGATTTTTTATGAATTAATGGATGTAAAATCAATTTTTTTTATCATTTCACTGCTAATTTATATTTGAATATAATTTTATTAAATAAAAACTTTGTATTTATTTTATGAAAAAGAGAAGATAGAAATTCTTATTATTTTCATAACGAAAAAAATATACATATTCTAAATGTTTTTTTTCGAATCATATGAAAATTTTACGATTTTAAAAGTTGTATATTTGTGTTGAATTACTGTAATATAATATCCTATCTTATGTTTATATTGCAAAAACTGGAAAATCAAGAATACGATAAATTACACGGATTAAAAATAAAAAACTTTAAATTACTTTATATATTATACAGCTGCTATTTCTTCTATCTTAAAAATTAAATTTTTTGAGGTGACTAGATAGAAAGATTTGGATTGTTTTCGGCATATGTGTATTTTAAATTGCACAAGAAATATATTTTTCGGGGTATAGATGGCAAATAAAAAATGAACTATTGCATAAATATATGCAAAAAGAGTTCTTAACTTATTGAATGTTTTTATATCCTATCTATTGCAGTTAAAATAGTTTTACTTTTTGTATCAGATGTATTTTTTTTCAGCTACAATAAGTTTATACACCTGATTAAGACAACATTATATCTTAATATATTCTGCCTAATTATACCAAAGTATAATATTTAGCTTTGAAAAGACTAAAATAATAAATATACTGAAAAACGTAAAATTCTACGATTACAGAGGCTTTATAGACAAATTAAAATTTTCCTGGATATTAGATTTGTATTAAAAAATTGATTTTTATGCAATTCTACTATTTAAAATGCAAATATCAGACTTTATGTTCCTAAATGACATAAATATACATACAAAAAGAAGGCAAAGGCTTCAAAAAGAATCAATAATAAAAGTTGCTCAATAAAAACAGATTTATAAAAAATTTATATAAAGATATAGATGATATATAAATATGTTTTTTTGCCATACAAGCTTGTCATCAACTAAAATAATATATTTTGTAAAAGTAATCATGCTAAAAATACTATTTGAGCTTTAAATTTACATTCCAGAAGCTCAATGTTTCTTTGAAAGATATCGTTTTGTTATATATGGTTTAATTTTAACCTAAAATAATTTAAATAATAATTAAATCAAAAAGTATTCCAAAACGGAATATTGATAAGTATATCAATCTAAAAAAACTATTTATCTATCGATCGGCTTTTTTATGATTTATATAAAATATTTCTCGTGTATTTTTTATATATTTAGACAATTTTTAATGCTTTTTTAAATTTTTTATGCAAATTCAGCCCAAAAATAAGCTGAATTATGCTTTGTACGGTTTATAACTTTGAATATACTTATATGTAAGATCAGGTGCGAAATATGTATATTTTTTAATATTTTATATCGATTTTTTCTTAGAAATATGTTTATATTTGTGATTAAATATAGTATTATGATTTTAAGAATTCGATGACAGAAAAAGGTATTGGCCCTGCGTATTTAATTATATAAAATTACTAATTTTATTATTATATAAAATTATGTTATTAGAAATTAACAAAGCCGCTTATCCTGAATATAAATAGTAAATATGATTGAAAGGTTCACAAGATTTCCAACTAAACATAATAAATATATTAAAAGTTTCTAAACGCTCATAAATTTACAGTTTAGTTTATAAAGCTTTAATTTGATTTGTATTGAAAAAAAATATTTGAATTTTACATTATTTATTCTCAAAAAGAAGATATTCCTTGCATTGATCCATAAAAAGGTTTATTATGATGATAAAACTATTTAATATGACAAAGTAATCCATATTTTCGTTAAAACGAATTTATAAACAGTATTTACATGTAGTTATATATATAATGCTTAAATATATATCTTTTTGTGATCTTTTTTTATTTTAATGTACTATCAATTTTGAATTTATATATTGTTTATACAAAAACCTCGTTTTAAATAATATGTATTTTTTTATGTATGAAAATGTATAATTTGAATGTATAGAAATCGTAATCTTGTATTCTAAAATTATAAAAATAGTATATGGTATCATCAAATTTACATATATTCTTGTGTAAATCTAGGAATAGCGATATTAGTTATTCCAAATGATTCGTGCGTATAGTTAAATTTATTTTTTATTAAATAATTAAAGTATCAATTATCCTTTATAAATCTAATTAAAGATTTTTTTGACTCTATTTTGTATTTATGTGTGATTTTTCTCCTTAAACTAGCTTATAAGACCCTATAATGGTTCCTTGATCTACAAATATGGGTAAAATATATTATAAAAATATAATGTTATATATACACACAAAATTTTTATAATTTCCGAGCTTCAGTCTCTTTTTTATTGCTGTTTTCATATTTTATTTGTATATTATTGAATTTATATAATCCTATGACTTTTTAATGTTAAAAGCTTTCTAAAAAATTTGTATATTTTGTTGTTTTTATATTCAAGACATTCATTCTACAATGTCATTATATTTTAAGAATGTTATGACATGCTTTGTTTATATTACTAATATTAAAACATCTCAAATATTATTTTATTGCATTTTAATTTCTATAAACCCAAAAATGCGATTTAATTAGTTGATATGGATTTTTAAATAAAGAAAACTACGCCACAGGTTTAAATATTTTTTTATTACAGCTTCTCATAAAAATACACACCTTCTTTTATAAGCATGTACGATACAATCAACGTGCTTCGCGCGTCGTCACAAAATTCTTTAGCTTAGTTGTAATTTAACGACATAATTCTAAAATATCTATAATTTAAAAAATATAAAGTCAAAGATTTAACTATATATCTTTTTGACTACATTGCTATATGTTATATTCTTTAGTCCCATAGTTGTTATAGGCCAAATTGTAATGCAATATAACTAACAATAGACGCTAACATGGTATTTAATTACATGGAGTATTGGTTTTTGTTATGTTTTAAGAAAAATCTCACACTTTAATGAGTCAAAATTTAGCCAATTTTACATTTGTAATTAATATTTATACATGTAAATAACAATATTATGGTTTAGTAATGTACATTTTACAAAATCTAAATGTGTAATTTTAAAAAAAACATGTTTTATATTTATTTAGATTCTTTTAAATAATAAAAATCGGATTATATCAATTTCTTGTTCTATTTGCATTATATTTAGCCAATATTTCAACTTCAAAAAACTAAGGAATACATTTAAATTTCATATAAAGTGTTTAATTAGAAGAAAAAGTGTATTATTTATGATTAAAATTAGAATAAAGCTGAATTTTACTTAATTTATGAACAGTATAGAAAAAAATAAACTTAGACTCACGTGTTTTTACAAAATACAAGTAAAAACCGGTTTTCTGGCGATTCTGTCATTTCATAATATAATATTGTTATCAACATGCATACCGTTTACATAAATCAGAAAAATTTGTTTTTTGCAAATTAACTAACTGTATAAAAATCCACATGCTATTTTTATTTCCTATAAAATGTCGTGAAAATTCAACCTAAGACCTATCCAGGTCAACCAATGAATACGTTGTGAATTATTTATGATGTATAGAATGTATTTAAAAGGCAAAAAATAATAAGTTCACGAGAAAAATAAACAAACTAACATAATTTTGATAAATAAATTACTAAAATGGATTTTATAGGTAAACCTGTAAATCGATAACACCAAAAATATAAAATTGCATAGCTAAAACTATAAAACAGATTTTTATTCATTTTAAATAATTTATTTTGTAGAAAATCGAAATTTAGTAAATTATTGGCCAATTTTTTGTTTTGCATATTTAGCAAAAAATTTAGTATCATCAATATTAATTTTTAAAAAACCTTTAAAAACAATATTTTTGCTTAAAATCTCTTAACAAATTCTCATAAGAAAAGTAATACTTTAAGTGTAATTCGAGAAATAAAAATATCTTTTATTATTTATCAAATAGTATACAAAAAAAGATATTTAAAACCGTGATCCTTTTTTCAAGATCAAATACACAAAATATTGTATCTGTGTGTGAGAAAGAACTCTATTTGATCGATTCTAATTGCAATCTGACATGTGATTGTTTAGTCGATTTTTATACGAGAATAATATATTGCTTGATTCTAATTCATTCGATAAAGAAAGATCTGATGCTAATATCACGTTATATGTTCTCTTGAATTGATATTTTACATAATAATTTAAAAGTTTTCTGTGAAATGTTATAAGGTAATAATGTAATAATTATCGGTGATTCACTTAGATCGATAGAGTTACTAATATCTATGTTATGATATTCTGACTGTAATTTTATCTGAAAGTATCAGGATTCGATTATAAAAGATTCCTTGATTTTTAAGAACTTAATATATATAAGATATTTTATTACAGAATACCATTGTATAATTTAATATTGTTGTTTGATTCTTAATTGATAGATATTTTATTAGATAGAAATGTTGAACCAAAAAACATGCTTGATCGTGAACTTTTGCACATAAAAAAAGAAAGTACTACAAAAAAAATTTAACAGAACATTATGATCCGTATAATTTCTTATTTGTGGTTTTTAAAAGTTATGAAAACATATATAAAAGAAAACTATAGATATAAGATATAGAGTTACAAGAAAAAATTGAAATCTTATTAGATTGTCGGTAAGTTTAAAATATTCAACCTAGTATTATCAATGGCTTAATTAAAAGTCTGAAATAAACATACGAATAAATATTAACCTTAAAGACACAAAAATAGTAATGATAGATGATTGAATAATATTGCCATTCTATATCAATTTAGAGTTAGTATTATTCACCAATTTTTTTTTCCAAAAAATAAATCACGATATTAGATATAATAAAAAATTATAAAATAATAGAAGATGTCATTTATATTTATCTATATATTTTTTTTTATTAGTAATTTACCGGTTTTATCATATATAAAAAAGCATTAACAGTCGCCAAATACATTAATATAAGTGATATGATGCTACGAAATTGATGTAAACGTATGTTGCAAACTATAAATTTTCGCACAAATAAAAATATATGAATCATTGAAAAACTTTGAAATAAAATAGTAAAATAAATTTATCCGAAAATTGGGAAATAAATATCTAGATGAAATATAAAATAAAAAGTAACTAATGAGCATTTTTCTATAATAATATTGCTTATTTATGTATCAATTGAACATAAGACTTCTTGGTAAAAGAAAATTTCGAATTCGAACTCCAATTTATGTATTAATTAAGTTTGATATATTTTATATGATATAATTTAGAAATGAAGATAATAGAATCTCGTAGGAACTATAAACACAGAGATATATTTCGTTTGCCTTATTCAACAAAAAAGGCTTTTACAAGGGATAAAAATTTATAAATTTAAGGAAAAAACGTTTAATTTGGTCTTTTAAACATAAAAGTCAATATTTAAATCGCGTTCCATTTTTGTCCAACAGATTTTTTTATATTCTAAATAATTATCAATGAACCTATTTTTTAAATTTAAAATCATTATCAATGAACTAATTATTAATATTGTTATCTTAGTGCTAAGAGATAAATAAAAAAACCAAAAATTTAAGATTTTTAGATAACTATATAATTTCGTATAATTATTTTTTCTAAACTATAAAAAATCAATATAATGTATTTTTTACGTTTAATTATATACTCTAGTGGTACAAATTATTAAATCTCAATATTATTGCCCAATATGTAGGTGAATTAACAAACAAATTAAAAGTATTGATATTATAAATCTTTAATCAAAATTAATATCAATATAAGAATAGATTTTTTAAAGTTCGTATTATGTGCATTAGCTCAAAAGATAATTATACATATAGAATAAAAAGGTCTAGCTGAAGAATTTATATAAAATAACTTTTATATCATTATTATAAAACAGAGAAAATAATTCTATAACACACATAAAAAATTCAATCAAATTACACATCGATAAAATTGCATTAAAAATTATAAAGTAAAAAAAAATATTCTGTGGCAAGCTTCATAAATATAGTATATCAATATATATAAAATTTCACATAAAATGTTGTAAAAATTCTCTACGAACTTGGTGACTACGTTTTGGTTTTTATTTGTATGTATTAGTACATTTAATGGTTGAATATAGCATAGGAGCTAAAAATATGAAGAATTTTTGCTTGTTTCTTTTAATAAAGTAATGCCTCTAAAATAAAAAATATAATATTAGAATACAAGTTGAAACAACCAGCATATTACCAAAAGATTAGATTTATTGTTACTTTTTGCAACAGAAAAATCATTTTTATATGATTGAAACTTTTACCTTATGTAAAAATTTCTATATATTTGTAGTTTACATTAATAGGTAAAGTAACTTAATGCATATTAATTCGATCCTCTGTGACATAGAAAGCCTATAAAAATATTTCACTACTCTTTAAGGCTCCATGGCGCTTCCCTCTAATTTTTCTTCACTAATTTCTCTTCTTCTACCAGCGGATTTTTATTCAAGTATCTTAAAAAGGGTGAATTTTTATAGATATGATGGATTTGATTATAATATATAACATTATGAAACAATTTAATTGTAATTTACATCACGCATGGTATATCAAGATATAGAAGTCACCCGAATGAATTATGATGATCATTTCATCATATGAATATCTGAATAAAATGGGTTATTTTGCCTTTTTGTTATATTATAAGCGAAAAAAGATTCATTTTATAGCTTTTTAGTTATAAAACAATATCTTTTACTATAGTATTCTTCACTTTAATGTATTTTTATTGGATTTAATTTGAAGTTTCATAGGATTACTATAATAAATAATTTTTTTATTATTTAAAATGTGTGTTAGGTGTAATAAATTTGTGTGCTGCATAAATATTAGTTATTTTAAAATATAAAAACGTTTTCATGTACCGAACTAATTATTATCAATATTTTCATGCATCAAAAGTTTGTTTTAAATAACACTTATGTGTTTAAATATATATTGGCTCATAATATAATGAAAAGATTGATGGGTTATTATATTTTTTACGTTTATATTTTTATATATCTTGAAGATATTTATCGTTATATTTTTGATTCGTTTATTTTAAATGCTTTTAACTTTTAAAAAATTTTAAATACGATATTTACGTTTGATTTGCTACAAAACTACCAGAATTAGAATTCCATGCTTATTTTAAATTAAATAAAAACTGACCATACATATTTTACCAGTGTACTTCGAATAATTGGTCTAAATATGGCCCAAGAGGAGAGTGAATAGATAAAAAAATAGCAAAATTATATATAACTATCATCATAAGTGTGAAAGCGTAACACAATACCTCGTTTCTATATACTATCAAACGAGTCATGTATCACACTCGATGTAACAGAAGATAGAAACTGAAAGGATTGATTAATAGATTCATGTGATTTACAACTAAATTCTAAAAATAAACCAAAGGATGATGTAAAGTACTGGGAAGATTTCTTCGGAGGCAAGAATGTTATTTAGATTTGCAAAACAAGCATTACCCATTTAAATCATTATCATCAAATTTTTGAAGACAATGATTGGTACATAGAGAACGGTCCTATATTTTAATGAGAAATAGAAGTAAGTAAAGCTCGAGTATAGATATAAAATTTAGTGATCCTGCGGAATCCATAAAAAACGATTCAGAGAAAATATTTAACCATAAAAATATGTCGTTATCTTACCAAGCAATATTATCCTATGAGCTAGAATATCAGAAATTATGTAATGGCATACATAAATTATATACAATTTATTTATTCAATTTCAGTTTGTTATACTTGTGTAAATTTTTTAGAGTATTACAAGCTTTTTAGAAAAGTTATTTCTGACAGGTAGCTAAAAACGGTACAAATTAAAAACTAAAAATATTGCAATTTAAAGAGAGAAAAGCATGAGCAAAATATATACCAAAATTAAATAACATCATATAGTCAGATTATTAGAAAATATACGGAGAAAGAATTTAGAGAAAAATAATAACGCTGACTATATAATCAAAGATAAAAAAAAGAGCATACCAGCTAAAAATGTAGAGGGGGGGATACTTGAAACCAATATAACATGTAGACTAAACTGATAGTTATTTTTATCAATTTAATGTTTCATTTCAACATCAGAATATTCTACAACATCACGGATAAAACTCAACTAGAGCTAAAGCAGAAGGAAATACAATGTCTGTTTTTTTGTTTGAATTTTCTAATAAAACAAAAAAACTTGACAAAAAGATAAATAAAAGCGAAATTGCTATGCAATTAATATGTTTAGAAATAGCTGCATCACAAAACAAAGTCTTTCGGAATGCTAAACAATTTATATGTTTTAAGACACTTTTTAAACGATATATATGGATAATTATAAAAGAAAAAAATTATACACTCACCGATGATTACAATCTAGCTCTTTGCAATGACATAAAAATAGTGTTAAGTTTCACCGGTTATATTCTAGTATAACTTATCAAGTTTTAAAATACTTATAAATTGGCCTAATTCATGAGCGCTAATTTATTAAAAAACAGTTAAGGTGATTACTATTATCCAGCAATTTATCGAAGACATTTTGAGTATTTTTTTCTTTTCTTATTTGCTATATGGAAAATGTTTAAAATTTGCAGCTATAAAGCCATGATGTCATTGAGTTGAAACGGAATACATAACATAAAATTCAGTAAATTTGTAAAAAACGGATCAAAAGAGATAATTTTGTTTTTTTGTTGGTGAGTAGCATTTCCTTATTGCAAATTTAATTTTTATGAGCCATATCAAATATGAATTGCCGGCTACCATATGCAGTAAAAATGGTATAAAATCACAAACTAAAATATTTTGTGGTCTAGTGCATTTTGAATTTGATCTCGGTAAATATATTGTCAAAATTTAAAGACAATCTGAAAAATACACATGAAAACATAGAGTAGTAACCTGAAGGTATATGAAGCATATCGTAAATGATGATACGTAACTTTTATAAAAATAGCTGATATTTTTTTAAAAAAAGCATTAAAAAGCATTCTATAATCTTAGAATCGTAAAAACATCATTTACAACGTGACGAATTGAAAAATGACAACCATCAAGACTATTTGTTAAACATATTATACTTTAATTTTCAAGAACAGCACAAAAATTATATCTTTCGTAATAACGTTAATGGTGTGATAATAAATCACCTAAGCGCACTTGTAACTATTAAAACATGCTTGTATACAAAGAACATTTTCAAAGCAATAGGATTATAAATAACCTCAAGTTTTACATCATATGGTAGAGGCATATGGAGGATGGAAACAAAAAAAAAATATTTGAAATAAGTTAAAAATGGCTGACCTTTTATACAGCACATTTAAATATTTCAATTTTTTAAGGTTAATAATACCTCATAAGAAAATAATTGTATATAAAGAAAATTTAAAATTATATTGTGAATTTTCGAACGAAGCATCGTAAAAAAGCAAAAACTGATGATGCATAATGTTATATGCATGTAAGCAATATAAATATTTACCCCTTAAGCTAATATTGATAAACAATAAACTGCTATATGAAAAATTGCATGGGGAACATGTTCGATTTTCTAGATATATTTGGATATTTTAATGCTAAAAAATGCGATTAAATCATTTAAGAATGAATTTAAGAAATAAAGCATTTTATAATACCAAGGATTATATCATTTAAATGATTTTGTATTTGATAAAAAAAGAAATGATTATGGTATTCTAAGTGAATAAAAATTGCATATAAGCATACCATAAATATTAAATGAATGTTAAGATGCACTAGACCAGGGAGGGTAAACTTTTTGGCCGTGAGAACATTTTCTTCTTCGAAGAAGTCGCGAAGCCACATTTCAAGATAATCTATACATTTAAATATATAAATTACTTGAACATATAAAAAATGTAAATAATTTTTCTAAGAACGTTTAATTTAGTGTGATAGTTGGCATTGCTTTCTTTCACTAATTGTTATATATCTGGCTCAAATTCACACATTTTTTATCTTAATTAATCTTCGAGTAAATTATTGTAAATTATTTTCTTAGTTGATTTTTAATATAAGTATAGTAATAATAGGAAGAACCGCATTACGTACTTTAATAACATTAGAATATACGAAAAGTTTTTGTTGTAAATAAGATACTCATATGCATTTTTTTATATTATAAATGGAACTGAATTTTTAAATGGTGTTTCAGCAATATTTTCTTCTGCTATTTAGATAACAAAAATTAAAGCTCACCAAGTGCCTGCATTATGTTTACAAGATGGTGTTCAAACACGTGCTGCATGATTATCTTATGTTCTACAAGATACTTCCATCTTTCATTATATTCAATGTTCAGTTCACCCAAATACTTAGGAATATCTTCCCAACTCCGCTATTTCCATATATTCTGAAGTATTAGAATCTTATGAAATTGTTTAGAATTTATTTCTTAGATCTTTCCACAGAGATAAGATTCCTTAAAATTATAATTTTTTTCGAAAGAGTTTATATTTTTCCACATATCTAACAAATTTTTATTATTTCCCAATGGCTCCAAATCGAGCACATTCTGTTTATGTGTAATATCACAAAAACAGCAAGTTTGTGACAGAATGTTTCATCTTAAAATCTGCAGCGCGGATTAATTTTACTTAAAAACGATAAAATGTGGTCTTTAAGTTCAAATACTTTGTCAACATACACCCTTTCAATAAAAAACGAGGTTATGAATGTGGGAGAGATAAATACAGGATAATATGCATTAAAAAGTAGCAAATTTACATACTGGCGTTTTTTGTTGCGCTTGTTCTGATAAAATTTATATTTCTAAAGGCGTCTTTATAAGTATAATTTATTTTATCTGTTTAGCACAGAGATTATTTTGATGTAAAATACAATTTAATTTGAACAATATTTTAGTCGGGTCGTTTTTTTATCCAATGTAATAAATCCTTCTTGTTTTCTTTCATTGCAGGTGCTCCAATGGTACATATAATCGTGAATATTCATGCTAACATGTGATTATCTACATTTTATAGCTAGCCTTTGAATATATTAATTGCTCGTATACTACAAACTAATATTCCTAAGGCAAAAAAAAACTTCATAATAGATAAATTTCATAGTAATATTGCTGATAAAAAAGAGGTCCTGTGAGAAATTTTTTTTGTCAGTACATTGAAAGCGATGGAAAAAAGGTATCCATATTTTATAAAAAATATACAAATGCTTTTTTAAGATATCTGACAATCCATGAGTCTTTTGGTAATGGTACCACATAATAATGAGATGTAGCTAGCAAATGTAACTATATCAGAATTAATGCATTTCACTGTTTTTATTGTATATTCTAATATGTTCGATATCGTTAACTAGTTTCCCGAGTCTTTCTTCTAGAGAAGCTGGTCAGATAATCGCCTCTGTAGAATTTTTATGATATTCAATAAAGTATTATATAGCTTAGTTTGCTTTTGTTCGTCTTCTTTTAACAAAACAGCAAGTGTTTACGCACTTATTTTACGAACGCAAAGTATTTATGTTCTTTGTGGGAAGCATAATGTAGGTTTGCATTTTGCTTCTTTAACGTAGAGTGAATACTACCAAAATAAAACAGACCATCTTATCTTTTACAGCTACGATGAATTTCTAAGTATAAAATCAACTTTATAATTATCTTTTTTTAAATTCATAGTTGATGGTATAGTTAAATTTTTTTACAATTTTCTGGAAATGAATTTTTATAGATCAATTTAAAATGATAAAGGTCATCAAGCCACAAAATTTCCCTCTGAAAGAATTTCGACCATCATGACTCATATTGCTTACACATGCTTTATTCTATTTAAAAATTGTAAATTGGTCCATATTTAATATTACCAGACCATAAAAAATATAAATATTGATAAAAACAGTAAAAAAATCAGTGACAATTCCATGTTTTTTTTGTTATGCTTACATTTAACTATAAAAAAGCCATTGCAAGATAAAATTAGATATTCTTTATAGTTTTCTTGATTGTAAAATAAAAAACATAAAAAAAATTGGAAATAGAATTCGATTTGACAAATTTTGCGGTCTTAAGGTTGGATAAAAAAAAATTTTGCTACTGTATGCTGCATTGTGTAAATTTTAGATGCTTATTCTCTGTAGCAGTTTTTAATATGCATAATTAGTGTGAATTAAGATTTACCTTGGTGTTATTTACGTTATAGAAAAAACAGATAAAAATAGAATGAAAAATAATGCCTTACCACAGTTAAAAATGTTTTTCTATAAAATATAAAATAAGGGATGCAAAAGAAACCGAATTTTTCGGTTATGAAAAAAATTTTACATCTTACTGTAAAAAAGCTAAAATTATTCTTAATTTTCTAGGATCTTTCTCCAAAGAAAAGAATTAAATTTTTTAATACTTTTGGTTATAAACATATAATTTAATATGAATCGCATATTTATCAAAATAAAAAAAATAATAATTATTCATGATGTATATAAAGAATTTTTAGAATCAATGCAGGATTTAAACTTCGAATTTAAAAAGAACAAACTGATTATTTTCTGTGCAATTAAACTAAGTTATATGTGGGCAACCTGATATTAAACAATATATTTAGGGTGTTTTAATGTCTAAATTTCGAATTTAAAAAGAACAAACTAATTATTATCTATAAATCTCATAATATGAAATACTACATGTATTTTTTATGAAAAGACCAATAGAAAAGAAAGAAATTTATGATTAGTCGTTATTTTTACCGTTAATTTAGAGAAACCTGTTCTATTTATTCTTAATGACATTTTAATTATCTTTTACACTATATCATCATATTTTTGGAAGATTGATATCGCATTAATTATATCTAAAATATTAAAGTGTTCGACAATCATATCTAAATAATTTCGCCAAAAACAAATGTTTTAAAACATTTTGAAAAATTCCCATCATTTTAAAAACATATGTATTTTGCACCTTTTTACCGGGGTTAAATCTTTAATTTATAGAATATTATTATTTTTATTATGATATTTTTTAATTTGCAAGGTTTCTTATCCTCATATAAATACATATACTACCTGCAAAAAAAAAACCTTTTTATTTGCCGTAGATGGAACGGTTTCGGTATACTTTTATATTCATTTTCCAGATTGAAATTAATGCAATTATGGTCGTGTTTTTAATATGAACATTTACACTTATTCGGTAAGGATATTTTTTATAATTATAAATCACTATATCAAGCCCTAATTTAAATTAATTTTTAATATTTACATCCATCGTGTCTCTTGGTGTTTAATTATTATTCAACGTATAATATGAGAAGGCTTTTTTGTATCATTTATCAAGTTTTTCTTTTTTAAATTTATTTGAAATGTATTATAATCTTTCTATATTCGTTTTATTATGCAGTTATATATGTCTCTGTTCTCAAAATATTTGACACAAGCATATAATATAAATATAAAAATCTAATATCATATGACGATCGTAAACGTCATATTTACATAGAATTGTCGCTTTATATATGAATTTCTGCATTTTTGTCTATGCTATGCTTAAATATTTTGAGATTATAGAGATCAGCGTGTAATATAAGTTCATATAACGCTAATAATCTAATCGCTTATTATCTTAAATGAATTTCTGGGGTGTTAGCGGCTCAAAAGTATAAAAAGGTTTGTAAACATGCGCCATACGAATGAATTAATGTATTTGATTGCTTGTATATAATCAACCAACTAAATAACGGTTATGATAAATATTTTTACACATATTAAATATTCATCATTTATTTGACCATGGTTAAGTTAATCGCTTATACAGTTATTTATAACAAATTTCTAAACACATATAATAATACTGCATCAAAAAAAATTAAATGTGCGATTTTTTGTAATGCATTTAATTATTTGTGCTTTAATGAAAAAATAAGAATAATAATTGTAAATTTTACGGGTATAGCCTATATATGTTTTTATGCAAAGATTAGAAGGAGTTTTGCTTTGCATAATTAATTTGTGTGTATTATTTTCCTAAAAACAAAGCGAAAAACTAGATCTCTATATATTTCCGTATTCACATATATTTGTCACAAGATATGTCTTTTAGATATACAATAAAACGTAAATTGTATAACATTAGATAATTATAAAAATGTAAAATCATGCTATATTTTCTAAGGTTTGTTTTCACATTGTGAACATTTTCAAAATCCAAATATATCCACAACAAAAAAATATCCTAGTTTATAAATATTTTGATATGTATATAACCACTTTCCCAGACGATAGATACTAATTTAAAAGAATAAAAAATAAAATTATAGTTTAGGTCGATATTTTGAAGATTCATTTTAGTGATATAAGAGTCTGAAATCAACATTGTATAATTCAGAAAGCCATTAAAAAATATATACGAAATTTAGCTATCCTGTAAAATTTTTATATAAAAACAATTTGGCTTCTTAAAATATTGATTTGGGAGCACATATTATTCAACCATCGTTTCTAGGAACCAGTATATATTTTTATAAGCCTATTTATCATTTATTCTTTCTAAAATTATTCTTATACGATTATTGGACATTTGTTTAATTTATCACAATATATCTTATATGTTAAAATCGTATTTGGTGTGCTTTTTCCTGTTTAGATGTTATATCCGCTCTAAAAAACACAACACCTTATTAAAAAGCTTCCACTCATAACTTAAACCACAAATTTTCATAAACAAGTAAGTTCTGTAAAGGATTACTAATTTATGATGCTTAATCAGATCAATCTACTTTTGTTTATAAGTTTTACGCAATCTGAAATAATGTATATATTCAAATGAGATCATTTTTACGATGCTACATGTTGATAAATTAGAATCCCATTATTCTGGCATAAATATAACGGTCATATTTAATTATATAACGTATATCCATGGGTATGGACAAAGTTCAAGATTAAATGTCTACAATCAAATAATGATATTTTAAACGGAATATGTTGAGTTTTAAAAATTTTTATCGCTTTACGTATTTTCACCCATTTTTTGCATAGTTTAAATTAGTATAGATTTCGAAATATCCCTATTTGAGAAAATATATTTTGAATATTTACAATTGATTCTTTACAATTATATTTTCCGCGTTAGATTTCTTTTTATTAATTGACAAGATTGAATAAAAAAACAATACACCTGTCTTATTTTCTATAGTTTATTAGAAAAACCACAATTCGAAACCAGGTCTTTTGTAACATTGGGAAAATTGTTTTTTACGTTATTTTAAATTAAATGGTACATTATTTGATTTTAAATTGTGAAACCTAGGCCATGAATTACATAGAACTGAAAATTCTAAAATATCTATTTTCTATGGTAATTGCAGATATGATCAAATCAACAATATAAAATAGCTATTTTTGCTGGGCGCTTGGACCACTATTTTATGCCATTATATAATTATTAGTGTTAATATTACTTTTTGCTATTTAATCATATCTATGTAGTTTATTTATATGTTACTGGTTTCATTTGATGGTAAAAGCATAAAGCTAAAATGAAATTAAACCAAAGTGAATGACAGGATGTTATTTTCGGGCCAAAGTGATCATAAATTGATTGTCAAATATAAAACGTTCGTAAAACTAATCTAATGCTTATTAGGTACAAAAAATTACCTATATTTTTAAATGTTTTACTTTGAATAAGCTTAAGGTCTGTGTATAAATATTCTAGTGGAAAGCTGTAAAATTATTGTAATAGTAGTACGATCGTAAATCACGTTATTATTTATGTCATTAACTGTGAAATTAAAGACATATGTTCATAAACTTCATATTTTTCTAAGTAGCACCTTTATTCGATGCATTTTTAGGATGTGCAAAGGATATCCTAGGTATGGATTTACAAAACGAAGTTTAAATGTAAAACACAAAAAAATATTGAGAATTGCCGGATAAATATTTGTTTTTTAAAATTTATAAGAAAATTAGATTAAATAAAAAAAGATCTGGAAGCTTTAAATTTGAGCAAACTAATAAATAAAAATATGATCTTCATTTTTAACACGGATATTTATAGAGATTTTAATAAATTTACACACTTTTTATTCCAAAGATTCTCTTTGCATTAATTCAAACTTATTATACCATATCCAAATTATATAAAAAGAATCAATTTAATGAAAAATTAAAAATTTTTATGCTTAAAAGATGTAACATAAAAATGAAAAAAATTATAATTTATTTAAAACCCCCAGAAAGTATAGTTTCAGCATTTTTTATGTCAAAAAATCAGATATTTTAATATTAGATGATATATTTATTATTTCAAATATTTAATTATTAAATTAAATCGACTATTAATATATTATTTTTATCAGCATATGTCAGTTCAATATATGGCATAAAAAACAAGCAATGAAAAAAAGATATTAATCCTCTAAAATATTATTAATTTCATATATTTTTATATCGAAATTAAATTTTATTCTAATTAATAATTTGTTTTTATTTAAATTTAATTAATTGCTATATAAAATTTAAATTGAAGATAATCTAAATTGTAAATGTTTTGCGCAAAGAATCATTAAAATCTTTTAAACCCGATATTATTACCATAAAACCTTTTAGGTTTAAACTATATATTTTATGCTATTGTGTGGTTTTAAATTATACAAAAAATCATCGAGATGCGAATTGAAATTTAATTTTATCTAATATTGATTTATGCGCACATTATAATGCACATAATTTTTTATTTATAACTACATTTATTTTCATTCTTTGTGATGGCTTAGGATATTTGGTCACAAAATATCATAAAAAATTTGTTAGGGAAGTTAAAAATCCCGGACGAAGTGGAAGTATACATGCAACCATCACACTCCGCAAGACGATTTAACTTATCTCATTTAAGAGAAGAAGAGCAGTAGATGAAGATGGATCAGACGAAGGTGTCAAAAGATCCATCTGGTGTTGTGCAATATTCCCAACCCTTGACCACGTCTAACTAGATAAAATCTATAAGAAAAAAGATAAAATATTAATAAATAAGAATCTAAGGATCAGATTATGAAACTATATATTTTTATACAAATACTTTACTTGCGTGATATTAATATTAAAATTGCCAGTTATTATTAATCACAAGTTGCTCTTCGATGTTGCTTAGGTCATTATAATTTTTATGTGTTTTTTTTCTTATGCAAAATAAGTTGTATTTCTTTCTTTATTTATTTATAATAAAAAAAGTAATTGCATATAAGTTTGGATATGCTTTAAATTAACAACGTACAAATATATGTTGTTAAATTTAATTTTTTATTCTTTACCGATTTTTACATCTAATCAGAACACATTTATTTTATAATTCAATTTTACTAATATGATTGAATTATACATTACTTATGTAGCGTAATTGAAAAGCATATGTATTTTTTTCTAAATCTGCATCAAAATTAAATGATAAATCATTAAATTTTAATGGATAATTATTTTGGAAAATTAAAGAGACGTAATCCAGACTACGAAAAAAACATTCGTTTAAAATGCATTTCTCAAGACTTAAGAAAAAGATTTTGTGCTGTATATAACTTTTAAAAAATTAGCATCATTTCAAAATAAAAAACCCAATTAATTAAATGGATACAAAATATCATTTTACAGCTCTTAGGAATTAAGAAATTACAAAATTTCAGATAAATAAATTCTAATCCATAAATTAACATATTAAAAAGTCTTCTATTTTAATTTATTCATTTACGTGATACACTGTGATAAATAAAACAAAATAACAATATATAATATAGGCTACTTGGAAGTTTCTATTCAAATATATGGTAATCTTTATAGTGAGGGATAATTTTTAGACAAGTATATAATTTCAAAGAAATAGAGATATTAACACCTTGTAGATGCTAAAAGTTATTTTTGCACATAAAGTGCTGTATTGATCAAACAAAGTTTTTTACAGATAAAATTACTATCTGTTATATTTTTATTACTAGCTAAAATATTGCATAAAGTTATTTGTCTTTTTTTAGTTTCGAATAGATCAAGAAATCCATTATATTTGAATTGAATGCATGGAATAAAATTTACCCCTCTATACTTTATTTCAACCCAATAAACTTTCCAAAAGATGTGGAAATATACCATACGTCACAGTATCAATGAATTATGATGTTGTTCTGTGTTGATGCCCAGATTCTATTTTAAAACATTTAAAGTTCAAAGGTGCTATAGAGTTTTAATAATTTTAATTGTATTTAGAAAGCAAAGATATATAGATAAATATGAACGATTAAATATACATAGCTAAACTTTGCGTTAGTGGATATTTCGAAGCATGACAGACGTATTATAGTTTGATCTAGCCAGGTGTGTTGAATTAAAACATCCAAATACTGGTTTTCTGTTTACAGATAACAATAAAATTAAAACATCAATAAGTTCCAATTTACAGTTACGTTTTATTTCTTCAGCTGGTTTATAAGCTAGTAATTAGTCAATTTAACGATTAAACATAAGATGTATTTTTTTTACCTATTGTTGTTTAATATTCATTTAATTATATAGAAGAATCGATTTATATTTTTGAGTTTTATGTAATTATGTAGATTAAAAATGACTTTACTTTTACATAATTATTAATTAATATTTTGTATAAATTATAAATTTTTTTACATGGCAGCTGGTTGTTATACATATCGAAGCAAAAATAAATATCCAGTATGATATCTTTTTGAATCAGTGATAAATACCTATAGATACAGCTCACCATTAAAAATTTATGTGTATAAAAGAGAATAGGATATATTCCACACACATAGAATGACCGTGAATTGTATGAAGTACCGTTTAAAAAGGCTATATATAATTTAAAGATGCAAAGAATTTAAATCAAAATTCTTGTTGAGTAAAAATTCGTTCATCATGAAGTGTAAATTTTTTTTCCTTCTTATTTATGAAATATATGCATATTTTAAACGATCTTTGCGCCTATAAAATTTAAGATATAAAATTTTTGTTTTTGTATTTAAATTATAACAATCGATAGTGCAATAATTTGATTCTTTCTTTATGCCAGCAATATAGCTTGAATTGGCAAATGCAACCAAAAAAGGTAAAAATGCCCTCTATACTATATTTAAAATGATGACACATTATTTTTTAATGTTTATTTATTAAAAACTTCACTTATGGTTTTTTGAAGAAAAAATAACGAAAGTATGATAGAAGCTCTGTAAAAAAAGAAATATATATTGCTTAGGAAGAAAAAAATAATTTGTATCGTAAACAAAACAAGTATAATAACGTAAACGTGTATATGAACATTAACTCAATTTGTCTTTTTTCTCTATAATAAAAAAGAATCAACTAATTTATATTACGAACTTAGATCAAAGTAATTACGCATATTAAAAGTTTTATAAAATTCATGTATTATCAAAAAATTGAATTTAAACGCAGTATTATTATTTTGTATTCAAATTTAAATTATTTTGAAAAGGTTTATAAAAAAAATAAGGTATTTATGTCAAGAACATAAATTTCTAGATTTATTGCGATGATAAAGGATTTCTTAATACTGTTTCAAGCCCAGATTTTAGCATGAATATAATATGATATGATCGACACAATTTTTTTCTATCAAGATGAAACAATAAGCTCAAGAAATGTTTGCCATTTATGAAAATTTTGAAATATAGTCATATAATGAACTTATTTGGAAAAAATAAATTTTTTTATAGGAATGATTTTTAGAACTTTTGAATGGTTTATAATTATAGATTATGAAAAATATGATTTCGGAATAAATTATTTTTTTTATTAAACCAACTTGGCATATCGTATGTACGCAATATTATGACACAAATAGCTTGCTACAAGCTAAATCGTTAAAGATGGGATTTTCGTGCTTTAGATTATGATTCTGACATAAAAAAAGCAAAGTTCAATGAAAATTCATACTCAGATAAAAGTATTTAGTCAATTTATATTCTAATTCAAAATGTTTATATCAAATACATGAAATAGCGTATTTTATAAGAAAATAATACAGTTGTGTGAGGACGCTAAATTAACGAATAATATAATTATAGTGGCATAAAATGCTTTATAACACAGAACCAAGTTAAAATGACTGCATCATACCTCTAAAATTGACAAAGTATATATTTTAGCTATAGGATATTGTATTTTTTAGACATCAGGATAGTTTTTTCCCAAAGTATTTATGTAAAATAAACATTTTGCCGTATATTAACGCTAGATATATTAATAAATAATACTCTAATGTATTGTATTTTATTCCTAAATTCGATTAGAGATTGGCAACAATATGTTAACTGTTGCTTTCCATATAAAAAGAAGAATTTCATAAAGATTAAGAAAAACCGTTGCAATTAAAATTTATTTGTATTAAAAATAATGCTTAAAATTTATATGTAATGAATACTTATTCCTTTATTAATATGATACCTTTTATCTATATTTCATTTTCTTATCTTTAAAATGCACAGATAGTAGACTTTATGTTTCTAAAATAGTATAAGATTTAATTTTTCTTGCGCTATATATTATAGAAAGACGTATATTATATAAAAACAACAGAAAAAATGATTTACAAGGCAACTAAACATTTGGTTCTATATATTCAGGGATTTTAGAATTTAATTTATGATTACATATATGAAAATTTTTCGCGTTTGAATAACAACTGAGATTATGACATAAATATAAAAAAATACCTTAACACATTTTACAATGTTTATGTCAGTATAATAATATCGAAATTAAAATAATTATCATTTTATATATTTTTCTCGTACACGAAGCAAAAATATTATAAAAAATCTAATTTTTACGGTATTGTGTCTATCTCATTTATATTCTACACGTATCAAACATATCTTTATAATCGTTATATGTAGCTAAAATATTAAACCACATGTATTCACACCTGTAATTTAGTGAATTGGTTTTTTAGCATTGTTTTAGATGTCATTTTAACACTTTTTATGTAAAAATATCTAGATGCATTTTTATGATTAAAATTATACGGAAAACTTTGTGATTCTATATACATACATTTATGTACTAAAAATACACGATTTTCACACATATTTGATCAACCTTGAACTATAAAAATTTCCGATTTACTTAGCTTTGCGCGAGTACTGTTAAAAAATGTCACAGCTTAGACGTATAAAAAGTCACAAAATATCGGGATAACATTTTTTTGCGCTTTTATTTTATATTTTAAAAATAAATTTGCGTGTTTATATCGACAAATATGCAAATGTAAAAATAAAAATAAAAAACACTATATTATTCTTATTCTCTTTGTTACATCCAAATCAAGTTTATTTTCTTTTGTTTTGCGCCAAATAATACCCAAATATTTATTTTATTTATATTTTCATAATATTATGTATGCTTTCGTATCAAATCCGATAATTTATTTTTTATTCAAATAAAATCTGACATGAAAATATTTCAAATGTTTTTTTAATAAAAAAAGCACCGAAAGACACACATAGATCAGAATAAACATACATTATAAGATATTTGCTATATGATATTTTTTTATAAAGTTACTGTTTTTTTTACATGTTCTATACTTTTGTTTGGTAATAGACCTTAATCATCTAAGTTAGTATAATTCAAATTTAATACAAATTGTATAATTTTATAAAATTCTACATCTACCAAAACAATTTTTCTTAATGCAATTATTTATTTTATGTAATGTTCTTATTTTGAAATTTATCCACACTAAAAAAACCAATTTATGTTTTTGTTATAATCATTCGTACCAAAAAGAGTTTAAAGGTTTATTTTAACTACATTTTGTAATAATCTTTCACAGATTTAAACTGTAAACAAAATCTTAAATATTTGTGGTAATTTTAAGAGCGATCAATGATGGTTGTTGAGTGAACAAAATATTCTAATTAGTTGCCCCCAAGCGCTATGATTTTTTTGTAATAGAATTTTCGAATACATATGTTCATAAAATAAATCAGCAAAAAATTATTTATTTATGCTATATTTGGCTGGAATATTTGAGATTTTTTATTTTCATTATTCAAACGATTTCATAATTAGAAGAAAAAAGATTCATATTTCATAAATATATTAATTGAATCCAAGTATATAATTGAAGGATTAAATTATTAAAATAATTTTCAAGAAGGCATACAGATCAGGATGATAAAAATAGCTATATTAATTGCAGAACTACTTCAGAATTGAAAATTACTTAAAGAAAATTGTCAGCATGTAATAATTCACAAAATTATATTCTATAACTCTCCCTGCACTAACTTATATCATGAAAAGAATATTTTTTTTATATATGTATGGAAAATTCGATTCCCAGCTGAATATATTTTTTTAATATATTTAATTTAGATTATTAAATGGCTTTAAAATTTTTTTATTTTCAATTTCCGCATTATTATGAAATATTGAGTTTGATGAACTTTGAAAAACTAGAGATATATTATATTACATTTAAGATCAAAAAAATATGCTTTAAGTATATTACAAATAAAAGGTTTACCATATTTCTAATTATCATGCTTAGATTTTAGAAATAAGTGTCGTTTTGAAGGTTTCTTATTTTCAATAATATGTAAAGAGATACCATGGGTACAATTTTATTTATTTTGGGTTAATTTTCTTTTTATCGATTTTATCTAATTAGACGTGTTCAGCGTGTTGGGAATATTGCAAAACTCCTTCATGCCTCTTTTGACACCTTCCTCTAATCTATCTTCATCAACTGCCCTTCTTCTTTCAAATAGATGAGTTCGAGTGTCTTGCAGAGTGTGAGAGCTTGCATGTATGCTTCTACTTCGTCCGGAATTTTTAATCAAATAATTTGAAATTTATTTTATGGATAAAATATTAACAAACATTAAAAAATATCAAGATCCGTTTTAATAAAAAATTCATTGCAATAATCAATATATTATATTTCAAATCAACTAATTGTGTTCACATTTATCTATATTTTTATATTATCAAACATATTAAGCTAATGAATCACATAAAAAACATACCCTCCTATCACTTATCAATATATTTAAATAATTAAAGAAATTTTTATTGTAATTATGCAGATGTACCATCACTAATATTAAAAATTAGAAATTTGTATTTGTTACACTTTCTATATTCTAATAATGTAGAATCTGAATCAACCCACATAAAAATAATAAGAATGGATCTTAGAACAAAAAAATATATATAATATTTTCTATGAGTTTATCGATAACTGTAGGTTTTACGTGTTTTTTAATGATAATATAAAAGTTTAAATATATTTTAAACATAGTATATTAAATTTTATGGGTATAGTTTTGATATAAAAACTATTAATATTAATCTATACACATCGTAAGTCCGCGTAAATGTATTCGTGCACCAGATCGGTGAAATAGAGTTAAGAACATATAAAAGATTATAAAAAAGACGTACATAGCCACTATACTATAAATAATACTAAAATAGTCTAATATAATATCTTTTAAATATTAAAATAATATGATTTTGTTACATTTAATTACTATAATTTATTATTTAATATGAATAATGAAAGTTATGTTCTAGATATTTTATAAAAAAATTTTAAATTGATATTAGTTTAAAAGCTAACAGCAAAAATTGGTTTTTTTATGGCAAAGCAAATTTTATGTTTAAAGGGTATGAATATCTTATCAGCACATTTTCTGAAAATTTAAGCTTAAAAATAAATTTTTCAAAGTTATATCGATTTTATTTCTATAAAGGTTCATTTTTAAATAAATTCGCATTATTTATCGAATATATTACATAATATTAAAAAATAATATACATAGTAATTCGAGATTCGCTAGGTATTATTTATTAAGATTAGATAGATGATATAAAATATAATAATTGTAACAAAGAATGATTTGTTTTAGTCCAAGAAAAGAAATTTATAGACTGATATGATATATATGATCATAGATTTTAATGAATAGTTTTTTAAGATTTCATTTTTTTGCTGTTATGATGCATAAAAAGTATTGAATGATTCTAAAGTATATAATAAACCCTGTTTATTAAGTTAAAATTTGCGATTCTTTTATTCATGAGCATTTTTTTTATGAATTATTTGATTTAATCTATAAATAACCTCTTTTATGAGATAAAGATATGCATTTGTACTTTATTTGGCTTATATTATCTAATTGTCTTAAAATAAATCGGATTCGAAGGATATAGAAAAAAACATAAAGCTTTAGGAATTGAAAAATGAACTATCCACTATTTATCTATGAAACTTATAACTATCAAAATCAAATTTTTTTGTTCAAAAATATTTAAACACGCATAAAAGTAATTTAATGATGTATTTTATGCTAATTATTTATATGATCAATTTTTATTTTGTTGAAATAAACACATAAGCTGCAATGAACTGTTTTTTGTAAGACAAAGTGTATCTGGATATTTTTAATAGTTGCTTATCTATATTTTTTTGAATGCTATTTTCTTATAGCTATATCTAGATTTATTTATTATAGATATATAAGATAATATTCTTATATTTCATGCCTTTGATTACACTTTCTAGCACAAAAATTTTTGTAAAAAATAGAAATTGCATATGCATATTTTTTATGCGTAACTAATACATAGCTAGAATTTTTGTGACATGGAATTGTCGTTTTTAGAATCGAAAATATTTTTTTACATCAAAATTTTTCCCTTGTTATAAGTAAATATATATTTGAAAATTTTTAGTAATTCATCTCTACACAAAACGAAAATTTTTATAAACCGCATACCACAATTTATAATTTTATGCGTTTTTAAAGATATTGTCAATTAACACATGTATTTCTATTTTAAATATTACAAGATGATGAAATTGCAAATTCATGGTCCTTAAAAGCATTTTTTCTTTAAAATCTAAATAAATGTTTTAATTAGCGTTTTTTTCAGGCCACAACTTGCTTGATTCCCGGCTTGCACAGCGTCTTTTTACTTTCAATTATCTCCACCTTTCCGAAGTCTTCTTCAATACTATCTACCTTTTGAGACCATTTAATTCAAGATTTTTTCTTAATCTAAAGGTTTCTATATATTCCTCGATATAAATCGTGACATCTTTTTTCTTCAGGTATATAAATTTTACGTGTAAATATAAATTAGAATCTTGAAACATTAATAAAACAATTTTTTTAGGTTTCAAATCTTCTTCTACAAGCTTTGCTGCAAATATTATTTAAAGTTGAATAATTTGATCTATTATTTAGCTAAAATCACGTTTATAAATTATCAATATAAATATGTCTAACATTTATTTATTTTTAATAATTAAAACAGACATCACTTTATCGAATGACAAACCTGGAATTTATATAAATAACGAAAAGAAGAACTGCATAACTCTGTTCAAAATTGATGTGACAAGTATTGACATTATAAACATAATATAAAACGAAAAATTTAGAAAATATGACCGGCTAGCATCTGAGCAGTCAACAATATACAAGTTCGAGACAAATAATACACGATATGTTATAACATGGGACGGTATGGTGACACGATATCATAAAAGATACTAGAAGGAACTAGATGGCACGAATCAGTTCGAGGCATATATACAAACCTTGGAATTGTGAAAAACCCTATAATTAATAGGTCTAAAAAGAGGAGCGGTATTCAAGAAGACTTTGGAGACGAGAAGATAGCCTAAAGATTAAATAGGCTAGGCGCATAGAGTATCAAGCAAGCTGTGTCTGAGAAAAAAAAACCAAAATTACGACTATAAATTTAGCTTATAAAAAAATATATATTAATTTATACTGATCTAAAAATATATATTTACTTATACTGATCTAAAAATATATATTTACTTATAAAGCTATTCTATAAACTTAAATTAAAATGCATTATTTATTATTATTTATCAATTTGTATATTTTTTACCCTATTATCATCATTGCTTGTGACTCTAATTTTAATTAAAGCAATATCTTTGTGTTCGGGTAGAAATTTTCTTCCGGGTATCGCTCGATATACCAGAATTTATAAAAAATGATATAATTTCTAGCTTGGTGGGTTATAGTGTGTAAATTAGACCATAAAGTTATGATTTAAGATTTAAATACTCTTCAGTAAGAGTACATTAAAATCATAAAACGGCTATTCAATCTAACCCATCAGCAAGAATGTGTGCATACAGCTGTAAACTGTCTCACAGTAAAAAGCATGTAACCTGTGACATACAGTGTTTATGACGTCTAAAAAATACGACTGTTTTTCATGCTTAAAAGCACGTGATCTAAGAAATTTTTACGTTTATATGGATATTTCATATTTAAAATACCATTAATAGGAAAAGATATAAAATCATAGATCAATTTGCCGAAAATGTCTAAAAGTATATGGCTTAAAGATGTAAATCCACGAAGCTTCAGGACATGCATTATAAGATTTAATTGTTTAATAACACTAACTAAATGGTTATTTAAATTTTTTGTTATATATTTCGTCTATATCCGTATTTTATCGGTTAAAAAATATTATACTTAATCTTTCATATAAAGGAGAATAATTTTTCCCTATCCATATGTATAAAATACATTAAAAAAGCAAAAGAAAGATTAAAGTCATCAATCAAATTTAAAAAAATAAAAATTAACTCACTAGGTTGAAAATTGCAATATACTAAACTGATCGAATATATAAATTTTAGATTTGATATCAAAATAAATGACCATATTAGTAGATAATTTATGCTTTATATCCTTTGATTACACATAGAATAGTAATGTTTTAATATCGAAATAAAATTTTCTGGCTACAGAATTATGATGAAAGTGATTGTATGCTTACATGAGAAGCGAGTAATATAGAAATACAACAAATTGTGTGTTAAATATTGTTTACGATTAGAGGTTTATTTTTACAGTACATTTTGTGTCTTTGTATGAGTATGTGACTGATTTATCGAATAATTTTATAAAAATGTTGAAAAAATACTTAGAATGACGAGTTATCCGAAAAATTATTTTGGTTTGTATGAATATATACACAAGAGTTGTAGAATAAAGTGTAATTTTTTTTTTGATAAGTTTACTAATGTAAGTCTACAGAAATTTTTATAATATGAAATATGATCATTATTCTCTTAATTGCATGAGTTTTATTATTTATGATCGGTCTTCAGCGATCAATTCGCCCTATATATATTTAAACGCAGGTTTATTTATTATTTTTTATGTTCCAATATCATTTAATGTTGATGCAGAAATACATAGAGTCCATCGTTGTTTATGCACACACGCGAGCAGTGCATATATTACATGTCAAATAACCATTCTTTCTATTAATTCATATTTGATTGGCAGTTTTTTAAATCTCTAATTTATTAATTCACATGTATGGTATAATGGATTCAATATTAAATAAAAAGATCAATAAATTGTTACATCAAGAAAGCTGATTTCTGTAAAAATTGACCTTTTCTACTACGATTTTTAATAGTTCACATACAGAGGAAATGTTCAAAAATTAATTTTATATCTCATAACACAGTCTCTACGTCTAAGAATCTGCTCAAAATATTTATGCTGCTCAATAATATGTAAAGCCTACTTGAAAATCTTTCTAATAATATAGGTCTCATGCTCGAAGTTTTTTTTTAGTTCGTTACTCATAGGCAGCATATAACAGATGTTTTTTGATCCTAGAATGCCGTTGCATTTTATTCCTTGAAGCTTTATATGTGTAAGAAAATATAAATCATTTACCCCCAATTTATGCATGTAAGAAGTCTAATTTGTTATAACTTTCGTGATGATTATCAACAAAAAATATTTTTGCTATTATTTTATCAGATGAAACACAAAAAAAGTAAAAATCAGCAAATATAAATTTATCTATTTTTAGAGGCTTATTAATTATCAAATATGCACAAAAAATGCAAAATCAATGGGAAACATATTTACATGTTGTAAATTGCATGTTTTATACATGATATCATCTAAATTTACTTTGTATTTAAGTTTTATAACTTAATCTGTACTCATATGCGGAGTAGTTGTGCGCGTGCCTATTTCATGTAAATTTTAGTTTTTTTTCTCGATATCATGTAGTTCAAAAAGGAATACAATTATAGAAAGATAATTAATAAAATTTTAAAGCTTTTGGTCGTGAAACATTACCTCCAGTTATCAATAAAATGTACTCCTTTTTAAATTTACATATTTTTGATAACATTTATTATTATCTACGACTATTTGATAATACAAATAAACCTTTTCAAAGGCAAAATTTATTACAAAATACATTTAAAACCTATATCGGTTTAAAACCAAGACTTTTCATTAAATCATATTTCCAGCTTAATGAGCTGTACAGAATCTTTATTTTTTATATACTAAATATTTCAAAGTGTACTTTTGCTAATATTAGGACAAAAATATTATCAATAACGAAATTCATGGATTTCTAATTTATAAATATAACATAAACTGCAAAGATATTGACAAAATTTTCAAAAATAAAAATATAAAAGTTAATAAATTATATAACCTTGATTTTAGTTTCCTATATAGAATAATATAGTATTTTTTACAATGATTATAGATTTTAAAAGCTTATCTAATGTTAGCTCCACAAAAATCATTTATAGAAAACTAACAAAAATTTCAGTCACAGATAGATAATTTATGATATAAAAGTTCTTTAAAAAATAATTAGTAGGATTTTTTTTTGTATCTATAGAAAAATTTTATTTTTTGTTGATTTAGATTAAAAGCATATAATGTAAACAGGTTTACATTCCGATATTTTTTTATCTTTTAAGTTAAATTTTTAGTCCAAAAGTTAAGTTCTAGGTTTTAAATTACAAAAAATCCAATATAATCACAATCGTACAGATTAATATATAGAATGAATTATTGAAATATTTTTTTATCTAATTCATTTTATAATCTTCATAATTTGTCAAAATTACAAAGGATCATACAAAGAGTTTGAAGTCTTTAATAAATTTTATATAAATATTTATGTAATAATTAAATTATTTTAAAATTATACTTTAAACAAACTTAAATGTAAAATTTTTTACTTTAACTTCAAAATCTTGGTAAAGTACTCAGATTATATAAAAGATCAGAAAATTATATTAAAAGCAAATAATCTATTTATAAAAATACCTAACGTGTTTCGAATCTCTATTTTACGTTAAATTTATAGTGCTTATAATGTCTTATATTATATATCTGGAATATATTTTCGATTTCGGGAATTTAAAAAGTAACAGAAAAAATAGATAAAAGATTATAGTATTAAATAAGGTTGCTAGTATATATGATAAAAAATAATCCAGTATCACATAATAGTAAAAAGGCTTAGGAAAAATACTTCGTATGATATGTAAATTCTCTAACCTTTGCCTTTAAATTGAGAAACACAAAAAATCTTTTTATTATGCAATTTTTTTAAAAAACTTGAAAAGCTGGTTGCATCATAAAACAAGGTAAACATGATTGTAAATGATTCTAAAAAATCATCTTACATAATAATATTTTGATGCCAATAATACTCTTCTATATAAAAGCAACCACATTTATGATTTTTTATTTCTTCTTAATGTTCATTGGATTTAGATTTGAATTTTGAAAGCGTGATATAGCATATTAAATTTAAATCAACATGTTATTGTATGATTCATCAAAAAAATTTTGAATACAAAATGGCTTGTACTAAAATTTATACCATTCCCATATATTTCTTATAATAACACTTATACATTTGCATATTTATTTTTTATTGTTATTGTACATGTGGAATTTTTGATTTTTTGAATATGATTAAATACTATAGTGAAAAGACAAAACTTATGTTAAATCGCAAGTATTTGTATAATTCTAATAAATGTCAGTTTTAATATACCGGGAAAGTTGTGTTTTTAATGTGAAAATATAATATGAAGAGACGTTAAAGATTACATAAAATCAAATTAATATATAAAACAATTTAAAATAATTTTTCATTATAATTTTCAAAAAGAAATCACAAAACAAAACATAATAGAGAATGAAATATTACAAAGATATAATTTTTTTCGCAATTTTTAACTTTATTAGTGCAAAAAAATAAAAATTATTCTGATCTTAAAAGAATTTTCTACTGAATATATGTTTTAACACAAGTGACTATTACCAATATTTTCTTTTACTAATATTAATAATATGTCACAAAAACATGAAATTCGAATTTAAAACAAAATTTATAATATTCATCCTACGGATATGAAGTTTTGATTGAAAATATATATATGCTAAGCTTTTTTTATGGAAAAATTGACATCTACGTATTTGTTTTGCATAAAATCTGAGAAAAATTTTATAAATGATTTCAATCTCTCTTTTATTATGAAAATGATGTGAAAACGTTTTGTTTCGAGTACATTATATGTATCATAAGTAAGATTTTATACGCATAGCATATGTATTTTAAATCTTTGAAACTTAATATTCAATCTTATTTCACTGTGAAATACAACCAGAAAAAAAGTATCATTTGGTTATCATTTACAAATGTTTACAAAGAATCATATCATAACCTAGTATTGCGGCCAAAAATAATAATTACTTACTTTTAATTATAAATTTCTTTGCGTAATCTCCGTTTCCCACTCATTTCATTACTCACGGGAAGGACTTACATACTGAGCATAGTTATACTTAAAAAAGCTATATTAGATAATTGTAAAATTCTGCTATTTTTCATATATATTTTTTTAAATCGCGATGTTGTCTATTCTCATAAATTTGTATGTATTGTTAAATAATTCATTTTTTGTTTTTTTTTTAATTAAAGCTAATTTATTCTTTATATTTTTAAAATGTACAGAAAATATTTCTGTATAATATTTAAATAATAAAAAATTATGTTTTTTTTAGTAAATTTAATACAGCGATTATTTCACAACTGATTTACTTTTTATCTATGCATATACATGAATAATATACTAAATTCCTTTCAATAGTTTCATAAATTTATAACATCCGTGTTAGACTATATTTAAAGCATAAAATTGCACCTGTCTATGTATTATAGCATTCAAAAAAATAGTTATAATTAATCTAAAAATGCCGCATAAGAATAAGGCCTTCAAATGTGCATTCACATGTATGCAATTTTTTAATAAAAACAATATTTAGAGTGTTAAATGATAATTATTGTCAGAGAGTATGTTTATAAAAAGTTGTTATAAATAAAACATCAATTTTGAAATTTAGTCAACATTTGTTACATTATGGAGTTTACAAGAGTAATCTAGCATCAAGTATTTTTTTGGCCAAAATTTTCTACAACTACGCATAATATATTCTTAATAATATGTGCTGTCCATATGAACCTGTTTTTATTATAAGTTTAAAATAAAGACCCGAAATATTTTACGTTTATATCAATTTATTTATGCATCGTGCATATAAAATATGGAAGAATACACACTAAAACCGCACATTTAGATGTTACAGAAGAAGAATAAAGCTACGTAAATATAATGTTATTTATTTTCTTATTTAAGCACCCATGCCCAGAAATTCTAGTATATTATATAAAATATTGAACATGTTTTAGTATCAAATAATATGAATTTTTTTGTGGCTATGACAGTAAAACAAATATACTGAAAATCTTAGATTAATAAAAAGCCAATTAAATTGTTAAATTATATATCTTTAAATGCAGAAATAAAATTCTGTAAATTATTGCCATAAAAATGGTATTTTATTGGATGGACGTAAGTTGTATGGTTTCAAATGGAAGCAAATCGATTATTGGTTCCGAACGTTTCGTGGAATAGCAGGAATGCCTATAATATGGTTGTACGAATATCAATTGTGAAAATTAAACTAATATATCAGCAAAAAAATGGTTTTATAAATTAGATATCAGTACCCGAAATCGCTTCAATTTAAGACTTTCTATTTTATAAGCCTTCCTTAAATGATTTTAATGCATAGATTCGTTTCACATTCAAAATCCACAGCAAATATAAGTTAGATTAAGCAACGAATAAGCAGACGTTACCGTAACATTAAAAGAACAATATATAAACCTGGCTGGATTTTTTAAGCGATTAGACTATGATTAAAGCAAAATTACCCAATATCAAGAAATAGAGTTTAGCGATAATTCTTAATTCGCAACATTTGTAGAGCCAGTAAAAAGTTTGTCTGAGGATTAGCATCGGTTCTTATTATCAAGGACTAAAACTACATATAAAAATCAAATTTGAAAAGTATCAGAAAAGGATTCTTAATATACAGACGAGTGAGAATACAAAGAAATATAATCATATAAAGACTCCAACATTATAAAAACACGGATAAATTATATCCATATATCTAGATTTTTAAATGCATAACAGAATATTCAGTCACACAAAACAAGTTTAGGTAAACCTTTTAATCTACAAGACGATTGAAAAACAAAACTATTAAAATCAAAAGATCGTAAATAAAGATTATAGTACAAGTTAGGCTCTATTTATGTCCACTTGAACTTATTAAAATATAATTTATATTAAATTTGTTATCATATCAATTTAAATACCATAAACATATGTTTTTTTATTCTAAGCTCGCATAAATTTAATTTAATTTAATTTGATTTAAATTAATTAAATTATATCGACAGGTCTGATTTTCTGTGGATCCAATATGTCTATGTGACGTATCATCATGACGACTATTTTTTTGCATATAGCTTTAAGACTGAATAGAAATGATATGTTATCAATGTTTAAACCATGATAAAATCCATTTTTATCATAAATTTTGTCGTGAAGAACTTTTAAATTCATATTAAATTATATAACATATGATATGAATCCTCAAAAAAGATAACTAAATACCAAGTGACCCATTAGAATAGACAAATTGACATAAACGCGTGGCAAATTTAAAGTAAAGAATTAGTTAGCTAATCAAAATTTATATCAAATAAATAGATGCGAAGATTTAGTGTTGCTTTTTCTATATACGTGCATAAAAAATAATAATAAGAAAGGTAAGGTAAGGTATTGAATAAAATCATAAATATAGCAAAATAACATGTATGAGTATATTTTTTTCCAAATGATTATGTTTAGTCTACTTTAAAAAGCCTTTATTGACATATAAAATATAAAACAAATAAATTAAAGGATTTAATCTTATGTGCCATATTGTTTACTTTATTTATGCATATACTAATCTGGGTTATAAAATATGACTTAGAAAGTGTAATAGGCTATTCAAGATACCACATTACACAATAATGTGACGATCGGAAATTTCACATTAATAAAAAAACAAAACTTTATTCAAAAGTATAAATAAATAGAAATACAATCTTATATGTCAATTATGCCCGCTTGATGTAGATACAGCCTCTTGACAGTTTTAATGTGTAAAGTAATGTATATATTTTCGAAAATAATAAATCTACTTAGATGAAAGGTAGTGTTGTCTATTCATATACGATAAAGTATATTTAACACTAAGAATTGAATATGTAAAACGTAATTAAATATATATTGATCTTTCCTCGATATTCATGAAGCCCATAAACATATTGCAAAATTTTGTTTATAAAAATTACTTGATGGAATTACTCAGGTATTAAGATATCAAAAGACCAAAAAATATATATTTTATGTGTTATAGAGCTCATTACCATTTAAAATGTATTTATCATATAATCAACGTGATTTTTAGGCCTAAATCAAATAAAAAAAGATAAATCGACATTATTTTAATTCATTTATAATAAAAATATCATCAAGAATTTTTCCATAATATTGTGATTATTTTAAATACGCTTGCATCTCCATTATAAGGAAACTATTTCATAAAGCATTTTGATTTATATGAACAATTACTGCAAAAAAAGTATAAAAAACGAATGCCATTTTTTTAAATTTGTTTTTAAATCATAGAGAGCACAAAGTTATGAGTTCAATACAAAAATAATATTGTTAGAAATTAGACGCTTGAAAACTAAAATTTTTTACTAACATCAATAATACGTTAAGAAGATAATAGGCAACATGCACTACATGAAATAATATGAGAAGTATAGCAGTTAAAGTCTTAAAAGTAATATTAAAGATAAGTTCGGCTAATAAAAGATATGTTCAGAAAAATCGTGCAAGTTTTTAGATCAAATTTGTATATTGCATGCTGTAAAATCATAAATATTCAGCCTGAATTATAAATTAAGTTCAAATTTTATATAATTTAAGCCTTTTTGTTGACCAATTATATATTGACCAGAAAATATCTGTATTATAAGTTTAGTATATCTATTAGAACAAAAAAGCGTTGCTGCCTAAAAACATATATAGCTTTAGATAGATCACTGTTATAAAAGAATTTTCTTATTTAGATAAAAAATAGATCTGGAGCTTTCAAATAATAAAGTGGTCATTTTAATCGCATATTATATAAATATTATGCAAAAAAATTTGTTACGTTTTTAGTGTCTACATAGCTTCGTTCACGTTATATTCTTGCCCATAGAAGCGCAAAAAATTAAAATTAAATCTTCATGGTGGATAAGAATATTAATTGGCATATGGATGGATATAATCTTATGATATTCATCACATAAAAGTATATCAAATATATGTTAAACGATTTAAGAATAATAGAAAATCAAAATTAAACATACTTACACATCTATTATCAAAAGGATTTTATAAAGTGTATTATATGAATTTTTTTATGTGAAGACTAGATTTCTTATATCTAAAATTCACCTACATGAACATTTGATTTTATATTTATTTTAACGATAAAAATATAAATATAGATATATTATATAATCATAAGAATATATGCAATTATAATATCTATATTAAATTATTGCAAGTTCATTCTAGCTGAATCTTAATCACACACTGTCTAATATTATATCTCATTATCTATTAAACAGAAACAGACTGTACAAGCGAAAGTAATATTTTATTAAAAAAAACATACTACAGACATAATCACGATAGAGCGAATATTATTTTTCAAGTTAAAAAATATAATATATCATTTATAATAGCAGCGGATTACAAATCCATATGAGTTGAACTTCCAATTTTTTTCGAACAAAAATGCAAAATATTTGAATTTCTGATATATAATATACGCATTATGTATCTTATATTCATTCTATTTATACGTTACTGTATTTTTTTGTTTAAATTTAGAAGTAAATTATTTATATATAAATCCGGTCGAAATTGAAGCGTAAATACGATGTTTTTTTATGCCATCAAACGTTCTAATTCATGACCTAATTTATTTTATAATTTCAAATTTAAAAATATGAAAAAAACCTATATAAGACTTATTCGTGTCCTTTTATATTTTTGGAAAGAATATAATATAGATAAATGTCTTTACCTATAATATATCCGACGTAATAAAACAAAACCTGCATTAAAATAGCATAAAACAAAAAAATGAAAAGGCGAATATTGTTGTCTTAATAAGACACAGTTTTATTTCAAAAACTGTTATTTTATAAATTAGAAAAAGAAAATCACATTGAAATAATAATAAATTATAACTCACACTACCTTATAATTTTACTGAATTTGTAAGTGTATTACTGTAAAAATGTCATTATCATTTCTGGCATCTGAACTCATCTCTTTTGAGAGAAAGGAGCAGTTGATGAAGATAGATCAGGGGAAGGTTTCAAAAGATGTATCGAGGAATTTTGCAAAGTTCACAATGGACTGACTTCGTCTGAATATATTTAAATGATAAAAATTAAATTAATACACAAATACAAAGTAATTTATAGAAATTAAGTTCATGAATAAATAAAATTTAAGTTTTGTGAACTACACACAGAGATTCAGGTATTTAAGAGAGCCTTTAGCACGAAAAAATAAAGAAGTTAAAATATAATGAGCTCATCGGCTTGCAGGAAATAATTCCAGAAAATATCTATCGAGTATATCAAAAGAAATTTATATTCATCTATTTGTCTGATCGCAATAAATTAGATATAATAGTGGAAGTCTTTAAATAGAAAAATGCTCACAAATATTCTAAAAATAATATTATTAAATTAAAGGGCTAAAATTTTAAATATATGACGAAATTATCTTAATGGTAAACTAGTCAAATGTTTACATTTATTTATATAATTTTTACATATAAATTATAATCTTTGTATGTTCTAGTTTTTTGTATTGAAGTTCATAATTCACAATAAATATACGTTGAATGATTATTAGTTTTATAATATCATGTCATATTATGATCACAAAGTACTACAATCATCATATATTATCGCAACTAAACAGCATTGATATGCAGTTGAATATATATTCCGCTTTTAGAATAAATATAGAAAAATGGCTTTTATTGACACAGCTAGATACAGAGAATAATAAAATAAATGATAAGTGTCGTTATATGCATAAAAAAATGGAATCGAGATTTGATATGATTATATGTTCGGAAGATAAAATTTGAAAATTTAGGATTAAAAAAGCCGAATTTAGGATCTATACATATTCATATAAAAAACATTATAATTTTTTTGATTGTATGCAAAAATTATTTCCATAGAAAATAGATATATATGGTTGATTTGTGTGTAAAGCCTAAAAAAGAACTTAGAATGCATTCTATATATGATATACGAAGTAAAAGGACTAAGCCTATATATTTCATTATAGTATACTTGTTAGGAATATTTGCGCAAAATTTTATGCAAATATGAGTATATTCAATTATTTGTATAAACTCATTTTTTATAGCTTATTTTCTTAGGCTTCAGTGGAAATGTTTATGATTTACAATCGCTGAAAAATTTGTATTAATATAAATTACTAAAAATCAACTTAAATAGAAACAAAATATGAAATCACAGTTTACTTCAGATAAAAAAATAATTGAATATTTCGTATTTAAGGTTTATGAACTGATATCAAAACTAAAAATTTGAAATATAAAATCAAATTTGCCTTAAATTACATTTTATAGTCATTTTCAAAATCGTTTTATTGAATTTTATAGTTTAAGGACAATTAAACTGTTAGTATGCCACAATATGTAAGATTTTATAAATTTAACATCATGCCTTAGTATAAAAAAATATTAAATTTTAATTCTGTCGTTTTATATAGATTTTTAAGATTGCGATATTTTAAAGTTTATTTTGATTATTCAAATATGCTTTTTTTATTTAGAATTATGCTTATCATATAAATAACTATATATCTAACATAAAAAAACATTTTTAAATATTTATTATGCTTAATCATATACACTGTCATTTTAGAGCCGTTTATTATTTCGAAGGAAACCTGTTCCACTTAGATAGTTGTAAAGAAAAATCTTTTAGAATCTCTTATCCAGTTAGTTACTACAGAGGCATAAATTAATTACAAATAGAAATTGTTAACTAAGAATCTTATATAAAACCAAGAGATCTTTTTGAGAATATGGTATATATCATAAAATATAAATTTAGAATAGAATCCATATTGTTATAGATATCAATAGATCTTCAGGTGGTTGTCATATATTATGTGTATGAAAAATATTTCGCTAGGTTATATGTAAATTTATAGAAATATTTTGCGCTATATACGAAATTTTGTAAACTATAGAAAAACATTCATACAATTTTTTCGGGAATATAAAAATAAACCTTCAAAAAGTCACATATGAAACTAAAACCACGTTGTAAAAAATACTTTTACCATGAAAACACCAAAATTATCACCAACAAATATAGATGATTCTCATAAACAGAAATTATAAAATCTGAAATTTTCTTGCAAAATTCGTTCTTTACATCATTTCATTTTTAGCCATAATTCCAGAGAATTAATTATAAAATTTTATCAAATGCAATCATACATTCGATTCAATTATTTTGACTTAAAACATTTTTTGGTATTTAAATAATCTGATTTATTGCTGTAATATTTATAATTTAAAGTTTTTTTTAGTTTATATAGCTTCCAAACACTCGTACGAACAGTCTTTGTTTCTTTGCATTATACATAATTAAGTATTTTATAACTATTAACGATATAATTTACATTTATTATATTCATTGATACTTTTATATAGCTTGAACGATTTAATATCCAAGGATTTCAACAGATGCGATAACTAAGAACATGTGAACACAAAGAAAAAAATGCAAGACTATGCTAACTAGAAAATTAGCTTTATTCTTATATAACCAAATGTTTATGTCAGCACATTAATATAATAATATCTCCACATTTTTTAAAAAAGTATATAAGTACTTTGAGATTTTATGGTATTTATCTATGAGTTTAAACGATTATATTGGTTTGATCTTGATTTCTAGGTGTTTTATAGCAATAATTCAGTCACACTATAAGATGAATATGCATTTCGGACATCTTCAAAACTTAGTGGATTCTATTATTCTATTATATTATTATCAACTATGTAGTTTTTTCTATATATTTAATCATTTATTTTATGTTTTGCAATAATTAGGTTTACCTATTATAGTCGTTATTTTGTAAATTTTTATAACATTTAACATATAAGCATCGATATATCTTCTATTACAAGCGATTCTTAAATATTTCTTAATTAGGTTAATTCATGCTAAAAAATATTTTTTTTTGAGTTTTCGTTATAGTTATTAATATATATAAAAAACAATTAAATTATTTCATATGCGTAAAAAAACAAATGAAATTTCAATGCGTTGAAATATTCTCTCTGAATTGAATCACAGAGCATATTTTAAATTATCATTTTGATACATTTATAGTTCTACAGTACAAGTTTGAAATATGAGCCATATGAGTTTTTGATGCTTCAAATCCAATCCGAATAACCATTGTATTTATTTAGATATTTATATGTGTAAATATTTGTGTTATGGAGTATAGTAACTATATTTATTTGTGCTGATAACTATGTACATGATTTCGATATTTTCAGTCGAATAGTATAGATAATAAATTAATTTAGTCTTTATATTTTGATGAAAGATTCTTTCTTTAAATTATAAATATATAATCTAGGCCCACAATGGCTTTCTAATCTTTTTATGCTTATCACTCTTTCTATGTATATTAATTTGATAATCTTGAGTGGCAATATATTTTGAAATCTTGTGTCAAGATTTAATATAAATAGAATATTTAGATATTTCTTGTATTAGAACACGACATATTTTTTATTTTCGGTTTCATCTTATCAATTTTAAAATTAAAGTATCACTGTTGCATCTTACACAGTTTAATCCTTCAGGTTATACTTATTGTCATAGATACTTCAAAGAGCAGTTATATATATAGTATTTTGTACCTTTGATTATGAAAGATAGCATACCTGGTTATAATGCGATGGCTGGAATTTTCTTTAAAATAGACAACAAGATTTAACTGTAACTTTATGGCTATATACCAAATCCCAAGACATCCCTAAACCATATTCAATATATATTTATATTGTGTTTAAACACGAGAAAAATTTATTTCTGTAAATTGCATTTTTTATAAAAGAATATTTGAATATGATCGGTTTTTATTTTTTTATGTTCATAGTATTAATTTATGTCACTTGAACTCATCTCATTTGAGGGAAGAAGAGCAATTGGCGAAGATAGATCAGATTTGGTGTAAATTAGCATCAAGGAGTTGTGAAATATTCCCGATAAGCTGATCACGTCTAAATACATAAATGTTGTTTAATAGAAATCAACCCTAAATAAATATATGCATGTGAGTTATTATATTTTGTACTTTAAAAACGAATATAAAAAAATATGTATCCGAAATATAGGGAGAATTCACAAAGGTGATTTATATAAATAAAAACATTTTTATCAGCGAAAATGTGTATAAAAATGCAAACATGAGTAAATACAAGTAAAGAGTCCCTTAATCGGACCACCAAATATTTACATAAGTTTAAAATAAATTATAAATAGCATAATACGATATTATTTAGCAGTTGATAGAATACTTTAGTAAATTGTATTTACATAGTATATATATTATTTTCATCTAGAGCCTCAAGTTACTTATTCTAAGAAATCGAATTCGACTCAACATATCATATTTTATATTTCCTTGGTTTTAATAAATTATCCTCAATACAAATCCGAATAGGGTGACCCACAAATGTTTTTCTTTACACATATGAATGTAACCATTTACCAGTATACGTAAAATAAAATGTTTTCTGATCATTCTCTTATATTGGCTTGGTTGTGATTTTTCTTTTTCAAGTCATATAATAGATAGACTTAGATGGGTTTTATATATTTTCAAAATCCTTATCTCGGCACGAAATCACATTTGTTCCAATTCTCTTTTAGTGAACCGCATATTTTAGACTGTCTTATTTATGCACATTCCTTGTGTGTGTTTACACGTTTGTCGTCATCACCAAAGATATAAAATGGGGTTGGGGTAATTGATAATAGGATTGCATAAGAACTGAGCACACGATATGTCTAGAACTAATTTTTTTACGTTTTTTAGTGGTATATATTTAATATTTGAATGAAATAATTTTATAAACAGAAATAGTTTAAGAAGATCAACGAAGGCTAGACTGTAAAATAATACTTTATATAATATGCATCTCCATATGGAACATAATTTTCAGAGTATTTCAAGTGTAAAATAATATTAGTACAAGAAATATTTTTTTTTAATATTTCTCGAATTCAATGTTCTATTGAAGATGTATAAGAGCTTGGATTGTAATCAATTTATATTTATTAAATAACAGCTTTTAAAAATACAATATAAATTATCATAATTTTTTTATTTTTTTATCATCATCTTAATATAAAAACAAGATCAATTTAACATACGAAATAGGAGCCAGATATTTATATTACATAAAATTTTTCTAAAAGTAAATTTTTATATGCTGCTAATGGCGAAGGAATGTATAAAATGTCGTCTAATATTGTTTGAAAATATTTACCTACCGAAGACTAATGTGCAAATTATATATGTTAAAAAAACTTTCACGAGTTATAAAAATATACATCTCTTGAATTGCTATCTATATTCAATCAAAAAATTTTATAAATATTTAAGCTTAATAGATTTTTTTGGAGAACAAAATGCGTTTCTAGCTAAATTTTTAGAGCTTTTTAGATATAACGAACTGCGTTAACGTCGATAGGATATAAATCATAACATTTTTTTTTCGGAAAGAGACAGAGATCTGATAAATTACATATAAATCTTTGATATCATTTACTATTATTCATGGGATGGAATTAAAATAATTCAACTTTTTTTTTATCCCAAATAAAAAAGTAAAATTTATATTGATATATAACATTCAAAACCATAAACTGGCCTTTTTAATATAAAAAAATTCACGAAATCAACACACGAGAAAAATATATAGATCACAGGTGTTCCTGTTATATTTATTTGTCCTTAATAATTTTTATTATTTTATCATTCGTTTCCTTTGATGTCAATTAAAGACACATAAAAGTAATTTTTTCCTAAAAAAATTATTAACAGGTGCTCATTTTATACACATATAAAATATGGCAATAATATAATGTATTTTTGTCATGTCAAGTAGATTAAATTTCTTATGTCTCTCTATGTGAAGTTCAAGCAATCTAAACAGCACAGGCTTAATTTTATCTTTGCATTGCACTCTTTGTTATAGTTTTAATGCAATTACGGGACAGATATCTTACGGATAGACAGAGGTGAATATTTGTAATGCATATGACAGATTTTAATAACTTATAGATGATACTTACATCATCTGTTCTCCCAACTTTGAATTAACAACAGTTTTTGCACTTCTTTCCAAAATTAGAGGTCAATTTCATAGAAAGATTCCAAATCAAATTATTTTATAATTTTTATTATGACAATAATATATTGCACATAGATGTGAATAAAATCCAAGAAAAGGCTGCTATAATAAATAATAACCATGATTTACGGTAATAAAAGCACCTAATGCTTGCTTAATTTGATCGAATCAATCCTTTTCATATAATATATTTTTTTTAGCGATTACGCTTAGGCACAGAATATATCAGATTAAAAATACAAGTTTCAAGTATAGGCATTATAATCTATGAATAAATAGAAAAAAACAGATAAATTAAATTATAAATTTTGGAACTGAATGCTAATCGAATATTTGATGAAATTGTTAGAAACAAAATTTAAAAATGACTTTTAGGGTATTAACAAATTTTTAAGAACAAAAGAAATGAATTTAAGTAACAATATTCTTTTTATTAACCGAATTGAATAAAAATAAAGTATGGGAAAATCCAATTAGATGAATATGGGTTATTTAATCTTAATAGAATTCTATATAGGCATTTTTATAAGTCTTTATACAATGAAGTTTAAATTATCAATATTTTTATTGAAGAGGTTTATTATATATACATTATTAAAATTATATAATAAAAACATGTGTGGTAATCACCAAAAGATGTTTTGTGTATATGGTGAAAATTATATTCATCTCAAATAGAGCTATATAAATACAATCGGTGAAAATTATTAAAATATTCTTAAAATCAGAATAAAGTTTAAAATTGCCGCAAAAAGCTGTTTGTAATAAATTTATCGATAAATATCTATTTTAGAAAAAAACGGGAAAATATTAGTTTAAAAAGATATAAAGATTCCCATTAATATAGCTTCTTTTCATAATAATATTATGTTAAATCTACTTTATGGTAATTAGAATGGATTTTTTATATGTATTTAATAGTTTAAATATAAAATAACAGTAATTCCCAGAAACAAACAATCTACCCTATTTATATAAATGTATGGAAAAATAAAAATGCTGAAATTTTCACATATTTTTGACATTTTCATACATTAAAATCATATAATAAAGATATTTTTCCTACAAATGCTGTAGAAAGGATATAAATGATATTAAAATTTTTTTGACTTTTTAAAAATTCCATGTTTGCTCATACAAATAAATCGAGAATATTGTATGAGTAAGTAAATTTTTTATCAATCGAAAAGCTTATTTTTGCACCAAATCGCATAAAAAGTGAATAGCTGTGAACTGTGCAATTAATTTTTATAGAAAGTTATGCTAATTGCATTTATATTTTATTTTTCAAATCTTATATTTGTTACGTGAAATACTCAACATTCGCTCTTTTACTCAGTCAGTATTTATGTCATACAATATAATTTCTTAATATAAAATAATTTACTTATTATAACTAGAAAAAAGAATGCAATATAACTTAATTCAATAGTTATATTTTACAGGATTATTTCTTTTAAAGTAAGATATCTTTTTATAGGAGAAAAAAAATATTTAACAACAAAAGTTATTCATTTGATTTTTTTAATGCTAAGTTACTGTATAATTTTTTTTTAATTATTTAAATATGCATTAGAAAATGCTCTAGTTAAAGTTCTTATACGAATTTATAAATATATTTACATTAATGTGTTTATAAAGTTTTTAAAACTCTATCTGTGTCAAAGGCGGTTTGAGTTCATTACATAGAACAGATAACAGAAGAATTTTTATATTAATTACTTCTATTTATTTAATATCTTTTTTAGTTCATCCGGACTTATAAACATAAACGATTTCTTGATAAATGCTTTTAATTAGAATACTGCTTAGTGTTTTGCTATAATTGCTTTTTTGGAGCTATTAGTGTTTTCCCCAGGATAATCAGTTTTATGTATTTTACTATTATTACCGCTAACATATGTATTTGGATGCATTTTGAAGCCAATAACTTATATTTTATTAAATTAAATTTTATAAAAAATCATACACAATAGCAAAGAAATACCAATTATGTTAGTTTCCACTAAGATCACATATATATATAGAGACAGAATACACTGCAAACTCAGCAGCAAATTTTTTGTGTGATATATTTAATATATATGAATTAGACAGCTGCTTTCATTATGGTTCATTTTTGATGTATATACATAAATTTGTGTATATTTACCATTAAAATTACGTATCAAAAGATACAAGGCGTTTGTTGGTGTATTTAGGCTAAATTAAGAAATAAAAAAAATATATATCACAATTCGCTTTTCCTCTTAAATTAACACTGATGGTTTGTATGGTCGTAGCTTAGATGCAAATATTGTAAATGAGTGTGTAACCAAGATTGATAGATAGTGATAGTTCGAGATATATTAGTGAACACTTCGAAGAGAAAAAATGGCCTTTAGTATAAATATGCGGTTCACACCGACCAAGTCAGTTGAGCTTGAGGAAAACACTAGCATAATAAATAAGATTAAATCTTCTAGATTTAATCCATAAAACTGCATGGTTTAAGAACGTAATGAATTTTCTAATTGATAGGTTTATAAAATTTTAATTTTCCTATATTTAGTCTTAGGAAGTTATGAATTCTTCCATAGAACAGATGACATAAATTTTTTTGTCAATTATATTCTAATAATACATAAAATTATCAGTTTCTCTTCCCAGAAAAAGAATCGCCTTTCCTATCCATATTGTTGGCTTGTATGATTCTGCTCTTTTTATTGAAGCACAATAAAAAAAAAATTCAATTATCTACTAATAAATATATATAAAAAGTGAACTACAATTCAAAATTCAAACTTCTGTAATTTCTTGCTAAAAAATAATTATACAAACACTATAACGGTAATAATAATTCACATTTCTTAAAATTTGACAGAGAATTATAATTTTGATATCTTTGTTAAGTATTTTTAGATCTGTTGAAAATCGCAAATTTCACTAGATTCTGTTTCATGTTTGATATTAAAAATGCTGAATATGCAAAATTGCGCAAATAATTGCATAACAGCACAAAATTATTTATTCCATTTAATTTAGAATGTTCATGTTGTTTAAAGTCAATTGAGTGCTCGAATAAATGATCAATAAATAATTTTGCATCTACATACAAACAAAAGATAACAGATGCAGCAGAATTCGGGTATTCCTGTGATTAAAAAATTTTGCTATTATTATTTTTATAATTATACACACAGTTTAGAGCATGTGTTAAATATATATACTGAAATGCTATGATATGATTCGTTCTTTAATTAATGCATGAACGAATGAATTTTTAAGATAGTTTGTTAGTAAACAAACTGGATTATAATTATTTAAAAAGAAAAAAAATATCTACATGGAAAAACTATCAGAAGAGAATGATAAAGAAGAATGGTTTCTATAGGCAAATTCGAAAAATAATTTATGTATAATTAGACTAGTACATATAGTAGCACCAAAGATAATAAATTACAGGTGTTATGTGTGCAAAGCCTTTTATCAATAAAAAATAATTTAAGATCTTATTTTTTCGTATTAAAGATTATGAAGAACATATCTTGTTTGATACTTAAGAATGAATGTTTATGATTTTTTTACTCATTTAATTTAAATTGATGTATAAAAAGATTATAAGAACTGGATGCGTTTGAAATTTAAAGTAATAAAGTCATACTGCAAACATTATAATAAAGTATTGTTTCACAAATAATATGGGGTACATAAAATAACACATTAGAAAGCGACATCGGTTTCTAATTTAAATCATTCTTGCGTAATTTTATAAGACACAATATTTACACATGTGGTATAGATACATTGAACATTTATCTTATTATTTTTGATTTTGAGGTACGATGTAAATACCCATTTTAATTATATTTAAATACTTCTTTGTATTAAAAATTGCAAATATAGAAATAAAGGCGCTTTTGCACCTACAAAAATTATTCATTGGCTTCATATTGAAAATATAATAGATAATATTACATTATATCATTTATTTTAGGCAATACATGTCTTGTTGTATGTTAGGCTTCTATTAAGAGGAAAAAATGCTATATTGAAATTTTTTTATCAAGCATGTAAATAAAATTGCAATCAGAAAATCATATTTCAGACAATACATCGTTACTCTATTTCTTTTAAGATAAACATGCAATACTTTAGTATATTTATTACCCTAATTCAACATTCATAGTCTAATTGCTCGTTTGATAAAATATAAACATAAAGTATCGCCAAAAAAATACATGACAACATCTATTATAACATATAACACGACTCGATAGGCCTTAGCATTGTTTAATCGTTATTTTGATAATTTCTATTATAAGTTTGGGTGATTTCTGATATAAGAAGCAAAATACGCCATAAAATAACAAAAAATATTCAGTCGTTTGCTTCGTAGCCATTTAGCTGCAAAATGTATTTTTTTCCATAATAAAAGTAGTAGTACGTATTATTACATGGTCAATATATTTTAATTGCAGTCGCATATTGAAATATATTTGCATAAAACTCTTAAAGAACAAAACATTCTGGTTCTTCAATGATAAAAAAATCATAAACATTATATAAAAATATAATTTCAATCTTATTGTATGATTATATGCGCAATTTTTTACATATTTGTTACTTTTCATAGCACAATTTAGTTCTGAAGTTTTATTTCCATCAACACAATTTTTCTAGCATTCAACACTCTTTGTAATATCTATGTAAAACATCCATTTTTTATCAATTAATTCATAGAATTTTCAATTCTAGAAGATCGTATAATTTATACAGTACTACCTTCTTATATATGAACATTTAAATTTTAATCTGACGCTTGTATAGTAAAAAGAGTATATGACACCCATTTTTGTCGTAATTTTGTTATGGTAATAATGTTATTAGAATGTTTTTTTACTCATAATATTATCATAAGATTAACATTAGGCTATGTGATATACAAATATTCATTGATTAACACGCTACAAAATACATCATATATAGAAATAAGTTCTGCTTATCTAGATATGATAATAAATATATTACAACAAAAAATTTAACTAGAAAAAACAAAAATTTTGTTCATCTATGAATTTTTTGATAATAATGTTTTTAACATATTTATAAAATATAAACAAAGCGAATTTCTAATATTAAGATCATTATAGCTAAGGTGATGTACTAAAATTTATAGATAATCTTTCTATTTACGATAAATGCTTACTCTTCCACTGTTTTTCCAATTTACAGTCTGGAATCGATTCAGGAGGAGCGATATCAATTTAAATTTTTTTTTGTATTTATATGCCATATATTTGTGAAATAGGCTTCTAGCTAATAAATTTTCAATAAGAGAAATATATAGAATTTAGCTGATAAGCCATTTTAAAATATATCAAAAAACCCTTTAAAGAGCTTTAAAAATGATTTGTTTTTCAGTGTCTAATATAAGTTGTATCTACAAAAATTTTAATTATATCGTAAATGAACACTTAGGGTAAAATTTTAATATTTAGTCATAAAAAAAATCTTCTTGAGAATATCAAAGAAAAAGAATTTATACTAATAGTTAATCTTTTAGATGCATTTTTATTTTTAGAAAATTCGTGTGATACAATAACAACATAGTTTATCTAATATCATGAGTATATGTGTCTCTCATATTTTACTAAAATATATAAATATTTCTCTATGGGAAAGATATTTTATGGTGTTTGCACATCATAAAAGCCAGAAAGCTAACAATCTAGATTTATTGATATTTTTATAGTAATTTTTTTGGATATTCTATTCTTTTTATGATATATTTATGTTTTTTTATATTATAAAGTTTGACTATTTATAGAGTTAAGGTGCATTTTTTCCCTTTCTTCATATAGAAAAAAAGAACAATTATCTGATTCAGTTTTATTTGTAGATGAAATAGCAAGCTGAAATAGAATTACATGACGGTTTTTTACAAATCTAGTTTAGCTTTATTTTTTATATCTATACTTGTTCTAGCCGAAATCTTTGATTAATATCACAAAAAACGCCATTTTTTATACTTAATTATAAATAATTTTAAAACAGTATACATTTATGAATTAAAAAAAAATGAATAAAGTACTACATGCAACTTATATCCGTAAAAATTATACACAAATAATACTAGATTTCATATATTTTATTAGAAAAAGATCATTTAATAAAGATGTTAATGTAAAAATACACCTGGGAATTCCCGATTCTGTTTGACAAATATTTCTATATACGTAATATTGTAAGAAATTTCACCTGGCGATATAATTTTCAAGCATATTAGAGAACAAAGAAAGAAATAGTTGAATATATATAGTTGAATATATATAGTGAAGATATCACAGATACATGTTAATTACATCGAAATAAATACACAAAAATTTTTTATGACTAATTTTTGGAAATTCAGCGGTCGTTTTATTTTACAAAAATAGGATCTTCTGCCTTTAAAAAAAATATGGCAATTGAGAGTTTAAAAAAAGACTTCATTTCTTATACGATCAGGCACATTTTTTTTACTTCTTGTTTGTATTTGACTTAATGTTTTTTTTTGCAAAATCAGACTTTAAACTCGCATTATTTATTCTTAAACATTTGATATGTTATGTGATGCTTAGATGTTATATGCAAACGTAAATATCTCGGGTTGAATAGCAGAAAATGTAGCACCAAAAAATAAATAGTTACTTTGTTTTCAAAAATTATATCGTTTTTTTCGCATAAAATTCAAAAGATATTTGAATAGTGTAAAGTTAAATCAAAAAAATTCATATACTTTTGTTACTAAAATTCAAGGGATTTTTAATGCACAATTGCTATTTTCATTCCGTTGTATACATAGAGATGTTCTTATGTTAAGTATTTACATATTTATATAGATTCATGGTATTTACATTGATATACCATACTTTTTTGTTGTCAAAGTGGCGTATATACTTTGATCAAAACTATTTTCAGCATATTTGAGCATAAAAAAATAAAATTTTAGATTTTTCTTTTCTAAATATAAGCAAGAAAATATTTTTACGTAATCAATATTTTACTTTGTCAACTGTTAAGGAGTTAAAAACTTCGGACGAAGTAAAAGCATACATGTAATCTCTTACAAGTCGCAAGACACTTGAACTCATCTCATTTGAGATAAAATGTGCAGTTGATGAAGATAGATCAGAGGAAGGTGTCAAAAGATGCATCAAGGAGTTGTGCAATATTCCCAACACGCTGAACACGTCTAAGTAGATAAAATCGATAAAAAGAAAATTAACCCATAAATAAATAATAATAGTTTGCTTCCAGAAAAAATGTTTGAAAACTTGAAATTTAATAAAATAAAAGAAGGCCTCATAAGATAAAGATACTCTAGAAATATGCTTAGACACCATTATAAAATTTGTTACCACGCATAAAATAATTTAAAACAAAAGTTGTACACAAGAAAAAAGAAGCATTGCAAGAAAGATTTTTAGTTACTGCATGTGTTTAAAACGATGAGAGATCATTCTCGTTTAAATACATATAAGATTGTATTCTTATTCAGTATTGTGTAAATAGCAAAGAAATTAAATTATGACATGGAAAAACATAAATCCGAATTAGTGTCGATTTAGTTTATCAAAATACAAACCTTAGAAAAAATTATGGATTTTTATCGGAATTGCTTAATGTGTGATTCATACAAATTCAATTATGATATAATGAAAGATCGCCATAAATTCTTATATGAAATGTGAATTGCTGGTTTGAAACTCAACTATATAAAAATAATGATCTAAAGTTGCGTAAATTCACATAAACTATACTTTTTTTATATCTAGATAAACTTCATGAAGCATAAAATTTATTTTATCTTTTTCTAATTATAAAATTATATTTTTAATTTATCGATATAGGATTAGTTGGCATGTTAGATTTGATATGAATTTATATATTTATATGTATAAACAAAAAGATTTAAAAACACTATGTATTTATCGTTATTTTTATCCTTGCAAATGGATACAATGATGCGGATTTGCAGTTAGTTTTGTAAAATAAAATTGATTTGTTAACTCACGAAAAGTCGTAAACAGTATATATTTTTTACTTTTAGCTATAAACAAAAGAACTTAAATCATTATTATATGAATTATAGACAGATTTTTTTGTTATGTTCATCTGATTCATTTGGTTGTGATAAATCTAGTGATTATACAACTACAGAAATATTTTTCATATGAAGCTTCTAATTTTAGCCCATTTTCGAGACTACTAGATCAGATTTTGTCTAATTTTTATAAATTCTGCATTTGTCTTTTTATATTATATAATTTTATTATTTTTCTTTTATTTATATAACGGCGAAGGACTACTTTAAATGTTATAAACACTGTGTTACCATAGTATTTTTTTCTTCGAACATATTAAATTTGTTATAAACTTACTATAATAAACTATTTTACTTAAATTTCTAATGCATGAAAAAAACTGATTTATTAAAGTGAATATTTTTATAAGCCGTATTTAATCTTGTATGATAAACAGGTGACCTCTATTTATTCATTTGTTTTCGTCTTTTACTAATAAATTGATGCGAAGTTCAAGATTACAATCTATTTTAGCATAAGTAATAAATATTAAAATATATAAAACATTTATTTTAATTTACAAATATAATCAATTTGATTTTAAATATAAGAGGTGGTTGTCGGTTTATTTATAATAACCATTTCATTTAATTATAACATTTTGTATTAATTTTCGAAAAATAAAATCACGAACCAGGTTGAGGCATATATTCAAACATTGGGATTGAGAAAAACCCTTGAATTAATAGGTCTCGAAAGAAGGAGGGATATTGAAGAAGACTATGGAGAGGAGAAGATAGACGAAAGTATAAATACGCTATGTGTACAAACAATCAAGCGTGCTGTGCCTGAGAACAAAAACTAAAATTACGACTATAAATATAGCACTTAAATAAAAAATACTATAATTAATTTTCGAAAAATAAAATATATTGAAAAAATTACGCTAAATAATTTTAATTACATGTGAAAAAATATATATTAATTATACCTTCTTTTTAAAGAAGGTAAAATATCACTTTTTTGACCGTTAAATATCTTAAAGAAATATATCGAAATACCGGAAATCAAATAGAAAAAATGAATTGAGATGATTAACTACACTTTAAGAATGATATAAAAATGCGTGTAAATAAAAAAAATGGAAAGCCAGAATATTCTATAAGTATATGCTGTCAAAAATTTATAGTCCTATAACTTGAAGATATTTAGAAGCTATGTTCAAAAAAGAAAAAATGAATTTTATAAAATGTAATTTTAATATTATCGAAGTTGTTTTTTACTTCTTACAAATTAAATATATATTTGTCTAAAAGAAAAACATTTTAATATATATTGGCGATGATTAGAATTTAGTCGTCGTTGCTTGTAAAATATAGCGTAAAATTCTGGAGATCTTGTTATTATATTGAATTAATGTTTTTTTATTTGAATCATAAGCATCAATCCACAAGAAAGCAAGAACTCCCGTATATTTTTTTATATAACCTTACGATTTAAAATAATAGGTGTAAATCGTATAATGTTTACATGTAAACCATATCATACTCATAATGTGTTTGATTACTTGCACTTTTTCCTTTGAATATATTCAAATTGTTTCAGCCTCACATTCTTGTAATGTACAAAGCCGATAGAAATTAATAAATATAAGTAAGCTTTAGTTTCGAGATTTGTGGATCTATTGCAGATAGATGGCATTTTTTTTGCTTGGACATCTAACAACAATTTTTATCCATGAGGAGGATTCAAACCAAAAATTATTTAAATTGAAGTTCTAATTCTTATATTTACACCATTGTACATCACAACGCCCGTGCATATAAGAAAATCTATATAAAATTCACATCAATTAAAATATGGGTGAGCATTCAACCTTTGTACGGGTTGTAAAAATATGAAATGATGCAAACAATATTTAGATATTTATTTATGGGTTATTTTTCTTTTTATCTATTTAGACGTAGTCAGAGTGTTGGGAATATTGCACAACTCCTTGATGTATCTTTTGACACCTTCCCCTGATCTATCTTCATCAACTGCTCTTCTTCTCTCAAATACGATTAGTTCAAGTGTATTGCGGAGTGTGAGAGGTTGCATGTATGCCTTTACTTATTCTTGGATTTCATAATCTCTTTTTTTATAAAAATTTTTATCCCTTTAATTTAGATCCAATTTAATCGTTAAAATAACATACAATTACATCAATACTTGTTGAACTCAAAGAAAGAACCAGATCTAGGCAGATATACAAACCGTGGGATTTAGAACAAATCTTGAATGAATAAGTCTCGTCAGTGTGTGAGATAGTGAAAAAGACTTCGGATCGAACAAGCAACCCGAAAGTAAGAATACTTTGTGCGCATGGGGCATCAAGAAAGTTGTGATCGAGAACAAAAGCCAAATATATTACTATGAATTATATCCCTTAAAAAATCAAGCAATTCACAATAATCTTTAAAATGTAAAAAACGTTGTATTATATTGATTAACAGAGTGAAAAGGCGTTATTATACGTATTGTGAATAGTTTGTAATTTTATTGGATTTAAAAATCTTTCGCCGATATTTATATTGTTCTCTAATGTCTATGAATTAAAACCCAGCACATTTTCATTAAAAACATTTGCTGTATAATATTTTTTTGTGATTGATGCTTTTTATTTTTTTTATTGATATATACATGGTATATTTCAATATCTATCTATTTCTGGTTTAATTTTTTCAAACTAATTAAAGTAATTTTACTAGTTAATTTATGATTGATTTGCTTCATGATGCCGTATTCATTTTTTTAAGAACTTATTTGGAAAATGTTGAAATATTACAAAACTCTTCATGGCATTCAGTTGCATATTTTCACTTTAATTCTGATACACTTCTCTCCTCACATAGCATATAGTTATAAGTCTCTTATAAGGCATAAATAAGATATAAAGGTATTCTTTCTGTCTATACACATTAGCTTTTTAATGACTTAATTTATCAAATTATTGTCTAAATAAATTTTTTTATTTATAATAATTATTAAAAATTATATGCGTATATCGAATATTTTATTTTTGCTTTTATGATTAAATAATACCTTTCATCTTTTTATTCCTTTCTTGCAAACGTAATATATTTTGATATATTGCTATCATGTAGATATAAAGTGAATTTGATTTTTAACTCATGAATAGCTTCAAACTTTAAATCCTAGACTAAATAAAAAATTGAAATTTTAAGAAAAATAAAGATAGTAAATTGCTCATCGATTATGTAATTCAAATATTATTCAAAAAAAGAGATATTTCTTGAATTTTTATGACTAGTTTTATCCTAAGAGCACATTTGCTTGTGCCAAAAGCCCTATGAAGTTAAAAAAATTAGTCGGCAGCATTTAACGCCATGATGAGAAATACAGCTATGCTAATTAAAATCCTTTTTAAATTACAACGATTTAATATGGTGTTATTAGATATTCTATTCATTGATTTTTTACGCATCATTTTTTTATCTGTTATATTTACATTCAAGTAGTTCACCATTTTTAGAAAACATAAGTAAAATGTATTATGGGTGTTATAACATAGTCGAATATAGAGTTTTTTCAAATCGCTGCACATAAATAGAAAAAATTACGTAGTTTTTTTTACATTATTTATACGATGAATCACTTTATGCCAAGTGTTTATTTTCATTTTTTTGCCTTAATTTTTACGTTCGTTAGCATAATTTAAATTATAAAATCAAATATCCTAAATAAATATTCAATTTGTTTTTATAGTGTTTTGTATATAAGAAATAGCTTTCAGGATAAGTTTTAAATTATTTAAAAATACTGGTTTTGTTGCTCAAAGCCGTTAACCTGAAATACTGTTAAGATTATTCATCCAATAATAGATAGATAAAATACCTAAAAATATTTTTTCAGACCAGTTTATTACACAATAAATATATCGTACAATTATTGTTTTTTATAAAATTGAGAATTATAAACACCATTATATTATGGATACTTTTATTAATATCTATTAAAATAAATCTAAAATATGCCTTATAACAATTTAAGCCTTTTCCTAGAAGCATAAATTTTAATTTAAAATTTAATTATTTGTTATTGTATGCCCAAACGTTTCTATTGAAAATTTATTTTCATCTGAATGATATATACAAATATTTTTATTCTTTACAACTTTTCTATTAATCATTCTATAAAAGCAGCGAACTAAAAAAAATATACAATTTTAGCCTGTGACGTCTTAAATTTACATCAAATGTAGATTTTACAAATGTATTCGCACACCATGATTCTTGTAAAAAGCAATATGTTTATTTCAATATTTGATTATACATAAAAATATACTCTTATTAAATCCAAAGACTGCTGTGGCCGTTTGCTAAAAATACGCTAAAAAAGCGGGCTGTGTTACAACCACAACGCATCTACAAATACGAGTTATTTATGTCAAATGATAAATACTAGCATGTGGCGGTCTGTTGAAACTAGAAGCTATAACATACCAAAAATAAAAATCTATGGATATATAAGAATATAGCAGTGTAAGACTTCGCGAACTTTCCGAAATTGTTTATTTCTTACTCTATTTAGCAAAGATATGGCTAAGTGTATAGTGGATGTCGGACATAACTAACCAGCGAAAAAAAAGTAGATGGAATAATGATCAAACCTTTTATCAAATACAACCTGAATGAAAAGTCCTAAACCAGGTGATAAAGTTAGTTACAGGAATTGTAAAGCACCACGCGCACAGGTGCATCAGATAGCCAAAAACCCTAAAGTCATATTAGAACTTCTTTACCAGACATATATACAAGTAAATATATATCAATTACTTACTCATACCTTTAACTTTTTTTGTTCTTATTTATTAAAAAATGAAGAAAACAACAAAAATAATATAGATAGAAAATTCCGCTAAAAATTTATTGATATTAGAATTAACTATAGCTAAAGTAAAAACATATAAATTACACAAATTAAATACTATTCTGTATTTAAAGAGATAATCGTTTTGATGCACTATTCGATAACTTTAATCACAACAATTTTATAAATTTTTACCATGAAAAAATTATTTATATAACCTAAGAACCATTATTAACCCGATATTTATGATATTTTAAGTTTAAGGGGTTTACATAAATATATTTGAATAGTTTAATTATATCTCATTTTATTCCTAATTATCAATAACGAACATTTTATATATCTTTAAATTTAATTGTTGAAATGTAGTCACATAGATTTTGTATAGTTCCTAAAAATTTCATTCCGTTCTTTAGTTATCTGTAAACATTTTTTATACACATGATAGTGTGTTTGATCCAATACCATTTTTTGTTTGTAATTTGATATATAAAAGTAGCATTTGTCGCATGCTTTGTTTATTTAATTATACATGCCTATTTAATTTATAAGATATTGGGTTATTATATTTTTCTTGTTTTAAATTTAGCGATAAACAGTACATTCAAGTGTTTTTAGAATTTCAATTTTATCAATATTTGATATCTAGCTTGATTTTTACGTATCAATCAGCTTTTTTTATTATTATCAGACTTTCTTAAGTTCATTTATTGGAATATTTTATTATTTTTATGGTTGTGTCTTTGTATAATATTTATTTTTTATCTTCAATGAAACATAATTAAACGCATCAAACAATATTTTTTGTCGGAAGAATGCAAAATCCAAAAAACATATTAATTTTACAACATCCAACATGAAAGAACTAAATTTATTATATTTCAAATTTGCAAATTCTATTTGAGTATTAGTCTTGCATTAGATTTTATATTTTATTGTATATAAGTGATTCCCTATTATAATAAATAATGTAAATTACATTATAAAATTATAAATAAAATAATTTTCGGATTTTTTAAAAGGCATTCTACCATATAATTATTATCCGTTGAATATGCTTTGATGCATTAATTTATATAAATAATATTTTGCGAATATTTAAAAAAATGCCTATGCATATGCACATTTAAAGGCTACTTTTTTAAAAGAAAACAAACAATTTTTTTTTACTGAATCAATTTTTTTCATTTTATATAATTAACTATTCTTCTATGTTTTTGATTTGCGGTTTAATTTCGGTTTATAGTTTTATATTTTTTCTTGAAGCTTTATGTGATAAATTTCTTATGTATGTAAATCTTCTTACCCTTGACCGTATCCTCTCCTATTACATCTTCTTCGATACCTCTCATATTTAAAAGGCTTATTATTGCTGATTTTATCACACTTCTATAATTCTAATATATGAATTGATTTTATTTGTGACTTTTAGCTCTATAATTTACCTTACATTATATTGTGCTACCACTCCATCCCATGTTACGACATATGGTATAATTTGTTATGGCACAATATGAAGTTAAAATAAAAAATAAACAAAGAATAGTTGATTATAGTATGATAATAAAAATAGATACATGAATTTTATTTTTCTTGACATTAGTATAGGTTATATTATTCATGTTAGTAACCATTGGTTTTCTCATCGAGTTTCAATAGTAGAAAAAATCTCTTTGCCTTGAAAACATTTTAGTGAATTAGTTTATTTGTGTGTTATATTATATTCTGTAAAAGCCTTCAGAAAAAATAAATGCGTAAATTGTGTTTTTTATTAGATACCTAATCAATTTTATTATCATATCTTTAGTAGAAATTTCTATGTAGTCAAAGCAATATTTATAACAAACATAGCAAAATTACAGGCTTTGACATTTATAACATCAGTGCCACACTAATTTTTCATAGATCTGTCATCAATGTTTTTTTAAAATATCTTTACTATTGTAAGCGAACCGTGTTTTGGATGAGCACTCTTCATATCAACTAAATATTTGCACGATTTCCGATTTCAGGATAATCTGATATTTTCAAACTTCAATTCTTGGGTGTGATAACAGGCAGTAAAACAACCTAAACACCTTTTAAATACAGCGGCTAAAAAAAATCAATTACATTCGATATTTAAAGAATGAACATGGTGGTATTATATATTAAATTTCAATTTCAATAGAATAAACAAGTATACAAATAAAAAATAGGGCCTATGAAAAAATATAGACGGACAAAAAATTGAAATAGATTAATTTTCCCTTTTTATGGGTAAAAATATAAATTATTGTATAAGTATGCATAAATTAAATTTTGATCTATATTCTAACCTTAATCGAGGCCCTGTCGTTATAACTTTTATTTGTGAAAAATTAGATATTAATGAAACTATAAATAGTTAAAAAGTATAGAATGCATTTAAAATTGCATTTTATATGCATTATACAATCTTTTTTTACAAAACATTAACATAATTCAGTTGAGTTTTTTTATGGATCTTTTTACGCGACAAAAATTCAATCTAATATGAAGACAACTACTATTAACATGCAAAAAGAAATTTTTTAAACTCCAAAATAAAATCGTAATTCGTAATTGTATCAAAGATTCAAAATGTGAAATAGTCGAATAATATAATCAATCAATATAGTTATCTTAACAGGGTTGGTTGATAAATGAATTATCGTTTGAAATATAAGATGATATTATGAGATTTTTATGAATTTACTTTGATACTATCATATAAGAATGTGCAAATATGGCTGTATGGTTAGTATCTGAAAAGTAGAAATTCAAAAAATGAATTTGACAGAAAAAATTATGCTTATAAAACTAAACGATATCCAATTATTCTATATGTTTTTATTTAAAAATAGATAAATCACAAATAAAATAATGAGTACTATTAGCATGCAATAAATTTTTTAAATCTTTTCATTTCTTTGATAAAGATTCATATTTTCTGTTATCATGTAATCGTATCCCCAAAGCAAAAATTACACTCTATATAAAAAATTGGATTATTACAATCATTTTAAATTTTCAATCGGTTTGGTTTCATTGTTATATTGTTCAATTGTGGTTTTCTGTGCCTTAAAGGCAATTTCAGACTTACTTGTGATACAAATCTCGACAATAGGGTAAAATGATAGATAAAAAATATTTTTCCGTACTTAATTTCGTTCTTAGATGTTTACCAGGATCTTAAAAATCTTATTCTGAAAAAAAATTCAATTTTTTTTACTTAAATTTATTTTTTTTTGTTAGAAGTGAATTTAAGTCAATAAATTGTATCTAATTGTAAGATTGCTCATAAATTTTTCCGTATTATTGTTTGTCTTCATTGTGTTTCGTCTATATGTCACAGAAAAAATCAGATTTCTTTAATGTAGCAAACAATACATTTGATACATTGGTGTTTATAAAAAATCGATTTTAAAAAGTCAAATTCAATTGTGACTATCGATTTTTTTTGCTTAGTAGATAATCATCAAATAATTATGTGTAAAATTATTAAAAATTGTGTATTATTTTACATGTATGAAATTATTGTAAAATTTTTATTGTTTTTTAGTTTTTAAAAAATTTTTATTCAAATTCTATATTGAGCTCATAACTTTTTTGTGAAATTTATTAAATAATATCTAAAATATTAAACCATAAAAATTTCCAAAAACCAACCTTTACACTTAATCAAAGTAAAATTATATTATTATTTAGCAATTAATTTTAAGTCATTTTTACTATGATATAAAAAATAATTATCATATTATAGCCACAAAGTTTTTTTAAATACTATAATAAATATATTCCTGTTTAGTGATATCTTCAAGCTCAATTCAGCGTTATAAATTAACCTGAAATATTTTATAAATTAGACAAAAATACAATTTAATATCCCGAAAAGCATATAAAATAATTTAAGGCTCTTTAAAGTCGGAATAATATCTAGCTAGTGTTTTTAATCTTTCAATTATAAACTCAGTTGCATAAACGTATTTTATAAATCCTTTTAACTTACTTTTTGTGATTTAAATTTTTTTCGCAACCAATATTCTAATATATAATCGATAATTTTTTATTCTAAAGTTATAATGTGATATTTACCTAGTAAGTTATGTATTTATGTTTTCGATTGTAGTTTTTATTGAAATAAAAACGGTCTTTATTTTTTAAATGAAGAAATTTTGTTTGCGTTCTTTATTTAGATTATACGTATTAATGCTGCAAACTACATAACATTTATTTAATTTATGAGTAATATCAAATAAAAAATTTTGTTAGATAAATACAATATTAAAGTTGCTTATATATGCCATAAGATCTTCAACTGGATGGGGAGAATATATAGAATATACAGCAACACATCTTTAAAGTCTTTACACAAATTGAATTGTTCATTTTGTAATTTTTTTATTATAAATTACATCTATCTTATAGTTTAAAAAATGTTTAGAGTAACTGACATTATGTATTTAAGAAATATTGTAAAGTTTAGTTTTTCCATATAAAAAAATATTAAAAAAAGTCGTAATGTGAGTCGGAACTTTATAAAACAAAAGATAAGTACAATGAAATCAGAATTTCAATGTTTTTTTATATACATATGATATATTTATACATAATTTTTATAACTTTGTAACTATGATATTAGAATGTGTTTTCATATTCAAATATATATTCGAGGCTAGTTTATCATCTACAAGATTAATAAGCAGATTAATATATCTTATAAAATTATATATCTATTTGGACCATGAAGAATATCCATAAGATTTTATAACAACAAAAGAACATTTAAAACTACATTTTTTATCCATTAACTTTTGTTATAAATGCATATTTTCTGAAGGTACTATTTTTAGAGACATAAAAGCATTTTCTATTTTCAAAGGATATTAAACAGAATATTAGAAACAAAAAAAATACATTTAATCAAATAAATTTGAGATTATAGTCTGATTAAGAGCAAAAAACATTAAAAATAATCAACTTTACTTTTTAACTTAGAAAAATTGCATATATTAAATCTTGAAGCATGCGAAACAATTTAAATATTAAATACAGATAAAAAATAATGTTTTGCTATAGAAAAACCAATGATTTATTATATCTGCGAGTATATTAAATTAAAAACTTGAATATACGAAACTGTTATTTAAAGAAACGATAATTCGCTTTGAAACCTAACCTTTTTGTGATTGTTAAATATATAAAATCAACAATAAAAAGGCTCTTATTGACTATAATCAGCTAGAAGTAAATTTTATATAAAGCCTTTAATTTTTCCTTTTTATCGTACAGTTTATGATTTAACAAAACTGAAAATTACGACAGTTGCAAGGATAAGATAACAATAAAATTTCTTCTGTGTTTTTTATAAAAGAACTAACGGAAATGATATTTCAATCTCGTAAAATTAAGAAATAACTATCACAATAAAAAATATAAAAGAAAAAAAGTAATTGTAATAATAAAATATATAATGTATTATATTCTAAGTGCCGATTAGAAATTTATTAATATGTATAATTTCAGTTATTAACATTGAAAATCAGTTTATATTGTGTTGTATTGCTAAATACACAACAAAAAATAACCTCGATATCACGACATTCGTATATAAAAAATTACATAAATATAAAAATTCTATATAGTGCATCATTATGTCCAAAGCTGCAAAATATTAAAATTTTGGTAGATCTGATCTAAATACAATAAAAATACTGGATAAAATGAAAGATGTACTTTTTCATGCGTTATAACATCGTATACAATTATAATTCAAACCATACATCAGGCTCTTTATCTTAGATGATGCTTTTGAATATTAGTGCATATCATTTGTTTGTAAAAAAAATATTAAAATATTTTTAGGTTTGGAATTTGTCAAAATAAAAGTAAAATTTTTGATTTAAAAATTTTAATATTTGTTGTAAAAAGCTATCAGATTCGATTTTTATTGTTATACAATGTATAAATATGTGCTTATAATACCGAACATGTTTTTTTATTCATGGAATCACATAACTTTAATTAGTTTATCTGATTTTGTTTTGTATCGATAATTTAAAAATAAATTGTGTGTTCCGATATCGAACATTTGAGCAAAAAACATAGGCATTTAAATTATATTATATAGTCTATTTGAATGTCATATTTGTATTTTATTTTTTATTCCGAAAACTACATAGTTAAGAAAAAAGGTATTTTTGCAAACAAAAGACCTTTATTTACATGTCTAAATTCTAATAATATACAATTCCATAAATGTGATTGAAACTAATTTTATAAGTTTTATATGATCTTTTATTTTTTTACATATAACAAATCTTTTTATAGCATATCATTTACTTTTGTCTATTTATAATGAATATTTTTGCACTTGCATAGTAATAATCCATATTTTTTTGGTCGCTAAACGGCTAAAATATAAATTGTATGTACCTTTTTAAAAATCCGATCATATTTAGCATTTCATTACGCTGTATATCACATTTTTCGATAATATAAATATAAGTAGGTGTTAAATACTTTTCTCTTTAGTAATACCGACTTCAGTTTACACACAGAAAATATGTGATTCAAAAATTATTAGTCGATGTAGCTGAATTTTTTCGGTATGTTTTTTTTTGTTTTTAATCTTTTGAAATATGATTTTTTCTTGTAATTATGAAGGCTTAAGCCAATAAAAATATTTATGAATAAGAATGAAATAAAAAACATTTTTTTTTTTTTTGATTACAATTAGAATAAGTTTGTACTGTATAAAATTTTCAATCTGTTCTTTGAAAAACAATTCATCTTTTTTTATTTTATTGTTTTTTTTTATTGTTATTAAAGCATAAGATGATTGAAATTCATTAGTTTGTCCGATTTCATAAAAAGGTTAGTTTTAAAAAATGTTAAAATAAGATCATTCTCCATTTTTTAAGGTTATGCATGTGTAGACTTATGCGATGTCACCGGAAAACATGAAAAATGTATAACTGAATAAGAGTAACAATCCAAAATATAAGTTCTTCCACCAGTGAGAGTGTTTTTATATTTTAAAAATAATTTGTTTTTTATAAATAATAATTGTATTATTAAAGCTATTTCTGCAGAAACTAATTTACATAAGTCTCTATAAGCCTTTTTTAAATATTTTAAAACTTCCAATGTAATTTATACTACATTTAACTGGCTAAAAAATGCAAACTTCGATTATAAATATTGCTTAGCTAGAAATAAAAAAGATTTAGGCATATTAACTCACAATTATTATAAAAAATTCGTATAAAGTTATAAAAATATGAATTTGATTTTGATTTTTGTATTAAAATTATAAATTGAATTAATATATGTAAATCTTTTTTAGTTCGAACTCTAGTTTTAAAACAATAAAATAAAAAAAAAAGATTTAAAAAATTCACATGTAATTGTTAATTTTATTTAATAAATCTATGATTCGAAAAAAATATATGTTTGAAAATTTGTGCTTAGATTTTTTTCTTATCATAAATGAATCCAATTAGCGTGTTTTGCATACGCTTAGAAAATCAAAAATTACTTTCATCTTTAAAAAATGTTTTTTATATACTGACTATATTTTTCTTTAGTTTGATGCATTTTTTGTAATACTTATCTATTCAAAAAATATCTAAAATAGCAAATTAAGTAATAATTACAAAAGGGGAATAATATTAATTTATAAAATTACAAATCATACATCTACTTATTGTGCGCAAGAAACACAAAAAGTTTATCTTGAAATGAATTCTCTAAATGATATGATGTAAAATATCAGTACTATATCGTTTTTAGACATTTTTTCTTATTCCGTAAAAATATGTCTGCATATATATCAAAACAAACTGGTTACAACTTCTGTTTTTATATTCTATTAAAAAATGAAAGCTCTATTTACGTATATAATTTTTTATAGTGTACTACTACATTCATTCTACAAATAAAGGATATTTTATGATGGCTTGGTTTGTTTATTAAAAAAAATTTCTTAGATATAAATTAGCCATTTAAAAAAGTTATAAACTTATCAGATTTTTACATATGGATATATCTATCTTATTATAGTTTTCATCATAAAATCAGCACAACAATTTAATAAATGGATTGCACATACATTACGAGCTCAACCAGATTAAATAATACAAAGATAGGTTATTTAGGCATTAAAAAGGAGATATTTGAAATAAACATTAAGAAAGCGTATTTTTTTATTTCCATAGCAGTGATTAAGAAATTAATTGTGTAAAAAATATCCTAAAATTGAGCATTTACAATACAGAATAATTTCTAAGAAGAAATGATACGTTTAAAAAAAATTGAATGTATCACACTTTTTTTGCAACAAATAAAGTTTGCCACAAATATCATTTAACTCTTAGGTGATCTAATAAAGTATGAAATATATTTAAGGACACAATGATCGTAAATACGCGTTTTATTCTATATAAATAGATTCTATAGACATTAATATATATATATTTTTTTCCATCGTAAAAGTATTATATATAGACAAACATATACTAAATTTTTCGAATACAACTTTTAAGCTTCCATAAAATGTTTTTCTGATAATAAATAACATGTACACAAAAATTAATAAAACTCATTATATTATAATAATGGATGATAAGTAACTAAAAATTACAAATGATAGGTATCAATTTTCAATGTTATAAACAAAGCAATATGACACATAACAAAAAAAAAAATTCATTTCAAAAGTTCTATTAACAAATGAAAACGACATATCTTATATAAAAGATAAAGAAATATGGTAAACTACCAAAAAAAACGTTTTATACAGCATATTACACATTTAAAGAGGTACCGAGCCTTTTCATCATAAAAAATCCTGTTTAACGAATTTGATTGGATTTTTAAGTATATTACATATAGTATAATTATGTTTGCAATGTATTCAATAAGAAATCTCAACAAATTATCATTATACATTGTTTTATACGGGCGAAAAAATATAACCTTTGTACTGTATACATATGGTATCCAATGCCAGATATTTATAGAAATTAATAAAAAATAATTTACCTTAAAAGAATATGTGCATATGAAAAATTAATTGATTTTATTTTCTAAAAATAAATAAACTAGAGACAATATTAAATATAATAATTTGAAAAAAAACACCATAGCTTGAACATATGAATTTAAAAGAATCGTATTTACAATATATTAAATATAATAATGACCAAAAGGAACTTTGTAATTGATTTTTCCGAATTGCGATCGTGCAACTCTGTTTTAACGAAATACCGTCCTAAAGAGCAACAAAACAACTAGAATTTCATAAATATTGCACAAAATTTTATTTTAAATCAATTCGTACGCATAAACGTAATTATTCAATTCTTCATATCTTCAATTGAATGCGCCCTAAAAAAAAATTATAAATTATAAATAAAAATATGATATGTGGCATTTTTAATACATAATGTTGACGATATTTTTTAAATTTTAATACAGAGCTATAAATTGCGAAATTATTTATTATAAAAAATTCATTAAATAAATTTTATACTCTATTAATTTCGCGAAATAATTTATTATTGCAGATTTTAAATTATAAACTATAATAGAAATAGCTAAGATGAAAAATTAAGTTTGCTTAATATATAAATATTAATGTTGGTTTCTTGTTATTTCAACTTTTTCTTTTCTTTATTTCTTCATATGGATTTTTATTATTTTAACTCTTCATAATTTGATTAGGCTTATACAATCGCATAAGAACTCCGTATTTTATCAATAGAATTATTCTTAACTTTTCATCTAAGTATTACTTTATGATACACGTACAACCAATTCTAAATGACTATTCAAAATTGATCGTAACATATATAAGAATTTATAAAATTAATCTATTTCGCAGTATGATTTTAGTTACATTTACTATACATCTTACAATACCATTGATGAAACGACCAGCAAAAGATTGCATATAGATGACGAATTCAAGAATAAATTGCAACCGCCTATTTAAACTTACCTTTTAATCTGTATAAAATATAATAATTTATAACACATTAACCAACTCGGAAGAATTATTCTATCTGCTGCGTATTGATCTCGAAATTTGGTATTAATAGAAGTTAATCTGCGAACTGTACATTAAATTATTACGGTAAAACTATTTCACCGTATTATTAGCCCGTTAAAATAAATCAAGAAAAAATAACATTTTTCTTATATTTAGTTTTGGCTGATTGTCATATTGCTGATAAAAAATATAAAATATTACGCATAGTTATTGCCCATAATTCGGAGGAAAACCAATGGGAAACCAATTAAAAATGGAAATGAAAATTTTAAACTTCAATATAGGTTGAATATCTCTAAATAGACCGGATTCTTGAAATATTTAAGATTTTTAATTCAAAAAAACATTTTCTTTTTGCATAATAAACTATAAGAATGATCTATATCATTTTAAAATATTAAAGCATTTTATAAAAAAACTAGAATCTGAAAGTACAGATAGAAAATCCAAAAAGCTAATATGATCTGAAAATTTGCTACTTATTATGGTTGGAAACGTCAAGAAGGATGTTAAGAGTTTAGATTTACGTAAATTTCTATTGTAAAATGTTGTAAATTTTAGGATGTGCTAAACAATGTTTTCTATGTTAGAAAATCACGAGCTAAATCTTACAATTAATGGATAAAAATGTAAATATAGCCACTAATAAACGTCTACATTCTGATCCCATAATACATAAACCTAAAGAAGATATAATATAGAAAAATACTATATATAGTTCTTTTACGTGTGAGAAAAACGAATCTAATCAAAAAAGAAATCAAGGATTTTATTAAAAATAATAGTTAGCTGCTATTTTAACAATCTATATATATATTTACATAGTTTATATCACCAAAAAAATTAGTGCGTAATCATTATAAAATATTTTGTATTTCAATAAAAAAATATATCTATAGAAAGCATATAAAAAAAAAATTTTTACACTGGTATACACACATCTTGATTTTATAATGAGCATATAAATTCTTTAGTATAAGAAATATTTGCTGGTTTTTATGAACATATACACACCCAATATTCAGAACAGAACTTTTAAACAACTCGACACGTATTTTAAGTCCCGTATTTTTATGGTAAAGATATTATTAGTATTGAGAAATTACATAATAGCACAAAAATTCCTTATTACGTAATTTTGGTCACATAAAAAATATAGATAATTGTAAATTTAAAATATAAGTATGCATTAGTTACTTAGAACACAAAAAATATCTTGCATTTAAAACAAATCCAGGTGTTTAAATTAAAGATAATAGCTTAAGATAACATATTAAAAGAATTAATTGACTCTAGCTGTGTTAATGCCTATCTTTATCTTCATAGCAGTAATTTTTATAACTGTTTTACAAGTGTATTTTATATGCTTAATGGTTTAAAGAAAACGAAATTTATATATTAAAAATATGAAAAAATTCATGTGCAGCTGCAGCAAAATTTTAATAATGCAAACCATAAACACATTATAATACAATAAAATAAAAACGTCGTTTTAGTAATATGTGAACACATTGGTAATCTATAAAAAGAAATCAATATAAGTGGATTCTATAAAATTTTGGCAATGATTATTTGAACATCTATTAATCAATTTTCCCTCTAAAACTTTTTAGAATATTCTACTATCATGTTTTTATTTGATATTTTTTATAAAAGATCAATTTATGTATATTTAATCTTTAAATAAAATAAAAAAGCATATCTACGATGTTACCATGATCATAATCCCCAGAATAATATAAGCAAAAGTAAAATTATTTATTTTTAGGATTTTTAGGATTTTTTACAATTTTGTAAACTTTTACTTTTATAAGCTTTATATTAGATTATTAGTCAAATCAATATAAAATATACTTAGATCTCATATTAGGCTTTTTGTCCTATTACGTTTCTAGACATACAATATTTTATTGGAGAAATTAGAAAGGTGTATAGAATAATAAAATCAGTAATGGATTTGTAGTTAATTTGTCATTTTTATACATATATCTAAAATTTTGCAGAAAAAATGATTTTATGATCATTCATAGATATGAAAAAGTAGATATTGCATGATGAAATGATATGTAAAATTTGTTATATATTTTCTTTAAATACTTATTCACAATTGAATAAAATTCTAATTAAATTTATTTCTTTGCATAAAGTAGGTTCTATGTATAAATTATTTTGTTCATTTCATGAGTTCGGTATGCAGATTACATGTTGATAATCTATGGGATCGATTTTATGGTATTTGGTAGAAATGGTGATTAATAAATCCTTAAACACCTTATAAGCACTAATTTATCTTTAGATAAACATTATCAAAATAGTTTCTAATTTTAAAACGAATATATTATATTTTTGTTTGAAAACTATAAAATATTGCAATACAGCATCCAATATTTATTTATCAGACAATATTTAATATATTATTATGAACATTGGTAAAATTGCCATCTGCAATAATAAAAAGTAAATAACACAAAGAAACATATTTTCAAAATATTATTTCATATTATTTCTATGTTGCTTTAATCGATATCTATCATAGAAAATTAATTTTTTTTTAAAACTTAAAAAGTAGATACGTGATATTATAGTGTGAAAGTTTCTGATATCCTTATACGTATGAAGCCCATATCAATCATTAATAATTATAGATTTCAAAGTCTATTTTTGTTTCACATATATAAGATTTTTATTTATTATAACTTAATCTAACAACCTGATCAGAAAATGAAGGTGAAAATAAAGATCTGTAATATATTTTCCATCGTATAAAAGGAGAAATTTCAAATTATATAAAGATTTTCATATATTTTGGAACCACAATCATTGTAAAAAGCGCACATATAATCCGAAAAAAGGTTTTGAGATGGTTTTCATCATATTCTAAACATAAAAGAACGTCTGCTTTCCTTTTTTTCATGAAATACAATAGTTCTTGATATTCGAACAAAATCGTATAATAAACAATTCAAATAAGCACATGAACATTTTTTGTGTTAAACAACATTGAATAAACCTAATAGTTGAGTAAATTCTACTTTTTCTATTTGATATGTTACAAAATATTTTTCATCATTACTTATTTTTAAATATAATAAATTTATGAGATCTGCAGTATCACCAATGAAATTCTTGTAATTATCCCATTAAAAAAATTTGTTAGGAAAAAAAACTAGTAATAAACTTCTTGATTGAAATTCAATACTTTATATGCCTATTTTTTTCTTTATTTTTTTTCCAATATATGATTTATTTTGATTACACAAATTTAACTATTCTTCTCATGGTTCATGCATGTTTATTATCTATTGTAAGATGAAATATATATTATTTATCCCGGTAGAAGAATCTTATTATTTGAATCACAGTTAAAAATCCCATAGCAATTCATTACTAGTTAGACGTTTATAAATATTGTATTTTATAAAATTTTAACTAGTTTCTATATTTTCAGAAAAAAACCATAGATAAAATTTTAGTCATAAATTTAAATCAATAAATGTATGTATACTTTACTTTCATTGGCTAAAATTAACATTAAAAAAGATGTTTTTTTATCAGAAGATATATAGGAAGTACTGATCAAACAGGATAGAAAAGATATTTTCTTACACGATATAAAACAACTATTATGATGTTGATTAAAATAGGGATAATAAGGCTTATAGCATCTAATGAACTTAATCTATGCAATAAAGGCGTATAAATTCACGAAAAATACAATAAGTTATATATTTTATTCAAAAAATATATGTAATGACCCGTTCATTGTGTGGTTAAAAAATTACATATACAATATGTAACTGAGTTAAGAATCCCCGATATAGTAGAAAAACACATGCGAGCTCTCATAATTATAATAAAACTCGAACTGATATAATTTCGTTGAAGAAAAGGCGCGGTTAACGAATAATATCAGGGGAGGTTGTTAAAAGATTCATTAAAGAGCTGTAAAATAGTTAAAGGGGTGTACACAATGCAGTAGATAGGGTTCAAAAAAAGAAGAAACACAGCACATAAATAAAAGAACATATTTAGTTTCATAACTATCAAGCATACCTCAATATAGCTAGGATTATACCGATTATTTTTATATTATATGATAATTTATCATTTTATAATACTAGAAAAATCAAAATTAATTTTAATTAAAAGAATGCCGTAATTAGGACTAAATTTTAAAGAATAATTTTAGAAATTTTTCTCAAAGTTTAACTTGATTAATGTCCCGTGGGCACATCACATCTATAATATTCATAATGTCTTCTTTCTTACATCTTATTCAATAAGTCAATACTTTTTAGGGCCCATTAACTTGGGATTATATCTCGATGCTAATTCTTATATATGCTTCAGTTTAGTTTGTGAGTTCGAGTTCTTATGGGTACATTTTATTCATTTAGTTGCAACATAACTAGTAATAAATCATAAATTGAATGATAGCGTATTTTGCAAAGAAACAAATAATTTTTCTTAAAATCGGATTTATAATTTATAAACTTTATAAAGCATTAGAATAATTATTTTTTTAGACAAGCCTTAAAGCTAATTTCAAAAAATGCGTGAAGAGTATGGATTTACATATTCCACTATGAGAATGGCTTTTTCGGATTCTAATAGCTCCAGCTTCTTTTTTTTATACGCAGAAAGACCAAAAATTTTACATTTCTTAAAATTATAGTTGCCCAAATACAAAATTACACTAAAAAATTATTACTAAACGATTCAATAAATTAGATGATTTTAATTTATATGTTCCAAGATAAATTATAATATTTATAAGGTACGTTCATGATCTTTTTTTCGTAATGTAATCCATTTTTTTAATTTAACAGACTTAAATACATACAAATATAAATAAAAAGATAAAACAAATATTTTCATTTTATTACATCTAGAATTATTCATTATATTTATGTACAACTTTTCCATCTTTTAAAATTTAGGTTTCTTGCTCACATTTCAATGGTAAATTGATATGGATGTTCATTTTATACAAGATCTGATAATTAGATTTAAAAACCACAGTTTTTATCTAGATATAGACCAAAAAATATTCAAATTTTCAATTTAAATGAAAAAAAAACACAAAAAAAGATAATAATTGCTTATTTACAAAGTAAAACTTGCGAAAAAGATATATCTACGATTTATTTTATAAAAGTACTTTATACACGTGAAGAAGATAAATCTTACCTTATATTATACCACTGTGACCCACACTCGAATTATTTATTATAGATTATTATACAAGTTTTTTATCTAGATTGAAAAGGTTGAAATACTGTCACTTATTTAAAAGTAATATTTTATTGTATATTACTTATTTGTCTAACTGAAGAATGATCGACCAATAAAAAGCTTCTTTATACAATGTTGATACCAAAAAAAAATAACAGAAAATTTTACTTACTGATGACTGTATAATAAAGAAAGAGTAGTATTCAACTATTGAGTGTATGAACACGTAAGTATTGTCTTAAAAAACCTAAAAATAAATTCCGTTACATATGATATTCTATACAAGCATCGTTAAACCTCCGATACCTCCAATTGATATAATGCTTACAAAAACATCAAATTTGAATCCCTTTTAAACTTCAAATCATCGTTAATGAATTTATGTCTAAAAATATTCTTTTTAAATCAAGAATATCTACACTTTAAATTTAAATAAAATATTTATGCTAATAGAATATATCATCATTTGAGCTGAACTTGTTTATTTTATTTGGATATGGTAATTAGATCAAATTAGATGTACAATTTGATTGAATTTTAAATGGTAATATTATATTTATATATAGTTTATTTTAACATTGTAAACTTATAACTTTATTATCCCAACACCAGGCTTATCATGCCTACCAGTATTTACAGTAGCCACAAAAAACACGTAACATTTAACTAAATAGTTCTGGATTAACTACAGGAGAAACAAATACTTTTCCATTATAAACAATAATACGATTACCAACAATATAACGTGCATAAATTTTAACAATTCTTGGGTTTATATTATTTATTCACACATGTTTGTTTACTCAATAGGCATTTCTTGATTAATGTAACTCCTATTGGTGAAAGACCACGCTTAATATGTCGTCTTCATATTGATAGAAGAAGATCTGAAAATTATATTATTGTATCTCTTCAAGATCAATTCATCGGTATCTGTATTTTCTAAATACCAGGCGTTGTTTATCCAAATTATTGACATTTTGGTTTGGGCTATGAAAAATAAAAAGTCTAGATTTGAATATCAAAATAAATTAACAAATATTTTAGTGATTAAACGACCATATATTACAGGTTACGCGTTTCATTTCCATATAAAACGTATGCTTAAATATTAAGCACGGATAACCCGTTTAAGTTTTGGTTATTATCTGAAGTATTATTAATAAGTGTTGAGATGTAATTTATATTTTGAACACTTTGGATTTTAATTTAATCACAAGAAATCAATACAAAATTATATAATGCACAACGAATAATCAGAGCATTAAATATAATCGTAGAAAACATGGGCGATATTAAATATTAATCTTCGAAAAAAAGTAATGAAAACATTCATGGAAATAACCTTAAATTCATATAATTTAAAGATAGAAAGATGTATTAGAACATAATCATGTAAATATAAATACAGTTTTACAAAATTCGTAGTAAAAAACCCAAAAGAAACCATCTTCATGCCTATACGATGCATTATATACAAAATCTATCTAATAAAACCACAGGAAATATAGTTAAAATCAAATATAAAATATAAATAAAGTGGTTAAAAAATTTTATGCTAAGTTTTTAATTTATTGGATATATATATATTCTTCGACCCATTAAAAGTCAAGTATTCGCCTAATAGAAATTACATGAATTTGATCTCATAATCTATCGCAATTTACATATTAAATAGCAGAAGATCAAAAATTGTTGTGTTTAAAATATATGCTACTTAAAATCAATAAAATCCATTACAATGTTCTACTTAAAGTAAAATTGGTTCGCAAATACTATAATTATTAGAATCCAAATGCTTTAAAATCACATAAAAAAATATTACTGCCATCAGAAGATATAACTGTTTATGACAGAAAGTGATAACATCAAAAAAAGATTAAAACTGTATTTAACTTGCAAGAAGCTATCTATCTACATGTAATTTTCGACATATTTATAATCCAGAAAAGATAAAACATTAGATTAGACACCAAGACGTAACATAATACAGAATCTATAATAAAGAAGTATTTTAAGTTGATAGCCGATATAAATTCAAAACATAAATTTGCAAAATATATTTATCGATTTTATGCTAGGTTATATTTATCAGGGGCTAAACATTTTAAAAACGTTTATAACATTAAAAGAGGCCTATACTGTGCTTACTATTCATTCAAAACCATAAAATATTTTTATGCATCTTGATTTACATAAAATTATTCTTCAAGTGTTGTAATTTATTCCACTTTTAACATTCATTTTGTTTCTACAGGTTCTACCTAATCATATAAATTTTTACTTGCGCTTTACTTTCATTATAAATCTGAGGCGTATATTAAATTTGTATTTGTGTATCTACGAAATTTTTCTCGTAGATTTGAAAAATCAACTATAGAGTAGAAAAAAAGCAATTTCAATAGCCTATGTTAAAATTTGAAAAACAATATCTTATATTTTTACATATATATTTTATAGATATTTATCTTTATCGATTTAAACAAATAGAAAAACAATCACCGTAAAACGAATCACAAAGTATTCACCGAAATCAAGATTCACAATAAAAATAATTCGAAATATTTATACACGAAGCCATATAATGGACAAAACACTATAAAATGTGATTTTTTTGTCGTGATTTGCTATAGGTCGTATATTAAGAATCTAAGAAGTAATAAAAAGTACACAGTGAGAATAAAATCAAATAAAGGACTTGAATCGATAAGTCATGAAAATAGATACATTAGAGTGATCTCAACGATGATGTATATTGGGAAGTATTAAGCTATTTCTGTGATTATATATAAATCAATAGTTTTGCTTAACAAAATATCGTTGACATATGAATAAAAATTAGCTATGCATGCCATATTTAATAATAGATTTAGCAGAAAATGTGAATATTTAATGCTCATAAATTAAGCCATATCAAATAATGATATATATACGAATGTTTTTTTAAGCCAATATTAACATTGTTTCAATGTTTTTAAATATATGAATTATATCATAAAAATCATCTGGCTATAATAAAGATAATTTATTTTTTCAAAGCATAAAAAGTTAAGTTTATAAATATCTAGAGAAAATTTTAATGCGTTTTTGCGTCTTAAGGCCCCCAGGAGGGCTAAAAGTTGAAAACTTACAATCAGGGAAGCCTTTCTTAATCTAGTACCAAGATGTGTCACGCCTATCAATCATTTCAGCTTTGATAACAGAGCTGTAGAAAAGTTTAATTTACAGTAAAAAAAGTATGGTATAAGAACTAACACAAAACAGAAACTTCTAAATCTATGATATAAACAGTATTTTTTATAACATAGATATTTTTCTTGTTCTTTTACACTTATAATAAAGCGAAAGAAAGAGAATATTATATATATCTATTGTGATATTTGTGCATAAAGTTGACCTTTTAGCCTTTAAAATATTCATTATATAAATTCGTAAAATCACTATTTATAGTGCTATAATCAAGTTTTAAATATTCTTCACATAATGTAAATATTTGATTTACTACCGAAATCGATTTCTAGTTTATACTAAATATTTCAGTAGAATGTAAGTTTTCAATCAAACCACCAAACCAAGTATAATTAAAAACTCCTTTTTTGCACTATGATCCTCTATATTTTCTTAATCTTCTGTAAGATCAGACCGTGAACCTCTTGTGGACTAAGTATGCAATATCTTTTGTGGAATACAACAAACTTATAGGTCAGTTAAAATTAAATATTCATTGGTAAATTAACATTACTCAAATAAGACACATATTTTACATCCATTAGGAGATGGGTGTCCATATATATTATTTTATTGCCATAATTTATATCTTAAGCTTCTGGCAACGACTTTAGAAATCATCATAGAAGTTTTGAATTTTTAAATTACATATTTAAAATATACGAAATAAAATAAAAGCTTAGAAATTCTTGAAACAAAATTATATTAGCCTATCAAACACCTTATTAATAAAAATAAAGTTGAAACTTTACATTAAATGATTCTTGGTGTACTTATTATTTTAAAATACAAAAAAAAACTTTGAAATACAATTTTTACGTAGCAAAATAAATATATTCTTGCACACGAATAAACCTAAAAAAACATCAAGAATAGTAAAAAAATTATGATAAATAATTCTCTTTATCCTCAAATACCCATTCACATTCTCAAATCTGTGTTAACTTACGTTTCAAAACAATCCTGGGGATTCGGGACTTGCTTATAATTGTATATTTTTAGACAAATAAAATAGTATTTAAACATAAACTAAAAAATAATACTGCTTAAAACATAGTGAACGTGTATATATTCTAATATAGTGATATTAAAAGATTTAAGAATATCAGAAAAAATTTCAATAAGTTTCAAGATGCCTATTAACTTATCATTTTTAAAAACAAATCATTTAATTAATAACAACACTTCGATTGTATATTTTGAAATAATAAAAAAATTTTTAAGATGAAAAAGTGTAAAATAAAAGTGTGCACATTGAAAATCTGCTTTAGAATCAAATTTATTTTTATTGGATTTGATTTCTATCCTTTTAAATATATTTTTTTATTTATATCCCTCAAAATGCTTATTGCTATTACAAATCACCATAGTCGAATTATAGGAATCTGATTTTTATATAATATCACAAAATTTGACTTTTCCATCCTTTTCTACACAAATTACCCGGTAAAAATATGCAGTCTTTTGATTTTTAAACAGAAAGAATTAATCGTATAGTAACGTTTGGATAGATATATATTCATATATGCAATATAGTGACGCAGTTGGTTTAGAAGCGCTTATATCAAAACTTGTGATCTAACTGCAAAGAATCATGGATTCATATAAATTTACTCAAAACGAGAAACAGCCGCGAGAATCCGGTCTATCAAAACTAGAAAGTACACCCTTAAAACGACTGATAGCCGATTATAAATTGAAGATTGTTGTGCAAGACACCGAAAACTAGCAATTATTTAAATGAAAACCACTACTTTCAGCAAAGAACATGGATAAGTGGAGAGTGGTGGTGGTATCGTAATTAACCAGCGACGAAAACTAGATATAGTACCTTTCCCTTACAAAATAAAATCGAGTAGTAAAATACGGAGAATTTATGGCACTGCTAAATGTGAAGAACTACATGTTGGTTAATTAGATAATCAAAAATTTCTAAAAGTCATAAATGAAATCCTAAAATGAAGACATGCACGAGTAAATAATAAATAAAGTGAATTCGTCAGGAATTTCAAAATATAGGATTTTGGAATACTTCTAAGTATTGGATTACGCACTATCAAGAACTATAAAGACATTTGAAACAATAAATATTGAGATAGAAGATGAATTGAAAAAGAAGGTGAATATGAAGTATTAGAATTAAGTATCAGCCAAGTCTATTCCAATGAGCATTCTAAAGTTTTCTCCGGACACCATTAAAAAGCAAAATTAAATCTACCTATAAATTTCAATTTGTTTTATATCATCCATATCTGAAATATTTCGGGATTTTTCTCTGATTCACAAATAAAATTTATATAGCGACATGTCAAAAGATTTCAGTCGGGTGTCTTTGATTATTATCACCTATAAACATATTAATTTGTGCTTCTTAATATCCCCATTTTTTTTATTTTTTCTTTTCATTGACATATAAACAGCTTGAATTCTGGAACGCAAAAAGTTTTTTTTATTATGAATCTATATGTTCATTCTTTCCCAATTTATAGATTAATTAAAAATAAAACGCTTTTTTTGGATTTTAAATATTATTATGATCACATAATTCTAATAAATTATAGGTTTACTAATCTTGAGTACAACATAGATCTTTACTTTTCGTCTATATAAATAATAGACTAGCACGGTTTTTGTTTATACTACTTATAACAATAATTTAATTTAAGAATTTATTATTTTCACAGCATCCATAAATTACCCTAGTAAAATCTGAACAGCTGATAAAATCGTTTCTTCATGTTTTGCCTTAATATAATTAATTCTTTTTGAATCAATTTAAAGTAAAGCGAAGCGATTCTATCCTTTAAAAAGGATATTTATTCATGGTTACCATCAGATATCACATAAATATTTTTTAAAAATAATTATATTTATCGGAAAACCCAATTCTAAAAACATAAAGCGGCACGCTTAAAAGAAAAAAATTCATGATGTAAAAAACAAAATCCAATTCCTCTATTTTTTATATTGATGCAAGTATAAAACCTTTATTTTACATATTATCGGTAATTATAGTGTTATATTATAATTAATGTTTTAAAGAAGAGAATTAACGTAGGTCAAAACATAATATAGAAAATCGTAAAATAGTTTTAGAAACTCAAATAAGCATGATATAACAGAAAAAAAAACCATAAAAGATCTTTAAAAATCAAAATACTACATATATAGCAAAATTATTTACTGTAATCATAGATTGTACTTAAATTTTAATAGCTGTGTAGATAAATACGTATCAAAAAACTGTGCAACACTTTATCCAATGATTTTAAATACATAAAAAAATATTTAGAAACGATTAAGAAACTATGCATCTGAGCATTAAACTTAATTGTTTTTTTCTTCATGTGTGGTATAATTTTTTTGGGTGCATTGTTGAAAATCAAAATTAGTGTATTTGAAAATTTTATTGCTCAATAGAATATATATTCAAGTTTATAGCCATTTCTAAATCATTATAAGAAAGAGCGTAGTTTGAGTCAGTTGATTATATTTCACACTATTTAATATAATTATTAAAATTCCTTATAGTTTTCCATAATGGCATATTTTTATATATGTTAAGAGAATAAATATATTGAGCTTAAGATAGTATATAATGTATTCTGTTTTATGCAACTCTTTTATAATTTTAAATTAGTAATTGCTTATGCTCTAAAAATTTTGAAAATTCTGAAAGATTATGTCAATTGTGAATACTTATTTTATATGATACGATGTGAATCTATTTTAAATTATTATTTTAATTGATGCATATTCGTTTACAAAAAAAAAATTAACAAGATTTTTTTACACATTTAGGAAATTTAAATTGATTTTTTAATATATATTTGATCATATGCAGTTTCTCTTTTTAAATGCATATGACTTAATATTATATGTTCTAATATAAAATATTTCTGCTATTTTATTTCGCAAAACACTGCAAACACGCAATTTAATACATAATATAAGTTTTTTGATAATATATTCGCCTCATTATATTTACTAATTTGCTTTTTAAATAAAAATCATTGATCATTAACAGCACCATTAAACAGCATAAAAAATGACATGTCTACAATAAATAAAATATATCTGATGTACATAATTGAATTTTGAATTTTTATTATTTAATCTGTATCATAATTTTCGTTAATTCAAGAATAATTGTGGCAAATCGCTTCATTCAGAATTACCCATAGAATATTAATGACTTAATGGCATAAAATAAAATGTTGATAACAAAGATATTTATAAAAGCATCAATTGTTTTAATACTTTTCTTCGGATCTTGGGCACACTAAAGCTTTCTACTACCGAAAAAATCAAATTTACACTAGGATTGATATAGAAACACCTTTTCGAATGTAATCTATTTTTTCTTTGAATTAAGAAAAGCAATTTTTTAGATACTTCATGTTTTTAAGTGAATCAATTTTATCTCGAAACAGATGCTGGACTACATGTTAATAATCAATATGAATGTTATCCATGATACATAAGAAATTTAAATAAATCCAGGATGGAGAAATATGAATTTAAATAAAAAATTATAGAAAAATGCTTATATTTTTTTAAAAAAAATTTACTACGATTGATTGTGTAAATTCGTTCATATAATTATTGGATCTATCACAAAGAAATATTTACTATAAAACAAAATTTAAATCGCTTAATCGGTCTATAGAGAATGCAATTATGATATAATCTGCGTCAAGTTTTTGATCGTAAAGACATAATTTATTTTTTTCTTAATGTTGGGCGCATTTTCATAATAGAAATAGCAATAGTTTTATTTTTTTTGATTTAAATGTAGAACTGAATTACATAACCATTTTATGCAATCTTAGTGAAAATAAAAGAATTTTTATTAAAAACACAAAACTAGCCTGTTATTTATTTTTATTAACTCAACGAAAATATACCCAAGATTTAAAAGTAATCAAATATATTAGATTCAACTATAAATAAAATATGACTAATAAAATAAAAAAGAGTCACTGGACTTATAATTTTATTTAAAACTACACATATCATCATATTTTACATTTAAAATCTCGCATTAAGCTGTATAATTACAAAAATCTTCAAAACTATGTAGCTAAAATACTAATAAAGTCTTTTTTTATTTGGTTATGCTAAAAAGTTCCGTTTCAAAATTAGCCCCTTAAACAAGCCAAAATGATTATACTAAGTTTGTTCAAAGTTTTTTTATTGCTTGGATTATAAAGTTGTTAAAAAAAATACAAAAATTTATGTAAAAATATGATTTTTATAGATTCTCAAATAAACAAAATACTAAATTTAATGTTTTTTAACATGTAAAATTACCTGTACCTTCATTACTACGACAAAATTAGCTATATGTATCACACCTAAACTAATATGATGATTTAATCTAATATTGTTATCTTATTTTTGTTTATTTATGTATTTTTACAAATATAGAATTTTTGATTTGTGTCAAGTGATGGTTAAAGAAGATTGTTCTAAAATTTAATAGTTATTGCTAAATTTAACGCTACAGAATTTTATCTATCATAGTCATTCACAAATATTTAATACAAAACAATAATAATATTTTTGTTTTTATAGTGATAGAATAAATTTATTGTTCAGATGTAAATTGATCCAAAGTAAGAACACTCATGATTAAGATAATAAATTAAATTTAATATATTACGCAAGTAATAGATTAAAAGTGATTTTTTAATATTGCTATACACAATATTGAATTTAAAATAAAAAAATAAAGAATTAATAAAAGGCAGAGAATGATATCTATTTTGAAATTTTCAATCATACTAATATATCTGATTTTGTGTAACAATTAAAATCTAAGCAATCTTAAGTTTTTTTTCTTGATATTCAATCTTACCATTGCTAGAAAAAAAAGCCAGATTTTTCTTTGTAAATTGCATAAATGTAAATCTTCTGCACAGCCTATGTTTTTTTTTATGAGTAATTGATAAAAAGGTTTTATGTGTATATTCTAGCGAATAAAGACGGTTTAAATATGTTTCTGAAGATAGCGTATTTTTATATTCGCAAATAAAAATGGGCAAGAAAATTATATTTTAGATTTCTATCACATAATATATTTTTTGAAGTATCATTTGTGCAGTCTCATGATACTATAATCCCACGAATCTAGATTTAAGGATTAGATTTCCCAAAGTATACATAGACATCAATTTTTATACAATCCAATAATTCTATTTGTACTTTAAATCATATTAAGGTTCGCACGATAGAAAAGCGAAATTTTGTAGGATATCAAAGATCATTTTAAATAATTTTAAACATAAATAATATTTAAAAAATATAAAATCAAAGAAAATTTCATATTTATGATGTACAATCATTTTAAAACATAAGTAAAAGAAGCTTATTGAATTATGGAAGTATAATTCTTGTCGCAGAATGTTCAATTTATAAATTCATAAAGTAGATTATGCGCCTGGTATGAGAGGATCCCTTTTATGCAAAATAAATAAAAGTAATTGTATCTATATGTAATTAATATGTGAGTGAGATATAAAATTGTAAATTTAATTAATTTATTATATTATAATCACAATTGACATGGCAAAGGCACATAAGCATACATTAATAATAATATAAAATGGATTTTTTCGTGGTCTAAAAAAAATTCTTGTAATATTCAAAAATTGTATTTTTCACTTTTAATATTTGATTTTTAAAAAATATATCACTCTTAAAAGTCATTTTTGAGTTTTAAATATATCGATTGGTATATTGAAGTATTATCAATATTAAAATAATATAAAAAGTTGCAATTCTAGGAAAAACTATAATAAATAATTTTATAAATTTTTATATATCGTTATAGCGTAAATTTTATTCTATATGCGTGAGTTTGACTCAATAGTAATATTTTATATACTTTGTGTGATTATAGCTATATAAATAGCAAGAAGTAATCTCATATTATATATTAGAGATAAAATTTTTCCAAAAAAAATCTTTAAAAGCAAAACAATTTCATCTAAATCACTGCTTTTTTTATTTTCATCTAGGCTATATCTTCACTGTTTATAACATTATTTTGATCAAAAAATGCAAAAAAAACCTGAAATTCTTTATATTCATTTAAAACCCTTTGTTTAGAATGGTTTGTTCTAGTAAAGCTAAATTCAAGATAGAATAATTATTAAATGATTTTTATTTGCATATAAAGTAACCCATTTACATTTAAAAATATACATTTATATATATAATTGGTGATTTGTGTTTTATGTGTTGTTTTTTACACTTTAAATCTAACTTTAAAACTGTTTCCAGATGTTTATTAACCTTAATTGTCTGTTTAGACGATGGTCTGTATGAAATTTGTATTTTAATCATGATTGCCAAATCCAGATTTTATAAACCGAATTATACTTTATAAAAACTGTATAAATACATGTAGAGAATCATTACATTTTTTTTATCTTATAAAATATTTAAAATGTGTTTTATATTATTTTTTGGGAATTACATAATTATTATTAAATCAACGATAAAGATAATAATCCTTTATTTTTACTGTTATTGAATATAATGTTTTAAAAACATTAGCTTAAAAAATACAATATAATATAGACATGAATTCCATATATCAAAACTAATCAAAAGATTTTTATTCCTTCTATCAATTTATGATTCATATTTGTTGGTGATAAAATTATTCCATAAGAATTAGATGTGCTTTTTGTGTTTTAAAAATATTTATTGTATTTTACATGTGTTTATGCGCACTTGAATTTATTATAACAGATTATAAAACATAGTCATAATCACTCTGAATGTATCAGATTGCGTTATTTTATTATCTTCAAAATAGTTTTAAAATAATAGTCAAAGATTAAGAGACTAAAATTAAGATGGTCATAACTTTTTGTACAATATTTCCGAAAATAAATGATTTAGACGTAATATTCAAATAAAAGTAATTCCTAAGGTGCAAAGAATACAAGATTCAAAAACCCGGAATTTGCAAAATAATTACATTATATTTTTCTATGTTTTTGTTAAATTTAAATTTTTGCTTAGTATTGTGAACCCATAGTAGATTTAAATAAAAAAATATACAGATTTAGCTATAATAAACAATTCCGTTAGAATTTTAATAGACCGGAAATGTAATGAGAATCTAAAAATAATTTTTTCATGCCGATTTTATTTTATAAAAGTATTTTTCCACTTACTCTGTAATCTAGCCAGAATTATTTTATTTGCAACATAAATAAAATAATATATGAATAATTAAAATATAAATTTATACGATATTTTTTTCATACAAAAGTGCCAAAATAAATTTCTATTTTATGTTTTAGTTTGGTATATATATAATTTGTCACATATAAAATGTATAAAACATTTTAAAAGTTGTATTTTTGCACATGACAAAAAGTTCGCGACATTCCAATCAAAATACATGAGTTACACTAACATTTAAATATAAATGTAACGCAAAAAGATTAAAAGTTTTATAATACACAGATATATTGATTTTATTCTTAAAACCTTAAAAATAAAAATTTAACAAATTTTATACTCATATGGTAGTATTGTCTACAAATCTCTAAATATGTTTCTAAGAGATTTATCACGTAAAATATTAATAGAAAATCATTACAATTCAATGCGGTTTTTAGGCCGACAATACAGATAAAATATATGATTTCGAAATATCTTAGTGCTTAAAAAAAATTTCTCACCCAGAAACATCCTGAAAAAACATGAAATAAACCTTCAAATTCGAAAGCTACTTCTTATAATGATAGAATGGCATTGGCGTCACTAAAGAACATGTAAAATTTTATTTGAAATTTGTGCGCTTTGTAGATAAAATGGCTATAATAATTTTCAGTGGGTAAAATATATTAACTAAAAAAGATTGAACCACTGTGAAATATATAAAATCTAAGCAGATAAAGGTTCTAGAATTTTTATTGTCAGTAAATGTAACATTTTTTCTTGGAAGTCAGTTTTGACGGAATTTTTAGATATTTGTGCTAAAAAAACCAAAAACTTTTTTATATAAACGCTTTTTGTGTTTTGAATCGCATATAGACACAAATTTATGAATAATTTTGAATAATTTTTTTTTATTTACTCACATAATTTTTTTTGAAATATAATTTAACTGGTTTCTAAGTGTATTAGAAGGCTTTAACATAGTAATTGTTTTATAATTTTATATATTTTTTTACCACAATAAAATGATTTCGGATGCTTATCTTGCGAAAAAAAAACATGATTGAAGGCAAACCAGAGCATATAAATCTTTTCAAAAGAAATTTTATATTTACAAAATGTGAAAATATAAAATAAAAAACATACAGTGGTAATTGAGCTATGATTTTTATTCCATATCAAATTCTTATGAGATAGAAAGTCAACTATATATATCTATACAAAAAAAATGATCTGTATAAAGATGAATACTAAATTATTGATATATCAGCGTTGAATATTTAGTAAAAAAATATGAATATAAAGTATCTTATGTTTCTTTTTATATTGAGGTATGCGATGAAAAAAATTCAAATATAATAAACAACTTAAGGTACATCTCACATATTAATAAAAAAATATAAATTTAAAGCCTCAAAAGATTTCTAAAAGGTCTAATATTTATAGTTACTATTTATTTTCCTTAAATTTAGGAAATTTCGTGTTTATTTCGAAATAAAAAAAACTTATGACTGTCTGATGATTATTAAAAAAATAAGAAATTCTAGAAGTAAAAATGAATTTTAAAATGAAAATAAAATATATCACAGTAAGTATTCATTTTTTATTATATATTTAAACCATAGGATTGATTTACAAAAAAATAAAGCATTCTGATGAAAACCGAGCATTAATGAATTTCGCATTTGATCAATATAGAAAAAGCTATGAATGTATTAATTTATTGAATAATTTTATTTTTATTGTCATAAATAAGTTAATATATTGGGCTGGAAATAATAATGAGGCATAGAAACCTTTTTTTTTATATTATTAAAAAGTTGAATGCTTTCTGGTTATACAAATTTCTCGATTTATAGTTTTTAAAGTCTAAAATTCTACTTAATAAATAATATTTAACAAGAAAATTTTGATTTGAAACTATCATGATTGCATTGATATATATACCAGAAAACATTTTTAAAATTTGTTTTTTTTATTGAATAATTATCCATTAGGCTTAAGCAGAGCCTATAAAAAACTTGGCACTTACTAAATTATATTTATTGTCGAAGAGAGTCTTTTGAAGTAACGATTAATTGTTTTATAAAAAAGCAATAGATGAGAATACAAGTAAAAGTTCCAAAATGCACAAGAAATGGTGTAATTCTTAGAATGGAACACCCAAATACATTCAGATAATTAATCATATTATATTTGTTTTGGTTGATCTGCAAAATTGAAACTAGTTAGATTCTGGATTATAAAAGCAACAAAAGAAACAATTTAAAAAATTTAACAAATAATAAATGCATAATTTATTATAATGCAATTACCAATGAGATAAAATTTAAAATTTCTTTATATTGGATTGCAAATAATCAAGAGCTTTAAGCTAATCTAATATTCCATCTCTTTTTTGATCTGCAAAACTTAAATTAAAATTTATTAAATTTAGTTATGATTCTACTTTATGATAAAAATTTTATTAATATTTGAATTTCATGTTTAAGCAAAAATAATGTTCTATTAGCCAAAATAATAAAATTTGTATTTTTAAAATTATATCAATTAGATAGATTGTATTTATTGGTTTATTTTCCCTTTAGTTATACAAAAGCGTCCAATGTAATCCTAAGATTTGATTTTTACAGTACGAGTTCTACAACTATAATAGATACATTTATTTGTGTTCTTTTCAATCTATATGTTCAGTCAAGATATTTTCATTGAATTTTTTTCTCGATCCTAACGTTTGTAGTTTGGCATTAGCTACAGTTTGGATTTTTTGCATTGATACTTTATATTTGTATTGATTATGCTTTAAACATTCAAAATACCACAATGTAATCTTCTTGTCTTACTATGTTCCCTTACTTGTTGTTATCTTATTAATTCATGCTATAATCAAACTTTCATACAGATATAAGCCTTTAATTCGTATATAAAATATATAAAACAAAAACTATTATCTATTATGCGCAACCTGCACACGTAAATTTGAAAAATCTCATGTATATTGTTTACCCTTATCATAAACAATATTTTTTCTATAAACACATTTTCATTTTTTTCTAATTCATAGGCATAGTGGGAATTAAAAAAAAAATTACAAGTTGGGAATTAAACAATTATTTAAAATTTCAGATCCTATTGCAATTTTATTTTGTTTATATGGATATCTTAATGAAATTGTTTTCAATAAAAACAATTATTTAGTTGATAAACGTTGACATGTTTCACATATCTTAAAAAACTTACACATAAGCACAATAAAGCTTTATAACGTATTTATTTTTCTTTTAAATTGAATATTATCTTGGTGTGCATACATTGAAATACCGATCATTATAGCTACGTTCTCTATTTACATTCCTTCTTGGCCCCATTGGTTGTATATAGTGGCATATATTAAATATCAAAAGTTGGTGATTGGTTTCTAATCTTATATTAATAATTTTTTATGGCATTTCAGTGACGTAGTAAACACAATCCTATTTTATAATTTAAGGCTAAATCTATTATTTGAAAATGTCAGTACATGTTCTGTTAATTACATCTTGGAATTTCTCTTCACCCCATTGCCATAGATATTTTACATGTTAAATTTAGATTAAGTGGTACACTTAATTTGGAGCCAAAATATTTTCAACCAGATACCATTCGATAACCACATAATATCTTTAATACATATTTCAATATTCATTTTTAAACTATTTCATAATTGATATGATCAAACCAGTCTTCAAGCAACCTTTTGCAATATAAAACTAAATTCTCTTGATAAAAATGGACAAAATCTTATTCTAATGTTTTCATTTTTATTTTTTATATAATAATTGAAATTAAATTTACACATTTTATCGATTTATTTTATTTAGTTATTTAATGTTTTAAAAAAACGAAAATACATATTCAGTTTTAATTTTCCTCGATTAAATATTAAATTCTGATAAACGCGTAAATAAAATATTTGAATAATATGATTCTGATTATGCTTAACCATTAAAAAAACCAAAATACACCTAATTCAATTATCGGATAGCTTTTTGTTATGTTTAACAATAAAAACTTGACTATAATAAGATATGCTGATAATATAGAACTTGAAAACATATAGTATTTTTTTTATCATCAATTTTTATTCATTATATCTTTTTTCTGGTTAGAATACATAAAATATTTCAGAGTTAAGGACCTTTGCTTGTGTTTAAGAATTTTTATACAGATAGAGAACAACATGATGTTTTATGATGTTAATTAGTAATATATGTATTTTTTTAGTTAGAATTATAGTTTACATGGAATAACATTTCATTGATCTACATTAAGTTAGATTTGATTTTTATATAAATAATAATAAAAAGAACAAAAAAATCTTGAACTAGACATTATAATATCTTTAAAACTTGACTAAACTTATATTTTTTTTTCACTATCATCCATATTTATGCTCGAATATAGAACATATTTTAAACTAAAGAGTGAATTTTATAGTTTTTCTAGCATTTAATATTTACATTATAATCTTTGTATCAATTTTCATTTAAAAAAATTTATTCTGCAAAACCTATCCTTATTTCAGCCACAATATATTTTTTTGTGTCATAAAACATAATTAGTATCATATTAATATCATTCGTTTTTATAGATACATTTTATATTTAGCCATCATTATTTTTTACAATCCAAATTAAAAGCAAATCTTTGTTTTTCTCTGTCTTTAATATGTTAATTTCCTTGAATATTGTATATTTACACATATAAGAAATTAATTTTTGTAAAAATTCGTTTTTTATGTAGTATTAGTCTTAACTATTGTTCGAGTTTTGAATTATTCATAGTTATAAAATCAAGATTCTTTCGGATTTTTAATGGCCTTTGATATCTAAAAACAATTGATTTTACAATGATATATTAAAAATAATAAAAATTTGTGATAATCACAAAATATGACAGTATTAATATCGATTTTGATATGTTACTTGTCAATTTTTCTGTTCTTTTACTATAAATTCTTATAGATATCAATAACAATTATAGTTATAAGTGAGCAGATTCGCTGCACAGAAACACTTCCCTTATATAATAATGCTTTGTAACCAAAAAAAGTTCCAAAGGACCGTTTCTATAATAAAGTTTTGTTTTAAGCAGGATTACATCAAATTATCAGCCAATCACTGTGTTTTTAGTCTGAATGTAGTATCGTAAGATATTACTTTAAAAAATCATTATATATACTCATGATATTGATCTATGGATAAATAAATCGTTCAAAACATTATATCAACATTTAATGATATTAGTTTGTATAAAAGCAAATCTTTGGACATAGCATATATTGATATGCGACTAAATACTAAATAAAAAGAAAATAAATTGAGAAAGTTTCGCACATTATGCAGGTAATTCTGAACTATAAATCTTATTATATCATACTAAGATTTTTGACCCATTAATTTTACTACATTTTACAAAATAATATTAGTCAATCTTTGAATTTATAATTACATAAATTTTATAAGGATTCGGATACCAGATAATACATTGCTATATGAATTTTATACAAAAATGGTTTTTAATATAGAGTAAGTCATTTTAGGACACGATTAAATAAAATATAAGGTTTTAATCCGAACTAAGTTTTAAATTCAATCTAAATATTCAAAAATAAGGGTTCTTAAAACGAGAATAAACATTTAAAAACGCAAAATCCCAATTCTGAAAGTAGCATTTTTTTATTGATTGCTTGTGAATTATGGAATGTAAAATTTATTTATTTTAATGTTCAATTACAAATTTGTAGTTAATTATAATTTCATAACAAAAAAATAGCTATACATCATATATTTTTTTGTATCATATGAAAATTTTCAGATTTTCAAAGTTAGTATATTTGTGTTGCATTACTGTAATATAATATCCTATTTTATGTTTAGATTGCAAAAGCTAGAAATGCTGAATTCGATAAATTACAGGTAATTAAAAATAAAAAGCTTAATATAATACTTCGTTTATTGTATTTTTTATATATATTTTATCTTCAAAATCAAATTTTTTTTAGGTGACTCAAATGAAATTTAAATTGTTTTCGTCATATGTGTATTTTAAAATGGGTACGAAATATGTTGTTCATAATATATATTAAACACATAATATTTACATTTACACCAATGAATCAAAAAATATTTATAAACTATTTAAATATATTTTTTTCATCATTCTTAATGTTTAAAACAGTTTTACTTATTGTATAAAATGTATTATTTTCTTTTCTTCTATAATAAGTTTATGCACTTGATTAGACAAATTTTTCTTGATTTATTCAGTCTGATTGTACAAAAGTATATTATTTGGCCCTGAAAAGATCTACAAAATGTATAATACTAAAACTAGAAGTTCATCTATTAAACAGGCTTTATAAAATGAATATATATTTTCCTACATAAAATTCTTCTTTAAAAAAGTTTATTTTTATATAAAATCTACATAGAAAAAAAATAAAAAAGCTTTAAAAAATGCAAAATAAGCGTTGCTAAATAAAAAGATATTTCTAAATTTTTTCTAAAAGAAAATGATAGATAGATATAACCATTGAAAAATGTTTTTTTTGTGAAACGAAGCATACTATTAACTAAAATAATATATTAGTTATAATAATCAGTATAGACATAATTTTTGTATGATAAATTTTTGATTTCGGAAACTCTTTGTTTCTTTAATTTATATTATTTTTTATTTAAGAATAATTTCGATCTAGAATAATTTAAATAATCATTAAATCAAAAAAATACAAGATAAACAGATTAATAAGCATATCAATCTAAAAACATGATGTATTTAGTAAAAAAAAATTTTAGTTTAAAGGAAAATATTATTCTTAAAAGTTTTTCTATGTTTCGACAATTTTTATGCTTTGCACGATTAGGAATTTTGTATAAATTTATATGTAAGATCAGGTAAAGAATATTTTTACACTTCTACATTTTATTTGAAATTGGTATTTTTTGAAGATATGTTTATATTTTTGATGAAATATGTAATTTTGATTCTAAGAATTCGATGAGTGAAATAGATTATTGAACATATAAATTCAAGTTTAATAATAATAAAAAATTAATCATTTTTTGATATCTAAAAATTCTATAATTAGAAAGTAACACAGTCAATGATTCTGAATATATATCGTAATATGATTAAAAGGTTCGCATAGTTTGCAAACTAAACATAATAATTATATTGAAACCATGTAAACGTAAATAAAATTTATAAATGATTCAAGATATTTTTATTTATTTTTAATTGCATGGATCTATAATTAAAATTTATATAAATGGTAAAAAGTTGAGTAAGATAAATTAATCTATCTATACTTTATAAAACTCTTATAGAAAGTATTTGATATGTATTTTTATATATAGCCCAATATCCATATTTTTGTGATAATCTTGGATCTGAGCTATAAATTATAGATTTATATATTAATTCATGCAGAAACCTCGTTAAAGGTAAAAATCATGTTTTTCTATATGTATGAAAATGTATTAGGTTTATGTATATTAACCTTAATCCCGTTTTAAATATTTTTAAAATAAAATATGGGATCATCAAAATAGCAATCTTCTTGTATAAATTTAAAAAATGGCGATAATAGTTAATCTGAATTATTTTGCGTAATGTCAAATATAGTCAATCGTCTATTTATAAAGCATCAAGTTTTCTTTTACATTGAATAAAAAGATTTTTTTGATCCTTTATTTGAATACATGTGTGATTTTACTCAACAAATTAGCTTATAAAACTTTATAATGAATTATTGATCTACAAATATGCGTAAAATATATTTTATTAAAGAATCTTATATACTTACCCAAAATTTATATGACTTAAATTTCTTTTATATTACTGTTTTGATATTTAATTTTTTGCATCAATCTAATTTATATAATCCTATGGGTTTTAAATGGTAAAAAAAATTTAAAAATTTGTTTAGTTTAATTTTTATATTCACGACGTTCAATCAACAATCTCTATATATTGTAAGAATGTATCGGCATGCTTTGATTATATTACTAATAATTAAAAATCTAAAACATCGTGAATTTATGCATTTTAGTTTTATATAACTTAAAAAATACAATTTTATTAGTTGAAATAGCTTTTATATTTAAGAATAATATGAAACAGGCTATAATCTTTTTTTATTACAGCTTCTCTAAAAAATATATTCCATATTATATACTATTTAAAATACAATCAACTTGCTTTACGCATCTTCTTATATTAATTATTATAGTTTGAAAATAGCTACATATTTTTAAAAGATCAATCTTTTTTAAATTACATATTCAATATTTGAATTATATATTTCTATGCTATATTTTTGATTCACAATGCCATATATTATACTATTCAGTACAATCGCTATAATTGTATATCTTTATATGAATTATAACCAAATAAATATGCTTAGATGGCATTTAATTACTCGGTTTTTAGTTTTTTTTCCGTTTTACCTAGAGAAAGACCCCTCACACTCAAATTTTTACTAGCATCTTTATTTATTTTGAATTTGAACGTAAAATTCCAAAGTTTTATAATGTATTTACATTTATGGTTGTAATTTTATGTGCGTAAATTCATTCAATAAAAATCGGACTAAATAGGGTTCTTGTTCTTATTACACTTATCTTATCCAATATAACAATGACAAAAAACAAGTAACTAATTCCAAACAAAAACACATAGTAGTAAATCATTGAAAAAAAGGAACATTGAACCTGATTATAATATGAATTGAAGCTTCATATTATTAAAGTTACGCACAGTATATAAAAAATAAATATAATTAGACTTTTTTTACCAAACAAAAGAAAAACCGGCAAATTGGTGTATTTTTACATATATGTATAAAATTTTAGAAACCATGCTGACCATTTATCTTCATCAAGATCTTTGTTGCTTGAAATTAACTGACATTTGAAAATGTTCATACTTTTGTTTATTTCCTGCCACTTCATGAACATAAAACCAAAGATCCATCCATGACAACCGATGAATGCGTTGAAAATATTTATAATGTGAGTAATGTATTTAAATTTGCAAAAATACCAATTTCACAGAATAATGCGCAAATTAATATAATTTTAATATAAAAATTACTATAATGGATTAAAGGAAACACTGTCAATAAATTACACCAAAAATACAAAATAACATAAATAAAACCATAAAACATATTTTTTTGCATATAAATAGATAAATAGTTCAGAAATATTATTATTAGGTAAAATTTTACGCTAATTTTTTGTTTTGCATATTTAATACAAAATTAAAGGATAATAAATTATATTTTTAAAAAACTTAAAAAAACAATACTTTTCAATATAATTTATTTACAAAATGTCGCTTTAGAAGATATATTTTTTATAAATTTAGGATTTAAAATAATAAAAAGAAGTTTTTTTGATAAAATATTCAATCGTTTTTTAAAAATTACTGTTCCATGTATTAAAATCATTTAGAAGATTTTAAGTGAATTTGAGAAATAAAAAAAATCATTTCTTTTTTATAAAATAGTTGCATATTAGAGATATTGAAAATACTCATCAATATTTTACAAGATCAATAACACAAAAAATTGCGTCAGTTGATTAGAAAGAATTACATTCGATCGGTCCTAAATTAAATCAGATCCGTGTTGGTTGTTTTGATCTTTATAACTGAAAAATATAAGAAAAATATCTAATTGATTCATTGAAGAAAGATTAGAAATATAAATATTATTTCATGTTCTCTAAAATTGATAGTTCTGCATAAAAATCTGGAAGGCCTTTTTTTGTGAAAGATTATAAGGTTATCCAGCCTTTAAGTTGTCGGCATTAGAGTCAGATTCATAGAGTTACTAATATGTACGTTTGAAGTTCTTACCAAAATTTCACCTAAAAGTACATTTTTTAATTTCGAAACCTTTCTTGGCTATAAATAAATATTTTTTATTTATTTATGGGTTAATTTTCTTTTTATCGATTTTATCTATTATGAAGTGTTCAGCGTGTTGGAAATATTGCACAACTCCTTGATGCATCTTTTGACACCTTTCTCTGATCTATCTTCATCAACTGCTCTTCTTCTCTCAAATGAGATGAGTTCAAGTGTCTTGCGGAGTGTGAGAGCTTGCATGTATGCTTCTACTTCGTCCGGTATTTTTAACTCGTTAACATATTTTAATAAATAAAATTATAAGATACTTTATAAAAGAATTTTTTTGAAAATTCTAATCGAATTTACTTTATTTATTTATGTTTTTACTTCTATTACTTTTTAGAAAGTTCGCTTTTTATACATAGGAACTATTGCTTAACTGCTGCGTCTCTCTGTGGGACTCCTCCAGCACTTCTTGTCACCCGTAATCACCGTGGATTGGGCCCTTTCTCATAGGCGGCAGTCATTATGTGGAGGGAATGAGATTCTGTCTACTGTTCATCGCTACAAGCTACAACCACACTCTACACTTACCTATATCCTTGCTGAACGGTGTGGATTCTTTTTCAATACTGAAGGCACAGTTCAACGGCTTACACAGCAACCTCCTTTTTCTCATGGCTTGTCAGTGCTTTATGGTTTATCTTTTATGGTTCACTGGCCGCCCCCTTGGATATTTTTCTTTAGAGTAAATTCGTTTCGGAAATTAGTGGGGTGGGTGGAAATGGAACCCGCGACCCCTGACCTAGGGGTCAGACTTGTAAACCATTTAACCACACCACCCTTTATAAAAGAATACCATTATATATAATTATATTGTTGTTTTAATATTAATGGCTCGATATTTTATTACATAGAAATGTTGAATGAAAAAAATGCTTACACGCGAACTATTGTATGTAAGATAAGAAGGTATTACAAAAACAATATAACCAGAATATTATGACGCCTATAGCTTTTTAATTTTGGTTTTATAAATAGATAATTACATATTTGAACCAAAAACTATAGATAGAAGATATAAATTACAAAAAAAATTGAAATCTTATTTGATCGTCGATTTGTTTTCTAATATCTAACCAAGTATTATCAATGACTTAAGTTCAAATCTGAAATTAACATATTAATTAGTAAAAACGTTTCATATACACAGATAGTAATCATAGAAGATCGAATAATATTGCCATTATATATCAATCTAGAATAATAACAAAGCCTAGGTATTTTTTTCCACAAAAACAAATATGATATAAATAAAATGGAATAAATATTTAAAATAAAATAAATCGAATATATATTGTTTAATTTATACATAAATTCGATAAAGTTCATTATTTTGTTTTTTTAGAAATAAATCAGACGTTTCATCATATTTTAAGAGTATTAACAGTCGCCAGTATACATTGTAATATGCGAAATGGTGCTTAGAAATTGATGTAGACAGTATGCGGAAAAATGGAAATTTTTGAAACGACAAAAACAATGAATCATAGAAAAACTTCAAAAAAAAACAATGAAAGAAAATTATGTGAAAATTGGGGAATAAATATCTGGATAATAATTAAAATCAAAGTGTAACTAATTTGCATTTTTCTATAATAATATTATTTTATTGAGTGTCAATTGAACATAGATACTTCTTGGTAATAAAATTTTGTTATTCGAATTCCACCATTATTATTAATCAAGTTTGGCATTATTTATATGGTAATATTCGATTACATAGTTAAATATGTATCTAATCAAAGCTTCAAAATAAATTTTACATCCATTTACGATAATATAGATAATAGACTTTTTTAAAATGCTACAAACTCAGAGATATATTATATTTTTTGCCTTATTCAAATAAACTGGTTATCCAAGCAATAAATATTTTGTCATCAAAGAAAAAAGAATTGTATCTGAACATTTAAACATAAAAATCAATATTATAATTATATTCGATTTCTATTCAACAAATCTTCTTTATATTTGAAATCATTATCAATGAAAAATTTTATAAATCTTTGTCTAAACACTGAGAGATAAATAAAATAACCAAAAATTTATGAGATATGTAGATTTTTATTGCCAATTTTGTTCCTAAACTATTCAAAATTAATATAATATAGTTCAAGCATTTTTTTTGTGATTTATTCTAATTACCTAAAAGGATCCATAATGGATCCGGATCTATTTTAAGTTAATCATAATTTTCTGATTTTATAGACATGCATTCTTTTTTTTGGTTTTAAATATATCTTTCAAGTTTAATTGAATACTTAACTGTAAAAAAATTATTAAATCTCTATATTTATACCCGAATCGGGTTAAAATAAACTAACACATTTATAGTAATGCCATTATTAGTCATTGATAGAAATTATTATTCACATAATAATGTCTATTTTATGAAGTTTGCATTTACAATGAGAATTAGCTAAAAATAAAATTTACTATGTGAATCAAAAATTCCGGCAAAAGAATTAACAAAAAATAACTTTTTATGTTTTTATTATAGAACACAGAAAATAATATTGTGACACATATAAAAATTTTCTGTGCAAAAATGCACAAAATAAATTATAAGGTAAAAAAATGATATGTGCCAAGCTTCATAAATATAGTATATCGATGTAAATCATTTCACATAAAATGTTATAAAAATTATCTACGAACTTAGAGTTTTTATCTGTTCGGATTAGTATATAAGATGACTGCAATATAGCATATATGCCAAAAATATGAATTATTTTTGCTTTTTTATTGTAGATTTATACCTCTAAAAGTGGAAAATAAAATATTAGAATACAAGTTGAATAGACCAGAAATATCATAAAATCTTACATATCTTGATCTTTTGAAAAAAAATTGGATTTATATTGTTGAAGCGTTTAATTTCAGTAATATTTTTATATATTTGCAGTTTTTGTCTACCGGTAAATTTCCTTCTTTTTATGAATCCCATCTACTAAGAAGTAATGAGCATATTAAAAAATATTGCACAGCTCCTACATGCATCAAATGATACCTTCCCCTGAGTTTTTTTCACAAAATTCTTTTCTTCTATCAAAATATACGTATTCAAGTGTCTTTAAAAGTGTGAATTTTTATAGATATGATGGATTTAACTATGATTTATAACATATGGAAACAAGTTATATGTAATTAACATTATGTATGGACTATTAATATAAAGCAGTCAACCACAAGAATCATTATGACCATTATATTATATGAATACCAGAATAAAAAAATGTTTTCTATGCCTTACTGTTATATTATAAGCGCAAAAAGATTCATTTTGTTGCATTTCTTACCATAAATTTTTATATTTTGTTTATAGTCTTTTTCACTATAATGTATTTTTATTTAATATGAAGTTTCAAATTATTACTATAATAAAATATATTTTTTGTATTTAATTTGTGTGCTCTATAAACGCCCCTCGTGTAAAGATATAACTACGTTTTCATGTTACGCACTATTTATTATCAATATTTTCGCGCATCAAAAGTTTGCTTAAAAGAACACTTATGTGTTTAAATATACATGGGCTTATAATATAATGAAAATATTGATGGTCTATTATATACAATATGTGATTTATATTTATGTATGTGTCTTTTTTAAGATGTGTATCTATTATAATTTTGTTACGTTTATTTTAAATACTACTCACTTTTATAATTTTTAATTATTAGATCCGACATTTATGTTTCATTTGCTCAAAACTACCAGAAATCGAATCCTATGCTTATTTTAAATTAAATAAAAACTGACCATGAATATTTTACCAGCACACTCAAAATAAGGAGGAATAATGATGACAGAAGAGGAGAGAGTATAGATGAAACAATAGCCGAATTTAATACGACTATCATTATAAGTGTGATATAAAACCTCAATACGTCGTTTGCACATATTATCAAACGAGACATGTATTACGTCATGTTTAACAGAAGATAGGAGGGATCAATAGATTCATGTGATGCACATCTAAATCCCAAAAATGTTCCTAAAAAGGCCGTAAATTTACTGACGTAATTTCTTTGGAGGTAAAAATGTTATTTAGATGTGCAAAACAAGCATTATCCATTTAAATCATTAGCATCAAATTTTGAAGACAATGATTGGTACATAGAGAATAGTCATATATTTTAATAAGAAATAGAAGCAAGAAAAGCTCGAGATATATATAAAAATATGACAAACGTATTTAGTGATCCTAAGAAATCCATAAAAAAATATTCCGAGAAAATATTTAACCATAAAAAAATCCAATAGCTTGTAAAATTATATAAAATTTATGTATTCAATTATAGTTTTATATACTTGTGTGTTATTGTTAGAGTATCACAAGTTTTTCAGCCAAGCTATTTTTTTGGTTAGCAAATACGGGTAAAAATTAAAAACTAAAAATATTGCAATTTAAAGATAAAAAAGCATGAAGAAAATATATACCAAAATTAAATATCATCATATGTAAAGATTAAAAGAAAATATATGAAGAATGAATTTAAAGAAAAATTATAATGCTGACTACCATATCCAAGATAAAAAAAAGTGAATACATGCTAAAAATGCAGAGAGGAGAATACTTTTAAGGTAAATTAAACATATTATCTTTATTCATTTTTCTTTTTATCAATAATCTTTCATTTTAACATCTGAATATTCTACGACTCCACAGATGAAACTCAACTAGAGCAAAAGTAAATAAAAAGTCAAAATTTTGCCTGAATTGTCTAATAAAACAAAAAAATAGGCAAGATAATAAACCACGGCATAATTTCTCTACAATCTATATGTTTACAAATAGCTGCATCACAAAAAAAATTCTTTCGAAATATTTAAACAATTTATAAAGCTTTAATTCGCCTTTGAAAAGATATATATATAATTTTAATAGAACATAACTATACATCTTCGATGATACCCATTTAGCTTATGCATTGACATAAAATGATGTGGAACTTTACCGGTTTTATTCTGGCATAACTTTTTCTGTTTTAATATGATTATAAATTTAGTCTAATTCATGTGCGCATACCACTTAAAAAAAAGTCAAAGCGGTTACTATTATCTAGCAATTCATCAAAGACCTTTTTAGTCTTTTCACATTATAATTAAAAAAGTGTAAAAATCCTACTTATAAAAACATGAAACAACGAGTGTAAACCGAGGTCACACATGAAAAATATAAAATTTAGAAAACAACGCATAAAAAGAGCATTATTTGTTTTTTTTGTTGGTGAATAGCATCGCACTTATTGCAAATTTTACTTATATAAGCCATACAAAATGTAGATTGCGTACTATAAGATACAGTAAAAAGGGCAAATTAATAAAAACTGTAGGATTTCAAAGGTCCAGTGTATTTTACATATGATCTCTGGCAAATATAATGTCAAAATTTTAAGACAATTAGAAAACATTATACATGCAATAATAGAAGAAACCTGGAGGTATATGGTGCATTTCGTAAAGTATTATACGTAATTATCACATAAATGGCATGATATTTCTATGAATAATAACATGAAAAAGCTTATCATAATTTTTAAATCAAAATAGCAGTGATTCAAACGCCACAAATGTCAAAAGAATTACCGTCGATACTATTTTATGAGCATATTTATAAAGTTAGTTTACAAGCACAGCCTAAGAATTACATCTTGCGCAATGAATTTTATATTTTAAAAATAAATCACATTTTTTTGAAAGACTATTTCTTTTTTTATGAAAAACACATTTTTATTCTTTCCTTGTATCTACAGTTCGTGCTCATTCTGTTATTGTGCAATATTATAAAAAAATCAAGGTTTTTACAGAATGATTAAACCATCAATCGAATGGGCTGATCCATTTTACTAAAAAAAGATAAAATATGTTCTTTAAGCACAAAGATCTTTGTAAAAATACGCTTTTCCAATAGCCAAAAAATTTGGAATGAGAATTAATAATAATAAAGCAGGTAAATTGCTCTGATTCCAGCATATTTTTGACTTGACGATGCCAAGTCGCGCTTGTTATAAAAAAAAATTTACGATTTTTTAAGCGTTCTCAATAGTATTCTTTAAATACGTAGTCTTAGCACAAAAATTTTGCAGATGATAAATCCAATGTTATTCAATAGATTAGGATTCTTTTTTTTGACCGATTCATAAATCCTCTTAGTTTGTTTATATTGCACGTGCTCCATCTGTACAATTACTTACTAAATATTATAAGCTTACATGCAATATTCTACGATATTCTGCTAGCTTTTGAATAAATATATTAACTTTTTCTACATGCTAATGTTCCTAATGCCGATAAATATTCATAACAGTGTAAGTCTTGATCAATCAATGCGAATAAAATAAGAACCAGAGTTTAATCGTTTTATCTGTAAGATCATCGACAGTAATGGAAAAAAAATATAAAAATATGTCTACGAAAAACAAAAGCTTCTTATAGATATACTGGCATTTCATTTTGTCTTTTGGTGATGGTTTTTCTTGATAATTTTTGAAACTAGTTTTGTAACTCAATCGGGATCAATGCAATATACCTTTTTAATTATGCATTCCCAGATTAGCTCGACATCGCTATATAGAATTATTAGTCTTATTTATAGACAAGCTAGTCAGATAATTGCTTCTGTAGGCCTTTAAATATATTTAACAAAGTACATAAGTAGCTTGATTTATTTTTGTTTGTCTTCCTTTTTATTAAACAGCTTCTTTTTACGAGATTTTCTTACCAACGCAGAGTACTATTGTTCTCTGGCAGAAGCACAATATATTTGCATTTTGCTTCTATAACATAGTTAAATTATACCGATATCAAGTGACCATCTTATATTTTGCAGCAACGAAAAAAAAGCATGTTCCCAAATAACGTTATGATTGTATATTTTTTTTTAATGTCTATGAAAATAACTTAAATAAATTAATGTAAATATAAAAAGCTCATGAGACCACAAAAATTTCCTCTGGGGCCATTTGTACTCAAAAGACCCCTGATTGCCCACACAAGGTTTATTTATGATAAAATTATATATTAGTATGGATCTATTAGTACGAGAACATGAAAACTAGGAATATTGATTTTAAATTATAAGTTCAATATTAATTTCACAATTTTTTTTGCTATGCTTTAATTAAACAGATAAACTGATATTGCAAAAATTGTATTAATATTGTGAAACTAGGTTTTTTATTCAGAGAATAAAATCTCTTAAAAGCATTTATTCGATTGAAAATTTTTTGTGGTTTTAGGTTCGATAAATTTAAAGTTTTTTGCAACACTATGCTTTTTGTAAAAATTAAAGTTTTTGCTTCTCCGTTCCAGTTTTTTATATGCTTAATTGATGTGAATTAAATTTGATTTTAGTGGATTCACATTATAGAAAAAAACAGAAAAAAATTAATATAAAACAACGCCTTAACATAGTCTAAAATGTTTTATGATAAAAAAGCAAAAAATTATATGCAAAACGACTGAAATCCATTTATATTTATAAAATTTGTATATCTAACTATAAAAAAGCAGAAAACTACACAATTTTCTGTGATTATTCACCAACAAAAAAGATTAAGTTTTTGTTTACTTTTAGTTATAAATATTACATATATATCTATATATTATAAGAGCATAAATTATTCAAAGCATATCTGCAAAAAAATTTAGAATGTATACTGGATTTTTTCTTCGAATTGTTAAATGCAAAACAGAATATATTTCGTGCCATACACAAAGTTTAACGTGAGGAAAAGGGTATAAAAAAATATGTTCAGGGTATATGAATTAAAAAAATTTCAAGTTTAAAGTCACATAAACACGTTTATTAGCGATCAATTTAGCTAATATAAAATTAATTTGTTATATTTTACACTCTCATAAAAGGCAAAAGGTGATAAAGTCTTTAAAACCATCAATTAATTCTTTGAAAAGAAAATAAAATTGAAAAGAAATTGATTTATGGTTAATCCTTATTTTATGGTGTTAATTTAAATAAATTAAGCTATATTTATTCTCTAAAAGCATTTTCATTATCTTTTACAATTATTATATATATTTTTTAGTTATATTTCGTTTCTATTGTATCTAAGATATTAGAGTGTTTGACGATCATATAAAAATAATTTCGCCAAAAAACAATGTTTTAAAACATTAGAAATATTTCCATCTGTCTTAAGGCATACGTATTTATTTCCTTTTTTCGGTTTTTAAATCTTCAATTTATAGAATCGTAATTTTTGACTTTATTATTTTTAATTGGCAAATATTGAAATCATCATTTAGAGAACCCTTTAAATTTCATTAAAAAATAATTTTATTTACCGTTTAAGAATGGAATATAGTATTATTTAATGTCTATTTTACATATTGAAAATAGATCACATTATGTTCGCGTTTTTTATCTGATTATTTACACTTATTCGGTATGATCTTATTTTTTATAGTCATAAAGCCTTAATATAAAATCATTTTTTCTTTTATATCAATCGGGTCTCTATAAGTTATTATATTTTACAAGCGTGAAATACGAGAAAGCTTTTTTTGCATCATTTATCAAGTTTTTCTTTCAAAAAAATTATTTGATACGGTTTTATATTTATTATTGTGTGCTCGTTTTCTTATGCAGTTTTATATTTCTTCGTTCTCAAAATATTTGACACAAGCATTAAAATAAAGATAAAAATAAAAATCCAATTTACTATGAAGATAGTAAACGCCAGATTTTGACATTAAATATGAATATGCGTATTTATGTCGGTCCGTAGCTCAAATATGTTTAGATTGGTGAGATCAATGTGCAATGTGTGATCCTTAGACGTTAATAATATAATCACTTTTTATAGAATATGTATTTTCTAAGATAGCTACGGCTCAAATTATAATAAAGCTTTGTAAACATGCGCTATCACAAATGATTTGGTTTGTTTTCTTGCTTCTGGATATACAAATATAAAGTTAAATAACGGTATCGATAAATAATATATATACTTCTTCAATATTCATTAAATATATGTCTATTGTTAAGCTTATTACTTATACGGTTTTTTATAACAAATTTTATGCACATAAATAGTACAGTATCAAAAAAAATGTATATGTGCGATTTATATGTATAGAATGAGTAATTTTGAGCAATTATATAAAAATACGAAAGATAGATTTAACTGTTATTAGGTATAGCCTAAATATGTTTTGATGCAAATATCAAAAGAATTTTTCCTTTATATAAGTAATTAGTGATTCATTATCGTAAAAACAGAGCAATAAACCGCATCAATACATATTTCCATTATCACATTAATTTTTCACAATATATGCCTTTTTTATCCACAATAAAACACCATTTGTTTTAACATTAGATCATTATAAAAAACAAAATAATTCTTTCTCTAAGATTTGTTTTCACGTCGTGATGATTTTCAAGAATCCAATTATTTATAATCAACAAAAAAAATAATTCTAGTTTTTACATATTTTGGTATGTATATAACCACTTGACCAGACGATAGATACTAATTTAATAGAAGACAAATATAATTAAAATTTAGGTCAATATTTTGAAAAATCGTCGATTTGATATAGGTGTCTAAAATCAACATTGTATAATTCAGAAAGTCATTAAAAAATATATACCAAATTATGATTCACAAATTTAGCTATCATATACGTTATTAAAATAAAAACAATTGAGTTTTTAGAAACATTGATTTGCGAGCACATTTTTTAAACAATGGTTTCAAGTAACCAGTAAATATTTTTTATGTTCTTAATTATCTTTAATTATTTCGATAGTTCTTATTATACAGATATGATGGAAATTTGTTTTATTTATCACCATACATATATAATATCTTATATTTATATCTGGTGTGTATTTTCAAGATTGGATGATTAATCCGCAATAAAAGACATATCTCCTTATTAACAAGCTTCTAATTACAACTTACACCACAAATTTTTATAAACAAGAGGTTATATGGTGGATTACTAATTTATGATGTACAATCAGATTAATATACTTATAATTATAACTTTTCATCAAACAGAAATCATGTTAGTATTCAAATGCGATCATTTTTACGGTGTAGCATGTTGATAATTCACTTTCCCATAATTCAGGTATAAACATGATGGTCAGATTTAATTATATAACGTCTAATTCATAGGTGAAGGCAAAAATTAAGATTAATATGTGGAATTAAATGATGATATTTTATCCGTAATATGTTAAAGTATATAAATTTTTATGGGTTTTTATATTTTGAACAAATAGTTTGTGCTTTTTTTAGATTCGCGTGGGTTTCGGTTTACTGACATTCGTGAAAATATTTTTTTGAATATTTAAAATGGCATCTTTCAATTATAATTTCTGTATTATATTTCTTTTAATTTAATTAAATAGATTGAATTAAAAACAACAATTTGTTTATATATCTATAGTTTATGAACACATTACAATTCGAAACCAGGTCTATTGTAATATTGTAAAAACTAGTTTAACGATTTGCTATTTATAAGTAAATGGTCTATTAATTGATTTTAAAACATAAAACCTAGGCCTGGAATTACATTAAAAAGATAATCGTGAGATAAATTTTCTATAGTAGTTGCATACATGATCTCATCAAATACTAAAAATAATTATTTTTACTGTAAGCTTGGCCACTTTTTTTATGCCATTATATAATAAACACAGTAAATAATTGGTTTTTGCTCTTTCATAAAATCCTGTGAAGTTTATTTATATGTATATGGTTTTATTTTGTGGTAAAAGCATAAAAACAGCTGTAATGAAATTAAACTAAAGTAAATGAAAGTATCTAATTTAAGAGCCAAAATGATTTTAAATCGATTTTCTACTATAAAACTTTCGTAAAACTTATAAGATTCATCTTATATACAAAAAAATTCATCATATTTTAGAATTGTTTTACTTTGACTAAGCTTTAGGCCTATGTATAAACATTAAAGTGGTAATCTGTAAAATATATTAGAGCGGGCGTAAGCCGTTAATCACGTTAATAATATATCTTAAACAGTGAAATCTAAAGACACATATTCGTAAACTTCATATCTTTCCAATAGCGCCTTTGTTCGATGCATGTTAATGATGTACAAAAGATATCCGAGGATATTAATAAATAAAGCGAATTTAAAATGCAAAACACAAAAAAAATAATGTGAATTGACGCGTTTATAATTTGTTTTATAAAACATTATAGATAATTAGATTGAATAAAAAGATCAGGATGATAGTAATTTGACAAACTAACAAATAAAAATTTGAACTTTATTTTTTACACTGATTTTTATGGGTATTTTAATAAATAAACAAACTTTTTATTTAACTTAATTCACTTCGAATTAATTCAAACTTATTTTTAAAATCCAAGATTAAAAAAAATAATCAAGTTGTTCAAAAAAATTTAAAATTATTTTCAAAAATATCTAACATAAAATTATATTAGTGTATATCTTAATTTAAAACCTCCAGAGAGTATAGTTTAAATATTAGATGATTTAATGATTATTTTATTATATCAACTTTTATTACATTATTTTTTTAGCTCGTGTTAGATCAATATATAGCATTAAAAACAAGCAATTAAAAAAAATAGATATAAATCGCTGAAAAATATTATTATTTGTATATAATTTGTCATCAAAATTAATTTGTATTCTAATTATTAATTTTTATTTTTTTTATTTAATTTCTGCTAAGTTTTTTTAAATTGAAGTAATTTAAATAGTAAAAATTTTGTGTACATAATTATAAAAATACTTTAAACCTGTAATTATTTCACATAAAATGATTAGAGATTAAATTATGCATCTTTGGTTATTGAATTGATTTCAAAGTGTACAAAAAATCGTGGAATGTGAATTATAATATATCCAGAATTAATTGAAAAGCATATTATAATAAATTAGGTTTTTCTATTTTTTTAATCATATAATGACGCAAATTTTTTTCTTTACATAAATCTAGCTGGTTCAAATTCAAAATAACGAAATAAAATTTTTTAGATATAATTCAATTTATTTTATCCTTGTCGTTTCTTCATAAAATACATCCGAATTATATTCATTTTTATACAATCATATTATTGGCGTGATATTAAGAGCAAAATTAGCCTCTATTTAGGATCACATGTTTCTCTTTGATGCAGCTTAAGGCCAATAAAGTTCTAAAAATTTTATTTTTTTACTGCAAAATAATTTGTGTATCCATCTTTATAAATTATAAACTGTATAATTTTGCATTCGAAATCTTAATTTTTATGCTTAGATAGCATAAAAAAATCCATTACATTATATACAATAATTAACAACAAGCATGATAAGTACAAATTAAAGATAAATTTTCTATTATCGTTCATGGTGTGAAAAAAACAATCCTATAATTAGTTTAATAATATTTTATGCCTTTTAAAACTTAGAAATATAAATATGTGCTTATATCATGTTTTTAAAATTTTGCAATTAAAGTTTAAATCATCTGAAAAAGTTCGCGCGGCTTGCAATTGTATAAGCTGACATATGTTTTTAATAGATATTTTATTTATCTCTGTTTTTTTACATTGTTTACTGAAATGCAATTGCTCATAAGTGAGGATATGATTTAAATTATACAACCTCTACATTTTATGTTTTTGGATTGTGTTTTTCAATAAAAGCATGATATTTTTGATTCTCTTGTGATTTTTACATCTATTCTGTGCATATTTATTTTATAATTTGAATATATGTATTATTAAATTATAATTGTACTTTTTTAACGTAATTTATAAGCAATGGTGTGAAAAAGTCAACAAAAATTTATGATGCTATGATCAATAAATTTCAAGTATTAATTATTTTGGAAAATTAAAGAAGCAAATTAAGAGTATGAAAAACAACGAAGGTTTAAGGTGTTTTTCCCAAGACTTAAAAAAAAAGATTTTGCGTTGAACTGATTTCTAAAAAATCTGCATCATGCCGTACTACAAAACCCAATTAGTAAAATGGATATAAAAATAATAATTTTACATGCTCTTATTGAATTTAAAAATCACGAAATAGTGACAAATAAATTCTTATTCTTAAGTTATCTTATAAAAAAGTCTTTTATTTTGATTTATTCATCTACGTGATACACTGTGATCATTAAACAAAATCACATGATAATAAGAGGCTTTTCAGTAGTTTACATTCAAATATGTAGGGATATTTTCAGGGTGGGATAATTTTTAGGCAAGAAATTAATTTCAAAGAAATATGGAAATATATATTAACACCTTATAGATGTTAAATCTATTTTTGCATATAAAATGCTGCATTGATCGTACTAAGTTCTTTACGGACAAAATTACTATCTGTTGTTTTTTTACTACTGGCTCAAATATTGAGTAAAAACTTTTTTTTTCTTAGTATTATCTAGATTGAGAAGTCCCTATATTTGAACTGATCAATCCAATAAAAGTCGCCCTTTATGCTATAATTCATCCCTATATACTTTAAAAAGATGTGAAAATATATCATACGTCACAGTATCAATGAATTATGATGTTTTTTTGTGTTGATGCCCGGATTCTATTTTAAAGAAGAATTCAAAGTTTAATGGCACTATATAATTATAATATTTTTAATTGTATTTAGAAAGTAAAGATATATATAGATAAAAACGAAATATTATACGAATATAACTAAAATTTGCGTTAGCTAATATTTCGAAACATGAAAGGCGATATATAGTCTAATCTAGCCAGGCGTGTTGAATTTTAACATCTAAATACTGGATTTCTGTTTACAGACAAAATCTACCATCGAACCATCATGGATTCTACTTGAATGCCCAGTTTTATCCATTCTTTATGTAAATAGGCTAGTCTATAGTCAATTTAACGATTAAACATAAGACTTAATTTTTTAACTATTATTGTTTGATATTTACTTCTCATTATATAGAAGAATCAATATATATTCTTGAATTTTATAGTATTATGTAGATCCAAAGTTAAACTTTACTTGTAAATAATCATTTATGAATATTTTTGAACAAACATTTTATTGTTTTTATAAGTCATCTAATTATAATACATTTCGAAGCAAAATAAACTATCCATTATATAATCTACTCCGAACTGGAGATAAAAAGATACAGATGCTGCATATAATTAAACTTATATATATAAAAGAGAATAGAATATATTAGATACCCGTAGAATGACCATGAATCATATGACGTATAGTTAATAAAGCTATATACAATTTAGAGATGCAAAGAATTCATAGTTAAACTTCTTTTGAGCAAACATTTGTTCATAATATATTGTAATATATTTTTTTATCGTTTTTATGGCATATATGCAATATATTTTAAAACGATGTTTGCTTCTATAAAGTTTAAGGCATAAAATATTTATTTTTGTATTTAAATTATAACAATCGATGCTGTAATTTTTGATTCTTTCTTTATTTTACCAGTATAGTTTGTATTGTCAATTAAAATGTTAAAGGTAAGAATGCCATCTACACCATATTTAAAAAGCATGACACATTATTTTTGTATGTTTATTTATTTGAAATTTCACTTATGATTTTTTGAAGAAGAAATAATAGGTATATGATACTAAATTTATACAAAATAAGATATACATTGGTTAGGAAGTATCAACAATTTAGTCGTAGATAAAACAAGTATTACAACGGGTTGCACAAGAATATCAACACAATTAAGTTTTTTCCCTATAATATATACGAAAAACATGTTTAATATTACGAACTTAGATAAAAGTTATTGTCACATGTATAAAGTTAAAAATAATCGGTATCATTAAAAAATTGAATTTTAACGTAGTTTATAAGTTTTTTTTAAGTTTAAAATATTTCACAAAAATATATTAAAATAGATTTAGTTTTTATATCCAGAAAAAATATTTCTTGAATGATTACGATGATAATGAATTTTTTAATATTATTTCTTGCCCATATTTTAATAAGAAAATATAATGATATAATATACCCAATTTTTTTCTAATAGGATGAAACAATGAGAACAAGACATGTTTCATATTTTTATAACTTTTGAAATTTGGTCATATTATGAATATATTAGAAAAATAGTCTTTATATATATTAAGTAAATGAAACTACTGAACGGATTATATATATAGATTATAAACAAATATTATTTACTGAATATATTATATGTTTATCGAACGAACTTAGCATATTATATTTACGCAATATAGCGACTCAAATAGCTTGTTTAAAGCATAAAAATTGAAGATGCGCTTTTCATGCTTTAGATTACTAAACTAACAAATACAAATATCACACATAGATTTTATTTCACATTAAATTATTTGGCCAATTTCTTATATCAAATTATAACTGTATATTAAGAACTCTAGAAATAAGTTTTTTAACGAAAATCAATTGGTTGTTTGTGGATTGAAATAAACAGTAAATGTTATTTATTAAGGTGCAAAATGTTCTTAAACCCAAAACTAAGTCAAAATGTCTGTTATATACTAGAAATAACGACAAAGTCTCGCACTTTTCTTATATATTGTATTTTATAGATAGAAGGATAGTTTTATGCTATATTATTTATGTAAAATAGATATAGTGCCCTTTATTAACGCTAGATATCCAAAAAATAATTTACTCTAAGTCTGTATTTCTTCCGAAATTTGTTTAGAGATTTACAACAAATAGTAAACCGTCGCTTTCTGAAAGCAAAAAAAAGTTCAAAAATTATTCTAGAATGGAAAAGCCTTTTCAATTGGAATTTAAATGTGACATATAGGTACTTTAAAATTTTATATATAATTAATAATCACCCCTTTATTAATATAACAATTAATGTGTATTTTTTTCGTGCCTTTAAAGTTTACTGATATCGGATTTTATGTTTCTAAAATAGTATAAATATATAAATTTATTTTGTTACTTTTAGTATAACAGAAAAACGCATTCTAAAAAACAAGAATCTAAAATTTTCTAGAAGGCAACTAAATAAAAAGTCTATACTTTTTTTTGATAGAATTAAAGACTTATTTATATGATTATTTGTAAGAAAATTTCTGGGTTGGAAAAAAACAAGAGATTATGAATTAAATATAAAAAAATTTTAACATATGCATATGCAAAGTAATTTATTTACGAATCTGAATTAATTTTAATTATTCAAAATTCTGTTATATTATACAAATAATATCTTCCCCCATTTTTTAGCTATGTTTTGTTTAAAAAATGCAAAAAGAAATAAAAAAATTGAATTACAGCAGTTTTATTTAACGCATTTGTCTTTTACACGTAAAGAGTGCATCATTAGAAATGTCATATACAGATAAAAATATTAACAGCAATGCGATCAACATCTGAAATCACGTATAACGTTTTTCTTACTATTTATATATGTATTTGTACTATTTTTACGAGAATATTACGTATTTTAGATCATTCTAAAACATAAAGAATTACTTATTTATTTAGCTTTGCGAGAGTAGGTTGCAAATGCGGCAGTCCGGTAAATTAAAATATACAAATCAGTGCGATTTTGTTGTTTTACAAACATCTTGTAAATTTTTTATACATATGCAATTTTATTTTTATAAAATATGTAAATTAAAATAAATAACCCATCATTAATTTCATTCTCTTTGTTACATGCAGAACAATTTCATTTCGTAATTTTTTGCCCCAAAAGATGTTCAATATTTAACATTATTTTAATTATGTTTTCATAAATCTTTTTATTTTTCTCTTTCTAATCCTACAATGGATTTTTTATATGTTTATATCAAGAAAGCAAAATAGCATATGTTTTTGGTTAAAAAAAAGACCTATAACCCACCCAACAATAAGAATAAATGATTGTGGTAAAATACATGGGCTTTATGATATTACTATAATATTTTTTCTGTTCTTTTTACATGTTTTATACTGTTGCTTGGTAATGGTCCTTAGTCAGCTAAAGAACTAAATAAAAGCAAATTGACTTATGCAGAATTTGAGATCTATATTCTTATGTTTCATCTGTTCTAAAAATTTTTTTTCATGTTCTTATTTGCGAAATTTATCCATAAAGAACAAAAACAGTTGAATTTTTCTATTAAACATATATACCAATAAGAATTTAATGGTTAGATTTATTTAAATTTATAAATAAAATTCCACTAAAATCATGCAGAATCTGGTATAAAAAATATGTAGAAATCTTAAGAATCATCAATAATTATTTCTGGCGCGAACAAAAGATGCCAATTGCTTTTACCCGTATAGCCATGATAATTTTTGTAATGAAATCCTTTTAAAAAAATTTTATTTGAAAAAAAAAACGGGAAATAAATTATTTCTTAAAGCAATATTTAACTAGATTATTTGGGATTGTTTATTATATTATTCAAACGATAACTAAATAAGAGAAAAACAAAAAAATGTATAACTATATAGTTATAATTTAAGACAAAATACAATTGACAGAATAAATATATTATAATTAAGTTGTAAGAAGTTAGCCAGGTCAGGATGAATACACAAGCAATTTTATTCAAAAACTATTTTAGGAAAAAACAAGTTATGTAAAAATTTTTAAGCGTTTAATAATTAAAAAGGCAATACTAAAACACACCCTATACTAGCTTTTATCATGAATGATGTATTTTTTGCATATCTTTTAGATATATACATTTCCCAGCTTAAAATATTTTTTGTATATATTTGGATTAGACTATTATATAGCTTTTCATTTTTTCTAAACTAATTTTTTTCTTTTGTTTATTTTTCAAAAGCTATCATTCAAATGAAATATTGAGTTTGTAAAACTCTAAGTTATCTAAAGATTTAGTATTTTTTTATTTCAGATCATATTACATATAATAAAAAGAACTTACAAAAAATGGTTTAGTGGATTTCTGATAAATATGCTTAGATTTGGCTTTAAGTGACATTCGAAAATTTATAATTTTAAAATATATGTAAAGTGAGCTACTGTGATATATAGGCTTATATATAAATCATTTCTATAATCTTGAAAACATAAATATTAAATACAAATGTGCTCTTTTTGGTTTTCTTATTTAACAAAAAATTATATGATCAAGAAACGATAGTGCAACGTGTAATTTATATTTTAAAGATATTTTCCTCTTACCAGTAATATCTTTAATAGACAGATATAAATGTAAAGCACCATGTGACTAAATATTTTATATATTAGTGGGTAGCAGAATCAAATTTTTTGTTTTAAAAATTTTATGAGAAATTTTTATAATTCTAAATATATTAAAGTCTGTTAATAATATTATCTTGTTATTTTGGGGGTTTCACAATTAGTAAAATCAATATCACATCAAAACATTCAGTATTTACAAGGTCAAAAATTAGTATAGTAGATCTAAAGAAAATATAAAATGTCTACAAATTATGACATATACAAGATAATTACTATTTAGATGCCGAAATTTTTATTTGAATAATAATATGTGATATAAATTGGCCAATTTATTAAGTATGGCTTCATATATTGGAATCAGCTTACTTACTAAATAGAAAATAACATTCAGAAACAATCACATGATTTTTTTCATTATTAAAATAATATAGTAATTCATAGGGCACCAATGATTTTTTCCTTTTATTTAAAACAGAAAAAGTTTATAGTTTACACACATTATCTGTGATACAAGTTCCGTAATAATCACATATTTTTTTTTATTTTTTACCTCATTTTGATAAAGCTATATTTTTCCGTTAATCTTGCTGTTTCAAAGCAAAATGAATATATAATTACTAAATTTATGTTTTAAAATCAAAAATATTATTTTTTCTAATTTCAGATTATAAAAGGGTATAGCCTTTATAATATAAAAACATGGAAAGTATGTTTATCACTCTAAATAAATCACATAAAATAAATTTATAATTTTTTTTTCACGTTACGAGGTATTTATAATCAATTCCATTATTATATATTTACTCTAAATATAATATAAGCAAAATTATATATTATAGTTCTGTGTAATATGTTCAAAATTCCAAATATAGTATTTATTATTTATGGGTAAAGTTTATATTCATCAATTGCATCTAATTAAGCGTGGTCAGTCCATTGAAAATATTGCACAACTCTTTTGATGTATTTTGAAGCCTTTCTATGATCTATCTTTATCAACTGCACTTCTTCTCTCAAATGTGATGAGTTCAAGTTTCTTGCGAAGTATGTTGGTTATCATTTTCTTTGCATCGTCGTCCAAGATTTAGAGAATCTCAACATATTTTTTATGGAATTACGTGACCACTCCATCCCAAGTCATCACATATGGTACTATTCTTGTTTTACATTTGTAAATTAAACCAAATTCATTTGCCAAGATGTCATATTTCCTATATTTTGCATTCTCAACTTCGGTAAAGTTATAAAGGCTAGTTTTACCCAGTTTAATCAGCGTATTTATATTTTATTTTTTATCGTATAGAAAAACGTCAGGTCTATTTTGTTTGATTAAAATATCTGCATTTATTTGGGTAACGCTTAGATTTCTGCATTTTCGTTATCGCAGATCTCTTGTACTGAGTGACTTCTGATCAATTTTGTTTTCTTCAAGTCGTATTTGATAAGCATAGTGTAAAACTTTTACCAAAAAAAATAACAATTTTATCACCAAAAAATATAAACGCATTATAAAAAAATTATAAAATCTTGAATTTTCTTTGCTAGATATCGTTCTGAAGATATTTTAAAATAATTTCTTCATAATTTACATATTAATTTATCATAAAATTTTAGTCAATCCAATTTACACATCTTCTTCAATTATTTTTATACAATAACTGTTTTTTCAAAAAGATTAGCTAATTGCAGTATTTTTAAGAATTACTTGTTATTTCTCTAAATATTTTCTAAACACTTTTATTAACTGTATTTTTTTTCAATCCTATAATATAAAGCGCCCATGAACTTTTAAATTTTATAATTTCCATTTATTACATTCATTGATACTTATTGTTAGCTTAAATAATAGATTTTAATGAGAAACTAATGTTGTTACTAGAATTAAGTGAATACATAGACAAAATTTATGACTACATAAACTAAAAAATACGCTTTTTCCTGATATTATCACCTGTTTGGACAATATAAAAATAAGTAAAACGCGCATATATTTCTTTTAAAAGGTTTGTAAATTCTAAGAGATCACCATGTATTTATATAGAGATATTAGACATTTATTATAGACAGATCTAAATTTCATGGTGCTTTAAAGCGAGCTTTCAGCCACATTACATAATAAAAATGTACTTCTAGACCTCTTGCGAATCAAGTAGAGTTTTTAATTTTGGTATATTATGTTTAACTTTTTTTATTTTTTTTACATATTAGAAGGTAGTTTGAGCTATTTTCCATGAAAATATATTAACTTATTTATCATTGATATTTTTTAGATAATTTATTGCATTTTCTCATCGTTTTTCTTCTATAACTATTTATTTTGAAGATATTTCATATTTACCATAATTCATGTTAAAATATTTTTATTTGTAGTTTTCGTTATGGTTATTATATTATATAAAAATAATATTCCTACTTATAATGCGTAAATCAATTCCATGTAAGTTTGAAATTGCCAGGCACCAATCTTTGATTTGATTCGATCAGGTTAATTTTTTAGATGATCATTTCATTTTTTATAGTTCCATAATACACATTTAAAATATGAGCTCATTCGTTTTTGAAGCTTGTAATTGAATCCAAATAACCATAGTATTATATTTTGATATTTGTATGTGAAGATATTTTTTCTATGGTTGAAGTAACCGAATTGCTTTGAGCTGATAACTATGCACATGATTCCAGCGTTTTCAGTTGAGTAAGTATATATATCGTATAAATTTAGTCTTTATATTTTGGTAAAAGATTCTTTCTTTAAATGATAAAATATATAATATCGGCCTTCTTTGGCTTTCTATACTTTTTATGCCCAAAAATGCTTTCTACGGTATAACAGATTGCTAATCTTGGTCGAAAGTAATTTATTGTATTAAAACAACATATATTATATTCTACTGTTATATTTTAATGATGTTAAAATAAAAACATCACAGTTGCTGTTTACTGATTTTATACTTCAATTTATTTCTCTTGCCATCGATACTTCAAAGAGCAGTCTTTTTGTAGTATTACATACATTTCTATAGAAAATAAGATAACCCGGTTATAATCAGATAGCACAAACTCGTCTTTAAAATAGAAAACAAGATGTATTCATTATTTGGTAATATTCAATAAGCTACGATAATTCCAATATATTCCCAATCTAAATTTTTAGATCGATATTTACAAGAATTTAAATATTGTTCCTCTATGATGCATTTTTTTTGTAAGAATCGCGTAATAATATAAATTCTATGTCTGTTTATATTTATATTTTTCATTTATGCCTTACAGTAAAAAAGTTAATCTAATGCTACGCTAATTTTTTTTTGGTATTTTAATGTCTTCAATATTAATAAACTGCGAAATAAAAGTAAATTCGGCTTTTAGATGTGTCAAAATATGAATACACTTCATGCGTTTGATACAAAAATCTAAATTTGCAAATCCTTATACATTTAAACTTCTTGAAAGATGTTCTAATAAGCAGAAAATAGTACAATATTTATGTATAGACACCTGGATCAATAAAAAGTCACATTAAATATATATAATTCTATTACAAAGATTTTACAATATAACTGTATTTTTTATTTTTAAACTAATAATAGTTTAACGAATAAATAAAATTTTTATGTTTTTGCAAGCCCCCTTCTTACGATAATTTTCGACCTAAAACACTAAAAAACATTTAATGGAAACTATATCTATAGAAGCAAAAAACTTATATTTCACTCTTTTGTTTTTCTAATATCTTTGATTTTTAATTTTTCCGTATTTTTATAACAAGAAAAAAAACATGAATTATAAAATTTAGATATGAATGTTAGATATTTTCAATCAATTCTTTCCAATTTAATTCGAGAAAATTTTATATAATTTAAAATATTGGAAAAATTTAATTTGTATTATATTATTATTATTTTATCTAAAATATGTATTCTATTTTGTAAAAAAAATATAAACAATTTTTATTTACACATTTAATTATAATTAGGAACATAATTACTTACTTTTTGTTTTTAAATCCTACATTAATAAAGTGTACAATCTTATAAGTTTTTTTTTGTGCATTTTCTATGCCTTAAAACATAAAAATCTTGTTTTGCATCATTGCTGTAATTCAATACGCAAAATACATACAATTAATAAATTTGTGAAGTTTTTAGTATAAATAATTTTTATATGTTTTATATGCTTATTTTAGTACTACCGATATAAAATTCACAGATGAGAAAGTCTCTGAGAAAAAAATACAACGCGAAGCTCTTGTTACGTTTAAATATTGTTTTGAGCGTACAAATTGAATATAAAAATAAGAAATTTAAAACTGCTCCAATTTAATGTTACTGTAAAATTATATCGCAAATAATTTTAATGTATTTTTTTTTGTATTCAGCTATACTTACTCTAGAATATTACGAAAATGTTATATATATTGATTCAATTCGTCAAAACTATGATCTATCATAATCATGTCAAGATTAACATTAGTATTTCTTTTTTAACTTTTACTTCGAATCATATGTGTTGTTACGCTAATAGATTTGTTATAAATATTTAGAAATACTCAAATTATTTTTTTCGATGATTGTGTCAGTATAAAACAATACATTTGTAAAAAGGACTTCTTTAGAGCCTTGAAAAAAATATAAAGATCATATTTCACATAGAAATTTATAGAAAAAATTTAGTTTCATATCTCTTTATTTAGATGCAAACCACGAAAATGTATTTTATAAATAAAAAAGATTACATAATCTTTGCAAAAAGTAAAAAAATATTACTATTTTTACGCTCTTAATATCTTTTTTGCTGCATAAATATTGTCTTGAGATAAAAATGTATTTTTTGTTTGACTTACACATCTCGTAAAAAAGTACAAATAATAATACTTTCTACTATGAAATTAGGAAGCTAAACTAAATATTAAAATTTTTATTTGCATTCAGACGAATTCTCCAATACACCGTAAAAAAAAAGTTTAAAATACGTTACAAAAACCTTATTTTTATTGAAGTAAGTTTTAATCATATAATATTAGCGATCTTATACAGCTTGTAATGTATATTTTGTTTATGTCCTTCTTTTAAAAAAAATACCATGAACAACATTGTGTATATATTTAAATGTTGATATAATATCTTTGATAAAAATTTATATATGATATTTTGTAAGGTTGAATTTTGAAAATAATAAATTCAACCGAATTTAATGCACTAAAAAAAGAAAAATTTGTGCACGAAAAAAAATTTATTTTGCACTGTTATGTTAAAAAAGCACGGCGTGGTATTTCAATAAGTATTTTGTACACGCCAAATGTTATCTGTAAGCATTGTATTTTTATGTTCTAATACTTAATATTTCAATATAATTATAGTATATATATTCCACTATGATAAACAGATTATATCGAATACATCTTTTTGTTTTTCTATCGGTGAACAAGAATTCTTATATTTGTATCAATGTTATTTTTATTTTTTTGACGGCCTTAATTATTATTCTTTTTTTTATCATAAGGGATGTCATATATAATGCTTACCATAGTCGATTTCGCTAGTTCATTGGCGAATCAGAGTACATTTTTAGAAAGAAAATAAACTAACAACTGTTAATTACAGTCGCTATAAAATGTTCAAACCCAATAAATCGGATGTATAAATGTTACAGACCTAAAAATATAAATACTTTTTGTAATTTCAATTTTGATCAAAATAAAATTTTGATAAATCAAATTCGAAATTTTTATTGTATTTAACGGCTTTAAATACATAGTAAGTGCCATTGAAATGGGCATAAATTTATACTATTACCATAAAATTCTAATTTAAAAAAGTCTGTATAGCACATAAATAGATTTGAAAAGCATAATCAAATTAAAAATGTAGTTTTTCGTTGCACAATAATACAATGCAAAAATATTATGATTTGATCATATTTGAAAATCTAGAAATTGTTATTTTTATATTTTTTTTCATTATTTTGTAATATTATCTTTGATTCGTTATGAGAGTGATATTTTTATCTGTTATTTCAAAAAAAGGTGCAGAAAATAATATTACTTAATGGCTTCATAGATTATTTCTGAATAATAATTGGCAATAATTTTTTGATATCGTTAATTATATTATCTTTTTTGTTGATAAAAGTGTAGTCGGAAATGCATTAAAAAAATATATTGCAGTCTGTATTGAATTCAGATCTTAAGAAAATAAGATATTAATAATTCTCATTTGTGTGATCATTAAATTATAATATGATGTTCGAATTGTTCTGAAAAATAAAATGAGGGTGCCAAAATAATGCTTTATTTTGAATAAATAAAAAATAAACCGGAAATAAACAATATAATGTTGTTTTTTTTTGCGTTCAGAATATTAGTTTATAAAACCAAATTTCTAAAAAATTTATTTTACACCTTAAAAACGTTGTCAACTTACAACTTGTTTAAAATAAAAGAAAAAATAGAGTTTTTGCCAAATTTAAGAATTGATATTATTTTAATAGATATTCGATATGAATTAATTTTATTCATAATTTATAAAAGGATTTATTTTTATTCGTAATTTATAAAAGGATTTATTTTATGTATAATAATATATCATGTCTATAAAAAAATGACTCTTAAAAAGATAAAGTTGATTTAACATATGCAATCGAAAGGCTTTGACAGCGTTATTCGTATTTAATATGTGCTATATAAGAATCTATAAACAGACTTATAATCACCAAAATACTTTCTATTGATGTATGCATATATTGTTGTTTTCGAATTTGTTTCTTTATTTTTATTATTCACTTTTTAAGTTTTTTTATAAGAATCGATTTGATATTTCTTATATTGAAATTTTACAACTATCAATATGAAGCCATTTAATGTAAAAATATTGCACATTAAGTATTACATATGTAAATTATTCAGTGACATCTTTATATTTAGTGCTATGTACGTTAATTTATATTTTTCATATAACATTTTAGTTTTTTATTCTTTTTTTTACATAATATGTTTCGTGTTAATTCATATTCTAAATGTAAATAAAACAATTTTTTATATATATATGCGAAATTTTTAAAGGTAAGAATTCACTTTATCTATAAATAAAATATAGAAAAAAGATTTTAAGACTAAGACTTTTTCTAAAACCACCTCAATCTTATAGCTTCGAGATTAGGAGAAGATTGGTTATATCGTTTTGCGGCAAAATAGATGCTTAAATCGTGGGACATATGCTCATTTTCATTTAAAATCTACAATTTATCTATCGGCTTGGAACAGGTACACGTGTATTTTACAGATAATAAATGTCAAAATTTAATACTTTTTTAAAATTCAATGTGAGTTGACAGATTTTTGGCTTATATATAATCTTAATGTCTATATTATGTTTTATTATATAAATAAAACATCAGTAGATTTATTTTACGTTATATCCTTCATAAATATCTTGCATGTGACCTTAATTTATGCGTATATAAAACACAAAATTTACCACATGCAGCATGATATAAATCTAAAATTAATAAAATGTATATTTTGACAGTGATATGTGCATACTTACGCCAGATTTTATGATTTGAAAAGTATGATAATGAATTTATTTCGGAATTGTATTTTATTTATTTTCGGGAATTATAAGAAAAATCTCTCTTCGATCCTAAGAAAATCATACAATTTACTATATTCTGTCATAATGCATCATTTTCGGCAACTCTTCTCTTTTGAAAATACTTTGCTTCATGGCTTTTTCCGCATCCGCCGGTTATAAATATCATAATCATAATTATATAGATTTTCGAAATGATGATGTCATGCAGAGACATATAATATATTCTAAATTTTTACATGAAATATTCCCCTATAATACACAAATTTTATGCTCTTCTTTAATTTTATATTAGTTTTCGGGAAATCCGAGAAATTGGAATTCTTTCAACAAATTATAGGCAAAATAAACTGTTCATATCTGGAAAAACATAGATAATATGAAATTTTGAGTTTGAATGCTAATATATCTGGAAAATATATATTCTAACTGTATAAATATTCGTGATATTCTTGATGTAAGAAAATAAGACTTTCTTTCGTTTTTCTTGCAAAATTCTTATACTCAAAACTTCAGAACAATATTTTATTTGATGGTTTGGCATACTTGCATAAATTCAAATGTTTCAAAACTTTTGTTAAGATTCGCTGTTTTAAATATTGTGTTTTGTATAATTGTAGATACATAAATGCAAAGATAAAAAATTTGAAATAATATACAAAATATAAAACTTTTATATTTAATAAAATTGATAAAACTATATTTAGAATAATTATTTTTTAAGATTTCTAATCTTTGAATAATTTTAATAAATTTAGACCATAAAGTAATATTAAATATATACAAATTGTAATAGATAATAAGAAATAGAAAACTATATAAAGCACGCAAAATTGTCAATAAAAAATTATATTGAGTTATTGAATAGCATTCGACATTCAGAAGATATTTTTCTAGTTATAAGTTTCGAGAATATTTATATTTATATTATAAAATATGTATTTAAAACTTTATTTGTCAAAGTTATCTGATAAATTCGATTTTTTTTACATTCTTCATATATTTATCTGGTTTATCTATTAAAAAAATATTCATATAACCTTACATATATTATCGGCTATAAGTTATAATTTAAGGCTGTATATAAACATGATAACAATTTATCGACAAGCAGCTAAAAATTAACGTTTTAATCTTTATTTATATAAGCAAAGTGTAAATTAACGGCACAAATTCAAACATACACCGAATTCTGTGATATTAGAAATTCAATTCAACCGTATGTTAATTGCAGTGTATTATTATATTTAAATTTTATAACTTATTTTTTTCCACAATACAGTTTTTTAATTCTTAAATGCTATAATATAAATGAAATAATCTTATTATTTGCAAGAGGCTTTTAATATATCAATTTATGCGAAAAAAATGGAATGCATTATATGAAAAATAAAAAGAAAAAAATTTCAAAGTTTAATTGCATAAAAATAGTAAAATATAAAATTTTTGTTGTGAAAACTACAAAACTAAACAATATATCAGGTTTACTTTTAAATAAATTGCATTATATCATATTACAGAAATCATGATAAAAATCTTGATTTTATGTGTATAAACTATATTATAATACTACCATTGTCATTTTTTTGCTTAATAATTATAGATCGATCTTTTAAAATGAGTTCAAGGGTATTATATTCTGTAGTTTACTTTTATAAAAATATTTGAGGGTTTCATATAAAACATACTTTTTTGATTTTAAACTATAAAAAACTAAGCCTTGGGTACAAAATTATTATTCCAAATTCTATGACTGTAAAAATGTAATAAGATATAAGAGTATTGAAAATTTGAGCTATGTGTTATTGTATTAAGAAGTTTATTGGATCATTTTGACTATTAAGACTTAAGATATCATTAATAGATGTTAATTTTGAGTTCTTGATTATAAAAAAACGATTATATGGTAAAAGCATGAAGACTTAAGTTTTTTATTTTTGTAATTTCAAAATATAATGTGAAGCATATGAACCATAAATTAGCAGAAACGCGTATATTTATATGATTTTTTATGTGTAAGATATGCAAAAATTATTTTCAAACAATCTATTCAAATAGCAGATTTATAAATCATATGTTGTGTGTTTATGCTACATAATTGTAAATTTTAAATATGATAGAGCTATAAAACAAGTCATAAAGCGCCAAATACATTAGTTTCTTAACATTTTATTTACCATAAAATCCAAACAAATGTGAATCTAAAAGCACTTTAAAAAATTAGATATCATATAAAAATTTCTAATGATATATAAATATATTTAGATGGTATAGTAAATCACGTAAAAAGAGTAAGTCAAAAAATATTATGATTACAATAAAATGCAGAATGTAAATAAACTATCTTTATTATTGATTATTATAGTGCCATCTAAAAGCATCCAGTGTATTATTGTTCTATTCTAAACTACAAGATAAATACTATTTTGTTTTCTGAGAAAATATGAGAGATATCTCAAAGATGATTGAGTAAATAATCGATTGAGATATGATAAAAGCAGTGGTAATTATCATTAGAACAATGTTTTTATTGTAAGTTTAAAACGTATAAAAACCCTTTCTATATATATTTCTTGTAATCTTATGTAAACAGGGCCATATAACTTTAAAGATAAAAGGTAGCGCATTTTTGTATGGTACCAAGACAATTTGTTTGTGGCAATATTAATGTCCACCAGCATATAAATATCAAAAACTTATTAGATCTGCTTCAGTAATATAGATTTGCGTGTATGATGGGCAGTCATATGTACAATTTATATCTTTTTATAGGTATAATTGGTTCTACGTTTTATGTCTTTTCTAAAGAATCCTTATGGTTATATAGTAGTAGTTCATTTATCCTGATTTTTATACCGTACATATTAACATAAAAAGAATAAAATTGCAAAATAAAATTAAAGATGTACAAATCATGCAAGATTCGTCGTAATATCATAGAAAAAAATACTTTGAAATAAACTTTATCACGTTAAAAATCAAATTTTCGAAATCTGTAAATTATAACTAAAAATGATGTATTTTTATTTTTTTAATCGTAGGATTGAAAATCATAATCAAAAAATTTATAAATAGCATATATTTCTAATCTAATTTTATAAAAAAAATATAAGTATATTTTTTCAAAGAAAAACGTAATGCAGGTGTATAGATTATTAGCCAAATTTATTTCATTATAATATTGCGAATTTCCAAGTATTTTAAATATAGTGAAACATATTTAGTTATGCAAATTACTACATTCTAGTAATTTTCTATATACTAGGAAAAAAATAAGAAAAAACATGTAAACTATGCTTGTGCGCGTGTAAGCACAGAATTTATTGGATTTTGCTTAGATTTGATTGCAAAAATTTGTGATTTGAAAAAAAAAATAAACTGAAAAATTACGATTATCAGTATAAAAAAATCGATATATATTCTATTGATAAATTTACAAATAGGTATAATATCCATAGTACGGCTATAATGTGTGTGCGGATTTAAACTTCTCCATAGTTTTATGTAGCCTATTGCAAGTTTATGGTATTTTTTGATAGCGTATATAGTATTTATTGCAAGAAATCATCATCTAAGGGAAAAATATTTGTAAAATGTTTAACATATGAAATAACTTAATGCAGGTTTTAGTGGCGAACATTTTTTGTCATATAAGTCTGAATTTTTGTCTAATACATTTTAAAATCAGCACATAAACCGTGTATCAAAACAATAAAATTATCAATTATTATAAAGAAAGCAATAAGAAAATTTTTGAGAACTCTTAAGACAATACGAAGGATCGAGGAAATATGTGAATTCTTTTTATCATCCGAAATTTTTTTGTAGTTTGTGTTTTAAAATTTTAAATATCCGTCGAATTTCTTTATAAGTATAGATCCTATGTTTAGAGATAGATTTATAAATCCTTTTCGGTTGAAAAATGGCACAAAAGTTTGCAGAGAATCTAAAAATTCTATTTTTTGTATTAATAAGGCAAAATCTTCAGATTATAAAATATGCACAAACTTTATTTTACCATTCCTTATTAAATATAATAACAATTAATGTGAGAACTATTGGCGGTACTAATAGTGACAATCACAATAAAAAAAACCCTGAATATTTGTTATTAACTATGTTGAAAAAAGAATACAAATATATGAATTGAATAAGCAACAAATTTATAATTTTTTTATTAAAAAGCTTGTCAGCGCAAAATAAATCTTGTGTTACCGATATTATTTTGTTATAGTGATAACAAAAAGCACAAAATAATCCACATGTGCATTTTAGGTGCATAAAATACGCTCTTTATCGATAAGAATAGATTTAATAGAATGATTATAGATTTTCATTTAAGATTATATTATCACACTATATATGTATTTTTAGTTACACAACAATGATGTATGAAAATGTAGATTAAAATATAGTAAACAAATTTTGATGTAGTTTTATGTCCGATTATCGTAAGCTAGCAATCTTTGTGATAATATTATTACGAAATATAATAATAGCTCTGCAATTCGGGTAAAAAATTCATATAAGATATAAATAGCATATAATTCTAAATGAAAAGGCTTTCGCATAATAAAATAATTAAATCAACTACTTTAAAGTAGTAATACCAGCTTAAGAAGAGGCAAGAATAGAAAAACATGGATTAGTACAATACATAAAACCAAATCTATATATTAGAAGATCTTACGTATGAGATTTACAAGAAGTGGAGAAACTGAGAAATAAAAAAGGTTTCTAAAAACAAAAATATGGTTTTTAGCTTTAAAAAATATATGTAAAGAAAATTTTCTAGTTCATAAAAGTATAGGATGCAAAACGTAAATTTTTTATTAGCTTTACTATTGTAAACCAGCATTACGGAAATATTCAGATCTTATATCCATCAAAACATTACATATTCTGCATAATAATTAAAATGCAAAAAATTCATTAGAAAAATAAAACGCAGTCAAAGAAGTTGTACATATGTGTGTAAATATGAATATTAAATATGTTTTCCCAATTGTTTTATTTCTTTAGATTTGAGCATTTTAGTGCAGTTAAAAAAATCAAAGACAATAATTTTTTTATATACGATTTATTTATGTTTTATGTACCTTTTGAATACATTTGAAAATATAAAACATCGCAAAATCATTACAGTCAAAAAAAACGTGTTTTATGTTCTAGAAAGATAAATTAGATTGGTGATAAATCAATTTTTAAGTTTTAAATTCATATATATTTTCAAGTTCGTTTTGATTGCGATTTTTTGTACTAAAAATATGACAATAAGAAAGTCAATGCAAGAAGAGGCTTTTACGTATTGATTTAAGATGTATATCACATATAGTTTATACTAATAATGCAAGTATATATTTATTGAATCATATTTTATGAAGATTAAATTTATTTTTTGACGTTTTGTAAGAATATTTTACATATTTACCTCTTTTACCTTTTTGTTATTTTTTCTCATACACCTTGGGTATAAATACAATTTAAAAAACGTAAATTTACACATTATTGGGCAAAACTATATTGTTGTCTTTATATGTGATATTTTTTTTGGGTGATTTGAATTACCTATATTTTTTAACATGATATATTTATATCTAGATGGTCACGACATCAGTAATATAGATTTACCATACTAGTAACTTTAGATATTGTTTGAATGTGTTTTTGCATGAACAGAGTGCAAAAAACTAAGAAAAAAATGCATTTTTATGATCAAACTAACAATTTATTGCATGATTGCATATTTTTTGCATCAAAAAACGTAATATGTAAGAAATACATACAATTATAATCATTTTTAACATGAAGTATATGTTGGAAAGACCACATAAAATCCATTAAAATATAATTTTTTGCGTTTATATTATATAAAATCTGATATTATGGATTTTTTACCATCATCTTACATATATTTGTGACTATATAAACGCATACACTATTGATAATGCGACTCTACGCTAAAAATTTTTAAATTAGATGTATATATTATTTAGAAATAGATTGTCACTCTCTTAATGGTACAAACATAAAAATTTTAGTTCAAATAAATATTTTCTTTAAAATATTATAATTTATATGACTCAAATGTCAAATATATCGCGATTTTGCTGCTTTTTATAATTAAAATTGAACCTTATTAGTATAATATTTTTGCCTTTATGATATATAATACATGTAAATTATAAAAAAAAAGTTTCTAAAGGCTTGTTTTATATAAAAATTTGGCATCATTTTGTCAAAAAATACAATTTATATCTTTTATATTGTAATCTCAGAACACAGCCTATTCTCATTAAAACAATCTCAAATATACTGATTTCGAAGGAGAATAAACAAATTTTTAATTATCTAAATCAAAAAAACAATATTTTATATTTTTGCAATTTAGAAACTTTTAATTATCCCTTTTGGGTACTAGATGTATAATTTGCATGTTTAATGTGCTAAATTTAATACTTTGTGATTTTTTCAATATTATAAATGGAAAAATATTTTACATTAACTTAAAATCTACGAGGAAAATTTTTTATATTGTGTTTAAGAATTGGAATATAATATTTAAATTTGAATCTAATGCATCTAAGATAATTTATATTTTCTACGTTATATAAATTCATCTGGCATAAAATATTTTTTGCTGCAACGAAATATCATATGCTATATATAATGGAATTTATGGTGGCAACATAAGCAGTAGCGCATTCAAACTGTTTATCTAGAAAAACACTTGAATGTAATGTCTCGTCTGTTTATAACGTATATTGAAAGGTTTTGAGGGGTGATCTTTTGCTTGCGATACATGATACTTTGATTAAAAACTGTGCATCAATAAATATTCAAAATTATTTTTTTTTGCAAATATGTTTATTTAACTGCATTTCTTAATTTTCTTCTATTTTTACTTAATAATTTCAAATAATAGAAATAGGTGGATGTTTGTCTCCAAGATACCTGTATTTTTTCAAATTTCAGTTATAAAAAAACATGATATAATATTAAGAAAATATATAAATATAATAAGAAAATTTAAAAATATACAGCGAGTATATTTGTATATATGAATTTTTTTAAAACATTGATGTAAATATTTCACTCTGTCATAATATCAGTACAGCAGATAATTATTTATATAACATAACGGAGAAAATAATATGCGTTCAAAAATATTTTATGATAAAAGGTACACAAAAATGTAAAAATTCAACAACATTATGATTTAAAATAATACTTGTCAAAAAAGATGTATATAATTCTTTTATCTTGTAGATTACAATTTTAAATCACAGGATATCCAAATTATTTATTTGCAAATTTCACCATCATTAATTCGATATATTCTATATTTTAATTGCTGAAAAATTCAAGTCCGAAATTTTGTTTTAGACAAGTATTTAATGATGCTTTATCGCTTATTTTTTTAGTATAAAAACAATATAAGATATATTTTCTATTTTGAATAGTAAATTTGTGCTCTGGATAATTAAACTAAATGCAAAGTCTGGTAAAATCTTCGATTCAATAATTTTAACAAAATATTTTTATTAGTTAAAAAATGAAATACGTTTCTGTAAATATTCGTAGTTGTTTGCGAATTTATATGCGGTTGACGGCGCTACACAAACTGTGTTTTGAAGAAAATCAAAATTTTAGTTTAAATCTAGGCTTTTATTTTCCATCAAAAAAGCTGTAAAAAGCTTATAAAAATGCGCAAATTTCATCTAAAATGTTCAAAGTCGTATTATCTCGTATTCCAAGTAAATTGTACTATAAAATAAACAATTCTAGTGGGAAAACTGAAATGCTACTTATCTTCTTAATTTATTGGATAACTAATTCCGGTTGATCATTACTGAAAATTAGTCGTGGAAAGGTATATAAATATTTATTATGTGTCAATTATACAAAGTAACTCTGCGTATAGAACATAAATCTATCAGATTAAAAAAATATTTTGGATATTTAATGTCTGACGAAATTCTTTCTTTTTGTTCATTTATAAACGAGTCTAATGCTAGTGAGGATTTAATTGGTCATCTGCTTTGAGGAAACATCGTTATTATTATAATGTTGGCTTGCATACCTTCCCTTGCTTACTGACAATGTGTAAAGTTGTTTAAGAACCATTATAAATAAAATAAATAATGCCAAAATCTTTTTACTAATTATATACTATATATTGTTTTCTGTTCACTTGTAGTCACGACAATAAGACGAGTTCGAAATTTAAAAATGTTCTGCGTGCGATGATTTCTAGCCCTTTAATATTTCTGCTAAAATATTGTTCACATATTTTGAATTATAAACTGATATAAAAACAAAGAAAACGGATTTAAAATTATATATTAAAGTTTATATCCTACACATAAAAAAGAAAACATTTTGAATTCACGATATAATAATGTGATATAATATATAAGTATATAATATTTAATATAGGGATATTTTATAATCTTACAGCTACTATATAAAATAAGAAATATAAATTTTTATTTTATCAATCATATATAGAAATAATATGAGAAAACCTATTGTTTTTATAATATACTAAAAATTCTTGGTCCTTTGGCAAGAATATCAATATAGTTTTTATTAAAATAACCGAATTTATGTTTTTTTTTTGCAGAAATCTTTTTAAAAGTATTTTAGAACATATATAATATTCTTATAAAAAAATTTAGAATGCCCATTTGAGATTGTGCTATGATTTTCGGCTTTTAAAATATGAAATTAGTTCAAATATGTTAAAGCTTATAAATAAATAATTATAAGATTCATAGAATAAATTTATGTTAAGATTAAACAAGTTATGTGTTTCTATTATGAAAAGAATATTTTATCGGAAGATCAATCGAGTGATATTTTTTTAGTTCTATACAGATATGTCTGTATAAAAAAATAATTGTAGCATAATTTTTTTCTTTTTGCTTTTGGCCGAATTTTTCCTTGGAATTATTCTAAATGGCAGATTTCATAATTTTCATATAAATAAAATAAGATTATTAAAAGGCGAATTATAGTGCCTTACTTTTATATTAAAAAAGAAAACATTGATAGCATTCAAGATAACTAAAAAATTAATCAAAAAATTTAATATTTTTTGAACAGATAAGCATTATATACATCTTCTAATGGGTTCTTTTTATTAACATCAAGTAAATTGTCGAATAAAAATTTAAATATTTAACATCTAATATCCTTCTTATTTTGGTATCTATAAAATATAACTTGAATATTATATTTAACACATTACATTAATTTTTTTAATAGTGGTGTGTTTATGTTTTATATATTTTATCATGATTTTGCGATGAATGATATACCTATTTTTGTAAAAATATATTTTATTTGATTTATATAATCCCTGTAGACAATGTTGAATTTAATATAAGTACTTTGTTTAAATATTATTAGAAAGTCAATATTTTCAACAAGATTACATTATATAATATATATTGAATTTTACTACTTTTTTCATTAATATATAAAAAAAGAATGGTAATTCTGATCTTAAACCAGATATAAAAAGTGCGAATTTGGTATCGAAATTTTATTTCTATTTTTTATACACATAAAATTAAATTTTTCCCTCACTCATTTTAGTAGTCATTGAAGTCAAAATCATTGGCACTATAGAATTTATATTGGTACATAAGTTTTGTATGCATATTTATTTCATCAAATCCTGCAATTTATATATATAATACACATAAAACAGCATGTTTTGAAGGCTAAATACATAATTTTTCGTAATACGGTAGTTTCTTTACATAATGAGCAGTAAAGCTTCATTTAATACGATAAATAATTTTACTTATTTTTAGTATAGATAGATTTAAATTGTAATTTTGTGATATAATATCCCATTATAGAAAGCTATCTTATAAAATATTCCGCTCGTGAAAATCGGGCATTTGGTCTATTGTAGGTAATTATTCTATTGTTTTTACAAATATTATAAATTATCAGCCCTTCTTTTTTTTACGTTTAGTTAGCAACATCTTATTGATACTAATTATGAAATGACCATCAATGGCAAAAAAATCATAGTAATTCGATGTCCATATTACACCGCAAAAGCACGATCATTATATGACACTGTACGATTCTTTCAGTTTCAATATGGCTCCTTGATGACATTCGAAAAATTTTACAATGTTTGTGATTTTCGACGTTAATAATAAAACAACAGTCCACCTTTGCAACAAAGATTGTTTCTGTTTTTATAATTATTGATGTAGATAAAGTATACATTTAATATTTCTTTCTGCTTTTTCATTTTTTAAAATATTTTTACGTTCAATATCAGCCATTTATGCTATAGCAAAAATAGAAAAAGATAATTATACCTAGAAAAAAAAGAACACATCAATGGATAATATATATGTATTATTTCATGGTTTTTGATATTTTAGATATATTTAAAAAACATATTTTTATCCGTTTTATTTGAGTTTTAAATATGCTCTATATCCACTTTTTATCAGGATTTTCAATGTGCTATACATTTTAATTAACTTACTTAATATAAATTACATTATTATAATACGATTTTGACCTAGAAAACGGCAGATCTAGCAAAATTATTTATATAAATTTTTAATGGTTTTTATTAGTAAAAAATGTAAATTTTGCTATAAAAGATATGTCGTTGAAAAGACATATTGAACCACTAAATTTTTCCAATAAACAAATAAATAAGAATTACTTATCGATTTATAGTCATGTTGTGTATTTAAATGTATTAAAATTTATATTATTATTTATCTTCAATTTATAGATTCGAATTTGGTTTGTTTTTTGTTAATAGCTTTAAACATTTCCCAGTGAATTTATTTTAATAAACCCATAAAGACAGTCTAAATTGTATTTTTGGTCTGACTAAAGTACATAGGGTCAAAATAATTGCTACTACCCTTCTTAAAAAATTATCACGCAAATGAATCTGTAATTTCGTTTTTTTTTGTAGAAAATGCATGATCTCGTACGTTATAAACGTAAAAAGGTTTACTTTCGAGGAAAAATTTTCAAATTCTCTATTAAAATATAAGTACCTTATGGAATCAAATAAAATTATCTACTTAAAATTGATTTAATATATTTGAGTGCAACTTATAGAATCTGTTAAATTTATAAACAGTAATATCACAGTAACAAAAAATTTATAAAAGAAACCAAAATCAAAAGGTGTTATTAGTATGAAAGGTGATTTTTATATGAGCTATGAATATCCCTTTCTTGAACACATAAAATACTATTATGTTGATTAATTTACAGAAAAATTAATAAGGTTTATAACAGTGATAAGAAAGTCGTTTAATATATTTTTTTTAAACACATTACTTTAAAATATGGCCCCTGTTTAATATTGAGAAATATCACTTTACAAAACATATCAATATCTTTTTTCATATCATATATCTAAACTTATATTATATAAGGAAATTCTCAAAAAAGATATAATATTTTTTTCAATTTGAGCATTATTTATAACAAAATATAATCTAAAAAATGGAAATTTAAATAAAAAAATAATTTTGATCAGATCAAATTAAATAAAAAAAAGATTGTTCTTTTTGATTTAAAAATTCGAGAAAATCCAGAAAATGTTTGTTATTCGGACAGAAATCTATAGATATCAATGAATTGGTGTATAATTCAAGTTGATTATATGAATGAGACATTAAAATCCGAAATACAGCAAATTGTACGAGTATGATTAAATTCCTTTTATATCATGTAAATCATATAAAAACGATAAAAATTCCTAAAGCGGTACTGAGCTTGATATAACGAACTTAAATATAATTAGAAAACCCTTTTAGATATTAATTTACTTATTGGATGTTGGATAATATAATTTATTGGGAAAACATTGATGTAAATAAATTTATCCATATCTTAGAAAAACACAAAACCGGTTTAATAAAAAAATAAAATGAAATTTCTTTTGCGCAGTTTAAATAATCTGTAATACTCTTTAGTAAAGACATCTTTATCAGGATCAGGAACTTAGAAAGAATATAATATATGGTGTTAATCTGCAAAAAAAAACATGAAAATTTAGTGTAAAACAATATATTTTACATTTAATGATCCATGATATCTATTGTACCGTATAAGCTCTGTGGTTCACATCGTTATATTTTAATCTTACCGTAATTTTCTAAAACTATATATGCAATCTATTGGAACTATACCTTTTTTAAGCATCAAATATTATGTTTATCTACTTAGTAATTTAATTTTTATAGAGGCATTAAGGTGAAAATATAACGTTTAAGCCTGCTCTTAACATCTTCTGATATCTTTTCTAACTAATCTACATTGATTTTATTTTAAATTCAACAATTTTTTATGTGGAACTGTAATTATTATATAAAATACAATGATGAAGGTTATAATGAAAATGTTTCCTTTTTTTATACATGTGTCCAAATTTGACTTGTTAGTTCTGCTAACTTTATGAAACTATGATCTATCTATTTCTCTAACTTACAGACAATATTTAACGCTATATTATTCTTTTTAACATATCTTAAAACCTTCTTTTTATATAAATAATTTATAAATCTTTTCCCGAACACTATTCACATGTCATAAATACTCTGTATGATTTTCAATGCGTATTGTTGTTGCAATCGTTCCTAATATTATATATCCTGTAATTCGTGGGTATACTATTATGTGTGAATGGTTTTTCCATCAAAAATAATCATTCTAATGCAAAATATATGTATAACAACATTTATGTGCCCAAGATATTATAATGTTATATTTAGTATATATTCGTAAAAATCAACCATTTTTTGGGTGTTTGCTGTCGTTAACATATTCAGACTATACAGATTACAAATAAATTATGGATCACAAATGAAAGTCTTGTAAATGTATACTTTGGGGTAAAAAAATATGCAATTATGTATTTCATAAAACTTCAAAGGCATCTTAGATTAAAATTATAAATACATATAACATACACAACAATCTTTGATTAACTTGATTTATTTTTGTGAAAAAATATTTATAGAAAATAAAATGGACTGTTTAAGCAAATATAAAAACATTAGCCGCTATAGTTTTCAGTAGTATATACTTATTTATAACAGATAATTCGAACATTAAATAAAAGTTTATGCACACACATAATTCGATAATGATACGACAAAATAATATGCTACATAATTACATCGATATTTAAGGAAACACTGCTAACCTATTTTAATACTAGTTTTAATATATATTTATGCTGTTCATACTTTATGTATGGAAAATTTTTTAAAATACTGTCTTTTAGTTTTTAGATTGTAAATGATAGCTTATTATGTATATTTATATAAAACATAAAGATATCATAACTTCATAAATTCAATGTGATTTATATTTATAATTTACAATTCTTAATAACGAGAAACTTTATGAATCTAAAAGGCATAAAACCGCTCAACTGCACTAAATTATCTTTCTAAGTATAAAACTTTAATATACAACATATAATCTAAGAAAACATAATATGATATGCTGTTTTTGAACAGATAAACATAAGTGCGTTAGATTTTCCTTTATATAAACATATAAAGGGAATAAACATCTTCTATGATTTAAAAATGAATTATTAATCTCTGCTTACTAAAAGGATTTATAATATCATTTTCCAATGAACAGTATAAAAAACCTTTCTTCAATATATTTATTGCAGTCTTTCATCCGTTTTCTTTAAAAAACTATTTTAATTTTTTCTAATACCCCAGGTAACTAGAAATTGATAAAATAAAGTATCAAATTATATATATATCGAATATTGAAATTTAATTTAGACATATCGAAATATACAATTGTAAAACAAAAAAACCAGATAAATTCAGTTATAAAAAGTAGAAAACATTAGATAATGTTAAATCGAATGTAAATAATAAATTTCACTTATTTTGCTTAATCGTAAAAATGTTAATTTTCTCAAAGAATCTCAAAATGAATAAACTTATTAACAAATATTTAGTCATTTTTATTAAATTGAATTAAATCTTATGCGCATATGATAAAAAAATTAATTAGATTTATTCATTTATTAATTTTAGGTTCAGTAAAAATTCATTTACATGCTGAATATCACAAGAATTGTTTCTAAGGCTGTATTTACGAACTACATGTTTCTTTTTTTGTCCTGTAAAATGTGATAGAAAATAAATCTTGTATTAATATTACATCTGACAGTAAATTAAATTTTAAGGAATTATCTGATTAGCTTTAGCATATTTATCTAGCCTAAAAAGATATCTAATTTGGTTATACAAAAAATGCATATACAACATACAATTTATATATACTATCTTGTGACCCAATTCATTTTTATAGATAAATAATTGTTTTTTAGCTATAACTTATGCAAAAATATGTCAAATAAGATTCGATGTGTGTTTGATATATTTACAGCATAGATGTACTATCGATATTATATATATATATTAAACCTAAAAATAAACAAAAAACGATTTGATTATAGAAATTTATAGTGACGCATTGAATGAAATATTTATGTTTGTAGAAAGTATATTTATATTTATAGTATATATTCTATCAAAATATTACATAAAAAAATAGATTAAAAGACACAGGAACATATTCAGTTAATAAGACGTATATCAAATCAAAATTTATATATGGTTTATAAGCATCATAAAAAGCACAAACTTTACAATAACCATCAATTAAAGAAAAAACACATATCAAATAGCAACAGAACCGAGAGGTATTAGAGCTATTCAATTAAATTCGGGAAATTATTCTCATAAAAAAGAAAAATTGAGAAAGAAAACAATTTTAATTGTGAATCCAATAAAACACATGTAATTATCCGATTATATATTTTATTGTTAAGATGATAAAATCAAGTGTTTGGATAATGTTCAATAAATGTTAATTTTAAACGATTAAAGAACAATAAAGTAAATTTAAGATCTAAAGTGAAAAGAGTAAATAATATATTATAGAAAAAATTCACATAGTAGATAAAATAATATATTTTTGCTAAAAAATTGATTAAAAATAAATCTGCCCATTTAACAATATTTTGTTATACAGAACTTGATTTTTTTATATATTAGTTTTACATAGCATCAATGATATCTAAAAATTGTTTTTACAATCAATTGTACATAATCTAAAGAAAATATTTTTACAATTTTGACAGTATAAAATGTACCTTGTTAATACTTAGAATATATATCTGACCAGAAAATATCAATAGTATTAATTATTTTTATAGAAAAGATAAATAAATTGAAACGACGAAAATGATTTAAAGAAAAATATTTTTGTACCCTGAGGTTTTTCCATATACATAAGCAAAAATAATATTCTTTGAATACCCAAGTTTTCATTAGATATCACTATTTACATAAACTAGCTCTTTCATTGTAATGGTTATATCATCAACTTTTTCTAGCGAAATAATGAACATATAAAAAATTTATATTGAGACAACATAAAAAAAATATACAAAGTAAGGATACAGAGAAGAATCTGCAAATATATGCGTTTTTTTTATCATTTTGATTACTTTTTTTTTATATTAGTTAAACCTAAGAAAAAAAAAATATTAACATACTTTTCAATAAATGTTACTACCCTATATTAATCGTAGCATTTTTTTTCTTTAAATATATTTCTTCCTATTCACATATAAGAAAAAACAGTAAAAGATTTATATCGACTGTTTTTTACAGCATCTCTTATCTCGTAATCTTTAGCTTTATATAGTTTTTATTTTTATATTATCTATTTGAATTAAATCATTTAGATGAAATCATGCAATGTTTTTTATATAAGTGCAATGATTTTAAGATAAAATAATTAAACAAAATAACTGTGTAATCATTTTTATATTCCATCTTAAATACCCACTTTATATATTTTTTTTCTTTTAAAAAAAAAATACCCCGATTGTTAGTTCATTGTAAAAAAATGATACCAATATATGCAATAAATAAATAAAATATCCGAATTTCTGCAATCGATGCAATCCGTAATCTTATTAACATTTCATAATTGCTTTGCATTGTTCCTTTTATTTTACGGCTTCTTCTAGTTTCACTTGGTTTCCATAAATTGTCTAAGCAAAATTTTTATGTATAATATAATCAGCTTTTAACATACTTTCTAAAAAAAACCATGTTTTTGATTTGGACTGTTATAGGTGTAGTATTTACCCAACTAAACATAAAAGCAATGATTTATAAACAATTTCAATAAAATCTTACGGTCATTCACACTTTAATATATATAAACTAAAAAAAGAAAATTGCTAAAAAATTACTAAAGCAAAGTATATCTTTAAAAATAATAAAAGTTCTTATTTTTACTTTTGCTTTAATATTTGGAATCTAACACGCAAAAACCGAACTGGATATCTATAAAAATATAAATAAATTTATAAACGATTTACATATGCAAAAATGCTTAATATGTTGTCTTTTATAATATCTGTTAAATTTGATTGCGGTTTATAAATAAACCTAGCCCCTCACTACATTTACAATGTTTTAACCGTATATTTTACATCTAAATACGAGAAAATTAATAATCTTGAACAGATAACATATGGGTGAAATTAAATGAACTGAAAAGCCTTTTAAATCATTCTAATTAATAGTTTTAATATTACGAAAAATTGTAAAAGATTAATGTGTAAAATTCATAATCGAAAGACAAATATATAAAATCTTGCTAAATAAAGTTTGTACTTACAAAAAAATACTTTGCGCATAAATAATAAAGGCAGTCTGTGCCAAACGATCTTGAGATACCAATGAGAGCGCAGGCACAAAAAAGGCGTATTCTGACTCTTATAGTTATAGTGAGAAATAACACTTGATTAAAAAATAGGTTATAAGCTCTAAACATAAATTTGTATCTTTTTATTAGCTATAATTTGTTTTTTTTGCACATATAAATTTCACATTTAAATATGAAAAATTGAATCCATTTAAATATATCGCTTTAAGTTTGAGATTTAAATGTGAATTTTAAAACAGATCATATTCAACTATATTACGCAAAAAATATATAAAGAGGTGCGCAGGTACATTTAGATAGCTTATGTTAAAAACTGACTGAAAATTTATTTAATAGATTTGAAATTTCTTTGAATACATTAGATTAAGAATATTGAGTTCATCTATTATTTTTTGCATACACTATAAAAAGTTACGTTAAATGAAAAATTAGCTTGAATTAAAGTATAATAACTGTGTGGAAGGCATTAATATATTTTACAGAAGAAAATAAGGAAATATATTAACTAAATAATCAAGAACTTTTGTCCGTTTGTTGTAAAATTTATTTTGAATCATGAAAATTAAATAATTCGTTGATTTTTATGGAATAAAATATTTCTAATTATAAGGAGAAACAAAACAAAACAAATTTTATAGGGTAAATAAAACGATTCATTTGCAAAAATATAAAATTTCATGTTAGATTATGTATACTACTAGAAGCTATTTAGTTTTGCATAAAATACTAAATAAAAATTTTTTCCTCTCATTATAAACAAAAAAATTGCAATAAAAAGTCATCATATGATATTACTTGGCTGAAAATTTAATGGTTTCAACGATAAAGAGTATGTATTTGGAAATAAATCTAACAGGTTGGTAAATCAGAATACAAAATCTAGTAGAAACAGTAAAGATTTGTACTAAATATATATTTTGGCGATCTAATTTTTATATGCATCGTAGAAAGACCAAATAGTGCAATTGGAAATTAAATGTGAATGAGTACAGCATCAACAAATGAAATAATCTTTTGATGATAATATCGATTTCATAATATTTAATACTTTTGTAGCGAATATCAAATATTCCATACAGTATTCTCTCTAGGAATCTTTTGATACCATTTTAAATACCCTTCCTTGCAATTTATATTGATCTGGTAATATTCAGCTGTTTTTTATTAAGTTTAATTTTTTCCAAAAGATATCTGTCTTGATTTAAAATAATTTAACATTACAATCTATTAGGATTGATAGTAAGAATTTTTATTTCAAATGCACTTAAGAAAAAATTTAATGTCTGTAAATTTTATTATAATCCCCGAAAAATACTTAAAAGTATTTATCTATTTATAGAGATATGATAGCATATAATTCAAACAAAAGCAAAATATATGCAAAACATTGTAAAAATCCATCTGGCAACTGTTGTAATTTAGAATATAAAATGTTAAAATTGTGTAGAAAGCAACACTTATTTATGATTCAACTGCCGGATAATAGAATAAATTTTGATACTATGAATAAACTGATTGCTAAACATATTTTTCAATTAAGAATACTATATCACCTTTTATTGGTTAAAAAATTTAATTTACTAACTAAATAATTATTTTAGAAGCATAAAGATCTTTGTAAAATGTCTATACTCAGCAGATGATTTAAAATTTATATGACTGACTTTTTTTAAAAGATTTTTTATACAAAGTATATCATCTGCTAACACATTTCTGTAGCATACGTTTATCTGCTTGTAAAATAGAATAGAAATGCATTATTTATAAATAGTAGGGATGAAATTTTATTTTATATAGTACATAATATAATATTACGTTTATGTATTCTCAATCACAATTACAATTATTATGTCTATTTTTTGTATATAAAAGGTGAAGCAGTCTAATCAATATTTGTAATTCTAACAAGATATTCTCGCAAGGTTTTATTAATATTGATATTGCTTTCATTGTATTAAATTTAACGCAGAAAAGTTCTATATTTTCTCAAATATAATTTTTAATATTCGCAAAAATAGTTTTTAATATATAATTTTAAAGGCTGGTTTGTAATTTTATTATAAGTTGTTAATGTATAATCATAGCAAAATCATAAATTATAGATTTCGAATTTGTATTATAATATCATTTTATACGAACTTTTTATTTTCGGAATAGTACAGTCTATCACTATTAATAAATTACACATGTCTTAATATTTTAACATCTAGTTTCCTATCAAGAATAAATTTCAAGACCAAGAAAATACAGAAATAACATATTCTTTTTTTGTACATTTTATTCACGCATGCATGGGATACTAATTGTTTTATGTGCATGAAAAAATCAGATCTTTCCATTGCGAATAAGCACTATTCATTTATCAGTTAATATACTTAGTTTCCAAAATTCAATTAAAAAAATTTGTATCTGTTTAATTACAAAAAAAAAAGCAAAAATGTACTGATTTATATATAAAAATATCCTTTAATTACAATTTAAAGTATTTTTGCGAATTGTTAATCTTGTTTTGAAGCAAAATTTGTTTTTGATTTCAAAAATTAATAGCATTTCATAACTAGTATACTTTTAGTATTTTAACTGTATTAAACAAAACACTATAAATGATTTATAATTAAGCGTAAAATAAAAGGGTTATGTATCTTTCTTATCCCAGCTGAATTTTCTTTAAATTTAAAGCATTCAATATAATACAATAAAGTTTTTAAATACCTAGATTAATGCATAACCTATATAACTTTAAAAATTTATATAATTAGCAATATTATTTTGCTGTTTTTAATGAAATCTATTTCTAGAGTGGCGGTAGTACGTACCTAATATTTTGATATACAGAAAAATTATAATAAGCATTTTGATACAAATTCACACAGAAAATACCTTTTTTTGTATAAAATAACAAAAAAATAACTTGAAAGTAAGTAATTACTAAACATCAACGTAAATTTAGCCGAGAAATTCATTAATTTTGTAAAATTCATTATTATCGTATGATATTTATCAAAATAAATTAACAGATGTTTTAATTTTTATGATGAGGATCATATGATCTTTCTTATTTTTAATGTACAAATTGGCTGCATTTAAATAAAAGTAGGAGTATATATTAAAATATTGTGTTGTTGCTATTTAATGCATATATTTTTTCTTATAATTAAAAAAACACAATATGATCAATAATTTAAATAACTTTTACAAATTAAATCATTTAAATTATTAAAGACAGAACAACGCAAAAGCTATCCGAATTATTATACACAAAAAAAATTAAAGCTATAATCAGATTTTTTTTACATTTCGATATATTATAATATATTTGAATTTTATTCTCAAAAGTTGTTTTTCATCTTTTCCTATATTTTTTTATTATATAAAAAAGGTACATGAAAAACATTTACTTATAAAAAAAGTTAATCTTTAGGTTGTATGAGATTACAAAAGACATATGAAGAACGAATTTTAATTTTAGTTCAGTTTATACGTCGCCCTATGTTCATATTAGCCCAAAAATAATATGTAAAGATGTATATTAATTTAAATACATACCCACTGGCTGTTTATACATAAAAAAATGTTTTATTAAAATTTAAAACCCAATTCTTAGAGTTATAAAATCTGATTTTATAATTTTTATATAGTAAAATATAATATTAATGTGGTTATTACTATATTTCTGTATAAATTCTAATGATTTTATGTTCCTATAATGACATACCCAACATATCAAATATAAATTCACTTAATTATTGATCATAGTGATGTTCTTATAAACTATATGTCTAGTATTATTCTTTAGTAAAATTTAGCTTTTGTTAAGCTCAGCATACATATAATTATGGCCTGAAACCAATTCATTTATATTACAAATTATGTATACAAATTTTTGTAGATTTATGTGCATTACTAGATATAATTTACCATTATTTGTATAATTTTAATATTTCATAGAATATATTCGCTCCATTTTTTTAACAGATATAATATTTGAATATTCCACAAAATCTGTTCAATTTTCAATCCCCAAAGATCAATTTGTATAACATATGAAAGATATCATCACAAAAATATGTTTTCTAAAAATTACATTTCAATCGTTAGAATGAATTGTGCACAATATAAATGATATTTTTTCTGTTAAAACTTGAACTTATTTAGATTATGATCGTATTAGATAAATTGATGGTATTTTTTAAAAACAAGCTTGTAATTTAAAAACTATAAAGTAATTATGTAAACGCATGTTATATATATATATCAGTTCAAAGGCAGATAAGGTCGATTAAAATCAACTTCATAAACAAGAATCGATCTATATTTTATTTAAACTTGCTTTAATCCAGCAGAATGGTCGTCAGTTAAGAATTTTTTGCATCATATTTCGTTCAATGTGTGAATTGCACAAAAACGTTCAAACCTCAAGATTTCGTCTGATAAATTTAAGTGTGGCTAAAACATCTTTTTGAATATAATATTTTTTAGAGATATATCATACTTTACATTTATCACCAACAGAAGCCTTATTTACTTCCAACAGCTGAAAAAAGAATGTTGAGATGAATTTTTTTACAAATGATTAACTTTCGTATCGAATTAGGTTTACAATTTTGAAATATATAATGCTAAAAATTAAATTCGGATTATCTAGAGCTTTTGAGTTTAAGGAAATGCTGGATTCTTTAAAATATTTAGAGCTAAAAAAATACATTTTTTAATGATATGAGAATAAAGACATGTGAAATTATATAAAAGGGATCATAGAGCTAAAAAATGAATAGGTGGATAAATGTTTCCTGTAGAGCTGGTTTATATAAATAAATGCTTCTGCCTCGATTAAAAAAATAGGAAAATATCTAATATCTACTAAGTAAATAAATGAAATGCTATTAAGCGATTGTTTTGCTTCGAAAATATCTTAAATAATTCATATATATCACGTAGATCTTTAATTTAAAAATATAAATTCATGAATGAAAAAAATGACATAAATAAATTCCAAGTGAAATTTTTAAACTATTTAAAGCCGCAGAAAAATAAATTACAAATAAGATTTATAATTTATATACGTTTAAATTTAATTAATAACTTATAAAAAGATAATAATATCACAATAAAGATACCAATGATGAATAAGTATATTCCAATCAAAAATAGTTGGTATACTTACATTAAAATTTACGGTGATCAAACAAATTAAATCTAGCAGATTTAGATTATGTTTTTGGATAAAATTTACAACCATTAAATTTTTTTTAATAATTATAAATCACCATAAAAGATAAATATTTTTATCAATTAATAAAATTCATTAAATTATGAAAATATCATTATTTCATGTTGGGTAGAAATTCATGCTTCCATTTTTTATTTCAAACATTAAGTTTTTATTAATTAATATTACCACTTCTGTATATAATAAATTGAATTATATCAAATAAGGAAACTTTAAAACAAGATAAAAAGTAATAGAAAATAAGTGGAAATATAAAACTATCATATTACGAAGACATATATACTTATAGAATTTCTCTGATAATTTATAGGAAACATCGATTGTTTAAAAGGCACGTTCGAAATATAATGTATTTACAGAGTAAATAATGATTATATACATTCATACTACGCACAGAAATGATATATTTTACACATAACTACAATGGTTTATGTTGCATTTCAAAAATAAAAAAGCAATAAATGTAATACAGCCAGAGCACACTAATAAATTTAACTGTATAATCAGTATTTATTGCGCATTTAAAAATTTACATATACTATGTTGCAAAATTTAAAGTGAAGTTAACATAAATATCAAACAAGCTAATTTATTGTACCTAAAAAAGCCTTTTAAAACCATAAAAAATGAGAAATAATAAACTAGTAAATTCTATGGTGTTAGAAAACAGCAGATAATTTTATATAGTTCAGTGTAATTTATAACGAACTTTAACAGCTTTCTATGCGAATCTATCAGCTGTTTTATTATGCTTAACAAATATAATTCAGAATTAATAGAAACGATTATACAGTATCTGTATTTTATAAATTCGATCAATTTTTTTGCACGTATTGTTTACTAAGTTCCAAAGTTTATGGCTTTTCTAAAGATGTTTCTAGATCATCTCATGCGTTTAAATTTGTCAATAGTTGACTTTTTCTATATTTAAACTAAATAGAGTTTTTTTTGTAGGGTGTGGTTATTATGTATTATTTGACATAATATAAGTATTTTATATACCTTGTATTTTATTCCATCTATTTGATATTGATTTAATAAATAAAAAAGGTTTTTTTTTGCTATAAAATTAATACCATTTGTGTATGGAAGGCTATGGTAAGTTTTATTTTTATCGTTTTATTATGTTATATTTAAAAGAAATCTCGTATTTATATTGAACGTGTCAAACATCTACCTTTTATAGAACAGAAAATTAATGGTGTATAAAATACAAATATACTTATTTTGTTACAAAATATATGTAACCTCGTTGATAAATAAACTTCTTTAGTTTACGGATCAATCGGAAGATTATTCGATTAGAATGCTTATTTCGTAGGAATCCAGATCAACTGTTTTTATTTATTTCGTGATTACATTTGAAACAATATTATGCCATTATAACATTTTTAATATTATATTTATGCATGTCATATAAATATAATCCTCACTAGTCGTTAATGCAAAGTGTTTTGTATATTATAAAAATTTAGACTTTCATTATATTCTCTATTTACTGGATTCTTTATCGTTTTAATTTTTTCATGATGCGAAAAATTCTATCTATCGCATGTTAGAAATATCTTTATTATAAATTTAACTCAACTTGGGCTAAATACCTTACAGACATTTTTTTTTGAATCTAAAGAAAAAAAATTGTTGAGGTCACAATATTTCGGAGTGTGTATAGTATAGGACAATTTATTTCTATGTGCATATGTAATTTTCATAAGAAATTATGTTTTTTTATTTAAAATTACAATCAAATCATTTTTTTTATTTATACATAATGATATGAATGAAATTTAAGTTGTATTTTTATAGATTACTTAGTTTCATATGTTGTCTTCATTTTTATTATTGATCGATATATTGGCTGCATTTTAATAGCTCGTATAGATTTCACGATCAATACAATAGATTGTATTGAAAGATAAAATTTTATGGTAGAGTATAGACTGAAAATCTTATAATTTATACGGAATGTTTAATCAGTGTAGGCTTGATCTAGTAGAATCTCTGGTATTTATTACATTTAAATATGCATTCTGACACTTTATGCTCCATTAAAAATCAAAATTGTTTAATTTACAAGCAAAATAAAAATGTTTTTAAAATTATTAGCTGCTTAAAGATAATAGGTGAAGGTTTTAATTGTATGAAATAATTCTTTGAAAAAATTCAAATTTTTTTAAATAAATAAGTATGAATTAGTTTCAATAGCAATAATTTTTTTATCTCTCATAAGAATAGAAATCTGGTTGTCTTTTTTTTCTTTTCTATTAACATATCAAAATAAAAATATTGTTTTTATCATGTTTTTTTATATAAGCATATATTATCCTAGCAGTGCCTGTTAAGGAGTTAAAAATCCCGGACGAAGCAGAAGCATATATGTGAGCTCTCACACTCTGCAAGACACTCGAACCTATCTCATTGAAAGGAATAAGAGCAGTTGATCAAGATAGATCAGGGGGAGGTGTCAAAATATGCATCAAGGAGTTTTGCAATATTCCCAACACGCTGACCACGTCTAAATAAATAAAATCAGTAAAAAGAAAATTAACCTATATAAATATATAAATACTAACAGTGTCGAAGCATATATTACGCAACTTGAGTATTGAAAAATACCCTTTTACTTATTAGTTATATATGAAGAAGGGGTATTGATGAAGATTTAGCAGAGATATATATAATTAAAGTATTGATAAAGTTCGCTTAAAGATTGTAGCACAAAATCTGTTTGACAAAATATAAATGTCACAGAACTTAACCCATTTTTTAAATTCAATCTTGGCTGTTTAAATGTATCATATCGTATTTGATGATAGTACAACATAAAAACCCAATACAAGGGTTTATAAAGAATAACTTGATATATTTACACACACTTCTTACCTAATAAGCTGTATAAGTCTCAAATTTAAACCTCCAGAAATCGTATTTTTTATTCTGACTAGTATTATATAATTCTTATTTAAAAAATATTTTAACCGGCAAATGAAAAGAATAAACTAAAATATTGCAAGTTTAATCAGTACAAAAAAGATGTAGCTTTAGACAGATGATAATTGCTTTGAGCTTAATAACAGACTTTATCATAAAATTTGACTGAAAACAATAAATATACAATCTTCGCCTTAAATAGCAAATAAATGACATATAGATAATTTTATGAAAGGAATATGAAATTGTGAAAAAATATATTTATACGATTATATATGTCCATTCACACCGACTCGTAAAAGAAAAAAATGCTTGTTAACAGATTTCGTATTTGATGGGACAATAAGACTATAACCAAAATATAAATATATTGAACCGGATAAAATCTTAATTTCTTTATTAAAAAATGGTTAGTTTTTAAAAAACTTTATAAAAAATCATATCAGACACATATTCGAATAATTTAAACTAAAATTTAGAGTTCAATTAAGGTAAAAATATCTTATACCGAAAGAAATTGACATAACAAGATATTAATTTAGATCAATTACATCTATGTTTAATGTGTATATTTTTTTGCAAAAACTGATCAAAAATCGTTGTATATATGTTTGATATGAGTATTTATTATGGAAAAATCAAAACAAAACAATAAGATCAGCCTAGGGAATAAATAGCAGACTCACTTAAAATTTAAGATTTATATAAAAAATATATATTCCATATTCAACATGGATATATAAAAATAAACATGTGACGCTAAAGAACAAAGTTGCTAGCATAAAAGTACGGTCAACTTGAACATATCTAGATTAATATCGTCTTTTATTCTAAATAAAATTGGTAAATAATAAAGCTATTTAAGATCTAAAGTAAAGAAATCATAAATTCTATCTTCAACAGTGTAATACTAGATATAAACTGTCATTCGAATATATTATTCGCTTTATATATGGATACACTATGTAGATAATTAAATACAGATTACCGTTGGTTTGCGCAGTTTTTTATGAAAACTGATATCGAAACCTACTATAACACAATAGCTTTTTTACGGATTTTACCACTTTCTTTGTATTCAGTAGGACTCAATTTTACAAAAATAAGTCAGCCAATAACTACGAGTACAGAAAATCTAGAAATTTCTGTCGTGGGCCTGACCGTGTATTAATATCGTTGTGCACTTAGGAATATCAAATGGGGTAAAACTAGATTATTATTTACAAACGAAAAACAGATTCTTATAGAATTAATAATTATTTTAAGATTAAACTATGGGCAAGAAATCTATTTGAAGCTATTTGTGTACAATCGAAATCAACATAAACTACCATATAAGCCATAAAAAAATTTCTATCGGAAGAATTGATTATACACAATTTGAGTGATATTAATTTTTTAAACTTAATTTTCTATTTAACACTACCCTTTTTAAATAAATATAATTTTTAAATAGAAATAATTAGAATTTATCTATTCAATATAGAATTAAAAGCAGGAAAAAAACACTACCTGCTAAAAAAACTGCCCAAAATTAGTAAAAACAGTTGCTAAGATGTATTTTTATATATAAAAAAGAGGTTAACAGTATACATTACTACATATTGAAGACTATTATAAAAATAAAATTAAGTCGACATCATAGACTAAGAGACACTTTAAAATAAGCAACAAGAAAGATCTTTTTGCAGAAAAAAAAAATATATATCCAAAAAACTTTTAAATCAAAGAATCATCTTGTAGCTTGATTTAGTTGGATCTATAAGATGGGTTAAAAACGGAAACATATAACTAAAAGAAAATGATAAATGATAGATTTGTAAAAGACAGAAATAGGTTCTTCGTCGACAGGATCAAGTGTTTATATTGTAACAAAGCTATATAAACAACGATCATCTGGCAACGATATCAAAGTAATGTTGGTGCCTGATTGGATGCGAAGGCGGAATGAAATGGTAAGATATCTACATTTTCTCTTACAAAGATGCTAAAACCTTAAGAAACTAAAAATCTAGGTTATAAACGTACAATAAATTAGCAAAAATGAAAATGGATAAATAAAATCAGATAATATGATTAAATTGGATTCTCTAATTAAACACAAGAGACCTCGTATTTTATTTAATGTATAAAATTTTTTTTTATATCGTTAATTAGAATAGGAAAAACTGCCTTGAAAACTTAAGTGAAGAAATGAGTAAAAATGACATCTTTGCGAATGAACTGAAAATAATATACAATTTTAAAGAAAAATACCATCATAAATATGACTTAGAAACGACAAATTTTAAAATTTACGTATACCTTTGTTACGGAATTAAAAATACCAGATGATTGGAAGCTTATATGAAAATATCACAATTAACAAGATAATTTGACTCATAATAATTATATAAAAAAGATCAGTTGACTGAAATTGATAAAATTAAGGTGTCAAAAGCTTTTAGTAAGATTTTGTGCAATGTTCTTGCTGTGCTGTCTACATTTTAGAATATGCAATTCGTAAAAAGTATAAACTTTTCCCATGAATAAAAAAATTATATAGCTATTGCTTTTATATAACCAGAAAGAATATTTATCTAGCGTACAATAAAAATTCGAATGCTATAGAATTATAAATATAGATTTTCTAATATTATATTTTTTTTTGTAATTGAATTAAATTTATATATACTTATATCAAAAGAGTATCATGATATTCTATATTCTATTTGCAGTGAATTTGCAATTTCAAAATTGTTATTTTGTGATTTATTATTTTGGTTTAAATTTACATTATATTTAAGTTTATAGATGTTTTAAAGCCGATAATTATCAGCTGTTAAGAATAAAGAATGTTTCATGATTTTTATATAGCAATTATATTTTTATATTGATTTGCGAATTATTTTTATTGCATTACGCTATCTTATTTATTCTTTAATTATTGCTGTAGCACAAAAAAAAGATAACATATGTATTTTGATGTTTGTATTATGATATTTAAGTCGGATATTATTTATCCATATTTTCTTTTAATAAATCCTATTTATTGAATAGGTTATTATAACAATAATTTCATCTATCCCTTCATGTTAATATACAATTATTATAGTTACGACAAATAAATATGAAAAACATCATAAATTTATTTATAGTGCGCATTAAATCCCTTATAAATTTATCACAACCCATAATGTTGTTTGTTAACCACGAACAATATTTTTATAATAAAAATATGTTTCCATGCATATAGTTACAAGATCGAAATGTTAATATATTCCGAATCAGTTTCGACGCGTAATATAAAATTAGTATAACCTACATACCACAATTTAAATTTACGAGCTTTATATAATCATTTTTTTCCAATAAACATATGTAAGTCCGCTTTGTACAGTTTATAATAGATCATATCTGCAATTTATTATCATATAAGCAATATTAATATATTGAACCCACGAATTACTTAGATATCTAATTTTTATATTCTGATACATATAATTACTTTAACCTTTAAACATGTAATCTCGACTGTTCTTTGATGTTTTAATATTTTCTCACCCTTGTTATTTCAATGGTAGAATGGTACTAACACTATGATCCGCTATATAGTTGAAAGCTCGTTCCTAAATATTTGTATTGTTCTACAAACCAAACACAAATTTTTCTATGACTTTACAGCCACATCCGAAATTGTAAATTTGAGTACAGAATCAGAACAATACATCAATTATAACCTTTTTTGTCGCCCAATTTTAAATTCATGGTTTAAAAATGAATTTGAATAAAGGAATACATTTATTACTTTCGGAAATTATATTTCGGTCCTTCTATCACTCAATATTAGATAATCTTTCTAAAAACACGAAATTTATGCTAATCGTTTAGGATGTGATTTTATAAACGCGCAATTCATGGTTTTGTTTTGAATACTCTATACCTAGATGCGTTCCTCTATTACCAAACAGGTAATTAATATTTCCAAGCTGGCAAGCAATACACTAAACATAATGTACTTAAATACAGTGAAAATAAAGACACTTAATTAATACAGAAATACTTATTCTGTTTTTAAAACTCAAGAGTTATCACTCAAAGCCATTATTGTAATGAGTGTGTTAATCCTAAGAAACAGCCTAGCTAAGTGATCAAATTTAAAGTATAATTCTTCATTCTTGTATTTGTAAGAAGATAAATGCTCATATTAAAATAGATTAGGATTCGTGCTTTTATTTTTAAATAAAGTTAAACTTTTTTAATAGCAATGCAAAAGATTAATTTACTATATTACAGGCATCTTACTTTAATTTTACTTAACCATGCAAATTATATTTTGGTATGGAAATATCTTTCACATAAATTCATTTTAATTTTTTTAGATGTTATAAGTTTTTTCCTCTATATTCAATAAAATTTAGCAAGAATTTAGATACATGTTCGTTATAAGAATGCTTAATGATACGATATTACAAAAAAAATTTGTACACTTTCTATATTGAATCAATATATTTAAATTGTATTTTTTAATATAAAAAGAAAAAAACTGGCTGGTAGTTTATGTTATGTAGAAAAACACATAAAATATAAATTAGAAATATCTTTTATATTATTTCAGAAAATAAAGAAGATAATAATTACAAACTGCATAAGAAGTGATGCAAGTTAAAAAAGAAATAAAATGTGAGCTATAATTTTACCGAACCTTAATATTTATGTAAAAAGTATATTTTATGATTATTATATGCTACGTAATAAAAAAATATTTTCTATTTTAAATTAGAAAAAAAAAGTAAGCTACATAAGACCTGCTTATTTTTTGTTAGATAATTCGATAAAAAACATACAAATTAATTTAAGTAATTTTTCGCTTTTACTTTAAAAGTATAATTTATGTGTCTAAGAAACATCTGATATAAATTTACAAAAGCTAATATAATTAAACAGTAAAAAAATTAGGTAATAATCCATATAAATTAATTTTTACTGATATAATAAAAATAAATCGTCGATTAATATTTTTTATATCGCTTTCTAGTTAAATCCATGCGGATTGTCTGACTATACGAATATTGAGTTTTATATAATATAATAATCCATATTAGTCAAGTTAATTTATATTTTAAATGATTTTTAGGCCATTTTGATTTTTATACAATATCGAAACTTTAAAATGGTAAACATATTGCTAATTTAACCTGGTTCTATACATTTGGTAGCAAACACTTTTATTTCTTTGCAGTATCAGATGTTATTAAAGATAATATCTGTTGTGTCTTTATTGGCTGACATTTATATATTCCCAGGGTATGAAATAATATTGCTAAGTGTTATTACGAGACTCCATCTTTTTAAAAAATCTTCTATCCATTTTTGAAAGATGTTTTGCTGGTTATTCGCATATGTTCTTCCGTTTTATACATAAAAGCGCTTCTCTAGAGTATTTTTAGTTCATTTGTAATACATGCATATATTGAGAACTTAATTTTACCATAGACATTTTATTTTTATGTTCATAAATATAGAAAAAATCAATTTTTAAGTTGCATATATATTTTTTATATTATGCAGCCTCTTTAACAGAATTTATCATATTCTTCACTTGTCTTTTTCACGTATTTACAGAAATCATAAATTTTCGATTAAGCCATATTGGTAAATTGTTTATCAGATAAAATACATTTTTGATCCGTGTATCCAATGGAATGAAAAAAGAATCGTTTCCATTGCTTCTATCACCTTTCTTCAATGTTTATAAAGTATGAAAGATATTTTCCTTCGTTTTATGTGCTTTATCAGTAAAATGTTTCAACTGTTTAGATTATATTTCTATTATTCGAGTGTATTATAAATGGGTAATGTTATTTTATTTTAGCACAGCCAATTTTTTTTAATGCATAGAGTTGTAATCGATAGCTTGGGATAAACGTAAATATATTGTCATAAATCAGTTTTTTGGATTTTGCAGATTTTATTGCCCATATTAGATATAAAACACTTTTTAATTCATTTCAAGTATTGATTGATAGCCACAGAATGGAATTTACTGGTTCTATCCCTAGCAGTTAGATATTGCTAGATATCACATAGCATAGCCTTTAAATATCTTTTTATAAAAAAAAACCTTTTTTTTCATGAATAGAATGTCCTATTACGGTACATAAATTAAAACTGTCATAAAAATCAAATACTTATTTTACCATATAAGATCATTTATAATCTTTTATAAATAAAAGTTCAGCTAGTTTATTGCGTTACTGATTTATTTTGATAAAGTTCTTTGAGTTTCCTTTTATATTTGATATTGAATTTTGAATTTATAGATTCTGTTCAAACTGGCGGTCTAACCGTCGCATTGATGATTAAACGCGTATTTCCATGGCTGCTAAATTTACTAATTGTATCCTCTAGCTCAACGGTAAACTTTGGAGGCTGAATATTTATTTTACCTAGGTATTCCTAGAGCTTGTGGTCAGCTAGAAAGTGAATTTTCTTTGTGAATATGCAAAGACGTTCTATCTTTACTATACTACGCATTAAGTTATCTGTAAAACTTAAGTTTTTTTTAGGTATATTTAGACCAAGAGAAGATTTTCATAATACATCATTTTTAATTTGTGATAATACCATACAAATTGCGTAATTCGTGACATCAGTAGTCGTATAAAAATTTTATCAGTTTTGAGGGTTAATTTATGTTTTAGAACAAAAATAATTAGTCTTTTGATTGTGGCTCTTATTCTATCTTTAGTAAATTTTATGTGTACCTTTTTAGGTTTTATCTTGTATATTATGTAAAAGTTTCGTTGTCGTATTTAAATTATGCATTATTTTTGGTGTATAACACGCACCTTAATAAATGATCTTTCTAGTATATTCACATGGGTTAAATGTATTTGTATGCTGTTATATTGAATGATCTGGTTTAAGACGGCCACTTGTATTAATATTTACAAACTTCGTATGTCAGCGTAAAGATTCGACTTTCATATTTGAAAAAAATCCCATATTAGGTTAGAAGTTTCGAGAAGACGTTTTCGAGGTAGCTTAATGTTGTTCGATGCATACTATATACACAATTCTTTCCCCAAATAAATCCATTAAAAATCTTATTTACTTATTTTTAAATATCAAATATATTAGTCCTGCAAAAATATAGGCGTTTTTCGGCAAAATAATTTTATTCACAAAAATTTAAATAGACAATTTAAAAAAAAATAAAGCTGTTTTTTAGTTTGATTTTTGCAATTATATAATGGCTGTATATGGCATGCAAAATTCTTAAGACTCACTTTTTAATAGAGTGTCTGTTGCTTGGTCTATCCTGAGTTTGGACTGTTTTTTTTTGTGGTCAATTTATTAATCAGTCAGAAGTCGATGTAGAGGCTCAAGCTTCGGTTGGTTTATAATTGCATAATTTTTGTTATATAGACCTTTTTATGAAAATATATGATCCTAATCTAATTCTTTGTATCAAATTTTGTATTTCTTTGCCTAGAGATTTTAATAAATGAAATTTTTGTTTAATATGTTTTTCACATTTTTCATCCTTGTGTTCAGATCCAAATATATATGTTTCATATTTATCTTGGCTAAAAATAGAAATTATTTTTGTGTCTTTTTTTCCCTAGCTTTCTACTTCTTTAATTTGGTTATTCTTTTAAGATTGTCTTCTGAAATGCTTTTTTTTCAATTGAAAGATTTTATCACATCAATATCAAATAAAGTAGGACTATAAATTATATTTCCAATTCATGTTTCTTAGAGGCTACATGTACATCAATATATATTTTTTTTGATTTTCTATAAATGTTCATGTTCTTTACTTGTCCAATATTATCTAGAAAACATATTTTTTTCTACTTTATTATAGTATTTTGATTCTTTTTAAAAAGTTGTCTTATTTTGAGGAAATTTTCTAATCTATTGATTTTACGTCTGTAAAATTAATAATTTAAGCACTATATTTATGTTTATTTTTTTTTTCGGTATAATTAATGGGAATGGTTATTTTAAAAAGCAACATAGATACGAAATTATTTCCTTAATATTCCTTACTGCTATTTTCGGATATTTGTTTGTTAATAAAAACACACTTTTAAAATTACGTATTGCCTTATAAAATAATCTTTAATATATTTTATGAACCTTTTTGGCATGTTTTTATTTACCCGGGAAAAAAGAATAACTTCGAGTGTGTCTTTTGCGTTATTTTTTGACTTTTTTTTGTGAAAGATATCCAGATCACTTTTTCAGAACCCTTATAAGTATTATAAAAGTTCAAATTTTGGCTAACTATCTTAAAAAAATTCTGCATAATTTAGAATAGGTTCTTTTTATGACTTTAAGAACAAAATATATGATTTTTATTAGTTTCTTTGATGAAATTTGATTGGCTTTGATTTTCTAAAATTTTTCTAAATCGATTGCCGCCTCTTTTTTTGTAAATTTTAAAATCATATCTATTTCACTAAAAGTTTTCAAAGAGTTGACAGTGTTCTTAATGTTTTTATTGTAGACTCATTTGTAGATCAATTTCGTAGTTCTATATGTTTGCTGCAATTGTAGTGTTTAATAGTTTTAGTGATAGATTTTTTGGATTTTTTTTAATATAGACCTGTAGTAATAAAAAAAAAACCAATGTATGCAAATGATTTTCTCTTTTGATGATGTTGTATAGAGAATGTTTGTAGTGCCATGTCACATGTGATGTTTTTACATGTATTAGAGAGGACATTTTCTTTTGAAATTATTTTTATTTATAATCATTTAACAGAAATTAACTATGTCAAAAAATACAATATTATAAGTTTAATCTGAGAATTTTTGTTTATGAAAAACCAAAGTATTATATATATTTTGTGGAAGATCGCAATTATACACTGATAAAATAGATTTTAAAAGCTTTAAATACAAATAATATGGTTTTGATTTTTTTTTTATAATTACCACTAATATAAAACCGAATTTGAGTAAATATTTTAAATATACGATTATATAAACATATAAACCCAACTTTTGTATTTTCTTTATAAAGGTTTTATTTAAGATAATGATGGTTTTTTTATTAATCGTTTGATGATTATATGTTTATAAGTCGAAAAAATACCCTTTATGTCTCGACCAACTTTATCAATTTTCGTCAATTTTGAATCACGACACGAAGATTCTTATCTTTTGTTATCATTTTAGTTTTATTATATATTAATTACTATTTATTTATGCTTAAAAATACATACGGTAATATATCAAACATATAGTGCATGAAAAAATAATCCATCTCAAAAAAGTAAACTTTTACATTTCCGGAATGAAATATGTATTTAATGTAAAAATTATTCGTTTTTAGCACTAGATTAAAGCTATTCTTTATTGAATATTCTAATATACCGTTAAATATAGACATAATACGTTATTATAAGTTTTGGATGATTTTGCACGTATAGTATTATTCATCATACAGAATCTACTACTAGAATGCTGTTCTGAAGGTAAAGGAAGGTTTATTTATATTATAATAGCAACTTGAAACTTATAAAACAAAAAATTGAAAATGAAAGGATGTATATTGTAAATACAAAGATTTGTTCTTTTATATTTTATATTGAATATTCAATCATATCTTTGAATTTGTATACTTAGGCATGTTAATTTATTGAATATCATATAATGTATAGGTGCTATCATGAGAAAAACCATTAGATCTTTAGTGCAATTTTACTTCAAAATCAAAAGAAAGGGTTTGTACCAATAAAAGTAAATTATTTATTTGTGCATTGTGTTGTAGAATACATTATAATTTAATTGCATACCAGAGGAAAAAAATGATAAGGCTTAAAATATTATATATTAAATTCATATGATCATGCACCAATCCATATATTTTTCTTTATATGATGAATCTTATAATTACTCTTTCATTTTATTTTTAAATGTAAATGTAAATCAAAATTAATCTTAATGATAAGACAATAAATCAAATTTTCTTAAGACTTACAATTTTTAATGATCGTTTTCTTATATCTTCTATGATATTCAAAAAAACAAACTATTTTAAAGGTATAGGGTAAATTATTTGAAATTAGGCTTCCAAAATAAAAATATTGGCGCAAATACAATACAATACTTTTCTTTTTTATATTATTTTTTTGGAATTTTGTTTTTTTATAGTTTAAAAGCTTTAATAAAAGTTATCATAAAAATTAAAGAAATAGCTATATTTGCTTTCTATTTATAAAACGCATTAGAATAAATTTCAAGATCAAGTGTAGAATATATATATATGAATTTGTATCAAAATCTTTATTAGATATCTGCAGAACTAGCATAGAAAACTATATTTTTACCTGGATCATTGCCTGTAGATCTCACATAATTTTCTAAAAATGAGTTCATAATAAAATGTCAGTTCTAAAGATAAAAATATATTAGAATCAGTGCAACATTGTATTATTTAATTGATTTATAATTTTTTTATATCATTTTTTCTTGAATTCTTAATATATTAGAGATAACATATTAAATATAATATTAATATATGAAAAAAAGCGTTTCCGGGGTATTGGTATTACAGGTAAATCTATATTAAACGAAGCACAGAAAATTCTCATGAATTTGTAGTTTTTAGATATTTTATCTTGCATGGAATTTACAATCATTATTAATTGGGAATTTTTATTTTCATTACACAAAAACGTTCAAGCAAAAAATTGTATCACAACCTAAAAAAAATTGGCGACTATTCTTGATTTTCGACGATGTTGCGCACAAATAAAGCATAAATTTATAAGAAACTGCATATTAGACACAGATGAATAGAGATTTTTGCTGCTTGTTTTATGCAGGAAAAACAATGAAATAGAAATTTAAGCATAGTTGATACGAGGTTTTTATTTTTTGCAAGATTTAGACATTATCGAATTAATAACCTTTTTTTTCGGGTGCTTTTTCATATTATTCAAAATTTTGCATTTGATTCTTCTAAAAATACTAATGTTTTAATAGTTTGCAAATGTTGTTATAAAAATAAATGAATCGAATAGTTGATATATATTAAATTTCGAAAATCGATTTTTTTATTTTTTTTTTGAAAATCTGATTTACGATGCTCTTGCAATATGGATATATTTTTCTTTAAGTATTTTATTTTGTAGAGTCATTAGATATTTAACATTTTAAATCGTTTATTTTTATTTTAAAATATAATTTCGTGATGTTTTCTGCATGCTTTTTCTATGTAATCATTTTAGAAGAAATTATGCTACTACGTTTTATTTTATAAAATATTAGAGGTCTTTAAACAACAAATTTAATTATTCAAACATATAATTTGCAAGTAAAATTTTGTATTTTAGTACATCATTCGTGATATTAGATAAATGATGTGATACGATAAAATACATAAAAGTGAGCTACACATTTATTATTATCAGTTTTTTTTTACATTCACTATAAGAATAAAATTGTTTCAATGCGGGCCCATTATAAAATTATTTTGTATAAAATGTTATTCAGTAACAGCAGAAATAAATGATATTAAATATTAGCTGGTTTTTAATAAACAATATTTGAAAGAATTCTTAAGTTTGAATTAGGTCAAATATGCTTAGTAGAGTTTTTTTTTAACAGAAAACATATAGACAGCAACACATTACCAACTGAAATAAAACGAAATCTACAATTTTTTAAAGATTAGATAAATTTATGTATCATTTAACAAATTTTTTCTATGTGAAATTCCTATATTTTTACCTTTATATTTAAAATAGCTAAAAATTATATGAACCAAAAATGAATTATAGAACTTATAAAACAATACAGTAAATGCAAAAATTAACATGATACTAGTATTAATTTATATGTCTACAAATGAAACATAATTAAAATATATTTTTAAAATTCATAAAATTTCGATCAATAAAAAATTTTAAAGAATAAAACCAGTGATAAATTAAAAAAATGGAATATTATCAGTCCTAGAAGTTGCAATTATGAAAATATGCATATACAGAAATATTAAATAAAAAAATGCGACTGTTTGTTTTAATAGTACCATTGCCACTTTTTTACTTTATAGGGTAAGTGCAAGCTGCAAACTGATTATCGAGTATAATATTACACCTGAGATGCTTTTTTTTATCGATTTAGCATGTTGTACGCACATTAATTAAACTTATAAAAATCGCTTTATTTTAAAACTACTTTCTTTTATTTTAGAAAATGATCATATGTTGTAGGGATTAGTTGACTAAAAGTCTAATAACTCAATAAAACGTTCAGAAATTCATATCTTATGGGTACATCAGAAAAAGATGTAATTTATATTTAAATACTTAGGTGATGCATCAGCTTTTAGATAATAAATCTGTAATCTACAAAAGCAATCGAATAATTTTTATTAGTCGTAAAATATACATTTTCTAGATTATAAAAAACGTATAAGAAATTATACGCGAGAAAAATCCAATTTTTTAAAATGGATGAATTTCTAAAAAAATTTTTACATGTGACTGCATTCTTTAAATACAAAGAAGAAAGAGTTTTATATTTTTTTTATCAAGGGTTATAGATTCTTTAAGAAATTCATAAACAAATTATATCAAAAAATCAAAATCCATAAACGTTTACAAGCCAAATATATATTTTTAATCAAAATGATATTAATTATATTTTGGTCAGATTTTTATTATACGATGTAAGTAGATTTTTGATGCTTTATTATGTGTTGTGCGCATCTAGAATGCTCCCATATTGCTTCTTTAAGCAAATAAATGTAATCTTTATGAATTACAGTTTGAATTTACCATGATATTGAAATTTTATATAATATGAAAGAATTTTGCTAACTAGACAAGAACAATTGAATTTTTTACCGATTTCAGATTAAATGACCAACCGTATTTATATGTCATATTGTCTGCCTTAAAATTGTTGTTTTGCAATTTTATAAAATATATGTGAAATATTAAAAAAATTTAGAAGGTTACAGATACTCAAAATAGTGTTAAACTTTTTTATACAAAAAAATGTACAGTAAAAATCTAATTGTATCGCAATCTAATATTAAAAAAAGGTTTATATAGAAATTATTTACCGTGACAAAGAAGGTATTTCTTTTATTATCTTCATACGGAAATTAGATAAATAAAGAATTTTATACAATAAATTTCAATTATTTAGATAGCTGTAACCTAAAATACAAGTATCTATCGCGTGAAATATATAAGAAGGCAGCTTTCAAAATCAACAGTTTCCATTTTTTGGCAAAATTAAAACCTTTTCATAAATCCATGTTACCCCTTATTCAATAATTTTTTCTGTATTCACATATGTATTAATAGAGTTTTTTATATAAATATTACAAATTTTATGCTTTTTTTTTATTGAAAAGACCAAATATAGCTGATTAAAAATACCTTTTAAATAAATTTTTGGAGCCCGGCATATATAATACAAAACAAAAAAATTTATGTTTCTTTATAAATATAATATAACATTATCTAGATTTATTTTGGTAATAATGCTAAAATTGTAACAATTTTAGATATTATTATGTGCTATTGTGATTTCTAATAAATTTTATATTTAAAGGTAGAAACTTTACTAGCAACAATTAAATAGAAACAAATTCAAAAAAATAAGGGTACATTTAAAGTATAATCAAGCGTGAATCTATTTTTGCTATAAATAAATATTATTCAAACAAATTAAATTTATTGTATAAGATTTTAATTTTATTATTGTATAATTTCATCTTTTTTTGCTGTATTTTCTATTTATTGAAGGGTAGAAAGTTTAAATTGTTATTAATTAAAAATCCAAAAGTTCAAACTTCATATGTAAGATTAATATAATTTTTTGATATTTGTGAGATCTGTTTTTTTTTCATAAAAAAGTATATTAATTAAAAGAAAAATTTCGGTTTAGTGTGTCCTTTTATAGACAATTCTCCCAATAAGATGTATTTTTATTTCAAGACGCGCAATATTAAAAATAAACATCCAGTTGACGAATCAGCATAAAATATTTCATCACTTAATAAAATAAAATAGAATAGAATAGAATATTGCAAATTGTATTTCTTTACGTTTATTTGATTTTTTATTATAGGCCACAACTGCACGGATCTATAATTATTTTTATATAAAAAAAAAAGCAAATCAAGCTTTTTTTATCCTAGAAAGAATGCTATGAAAGTAACAAAAATATTTTGCCTGTATTTTTTTATAAAAGTAATTAAAAATTGCAAGACAGCTGTCTAGAACAATTATGTACAATGTATATATTTCGTATATTAGTTTACTTAAAATACTGTTACAGATGTCAAATTAAATCTAGAACATGTGAATTTACCTATGGTAAAGTTGATATTATACTTCTAATAAAAATTAAATAATCTGATCATACTTGCAGCCCTAAATCAGTAAAAAGTCTAATATACAACTTAAAAATATATTTATATTCAAATAAATCCATTAGATTATTTTCATAAATAAATACTGCGTATAAAGCGAAGTATATAATTTTAATATTAATACACATAAATTCAGCCTTATACAAACAATATCATATCTAAATATATATCAATGTCAATTTTTATGGATATTGAAATTGAAATAGCTACTTTCGTACTTAGTTGAGTGAAGTAAATTTCAATATTTCATCTACAGATAGGATGGTAAATTTTTCTTAGGAAATATATTTCTGGAGAATTACAAGCCTTTATCAATCATAGCAAGTTGTTGTGTAAAATAGAGTCTCCAAGTCATCTTGAACTATCGATTTTGTAGCTAAATTAATTTTAAAGACCCCAAATTTACAAAATAAAAGTGGTTGAAAAGAATGTTTAGAAGAACAAAATATTTACAAATAATAACCTCTTAAACGTTACTCTTTGAAGAAAGCATAATTAATAAAATAGAAGACAATAAATTTACTTATGAAAATTTTCGTCTTGCAAACGGAATTGATGTTTTAATTGGATATTATGATCAATGCTCTTATAGGACCTGCTCATTGTCTATTGCAGTTGGATCCTTTTAAAGCGAAATAAAAGAGGGAAACTATTTGCTTGAGCATCATATAAGAAATGGAGGAGGTAGACCTTGTGATAAAGAATTAAAAAAACTTCTATCATTAAAAAATGGCTTTAAAAATGCATTAACTAGTGTTGATGTGACTATCTACAGCATGTTTATATGTATTTCTGCATTTATCAAATCTCTTGTGATTTTTCAAACTTTTTTAAGAATCTTGACTTTGAAAAAGATTTTCTTGATGAAGAAATTGATTTCGTAGATTCATAATTATTTTATAAACTAATGAAATATTATTACTTTGCCACTAAAAATTATTTTATAGTTTTTTATTAGATGTATTTAAGATCTTTACATGTGGTAATAAAAATTCACTATCAGTTATCAATTTGAAAGAGACAAAAATTTAATTTTGGAAAACAAATTATTGTTCAGGAAAAATGAAACTTTTTGTTTACTGTAAAAATAGAAATGTGATAAATATTTTAAAAGATTTTTTTTCAGATATTCCAATGTGTAAGAGGTGTATTTTTCTGGAACATGAGTAAAAAGATGGAATTTCATATTGTAAAGAAAAATCCGAGAAACATGATATACAGATTTCGCAGAGGAACAAAGATAATATCTACAATAAATTTTTATTTGGTATTTTTGATATTAATTGTTTTAATAAGCGGATTAAAATTAAACCCATAAACAAAATAAGTATAATAATTGTATCAATCGAGATTCCAATTCCCCTATGTATAAACAGTAAACATTTAATAAATTTTATTAATTTTTTGATGTCCAACGAAGGGATTATTTCTTCGATATGGATTCTCAAGAGGAATAATCTGATCATGAACTTAAATACAGATATCAATGAAACCATTTATTATACAATTTTTCGAATTTCAATAGAGTGTACACCCCGGGGTTGCAAATACAAAAATATAAATTATATTATGTATTATAGAGAATTTTTTTATTCATCTGAAGCATTGATGATCAAAACACAAAAAAAAAGTTATCGACAGTCCATGAACATTTTAAAGATTTTAACAATTTAAAAATATACAATACCATTATACCAGATGTATTCAGAAAGCATTACTGGCTATATGTAATAAGCATTTTTATTTAGTCGAAAATGATTTTTGCGATTTTTATGTCAAAAATGAATTCGATTATCGAAACTTTCTGTCAGCTATCGATATTTGTGAGCAAGCCTAAAAATACCGAACTTTATGCATACAACAGCAAATCAAAAAGACGACGGGATTGTATGTATGCAAAACACCAATATACAGATACAGGCTTTGAAGAGATGATTTTGTATATTTTTATTTCAAATACTAAAAAAGATAAATTTAATCGTTTTCTAGAATATTAACTGCAAGGAATGTAGGAATCTCAGATATTTAAAATTATAATGAAAATATGCTCGTAATCTTTAGTAAAAACTTTGGGGAAGATAATTATGAGTCTGATATGAATGAATTGAAAAATCTATATGATGGAAAGATTAATTTATAGATATAAGCGAAGATATTATGGGTATAACAAAGCATCAAAACAATAATTTGGAAAAACACGCGCATATTATAATAAATCACACATTTATCACTTCTCATAAATCTTGCTTGTCTATTGAAGCGAGCATTAGAGTCTTCAATAAAGAAATTTACTTTTAAAAATATACTTGGAGATGATAAGACTTATGAGTAATGTCCATAATAACTTTTTTTGTATCGCAAGGTTATCATATAGATAAAAAAATATCAAGATCAGCATCGAACTAAATTTCGTTGCCTAAAATAAGGATATAATATAATTCATTATAATTTATTTTTCTTATTTCTTTATTTTAAAGGATTTAATATGCAAAGAAAACCCTTCAGATAATCTCTTATATCTATATGAATACGCTTAGTCGATTTCAAGTAAATAATCTTTATGTATGATCTTTTAATAGTATGGGGGATGAAATTTCTCTTTTATACAGTTATTATACAAAAATCATTGAGTTCGATCGTAAATTTTTCGAAAAATTAGAGCTGAAAGATATAAAAGTCAATAAAACTGTTATTTGCGTATATTGATGAAAACGACACAGACTCACATCGAATTCATAAGCTTATTACAATTTTTGGCAAATAAACACAATTCATCGATTTATTATAATTATAAGATCAAACATGCCAACCAAACAAACAAATAAGAACTTTTATCCATTTAAAACAAGGAAAAAATATTGATGTAATGAACACTTACTTATATCCTTTAAATGTATCAGAAACAAATATAGGCAAAAAAAGAACGATTTCAAGCAAAGAAAATAATCCCTTAAGTTCAATTATACATAATAAACACAACATAGCAAAAATGAATATAAAATTGAAGGCGAACGAGCTGAATACGTAATTTTCTCTGAAAAACCAATAAATAAATATGTTACTATATTTTAAAAAATCTGAACACTATATATTGGCAAAAATTTACATAATAGATACTCTCATAATTGAATTTTCTGCGCATAATTTTATGAAGAACAAAAGAGTTAATAAACTGATCGATTACGCTTGTAGAAAATTTTCTTACATATATTTTGAGGAAACTTTTGTAAATTCCTTTCTGGAAATTTCTAATAGATTATCACATAAAATCATTAAAAACAAAATCTATGAATACATACAGTTTTTAAGAAACTGTCTAGATCATATTATAAAACTCGATGCATCCATCGACGCTTCGGTAGAAATGACGAAGAAGGAAACGGAAATTGCAAATCAAATGCATGGAAGGGAATAAATATCTATATTAATTTGTAAAAACATAGAAATACATCATAAAGGTAATATTTGTGGCATTACAAAAAAAATTAGAAGAAATAACCACGATTCTTTATTACGAAAGGTTACACCTCCAGGACGGTCAAGAAACAGATAAAGATTTTCATTACGAAAAAGTCAAGGCATGCAAGATTTTTATCGACAATTTCCCGTATTTATCTCAAGTACATTAAATTACGATAAGGATGTCAATAATATTTTATAAGACATGAAGATATGTATTTTAAAATTGAATTTTGAAGAAATAATAATTGAAAGCTAGAAATTGCTTTTCGAAATATCAAATTGCATTTTTTTTTGGCTTGATTAAACTTTTTTAAAATGCTAAAAAGAACGATTGGATTTTGAAGTGAGAGGCATATTGAAATTGTTCAAAAATTTGTAATATAATAAAATTTTTGTTGTCTGTATAGTTTTCTTTCCCCATATAAAAACATCCCGATTTTCAATATTATTGTTCATTAAAGAGATATTTATTTTCTGTATTATCTTTATTATAGTTTTGGCTTTCTTTTCGACCTCGCATTCTAACAAATAATACTAAAATTAAGATTATTCGATTGAATTTTCCTGAGATAATCTATTATAGAATTTTGGACGATATTTTTACTTTTTATTGTTTTAAATTTTGATCGGTGTGTAAAAAATTCAAATTTTGATTTTAAAGTCTTAAGTATATAAAATTCATTTGCTGCTAGGGACAATCAAGCTTATTTTTCGACTATTTTACAATCAAATCAAACACAAAACTTGCAAAATCTCTACAGATAAATCATAGCTATTTGTTAACTCAATAAAGTATAGAACCATTCAAGTAAACATTAAAATTACTTTCTGTTCAACTATGAATATATTTGGTAAAGCTGAGTTTATTGTGCAACAAGGAGCTAAACAAGTTGTCACATTCAACAAGAAGTAAGTTTACATGTAAAAATAGCGTTTTAGCCTTTGTTCTATTATAAAATTGTAATTATAACAGAAAAAAGGCGTTATGATTGGTTATGGGTGTCACTAATTACGCGCTAGCTGTGCATTCTTATATTAGATAAATTATAAAAATACAATTCTAAATAACTATACAAATTGCTTTTATAATCTAGAAGGATTTTGTCGTAAAAAGATAAAAATTTTTGCTCTCGAAAATATATAAAAATGCGCTAGCGCTATTAAATACCTTTAAAATGTTGATTTGTTTACTTCAAGACGCTTACGCTCATTTAGCATTTTACAAAAATTCATCAAATAAATTTTTTTGATTTTTTCTATAGCCCAGAAGGCTTACAAAAACAATTAACATGCTGTAGTTTTACATAAATTTTAAATTTATTTAAAAAAATTTTATTTGTAGTTCCTGAATATGTTTTCAATTGCGCAACAATTTAAATGCAAAAAAAACCATTCGGCTTTTTTATTATAGTTATAGCAGATATATTTTTCGTATCTGTGGTTTAAAAACATGATAATACGTATGTTTTGAATTTTACACTTGACACTATATTGAGATTCTATAGATTCACTTGCGGATGTATTAATTTGCTTGCCTTTTTAATTACTAAAAGTTGATGTTATTCTTGCCATATAATTTAATGCTATATAGTTTCATGTTTATATCTTCTGTATATTTTAAAAAAGTGATACTATATCTGCAAAATAAATGACCAGTATCTAACGTTTGAAGTTTTTAAAACTAAAATAAATACTTATACGATACAAAAACAAATTTGTTACAATTATAGTGACTTATAGGCGTGAAAACCAATCCAAAGAATATTTTTTGCCTTTTTATGCCTATAAATTATAGAAGAAAAAGTAATATACACATAATGAAACCATAAATTAGTGCATAATTCAAACAGCATTCACTTATATACATATAATATATTTTTTTAATAGATGGTTATTATTTTTTAATGCCTGTATTTTTCCTCAAAATATATATTTGTCTAAATGAAACATAAGTATTTATATTTCAGGCTTGACTTTTTTATACTGACTTTTTTTGCTTGCAAATTATCTGTATATGAATATAACAAGATCGCCCTATTTTTATTATATTAGTTTATTATTGTAGTCAATTTATATGCCCGTAATCATTTACAATAATATACCTTTTAGGCATTTACATCATTATAAATTAGATATAGTATTAGATGTAATGTTATTTCTGCAAAAAAATACTATTTTTTTCGCACGAAATTCATAAAATATGATAAACAGTCGTAAAAATGTAGAGATAAAACAGAAACTATATTATTTATATACTTTTAAAATAACAGATATTTATAATTTGAAAATTTTTTATCTCTAAAAAAATAAACTTTGTAATTAGGTAAATTTTTATGAATATACTGTGCAAATATATTTTATTGATTTATGGATAATAACATACTCAACAAAAAAATAAGTAATTAAAGCTATATTGATTTTTGTAATTCTGTTATATACATATAGAGCTCAAATATATATATCTAAATTATAGAATAAAAATATTGAATTAAAATATATATGTTCGCCTTAATAGTTTAATATTTACGTAAACTATAAAATTCAAACATATTTATTCCTTTACTCGTATTTGGCGCAAGGATCAGATTTTAAAACTTGATTTTATGACTTCTGATCTTAAGTGGCTGAACGTGTCTAAATTCATCATCGGGTTATATAAATCGTTAATAAGTATTAGAAAATTTTTGTTAAAAATGAAATTTCTTTTCTTAAACACTAGAAAATTATTTTACAAAACTTTGTTATAAATATATGTTTTACTAATGCAAATATATTGGTTTATATAACGTCACGCATTATAAGTTATAATATGAAAATCATAGATTTCACTTTAAAATAATATTGTTTGAATTTTATTTTATCTCCCAATATTTACAGTATACTTAAAACACATTTTTTCTTATAAGAATTATTTCTCTAGTTATTTGCATTGATATATTAATGTATATTGTTTGCTTAAACTAACATTTCAAATTTTTATATATATGAATTATTGTATTTAGTATGTAAACCATCAAATTTATTGCAAATGACATTCTCGTGTTTTTATATAAAAAAAAATGTGATTTTCATTTGACAGTGTATTTATTTTTTCTTATATGCATAATATAAATCTGTTTTTTGCTTTTATTTTATATTTTTCTATGAATTTTATGGTCGGGATTTTTATACTGGCTAAAAATTTATAGTCTCCCAGAAATAAATTCAATAAATTCTAGCATTAAAGCGTCAGTTTTTATTTTTTTTTGATTCTTTATGTATATATTCTTAGAATTGTGTTTTATAATTTGCTTTAAATTTAAGTTATAATATTATGAGTATAAAGTGTATTCGTATATGATTTATAGTAAATCCAAGTATAATTGTCACACAGTCTGTTCATAATATTATTATTAAGTAATAGACGGGTCTGTAAACCTCTAATCACTGTTGGTACTACGATTACTCAAAAAGATAAAATGCAGATAAAGTGGAATCTAGCTTGATCTAATGACCTTATACCATAATTATTGACGTTCTCGATGATCAGAGCATTCAAATAGATAAGATGCAATAAGGCACAATCCCAAATATAAAATAGAAAATCATTAATATGTAATTTTATCTATTATAAATTTTACTGATATAAATCGTAAGTATTTTTTATTTATGGGCTCATTAAATAGTTGTAATTTTAGTTATTTGTCAGGCACAGCTTGGTTTATTCTCTGTACGCACAGCGTATTTATACTTTGGCTATCATCCCACATCCAAAGTCTTCTTCAATACCTCAAATTATTTTGAGACCTAGTAAATATGGGATTTTCTTAATCCCATGATTTGAATTTATGCCTCAACATGGTTCTTGGCATCTCATTCCTTCAGGTACTTTTTATTATATCATGTCACTCCACCGTCTCATGCTAAATGATATGAATATTTTATAAAAAAATTTAGTTTATTTATGGATTAATTTTCCTTTTATAGATTTTTTCTACTTAGACGTGGTCAGCGTGTTGGAATATTGCACAACTCCTTGATGCATCTTTTGACACCTTCTCCCGATTTATCTTCATAAACTGATCTTTTTCTCCCGTATGAGATGATCGCAAGTGTCTTGCATGTATGCTTCTACTTCGTCCGGAATTTTTAACACCTTAACATATTTTAAATGATATTTTGTTATCACCCCATCCCAAGTCATCACGTATGGTATTATACTTGTTTACTATTATTATATCAAACCGAGTTCATTCACCATGATGTCCTACTTCCTATATTTTTCATTTTCAACTTCAGTTAAATTAACAAGGCTAGTAATACCTATTTCAATCAGCGTAATCATATTTATTTTTTTATCGTACAGAAAAATATCTGGTATATTTTGTTTGATCTAAATATCTGTTTGTATTCGGGTATCAACTTTTATTTCCGCATTTTCGTTTTCGCAGATCTATTGTACTGAGTGAGTTCTGATCTTTTTGGTTTTCTTGAAGTTGTATCGTCTTGATTCTGTATATACCCAATTTATTTCATATAGCACACAAATATGAAATACTAGCAAAAAAACTATATATAATTTACAACTACAGATCACCTAGATAATAAACGTCATATATTTGTATTTTTGGTATCACAAAATCATTTCTGTCGTATATTTAGATTATGAGAATAAGGAAGCAGAAGAATATGCAAAAAGAATACAATTAAAAAATATATTTTATAAAATAAACTGGAAAAGGGAAATGTAAATTTTGATGATTCCAAAAATTCCGAGATGATCAGACGTATCGGCTAAATCTGTTCTTCTGGAGTTTACAATGAAGTTCTAGAATAAGTTGAAAAATATATAAATAAATAACTACAAAAAAAAGAAGAGCATAAATATAGCTTATCTTAATAAATGATGTTCAAAAAGAATTTTATCTTATCAGTATATTTGGTTTTAATTATTTTATAGTTCCACAAGGAAAACATGCTACGGCTCTATTGACTAGGTTTGGCTGATGCTTGATTTTACTACATCGTCTTAACAATTTTTGCCCACACATCTTCGTCTCTGAAAACTCTTTAGTACGAGTTTCTTGCATAATCCTATTGTTTTGAGCATATGCTGCGGCTTTAGTTGGCATTCCTAAAATCTTTTTATACGAATAATTTTATTTTACACACGCCATATTCTTTTTTTGTTTCAATCAACATAATGTAATAAAAGCTGTTTATAATTGAATCATATTGAAAATGAAAATAAGAAGAATATTTATCGGTAAAAAATGATAATCAGTCATCTTATTTAATATCCATGGTTGAATGAAATTTCCAATACATATGAAATAAATCTTAGAAGTAGCTCAATTTATATGAATTTCGTAATTAAACGCTGTAATTAAAGGCTTTATTTGAACCTTATTTATTCAAAACCAAACTACATCTTACCCGTATAGATACAAAAACAAAATTTACATTATAAAAAATGTCTATATATTTATCACTACAATATTATACGTTAAATTTCGACTGAGGTAAGTAAAATCCATAAGAAAATCACCAAGTTTTACCAAAATAGTGTCACATATAAGCCGCATCGTGGTACTTATGTTACAAAAATTGCTTTTCGTTTTTTTTTGTATTTTTTTAAGATATCTTTTTTTAAAGAAATATTAGGCATCAAACGCATTGATCAGATGATCTAATGTAAAGTATGTATATAAATGTTGTATTAAAAGTCTTATTTATGTATGATTTGTTTTTTTTCTACTTATAAGCAAAAAAGTATAAAAGAATTAAAAACAAATATTGGTCTAAACAACAGAAATAAAAATTTAATTTCTTATTCAAAGACAAATAATTATAGAAGATTTGCTTAATAATCACTGTCGTTTTTTTTTCTTGCTAGAAAAAAAATCTGACACCAAAACTGGATACATTTGATAGTATTTTCATAGCAGTTCGCATATAAATGTATCGAGTTTATTGTTTTCAATATAATATTTACTGATATTTTTTCGAAGTAATTATTTATAGCCGATTCAATGCTTTTTTATTGCGACAAATTTAATGGTCAATAATTTGCAAAAAAATATATATAAATGCACATTTCTACCTATATATGACAATACATTCCCAGAATTATTAGCAGTTTATATCAAAAGGGCAATTAAAAACATGATTTTATGTTTTTCCATTGTATTTGTTTTCACATATTAAGTAAAAAATTACGAACTATTCTTAGGCATATATATAAAGGCCCAAAATTTAAGAAAATTTAAATGGTAAATATTTTACACAAACATGCGTGAAATAATTTATGAAAAATATGAGCATAATTTACTTTTTTCGAATTTATCGCTGTAAATTTTTGTGCATTACTGTCTAGTACCATTTTTTGCTGCATTTAAAATGATTAAACAGTTATAACTATAAACATGATTTTATAAAGCCTCACATATGACGTTTGTTATGTAATAATCCCATGAATTTATAATATTTCTTGAGAAACCATTTTTCAGAAAGAATTTGTTCATTTTTTATTTTTTATGTTCGGGTGTCTTATATAATTTATTTTACAAAAATAATTGCGTACAATCATGCAATTTCTTAAAAAAAAACGCAAAGAATGTGAACATACTATTGATAAAATCAACATTCTCTAAATAGTTCGAAATACTTAGAGTGATCGTAAATATAATATATCGTAATACTCAATATTTTAATCAATAAATTTCGGCTAGCTAGACCTAACTACAAAGGTGGAAATTAATAATAAATAAAACATTTAAGAACGATATTTTCGATGCAATAAAGCTACAGCAAAAATGGACGTCTTTGATTCTTATTTATTTTTGCAAAAACTTTATACATGAGAATTGCTAAACCGTTCTTTGCCAATTATTTAGAATAAATTACTTGCTTTATATAGTTTCAAAAAATAATAAATGCTGAATATAATAAAATTAGAATTTAACGAGACGCAAATTTCCTTTTCAATTTTTATTTATTTATTGTTGCTAGCACAAAATCGTGTATTATCGAATAACTACGTAAAATATATCAGTGGAGATATAGCCCAGCATATTTTATCAATCAGAAATAGAGTCTCTTTAAAACAAAAATTATATAAATTTAATAAAAATACACAGAAATTTAGAAACATCTGCAGAAAATATGATCTAATAACCAAATTTGGCTATTTTTGTGGTATAAAGGTATGTACTTTCTTTTCTTAGAAAAACTAAAGAAAATTATAATTATTGAACGAATCGTAGTTGATCTTCTTAAGCTATTTTGTAAATATATATTTCCAATATTATCGTGATTCATTGATTCGGTACCATAATTTAACTTTCAAGACCCCATAATTTTAAAATATTAAGTGCTTGGCAAGAATGTTATCAATTTTCAAACCGTTATGAAATATAACAATTTAATTGTCATTCGCAGAAGTAAGCAAAATTATTATAACAGCTTCTGATAATTTTAAATATGAAGGCTTCCATCTTGAAAATGGTATTGATGTTTTATTTGCATATAATAATATGTGCACTTATAGCAACTGCACATTATCCAGCAAAGTTGGATCGTTCCAGGACGAAATACAAGGGTGTGCACATTTGCTTGAGCATATTCTAAGCAAAGGTGGAGGTAGATCTTGTTATGAAGAATTAAAAAAACTTCTATCATTGAACGGTGGTGACTATCTACGTGCTGGAACTTTATGTGATTGGACTTTTTATGGCTTTAATTTTTGTAGTATTGCGTTTATAAAATCGCTTGTGATTTTTTCTAAATTTTTCAAGGATGTTGACTTTGAAATAGATTTACTCAATAAAGAAGCTGAAACCGTGGATTTAGAACATAATTATAGACTTATGGAATATTATTACCCGGCAACTGGGCTATTATTTAATAGTCTGTTAAGAGATGGATTAAAGGACTTTTTATGTGGCAATAAACATTCATTATCAGTTAATAATTTGAAAGAAATAATTATTCAGTTTTGAAAAACTAATTATTCCACAAGAAAAATGAAACTTGTGGTTTATTGTAATAATAGAAATGTATTGATATAAATAAAAAATGTTTCTCAGATATTCCGATGTGTAAAAGTTGCATTTTTAAAGATTGTGAAAAACATCTGGCTTCTATTTTCAATCGTAAATCCGATACACACGATGACATGTCTTCTCGGATACAACCAATAGCTATTATCGACAATGATTCGAAATCTGGTATTTTTGATACTAATTATCTGAATAAATGGTGTAAAATTATTACTAAAAGTAAGATAAGTAAAATAATGGTATATATCGAGATACCGAAACCAAGAAGCTTGAACAATAAGGATTCTATTTATTTTATCAAATTTATGATGGGATATGAAAATAAAAATTCCTTTTTATGGATTTTAAAGAGGAACGATCTGGTCATAAGTTTAACGGCATCGATTTTAAAAAAAGTTTTGCAAACGAACTTAAGATATCTATAGAGTGTACAGCCCGTGGTTGCAAATACAAAGAAGTTATTATAAGTATAATAGAGAAATTTCTAGAAGTCATCGGAAACAATTATAAAAAAACGAAAAGAAGTTGACAACTGCGCATAAATATTTTAGTAATTGGAAAAATAAAGAACCTGTCTATATAAAAACCAAAAATTTATTTGATAAAGCGATAATGGCTTCTTTTTCGTTGCATATTTATCCTATTGAAATTTTTTTGAACCTATCCTTTGGAAGTAATGAATTCGATTACCAACACTTTTTTCAACGATAGATATTTTAAAGAAAAGAGATAAATGGCTTGTTATGTATTTATCTGCGAATGAAGAAGATGAAGTCAGATATAAAACCGAGAAACAAAAATTTACAGACCTTGAATACAGCATTTCTATAGATTTTATTTCAAATATTCAAGAATGTAAAATAAATCATTTATTGAAGTATAAGCTGACATTGGATGTCAGATACCAAGATCATCAGTTAGAATTTTATGAAACGGTGAGTAAATTCATAAAAGATAACGATGAAAATATAAAATGGGACAATTTAATGAATCGATGGATTATATCAAAAAATAAAATTATTTTTTTTGAAGATATTTTAGAGAATATAAATGGCGTAAAAAGGCGTCAAAATAAAAATTTGGACGATTTCGCGATCATTATGATACATCCCGGATTTATTGCATCTAACAGGGCTTACGTATAAGTTAAAATGAAAACTGATATCTCAAATGAGGAATATATCATTTACAAAGTATATTATGAGATGGTAAGACTAAGTATAGCTAACTATAATTACTTTTTTAGGCTTCATGACTGTTTTTTTGATGTAAAAATATCAATATCTAGCATAGAAATAAATTTTTCTGCACGATATGATAGCATAATAGATTTCATTTTATTCGATTCCTTCTTTAAATTAAAGGATTTACTCTGCGAAAAAAATCCATCAGATAGTCTCTTAAATTTTTGGAGACACGCCAAAGAAAATACAACAAGAATACTCGAGTCGTATGTATATTTAAACAAAACTGGTGATTTCAATCATCTTTTATATAGTCATTATGCAAAAATAATCGAGTTTGATCATAAATTTTTAGACAAACTGGACTTGAAGGATATAAAGATTCAAGAAAACAGTTATTTGGCTATTATAATGACGACAAGACATGCAAAACACAAATATGAAAGCTTTTTATTACTTTTGGCACAAAAATTCAATTTATCGAAAATATTTAAATCAAAGAATGAACACTACCAAAAAACAAACAATAAACAACTTTCATCTATTGCAAAATATAAAAACGATGTTGTGCAAATGAACATTTATTTTGATCCTTTAAATGACCCAAAAACAATTACATATGAAAATAAAAATATTACAATCAAAAAAAAGAATCCAGTAGATTCACGTCTTGAGAAATACGAGGGTGTCAAAAATAAACAAGAATTTGATAATAAAATCAATGAATATTGTATGAATATAGTTGAATCAAAAAGTAATTGTGTTTCAGTATTTTTAAAAATAGGACTACAATCTCTTGGCATAAATTACGTAATAGTCAGACTCATAATTCTATTTTCAGAACCAAAATTCATTGAAGAATTTCGATTTAAAAAGCTGATAGGATATCATGTAAGAAATACTATGCATATATTTGAAGGCAATTTTTATATATGTTTTCAGGCAATAACTGTAAAATTTTCACACGAAATCATAAAAAATAAAATCTTAGAATATATACAGTGTTTAAGAAACTGTTTAGATCATATTATAAAACTCGATTCTTTTATGATAGCTTCGCAAGATGAGACAATAATTGGAACTGAATTTGCAAATAATTCATATGAAAAATAAGATATAGATATAATGATTTACAAAAACAAAGAAATACATTATAAATTTTATCGTGATATTTCAAAAGAAAAATTAAGGGAAATAACTAGGATTTTTTATTGCGAAATTATACACTTTCTACAGCGCCTGATATCAACAAGTGCATTCGCTGAGGGTAAACTGGACGAATATCATGATTTTTATCGCGAAATCAGTGCATATGACTCAAGTACTTTGTATTATAATAAAGATGTCAAAAAATTTTTACTACATATGAATATGAGCATTTTAAAATTGGATTTTGAAGAAATAATAATTGAAAGCTGAAAGATATTTTCGAATAAATTTATAGCCTCCAAAATACTTTGAATTATTTTTAGTGTATTTTATTTTTTTATTTCGGTTCTAATATACTTCTGTTTACAATAAAGAGCCACTTTAATATATGATTGAATATTTTGCAGTTTAGCACTAATTTTTTGTTAAAATTTGTTTTTTTTCACGACAAAAAAACATACCAATATGCAACAACCAATATTCATAAGTGTCTTTATATTTTATTTTAATTGTTTACTACATTCATGTCCTTGCCAAATTGGTATACAAATGCAAGACAAAAATTATCTCATATATTATATATGGAACGGTGTGGTGATACGATAATATAAAAGATACCTGAACGAACTAGATGCCACGAACCAGATTGTCGTATATATTCCAACCTTGGGATTGTGAAAAACCCTTGAATTTATAGGTCTCGAAAGAAGTGGGGGTATTGAAGAAGACTTTGGAGAGGAGAAGATAGCCGAAAGTATAAATACGCTGTGCGTACAGAGAATCAAGAAAATTGTGTCTGAGAACAAAAACTAAAATTAAGACTATAAATTTAGACCATAAATGTAAAAATAAGACTTATTCATTATATAGCATGGTATTCTGTATTTTTTTATATATTATGCTGATACCAAAATCAAATTAAGGAAAAGTTATTGAAAACGAAAAGAAACAATTTCTAGTATATAGATAAAGCCTTATATATTTAAATATATAAAAAAATAATCTAATAATTAAAGAATAATTTGTAAATATATAAAAGGCAGTTGATTCTTTAACTTTACTTTAATCATTTATAATTAAATTTATAAATTTAAAATATACTTGATCTATTGTGTTCTTCCTTCTTTACAACGACAAAATTAAAAATGCGTTTGTAAGAATTTTTGAAAGGCAACATTTTTATTCTGCTAAAATCACATTCCTATACTATATAAAAATTATAGATGCTAAAATACAAATTAAACTACAAAACACCCTTTTGAGGGTTTTTCACCTAAAATACATAATCCTGCAAACAGATGGCTTTTTATCAATTCTGCGTACCCCTGAAAAAATCAAAGTTGTTGCTGAATGTTTTTATAATCTATTTCTAGTATGCTACTCTAACCGGTTGAATATTTATCCTTTTTTAATCATAGATAGCAGTATTAATGAACCACAAGTGTGTAATTAGTCATTTTAGCTTTAATAAACAACAAAAACCAATTATTAAATAAAAATCCTGTTAAATATCATCCAGTCGCAAACATATTGCTTATAAAAAATATTATTAACATACTATTTTCAACAAATGAAATAAGTTAGCCGAATAAATTCAAGTTCTATTATATTCTGTAGCAAATCAAACACAAAAGAGGATATTACATTTAACATTACTTTCTTTTATTCTTTAGATACCCAAATAAAAACCATTATACAAATATTTCACCGAAGACATGAATTTTTCAACTAATTTATATATAAATTTACCATTCCCATATGTATCTTATACTACATACTAAGACACACAAATCTAGTTACGGAATGATAAATTGATCATATTATCTGTAAATAAAAAAGTTCGACTTAATATTTGAATATATCTTTTTTACTGGAAACTCGAAATATATAAAAAATCTTTAATTGAAATTACTGCTATTATAAATGTATAAATTCATAATCAGAGTTTTTTTATTTTATCCGCATATCAATAAACTAAGTTACTCATTTTTATTTGATTTAACAAACATGTGATAGGTTTAAATCAGATTCTGAACATTTACAACGCTTTATTTGATGTAAATAATGATCTATTCAACATCATGATCTAAAAAAACAAATTATTTTATTCTATTTAATTATCGACGTTTTTTATATATTTTACGCATATAAACCTCTTTCAAATACATTAATAAACAACACTAAATAATTACGATTGTATTATTGACATACGTAAACGTATAAAATTCAAATATTAATATTTATAAAAATCACTCTTTGCTCCTTTATCTTATATTACGTGTATGGTTTCTCAACCTACGAAAGTTTTTATGGCCCCATAAAAGGATTTATAACAGGCATTATTATGTTTGACATTTATGGGTGTATTTAAAAAGATGAAATAGAAATAAAAATATCAATTTAAAGACGAAAAACCAACCTGGTTATTTATTTTATAATATAGGGAAATAAGAAACGTTTACCATATTTAATGATGTTATAATGAAAACATTTTTTTAATCTATATAGAGATTAGTATATTTTTTTTATATAACCGAAGGATTTGTGTATATATTATATACTCTTATGTATTTAAAGTATAAAATCCAAATATATAATATAAAAAATGTACAAAAAAAGACTTATAATTATTTTATTTGTATAAATACCTACTATTTATATTTTTGCAACAAAAAAATTTTAAAAAAGATATACTAAGCATAAAAAAGGAAAATTTCGAACGAATAAATTGTTATTTAAGATTAGTTTGTTTCTATTAAGATATATTTTCGAACAGATTAGTTAGCTAATAAAAATATACAATTAAAATAAATTTATATTAAGAAAGAACGAAAATTTTCAATACAAAGAAATACGTTTCTAGCTTCTTATTTTGAATTTTATGGATATTATTCAAATTTTTGACATGAATTGTATATTTATATAATCTTCTTATACTTTAATTATTATTAAATTGTGCATTTTATTTATCCAAATGAATTAATATCGTTCCTTATGTTGGTTTAAAAATACCTGTAAGTAAGATCCAAAAAAATGAGCGCATAAATTTAAATACGTATTCACTAAAAAAACAGAATCTTTACTTTTTTTATAAAAGCAAAAAATTTACAAATAGATCTTCTGATATATCCAGTGTGAGTATAGGATATAAGAATAAAGATTTGTTATAAGATAGATCGCGACTATAAAAATTTGAAAAAAATATGTAATCAAAAAAATTTTTTAACACAATTTTTGATGCATTGAGGATCATAATTTGTAACACTAACATCATCATAAACTGATATATTTAGAAAAAATATTATACATACATAAGATTACTAAATTTACATCATAATGATAGCTTTTGCTATATTTAAAACACAAAAAATACTATTAATATAAAATTTTTTTTTGTAAATATGATATCTTAGCGAATGAACTTGGTTCGATACACAAATTTATAACAAAAATAATACCATATTCAATGACTTGAAGTGAGGTGGTTACATATTTTACAAAAAAATTAGTGAGAAATTAAAAACACAGATGAAGTATAAGTATACGTTGCAGCTCTCACACTTCGTAAGACACTTTAACTAATATCATTTGATGATAAGGCATTTTACCAAGAAGGACATAAATAGGGTTTTAAAAAATGCATAAAAAAGTTGTTTAATATGTTTAAATAATTTTTACCTCACAGTAAATGGAATTTTTAGACAGGAGAAAATAAATCTATGCTAGAAAAATCATTATATGATAAAAATAACATATACATTTGCATAGGATTTTTTTCTGGTGTTGATGATTTTTCTATGCATAAAACTCTATTGATCTTTTTAATATTTGATTTTTCTAATTTTTATTGCTAAATTACTTGAAATGTAGAATAAAAATTTTAGATAAAATTGTGTAAACCAAAAAAAAATATAAAATTAACATAATCTTAGGAATTCAATTGATTTCAAAAAGTTTTCAAATTATACAAGGAGTTGTTTTGTGATAAATTTAACCACCATCTAGGTTTTAAAAAGGCCCGATATATATTCTTTTATAAATACGTGCTTTTTGTATGAAAAACTATCGTTATTTAAGACGCATAAACGGAACCTAAACGCTAAATATCTGGGTAAAATAAAACGTTTCTAAATCAAGAGTTTTTCGTAGCGTCAATTACGAGTATATCATAGCTTTATGATTATTTACATAAATTAAACCTATGAACGGTTGCTTCCAACTTGTTTCTGTTTCAGATTAATCTTTTTTGCAATAAAATTCAATTCATAATTTTTTTATTCTCTACACTGACCATTCTATTTTTCTTGTGAATAATGTTAGTATTCATATATAGTCTTTATCTTTCACTTATGCCCTTTTCTGAAATTAAATATTTTTTTGTTCTGACCAATTTTTTTAATCTTTGTCGGGTAAATTATTTTTACTTCATTCTAAACTATTTTAAATATTGTTATTACATTATTTACCTCAAATATTTTAATTTTTTGCATCTTTGGAAATTTTTTGATAACGCATTCATAATATAATAATAGGTTTAAATAATGTTAATTTTTTTATCTATTTGTCAGGCTTTTATTTTTATAGATTTCATTCTTTGAGATGTAGTCGCCCACTGAGGATGTTGCACACCTCCTTGATACATCTTTTATAACATTAAACTGATCTATCTTCATCAACTGCTCTTCTTTTCTCAAATGTGATTAGTTCAATTGTATTACGTAAAAAATGAAATTCAAATAGGAAACTCTTAGATAAAAGAAATTACGTCAAATTCAGTCTTGACATATTACAATAATGAGGGGCGTACCACATAAAATAAAAATACATATTTAAATAAAAGTTATAATATAAAAAGATAATAAATAATAAATAAAATGATTACATAAAATTAATCTATGTATATTATAAATAAAAAATTAAAAAAAAATTGCATGGTCAAATAAACTTATTAAAAGATTAAATAGTTGCATAAAATGAATCTATGTTTGAAAGAATGCAAAATACAATTAAATAAATTCAGACAGAAATAGGATATTAAAGGAAATCCATATAAAATTACAAGCGTTATTGCAGAATTCAACATCTAAACAAACAAATTTTGCATAAAATAAAAAGCTAATATATTCCAAGATTTGGAGCTTGAAAGAATTTACAATATAAATCGCGATTTAAAATCCATGTCAATAAATGGCAAAAAAATTATGTGAAATTTATGTGCATATATTTATATAAAATAGTAAATCATATTGTTGTTGTATGGAATAAATTGAAAAAATACAAAATATATAATATCAATTACAAAATCGCTAATAAATATAAATTATGTAAGAAAAACGCGCAATTAATTTTATTAAAATATAAAAAAAAAATAAAAAGCAAGAAAGTATTTGAATTTAAAGTAAATAAATTGATACAATGATATGCTGATATTTTTTTTTGTTTATAACATTTATCATTATTTCTTATTCATAGTATAGATCGAATAATATATATAATTTTGTATATATGATAGCCTCGAAGTCATGAAGCAGATCAAGGCATTTATTAAACCTTAGAATGAGAAAAACCTTGAATTTATAATTAATAGGTCCTGAAAAAGTTGACTTATCTAAGAAAAACACGGAGCGTAGAAGATAGAAGCTGGTATTTATATGTTGTGAGTATGAAAATCTGGATATTTGCTTGAGAACAAAAACAAAAATTATATATACAAACTTAGCACATGAATTAATAATGACATATTTAATAGTTGTTTATAAAGAAGTAAGTTATGCGAACATGAGCAGAAGCATACAGACAAACAATAGGATCGATGAGACATTCAAATCAAAAGTCTAAGCTTAAGAAGGTGTATTTTATAATAACGTTAAAATGGAGAGCTGTCAGGAAGTATCAAGCGAATCTTTATTAAAGGAAACTAAAATTTTTCTTGTACGAAATTAAATAACAAAAAATGAAATTACCGCATATTATAATAAATTTCATATATGATATATACAGTAAAAAGCAGCATCTAAAAAATAAAAATAAATACATATTTCTATTAGGAATAAACTGTGTTAGGTTTTATATATATACCATCGACGCTAATAAATACAAAAGAATACACATGACACAATAATTTGACTAAACGTTGCTGTATAAATAACGAAAACAAATTCTTATTCGACCAAAAAATGATAAGATTTTAGAAATCAATGTTAAATTTTTAAATTCAAAGGAACAAATGTATCAATTGAACTGCAATGAACATTGAAAATATGAATTTTTTATATATAATCTAACATAAAAAAAACATGTCAAAAAATCTATCGGGATTTTAAAATATTTACACAAGGCTAGAAAATAAATCTCAAAATGAAAAAAAGCATAAAATAGATATTAATAAATCAAAAAATGTATAAGAAAAAAAACATATACCAATAATATTTTTTATTGCACAAAATATGAGGTTTTAAGACAAAAACAAACTTAGCGAAGATGTTAAAAACGAATTATTAAAGAAATTTAAACGAAAAAATATATTATATGTGCAAATATGAAACCTAATACAATCCCCATCCTAAGTAATTTAATCCTTCTCGACTGAAGCATTATTGAAAGAACCTACGAGAAATTGAGAAAAACAATCTTAAAACAAGTCTCAAAATTGTAAAGATTATATAAAAATATATCGGTCATCTCAAAAGCTAAAATAAATAGAACTATATGTTTGTCTGTTAAAAAAATATATTTATAAATCAAAATTTACTTAAAACTAATAGAAAGTTTTAATTCATCAAAAAACATATACTTACACCGGATAAGTATTTCTACTATCAAAAATAGCTTTACCACTATAATGCAAGATTTTCATATCTAAACACAATAAAATCAAATACATAAACTATATTTAAATTTAATAATAAATTATTTAATTTACAGCTTCCCACAGATATTTACGTTTAATTAGATAAGCTTATGTAATTAAAGAAAAAAACATACATAAAAAAGATTGTTTACATTCAGGTCAACATTTAAATTTATTATACCAGATAAATGTGCAATTCAAAATACCAATTATTTCTAACTTAGATGATAATAATTTATTAAATTTTACTTGAAATTTCTATTTTCATACATTTAAAGATACAAGAGAATCATTTGAAACATTAGAAAATTTTGTTTTTATAATTCTAATCTGATTATGTCTCTACCTATACGTCAACTTTTTGGCAAAATAAAAAATACAAAAAATGGGGATAGAACCCCTTTATCCATAATATACATAGATATAATAACGTAAAAGATTGGCCAATAACTATAATGACACGTGTAAAGACAAATCAACAGGTAATTATATTTTTATTATATTGGTTAAATTATATAAGGTCAAGAATAAGCATATTCTATAAAAAAAGACCAATCGATATTCAAAATATAAAGATAATCGGTTATAATATCCAATGAATAATATAATCAAATCGAATTTATATATTGAAACAACCGACTAATAATTTAAATAGCGATAGGCCCTTCCATATTGATAATACATAACTCATATTTTATTAGTTATTATTGATAATCATAATAAATATCTAAAATATCAGAAATCAAATAGATTTTTTTTGGTTCCCTAAGCTTATATCACATGCTAATAGCATTCATATTTTTTGCGGAGTAAAAGTAAAACCAGCGTCCGATAATCTAAAGAAGGCAAAATAGACTGCAAATACACATCCTTCTTCTAGCGATTCACGAGATGGTCCTTAAATTGATGTAGAAACCATGAGGGCTAAAAAGTGCTGACGATATTTCACAGCCAACGGATTGAAAGCAACCTATAACGAGATTTAACAATTAATCGAACAAGAAAAAAGTAAGAGGCCACAAAATTTTCTGTAAAAGATATGGAAGAAAATGTTGGTTGAGAAGAAGGCACAGAGGATGCTGAAAAATATTTCAAAGGGCTAAGAATTTTTTTTTAAATTTAGGATACCATAAATAAATTTATAAATATTTATATTTAATTCTAAAAGAAAAATCATATAAGCAGATTTTTTTCAAAACAGATACTTTAAGGTTAATTTTTTTATATAAGACCGTATGGAAATACTATAAAAATGCTTTTAAAATATATAAAAACTTCATAAATTCAAATTTAAGGCTTTATTCTTTTTTTAAATAAAGAAATGCAAGAAAGATTAAATTTATTCCAAATTTTATTTGAATTTTAATCAGGAGAAATACAAATTCGATCTTTATATATCCATGCAATTAACATTACGTATTTTTAGGAATTTGCAATATAAATTTTAACCATAATTTGCTATTTTTATTGGAATATAGAGTAAATAATGAAAAAACTTATTATACGATGAAATTTATAATTTATAATTTATAGTTTTTTTAGTTATTATTTTAAATATTGAATTATAAAATCTGTTAGAAGGTCTTCTTCAAAAAAACATAAAATATAGTGTAATTTATAATACAATCTAGATAAAAATAAGACAAAATTACAATTATTATAAAGTATTTCTAGGAAACGTATTTGAACAATGTGTAATTATAAAGCAGATTCAAATAGATTAAAATGATGGTTTTGCATGATTTAAGATGAAAAAATATAGAAAAGATATGCAATAATTATGGTTATTTCCATCGCTTTCAGCATAAAATTCCGAGCAAACCATATATATTTAGAGAGAAAAGGCCGAACTAACATTTGATTTTATAACTTAATCCCTACAAATACCTATAAACTGTGCTATATCAACGGGATAATCTCAATTTTGTTATAGCAGAAGTTTTTTATATATTTATCAGCCAATTGTAGGCAAATCTACTGTGAATGAATTATATAATTTATATTTATTTGCTAAAAAAAAAATGAGTATCTGAAATCAATCTATAATTCATTTAATCATATTTATTCCAGAGATAAAGTCAATTAATATGATTTTATAGCATTTGCCTTAACTTCATGGTTGTTTATAGTACAATTTTTACAAAAAAGGCTGTATGGGAATCTGAAATAAAATTCTAAATTAGTAAAAATTTATGAGCTGAATTTTCTTATTTATTCTACAGCAAGAAAATAATACTTAAAAATATTAGAAACATTACGCATTTATAATTTTATTTAAAAAAAAAAATTATTTTCAAAATATGCATGATGGCAAGAAATGGCATGAAAATATTAAAATTTTATTACTTTAAAACAAAATCATCTAAATCAGAACCTTTTATTTACAATTATCAAAAATTTTGTTTTCAATTATATGCAAAATCTGATTTCTCGACAAAGAAGACATTTTTATCATGTTCAACGAAAAAATAAAATGCAAGTTTTATATTTTTTAAAAATAAGCATACTGACAATTTCATGAAATAAAGGGCCTAATAAATTATATAAAATTGTAGACTTGTAGATTACTATATTTAGTTACAAAATTTGATGTAGAATACGGTCATGTTCTATAAAATATATAGATTTCCGTATATTAGTGCACAAAGTGGAACATCAAAAATAGATATTTTATGATAGAGCTTAAATTTTAATTCACATCTTGTTTCTCGTCATAAAATCAAAGAAAACTAAATATAATCATAATTATTTTCGCTTAACACAAATTCTATGCCTTCTTGATGCATCAAATGAGTTAAATTTTATTTTTATACTAATAATTTCCAGAAAAACTTAATATTCGTAGATATATATTTGAATATCGTTTGACTGTCATTGTTGTTTCTATTTATATTAAAAAAAATACGAATAACTACTTCTACATTACACATAAAAAACTATGTGCAATATTTAATTTTATCGTGAACAGGTGAGGTAATTTTTTTTATACGCATGAGCTACTTGTAGCAAATTAAAGAGTTAAATTCGATTTATAAGTTTAGTTATATTTCGGAATGCAATAGAAAATGGTGTCACAAATAAAGCGAGTAAAAAAATCAAAAAACATTATGAGTCAACTATGTAAATAGGTATATTTTGAAGAACAATATACAAAAAACAAATACCGAAATGATTTACTTAACAAAATAAAATTTTAGATATAGAACAGCGACCAAAATTCATGCTCTATACAATAAAAATGCAAATTTAAAACGTATATTTTAGTTTTTTCCTACTGAACTGCATAAATATATGCACAAAATCGTTTAAATCATCATGTTTTATAACCAAAAACCTATATTAGCGCTACATACTATAACCCAAATACAAAAAAAGTTTAATCAAGGATGCAGTTTGATATTTGACATATTAAAATGAAAATTTTTCTATATTTTACTGTTATTAATGTTTTCCATATGTCATGTAATTTGTGTTGCTAGTTTTTTTTGTTTAATGTAAAAAGGTTTTATATGACTGTAAATCTAATATTCAATAAAGACAGCAGAAAATAATTATGTATATTGCAAAAAAAGATAAATTCATTGATAAATCTGTTTAGTAAGAAAAAGGTAATACCAGTTAGACATTTTAACAGTATTATAAAAAAAAGAACGAAAATTTACTTTTCAATCTGATGTTATTATGTCGAATTAGAAGATGTCAAAATTATAATTCCAAGTGATGTATCGATGTATTACAACGAATTAAATGGGATTAAAAAATTGATTCGAGTAAGCAATCGGTCTTATTAAATATATATCTTATATAATAGAATCAATTGAGTTTACGCGACATTAATTTCTATTATCGACTATTATATACAAAATTTGCATCCAAAAGGCTAAGTTTTATCTATTTTTTAAGAATAACAAATGCAAACACTTATCAAATTTATATCCATGAATTTTACTAACACTGAATACTGATCATTGCTTAGAATGTTAACCCTTTCTCTATAGACTACTGAATACCACGACTTTATCACGTCAACAAAATTTTTTACTTGTATATATGAGACTTGAAATATATTCAGCATCACCTAAATTTTATTTCTTTATTTATAAAAACAAAAAATGTTGTAGTCTTTACGAAAATAGCATGGGTTTCATAGAAACCTTGTATCCCGAATATTCTTACTCATTACGTGATTTAAAATGTATAGCATATAAAATTATTTTATATTTAAATATATTGTCAGTTTTTATTGATTTTACAATTTAATAAAATTTTTATCATGACCGTCTTAAATTTCCCTTGTATTTTTGATAAATACTTTACCACGAATATTTATCCGATAATTTCTGTAAATATTTACACAGCTAGGCCATCAAATTTCTTAATTAAAAGGTGTTTGTGATCAAAGCTTACATTCTAGAAAGTAAAAGTTGAAAAAGAACCATAGTCAAATTGAATAGAATTTTTAAAAGTTTATATAGAATGTTGAAAACTTATGCACATGATTAGTATGAATCTAAAAATTCTGAAACAACAAATAGGTTGAATAAAATCATCTAAATTAGTATTTACTAAACCTAAATTCTATTTCAATAAAAGCAATATTTATAATGGACTAAAAAATATACGTTACATACAAAGAAGTTGAAAACATACATCCTTAATATTATATCTTTTTGATAGAAAATAGCAATTTACCTAGATTTAAACATAAAAATTTTCTATCTATAAATTTAAAGATTAAATGTGCAGATTATAATCTTGTGGCAAATAAATCTAAAAACACCCAAATACGATGTAAATGCAATAAAACCCACATATTTCAGTCAATTTCATTTGAATACGAATAAAATTATTGAACTTTATAAACTATAGCCGCATTAAACCCATATTCGAAAGAGAATTAGTGGGTAGATTTAATACACTATAATTTAAAGCGCTAAGTAGAAATAAAAGCAAAAGCATTGCATAAAGATAATCGATCTTTATGAAGTAAAATAATCATTTTAAATCTATTGTTTTATAATATTGGCATATAAATCGAAAATACCCATTTCATCTCTAGAATTCTATGTTACCTTGATTTGAATACTTATTTTTAATCTTATTTCTTCTGGTGTAATAATATGATAAGATTAAGTCGAAGTAAATCTAAAAATCACACCGAAAATATTTTTGAATTAATCATAGTAGAAACATCATACATTTGACATGTATATATCACCAGAAAATAAGATAATTGCATATAATAAAATTTAGAACTATATAACCGCTTTTAAAGTAATATTGCAGATGTTACAGCGTAAATTTATAAAATGTATATGCGTTAATTATGATTTGGTCAATTAAATTTGTTCAAGCATCATATTAAGATTTTATTTGTACAGATTTTGTGTAAATCTTTTGCGTCTAATATATTTACAATCTTCACAATGCATCATCTTCTTTCATTCAAGGAATGTTAAATAATTTAAGTTTTTCAATAAATTACCCATCTATTGCCATCAAAATGACCAAATCTACAATGTTAAGCTAAAAATCAAATTATTAAAGGTTTGATAGATAGATGATAAAATAAACGTTCAAAGAATGCGAAAATACAAGAAATTATTAATTTGATATTTCATCATCAGATCACAATAATTAGATCAAAAAATAAGTAAATCATATATGAAGCTAATAAGTATACACTAATATACAAATTAATTATTCTAAAGTATTTTAAAAAACCACAAACCAACCAAGATATTCATAAGACTATTTAAAAAAAGTATGATGAAAAATTTTTGAACATAGAAAATCTAATAAAACGTTAAACAAAATGATATATTGGAGTTCAAACAATATTAAAATTCAAGCAACAAAGTATTAAAGTTATATAAATTCAAATAAAACCATATAGTCAAAAAAGAGACCTAAGAACAACTTATTTATTTCTGCAGCATAGTATTCTAATTTGTTGGTAATTATTTTCAATAAGTAATTTATAAATTTATCTAAGAGAAAATCTAATATGTTTGCTTGTGCAAAACTTTAAATTGCTTTATATTACATATTACGGTATACTCTTATAAATCAAATAATCCATACCTTCTTCCTCAAATTATGTTAAAAACTCAAGACTTATATACACAAGTCTTTCTCTACATGTTAGTATTTGTAGTTTTGCTTCCCTTTTCATTGGTATCACTGCTTCCTTAACATACGACATATTATATTTTATGACTACAACATCCCATGTTATGATATATATTAGTATTTGACCGATACATGTATGGCCATGTTATATATTTTAGAAATACAAAAAATTCATCATGACAGATTATAATTAGTATTTAAAATTAATCTTTATTTTAAAGTTGCTCATATTTATTCCTGAAGATTAATTTTAGATTTTTGAAAACAAAATAAATAATTCATTCAACATAAATCCATTTTAATTACCTTTTATTTAATTATCACTTATTTTAATCTTTATTTTAACAATAGAAACATTTAGTTTACATAAAGACAGATTTTCTAGGATTTCTTCTATAATATCAATAAATACACATATCTCAAACAAAATCGGCATTTTAGCTGTTTATTGGAAACTATAAATGTTTTTAAAATTACTAGATATTTTCGGTAGAATACAAATTAATTCACTTTTGTAAATTTATTTATTTATGGTTTTTATTTTCTTTTTATCGATTACATCTATTTAGACGTGTTCAGCGTGTTGGGAATATTGCACAACTACTTGATACATCTTTTGACACCTTCCTCTGATCTATCTTCATCAACTGCTCTTTTTCTCTCAAATGAGCACTTTTGGAATAACTATATTTAAGTAAAAGTAATGCTTGCTTCAATAAAGTGAAGATGAATAACAAGAAAATCGAATCTATATATCGGTAATTTGTTTCAGAATAAGAATATAGTAAACTTGGAAATAGAAAAATAAAACCATGACTTAGAATTTCTAGTCATAAAAAACAAATAAATATATTTCTGAGTAAAAATAATATTGCCACAGCATAGTTAGTTTTTAACGAATTGTATGATGTTTATCAAATAAAAGCAGCTTAAATTTATAAGCTTTTGAATAAAAGTATAATTTATAGAATTATAGTGCAAATCTTTCGTTTAAAAAAATCGCTTATGATAAAAAGCCGTACATCGAAAATTAAATTCAAATCATTATAAATTAAAAATTAATATAAGATAAACGGATAATTCTTCATTGATTAATATATTCCAGTGCACGTTTTTAAAACTTAAAATGACAATAAATCAAAAGATTACATCCATGGTCATTCAAAAAACAAACCAAATATAAAATAAACTTTTTATCGTGTAAAAAAAAATGAATTTTGACTAAAATTCAGATAAAGTAACTCTTCTATTTAAATAAATCTAGTTTAGAAAGTTATTTATAAAAAAATCAATTCAATACAGATGCAATTTATATTAACTAATGTCATTTTTTAGTTTCTTTTAGACTTTGAGATAAAGAGCATGGTAATCGTAATTAATAAACTGCCTAAATATATAAAATGATGTATGTGCAAACGTTTAATTTACAATATATTTAGCGATATAGATGATCTTCTATTTTATTAGGAATTTAGTTGTTGCTCAATTAATAATCTGTCGATATGAATTCTAGGAAAAGGAAATTTTATACATTCGTCCAAAAATACTGCGATTTTCTAGGGCCAATTAATAATTTTTTTCGTCCATAGAAAATAAAATTGAATGCTTATGCTAGATCATATATCTATATAATGCCATTATTAAAGTCTGAAAAATAATATAGTCAAAACAAACATTTTTTTGAAAAATAGTTACATGGAAATATATATTTATTTCTTTTTGACTACGCAATATTGAAATACAATCATTTTGCATTTTTTTGTTTATATTCGAAAGCAAAAAATTGCATGCAAGATTTAAAATTGTTGCAAAAAAAATAAATAACATCTAAATTGAATTACAAAAAATAAAAAAGAAAAATTAGGTAGGTTTTTTATTGCAAATGTTATATTCCATAGGTTTTAAAATTTTATTTAATACAACGAAATTGAAAAAACAACAAAAATGAATTTTGCTGTCTAAACATAAAAATTCGTTTATATATTTTTTATAAACAGAAATAGTGCAATTTTATCAGGAATATTAATGCAGATTAGCTTCAATCATTTTAAATATTATATTTTCCTATGTAATTATTAAAATCGATCAAATTTCAAAAAACACAGATAAACTTATGGTTTGAGCTTTTTTTTATAAGTTCTATAATACCTCTGGCGAATTTAAGCCTTAAATCAACGACTTATCAATTCATTGATTATTTTCAATAATCTGCAAGAAGTGAGGAACAATTTTTAGTGGATAAAATTTTGATTTTAAGAAAATTCCAGGATATAAATAGAAGTAAAACAGATTATTATACATAATGGTATATAACACAAATAAAATGCGAACCAATTTAATTTTAATCCAACATAGGTTCATTAATTTAGTATGAAGAAGAAGAAATTTAATTTTACATGTAAGTTCTTCAACATAGTATCTTTATCAGAACTATTGTTTTTTATTCGAAAAAAATATTCTTATAATGTAAAAGGTTCTAAAACCCCTGTGCTTCGATTAGTAGGTTTCCCCCTTATTTTGCATTGTATAATATTATCTTATATACTAAAATTTAATTTCTTCCACCTAATTATAATAAATGTGATGATAAGATGGATTTTATATCACAAAAATTATAAAAGCTAGACAATATTATATGTTTTTATATTCTTTAACCTAAATAAGTAAGAAATTTTGCTTAATGTGATAAAAGTAATGTAAAAACATCTAAAAAAATAATACCTTAATAAATTTTTGTGTGATAAAATTAACATAATTTTCTAAATAGAAAACGAATATTTATAGGAATTCTGTCACCCATTTAAGCATTCTACATACAACAGCTATTAGATTATCCCTGTCATAAAGTAAAAATGTATTTTGTTTATTTTGAGTTTGTTATTTATAAATATTCAAAGAAGATATAAATAGAGTTCAAATCTTCGTTTTGTAATCAATCTAATTCTATACCGTTAGAATAATGTAAATCTAGAAATCACGATCAATACAAAATAAAAAAACAATATTATGGTTACATTATGTTCTATGAAAAGAAAAACACATGAAATGTTTTGATGAAATTTATTTATTAAAGAAATTGAATCTAAGAGATTAACTTCTGCCCACGATCTTAGTAAAATAAAAAAGAAGATCTAGCTTTTGAAATATAATTTACGAAATTAATTTTACGAGTAATGTGACGACAAATCAATCAAATCCAAAATCATTTTTTCGTGAATCAAAATTTTTATCCTTTGTCCATAAATAACATTCAGAATATGAATAAAATGGTTTATTTTTATTAACTTTAATCAAAATTTTAAGTTCCTCGAATCGTGTGATTTCTACAATTACGCTAATCTTAAATTTATTTAAGATAATTTATACCCTTATCATGATTATTATATCATAATCAATTCAACAGGGATCATAAATGTCAAAATTCAGATTACGGTGTGAAAAATAATAGAAGACTTCCATTCCAGCTGATGATTGTTGAAAAAATGATAAAGTTTCGAGTTCATATAGATATAGAAATAATACTATGTATCAAAAATCATTTGATAAACATAAATGCAAAAAAGAATATTATATATTCGATTCTAAGCCAAGCTTTATAATTAAAGATCATGCAGCAAGTAGTAATGTGAAAAACGAGTCTAGCCAACCATATAAACAATCCAGTCATCAGAAACATTCAGATAAAAATTCATATAGGCTACCGGATAATACTTTTAGTTTTTGGGATATAAATTTAAATATTTATCATCCGAACGTTAATTTATTTTCATCTGTATCTGATATTTTAAAAAACTTTGATTTATATCGTACTAAGTATAAACCAGATATGAAAGAAGTCATAAATAGACATAACCCAGATTTTTTGGTTCCAAAAGTTCAAAATGTTATAATAGATCCCCATTCCACAAACAAAATGCCGTCACCAAAGAAGCGCTCTACTGCCCTGCAATCGACGATACCAAATTATTTAGAAAGTAAAATTAAGCCAGATTGCTATAACTGTTCTAATTTGAAAAGCCCAGCGATTATCGTGAAGACAATTCCAAACGAACAGAAAATAAAGTTTTTTCCAGAGTAAGTTTTCTCAATAAAATTTTAAGTAGTTTTGGTCTATGTGAGTCTGGGGATATTATCATCAATGATTTAAGAGAAACAATAACTCTTACACTAGAAATTATGAAATATAACAACAAATATGGACCAAGAATAAACCTAGATTATGATTTAAATGTAGATGACTTGGAATTTATTGTAGATGCTATTGCCAACAATAATCTGTATACATGTTTTAGCTTTTAAAGCAATTTAAATAAAGAACATTACTAAAATATAGCAAATAAAGATAACGAAGAAAAACGGTTAATAAAAACGCAAGATACCATAATAATCTTTTATTTGAAACATCAAAACCCGAAAGAAAGTTAAAGCTTTATTTGCATCCAGAAAAGGAAAATATACGTCAAGAATTTGATTCTAAAAAAAGCTAAATACATTTTACGATTATAAATTTGTTTTTGAAGAAAATTAAAATTGTTTAAATATGAATCAAACTAAAAGTGAAGGACATGAAAAAATATAAATAGCCATAGCTCGATCGATCTTCGTAAAAAGATTCCTATGAAGAAAACGTAAATATTAAAAATAGCTTAGTACCATACGCAGGCGCAAATGATATAATTAAATCCGAAATAGATAGATATACAGCCTCATACTCTCATTTTAGTGCCAACAAAGGAAGTAATTCTGATGATCCTCATATTTTTTTCGACAACATCGGATAACGAGAAACACTTAAAAAAGGTTAGTGAATCATATCCTCAAACATCTTACGAAGACTATATGTGATCACAAAAAATAATACTGTAAAATATATCTTATTATTATCACCAGAAATTAATAATGACTAATTTATACAAAAAAATAGTCTTTTGTTCCCTAGTCTTTTTAAGATTATAAAATACATAATTTTAATAAATTGTACTTAATTTTAACCAATAATCTTTATTTGCATGATTTTAAGAATTAATTACTTATTAATATCCACCAAATTATAGAGTAAAAAATCAACAAACAACAAAAAAATATTGCTTATTTATATCTTAAATCCAAATCAAAATACCTTGTATCCGTAGAATTATGTATTTTTCGTAAAATAAAAAAAAAGAATTTATTAAGAGTACCTCTATACTTTCCATATTTAGAAATTAATAATTTATCAAATCATAGGATTAGAAATTCTATAATTTTTTTATATATATAATTCAATATAAATGCAAAGTTTAAAACAGGCAACGTTATTTTTAAAATCGGCTAGATTCCAGAAATATCTTTATATTAGATTTTTTTCATGTTAATGATCATTCAAACAAAACAAGAGCAGTAAAACCCGTTACATATAGTCTAACACTAAATAATACATAAACGTAGCCATCTTAACTGTCGAACATTTTTTAAATAAATTTTGTAAAACAAACACACACACACTTTCATGAATAAAATATTAGTATTAGAAAGGTTTCATATAAAAATTAGTATATCTACTCAATTTTGCGTTCAAATACATTATATATAATTTATATTATCAAAAATTGTTGTAGTTAACCCGTTTTATGTTTACATTGTTAATAATTATATAATATACTAAGTATCATTTAAGTATTTTGAGATATTATACTAAGAGCGTTCCTAAAATACAATGCTAATGATAGTACAATAGTTCCGTAATCAAATAAATTTGAGGCTAATATGCTGAATTTTGAGGATGTATCAATTTATATAATACGCCAAAAAATACATTTATAAAAATTTTTGACTGTATTATAAGTGTCTTTTTTTATGGATAAAATTAGGAATTTTTTTGTAAATCTTATTATAAGCACATATTTGCTTCATAAACAATTCAACATACTCTAAACAGTACTTCGCGAATTTTAACAATTTAATAATCCAGTAATGAACGTGCTGGTCGAATAAATAGTCATTTCGACAAAACTGTAGCATGTAATAAAAATCAGCTGAAAATTATACGATTTTATAAAGAGATGCTATTTATAAAAAATGTGGTTTTCTATACGAATATAAACAATCCAGCTCATAATAATTTACACAATAATAATTTGAACTGATTATACATTCTTTTATATAAAAAAAAATTCAGAAAGGCATAAACAGATTTTTATTATATTTTATAATTATTAAATGGATTTTCTGCAAATATATCATTATGATATTTATTTTATTTATGAACTAATTTTAAACTGACTTTATTATTTTCTCAAACAGATTGTTTGTTGTATTTTTCTAACAAACTTCATAAATACCTTTTAGTATATCTTTCTTCTGCTATACTATAATTCATACCCCTTCTTCTCTCAAGAATTATCAGTATAAGAGTCTTTTTCATTCCTGTAATTGGCAATATTATATTAAAAAATATATATTTAGCAATAACTTCCACAAACAATTATACATTATAGAATATAAGAGTCATTTCTGCTGAACTTTAAGCGTATTCCATGCCTTGGTTGGCAGAAAAAAATTAATTACAATAACGACGTGTTTGAATGCCTTTGTCTTTGAAACTTCTAAGAAGCTAGGGAAAAAAAATTGGCGGTCAAAAATGGTGGAAGAAGACATGTATATAATTTCGATGACGAAAACATAAAATAATTTAGAGGGTACGATATTTTGATACAAACAAGAATTAACATCAAGATAATTTTTTTTTAAAATGCAAAATAATTTATGTAAAGTGTACTCAAAGCTAGTAAACGAGAGATAAGGGTTTTCCAAATAATAAAGAATTAAGATTTCATAAAGATTTAAGAAAGTCATAGAAATAAAAATAATGCTGTAAATAAGAGTACCAGGGTAAACTAATTAAGAGATATGACTGAAATTACATTAATTATATAGAGAATTTTGTTGACTTGTGAAGAGCCATCCAAAAAAAAGATTTGGCGTTATAATATATCTTTATATTGTAGAAAATTGCAAAAATATAAGAAATATGCACGGATTTGTATCTCATTTATAGCGTACGAGGCAAGGGCTTCGAAGAAAAATAAATTATCTGCGCAAGATTATGCTAATACAAATAAATTATTAACATAAAAACGAAGGTAGTTAAATATTATAATCAAAATGAAGCGAAAAAATATATTGAAATTTTTAAAGGCAAAAGAAGATTGAAGCGGCTCTTTATAAATATCTTAAAAATTAAATTTTATTGTCGAATAGAAAGTAGTTAAAAATATTTCAATTTTCTAGTTTATTGTTATTGTGTAAAACTAATATTGATCAATTTAACAAAATATTAAATAATATATCACATATACGCATTTTCTAAGTTAGGGCACAGTTATAGATTCATTCAACTAGATACAATTTATATTGGCTGAAAATCGATGTTTTAATAATAAAACTAATATTATAATTTATTATATGGAAACTTGCAATAAATAAAGTGCTGTCAAAAGATATAATTCATGTATCGATGATGAAGTGCATTTTAAAGATTAATTATTTTATTTTACATAATTTGATTTCTTGATCTTTCAATTGCATATGCATTCAATCTATTATATGCGCCTTAATAGATTAATTTGTAATATGTGTTATAAAAAAATCATATATCATATCAGAATCGTAAAATGTACATCTTTATAGATAATAAAAGTCGTTAAGTGTGCTTTAGTGACTAAAAATATTCACCCTTACTTTTTTTGTCATACTTAGAAATTAATATATATTTTATTTTTTCATATAATCTTGCAAACCGGGTGGTATTTTATTATTACACATGGCATAGTGTAAGCCTTTTTAAAATTTACTCAAGAACCCTACGCGCCAAACTATAGTGTTTTGGTTCTATTATTTATTTATATGCTATGCGCTGTCTTATACAACAAAAGGAACTAAAAATTACTATATATATTATAATTATGTATTGTACTGGATAGCCTTATACTTTATTTTCAAATTTATAACAACCTTAAATATTATGGATCAAGAAATAAATTGGTATTGAGATTTAAATAAATGATTTTTTCATTTAATTAATCCTGGGTTTCAATTAAATTTTATTTTGTCATCGATTTAAGACACGACAAAATGTTTTAATGACATGAATTATATGGATGAACACCCTAGTTAATTTAAATAAGTAATTTTTGACTCATTATTCTTTTCTTTTTATAAATATGTTATTAAGCTAAGAATTGTGTTAACTTCTAAGTATGGTTATTTTATATGTACCGTATCTGCAACATGTTAATTTTAAAAAACCAAATAAACAAATATTATTTAAGAAATGGCCTGAAAAAATATTCTTGCAATAAATATCATATTCGTCTCGTGGTACATAAACTCACTTAAATATAATACGAAAATTTTATTTAAGTTCTTATTATTTCATATTTACCAATATGAATTTTAAACTGATTTTGTGCAAAGGATATTATTATATAATTTATTCGGATTTCAAAATATTCTCTTGCAAATATAGCAAAAATATTAACAAGTCAAATGCCAAATATATCATTTGAATTACCAAAAAAAGATTATTGCAAAAAAGTAATATTTGAACACGTAATATTGCAAATAAAATATATATATTTCACTTAGTGTGCGTAATTTATAACATTTGGTTTTCGTTGGAACATATCTTCGAGTAAAAATAAAGTTCTATCTTAGAATAATATTTTTGGCAATAAATGGACTAATGTTTTTTTTTAAGCAAAAACATTTATTTGCAGCTATTTTTACTTTCAATTTTACATGTTTCTCGCAAAATTTCAGATTTCTTCATTTTACAGATTCACTGTATATTATTATCAAGCAAAACATCCTTATAGTTTACCTAAACATCTTCTCTATAAGCTTAAAACATTTAAGTGTTTTTCTTAAACTATTCTTTGTTGAATTACATAAATTGCCGCGAAGTCTATAATGACAGCTTATAGGTAATTACAACAATATTTTATTCAATATAGAATTTGGTTTTATGTTGCCTTTGTACTAAATAGATAGCTGATTTATAGTCGGTGTTATATATACATGCTAATTTTATTACCGAGGTTTCTGAAAGCTAATATTCAACTAGTTAATAGAGCAAATTTTTATAGCTGTTGCGTCAACTAAAGTTATAAAATTAAAATGTCTAATCTTATTTAACAACAACGAAAATTCATATATAAATACTTTTTATGTACAATAAAACCTATTTAACTTAGATATATTCTTTCTTACAAAAAAATTTGTATTATTATTAGTTTTGAGATTTTCTGATTCTATAAATATTTTGTCTAAAATCAAATACACACAAATTCATATTGTATATTCCTATATATGCGATATCAAAAAAAAAACCTAAAAAACATATCTTAACGTTTATATGTATTTTTCAGGTCTATAAATAACTTGAAAATGTATTTTCGCTTATAACAAATTAAATGAGATATAAAATCAAATTTATGCTTCTAGGTTCTTATAAAATCTTCTAAGGAGCTTATGCCTTATTTTAACCTTTTAAAATAAACATTGGAAAATACTATTATAGTTTATGCAAATCACTTTTAATTCTACTTATAATTAAGTAAAATTTTTATAACACAAAGATAATATATTATATCGTTGTAAATTTGCATACATAGCAGTCTTTTTAAATACCTCGAAAATATTTTGTTAATAATATAAACCTTTTAGAGTTTATTGATCCTTTGAATGCTCTAGTTCATAAGTAAGCATAAATAAGCTTTAATCTTTGTTTAAAATTTGTAGTTCTCATAAAAGAATAATGCTTCAACAAAAAACATAAAAAAACTTGATATGCGGATATAAAAGTTCATTCATTTATAAAATTAGTAATATCAATCTACAAATGTAATATTGCAAAATTTAGAACTTCTAAAAGTATTTTATTGTACTTTGATGTTTGCGCGGGGTTTTTTAAATCCTAAATTTTTTTTATAGTGCAATTTTAGTTTTAAAAAGCTTTCTGATGTGTTAGTCCGAAAAAATATAATGACTTAAATAAGGTTTATTAAATAACGAAAAGGATGTCAAATGTTTTAAATCTTGTTAATAGCAAAATAAAATTACCGAACTTCATCATTTATACTTTTACATATCTTGTGTGCATCATCGGTTATGTATTTGCGATAAATTATTCTCATAAAAGTATTACAATTTTTCATTATTTTTGAATTTTGCAAATGCCCGTAGGTTTTTAAAAAACTGAAGTATATAATATACAAAAATAAATTATTAGTAAATAAATATTCTACGGTATTTCATATGAGTTGGGATAGGAAAAACGCGGAAAAAAATATTTGCATGGATTTATTACGTTGACTAAAGATTTCAAACATAAATCACCTTTTAATGCATAAATCATGGTATATTTTATTCTATTCTATCAATCGCATGCATATAAAACATCGTTAAAATACGCTATTGCTAACAAAATAATAAACTTTCTTATGTGGTTAATATTAAGTTTTAACAGTATATTGAAACTTTACAAAATCCATAATTCATGCCACATTGTTTTACAATTTTCTATGAATATATTTATATGCCAATTGATTTTTCAATTCCAAGATATTTAATGATAAAACATCAATAAACTTGGTTTTTTTTTATTTATGGGATAATTTTATATATCTATTTTATCTATTTAGACGTGATCAGCGTGTTGGGGATATTGCACATGTCCTTGATGCATCTTTTGACACCTTCCTCTGTTCTATTTTAATCAACTACATCTTTTATCTCAAATGATATGAGTTCAAGTGTCTTGTCGTGTGTTAGAGCTTGCATGTATGCTTCTTCTTCGTCTGGAATGTTAAATGTCTATACATATTAATATCATAATTTGTGACCACCCCATCCCAAGTCATCACAATGGCATTATTTTTGTTTTACATTTGTAAATTAAACATAGTTCATTCGTCAAGATGTCATACTTCTTATATTTTTCATACACAACTTCAGTTAAGTTGCTAAGGCTAGTTATAACTATTTCAATCAGAGATATCATATTTTTTATATCGTATAGAAAAATATCAGGCTTATTTTGGTTGAATAAAATATGACTTGGTATAATATAAATTATTTATATATAAAGTTACAGTTTTATGGCATAAAAATACAATCAGTAAATGTATAATCCAAAAATTTAGATTAAATTTTTAATGATGTTTTTGCGGTTTTTAACAACAGAAAAATTACATTTGTATTGTTATTGATTGCATATAAATCGATTTGGAAATTTTCGCATATTTATACATATATCCAAAAGTTTATATCTACTTGAAAAAAATATATGTATATTCTTTATGTCTTTTTGCTATACTTCGCTCTCTACTATTCTTTTCTCTTGTAAAAATTCATCAAATCCTATTAGTTTCTCCATAAAATGCGGTAAAAAATGATCAATAATACACAAAAAAAAATTGAAAATCGAAAAGAAGTCATGCCATCATTGATATTTTTGCAATTAAAAAAACATATATGAATATGATGCGATACAGTTGATTCTGAAAGGAGCTATGGATATTTTTAAATTAATGATCTAAGGCCAGAAGTACATTTAAATTGCTTCTTCTATTTTATCAGTAAATTAAGTTTTGTGCTTACAAGAATATGTTGGATTTTTTTAAGTATTGAATTTATAATTATAAACCTAGTGAGTTTATGTTATGTGGTAAAATAAGGTAAAATATTTATAGATTCACATTACTAAAGGCAATTTTTATATTTCAGATTTCATAAAGTTACGGTTTTATAATTGAATATTTGACTACCATATATTTATTTCCATAATTACGCACATTTTATACCATAGAAAACTATATTTTATATTTCTTTTGCTGTAGAGCAATTATATCCAAAATATGTTTTTACAAGTAAAATATCAAAAAAGACATATAAATATATAGTTTAAGAAATAAAAAACATGCCATGATTTAGAAAATTATAGGAAAGATATATTGTAAAAATAAAATACACCTTGAATTTAATAGACAAAAAAATGTAAAAATTCATATTTTCTCAATTTAAAACATATTATTTTACTATTTTTCTATCAATTTATCCGTCAATATACGTCTAATATACTAATCTTATTTTCTGAGACGTTGTAAGATGATAAGAAATGCCTCAAAAATTCTTCAAATCATCTTTTACAATACCACCCGATCCATATATATTTATTGTAAATTATTTATATATTGCTTGTTATAAAGATCTTATTCGAAGTGCTAGAGCTTATTGCTGCCCCTATATATAGGTAATTTCCTAGACCTTGACAAATTTTCGCTATAAATTATTGCGTGAATAAACGACATGATTTTATAAGCATTTAAGTTTTTATAAAATTTTATGCATCAAATATCTACAAAAACATTTAGATTATATATATCTTAATTTTATAATTCGATCGACCTTTTTATGTATGATTACTGTTTACAATAATAAGCGCAAAAAAGATAATAGATGATTAGTCAATTTTATTCATAAAAAGTATGTTTGTTCCGATTTTTTATTCTCTAAGAGTAGATTAAATATTTTTCAAGCATATTTGATTAAAAGGTATGTTATCTGGAATTTTTTATTATAGTAATTTTTATATTTATTATTCGTGTAAAATAGAACAAGAGTAAAAAAACCAACAAATTACTCCTAAATTTATGAAAAAATATGATTTAAACTAGCAAGATGTATTTCTAGAGAAATCTGGATCTTCAGGGTATAAATCATAGTTTAATCATGCAGAAACAAGTTCAATGCAGAATAGAAAAATATTTTCATCAAATAATTTGTATTTAAATACCATAATCGGGGTTAGTATGTACCTGAGAACAGTTCCGTTCTTCGTGGTCATTCCTAGACTATTGAGGCTTCCTATATTATAATATTATACAACAAATTTAATTATACGATGCATTATCATGATACTGTAAAAATCACATATTTAATATTAAAATTACTTTGAATTTATACAAGCAACCTTTGATGAATAAAGTTCATGTTTTAACTACTTGATTAGGGTATAAAGCAGGAATCATACGCATTTTTTGAATCTAAAAAGAGCTCTTAAATCATATACTAGCTGAGTGTTGATTTCATATTGAAATAAAAAAATAAATTATAGATTTAAAAAAAAAACGAGAATTCATATAGGTTGTATTTAATGTTAAAAGCAAGTTTTGCACAAAAAACAGGTCTAAAAAAACGTTCTATATATACACTAATCATAAAAATATATTCAGTAGAACATAAAATAAAACTGTGTTATTTTAGATTAGATAAAATTTAAATTAGACTTCTTAAGCGAAAAAATCTTTTTGATTTAAACATGACACTATCACCATCACATCAAATATTACTTTAAATACTTATATTCCCTTGTTTTTGATAAAAACCTGATCATTTTAAATGTTCGTAAAGATCTGAATTAAGATATTTTATTAAAATTTATAATGTAAGTTAGTGCCGGCAATACTAAAAATTAAATGGTTTTTAATTGATTACTCATAAATTTAGCTGTGATTCTCTTTTAAGCTATATAGTAGAAACTTATTAGGCGGCACAAATTCATTTTATGAAATACTATTCTCCACAAAAACCACATTTATTGGGGTTTTATTTTGAAAGACTCATAATGTATAGTAGTCTTAGTCGATTTAGATTCCTTATATGAGCTTGCAATTCTGTTGGCATTCTTAAATTCTTGTCTCAGGTAATGGAGATATAAAATTTAATTTTATAAAAATCGAACTTGAACTATTTTAGAACCTAATTATTTTTGGCGAGATGAAAAATTATTTTATATTTATAGACAAAGATTTCATGTAAATAGTATGTTTAAAAGATCAAAAATAGCCAGAATAAAAAGAAGATAGTGCTTTATTTAAAAATATCATTGTGTGAAACATTCTTTTAAGTGCTTTAAATTTAAATTATACAAATAGGGTTTCGCTTATATTATATTTCTTGAATGCACTGATTTAATATATAAAATAAAAAAAATACTAAACTAGAACCTGATATCATTATCTATATTTTAAAAAAAATCACAAGAATACATAAAACAAGCAATAAATATTTGTATTACAAAAATTAGTGCTAAATATAAATTTTAAATACTTGAGAATACATGTGGAATTGCAAAAAAGCATCAACATTAAATTAAAATTATTTACCAGCCGAGTAATAATGAGTGCAAATCATTAATTTGATAATAACCTCTAAGGAGCTTTAAAAGGATATAAATAAATTAAACTAATATCGTTTTACACGTTTAAATAGTATTAAATAATAATTTTCTAAATAAAAGATCAAAGCAAATTACTTTATCGTTGTTTTTACTGGCTTTTCTTTCATTACAGAAACTTCACTGATTTTAAACGCTTATTAATCTATTATTTTTTTGTTGAAAAAGACAGAGTTCTAATAATTTCCTGTAATCTATTGTTATTTTACATAAATGATTGTAACATCTTATTGAAAAATCAAAGTTTGGAGTATTAGAATAAAAAAACTTCTTTGTAATTTCTAAATATTAAAAACCCCTCAAGAATCCTTTTCACATAAATAAATTTTGTATTTACAGAAACAAAAATCCATAGATCACTAGTCAACCAGATAGATTTGTTCTTATCTTGTAGAAAAAGACATAAATTTTTCATTCTGCCCAGAATTCATCATGCATATATTTATCGTATCTTTAAAAAGTACCTTATTCGTTGCAAAAATATTTCTAGGATCTTTTTTATAACTTATTTAAAATAACATAATAACGAATTATAAATTCGTCTTTTAAAATATGTTCTTTGACTATTAATATATATAAAATACTGACCATCTAAGGTTCTCAAGCTACCTTTTATTCTTTGATTTGGTTTTGACGCGATTAACTACACAGAAGATCTATAGATAAATGGAATAAATATGTAGCGTGTATATATAGCAGTTATAATATATAAGTATATCTAATAGATCAAATTTTGTCACCTTTTTATTTTGAGAAGCATGGGTTCTTGCTAAATCATTTTTAAAGGTTGTTTCATATTTTAAATTAGCAGCAATTCCTTTATGAATTTTTTTTATATATATTTTCGATTTTGATCAGAAAATTATGCCCCCAGAACAATACTGCTATAGTACATAAAGCCCTGTCTATCTAATAATAACAGCATCTATCATTTGCATATTCATAGAAACTGATTTTTTATAAATAAATTATTTTATAATAGCTCTTAGGCCACATATTATCTTTGATTAAAAATATAATGTTTAAAATTTTAAGTATTATAGACCAAGCGTTAACAATGAAACCATGAAAATTTAATTGAAAAACATAGAATTGACGGTTATATGTATAAAGAAAAATCAAAAGATATAATAATGAGAAAAATTTTATATACAGCATTAATGATTTTTTAAGATACAAAAGAAATAGATTAAGGAATGAAAAAATAATGAAAAGCATAAATAAGAATTAGGATACATATGTATAAATATACATATAATTTAGTTTATCAAAAGATAATCATGCATATGTGTGGTATTAGTTTGTATTCTACCATCCCAAAATTTCAAGATTATTAATCTTTGATACTTATATGCACAAAATTTTTTTTATAGATTAAATTCAAGTATGCATAGATATATTCAAAAGGATAAATATACGTAAAAGGTCATCATTTTGTCTAAATTCAAGATAATAATTGAGTATTCGGCGAAGAAAGAAATCCGAATCATATTAAAAATACTTAAGCTTTCTATAGTACCATAAAACGCTGTTTTTAGTTTGTTTATATGTAAAAATATATTATAGCAAAAATTCGAGCAGTTTAAAATAAAAAAATTCAATTGATAAGGATTTTTATCATAAAATAATAATGAGCATTTTTTTCTTATTTTATACTTGATACTCTCAATAAAATTCATGGCAATATCTAATAATTAACAATTCATAGAATTTTAGATAATAAAATTAGACAAACAATTTTATAGCCAAGATATGCCTTTATTTTAATTTTTTTTTCGTTTTAAATTATATAATTAATGCATGTTTTTTTCCCGATACTCTAGTTCGTATTAAAATACTGTCATAAATTTGAATTATTTAAAATTAACAATAGATGACGAAATTCTACATACTTGCATTTAAAAATTTAACTGTTTACATGTATAATAGATGTATTATGGAAATTGGAATTTTATATTACGAAAAAAATTTTATTACACATACTCGAAATAAATTATCATTATGTTATTTTATCATCATTGGATATATATTAATGGATTTAACCATTTTTTTTATACAATTTTCTGTATCGTATATCAATATATTGTATTTAAATATTTCAGACTTAATTTTAAGTCCTAATGCATTTATGACCCCTTGGTATGGAACTTTAAATATATTTTTCAATATTAAATATCTTTTGTAATAGTATTTTTAAAAATCTTTTTTTTGTTGATTTAAAATTATATATTATTTGATTGAGGATGGAAAAAGAAGCAGAAGCACATCTATAAACTATAGTATCGAGAAAAAAACCTTACTATACGTCTTGAGCGCAGAAGATATATCGACAGACTAAAAGGTTGATTTTCGTACAAAGAATACGCAAAAAATCTATAATATATAAAAATATAGCATTTTGCAATAGGAAACGTAAAAGTTCAGAAGATAAACTAGCCATAAGAATTTTTTATTTATGGACGAAATTTTATGAAGTAATTTTAGTCTTGATTCTCGAGCACAACTTGCTTAATTCCCTGAGCGAACAGCTTATTTAAAATTTCGGTTATCTTCTCCTTTCAAAAGTCTTTTACATAATAAACATACTTTCGAGACTAATTAATTCAAGGGTTATTCGCAATCCCAAGGTTTGCATATAAGCCTCATCCGATATGAGACATCTAGTTCCTTCAGGTATTTTTTATGATATCGTGCCACCACATTATCCTATTTTATTATATACGGGATCTTTTTTGTCTTGAAATGGCCCCGAAATATATATTCTTACTTAATTTTCGTATTTATATATTCTCCTAATTTAAAATTATTATTAGAAACTAAGAGCTATACTTATATATCGTAGTAAATAAAAGAAAACCAATTCATGTAAACTCTGTATTTCCAATGTAACCTATTAAAATAGGAGGATTTTTTAGATGAAAAACTATAAAATAGCAGGAAATCTTTCTTTTTTTCTAGCTTCTTTGACTTCTTTGTCTTCGGATTTTGTTTTTATTACATAAATATATATATAGAAACTTATATATTTTTTAATATAAATACTATTGAATCCCTATATATTCATAGGATTATTGAAAGTTTATTTTGTGAATAGTGCCTAATGAGGCTTCATTTTTTTGTTTTAAACAGAGTGCAAATATTTACTATTAATACCATTCCAATCAATTTACATGGAACGTCATGAACAGTTTGAATATTCTGATTTATGACTAATAGTTACCCCAAACCATATTTCGTGTACATATAGTGCCGCTCATGTTAGTATTTATACTTATTATGATATAAATTATTGTATTTTTACCTCAATCTTTGATTTAATGAACAGGTTACGAATCTTAACGGATAAATTATAGATGGGATTCGTTTTTATTCGTATAAAAATATTTTGCGTGTCAATAAAAAAAAGCATATTAATCCCAATTTTGTATTAGCGCATATTCAGAATAAGTTTAGAATCTTAAATCCATTGGAAATATGCCTTATTATTACTAATTGTAATATCTTTCGGATATCAAAGATAAATTATATTCGCAATGTAATATGAAAACTTTTTGATAACAATTTTTATATTTACTCTAAAAAGAGTGTTTATTGTATTTTGAAAGTCGCACCAACATATAAAATATATTTTCGTCAATATACTATCGAAATATATATGATCTAAGTAAAATGAGGCTTTCTAAAGATTTAAGAAATCTAAAAACTACTTTTTGAAATATTTGTAAAGCATATTTTATAACAATATATCTATACATTTTTTAAAAAGTTAGTAGCTACATATAATTAAAAATAAACGAAGTATATGAAAATTATGTTATTCGTGTAATAGAATATAAAATTACATACGCAATGATTAGACAAGGAGTCTGGAAACACTGGGATCTTAATATAACTAAAATGGCAGATATATACAACACCGATCATTTCTGTAAAAAAAAAATGATTTTTTTTGAAGTAAGCTTTTACTTTTAAGGTTTTATATGTACAAAAAATTCTTATCAACCCTATTTAAGCATTCTATATATTTTTTGAATAAGATTTAAAACATCCAATCAGTTTAATAACGTATACTGAAATATTTTTATACTTGGTTTGCAAGCTTTAATAATAGTAAGAAACCTCAATGAGATTTTATAACTAATATTTTATGCGTTTTTACGCAGACAAACAAAACTTAAATTCTTAAATAGTTTATTTTAATTTTCACAATATAGAACAAAAAAATTAGCCAATAGTGAGTTCCAACGGTTTAAATGATAATTTGATTTATTGAAATTTTATTACAAAGGTTTTCGCACTATATTAGAACCTCTCATTTTAGCATAAATCAATACTTTAAATATGAAAAAGTTAGAAAACGAATAAATCGAAGCCATGAATGCTTTTAAGACATTGAAATAAACGTAATGTAGCTACATTTGAGATCATAGTATACATTATTGCAAATTAATTATGTTAGTTAAAGTATATTATGAATTTTTTACATGTTATGGATGAAAGATATTCCACAAAATCAAAGATTCAATTTAATTTTCTGTTTTTCATAACAATAATTTCAAGTCAATGCATTATTTTTATATTTTTAAATAATACAATTGGCTCGTAATTTTTTAGATCGTGACTCTATTACTTAAAAAAATAAATCACCAATTATTTTAGCAGCATAGCTTTGTTTTTTTTGCACAAAAAATACACAAGATAAAACGCTATATTATCTAGAAAAAATACAGCCTAGATAATGAAAATAATATTTACTTAAATTTCATATATACAATGCGCTTATAAAAGTTAAGAAAATCAAAATAATTATTTAATCTTGTCTATAAATCCACACAAAACTAATTGTAATGCTATAAAAATGTCAAGAATAGGTAATACATAGTTTGATGTGTGTATGATAATGTATGTATATATACTCAAATAAATTATTTATTTGGATTTGATTTGAATATGAAATAAGAAAGCATACATATTTAAAAGATTATTACATCGAAATGTGTTTTATAGTACTTATAATTGATGGATCTCCAACTTTTTTCCAAATATTTGTTAATCAGGACATGCTTTTTTCTCATTGTGGTTTCTTTATTACAATGGTTTGATTCTTTTTATACTTTTGAGAAAGATTTGATAATCTTGTAACTTCTTAAACACAATACAGGTACATAATTGTTTTAAAGTGAATACACAGATGTCAATTCTGAATAAAAAAAATTGCGTGTTTGAGCTTTTTCTATATATATATAATTTTTAAGCATATTTAAATAGCTTCAAAAACATTTTAATTGCAAACACTTTGCTGTATTTTTTCCAAAGAAATTTTTTTTTTTTAAATATTTTCTTATCTATCTCGAAATTATTATATGATCTTATGCTTTCGAAAATGGGTCTATAAACCGCACGAAATTATCTCTATTATCATTTTTTAGAGGGAATATTGTACAATAACACTACGTTTAAAAAAAATATAAAAAAAAACTAAATATTTAGATTTTTTCATAGATATAAGGGACATAGAAATTTTTTGAATGTTCTTACTTTTTTAAATACATTACAATCTTTTTCTTCTTTGTATTATTAGAAATCGAATTACCACTCGTTTTAGATGTAATTATGCTTTATTTGGTTTTATATACATAAATTTCTGTACCATGTGAATCCAAATACTTTTCTAAACCAAAATAGAATTCATTAAGCGTAAAAGGTTCTTTAAAATGTATTATATAAGAGACTTAACGTTAAACTATTTATACATAATATGAAATTTTTAATTTTTTTTTGCTGTATATACGATCAATAGAAATTTATTTAGAAATATAAATATATATAGATTATAATCGTTTTCTATCCAATTACTGAAATTATTGAAGATTTATGGTTTTTTATTATATTTTAGCAGATTTTTTATTTATCAAAAAATACATTTCCAGTTTTTTATTTACCACAAATTTAATATTTTTGGAAAATTACTAAAAAAGTGATGATTATTAACAGAATTCTTATATATATAAATATAAAATGTAATTTATTATTGCAACAAAATTTAAAACGCAATTTTAAACATTAAAATCACATTTAATTGAATCTATTTTGAGCTTATTACATAAATTATATTTTTTTATAAATAATAACAAATTTTTGAATCTAATACTATACAACACAATTATATATAATCATTACATAAATAAACTAACATCTGAGCTGTCATTACATACAATGCAAGTAAAAAATTTTCCCATATGCTACAACATAGGCCTTTATGGTGAATTTTATCATAAAAAGGAGCGGCGGAAACCAGATTCCACGAATCTGATCGAGGCATATATAAAAACCTTGGGATTAGAGAAAAATCTTGAATATAGAGGCATCAAAATGACGTGGGTTATTGAAGAAGAGAAATATCACAAAATACAAATACATTTTTTTTCGCAGAGATCAAAACAAGCTGTTCGCGTTAGCAAAAACTAAAATTAACTTTATAAATTTAGCCCATATTATAAAAATAATTATTTAAATAGTATACTATTCGTGATTTTTAAAAATACGACCAGTTGCAAACAAAGATAATTTGGTTTAATTCAAACTTTAAAAATTATGAAAAAAATATTGCTAAAATCAGCTTGAAAACACTTTATCTATCAAATACAAAAAAATCTTGTGTTATTCAAATAAATTTTATTTTTCGCATTTTTCAACAGCATTTATTCATTTATTTTTGATGAGACTTTGATTTTATTAAATGATCATGAAATTTTCGGTTAATTATAGTCAGATTAATAATAAAAGTAAGTTTAATAGAAGGATATTTAAATCAGATTTATCAATTAGACAATTTTTTATAAAATTGATATTAAATTTAAAATTTATTTTAAGATTTGAGAAATAGTCAACATTACCTGAAAAAAATTTGGCATCTTCTTATCCAGTTTAAAAAAAAACAGCAACAACTTTAGGATCAACGCATTTTACAATACCAAAATTTAACTACCCAAGCTTATAATTCATTTAATCAATTCACCGGTGAGAGGTCTTCAATCTCTGGACAATGTCATCTTTAAGCAGTAGGTAGGGAATTCGTAAATTAAACCCCTATCTAACCACGACAAGATTTATAGTTGTTTATTCATTACGAAATCTTTTTATACTCTTGTCGTTCATTCTTGAAGGATTGGATTTTGCAGAATACAAATATGTGTGATAAAGATTTTTAAGAACCCAACTGCCTCTAATTGCTATTACTTAGAAATTACAAGTAGATAATAATTTTAATAATATATTTAAAACACAAGATTATAATATCTGATAAAATATATGTAATTTTATGATCGTATTAAGTTTATGAGCATATTCAGTATTTAGGAAAATCTAATTAAAAAAGGTGGCTAGAATTTAAATTTAATTATAATGCAATTGGATATTATAAATGTTTATATAAAATGGTATGAAAATTATCTAAAACAATAAATCAAACTGTCTTTTTTATTATATGAAATTGTAGGTCATAGTTTATCTTAAATAATCTAAATATATTCAGAGGATAAAAGATCAAAAAACATATGAAATGAATTTTTCAACCAAAAATTTGGACGAAATAAATTATTGTATAATCCTCAAAAATAAGAAAAACTTAAATTCTGCAGCCAATTATAGAAAATCAAGAGGTACTAAGCTAAAAGATGATAAAAGACAAATTATGGCTAAGTTTAATATTTCAATCAGACAGATAGTAGCTTTCATACCATATAAGTGTATTCCAAGCCTCAAATAAAAGTAATTCTTTTTATTAAAAATACTTTAAAATTCATTAAAACAATACTTTCATATTTAAAACAGACATTATTTAGCAATTTAGATGAAAAAAACCAAAAAAAACATTATCCGTATATCTATGCTCCGAAATAACCTAGATGATATTTAGTTGGCCATTCAAACATAGTTAGTATAATTTGGTTGATCATCTTTATTTATGAATTATTTATAATAATTTGGGCTCATATATGTTTTCTGGCGATTCAAACGCATTTCTTTTGAGTGTTATATATTCAACAAATAAAGTTCAGTTTCTGACCAAATTATGTGCATATGTAATTCAAGCTATAGAAAAACATAAAGTTCTAATCCGTTTTCACATTTAAATAAAGTGGGATGACAGATAATATTTAAACGTCTACAATAATCTTATATTCGATTGATTGGAACAAGACCACCAGGTTAATTGAAGAAGATCTATAGAAAATGTACATATCCCTGCATAACTGTCTTTAAAAAACATGAAAATAACTTAATCGCATAACTTTTAGTATTCAGGTTCAATGAATTCCATCATTGATGCTACGGAATATCACAAGAATTTACAGTCATTATATGTTTCACAGAACAATATACCTCTTCATAAAGAGAAAATAAGAATTTTAAAGAATACTCTAGAGATTTTTAATCCAAGGATATACTTATTGAAAAAAACCTAACCATTAAAATCATCAAATACTAAAATGTTTTTAATGAGCTAAGCTCTTTAACTGTAACAAAAATTTAGAAAAAAATATTTTAAATCTTTTTAATAATTATAACATTTAAAAAAGTATTATACAAAAAGAAGAAAACATGGATCAGCATTTTTTTTTTAGTAATGTATAAATAATAGCATCATATTATTAGAACATTGTGGATATTTTAAAAATCTTTTCTTATTATTCAAATGGGATGATTGTGCCATTTCATCATAATAGTTCATATATATTACTTATTTAGAAGACAGAAATTATTTTTTTTTTTAGCGAAAAATAAGCATTGTGATGTCTACATAAGCCATACAAAATAAGACATTACGGTGTGAGAATATTATGCGTTCAACTCAAATAATTATACTACCTTTTATGATTTCTTATATTATAAAGTCTTATATTTCTTTTTAAACTTTTATCGATTGGTATTCCCACATGCCTTTACGCATATTAAAAGATTGAATTTATAATTTTTTAGAAAAAGATTTATAGACTTTGCAACATACATGTGACATAATTTCTTGAATTTTAGAACAGAAGTTTCGTCACTAAATATTTAACTCATCAACATGTTTCTTTTCCGTCACAAACAAATTATTCTTATATCAATAGAGTATTTAAATTTTTATGCTTGCTATAGATCTTTTCAAATGTAAAACTGTCTGTTTTAGATATTATAATAATCTGTATCTGAACTGATACGGGTTTCCATGTATGATCATGTTATTCTCGCCATATTATTTTTAATTTTGTTATTTAAAAGCTCCATCTTTGTATTTAAATTGTATATATGAAGATACGAAATATAAAGTATTATATTATAAATGTATATTATTATAGTTATAATGGTTTTATCATAGGTTATAGCTGAAAATCAAGACTAAAAAAATAAATTAACAAAGTCATACGCCTTGATTTTATAAAGAACGAAGAGAGCAACTATTAAGAAATCATATTTTGTTGGTAAATATCAGTAGAGTGCTTGCTCTTACGGTTTTTTATCTGTAGTATAAATGCTTTTTTCATAAAAGTTAATTTTCAAGATTCTTATAAATCAATTCGATTGCGCCTTGAGCATATACCAGGCCTTGTTGGCAAAAAATAATGACGATCTATAACAAAAAAAACACAACACTCATAACTTTTGATAAAATAGTAGCTAAAAAATGATATTAAGGCTGACTATAGCAGCGGCAGATCTAGACGAAAATTTCGATTATGAAACTTCAAAAAAAAATATTAAACAATTTTATTTTGAACCACAACAAAATTTTGACATCGAAAAATCTAAAAATGTATTCTACAGTTAGATATTATTAGATTTCTTTGTTTACAAGATCTAAGTAAGTAATATCTTACAAGTAAAATAGTAAGTCATTGAATAGCTAAATTTTCGTATAAAGAATAGCCAGTATCAAAATCATAGATATAAAACAAATCCGCAAATATTACAAAGCTACCAGTTGACTTAAGATAACCTCATCAAAAAGGAGAATATTGACTTTAAAAATTATATACATGCATCAATCAAAATACCAAAAACTGCCATTAAAAAACTTAATTTGTGATTTGTATAGCACAAAAATTACCTTTACAAAAAAAAATATATTTACAGCGTTATTATAAGCGACTTTATCTCAAAATCTTACACCAAAAATTCTTTACTATAAGTCAAAAAGCATAAAAAAATTATACAAAAATACGTATAAAAAGAAGACAAAAAGATCGATAAAAAATATATGAAAAGTTCAGCAGGCAAAAAGTATCATTAATAGCAAGAAAGATAATTTCATTCCAAATTTAATATAGTAAAACACAATAAACGCAGATAAGAATTAAATTTCTGGATTTTGGTCGAATAAGTATGAATAAAAAAAATTCAAAAAAGTTGATTACTAAGTATTCATTTGATAAATTGTAAGCATAATTACTTGTTTTTAAGTTGCCTTCCGAAAAAATCCATAAAAAATTTTGACTATTAGACTAATCGGATAACTCCATGACCTGATAGGATCTATAGATTTTATATAAAGAAAATGATATATTTGCACTAATATGCTACGATAATATTGCAGGTAAAAATTGAGCGAACAAACGGAAATAAATTTTTTATAAAGGAAAAATAAACAACATTTATAATAACCTGTAGTAATTGGATATTAAATTTTTGCCGTTAGCCTGAATGTAATTTCTCATTAAAATAGAAACTTTAATTATGAAGATATTATAGTAGTCAGAAGTGGAAAGGCAGAATCTTTTGTTTAAAAATCAACTAGTACCCCATATCTTGTAAATGATCACTAGAAAGCTACTGAAAACGGCAATAAAAACAGAAACTTAGCGTAAAACTGATCATCATATATATGATGTAGTTTAAACTGCTTCTTGTTATTCATTTTTATTTAATGACGTTGATGGCAAAACTCGATCATAAATAGTGTGTATACAGCTGTATAGGAGTGATAACGAATAATGGAAATTATTATTACGCAGCAAAGAATGCATAAAGGTAAATAAGCGGCGCAATAAGTAGTACATGCCCATTCATATTTATTTGATGTGTGAATGGAACCATTGTTACTTGTACTAAACGTTTAATTCAATTGAAAAATAACTAATTGGTAAATTTTTAATAACAAATAATATCTATTTCTATTGATCTGAAGCTTAGAACCAAAGATCCGAAAAATAAAAAAAAACAATACAGCATAGGGATTACATAGAATAGAAAAAAATAAAATTAAGTCAGCGCCAAATAATTATATATTGTGTTCAATATATGGATTTTATTTTTGGTAACTGGGCTCTTAGTACCTCAAATACATTAAGCTTAGAATAACAGTGTAAAAAGATACAACATTTGGTATATCTTCAAAAAAATATAACAAGAAAATTGAATAAAGCAAAAACAAACGTATACAGCTAAAAAACTTATAAAAATTAAAAAACACGCAAAACACCTTTAAAAACTGCTTTATAGGCATTTTTAAACATGAAACAAAGACTATGAGACAAAATTAATCATTTTTTTCACAAGAGAATAATATTTAAGCTTACAGCCAGCAAAAAACAAAAGTAGTATTTTAAAAAAAAATGATAAATTAAAATAAGACAAAAGTAGGTAAAAATTTTTACACAGAAAACACTCTTTTGGCTTGAAAAGACACTTGCCAAGAATAAAAGATCATCAAAAATCATAGCACTCGTTTACATCAAGTAAGATGTAAAAAAAAGATTATTGTATACATGTATTTGATTCCAAACCTGCAATTGGATATTCTATCTATATAAAAATTAAGTCGTAGCAGAAAAAAAGTTTAATGTAAATTTAATAAGATATAAAACAGCATGAAAAATCTTTCGGAATCAATAGCATCATAATGATCACAATTGGCACCTGAAAAATCTGGATGTTCTTCGTGTAGAGATGTTCAAAAAACGAGCAAGATTATGTTTCATTCAAGATATAAACTATATAATAAAGATTAGTCAAAATATAAAAACTATGATATAACATAAAAAATGAAAAACGGCAACCTATGGAAAGGATTACAGGTTCAAAACTATACACGACAAAATATTTAATTTTTAAGATACATAAACTTTACGCTCCCTTAAAAAACCAGTAAAAATCATAGAAAAAAAAAAAATACTGATAAAGAAGATATACGAATGAATTATCTCAAGAAAGTCGATAATACTAAACATGGATAAAGATAGTCCTATAAATAAAAGGGCATTTTTTTTGATGATTAGAAACAAAATTGTGTACTTTAAAATAAACAGAATAACGATTACTGATAAAAATATGAATTTATTAATTTTAAAGCTAAAAAAACTCGAATAATTAGACAAAGTACTCCTTAATTTACAAGTGGTAAACTCGAAAAATATCAAACGTTTTTGCTTTTGTATTGGATGGTTACAGATTTTCTAAGTCGTATATGAAAAGTTTGGAATTTTCGCTTACGCAGAAAGAGCCTCAAAAACAATAAAATCGTGGAATATATTTAATTAATAGGACTTCAGAGATTATGTATCAATTCAAAAATAAAAAATGCTGATGTAGCTGAAAAATGAGTAAAATATATTATATAGAGCAATCTAAAGTTTTTCCTGAACAACGATAAAAATACATAATCCAAAATGACTATAGATTGAGATCACATATATATCACATTAATATTTTTACTTTTTGTTTCTCCGAACTTATACTTTGTGAACAAAAGTTCTCGAAAAAGCCAATATGATCTCAATACCAGCGCGAAAATATTTGCCCGAAAAATCACTTGAATTTTTTTACTGTACTCGTATGATAGCTATATGGTCTAAGGTCCATAAAAAAAACGAAACAACTTTTGCTAAAATAAAGATTTGTAATGAGCTTTAAAAACCATAAATAAAATGCGATGAAAGTTGATATGTTTATTGCTTTGATATAAGATAAATTTCGTTCATACTCTGAAAGGGAATCTAACCTCTTATTAAATACAGCATCCTAAAAAAATTCTTACAATGGTATTTTTACCGCGTGAATTATACAAATAGAGAATTTTAGCAGTTTTGAAATGTCGAAATAAGAATAATTTCAATTTTTTATTGGTAAAAAGTTTCTTATAAGTATGTTTATTCTCAATATCATAGACACATATGAATATTTATAAGGGACAAATGGTAATAATTGTAGTTTGTTTTTTATAATACTAGAAATAAATTTATCAAATGTTTAATGATTTAAAAACAAAGAACACACCATTATGAATGTTTTATATTCTTATCGCGAGAAAAAATTAAATTATAGTAACTTTTATCCTATTATCGTACATAAATACGTATCTAAATAAAATATAACAATGAATAGTATGTTAGTCAAAACTATTATAATAAAATTATTGTTATGCAATCTAAATCGTAGAAAAATAAAAAAAAATTGTTAATCAATTATATCTTTGCTTAATATATAGCTTTTTTACAGCAAATTTTATATTTCGACTACGTTCAAATACGATTTTGTGTTTTTGCATAGTGTAATGTAATTTTTTTTACATATTTCAGCTTATATAAATTTGATAATTATGTTGTGGCATATAACCATATTTAAACATTCGTATATAAAATAGAAAATAAAACCAAATCTTCTTAGATGCCGAATGGTTTAGTAATTTTTTTTCTTTTCACTTTAAAAGTAGTTATATGATGTTATTATCATATAAATCTGGATTTTGGGGTTCAATGTAACAAAGTGATTTAGGGAATATTTAATTCATAAAAAAACAATTGTATAACTATATCTATATTTTTTTGCGTAGATTTACATATTCCCGATCTCTTATGTATAATTAAAATCAAATATGAGTTCAAATCGAAGAGAAATATATTTTTGGAAGAAACCATAGATCAATTAAATTAATTAATTAATACAAGGAAAAAATATAAAAAACCATATTTCTTATAATTAAATTAATAGGATGTGGAAAAATTTTTGATCCCTGATATAATAAAGCATATCTAATTGATAAAAAATATTCCGTAAATATTTACCCATCATATATTACAGAATCATTCTTTTTGAAGATTTTACTTCTAAATTTATAATATTATGAACCTCTGTTAATAAAGTCATTTTGTTTAAGAAACGCGATAACGTAATTGTATTTAGTGAAAAAGATAATGAAAGACGGGATATATAATTGTAGAATAAAACCTTGTTATACGTCAATACAAAATGAGGTAAACATAAATTTATGCGTGCAGCTATTACATATAAAAATTATAATTAGGCTTGTAGAATATTTTTTTGTAAACCTTTATTTTTCCACTGCAAAAGTAGTTTTATAGATCCGTCAATCATAAAACACATTTTATAACGTTTATGAAACATAAAATATATTTTCTATACAATATAAAACTATAATAATTTTTTTTATAGCTAGTTTTTTGAATAATAGCGGATTCGATTTATGGATATTATTTTTATATATGATTTTATTTCTGTGCAAATTGACACATAGAATAGTTTAAAGATTTTTAACTGAAAAATACGTAATAAATAGCAACAATCAATCTCATATTAGATTTGGAAATTAATTTTTGGTAAGAAATATATAAATTTCATTCAGATGTAATTCAAATGATCCTTTTAGATTATTTGCAACTTAGCAAAATTATCAAAAATTCTATAAAATTATTTATATAAACATCAGAAAAAAAATATTGTTTTTCTTCCCATTGAATAAAATTTTACTGATTGTTTCGTTATAATTTAAGTATTTATATTGATTGCTGAATCATCACTTTTTTATCACATATTGTTTTTTTTGTGAATTTTAAGTAAAGAATCTATAAAAGTTGTTTATTTAATAATAAATTTAAGGATTTGTGTTAGAAAGCGTTTTTTTTGAAATCTAATTTATTTACTGTTATTCATTATATTGCCATGTTTTGTCTGTTATGTGATTTTAGGGCGTGTTTTTCTCAAATGTTCTCAACTCTGGTTTTACAAACTAAATTTTATTCTTTAACCTTGTTTAGCGAAAAAATCATGTTGCTTTCTTTCAATTATAAATATAAAGACGATAAAAGTCTATTGGGAACATTGAAAATCTCTTGATACCTATTTTGACACATTTAACTGTTCTATTTACATCATTAGCACTTCTCCTCCTAAATTAGATGAGTTTAAATGTACACCGTTTATCAGATAAAAATGTAATTGATTTAGTGTAAAGATTTATATACTTATACTATTCTAAGATGTGGTCATAATTTTTCGAAATTACATAGTTCTCATTAAAGTGACAAAAAATATACCTATTATTGTTATGGAATTATCTTATCTGCGTACTTTTTTAGAGTGTATATGCATGTTTTTAGCTTACTTTTTATATTCTATGTATCATATCTATGCAAAATTTACATTTTGATTTTATTATGTTATGTCGAAAATTTTCATTAACGATATAATTTTTAATTAAAAATTAGAGAAATTTTTGTGCTTCGATATGTTTTATATATATTTCTCTGTATTTATGCACATATATAGTCAGTAAAACTGATTACAAAACATAGTCATACATAAACCGTTTTTTCTTTTACACCTTTACATAAGTTTTAAAAACTATCAATATTTAACAGGCTAAAATTAGAGCTCATATAAGTAGAAAGTAAAATATTTATATTGTAAATTCATGGATGTAGTTTAGCAAACAAAAAAAAATACTAAAATGTAAAAAATACTCTAAAAAAATACATATTTTTGAAAATATTTTTATCTAATTGTTTTCTATATATATAAAGTAATAAAAAAATATGGTAAATTACTTTTTTGACATTATATGAGATGCATAAAAAATACACCGACGAACTTTTATAACCATTCCGATGAGAACTTATAATGGACAGAAAATAAAAAAAGAAGTTGCAACCGATATTTTAATTGTTTTTATATTAGGATTAATTGAAACACTTCTTCTTTTTTATTTGTCATAAATTAAATTTTTTTTTATTAAGTTTCAATGAAATGAACATATGTATAAATTATATTATCAATAAATAAATTTCATGATTTCATTTAAATGTTTAAATGGTAAAATCGCATATGCGAAAAATCATATAAAAGTAAAATGTATAGAAACTCTATAGCTATTGCAATTATTTGCACATAATACAACGATCGTAAATTTTTAATCGAAAATACATCTAATGAGTTTGCATGCAAAACATACTTAATGCAAAATAAAAAATACAAGTATATTTTTTTTTGAAAAAATCAATTTTATATTATAAAATCATAATGTTTTCTAATAGTAAATCTATTAAGTATATGTTCAAATGCTCTATACTAATTTACATATATGTTTTTAAGAGATTTTTCACGTAAAATTATATCAGAGAATGTGCCTATATTTTGAAAACGTGTTAAGATCTACAAAAAAATATGAAAAAAATTCTGAAATATCTAAAATAAAACAGAAAATAACTTTTTTATATGGATTTCCATATGAAACAGGAGAACAGTATAAGCTCACTCACGAAACCCGTAAAAATTTTACATGATTATTATTACCTATTACCAATAATTGAGAAAAAAACATTTATAAAGTATATACTGTATTTACTAGCAATGATTTACCAATGTGAACTAATATAAATAATGAGCATTAAACGCCTTTTGCCATATAAAATGTTACTAGACGCAAATTAGAAAAATTCAACTAAAAATTGTCTTATAGGATAATATGAATATTTTTGCAAATGAAAATACCAAATATTCGATAAAAGAAAGCTTCTTCTATCTAAAAGCTGCAGTGTAGTTCTTTTATTTAAATAAATTATTGAAAATTTTTCTTATAAATACTTTTCAGTAAGATTTCTATTTTACAAATAATTTTTATGTTTTTCAAGTGTATCTTAAGGGTTGAATATATTAATTTTAAAATCATTAAATCTACTTGTATTTTTGTAATGAGTTAAAATTGTTTTATGATTCTTATTAATCTGCCAATATAAATTCTAAATTGAATTAAATCTACAATATGTAAATATTCTAAAAAAATTATATACTTGATCAAAGAAAAATACGATCAAATCAAAATAATAAGCAATAAACTAAATTAGGATATCTATGAAAGCTAAAAGCACTATCGTTTTATAAAATTACGGAATGTAAACTACTTGTGTCAAACAAATACAACCCCATAAAATATGTACCCCTTAAAATTAATAAAATCAGTCCTTATATCACTATAAAATAATATAAATATGAGAATATAATGTAAAAAAATTTGTCTCCTTTTGGATTATTCTTTTAGATAAAAAAAAATACAAAATATTCAAAAGCTATTAGGCTTTAGTTGCAATAAAAGAAAAAACTAGAATTTAGCCTTAAATTTTGTTTCTCGTAGACTACGTTAAAAAGTATACTATTAACTAGAAATACACAAAATTTCTTTTTAAAACAAATTAGACAAGCTCAAGATTACATGATGATTTAATTTAATCGAGCATAAACAATATATACTAAAAAGAGTTCAAGATGTTTTTACAATATAATAATCATCCTTTTTTATTTTAAGCATAGAATCACATAGCATAATAAATTTTACTTCTTCGTTAACTTGGTCATAATTAAATATACTTAGAATAAATTTAGAAAAAGCCATGAAAATGTTAATTTACCGAATACATTTATTTTTTTGTCCACATTTTTTGTTATATATAGGAGTAGAAAAAATCCAGTAACTAAATGAACACTTCGTTATAACACAAACTCTCATATAACAATGAAAAACTCATTTTGCTTTTTATATAAATTATTTCGTTATGTTTTTCTCGTGAAATACCCCCGTAAATATATAATATTTAATGCATGAATTTTTTAAGTTCTACTATAATAGTTTGATATATAAAAAATTAGAAAATATGTTTTTATATCAATAATTTTTTTTTCATTTGGCTTTAGCAATGCTTATAAAAACCCGGTACCTACGATATGGTATTTATATAATCAACATCAAATACAGGCTTTTAAAGTGCTCAATAATTTTTACAAAAATCATAGATATGAAATGTACAACTAAAAGATTTCGATTTGTATTAGAATAGTTTTAATACGTTTAATAAATTACTTTACTATCAAATGATTGTTCACTTTAATTTGGATTTTCTTGATTTTAAAAATTGCATCGTTTTTTAAATTCGAGTTTTATAACTAATAAATAAATGGAACTATATACTTTTATAAATGATAAAACGCACAAAAAAATATTTTGAGGCAGCCTGAATGATATTATTCAAATTATCTTTATATATAACTGTAAATGTACCTAGATTTATAAGTTTATTTAATATTTCTGCCTAGTTATGCCCTGATAAACCGTAATATTTAATCAAAAAATTATTAATAAATTTAAATTTATTGAAAAATTTCTTATAATATCAGAATTTCATGTTTAAGTAAATATAATGTGTATACTATCATGAAATGCCATTATCTTTATCCAAGAAAAATCTTATGTTGAAAAGGTTTATTATGACTTTTAACGAGCCTTCTTACAACATATTTCAATATCATCTTAAATTATTTATTTTTCAGACTACTTGTTCTTTAAAGATACAATATACAGTAACCTAACGTTATTCTAGATGCTATTGTTTGTACGTCGGCTTCAGCTTTATATTTTTTTATGTTGATGCTTTGAATTTGTGTCGTTTTATTTTTGATTAGTTTTATGTAAAACATAAAATCTTGTTGATTGCTTATGTTCATTGTACTTCTTTTTATCTTATTAATTCATCCTAAAATCACAAGTTCAAAAGCTTTTCAGCATTAAATTCATTTATAATATGTAAAACGTAAATTAATTACTTATTATGCGTAATTAACACCCTTAATAAGATTTTTGTGGTAAACTAATTGTTGTTTATACATATAAAACGACGATTTTTTTACCAATCATTTTCATATTTTGTAATATATAGCATAAAAGAATTATATAACGAATACACTTTCTATAAATAAAATAGGTTTGATCTTCTATGCTATTGTAATTTATAGTTTATATTTTATAAAGATATCTTTGAGCTATAGTTTTCAAAGGGAACTTGTACTTAAGTTAATTAATGTATACTTTTTCAAATATATTAATCAAAATTACACATAAGCATGATAAATTCCTGCAAAATGATGACTTTCTATCTATACGATTGTTATCCTGGGGTGTGTATATATTCAATACCCATCATTATAGATATATTTTTACATTTAGTTCCTTTTCTTGGTCCCATGAGTTATACATGGTTACACATATTCGATAGCTTAAGCATCTGATTGGTCTCAAAACTTGTTTCTACATCTTATATAAAGGATTTTCAAGATATTTCTGTGATTTGGAAAACAAAATAATAGACAAGAATTTACGGTTAAATATTAGTATTTAGAACTGACAGCAGATTAATGGTTAAATAATCATGATTTTCTCTTTTATTTTAACCCATTGGCATGAATATCTTATACATCAATTTTAAGATATGCAATATGTTTTATTTTGAGTTAGAATATATATTTGAATAGAAATTACTCTACGTCGCAGTATGTATTTTATAAACATAAAATATTCATTTCAAACTTAATATTAAAAATTATAATTCACGGGTTTTCACATAATATATTCTATTGGAAATTTTATACTATCGATAATAACGGTAAAATCTTATTCTTTTGTTCATATTTTTTATAAAATATTTGGCATATGATAATAACATCGTATTGATGTTTTTTTATAAAAATAAATCATATAAATATGTATAATACCTGTAAATAAGAAGCAAAAATAAATTATAAATATTATTAGACATGATTGAAGCAAATTAAACAGTATTTTATTATCAGATAGATCTATAATATACGTAAATTTATAAAAAAAATATACTGATATACTGGAATCTATAAATTGAGAAAATTACTTTTAAAATACATTCGATCACTATATATAATTTTTACCAGAAGACGATAAAATAGATAAGAGCTTATGCTTCTATGCTGTATATACAGAAGGTGAATAGGATGGTATTTATAAAATATTATTTTATAAAATAGTTTTTTGTAATATTATTTTAGTTTATATGTAATCATTTGTGAATGTATTATAATGAATGTAAATTTTAATTTCTTAAATCATGATCTATAATATAGCGCGAATATAATAATATCAGATCAATTTATATAAAAATTACCTAATCATACTAACATTTGTTGTTAAAATTATCATGTGCCCAATAAATATTGTAGCAAATATCAAATATTACAATATTCTTACTTTTATTTGTAAATATTAACATTTAGAATAATTTTTATTATAAAAATATTATTAAATTATTTAAAAATTAGATTGTTATAAATCTATTTTTTTCCAGTCTCCTAAAATACTTGTAGATATTAAGAAATGTTTATAGTAGAAAAATGCATTCGTAAGCATGAACACATGATTTTACTTGTAATTATTTTTTTTCCCTTATATTAAATTTAAAAGAATATCTTTGATATATATGTTCATTATATGTAATTCCCTTGACTATCATATATACACAATTTGATAGTTATTTAATTTTATAAAAATTATTTTGTGCCATTATTATAAGATCTTTAATACAGATTGAATTTAATTTTTAAATACGAAGATCTGTAATTATTTCGCTTATTATTTAATTTTATTTTAAAAACAGTTAATTTTACAACGATGCATTACAAAAACTAAATATGTAGATTTAAATCTAATATACAGTTTATAAATTAAATTTTTTTGCGTTTTATGTCATTTTTTGGTTAGATAATATAAATTCTATGTCTTTGTATAATTTTTTTGTTTATTTATTTTTTATTTTTCTTGTTATCAATTTGATCAATTTAGACGTGGTCAGCCCATTGGAAATATTTCACAATTTTTTGATGCATCTTTTGACATCTTCGCCTAACTTATCTGCAACAACTGCTATTATTTTTTCAAATTTAGTACGTTAAAGGGTCTTGCGGAGTATGAGAGCTTGCATATATGCTTCTACTCGTCCGGGATTTTAAACTTTAATTATAATACAATATTTTTTATAAATAATTTCAACCTATAACAGAAAATATGAAAATAAATATTATTGATATTTGTCAAATATAGAAATATAATAATGATTATTTAAATCCAATCTGCGTATCATAGTATATAAATAATTCAAGTGTCCATAACATGAGAGATGTATGTTCTACAATGATGGTTTAAAAAAATGAAATTCTAGCATACGCGATTATACAAATTTGTAATTTTATAAGATACTGTATCTTGAGTTCATGTTATTATTTATTGTTATTTATGAATTTTAGAATAATAGCAGTATTGCAAATAAAGACCGTTTTTTATAAGAGCTTATATTATCGTTATTTCCGATTAAAAATGAATACACATTCACATTTTTAATCAAAATATTTGTTTGTAACACTGCTTTTTTTCTATATTATAGTTGGAAGCGGAAAGTTATTATAAAATTAAAGCTTTTTACTTTAAAGAATATGTGATAAAAAAAAGATAATGTACAATGCATAAATAATTCTGAAAACGCATTTTATAACATAAAAATATAATATATAAACATATGATAAATAAACTATATATTTTTTGAACACAAGATGTTTGCATAAATGGGATAGCCATTATGAACATTTTATGTAAAATAGAAGATGTAGCTTGGATATGATGTTGTAATATATGTATATTTTAAAAAAAAAAATTTAATTTACAATATTGGATGGGAGTATAAAAAAAAACCGAATAAATATTTATGAAATATAATAACATATCTGTATCTAAATTTATTACAGAAAAATATAATATATTACAAAATTTGTATTTGTTATAGAATCAATATTATATTTTTTTAACCAGTAATCGGCATATCTATACTTTTTAGAATTTTATAAATCGAAACGTCATAAAACTTGCATTTATGTCTTGACTTTTTTTCATATTATAATTTTTAGTGTATATGATATAAGATATTATATTATTTTTATTTTAATGCTTAATTTATTAAGTAAACATGATAAATAACTGTTATTTTCTTCTGGATAAAATCTATAATTTTTTTAAAACTTCTGCTATTATTTCACAAAAAAAGATATTCAACGATTCACTTTTAATAGAATAATTTATTTTTTACACAAAATAAGATGTAGTAAAATCTAAACGCTATGAAATAAGTACATTGCTTAATAAAATATGAATCATTAAGCTGTAATAACCCTCGAAAAAATTAAAAAAAAATTTAATTTAAGAAAAAATTGTGTGCCGCGCTTCCTAAAAATAATGTATAATTAGATATCAATTTACATAAAATGTTGAAAAAATTTTTCAAGAACTTTATGACTTTATTTAGTTTTTATTTGTTCATATTATCATAATAAATGACTTTAATATAGCATACGGGCTAAAAATATGAAGAATTTATGCTTGTTTATTATATGGTATCGCCTCTATAATTAATACTAAAATATTAGATTACAAGTTCTATAGACCAGCAATATCCAAAAAATATTACATATATTGATCTTTAGATAACTAAACAATAGGATTTATATAAAAAAACGTATAATTAAGTATAAATCACACATTTATTCGTAGTTTGTAATTATGGGTTAAGTTCCTTTTTTTTATGATTAGATCCTCGGAGACGTTGAAAGCCCGTTTAGAATATTGCACAGCTACTTGATGCATAAAATGCCCTCTTACCTGATCTTTCTTCACAAACATCTAGTCTTCTGCCAAAATATATAGATTCAAGTGTCTTGACAAGCGCAAATTTTTATAGATTAAAGGATTAATATATGATTTATAACATTTAAATAAAATCTAAATAAATTTTACATGATGCATGGTATATCAAGATAAAAGAGTCATCCGAATGAATTATTAGACCATTTAATTACTTGAATAACCGAATGAAAGGGGTTATCTGTGCCTTTCTGTTCCATGAAAAGCGTATAAAAATTCATTTTATTGCCTTTCTTAATATAAAATCCAATCTTTTAGCTATAGTCTTCTTCACTTCAATGAATTTTAATTTAAAATGAAGTTATATATTATTACTGCAATTAATATATGTTTTGTATTAAATTTGTGTGCTCTATAAATGTTAATTGTTTTTAGATATAAACACGTTTCCATGTTACGCCCTACTTGTTATCAATATTTTCGCATTCAAAGGTTTGTTAAAAAGAACACATAGCTGTTTGAATATACATTGGCTCATAATATATGAAAATATTGATGGGTTATTATATTTTTTATGTGATTTATTTTTATGTTTATATCTGTTTTTGAGATGTGTATATATTATAATTTTGCTCCGTTTATTTTCAATACTTTTCACTTTTATTATTTTTAATTATTAGATTCGATATTTATATTTGATTTGCTACAAAACTACCAGAATATGAAACATATGCTTATTTTAAATTAATTAAAAATTGACCATGGATTTTTTACTAATGATCTTCAAATAAGAGGAATTAAGATAATAGAAGAGGAGACTATCCACGTAAATAATTATTAAATTTCATATAACTATCATTATAATTGTAAAATCAAGACGCAATGCCTCGTTTGCTCATACTATCTGACGAGAAATGTATCGCGTCATGTTTGACAGAAGATAGGAATTACAAATAGATTTATGTGATGTACATCTATATCTTCTAAATATTCCAAAAAAAAGTAAATTTACTGAAGAAATTTCTTTGGTGTTAAAAATCTTGTTTAGATTTACAAAGCAAGCATTAGCATCAAATTTTTGAAGACAATGATCGGTATATAGAGAAGAGTCATATATTTTAATAAGAAATATAAGTAAGAATTCCGAGTATAGAAATAAAAAAAAACGTATTTGGTTAACCTGGGAATCCATAAAAAATCATTATGATAAAATATTTAACGATGAAAATATTCGTTATATTACCAAGTAAAATTATCCTATGTGTTAAAATATCTCACAAAACGGATTGGCTGTCATGAAATTTATGGATTAAATTTCATTTATATATACTTGTGCGTTATTGTTGAGTATCACAAAGTCTTTATGTCAGGTAGCAAGAGCCGGTACACATTCAAAACACCAAATATAGCATTTAAAAAAAACAGCATGAAGAAGATACATGATGAATGATATCAAAGAATTTTTATAACGCTGACTGTAAGATCCAAGATAAAAAAACGTGTCATCCTGGCTGAATAAGCAGAGTTTAGACTCTTGAAAAACTAATAAAGGTTTATTTTACCATCAGATATACGTAAAATTTTATGGTTCTAAGGTAAACATATTTGCATTCTACAACACCGCAAATAAAACTCAATTAGAATAAAAGCAAAAAAACAGATTATCGAAATTCTGCCCGAATTTGTTTCAGTGTGAACAAAAAAAAATAGACAAGCAGAAATATCAGAACTAATCATTCTCTAATTAATGTCTTTACAAATAGCACATCAAAAAACAAAGTTCTTAAATATGCTCTAAAATTTACAGAGACTTAAGACACCAGTTAAATGGTACGATTGGAGCATTTTAAAGACAATGACTATAGTTTAGTTGATGATTTCAAATGAGCTATATGCATTGAAATAAAAAAAATGTGTAATTTTGATGGTAGCGTTCTGGCATAACTTACTCTTTTTAAAAAAATTTAAAACCCAGTCTAATTCATGTGCACCAACCTACTAAAAAAAGTTAATGTGCATACATTTATCCTACAGTTTATGGACAATCTAGTGAGTCTTTTTATTCTTTTCTTATTTTAATTATCGAAAAGGTGTAAAATGTGCTGCGTAAAGAGCCATGATCACATTGAGTTGAAACTGAATACCGCACATCAAATTCTTAGAATAAAAAAAAAGAATTAAATTGGCATTATTTGTTCTTTTTTGGTGATAAGCATTGCACCTTTTGCATATTTTCATCAAATAAAAATTTTGTCTGCTATATACAGTAAATCTGGTATATTTATACACGATCTGAACTATTTTAAAGGTTCTGTTTATTTTACATACAACCTCTGGCAAATATAATGAATAAATTTAAAGATAATTAGAAAGATTCGCACATAGAATAATAGGTTAGTAATCTGATAGTGAATGATTTATGTCGTAAATGATAATACAAGACTTTAATGTAACTCAATTGATATTATTAAAAATAATAAAATGAAAACGCTTGCTATAATTTTTAATCAAATAACATCTATTAAACGCGACGAATGACAAAAGAATATTCAATGAGACTATATGCTAAATATATTCAGTTTCTAATTTACAAGTACAGCACAGAATTATATCTAGTGCAATAAATTTTATTGGTGTCATAATAAATCACATAACTTCTCTTGTAACTAAAAAAACATGCTTGAGAAAATGTAGATATATCCAAAGTGAACATGTTATAGAAAATCGCTAATTACATCAAAAGGTGAAGATTTTGTGGTTAGAAACAAATGAAGAATATTCAAAACAAGATAAAAACGTCCTATCTTAAAGTAAATTGAAAAATATGAATATTTTATGGTGAATTATACTTCATAATACAATACATGTATATAAAATCTAAATGCAAAAATATGAACGATTTCGCAAAGCTAATAAATTTTTGAAAAAGCCATAAAAGAGGATTCTTAATGTTCTGATATGCAAAGAAACAAAATCTATTATTTATTTATGCAAGCATAAATTTATTGAGTAAATTGTAATAAAAAAAAATTGCATGCGGAATATGCTTGAATTTAGAATTCTTTTGGATATTTATATGCTAAAAAGTGCGTTTGAGTGATCAAAGGATGAATTTAAGAGAAAATGTAGTTTAAATAACTAAGGAATAAAACATTTAACATTAATTTGTAACTAATGAATATTATTGGTCATAGGATTCTAAGTGATATAAAAATAGCAAAGTGGTAAAATTCATTATTAAACTAGAATTTGGATATATAGGAGCTTATATGGGTGGAATTTTCGGTTTGTGAGGCCACATACTTTTTTTTGAGATTGTCATGAAGCCACATTCAAAGATTCCTTTATGTTAAAAAATATATAAATTACTTTAAAATATAAACAAAAAATGACATTTTTAGGTGTGTTTAATTAAAAGTGTTTTTTTTACTAAAAGTTTCATATCTGGCTATAATTTACTGATTTTTAATTTTAATATATTTTCGTATGAATTTCTGCTAATTATTTTCTCTGTTGATTTTTAAATTAAGCAAAATGAGATAAGATAGACGCACTAATACGTGCTTAGAAATCATTAAAATATACGACTGGATTTTTGTCGAAATTTAGGATACTCAATTGGATTTTCACCTTTTAATTTTGGATCTGTCTTATTGTTAAAATGAATTTATGCAAAATCATCTTCTGCTATTTCTTATAGCTCAAATTAAAGCCCACCAGGTGCCTGCATTGTGTCTACAAGAACGGTTTATAACACAAGCTGCATGCTTGTTTCATGTTCTAGAAGGCCCTTGAAGCTTATATTAATTCAATGTTCTGGACCCAAATACTCTAGAATATATTTACCACCTCGCTACTAGCTTAATATTATGAAGGATTAGAATATTGCGTAATCGTTTGGAATTTATTTCTTAAATCTTTCTCACAGAAATAAGATCCCTTAAAAATCACAATTGTATGAAAGACTATATATTTTTCCACATGAAAAACACAAAATAATTCTTTCCTTGTGGGACAAATTTAGCTCATTCTGTTTATGTGTAATATTACAATAAAAGGCAAGAATGCGACAATATGATTAATCTTTAAATCGACATGCCAATCCTTTTTACTAAAAAATCGATAAAATTTGTCTTTTAAGCTCATATAATTTTATTAAAATAGGATCTTTCGATTTCGTACGTATTGCAAACAATAGGCAAGATAAAAACCGCTAGTTTATTTGTTAAATCAGCAAATTTTCATCTGTAATTTTTTGTTGCGATTTTTCTGTCCAAATTTACGATATATTTATCGTATAGGACTGAACTTCTAAATTTTATAGTCTCAGAACAAAGATTTTTTTGAGGCATATTCATTGTTTTTCTAACAGATTTTTTAGATTTAGCTTCCCTTTATAAAGCCATGCGATGAATTCTTCCAGTTTGATTTATTAACTGGTGCACAAATAGTATATACCTACCAATTTATTAAGATTTACATTGAATATTCACATATTTCTTCTTGTCGTTAATAAACTAATCTCTGTTGTTCTACAAATTAATATTCCTATGACTAAAACATTACATAACAGCAAAAGTCGTAATAATATAAAAAATCGAGAACCTTAGCAGAAATATTTTGTTTGTCATTATATCGACAGAAATGAACTAATTGGTATCCAAATTTTGTAAAAAAAACAAAAATTTGCTTTTTAAAATTAACTGACGTTTTATGTTTTCTTTGATGATTAAACTTCTTGATAATGATGTGGAACTAGCTTTCGTAACTCAATCTGGAAAATTTGTATCACCGTTTTTATCATGCATTCCCTGATTAGCTCGATATCGCTATATAGTTTACTTAGTTTCTTTTTAGACAAGCTAGTTTAAAAATCGTCTCTGTGGCATTGAATTCATATATAACAAAGTAAATGTAGCTTAACTTGCTCTTGTTTGTCTTTTTTTCAATTTAAACAGCTTCTGAAACGTGCTTCTTCTATTAACACATAGTGTTTATGCTCTCTATGGAAAGGAAAATATACATTTGCATTTTGATGCTGCAACGTAAGTAAAAGCTACTAAAATCAACGAGAAAATCTTATATTTTGTTGCACGAAAAAAAAGTTCACAATCAAGGTTAAAATTATCTTTTTTTCCAATTCATGGTATTGGGGCAGTATAATTTCATTAATATTTTTCGTGTCATGAATTTATGTGTCACAATATAAAATAGATTCGCTCATGTGTCCACAAACGTTCCTCTGAAGCTATTTTTGTTCTTAAGTCAATGTTGCTCTCATTCGGCTTATTCTATGATAAAATTATAGATTAGATCATAATTATAAGTGACAGAACAGAAAAAATATCAATATAAGAGTAAATAGTTTGTTAAACATCAATTTCTCTATTTTTTTGGTATACTTAACTTTTACTGTTCTTACTGAATTGCAAGAATTATATTTAAAATTATAAAACGTATTTTTTTATCATAATGTATCCGAAAAACATTCACTAGATAGACAAATTAGCGCGATCTTAGAGCAGATGTACTATAAAGTTTTTTTTTTGCCGATTTAATGTGAATAAAGATATATTTTGGTGTTATTCACATTATAGAAAAAACAGATAAAAAGGAAATGTAAAATAATGCCTTACAATAGACACAAAAAATTTAGATATAAATGGCACAAAATTAATGCAAAACGGATGAAGTATGCGTCCATTTAAACAATTTGTTTCTCCAACTATAAAACAGGCAGAAATTACAAATAATTTTCTAGGATTATTCTATAAAGAAATGAATAAATTATTGTTTACATTTAGTCATAGCATAAAATTGTATTTAATTCGCATGTATAACGAAATATGTACACAGTATAAATTTTATAAAGCCTTTCTACAAAAATAAATTGAATCAATGTAGAATTTCGCATCGAATTTTAAAAGAACAAAATGATTACATTTTTGCAAGAAATAAGTTTATTGTGAGCAAAAAAGAACAAAAGAATTTATTCAGAGTATATGAATGTATAGAAATTCAAGTTAGAAGTCACTAAAACACAATTATTATCCATAAATCACGCTTATGTAAAATTTTATTATTATATTTTACACTCACAATAAATTTAAAAAGATGTGTGATTCTTTAAAGTACAAAGTTATTTTTCGAAAAGAAAATTTAATCAAAAAAAAATATAAATGTGCTTAATCCTTTTTTTATGACATACATTGAAAAAAACCATCTTAATTATTCTCTAAAGGCATTTTATATATTTTTAACAATTAAAGTATATTTTTTTCTGAAGATCTATATCACGTCTTTTATATCTAAGATATTAAGTGTTAAACTATCCGTATAAAAATAACATGCCAAAAAACAAACTTTTCAACTTAGAAATATTCCTTTCTATTTCAAGTCATTCGTATGTTGTCCCTTGTTATATGTATAATCAATATGAATAGAATCGTATTTTTTTTTAAATTGATATTCTTATATTAGCGATGTTTTATATCCTCATATTGTGACATTTCCCATTTCTATGGATATGATATTTTTTTCCGTAAATGGAACGAATACATTATGCTTTAATTTCTATTTTACAGATTTAGTTTTAATTGCCTCTGTGTTTTAATCAATATTAAAACTTATTCGGTAGGAATCTTATTTATTTTTTATTTATCAATCACTGTGCAAATCATCAATAAACAATTTTCCTTTCTATTTGCACCTGTCGTTCTTCTAGCAGTTATATTGATTTGCCAACGTGAAATATGTGGAAGCTTCTTTTGTATCAATTATCAGGTTTTTCTTTTGAAAAATTATTTGGTATAGTTTTTAATTATTGTATTTTAGTTTAATTATATTGTTTGATATTCCCCCTTTTCAAAAATAATTTGACACAAGCATTAAATATAAATATACAAATCCAATATCAAAAGGGATTGTAAACGCCTGGTTTTTGTAAAAGTTTCGCATATAATATGAATTAATGCATTTAAATCTATCCATAGCTTAAATGTGTTGGAATTAAAAGGATTTATGTGCAATATGTGTTCATTAGACGCTGAAAATCCGATCGCTTATTATCTTATATGGATTTTCTGGTTGAGACTACTGCTCTAACGTATACCAAACGTATGTAAACATGTGATCACAAATTTATTGATGTGTTTTATTGCTTCTGATAAATTCGAGGCTTCAGGAAAATAGAGGTAATGATACATATTTTTATATTTTCAACATTCATCAAATATTTGCATATGTAAAGCTATTCGCTTTTAAATCTTTAATAACAAATTAGAAGCACGTAGAATAGTACAGTAGCAAAAAAAATGTAAATATGAGATTGTTTTGTATAACATGGTATATCTCTACTTTAATTAACAAAAAATATATATATAACTGTAATTATGTAAAGCCTATCATTTTTTGACGCAAAGATTAGAAGATTTTGTGCTTTTTATACGTAATTGTGTTTGTATTTTCCTTAAAATAATTCGATTAACGGCCTCTTTATATATTTCGCTATCTCATTTATTTGTCACAACCTTTTTTTTATCCTTTATAAAACGCCATTTGTTCTAAAATTAGATCATATAAAAATAAAAATTCAAGTTTCATTTTCTAAGGATCGTTTGCGCACCGGAAATTCCGATATTAACAAATATGTACCACGCACAAAAAAATGGAACTAGTTAGCAAACATTTTGATGTGTATATATCCACTTGTTCAGACTAAATGATCTTATTTAATAGAATACAAAATATAATTATAGTTTATATTGATAATTTTAAAAATATTTATTTGATAAAAGAGTCAAAATGTCATTGTATAAAGTTAAAAGCCACTAAAAATAATTTGTTTCTGCAAACGATTTGTGGGTATGTTCTTTCAACTATAGTTTCTGTGAACGTTATTTGATATTTAGATCTTTATTATCTTCAATTCTTTCTAAAATATTTATTATACAATCATGTTATATATTTATTTTATTTATTCCAATTTATATTATTCATATATTGAATGTGGTGTTATTTATTGATGATAAGACGATTTATATATCATAATAAACATAAAGCCCCTATTAACAAGCTTATTCTCATAATTACATCACAAATTTTCATAAATAAGTAAGTTATATGGTGGATTGCTATTTTATGATATTTAATCAGATCAATCTACTTATTTTTATAAGGTTTTTCGCAACCAGAATCTAAGTATGTATTCAAATGCAAATATTTTTACGGTGTTGCATGTTGATATATTACTTTAACATAATTCTGGAAAAAACATAACGGTCAGATTTAATTTAATAACGTCAAATTTATGGTAAAGGCAAAGTTCATGATCAAATATTGGAATAAAAATGATGTTCCTATACGTGATATGTTAAATTACAAAAAAACTGCATCGATTTTTAGATTTTCAACCACTAGTTTGTGCCTTTTTAGATTCACGTGGATTTTAGTTTACCCATATTTGCAAAGATATTTTTTTGAATATTTACAATGGCATCTTTATAAATTATTTCTACATTAGATTTCCTTTAATTTATTGAAATGATCATATAAAAAAGAATATTAATTTGCATTTATGCATAGTTTATTGAACAAATCACAATTCAAAAACAGGTCTATTGTAATATCTAAAAACTAGTTTATTTATTTGCTATTTGTAAGAAATGGCACATATATTGATTCTAAAACATATATACTATACCACATTTTACATTTAAAAGATAATCGTAGAAGATCTATTTTATCTGGCAGTCGCATAAATATTCTCATCTAAACCCAAAATAATTATTTTTGCAGGACCCTTGGACCATGCTATCATACAATAAACTCTGTAAACAATTGGTGTTGTCATTTATAATAATCAATAAAGTTTATTTATATGTTACTTATTAAATTTTATATTAAAAGCGTAAAGAACAGCTAAAATTAAATTAAACCAAAGTATCGTCTGGATGTCTACGTCGTTCCAAAGTGATTGTAAATTGAATTACTTTCTACAACTTATTTAGCTCTTAGGTACAAAAAATTCATCATATTTTAAAATTGCTTTACTTTAAAAAGCTTGAGGTCTATGTATAAATATTCTGGTGGAAAGCTTTGAAATTATTAAAGAAGAAAAAGCATCGTAAATCACCTTAGTATTCATATCTTAATCAGTGAAATCTATAGACAAATATTCGTAAAATTATTGTTTTTTTAAGTATCACCTTTGTTCGATGTATTTTATTAATGTACAGGGGATATCCGAGGCTTTTAATAAACAAACCTAATTCAAAATTCAAGGACATATAAAATAATAATAAAATGAACGAAATAAAGCTATTTTTAAAAACATTATAAGATAATTTGATATAACAAAAAAAGATCTGGATGATTAAAATTTGAGCAAACTAGCAAAGTATTGTTTATTTTTCAATTTTAACGCTTTTATTTATAGAGATTTTAATAAATTTAAAAAATTTATTATTCTAAAACTTTTCTTAGAATTAGTAAAGACTTATCTTTACAATACATGATTTATAATTTTTTTGTTTATTCTTCTAAAAAAGTCTAAATTAAAATTAAAATAAACCTTATCTTAGTTATAAACCCATAGAAAGTAAATATTTTAATGCTTTTACCTTCAAAAAACAGAGCATATTAAGTATTAGATGAAGCGTTCATTATTTTAAATATTTAATATTTTATTAAACCAACTATTAAAACATTATAGTTTAATTGCTTGTGTTAGGTCATATATACCATAAAAACAGCCATAGAAAATGAGATGAAAATTTTAGGAAAATATTAAATTTTGTATAGAATTTTTCATCCTAATTTAGTTGTATTTTATAAAATAATATTTTTTTATTGTAATTAATATATTGCTATATATGCTAAAAATTAAAGCTAATTTTTATTCTAAATATTTTGTACAAAAAAAAATCATCAAAATTCTTTAAACCTGTATTTTATTTACATAAGATAATATGAGATATAAATATGCTTCTACGGCTATTGTATTGGTTTTACATCATGAAAAAATCGTTGGGATTTAATTGGGATTAAATTATATCCAGAATCAATTTATACGCAAATTAGCATGCATTTAGCTATCTATTATTTTAATCATATAAAGTCGGTAATTTTTTCCTTTACCTTCCTCATAGCTTGTTCAAATACAAAATATCAAAATAAAATTTTTTAGACAATATTCTGTCTGATTTTTTCCTAATCGTCTCTTAATAAAATACATCTTAATTTAATTTTTTTTCATGCTTTAAATATATCCAAAACAATATTAAAAAAAATCATCTTAATAAAGTATTCATTTTTACATAAAGTCTTTATTAACGTGATAGAAATACTTAAATAATCTCTATACACAATCACATGTTTCTCTTTGATGCTTCTAAACCCACTATAATTTTATGGTGCTTGATTTTTCTTGTGCAAAATAAGTTGGTTTATTTTCTTTAAAATAATGAACTGCGTATTTGAATTCAAATCTAAATTTTTATGTTTAGATAGCATAAAGAAATACATTACATTATATACAATTATTAACAACACACATGAAAGATATAAATTTAAAAGTTATATCTTTATAATCGTTCATGGTTACAAAAAATTAATCCTTTGATTAGTTTAGTAACATATAATGCTGATAATAAATACTAATAAAAATTGTGCTTATATCATTTTTAAAAGATTTTTTAAATAAATTCTAGTAATCTGAAAAAGTTCAATCGGCTTGCAAAAGCAACAGCTGCTATATGTTTTTAAAAGATATTTTAGGCGATTTCTATTATTAAATTGTTGGCAGGATTATAATTGCTCATAAGTGTGGATATGATATACATCACACAAAGTTTACATTTTACGTTGTTAAATTTTATTTTCTATTCTAGCAAGATTTTTTCGATTCTTTTCCGATTTTATAATTTAATCTGTGTAAATTATTTTCACATAATAATGTGTGAATTAAAAAACATTTACTTTTGTGACGTAAATAAAGCATTTGTATATATCTTTTTGATTCCACTGATTATCATAATATTATCATTAAATAAAAAATGAATATTATTTTGGAAACGGAAAGAGGGAAAATACGCTATATAAGTACAACAAACTTGTAATGCATTCTTTTCAATACTTAAGAATCCTTTTTTGCTGAATATGATTTTTTAAAATCGGCATCTTTGGCACATTACAAAACCCAATTATTTAAATGAATACAAAGATAGCAAATTACATGCTCAATTTGGATCTAAAAATCACGAAATTATAGTAAATAAATGTTTTTTCTTAAGTTATCGTATAAAAAGTCTTCTAATAAATTTTTTGATTTACGTGATAAACTGTGAAGTTATACAAAATCACAAGATATTATATAGGCTTCAGAGAATCCCATTTAAATATATGAAGATATTTGTGGGGAGGGATAATTTATAAACAAGTATATAATTTCAAAAAAATATAAACATTTAAATTAACACTTTGTTAATTTAAAAGATATTTTTGCATATAAAATGCTGTATTGATCCAATAAAGTTTTTCGAATAAAATTACTATCTGTTATATCTACATTACTATATTTAATTTTGCGTAAAACCAGTTGTCATTTACATTAGTTTTAATAAATTAAGAAATGAATTATATTTGAATTGAATCCATCCAATAAAAGTTACCCCTTTACACTATATTTCAGCCCAATAAACTTGCCAAAGATGTGAAAATATACTTTAAGTTCCAGTATGAATGAATTATAATTAGTCTTGTGTTGATGTCCGAGTTCTATTTTGAGGCACTTAAAAAGTTTAATGGTACTGTATAATCATAATATTTTTAATTGTATTTAGAAAGCAAAGATATATGATAAATACGAAATATTATATATTTAACTAAACTTTGCGTTTTTTTAAATTTCGAAGCACTTAAGACTATATATAGTTGAATATTGCAAGCTTTCTTATATTTAAACATCTAAATACTGATTTTCTGTTTACAAAAAAAACGAAGCATCAAAAAATTCTAATTTACAGTTTTGTTACATTTTTTGATTGGTATAAAGGCTAGTAGTGAGTGAACTTAACGATTAAACATTAGACTTATTTTCTTTACCTATTATTGTTTGATATTCATGTACATTATATGAAGAATCGAATAAAATATTCAATATTATGTTTCAAATTAGATTCAAAGTTTTACTTTATCTAGAAAAAATCATTTATAAAAGTTTTTTTACAAATTTTAATTTTTTTACATGCCAGCTGGTTGACATATATTTCAAAGCAAATTAAAACCATCCAGTATAAAATATATTGTGAATCAGTATTTAATAGCTACAGATGCTGCACATAATTAAGCGTTCGTAGGTATATAATATAATGGAATAATAAAGGCCCGTAGCATGACCAGGAATCGTATGATAAGACTGTATGTGTTTCTAAAGGTGCAAATTATTCATATTAAAACTTTTTTAAATGAAATATTCGTTCATCATTCAGTTTAAAACATTTTTAAAACGAAGGATATAATTATAAATTCAAAATATAAATTTTTGCTTTTGTTTCATAATTATAATAATCGATAGTGTAATAATATGATTCTTTCTTTGCGTCACTAGTATAGCTTGGATTGCCAAATAAAACCAATAAACGTAAAAATATTCTTTAAAAAAATATTCGAATGTATGAAACATAGTTTTTTACTATCATTTATCTACAATTTTACAATTGTTTTTTTGAAAAGGAAATAACAGGAATATATTACAAGCTCTAAACAAAGAAAAAAAAATTTATTCGGTTAGGAAGTAATAAAAATTCATTCAAAAACAAAACAAGCATCATAGAGAGTTTACATAAACCTAGATCAACACAAAATATCAACTTTTTTACATAATTTGAAAGGGAATGATCCAATTTGCAATAAAAATAATGATCTTTCTAATTATACATGTTCGTTTTAAAATAATTCCGCTTTAATCAAAAAATAAATTCGATATAATATAGAATTAATTTTTTTTATAAATTTAAAGCTTTTTACATATTTATAGAAAATATATTTATATCTAGAAAATATATTTCCAAATTGATTATCAATGATAAGGATTCTTTATTATACTTTCCAGCCCTAGATGACAGCGTGAAGATGTGATATAATATTTAACCGAATTTTTTTCTATTCAGACGAATTAATTTATCAAAAATGTTTCATGTTTATGAAAGTTTCGACAATTAGCCATATTATGTAGGTATTTAGAAATATATATATGAATTGAGTATATGGGACTTTTTACAGTTTATTTTATAGTTTATTAAAACAGTAGTGAAGCCAAAATGTATAAAAATTTTTATATTACTTAACATTTCATGTGTATCAATATTACGATACAAATATCTTGCTTAAAGTTTAAGCATCATAGATGCGATTACATGCTTTAGATTACTTAACACACAAACAAATACAAAGATCACACAAAAATTACATTTAAGATATAATTATTTGGTCAAGTTATAAAATCAAGATGCAGATGTGACATATCCAAGTACTAGAAATGGGGTTTTTATAAAAAAATAATACAGTTATATGAGGCACGAAAAGAAGAGAAATTAGATTTAACATGAAATAAGACGTACCTACAACCTTACTGTGTAAAAAAGTCTACAGTATAATAAAATCACGCCAAAGGCAAACAATTTCTATAATTTATTGTATTTTTACACTACGAAGATGGTTTTTTTGCCCGTATATTTATGTAAAATGAATATTGTGTCGTTTTTAAAGCTGAAAATCCATAAATTGATTAGATTGTTGTCTGAATAAGATTACTGTATTTATTTATTTGCAACAACAGGGAATATTGCTTTCTGAAAACAAAAAAAAATCGATTAAAATATAGAAAAGCAATATAATCTTAGAAATTAATATATTATTAATAATATACACTTTATTAATGTAACTTGACATTATTATTTTTTCTCGTGCCTTTAAATTTTTAAGATATCAGACTTTAGGTTTCTAATATAGTATAAATGTATACATTCGATTTCCTTACTCTTACGATGTTAGAAAATGCATACTATATATAAAAAAGGCAAAAAAAATTTTTAAGGTATCTAAATATAACGTCAACACTTTTTATGATGGGATTCAAGATTTTGAATTAGATGAATATCATGAAAATTTTCCGAGATGAAACAACAACGGAATTTTGATATAAATCTATCATTCGGTTAAATGCATAAGTAAAGTATTTTATTTGGAAACTCTATCAATTATTTATTACTCAAAATACGAGATATATAATAAAAATTTTACTTTACCACATTTTACGATGAAGATGTATTGTATAATTATTTTTCGAATTAGCTTAGTCACACTTTTAATATTTTTCTCACGCATATTGTAAAAATTCTTATTCTAAATTAACTTTTTACAGTATTTTTGATATTCGCATTCGTTTTTTACACGTAAAACAAATATCTTTAAGATTTTCATATGCATTTAGATATTTAAAAACATTAGATCTCAACTGTAATTTAGAAAATTGGTTATATAACGTCATTATAGATATCATTCTATCAATTCTATTGTGATATTGTAAGAATGCTTAAATAAAAGAAATATAAATTATGCGGAAAACTTTTTGTTGACATATGAACACTATTATATACTATAAATAGACGATTTATGCGCATACCGATCATTTGTAAACTCAAAAAATTCCAGATTTATTTAGCATTGTGCAAGTACAGTTATCAAAAGGACGCAGCTTAGACATATATAAGTTTACAAAACATGGTTATAACATATTTTTTACGTTTTTCTTGTTTTTTATTTATCATATTTGCGAATTTTTCTTGAATAATATCCAAATTTAGTGATAAATAACCCCACATAATTTTCGGTCTTTACGTTACATTTTAAACTAAATGCATTTTCTAATTTTTTATATAAAAGTATGTTCCTCTTTTATAACTTTTTTGGTTATATTTTCATAAAAAATCTATGATTTTCAATATTAAAGCCGATAATTGATTTTATTTATTTGAATCAGAAATATAAATATTAAATATCTTTCTGATCAAAAAAGAAACACAAGCCCTTGAATAATATGAATTTATAAGAAAGTGTAAAGCATGCTTTATACTTTTAATTGGAGATATTCCTTAATCATTTAAATCAGTATATTAAAAAAAAAATGAATTTTTATTTAGTCTAAGTTATACATCTTAAAAAATAATTTTTATTTTGCAAAAAAATTTTCCAGTAATGTTCTTATCTAGAAAATTTATCTATACAGAAAAAACAAATTTATATTTTAATACAACACTCGTACTAATAAGAGTTAGAAGGCTTATTTTAATCACATTTATATAGAATATTTCACAGAATTCAAGTCAAAATAAAATTAGTAGTAATTTTAAAAATTATCGATAATGATTGTTCGGTGAACAATAGATTCTAATTAGTTGCTCTCTCTAGCGTTATGTTTTTTTTTTGTAATAAAATATTCGAAAACATATCTTCATGAAAAAGAAATCAGTATATTTCTTTTGCTTATATGAATATTTAGCTAGAATTTTCGGAATTCTATATTGCATTACTCAAAGGATTACAAATTTAGGAATATATCTGAATCAAATTTCAAAAATATATACGATTGAACACAAGAATAAAATAGACTTATAAGATTAAATCATGCTAATTTGCAAAAATTCCAAATAGAACAGAAAGGTGAAAGTGGTAATATATAATTCTGATAGAATTTAGAATAAAAATATACATAAAAAATTTGTCAATATTCAATAATTCAAAAATATTATTCTATAACGCACCTTGCACTAACTTATCATATGAAAAAAATATTTTTTCATGATATTCGCCTTGATTTTAGTTACCAGCACAATAATTAGTAAATATGTTCAATTTAGGTTTATAAATAGCTTTTAAATTTTATTTCTTTTTGTTTTATTTTTCTTCAGCCCGCATTATAATGAAATATTAGGTTTAATAAACTTATAATCATGTCAATTTTTATTCTATTGATCTCAGATCAAAAAAATATGATTTAAATAAATTACATGTGTAGAGTTTACCAGATTTCATAATTATCAGGTTTGGATTTTAGCTATATTTGCCATTGTGTAGTTTCTTATTAATAATAATGAGTAAAGTGACCCATATAGATGTATAGGCACATATATAAATAATTTTTATAATCTTGAAAGCATAAAGATTCGATAAAAATGAGCTTTTTCTTGGTTTCCTTATTTAACCAAAAAATATAATTATCATAAAAGGAAAGTGCATTGCGCTTAAATACAAATGATGCATGCTCACATAACGAAAAATACCTTTTAATAAACGTTCGTATATTGCAAAGCTTTATTTGACTAAAGATTTTATGATAGTGTATACTAGAAATAGAAATAAATTGTAAAATTTTTTTGATTCGAAATATCTTTAAACCTGTTTGTAATAATGTCTTATTATCTTTATGGGTAGTTTCACTAGTATCAAAATCAATACCGTGTCACAATATTCAATATTTATAAAGTAGTACAGTAGGTCAAAAAATATATACGAAATGGTTGTAAAATATGCTATTGAAAAGATATAAATCATTTAGATTTTAGAATTTTCCATAAATAATAATATGTAAAGCCAATTTTCTAATTTATAATGTTTAGATTTCATGCATCGGAATAGGTAGACTAACTAACTAATATATAGGATTCGAAAACAATCACACAACATTTTTTAATAATAATACCATCAAAATCATGAAATAATTCATTGATCATCACAGGTTTTTTCTTTTATTCAAAAAATTTAATTATACAGTAGACACATATTCTTATACCGATATATACATTATGTCTAATATAAGTAACGTAAAAATCTCATTAGTTACTTTTACTATCATTTTAGCTATTTTGTAAAGTCGAATTCTTTTATAATCTTGCTAGTTACAAATCAAAAATAAAACAAACATTACGAAATTAATAATTTAAAATACAAAAATAGATGATAAATAAATGCTCAGATTATAAAATCATCTCGCTTTCTATAATCAAATCATGGTAAATATGCTTATTAATAAGAATAAATTTCTGTGTAAACTATTTATAATTTTTTATTTATTTTGCGTTTTATTTATTATACATACCTTTTTTTTACTTTTATAATAATAGGAATATAATCACATATGTGTATTCTGTATAATATATAACAATTCTATATAATTTTTTATATTTTGGTAAAGTTTCTTTTTATAAATTTTATCTATTTAGACGTTTTCAGCCTAATGGGAACATTTCACAACTCTTTGATACATATTTTGACTTCTTTCACAGATCTAATGCAAAAAACGCTTTCCTTCTTCGCAATAGGATGAATTCGCGTGTCTTGAATTTTGTTATAGATTATTTTGAACTATAACTGTAAAAAATATTTACCCTGAATTTTATCAATATTTTACTTTTAAAAGTAATGAATTTATAGAAAATTATTTCATAATGTGTAATTATTTATTTTTTTTTGACTAAAATTTAAGCGTAAATCAAATATTAAAATCATAATTTATTTTTATTTTGATTTTTTTACTGTTTTTTAAAAATATATAATCCTCCAAAAGTTCAATTTTTAAATATGAAAAGGCAGAGAGTCTACAATTTATGTCATTTTATTATATTTAAAATAACAATATTCTATAAAAAATCATAAAAAAACATTAGTTACATTTTCATGATTGTTTAAAAGTAATATCTCCATTTTTGATATATATTTATACAAAATATATGATTTAGTAAAATACTAATTGTCTCTTTATTGATGACATGTGTAATTTACTTATAATTAGAATTATAATCTATTCTATTTATAGTAAAAATTATGAAATAATATTTTTAAACTGACTTTCGTGATATAATTTATCTATATTTTTATATTATCAAACATATTAATCCAATATATCACATAAAAACATAATTTCATAACTCTTACAAATATAAATAAATTAAAATAATTTATTCTATCGAATTGTAATTATGTAGATGTGCTATCTATAATATAAAAAAATAAAAATTTGTATTCGTTACTCTTTCTATACACTAGTTAACTAGAATACGTAAGAACGATTTAAAAAAAATTGTAATATATAATAAAAGAATAAAAAATTTAGTTAAAATCGTTTTTCTTGTGTTTATCGATGACATTAGGTTTAAAGTGTTTGTTAAAAATAGTATTTAAATTTATAATTTATTCGGAAACAAAAATTTATTATATTTTTCATCCATAGTTTTGATATACATAACTATTATGGTCTAGGGTTTATACATCATAAGTCCAAAAGATGTTAATTGTGCTCTAGATCGGTGAAATAAAAGTTTTGAACATATAAAAGACTATATAATATACCGTAATTAGCCTTTTATTAGGAAATATATCAAAAAATTTCTAATATAAATAATTTTTTAAAATCACAAAAAATAAAAATTTGTTAAATTCGATTACAAAAATTTATTATTTATCATGGATTATGGCAGTTATGTTCTAGATATATTATAATAATAAATTAAATTAACATTGGTTTACAAGCTAACAGCACACAAACACTTTTTATGGCAAAGCAAATTAAATATTTAAAGGTCGTTAATATCTTATCTGCATATTTAAAAAAAATTTAAGCCTGAAAATAAAATTTTTCATGTTGCATCAATTTTATTTCTATAAATATTATTTTTTATATAATTCGCGTTATTTTTCGGATGTGTTACATAATATAAATAAACATACATAATAATTCGAGATTCGCTAGATATTATTTAGATTTGATAGATGTTTAAAAATTGACTTTTAGATATGATAAATAAAAATAAAGGAAGATTTGGTCCTGGTTTAAGAAAAGAAATTATAGTCAAATATGATGATATATATAATAATATATTGTGATGAATATTTTTTTAAGATCACATTTTTAATACTGTTCTAATCTTTTTAATGTATTGAATGATTCTAAAATATTTAAATGATCCAGTTTACAAAGTTTTAATTTGTGATTTTATAATATAAAAAGCATAATTTTTTTATATGAGCAGAAAATTTCATCTATAAATAACCTTTTTTAACAGACCAAAATATTCATTGGTACTTTAAATGGCGAATCAGATCATATTTTCTTGGAATAAATCTGATTTAGAGGATATAGAAAATAAAATAAAGCTTTAGGAATCGAAAAATGACGTAAATTCTTCTATTGTATATAACTTACTTACATCAAAATCGCATTAAAATCATGTATATAATTATTTTTATAAGTCATTATCTGCAAGAAATTTATTGATTGATTTTTATTTTGTATTTTAGTTGCAATATACGCATAAGCCGTAAATTAACAGTTATTTATGGTAAGACAGAGTGTATCTGGATATCTTATATGTATTCTTATCCATATTTTTTTGAATACTATTTTCGGAATGCTATTTTTTTTATATTTGTGTGTTCACACTGCGATTCAGAAAGATGTATCAGCAATTATATTTTTATTAACTATACCCAGTTTTATAATTCTTTATTATGGATACATAATTCTATTCTTTCATTTTATGCCTTTGATTACACCTTCTGATACAAAAGTTTATATAATAAATAGAAAAATTCTTATATTTTTTTATATGCGTAAATAAGACGCAGGTAGATAAAGGGGTAAATGGTAATGTTGATTCTATCATAGAAAATATTTTTTTTTATGTAAATGTAAAACTATGTTCAAAGTTAATAATATATTTGAAAATTGTTATCAGATTTCCTACTCATTTAAAAATTTTTTATAAACGACATACCAAAATTCTTATTTTGCCGTTTTAAAGACTTTTTCAATTTACAAATGTGTTTCTGTTTTAAATATTAATATAATGAAAAAATATACAAATTTATAGTCCTCTAAAGGATATTTTATTTATAGGCTAAATTTATAGTTTTGATTTTAGTTTAAGTTTTCGAGCACAACTTGCTTGATTACCTGCGCGCGACTGCATTAATACTCTTGTTTATCTTCCCCTCTCTAGAGTCTTCTTCAATACCTTTTATCCTTTTGAGACACATTAATTCAAGGGTTTATTCTCAATCACAAGGTTTGTATAAGCCTCTATATGATTTGTGTCATCTATTTCCTTCGGTATAGAAATTATTACATTTAATCAATTTTAATTAATGGAACGCTTCTTATATTTTATAACATTTTTTTTACAGCGATTAATTCTATATTCGGTTCCTCAAATAGCATTCACTCTTCTTTTTAGGCTTCAAATTTTCTTCTACACACTTTGCTTCAAATATTATAGAAATTTTTAATACCTTAATTGCTATTTAGCTAAAATGTCGTTTATAAATTATCAATATCAATAGATTTAACATTTATTTATTTGTACAGATCTAAAAATACATATTTTTGATTACGATGCCATTATATAAACTATAAATTAAAGTGCATGAATTTACCATTATTTATCAATTTAAATATTTTTTACCCTATTATCATCATTGCTTGTATACAAATTTTTATTAAAGCAATTTCTTTCTGTTCGGATAGATATTTTCTTCCGGTTATTACTCGATATGCCAGAATTTATGTAAAATAATATAATTTCTGGTTTCGTGGATTTAAATGTATATATCGAACCCCTTTTTTAAGATTAGAGATTGAAGTTTGAAAAAATCTTCTGTATAGGCATTTTTAAATCATCAAACAGCTATCCAATCCAGACAATCTGCAAGAATCAGAGCATACACCTGTAAACTGCCTCACACTAAATAGCATTTACCTGTGACATACAGTGTTTATGACGCCGAACAAATTTGACTCTTTTATCATGTCAAAAGCACGTGATCTAAAATAATTTTTACGTTTATATGGATATTCATATGTAAAATACCATGAATGTGACAGATATAAAATCATAGATCAATTTGCGGAAATTGGTCTGAAACTATATGGCTTAAAGATGTAAATCCACGAAGCTTTTAAAAATCCTTTTATAAGGAAATTAATCTTATAATTACACTAGCCGTATTTTCATAAAATTTTTTGCTTTATATTGCGTATCTATTTGTATTTTATCGGTTTTTAAATCATTAAACTGTATTTTCAATCTTTTCATATAAAGGAAATAATTCTGCTGTCCATATGTTCAAAATACATTAAAAAATCAAAAGAAAGATTAAAGTTATCAATCAACCTTTAAAAAATAAAAATCAACTTTCTTTGTGAAAATTAGAATATACTCAACCGATCGAATTATAAATTTTAGATTTGATATCAAAATAAAGAACGAGAATTAAACCCTAATTTCTGTTTTATATCCATTGATTACATATAGAATCGTTTTGTTGTAATATCGAAATAAAATTTTCTAGCTATAGAATATGATGAAAGCGAAAATATGCTTATTTATCATGCGAGTAATATAAAAATGCGACAAAGTATGTGTAAAACGATGTTCACAATCATATTTGATTATTTACAGATTTGTTTTACAATATATTTTTTGTCTTCATCTGAGTATGTGACTGATTTATCGAATAAGTTTATTTAAAAATTTGGAAACACATTTATAATGAAAAGTACTCGTAAAAAGGTATTTTGGCTTGTATTAAATATATTCACAAGAGTTTTAGAATAAAGTTATATTTTTTTAATAATTTTTGCGATGTATGTCTAGAGGAATTTATGAAATATGATCAATATTTTCTTTTGTGCAATTTTATAAAAATTTATCTCTATTTATAATTTTCATGATCTGTCTTCAGCAAAAAATTTGCTATTTATATATTCAAGCGCTGTTTTATGTATTCTTTTTTTATATTCTAATATCATTTAATATTTTCGTAGAAATCAGTTGAGCTTATCATGGTTTATACAAAACGTGAACAGTGCATATATTACATGTCAAAAAAGCATTCTTTCTATAAATGGATATTTGATTGACATGTACTCTACATTTCTAATGTTATTAATTCTCATATATTTTATAATTGATATTTATGTTAAATTAAAAAATCGACAGTTTGCATCACAATTTTAGATAGTTCACATGTATAGGGAATTTTCAAAAATTTATTTTACAACTCATAACACCGTCTCTATGTTCAGAAAGTACACAAATTACATGCAGCTCAATAATATGCAAAGCCTACTTGAAAATATTTCTAATAATATAGGTCTCATATTCTGTTTTTTCTTAGTTCATTACACATTGGTAGCATTTAAAATATGTTTTTTGATAATAGAATGCCCTCGTACTTGATCACTATTACCTTTAAATGTGTAAGAAAATAAAATCTATTTAGCCCAAATTTATTTATATATGGTTGATCTTAATATTTGCTATCTATTTGTCAAATAGCATCAAAAAAGAATTTTTATGCTATTATTACATCAAATAATATACAGAAAAAACCAAAATTCATCATATATACATTTATCTATTTTATGACGCTTATAAATTGCCAAATATATTCAAAACATGTTTAAAAAAATGCAATGCCAGCGGGAAATATATTTACATGAGTAAATTAAATTTTTTATACTGAATAATATCTACATTTACATTGTATTTAAGTGTTAAAACTTAATCTATACTCATATGCTTAGTAGTTTTGCGCGGCCCAATAACATAAAAATTAAGTTTTTTTTCTCGATATCATGTAGTTCAAAAGATGTACAATTCTAGCATGTGAATTAATAAAATTTAAAAGGTTTTAGACATGACAATTAACCCTAAGATATTAATAGAATTTAATCATTTTTAAATTTATTATATTTGTAAAAACATTTCTTATTATCTACGACTATTTGATAATACAAATAAACTTTTTAAAGGCACAATTTATTAATAATACATATAAAACATATATCGGTTTAAAACAAGACTTTTATTTAAAATATATTTTCAGCTTGATATGCTGCACAGAACCTTTATTTTTTATATAGATGATTTATTTAATGGTATTTTTACTAATTATATGACAAAAATATTACTAATAACGAATTTCATAAATTTTTAATTCTATAAATATAAATTTTGATAAAGAGATATCAACAGAAAATGGTAATAAAAAATATAACATAAAATTAACTATCAACTTTGATTTTAGTTTTATATATCGAATTATGGAATTTTTTTATGTTGGATAAGAACATTTTCTTTCATCTTAATGATCCCCTAGTAATTTTTTTTACAATGATTTTCCGATGTTAATAGCCTACAAATAATGTTAGCCGCTCAAAAAAAAATTTCTTAAAACGCACGAAAAATAACCTCGAATAGGTAATTTATGATAAAAAGAGTTTTTAAAAACTATTCTGCAGAAAAAAATTCTTTTTATCTTTAGAAAATTATCTCACATTGATTTAGATAACAAGAATATAAAAAGTGAATGTAAAAAATCTAGAATTTTCTTTCGCATGCAATTCTTATAGTTTACACATAAGAAAAATAAGTTTTTGTTCCGTATAGTTTAACCTAGAAGTTAAACTTTGTAATACAAAAGTTAGGTTCTGGTTTTAAATAACAAAAAATCCAATATAATCACAATCATACAGATAAATTTGAAGAATTGATCATTCGAAAAATTTATTTACTTAATAATTTTTCATAATACATAATTTGTTATAATTACAAAGAAACATACGAAGAGTTTGATATAGGCGTGAAAATTGTATAATATGATTTATGAATAAATTTTAGAATTCTTTTTAGTACTTAAACAAAATTTACTTTTAAAATTTTCACCATAACATATTAAAATTTAATAAAGTACACATATTATCTAAAAAACAGTAAATAAGAACCAAAGCAAATAATCTTTTTTAAAAATCTTAATTTTACGATTTAATTTGTATTGCTTATGCTTAAAAAATAAAAATTTTTTTTATATATATATGTGTAATATATTTCAAATTTCTGTAATTTAAAATCACATACTCTATGATATATAAGTGAAGTAAGACTAATAAATGACCATATAGCTAATATGATGAAAAATAAAACATGAATATAATTAGTTCAAATAAGCACAGAAAATAAAATAATTTGTTTCTTATCCTAATACTCTTGCCATTATCTTTACATTGAAAAACACAAAAACACATTTTTCTTGCATAATTTTTTTTAACGTACTTGTTTAACTGTTTCTGAAATAAAACAACGTAATCGTGGTTGTAAATGTATTCTAGAAAAATCATGTTATATAATATATTTTAAATCTTCATAATCTTTTATTTTAACAAGGCGACCAAATATATATTATTTTTATTTCTCCTTAATATTAATTAGATTTGCTTTGAATTTTTAGAGCGTGATATAACATATTAAATTTAGATAAATATGTCATTGTATGGCTCATTAGATAATTTTTAGATAAATAATGGCCTGTAGTAAAATTTATACCATTTAGATATATAACTTAAAATATCACGTATGTATTTGTATATTTTTTTATTGTATATGTACATGTGGAATTATATAATCTTTGAATATGATTAAATACTATACAGAAAGGGGATAATTTATGTAAAATTGCATATATTTGTATAATTTCAATTATTGCAAGATAAATAATGCCAGGAAAAGTTAAGGTTTTAAAAGTGAAAAATATAATATGAAGATACCTCAAAGATTACATAAAATCAAATTAAACATATAAAACAATTTAAAATCTTTTTAGATACAATTCTTCAACTAAAAATCTCAAAATAGAACATTACAAAGAATCTAAAAATTAAGATTATAAAATTTACATCATAAAATTTTTTTTGCAATTTTAACTTTTTTAGTGCAAAAAATAAATATTATTTCGATCATAAAAAGAATTCTACTGAATATATGTTTATGCACAAGTAAGTATTTTATATTTTCAATATGTAACAATTGCATGACAATCCAATGTCGATAAAAATTTGCTAATATAACACTACTGATTTGTTTGTTTTATTTTAAAATATATTATACTAAGATATCTTTTTTTGCAAAAAAGTGCTTTTGTACATAAAAATTGACTTCCACGTATATTTTTTTAACAAAATTTGCGAAAATTTTTCTATAATCCAATCCTTCTATAAATGTTGAGGATAATGTAAATAAGTTTTGTTTCGTGTAAGTTATATTTATCATATGTAAGATACCTTACAAATGATAAAGTTCTATTATATATTTGAAACTTAATAATTAATGTTTATACTGTGATATGCAACCAGAAAAAATCTGCAATTTGGCTATCGACACAAATGCGGTCAAAGAATCATATCCTAACATATTATTTTGTCATAAAACTAAATGATTACAGAATTTAAATATATATTTCTTTTGCGTAATCCTCATATCACACTTATTTCATAACTTACCGGCATGACTTACATACTGAGCATAGTTCTACCTAGAATAGCTATATGAGATAATGTAAATTTTGCTATTTTTCTATAGATAAATTTATTTTTTTATCGAGATGGTTTGTGCATCTGCCTTATATTGGATTTAATTATATAAAACACTCTTTGTTAATTTTTTTTAACAATAGATATATATTTTCTATATTATTAAACAGTACAAAAAATATATCTGTATAAAATATTCAATAATAAAAAATTATCTTTTTTTTACAAATTTAATACAGCGATAATTTTACAAATGAGACTCTTTTAATTATGCATATATGAAAAATACACTAAATATCTTATATTGTTTCCCAAATTTATAAAATCCGTGTTATACTATTTTGAAAGTATTCAATTGCACCTGCCTATGTACTATAGTATTCGAAAAAATACTTATAATTAATCTAAAAATTTCGCTAAAGATTACTGCCTACAAATGTTCATTCACATAAAGGCAACTTTATAATTTAACACTATATAGAGTGTTAAATTATAATTATTGTCAGAGAGTATGTTTAAAAAAAGTTGTTCATAATAAGACATCAATTTTATGATTTGTCAACATTTGTTACATTTTGTATTTTACAAGTGTAATCTAGCATCAAGTATTTTTTTGGCTAAAATTTTCTATGGCATACGCATAATATATTCTTATTAAATTGTGCTGTCCATATGAACCCGTTTTTATTATAGTTTAAAATAAAGACCCGAAATATTTTATGTTTATATCAATTATTATACATCGTGTATAAAAAATGTGGAAGAATACACACTAAAACCGCACATTTAGATGTTACAGAAGAAGAATAAAACTACGTAAATATAATGTTATTTATTTTCATATTTAAGCACACATGTCCAGAAATTCATATATATTATATAAAATATTGAACATATTTATTATCAAATAATATGAATTTTTTTGTGACTATGACAGTAAAACAAATATACTGAAAATCTTAGATTAATAAAAAGCCAACTAAATTGTTTAATCATATATCTTTAAAGGCAGAAATAAAATTCTGTAAATTACTGCCATAAAAATGGTATTTTATTGCATGGACGTAAGTTGTACGGTTTCAAATGGGAGCAAATCGATTATTGGTTCCGAACGTTTCGTGGAATAGCAGGAATGCCTATAATATGGTTGTACGAATATCAACTATGAAAACTAAACTAATATATCAGCAAAAAAATAGTTTTATAAATTAGATATCAGTACCCGAAATCGCTTTAATTTAATACTTTCTATTTTATAAGCCTTCCCTAAATGATTTCAATGCATAGATTCGTTTCACACTCAACATCCACAGCAATAATAGGTTAGATTAAGGAACGAATAAGCAGAAATCGCCGCAACATTAACAGAACAATATATAAACCTGGCTGGATTTTTTGGCACGATTAGAATATTATTAAAGCAAAATTACCCAATATCAAGAAATAGAGTTTAGCGATAATTCTTAATTCGCAACATTTGTAGAGTCAGTTAAAAGTGTGTCTGAGGATTAGCATCGGTTTTTATTATCAAGGACTAAAACTACATATAAAAATCAAATTTAAAAAGTACCAGAAAAGGATTCTTAATATACAGACGAATGAGAATACAAAGAAATAGAATCATATAAAGACTCCAACATTATAAAAACACGGATAAATCATATCCATATATCTAGATTTTTAAATATATAACAGAATATTCAGTCACACAAAACAAGTTTAGGTAAGCCTTTTAATCTACAAGACGATTGAAAAACAAAACTATTAAAATCAAAAGATCGTATAATAAAGATTATAGTACAAGTTAGGCTCTATTTATGTCCACTTGAACTTATTTAAATATAATTTATATTAAATTTAATATCATATCAATTTAAATACCATAAACATATGTTTTTTTATTCTAAGCTTGCATAAATTTAATTTAATTTGATTTAAATTAATTAAATCGACCGGTCTGATTTTCTGTGGATCCAATATGTCTATGTGACGTATCATCTTGACGACTATTTTTTTGCATATAGCTTTAAGACTGAATAGAAATGATATGTTATCAATGTTAAAACCATAATACAATCCATTTTTATCATAAATTTTGTCGTGAAGAACTTTTAAATTTATATTAAATTACATATGATATGAATCCTCAAAAAAGATAACTAAATACCAAGTGACCCATTATAATAGACAAATTGACATAAACGCGTGGCAAATTTAAAGTAAAGAATTAGTTAGCTAATCAAAATTTATGAAAGATAAATAGATGCGAAGATTTAGTGCTGCTTTTTCTATATACGTGCATAAAAAATAATAATAAGAAAGGAATTGAATAAAATCATAAATATAGCAAAAGAACATGTATGAGTATATTTTTTTGCAAATGATTATGTTTAGTCTACTTTAAAAAGCCTTTATTGACATATAAAATATACTACAAATAAATAAAGGATTTAATCTTTATATGCCATATTGTTTACTTTATTTATGCATATTCTAATCTGGGTTATAAAATATTTCTTAATGAGTTTAATAGGTATCCAAGATACCACATTATACATAAATGAGTCGATCGGAAATTTCACATTAATAAAAAAATACAACTTTATTTTAAAAGTATAAATAAATAGAAATACAATCTTTTATGTCAATCATGCCCGCTTGATGTAGATACAGCCTCTTGACAGTCTTATCGTGTAAAGTAATGTATATATTTTGCAAATAATAAATCCACTTAGATGAAAGATAGTGTTGTCTATTTATATACGATAAAGTGTATTTAACAGTAAGAATTGAACATGTAAAACGTAATTAAATATATATGGATCTATCCTCGATATTCATGAAGCCTATAAACGCATTGCAAAATTTTGTTTATAAAAACTACTTGATGGAATTACTTAGGTATTAAGATATCAAAAGACCAAAAAATATATATTTTATGTGTTATAGAGCTCAGTATCATTTAAAATGTATTTATCATATAATCAACGTGATTTTAAGGCCTTAAATCAAATAAAAAAAGATAAACCGACATTATTTTAATCCATTTACAATAAAAATGTCATCAAGAATTTTTCCAAAATATTGTGATTATTTTAAATACGCTTGCATCTCCATTATAAGGAAACTATTTCATAAAGCATAATTGATTTATATGAACAATTGGTGTAAAAAAAAGTAAAAAAATTATATGCCCTTTTTTAAATATGTTTTAAAATCATAGACAACACAATGTTATGAGTTCGATACAATAAAATTTGATGTAAATTTGACGCTTAAAAACTAAATTTTTTTACTAGCATCTATAATATGTTAATAAGATAATAGGCAACATGAACTACATGAATTAATATGAGAAGTATAGCATTTAAAGTCTAAGAGTACTATTAAAGATAAGTTCTGGTATCAAAAGATATGTTTAGAAAAACCATGCAAGTTTTTAGATCAAATGTGTAATTTCATGTTGGAAAAATATAAAAATACGACCTAAATTCTACATTGAATTTAAATATTATATGATTAATGCCCTATTACTGACCAATTTTATAAATACCAGAAAAAACCGAATTATAAGTCTAGTCTGTCTGAGAGAAGGAAAAAAACTTTGCTTTCCAAAAATAAATATGGCTTTAGATGTATCACATTTATCATAAGACTTTTATATTGTCAAATCAAAAATTAGAGTATGTTCTTTATTATGATATAATTGTAATTTTGGATGTATATTTTGCAATTATTATAGATATACAATTAGTTATTTTTTTAGTACCTAGATAGCTTCATTCACGTTATATTATTACCATCAGAAGCGCAAAAAATTAAAATAAATTCACATGGTAAAATAAACAAAAATTGACATATGGATGGATATAATCATATGATATTCATTACATAAAAGCATATCAAATATATGCTTAACCATTTAAAATGGAATTGAAAATCGAAATATAACATACTAAAACATCTATAGTCAAAATTATTTTATAAAGTGTATTTTGTGGATTTTTTTATGTGATGACTAAATTTCTGATATATATAATTTACCTACATGAACATTTGATTTTGTATTTATTTTAACGATAACACATAATAATTTACGATTTATTGTATAATCAAGATTATATATGCCAATTATCTTATCTATATTATATTATTGCTATTTAACTCTAATAGATCTTAATCACACACTGTATAATATTATGAAACATTATCTATCAAACGAAAACAGACTGTACATGCGAAAGTAATATTTTATTGAAAAAAAAATACTACAGACATAATCACGCTAACGTAAATATTATTTTTCAAGTTTAAAAATATAATATGCATTTATAATAATAGCGCATTTATAATTTATATAAGTTGAATTGCCAATTTTTTCGAACAAAAAAGCAAAATCTTTGAATTTCTGGTAGTTGAAATAACTAATATACCCTACGTATATCTATTCGTATGTTTTATTCATAATATGTTTATACATTTTTTTGTTTTTATTTCAAAATTTGTAAATTATTTTTGCATAAATCCGGTCCTGATTGAAGCGTAAATACGATTTTTTTTTACTCACACTAAACCGTTTATATTAAATAGATTAAATTTTTTATAATTTCAAATTTGTAAATATGAAAAAAAATCTAAATATAACCTATTCGTGTATTTTTTTTATTTATGGAAAGAATATAATATAGATAAACGTCTTTACCTATAATTAGTTTGACATAATAAAACAAGAACAGAATTAAATTAGCAAAAAACATATAAATGAATACAAAAATATTGTTATCTTATTAATATTCAGTTTTATTGCAAAAACTGTTATTTTATAAATTAGAAAAAGAAAATTACATTGAAATTATATGAAAATAAAACCCTCACTACCTTATAATTTTAAAAAATTTGTGATTGCATTACTTTAAACATGAAATTATCATTGCAGGCACTTGAACTCATCTCATTCGAGTTAGAAGAGCAGTTTATGAAGATAGATCAGGGGAAGGTGTCAAAAGATGTATCAAGGAGTTTTGCAAAGAACATAATGGACTGACTACGTCTTATTATTTTTAAATGATAAAAATAAAATTAATCCACAAATACACAATAATTTATTAAAATTTGCCCATAAATAAATAAAATTTAAGTTTTGTGAACTACACACAGAGATTCAGGTATTTAAGAGAGTCTTAAGCACAAAAAATAAAGAATTTGCAAAATATCGAACTTATCGGCTTGCAGGAAAAGAATCCAGAAAATATTCAAAGAGTATATCAAAAAGAAAATTTATATCCATCTATTTGTCTGATCGCAATAAATTAGATATAATATTGGAAGTCTTTTCATTAAAAAATCGCACACACAAATATTCTAAAAATAGTTTTTCTGATTAAAAGCCCAAAAGATCTAAATATATGACTAAATTAACTTATTGGTAAACTAGTTAAATATTAACATTTATATATATATAATTTTTGACTATAAATTTATTCTAAAATCTCTGTATGTTCTAGTTTTTTTTATTGAGTTCATAATTCACAATAGATATACGTCGAATTATTATTATTTTTATAATATCATGTCATATTATGATCACAAAGTACTACAATCATCATATTATCGCAACCAAAAGGCATTGATATGCAGTCGCATATATATTCCGCTGTTACAATAAATATAGAAAAATGGCTTTTGTTGAAACAGCTAGATACTGAGAATAATAAAATAAATGATATGTGTCGCTATATGCATAAAAAAATATAATCGTAATTTGATATGTTTATATGTTCTGAAAGTAAAATTTAAGGATTAAAAAAGCCGAATTTAGGATCTATAGATATTCATATAAAAAATATTGTACTTTTTTTTGATTGTATGCAAAAATTATTAAAATAGAAAATATAAATTGATTGTTGATTTGTGTGTAAAGCCTATAAAAGAATTTAGAATGCATTCTTATATATGTTATACGAAGTAAGAAGAACAAGCCTATAAATTATATTTTAGTATACTTATTTGGAGTATTTACGCAAATATAAGTATATAAATATTTTCATTGAAACACATTTTTTATAGCTTATTTTACTAGGCTTCAATAGTATGTTTATGATTTACATCCTCTGGAAAATTTGTATTAATATAAATTATTAAAATTCCACCTAAATAATAACAAAATATGAAATCACAGTTTACTTCAGAGTAAAATAAAACAATGAATTTAACGTATTTTACGTTTATGAACTAATATCAAAACTAAAAATTTGAAATATAAAATTTAATTTGCCTTAAATTAAAAATTTATGGTCATTTCACAACTGTTTTATTGAATTTCACAGTTTAAGGACAATTAAACTGTTAGTTTGCCACAATTGTAAGATATTATAAATTGTACATCATGCCTTAGTATATAAAAATATGAAATTTTAATTCAGTCGTTTTACATATATTTTTAAGTTGCGATATTTTAAAGTTTGTTTAGACTATAAATATGTCTTTCTTATATTTAAGAATTTTTTTGTAATAAAAATAATTATATATCTAATATAATTTTTTTTTAAAATATTTAAATGCAGAATCATATGCACTGTAATTTTAGAACTGTTTATCATTTCGAAGTCTACCTTTTCGACATAAATGTTGTATAGAACAACCAGATACAATCTCATATCCAGTTACGTATCTACAAAGACATGATAAGTTACAGATATGAATTGTTAACTAAGAATCTTATATCCTACCAAGAGATCTTTTAATAACTTGATATATATCATAAAATATAAATTCAGAATAAAATCCAAATTGTTATAGATATAAATAGAAGTTCAGGTGGTTGTCATATATATTATGTGTATGAAAATATTTGGCTAGGTTATAAGTAAATTTATAGAAATATTTTTCACTATATACGAAATTTGTAAACAATACAGATTAAAGTATAGAAAAACATTCATACAATTTTTGGGAATATATTAATAAACCCTTAAAAAGTCACATAAGAAACTAAAACCACGTTGTAAAAAAATACTTTTACCAAGAAAACACCAAAATTATCACCATAAAATATAGATGATTCTCATAAACAGAAATTATAAAATCCGAAATTTTCTTGCAGAATTCGTGCTTTACATCATTTTATTTTTATCCATAATTCCAGAAGAATTTATTATAAAATTAAATATTCTGAAATCATACATTTGCTCCAAAAATTTTGAATAAAAACATTGTTTGGTATTAAAATAATCTGCTTTAATGTAGTAATATTTACAAATTCAAAGTTTTGTAGTTTATATAGCTTCTAAACACTCGTACGAACCGTCCTTGTTTCTTTGCATTATATATAATTAAGTATTTTACTAATATTAACGATATAATTTACATTTATTATATTCATTGATACTTTATATAGCTTGAACGATTAAGATTCCAAGGATTTCAACAGATGCGATAACTAGGAACATGTGAACACAAAGAAACAATGCAAGACTATATTAACTAGAAAATTAGCTCTATTCTTAGTATAACCATATGTTTATGCCAGCACATCTATATAATCAGATCTTGAACCTTTTTAAAAAGCATATAAATACATTGAGATTTTATCGTATTTATCTATGAGTTTAAACGATTATTATGGTTCGATCTTGATTTCTAGGTGTTTTATAGCAATATTTCAGTCACATTATACGATGAAGATGTATTTACGGACCTTTTGAAAACATAGTTGATTATATTGTTCTATTATATTATTATCAACCTATATGTTTTTTTTCTATATATTTGATCATTTATTTTATGCTATGCTCCATAATTATGTATTACCTATTATAGTCGCTATTTTATAAATTTTTATAACATTTAAGCATCAAAGTATCTTCTATTACAAGTGATTCTTAATTATTTCTTATTTACCTTAATTAATACCAAAATATTTTTTTCTTTTGAGTTTTCGTTATAGTTATTAATATAAATATAAAACAACACTATTCAGTTAATATGCTTAAATCAATCCCATATAAATTTTACAGGATATAATATTCTCTCTGAATTGAATCACAGAGTATATTTTTAAATGATTATTTTGATACATTTATAGTTCTACAGTACAAGTTTGGAATATGAGCCATATGAGTTGTTGATGCTTCAAATCAAATCCGAATAACCATAGTATTTATTTAGATATTTCTATGTGTAAATATTTGTGCTATGGAGTATAGTAACTATATTTATTTGTGCTGATAACTATGCACATGATTTCGATATTTTTCAGTCGAATAGTATAGATAATGAATATATCTAGTCTTGATATTTTGGTGAAAGATTCTTTCTTTAAACTATAAATATATAATCTAGGCCCCCTTTGGCTTTCTAATCTTTTTGTGCTTATCACTCTTTCTATTATATTAATTTGATAATCTTGAGTGGCAATATATTTTGAAATCTTGTGTCAACATTTAATATAAATAGAATATTTAGATATTTATTGTATTAAGACACGATATATTTAATTTTACGGTGTCATCTTATCGATATTAAAATAAAAGTATCACTATTGCAGTTTACTCAATTTAATCCTTCATGTTATACTTATTGTCATAGATACTTCAAAGAGCAGTTATAGGTATAGTACTTTGTATCTTTTATTATGAATTGATAGCATACCTGGTTATAATGCGATGGCTGAAATTTTCTTTAAAATGGACAACAAGATTGATCTGTAATTTTATGAAATTTCCCAAATGTCATGACATCTCTAAACCATATTCAATCTATATTTATATTGCAGTTTTAAACACGAGAAAAATTTTATTTCTTCAAATTGCATTTTTTATATAAGAATATTTGAATATGATGGATTTTTATATTTTTTTATGTTTAATACATTAATTTATGACACCTGAACTCATCTCATTTGAGAGAAGAAGAGCAGTTGGCGAAGATAGATCAGCGAAGGTGCCAAAAGATACCGTAAGGTGTTGTGAAATATTCCCAATGGGCTGACTACGTCTAAATAGATAAAATTGATAAAAAGAAAATCAACTCATAAATAAATATATGCAAGTGGGTTTTTTTTGTTTATACTTTAGAAACAGAGAAAAAAATATGTATCAGAAATATAGAGAGAATTCATAGAGGTGATTTATATAAATAAAACATGTTTATCGGGGGAAAATGTGCATAAAAATGCAGACATGCCTAATTATAAGTAAAAAGTCTATAATTGCACTTTCATATAATTTTCATAAATTCAAAATAAATTAAGAAACGTTTAATACGACATTCTTTAGCATGTGATGGAATAATTTAGTAAATTGCATTTATTTACTATATATCATTTTATTCTGAAGATACAAGTTACTTAATCTATTAAATCGAATTCGACTCAACATATCTTTTTTTATATCTCCTTATATTGCTTAGTTTTGATAAAATTGCCCTTATTACGAATCCCGATGCGGTGACATACAAATATTTTTCTTTACACTTATATATGTAAGCATTTATCTTAAACGTAAAATAAAATGGTTCTTAATATTTCTCTTATATTGATTTGGTTGTGATTTCTCTGTTTCACGTCATATAAATTATAGACTTAGATGTGTTTTAAATGTTTTCGAAATTTTAATCTCATTTGCTCTACTTTTCTTTAGGTAGACCGCATATTTGAGACTGTTTTAGTTATGCATATTTCTTGTGTGTGTTTACACGTTCGTCGTCATCACCAAAGATATAAAATGGGGTTGAGGTAATTGATAATAGGATTAGATAAGAACTGAGCACACGATATTTCTAGAACTAATTTTTTTACGTTTTTTGGTGGTATATTATTTCATATTTGAATTCAATAATTTTATAAAGAGAAATAAGTCTAAGAAGATCAACGAAGGCTAGATAGTTAAATAATACTTTATATAATATGCATCTCCATATGGAACATAATTTTCAGTGCATTTCAAGTGTAAAATAATATTAGTACAAGAAATATATTTTTTTAATATTTCTCGAATTCGATATTCTGATTAAGATGTATATAGGGCTCGAATTAAAATCAATGTATATTTATTAAATAACAGCTATTATAAATAAAATACAAAATAAACCAATTTTTTTTATCATCATCTAAGTACAAAAACCAGATGAATCAAACATACGAAATAAGAACTAGATATTTAATACATTTAATTTTTCTAAAAGTAAATTTTTATATGCAGCTAATGGGTGAAGGGATGTATAAAATGTCGCCTAATATTGTTTGAAAATATTTAACTACCTAAGACTGATGCACAAATTATACGTTAAAATAACTTTTACGGGTTTTAAAATATTGAAATATCTATCTCTTGAATTGCTATCTCTATACAAGTAAACAATGTAAATAATTATTAAGCTTTGAAACAATTCATGGAGAGGAAAATGCGTTACTAGCTAATTATAAAGGCTTTAAACATATAACGAACTTCGTTGACGTCGATAGGATATAAAAAATAACATTTTTTTTTCGGAAAGAGAAAGAGATCTGATATTTTACTTATAAATCTTTTATATCATTTACTATTGATCATGGGATGGAATTTAAATAATTCAACTTTGCTTTTTTTTATCCCAAATTAAAGATCACTTATATTGATATAATAACATTTAAAACCATAAACTGACCTTTTCGATATAAAAAATTCCCCGAAATCGACACATGAGAAAAACATATAGATCACAGGTGATACAGTTGTATTTATTTGTCTTTGGTATTTTTATTTTATCATTCGTTTCCTTGCTATCAATTAAAGAAACATGTGAGTACTTTTTGCCAAACAAAATTAATAACAGTTGCTCATTTTATACACATATAATATATGACAATCATAAAAATTTATTTGGATCATGTCATAAACATCAAATTTTATATTTCTTTCTATGTAAAGTTCAAGCAATCCAAGCGGCACAGGCTTAATTTTATTCTTTTTATTGTACACTTTGTTATGTTTTAATGCAATTACTGGGACAGATATCTTACAGATGCACAGAGAAGAATATTTGTAATGCATATGATAGAGTTAAAAAGCCTATAGCTGATGCTTACATCATCGTTCTCCCCACTTTGAATTAACAACAGCTTCGCACTTCTTTCCAAAATTAGAGGTTCGTTTCAAAAAAGGGATTCCCAATAAAACTATTTTTTAATTTTTTATTATGAAAATAATATACCGCGCATAAATAAAACTTAAAAATCCAAGGAAATGCTGCGTTTATATATAATACCTATGATTTACGCAAATAAAAGCACCTTAACGCTTGCTTAATTTGATCGAATCAATCATATACATTAAATCTATTTTTTTAGGGATTACGCTTCGGCACAAAATATCTCAGATTAAAAATACAAGTTTCAAGTATAGGTATTATAATCTATGAATAAAAAGAAAAACCAATGAAATTAAATTGATAATTTTAGAACTGAATGCAATCGGATATCGGATGAAGTTGATGGAAACAATTTTAAAAATGACTTTTAGGGTATAAAAGATTTTTTAAGAACGAAAAAAATGAATTTAAGTAACAATACTTTTTTATTAACTGATATGAATAAAAATAAAGTATGGGAAAATCCAATAAGATGAACATTCGTTGATTATTCTTAATAGAATTCGTATATAGGCATTTTTATAAGTCTATATCTAATGAAGTTTATATTATCAATATTTTTATTGAAGAGGTTTATTATATATACATTGTCAAAATTATATAATAAAAACATGAGTGGTTATCACCAAAAGATGGTTTTGTGTATATGGTGAAAATTATGTTCATCTCAAATAGAGCTATGAAAATGCAATCGGTGAAAATTATTAAAATATTATTAAATCAGAATAAAGTTTAATAGTGCCGCAAAAAGCTGTTTATCATAAATTTATAGATAAATATATATTTTAGATAAAACCGGGAAAATATTAGTTTAAAAAGATATAAAGATTCCCATTAATATAGCTTCTTCTTATATTAATATTATGTTAAATCTACTTTATGGTAATGAGAATAGATATTTTATATATATTTAATAGTTTAAATAAAAATAACAGTAATTCCCAGAAAAAAACAATCTACCCGATTTATAGAAATGTATGGAAAAATAAAAATATTGGAATTTTCACATATTTTTGACGTTTTCATATTAAAATCATAAAATAAAGATATTTTTCCTACAAATGCTTAGAAAAGATATAAATCCTATTAAAATTGTTTTGACTTTTATAAAATTTCATGTTTGCACATTTAAATAAATCGAGAATATTGTATGAGTAAGTAAATTATATGTGTTTTCTAAAAAAAATATATAATTATATGTATGATAGAATTTTTACGTTATTTAAAAATTAAAAAATCAAATGATAAATTTACTACATATTTTATACATATATCAAAAGGTATTTTATCAATTGATTAGCTTATTTTTGCAGCAATTTGCATAAAAAGTGAATAGCTGTGGTCTGTGCAATTGGATTAGCATAGTAAGTTATGCTAATTGCATTAATATTTGATTTTTCTAATCTTATATTTGTTGCTTGAAATTCTTAACATTCACCTTTTTACAAATCGGAATTTTAGTCATATAATATTATTTCTAAATTTAAAAAAAAAACTTTTTTTAACTGAAATTTACTATGCGATATAAATTATCTTCAATATTTATATCTTACTAGATCATTTCTTATAAGGCCGGATACCTTTTTATAGCAGAAAAAAAAATATTTAACAAAAAAAGTTATTCATTTAATTTTTCATATGCTAAATTGATGTTAAATTTTTTTTTAATTATTTAAATATGCATTAGAAAAGGCTACAGTTAATGATCTTATGCGAATTTATATATCATATTGACATTAATGTGTTTATAAAGTTTTTATAACTCTATATTGTGTCATAGGCGGCTTGAGTTCATTACATAGAACAATTAACAAATAATTTTCATATCAAATACTTTCTATTTACATTTTATTTCTTTTTTAATTTATCCGCAATATAAACATAAACGATTTCTTGACAAATGCTTTGAATTAGAATACTGCTTAGTGTTATGCTATAATTGCTATTTTGGAGCTATTAGTGTTTTCCCCAGGATAATCAGTTTTATGTATTATACTATTATTAACCGCTAACATATGGATTTGGATGCATTTTGAAGCCAATAACTTATATTTTATTAAATTAAATTTTATAAAAAATCATACACAATAGCAAAGAAATACCAATTATGTTAGTTTCCACTAAGATCACAAATATAAATAGAGACAGAATACACTGCAAGCTCAGCAGCAAATTTTTTTGTGTGATATATTTAATATTAATGAATTAGACAGCTGCTTTCATTATGGTTCATTTTTGATGTATATACATCAAATTTGTGTATATTTACCATATAAATTACGTATCAAAAGATATAAGGCGTTTTTTAGTGTATTTAGGTTAAATTAAGAAATAAAAAAAATATATATCACAATTTGCTTTTCCCCGGAAATTAACACTGATGGTTTGTATGTTCGTAGCTTAGTTGAAATCATTGTAATTTTATGTGTAACCAAGATTGATAGGTAGTGCTAGTTCGAGATATATTTGTGAACACTTCGAAGAGAAAAAAATAGCCTTTAGTATAAATATGCGGTTCACACCGACCAAGTCAGCTGAGCTTGAGGAAAATACTAGCATAATAAATAAGATTACAATCTTCTAGATTATATCCATAAAACTGCATGGTTTAAGAACGTAATGAATTTTCACATTGATAGGTTTATAAAATTTTAATTTTTCCTATATTTATTCTTAGGAAGTTATGAATTCTTCCATAGAACAGATGACATATATTTTTTTGTCAATTATATTGTAATAATACATAACATTATCAGTTTCTCTTCCCAGACAAAAAAAACGCCTTTCCTATCCATATTGTCGGCTTGTATGATTCTGCTCTTTGCATTGAAGCACAATAAAAAAAAATTCAATTATATATTATCAAATATATTTAAAAAGTGAAATGCTACAATTCAAAGTTCAAACTTCTGTAATTTCTTGCTAAAAATCAATTATACAAACACTATGAGGGTAATAATAATTCACACTTCTTAAAATTCGACAGAGAATTATAATTTTGATATCTTTGTTAAGTATTTTTAGATCTTTTGAAAATCGCAAATTTCACTAGATTCTGTTTAATGTTTGAGTTTAAAAATTCTGAATATGCAAAATTGCGCAAATAATTGTATAACAGCAAAAAATTATTTATTCCATTTAATTTAGAATGTTCATGTTGTTTAAAGTCAATTTTGGTGCTCGAATAAAAGATCAATAAATAATTTTGCATCTAAATACAAACAAAAAATAACAGATGCAGCAGAATTTAGGTATTCCTGTGATTAAAAACATTTTCTATTATTATTTTTATAATTATACACACAGTTTAGAGCATGTGTTTAATATATATACTGAAATGCTATGAAATGATTCTATCTATAATTAATGCATGAACGAATGGATTTTTAAGATAGTTTGATAGTAAACAAACTGAATTATAATTATTTATTAAGAAAAAAAATATCTACATGGAAAAACTATCTTCAGAGAATGATAAAGAAGAATGGTTTCTATGGGCAAACTCGAAAAATAATTTATTAATAATTAGACTAGTACATATAGTAGCACCAAAGATAATAAATTTCAGGTCTTATATGTGTAAAAACATTTTATCAATAGAAATTATTAAAGATATATTTTTTTTATCTTCTTAAATACAAATTTAACTATAAAAAGATTTAAAGAACAAGATGTATTTGATCTTCACAGTACAAAACTCATATAGCAAACATTATAATAGAGTATTGTTCCACAAAGCATAAGGGAAACAAATAATGGGACCTTAGAAAGCGATATTAGTTTTAATTAAAGTATTCTTGCGTACTTTCATGATTCAATATATTATCACACCTTAAAAAAATCATATAAATATATATATTGACATTTTTATATTGAGGTACATTGAAAATACCTATTTTATTTATATAGACATACTTCTGTGTATATTAAAAGTGTAAATATAAAGAAAATTGACGCTTTTTGGTTCTAAATAGGTTATAAATAAGCCACAAGTCATAAATATTCAATTTACTCATGTATATCATATTAATTGTGCAATAAATGTTAAAGGTTGTATGTTAGCTTTCCATTTGGAGCACAAAATGCAAAATTCAATTTTTTTCGCCTAATATACCCAAAACTGCAAAATAATGTTAATATTTTTCATAATTCATAGTTACATTATTTTTTAAGATAACCATGCAAAGCTTTAGTTATTCGATTACCCTAATTTAACATTCATAGTCTACTTACTCGTTAGATAAAATATCTAACACAACTTGATATGCTTTAGCATTCTCAAATCGTTATTTTGACAATTTCTTGTATAAGTTCGGGTGATTCCCAATATAAGAAGCAAAATACGGTATAAAATAACATAAAAATATTCATTCTTTTGCTAAGTAGCCATTTAGCTGCAAAATGTATTTTTTTCCATAATAAAAGTAGTACTTAGTATTATTACATGATCAATCTATATTAATTGCAGTCGCATATTTAAATATATGCGCATAAAACTCTTAAAGAACAAAACATTCTGGTTATTCAATGTGAAAAAAGGCATCAACATTATATAAAAATTTAAACTATTTTTGATCTTATTTTATGATTATATGTTCAATTTTTTACATATTTGTTACTTTTCATAACAGAATTTAGTTCTAAAGTTTTATTTCCATCAACTCTATTTTTCTAGCATTTAACGCTCTTTCCAATATCTATGTATAAAATCTTTTTTATAAAATAATTCATAGAATTTTTAATTTAAGAAGATCGAGTTATTTTACAGTATTACTTTCTTATATATAGACATTTAGATTTTTATCTAAAGCTTGTATGGTAAATAGAGCATATGACACACATTTTTGTCGTAATTTTGTTATGGTAATTTTGTTATTAGAATGTTTTTTACTTATAATGATATCATATAATTAACATTGGGATATGTGATATACAAATATTCATTGATTAACACGCTACAAAATACATCATATATAGAAATAAGTTCTGCTTATCTAGATATGATAATAAATATATTACAACAAAAAATTTAACTAGAAAAAACAAAAATTTTGTTCATCTATGAATTTTTTGATAATAATGTTTTTAACATATTTATAAAATATAAACAAAGCGAATTTCTAATATTAAGATCATTATAGCTAAGGTGATGTACTAAAATTTAACAATAATCTTTCTATTTACGATAAATGCTTACTCTTCCACTGTTTTTCCAATTTACAGTCTGGAATCGATTCAGGAGGAGCGATATCAATTTAAATTTTTTTTTGTATTTATATGCCATATATTTGTGAAATAGGCTTCTAGCTAATAAATTTTCAATAAGAGAAATATATAGAATTTAGCTGATAAGCCATTTTAAAATATATCAAAAAACCCTTTAAAGAGCTTTAAAAATGATTTGTTTTTCAGTGTCTAATATAAGTTGTATCTACAAAAATTTTAATTTGATCGTAAATGAACACTTAGGGTAAAATTTTAATATTTAGTCATAAAAAAAATCTTCTTGAGAATATCAAAGAAAAAGAATTTATACTAATAGTTAATCTTTTAGATGCATTTTTATTTTTAGAAAATTCGTGTGATACAATAAAAACATAGTTTATCTAATATCATGAGTATATGTGTCTCTCATATTTTACTAAAATATATAAATATTTCTCTATGGGAAAGATATTTTATGGTGTTTGCACATCATAAAAGCCAGAAAGCTAACAATCTAGATTTATTGATATTTTTATAGTATTTTTTTTGGATATTCTATTCTTTTTATGATATATTTATGTTTTTTTATATTATAAAGGTTGACTATTTATAGAGTTAAGGTGCATTTTCCCCCTTTCTTCATATAGAAAAAAAGAACAATTATCTGATTCAGTTTTATTTGTAGATGAAATAGCAAGCTGAAATAGAATTACATGACGGTTTTTTACAAATCTAGTTTAGCTTTATTTTTTATATCTATACTTGTTCTAGCCGAAATCTTTGATTAATATCACAAAAAACGCCATTTTTTATACTTAATTATAAATAATTTTAAATTAGTATACATTTATGAATTAAAAAAAAATGAATAAAGTACTACATGCAACTTATATCCGTAAAAATTATACACAAATAATACTAGATTTCATATATTTTATTGGAAAAAGATCATTTAATAAAGATGTTAATGTAAAAATACAACTGGGAATTCCTGATTCTGTTTGACAAATATTTCTATATACGTAATATTGTAAGAAATTTCACCTGGCGATATAATTTTCAAGCATATTAGAGAACAAAGAAAGAAATAGTTGAATATATATAGTTGAATATATATAGTGAAGATATCACAGATACATGTTAATTACATCGAAATAAATACACAAAAATTTTTTATGACTAATTTTTGGAAATTCAGCGGTCGTTTTTTTTTACAAAAATATGATCTTCTGCCTTTAAAAAAAATATGGCAATTGAGAGTTTAAAAAAAGACTTCATTTCTTATACGATCAGGCACATTTTTTTTACTTCTTGTTTGTATTTGACTTAATGTTTTTTTTTGCAAAATCAGACTTTAAACTCGCATTATTTATTCTTAAACATTTGATATGTTATGTGATGCCTAGATGTTATATGCAAACGTAAATATCTCGGGTTGAATAGCAGAAAATGTAGCACCAAAAAATAAATAGGTAGCTTTGTTTTCAAAAATTATATCGTTTTTTTCGCAAAAATTCAAAAGATATTTGAATAGTGTAAAGTTAAATCAAAAAAAATTCATATACTTTTGTAACTAAAATTCAAGGGATTTTTAATGCACAATTGCTATTTTCATTTAGTTGTATACATAGAGATGTTCTTATGTTAAGTATTTACATATTTATATAGATTCATGGTATTTATTTGCATACACCATACTTTTTTTGTTGTCAAAGTGGCGTATATACAGATCAAAACTATTTTCAGCATATTTGAGCATAAAAAAATGAAATTTTAGATTTTTCTTTTCTAAATATAAGCAAGAAAATATTTTGACGTAATCATTATTTTACTTTGTCAACTGTTAAGGAGTTAAAAACTTCGGACGAAGTAAAAGCATACATGTAATCTCTTACAAGTCGCAAGACACTTGAACTCATCTCATTTGAGATAAAATGTGCAGTTTATGAAGATAGATCAGGGGAAGGTGTCGAAAGATGCATCAAGGGTTGTGCAAAATTCCCAACACGCTGAACACGTCTAAATAGATAAAATCGATAAAAAGAAAATTAACCCAGAAATTTATAAGAAGTTTGACTGTTTCATTCTAAAAAATTAAAATTAAATAAAAAGAACGGACTAAAAATTTCTATCGATATAAGTGTAATTTTAATTAAAAAATTAAAACTGACTTTTTTCATATACAAAATACATAGAATTACGTCAAATTGCTTCACAATATCCAATTTTTTTTTAATATAATGAATTAAGCTTTTAAAATGTTATATTGGTTGTATTACTACTTCGGTATAAATTACCTTGTATAGTAGTTTCTAGGTTTTTTTATAGCCGGTAATTGACTGCAGTTCAGACTACCCAGTAAGTATTAACTTTTTGTGCTGTAATTATATTCATATTTATATCTGTATGCTTTTTTAGCTGTATGTTATTTTTATCTGTATGTTATTTTTATTATATTCAGTTTCCTTCTTTTGTTTGTTCTTTAAAGCTGTTTCACAAAGTTAATATCAATTTGCATCTTTTTGATGTGATGTGTATACTCCATATTCATTAGATCTTTTTACGATATTTTAATTATTAAATCTTAATGTTTGCCTAAGTTTCTGAAATTATTATTTACACATCATTCATAATAGTTGCAGCTATTACAGTGTAAATTAAAGAATTCTTTATTTATAAATAAAACATTAATTTTTTATCTAATATGCGTAATTAAGATCTATCTTAGATTTGGTCCCTTAAATCCTATCTTCTGGTGTTTCATCGGAAGACATTTTTTTTGAATGCAAATATGGTTCATGCTATATAGTTCTCTGATCATAATGTGTAACTTGTCCTAAATTCGACTTAGACGCATAAAAATTAATTTACAGAATTCACGAACAACAATTTATATTTCAAGCGTCTAATACATATATTTTCGAGTAAACATATATATTTCCTTTGTAATATTTACATAATTAAAAATTAACCATTAATACAAAGTAAGTAATATAAATCAATGAAACACATAACTTTTTGCTAAATCAATTTATATATTCTAAATGATATAACTTCTTTGGACCACAAAATATATAATCTCGATTATTATTTGAATTTTTAATCTTTCCAAACCTCAAACTATTGATTGGTATAATTTGTTTAAAAACATGATCTGTTAAATATTTAAAAGCATGTGCCTAAATTACTAATGGATATAATATTTTATTATTTCTACTGATCAAACAATTATAATCGACAAATGTATCAAACTTCACTATGAATTGCCCCATTTTGCCAACATTGCTTTTAACGTGCATTAATTAGAGCATTACCTTTTTAACTTTTGATAAGGATGTTTCTATCCATTTATCACTTGTACCTAAACCATTTCCAAGCATAAAAAAAGCGTGGTGATGGTTATTGTTGTATTATTTGACTTTGATTCGTTAATTAACGATTGGATTTTTGAATACTATTTATTCATGGGTCATTGATAAACTATCAACAATCATTATTACCGCTATGCTGCAAGGAATACATAAAACAATATTGTTATATGCATAACCAACAAGATCAGAGCTCACACAGTACAAAAGATCTTCGAAAAAGAAAATGCAGAAATAAAAGTTGATACCCGAACTAAAACAGATATTTTAATCAAACAAAATAGACCTGATATTTTTCTATACGATAAAAAAGAAAATATGATTACGCTGATCGAAATAGGTATAACGAGCCTTGATAACTTGACCGAGTTGAGAATGAAAAATATAGGAATTATGACATCTTGGCGAATGAACTTGGTTTAATTTACAAATTCAAAACAAGAATAATACCATATGTGATGACTTGGGATGGGGTGGTCACAAAATATCATAAAAAATATGTTAAGGAGTTAAAAATAAGAGATTAAATAGAAGCATACATGCAAGCTCTCACACTCCGCAAGACACTTGAACTCATCTCATTTGAGAGAAGAAGAGCAGTTGATGAAGATAGATCAGAGGAAGGTGTCAAAAGATGCATCAAGGAGTTGTGCAATATTCCCAAAACGTCTAAATAGATAAAATCGATAAAAAGAAAATTAACCCATAAATAAATATAAATTTAGTAGGTTTTATAATGAAACGATGTAAATTAGACTAAAACAAAAAATAGCAATATAATAGTAAATAGTAAAAAGAAAATGTATTTATATCAAATGTTCTAATATATAGCCAAAATAATTTTAAGTTTAATAACGATATAAATTTTATTTTTTATAAAAAGTCATTAATATTTTATCCAACTATAATCGTTATTTTTCATCTTCACTCAATTATAAAAGCACTGTTTTTAAATCAATTTATAATAAATATATTAACTTTCGCCTATTTTATGCGATTAATAATATTCACTGTCAGGTACAACTATCATATAAATAAAAAGCATAGAGTTTATTATTATTTCTTATTATCAAGTTATTTATTTATTCTAAAATATTTTTATGATTCCAAATCAGTAAAAATTTGGATTGATTAAACTGTATGCTGTATTATTGAAATCTAATTTTTTCAAAATATATTCATAACCTTTCTATATAAATTCAAAAAAAGACTCATGGTTACAATTTACTTCCGAAGTTTTAGGTTCCAAGCGTTTAATGGCGTAATCGTTGTCATTTTCCACTCACTATAAATTACTCGTGGCACTTAGTGATCAGAATATATTTCGAGATGACATGAAGTTCTTCTATATCAACATCATAAAATTAGATATTCTTCATTAACAAGAAAAGCATATTTTTAGATTCATCGTTTTAATATCTTCTCTATTTCCGATAGTCTAATTCTAATTTAAAGAGCGTCATTTTATAATTAATATCGAGCATAAAATATAACCAGCCATAAAAAGGATGCATTCATTTTTTCTGCTATTTCAATGGGTTAACATAATTTGTATCAAAAAATAAAGTATTAAAATACCCTATAATGAAGAAATTCAGCCGATTATTCGTTTTAGACATCACTTGTGCATGCAGGACTTTTTTTCTAATATAACATATAGATGACAGCCTTCAATATTGCACATACCATATATTGATATGGTTTGAAAAAAATATCACATCTTTGAAATTAGTAATCTGCTTTTCAATTTCAATGGCTATTATGTAAAAAATCAAGAAATATTACTAGAAAGATTTCAAGATACATTAATAGAACATTATATCATAATATCACTTTGGATTTTCCACGAATTATGATAGTATGAAAAACACGCGATAAGAAATTTTCACAGATGATTCTAATAGTTGATAACTTTATTACTATGTATTTTATTATGTTATTTAAATTTATTTTATGCGTGAATGTCTTATTCTTGTTAAAATACAAGGCTTCTACATTTATTTGTACATTATTAAAATAATTAATTGATCAATAATTTAAATTCTAATAAAGGGATGAAAAGTATAATTGGCTGAGTTTTATAGATAATTATTGAATCTAGAAATAGCACGCAACTAAGAATTATAATGATGTAATATTAGTCTTACTGTTCCGTCACTGGTATATAAAGTACGTACAGGAATTATTTTTTTCATACATAGAATTTTAAAATACAATACTGAAATTGAATACAAATTATAATAACATTTTTCTACTGCATGTTTAACTTCAGTAATATATTATGAAAGCATTTCTCAATACAAGCAAAAATATGGAAACTGACATATTGTGATTCAAATTTGATCTTATTTAAAAAAAATGGTGATTATACTGTTTATTCTTTTCACTGGAATGAAATTATTAAATATGTTGGATCTTAATGATTAGATTACCAAAACCTAATTTTTCGTATCACCAAAACATATGAAAGCCAGTAGATATGTAAATTTAAAATGTGATTTAATAATCCATTTAAAATATAAATAAATTATTGGGTCTATTTTTTAATCTTGTAAGAAATAAGACGACGCATCTGCAATAGAAAAAATCAAGAAATTTTTTAATTCTTATTCGTGATTATGGATTTATACCGTAATTGTAATGTGTTTAGCAAGTAGAAATGAAAAAAAGTGAATAAATTGCCAAGAAAAAGAATGAACTTGAAAAATAATGCAAAGTTTCCCGAGTTTTGAAAATTTGGGATTATTTCGTAATTTGAGATTTTATCATAATCTAAAGCAAAATGTTATGAAATATATATTACATTTATATAAAGCCAATGAAATTCGAGATAAATTTAATTATTTTTGATTTAATTTATTCATATTTATCTTGATTTAAAAAAAAATTGCTTGTTACTATTAGAATCTTTCGCTTATCTGATGAACTTTCACGTGGTTCTTCTTATAAACAGTAACCAGTTTATCTGTATTTATTAGATCTTTTACCATGCATAGTCGACATAGAGGAGATATATAATTCCATCTACTTTCTATCGCTGGTTAATTATGCTACTACCAACCTGAGAATTACCCATATACTTGCTGAACGGAGCAGGTTCATTCAATATTAGGCCTTTTTGTCGCTTCTTACACTAAACTCCAATTTTTTACGGCCCATCAGTCTTGTTGAGGTTTTAACTTCTAGTTTTGACATACTGCCTTCATGTTAGTATTCATCGTTTGGGTGATCACTCGAATTCTGTGTGCTTTGCAGTTGAAAATTAGGCCCCTTTCTAATGTTTTCTACTCCAACATCCCCACAGCAACCTTGACGAATGATAAATATAGATGAAAATATGTTTTGACTTAAATTATTAACAACATAAATCCTAATTTACATTTATTTTACTAAATAGAACTATATCTATAAATACGATAATTATCTTGGAATTTTCATCCGTGAATACTGAAAAATCATAAAAAATTCTTTATGAAAAAAGGAATATAATTTATCACTATATAGATAGAAATACGTGTTCTAATTTTTTAGAATTATGGGGAGCATGACACGCATGTAATCAAAATGTTCTATAAATGTGCATATACTTTATTCATAAGTATAAACCTAATTTATATACAAAAATAGCAAGTTGATCTTTTATTAGAGGCGTTTTTCCATTGAATTATTCTTTTCTTATTTATTACGGCGTTTAGAATTAATCAATCGATTAACATAGTAATTAAATCAATAAGATGGCAATTTAATGCACACACATATCAGCTTTATATAAAATATATCCTTTTTTCATGAAAACAATAAAAAAATATTTGAGTTTTGTTATGATCTAATGCTAGTTCAAAAAAGATAATCTGATTTTAATGTAGGAATAATATCAAATTTATACTTTGGCTGGTTGTAATAAAACCAAATTTTTGAATTACGAGGTTATAATATTTTTTTTCATTAGAATATAGATGCTTACACTATATTTATACCAATACTGCTTATAATAGAATTATATTTCGACGTTGTAATAATTATTTATGCGGTCACTTTATGAAGACACAGCATTACTCAATATAATATTATGGGCCTTTGTTTTCGGGTTTGTTTAAATATACTTTTGTATGAAAGCAAAAAATATGATATTATATGAGCCGACAATAAAATAAGTTGTAAAAACCATTTGCAAATACATTTGAATTATCTTTTCAAGTTTTTTAGCATAATAAATTGTCATAATCCACATTAACTCGTAAAAAAATTAAAGAAATAAAGTTTAATATGCGTTCTTATTACTTTATTTTTATTACAATTACAGTATATTAGTATTTTCTTGCATAAAAATAAGATTTTTGGATTTAAGTTTATGGATATCAATAAATACTTCGTATGAATCCTTGAATTTCTTAAAGGATGTTAGATTTTCTAGCATGAATTGAAACTTTTTCTATAGTTTAATAACAAAGATTATTAAAAATGAATGTATTTATTTGAAAATAATCAAATTCATAATTTTTAATTCGTTTATTAAAACAAATTATATAAATGTAAAACGGCTAAAATAGATGTGGTGTCAAATATTTAATTTAATGTTCATATAAAGAAAAAAATAAAATATTTTTCAATCAAGTAAAAAAAGTATCCATTAATCGAGCGAAACGGCATTTTTTTAGCTTAAAAAACTTCTTAATTTTCTTATTTAGATCCCTTAATTTTGTACTTATGTTAAATGACAATAGTTTTTTCTGAGAACCTTGAAAATATAATTAGAAAAATCTTCACGTTTCGTAAATAGTCTAAAAATTTGTATGGTTTTCGTTGTGGATTTTATCTTTTGGAATGGTCGAATAGTTATTACATCAGTTTTGAATTTTATGAAAAATAGAATGATGATTGATCATAGTTTTTCGATTTCTTACACCGATTCTAATTATTTTTTAAAAAACGTTACAATTTTTTTAAAATTAATTACACTATTATTTAGAAATTTACGTATATAATTTAGAAATTAAATTTAGATCCTCTAGATGTTCATAAAATGAAATATTTATTACTACTTATATATTCAAAAAAGTTTCAGCTCGATGCAAGCTAAAATTTTCAGAAATTTTACAAAATAAAAATCAAGAGATGGATGTCAAAAAAAGCATTCTTTACTGTGTATAAACGAGATATTAAATCTATTTTTATTATGAAATTCTGAAAAAGCATAATTTACGTGCAAAATTAGAAAATCTATGTAATATATACTAGATTTAAACACTAGAAAAAACCATTTCTAGTCAGAAATCATAATATAAGAATATTGGTGTATTTTTTTTTGTTATAAATTTTTGAAAAAATTCATACAGAACAAACAAAAGATTCCTTTTATAATTTCAGCCATGAAATGTTGAATAAACGTGAAAATATCATATACATCAATTAAATATGTAAAAAAATATTGACTATTAGCCTGAGTTTAGCAAAAATAGGGTCGAAAATCTTTTTGCATCTAATCATTTTATGAACTACAATTGTTTTCTTCTGGCATATTTTATTTTTTTAAAATAATCATTTTTTTGATAGCACATATGCATAATTTTCACTGTCATAAATCTATAAAATACAACTTCAAGGTTGGCAACCATAAATTCGAATTATGTAGAGCTATAACTTGTGGCTTTAGGTATAAAACAGGCTATTGCATATATGCATTGATCTACTAAGACCAGCATCAAAAATATCATAATAACTATTTTTTCATGAATAAAATGTAATATATATTTTATAATAACTTTTATATGAATTTTAGAGTCTGTATAAACTGGACTTGTATCTAGTTTTTAAGTTTATCAAATATTTTTTTAACTGCTACTTCGACTTATGTGGGTGTCTCTAGATATTTGTTGTGCAATATTATTTTTCTCTTTATTATTATAAATTTTCATATCATTCCGTTCTCTACTTTTTTATGCCATAAAAATCTTTGACACACAAGCAAATATTCAATTATCTATTTTTGATGTTTAGTGCATATTTAAATCTTGTTTCGTTGCTAATAATTTTTTCAATTTTTATAATTTTCATTAATGCTTAGGTTTCTGTAATTAATTATCTCTTTATTTTCATGTTATGATGTAATTATTACAGTTAAAATATAAAATAGATATGTATAAATAAAATATAATGTCTATTTATCTTTGTAATATTGAATTTAAAGCCGAGAAGATGATCTAACAGCTAAAAAATTTGCTTAAAACAGAAAAAACAGTTCGCCAGGAGGGCTACGATTTTAAAAGTAGAAAAAGATAACAAGACACATCTCTCACTAATTAAATAATATCTAAAAAATAAATATCATGTTGGTATGACTGATTCCGAGACACCTGAGAAAAAGCAGCAAGAAAGTCTATTGTGTAAAATAAAAGAAAAACCATTGCACTAAAAACCTTTTGAAGCCAAGAATAATGATATGGTTGATATTATTGGATTATCAAGATGGAAAATTAACGGCAACATTAAACCAAGTATGGAAGGAGAATTCTGTTTTATTCAAGACAGAAATGTGTTTTTTGGTGAGAGGATAAAATGCCCACATTGTAACGAAGCCATGAAAAAAATTGATCACCTTGCAACAAGATGCAAAAAAATGTCTAAGCATGATTACATGCAATGACGAAATTAAATTATAAGATGTCTTCACTTCCTCCTATCAAGACGATACAACTTCAAGAAAACCAAAAAGAACGACCTCACTTGGGACAAGAGATCAGCGAAAAAAAAAACGCTAAAATAAAAGTTGATACCCGAATTAAAACGAATATTCGCATCAAACATTACAGACTTGATATTTTCTATTCGATAAAAAAGAAAATATGATTACGCTGATTAAAAAAAGTATAACTAGCCTTGTTAACCTAACCGAAGTTAAGAATGAAAACTATAGGAAGTAGGAATTTTAGCGAATGAACTTGGTTTTATCTACAAATGTAAAACAAAAAATAATACCATACCATGTGTAATGAGTTGGGATGGACAGGTTACAAAATATTATAAAAAATATGTTAAGGAGTTAAAAATCTCGGACGAAGTAGAAGCATACATGCAAGCTCTCACACACCGAAATACACTTGAAATCATCTCATTTGAGAGAAGAAGAGCAGTTGATGAAGATAGATCAGGGGAAGGTTTCAAAAGATGCATCAAGGAGTTGTGTAATATTCCCAACACGCTGACTACGCCTAAATAGATAAAATCATTAAAAATAAAATTAACCTTAAAGAAAATATTATACTTGTATTTTACTGTACTTTATACTCGCAGATTTCTTTATCATTTTTAAATTAGCTATAAAAAACCAATTTATTATTTTTGAAACGTACATTATGTTGTCAAAAAGTAAAATATTTTGAAATATAAACAAAGTTCGACGTATTTACATAATTTATTGATAAATACCTCTATTTAAAAAACTACATATATAAAAACTCAAGTTTTTGCTCATACATATAATTAATTTGTGGTCAATATGTTTATAAGAGCAGAAACAATATATAAAATATTTTTTACGTGTAGTAGATCTATATAAAAAATGAGGGAAGTTACTAATCATATAAGTTTATTTCTTTCCTATGTAATAGTTGGCTTAAAATTCTTCTCTTTTTAATTTAGTATAAACATGTATTATTTCAGAAGCTGTTTTTTAAGATTTATATGCACAATTTTGGCTTCTTTAGAAAAATTAAATGTACGCAGACCCATAATTACCGAAAAACTCGTATATATTCCAAGGGTATGTGTATATTATGTTTAGAATTGTCTTATTGTTTTTTTCCGCATATGACATAATTTCGATTATTTCGATATAAAAACCTTAAATATGTTTGTATCTACAACATAAAAAAGCGAAAAGAAATTCACAAGCTTGATTTTACCCTGATTTAAATAGGTTTTATTGTATAGAAATATAATGGATATTAAGAAATCTGATTTTTTCAAATATGTGCTAATATATTTTACTTATCCCAAAAATTTCCTTAGTGTTTTTTTTGGCATACAACGAATAGAAATACAACTGAATATATAAATGCAGTGATATAGTCATATATAAAACTTTGAAATATAAATTATACGTGACACATAACAAATTAAGTATTAAAATGAAAAATCGTAGTCGAACATGATTTTTAATTTATATATTTTATGTATCATAATGAAACTATTCGGCTCAGTAATTATTACAGTATAAAAAAATTCTAATATCTGACCAATTTTTAGAATCGTTGCTGATAAAAGGGATTTAAAACTATATAAATATAAATCTTATTGACTGAAAATGAGGTTAAGCAATTGAAAAAATATAAAATTTAGGTTCATCTTGTCTTAATATGTATTAAGTATGAGAAAATGCATCATTTTTTAGGTAAATAGAGTTTTACGTGATTTTACATATATTTATATGGCGCCAAACCAAATAATACGAAATGAATGCTTTTGGTATATTAATGCGAAAAAATAATCCTATCAAAACAGAAGTAATTTTTGCCTTTGATCATTAATTTACTCTTATAAAAGATTTTTTTTTCACAGATAAAATAATATTTTTTCTTGAGTATCTTAGGTAGTTATAATCCTACTCTTTCTCATTTTCGAAATCTTTTTTTTTAAGAATTATAAATAAATTTCTGCAAGATGTTTCCTTGCGAAGTAAAAAAAATATTTAAGTAAAACCACAGCATATAATTATTTTCAAAATAAATTCACATGTTAGGAAAAAAAATATGATTAAATCTAAATTTACAGTAGTAAACAAACATAGGCGATCAATTTTACACAAAAATAAGATAAGAATCTACCACAGAATAAATTTTGATCATTTAAATAAAAAAAACCAAAATTCTCAAAAAATATGTGCTTTGTATTGATATATTTAATGTTGGATAGCACAGAAAACAAAAATAATTTATAAGAATACGAAAACAAAGAACTATATGCAATCTTTTAGATTGAGCGGTGCGACTTAATTCTTTGAAAAATGTTTCTTAGTAGCTTAAAAGTAATATTCGAATACAAACTGTAAAGTCTATATTTTTAAACCTTGAATTATAATTCTCGAGGATTTCAAAAATATGAATACCATGATAAATCTAAAACTATAGTAAATGCATCTGTATATTAGAAAAGAAGATAAGCTTAAGAATAATTAAGGATTTATAAGCAAACAGCTTAAAATACAGTGAAAACTTATATTAATTGTATCGATGATTCTTTTCAAAACAAAAGTAATTATATTAATAGATACATCCCATAATTGCTTAAATTATAAATTAAATATTATGACGAAAAGTACATCTAAAATTTATAGGACACAAAAGATAGGAAAAGCTACGAATGTAGATAGTTTGAATGCATTATTTTTTATTGATAGAAAATCTTGCTATATAGAGACAATAAATAAATAATAATATAACGATCAATATATTTAGTATATGCAAGAATATTTTATTTTAAATGTATAGACTTTCTTGGTTATTTAAAATAAATGATTCAAACTTCAATACCAGAAATATTCAAATTGAAAGAAAATTTGATTCATACATGAAAAAATTATAATTTTTATGATTAGAATGTATACAAAAAAGAGACAAAATATATCTAAAAGTTGTTTTTTGAATATCTATAAAATTTATTTTTGGAGCAACATGCGAAAAACAATACATATTAAATGATATGTTTATTTATATTTTTGAGAAACAATACATACAAGTATAGAATTTTAGCTAATATAAAAATTGCGAACGTAGCAATAAATAACAAGTTGCATACGCACATAATTTTGTACCGCACAAAAACAGATTGCAGATTACTGGTCGATAATTATTTGAAAAAAAATGTTTTTATAATACTTAGTTTGCTTTATAAGTTACATTTGATTTTAATTATATATATGGCTATTGAATAATACCAATTATATACTTATCTATGATGCTATCTTCAAAATACGATTTATGTAGCCTGAAAATACATGCAATTTATTTTTATTATAGGTTATAAATAATATAAAAGCCAATTTAAACCGATCTGCAAATTCATATTTTTGACGCTGTAAAACTTTTATTATCACCACTGCTATGTTTTATTTTATGGTCTAAAGTTGTGGTTATGTCTTTAGTTTTTGTTTTAAGGCTCAACTTGCTTAATTTCACGTACACACAGCGTATTTCTACTTATGGATATCTCCTCTTCTCAAAAATTCTAATCGATACCTCACCTCTTTCGGGTGAACCTAGTGATTTAAATGTTATATTCAATCTCGGGATTGTTAATATGCCTAGTTCTGATGTGTGACCTGGTGTTTCTTCTGGTTACATATAGGATACAGAATCAGTACCGAGTACATAGTTGAATCATATACAAAACAGTTTTTTTCGACATATATATAGATCACAAAGGATGCTAGTAAAGCATTTCTCACCATTTTTTTGTTCCCATTATCTTTATAATGCATATACTGATCACTCCAGTTTTGATCAGGGTGATTAAATTCCACTTTTTCTAAAATACATTATTTTGGTATTTCATTCAATATTTTATGGTCTATTTTTATTTGTTATATCTACTTTAATCTCCACGGTTTCGTTTTCATAATTTCTGCACAGAGAGTCGATTGTATCTTGTTTTTTTTTGAAAATGTATTTTATATCTAAAAATAGTAAATATATCTCTTTATTTATCTTTTTCTTCTTGTATAATTATGTAATAACATTTTTACTCAATTCTTGCGAAGATATCTACATTTCTAAGCGTCTTTACAGTGCGAAATCTTGATTGTCTCGCTATGACTTGTTTATGACTAAATAGAGATAAACTAACATCTTTAAATAAAGGGACAAAAAAAGACAAATTCGGGTTGGGGTAGGTGTTAGGGTTTAGGGTTTAGGGTAGATGTCATACGGGCTTTTTTTATCGCATGCGATAACGGTCATATTGGCAAATGTCATACTGGCAAATGTCATACGGGCTTTTTTTATCGCATGCGATAACGGTCATATTGGCAAATGTCATACTGGCAAATGTCATACGGGCTTTTTTTATCGCATGCGATAACGGTCATATTGGCAATTGTCATACGGGCTTTTTTTATCGCATGCGAGAACGGTCATATTGGCAAATGTCATATTGGCAAATGTCATACTGGCAAATGTCATACGGGCTTTTTTTATCGCATGCGATAACGGTCATATTGGCAAATGTCATACGGGCTTTTTTTATCGCATGCGAGAACGGTCATATTGGCAAATGTCATATTGGCAAATGTCATACTGGCAAATGTCATACGGGCTTTTTTTATCGCATGCGATAACGGTCATATTGGCAAATGTCATACGGGCTTTTTTTATCGCATGCGAGAACGGTCATATTGGCAAATGTCATATTGGCAAATGTCATACTGGCAAATGTCATACGGGCTTTTTTTATCGCATGCGATAACGGTCATATTGGCAAATGTCATATTGGCAAATGTCATACTGGCAAATGTCATACGGGCTTTTTTTATCGCATGCGATAACGGTCATATTGGCAAATGTCATACTGGCAAATGTCATACGGGCTTTTTTTATCGCATGCGAGAACGGTCATATTGGCAAATGTCATATTGGCAAATGTCATACTGGCAAATGTCATACGGGCTTTTTTTATCGCATGCGATAACGGTCATATTGGCAAATGTCATACTGGCAAATGTCATACGGGCTTTTTTTATCGCATGAGATAACGGTCATATTGGCAAATGTCATACGGGCTTTTTTATCGCATGCGATAACGGTCATATTGGCAATTGTCATACGGGCTTTTTTTATCGCATGCACAAACGGTCATACTGGCCAGCGAAATTTAATCACTATAAAAAATAGCAATCTAATAATATATCCTATACCTGAATATACGATAAAAAAAATGGGACTTAAAGACTAAAAAGGTATTTGTTAGGCTGGCATCCGTAAGTGTTAGTTTTTTAATCACTTTTGGAGATAAAAAGTGACTCTAGTGACGCTCTAAATATTGTAAAATTAGCGTCTTTAGCAAATTTATAGATCTTTCACTCAAGTTATATTGTAATTTATAAGAAACTAGTTACCGTCGTAACTTGTGACTCTAGTAATCGATGACACATGTTTTTTATTTTCGACTAAATAAATTTGCTATCTCTATTCTGATAAAGTTTCTTTTTACTACTTAACTTTGTATTTCTTAAGTATTATGCTACTTTGTACCTTTTGACGCTAGTGCTCGATCACTCTTTTTTTTTATTTTTGACTATCTTAAAATTAATGCCTCTCTTGACTCTAGTGAATTTAGTTAAGTAAAAAAAATATATATATCGATTTAACATAGATATAATGATTAGAATTCAAGTTATTTTAGTTGAAAAAAATTATTGTAAAGAATGATAATGTAGAATCTAACATTTGCTTTTAATAAAAATCGTTTTTTATATGTAAAAATATACTATTAAAGCAAAAAATATGAATAAAAAAATTGCTCTAGAAACATTCATTTATTGATATTATAAACAAGACAAGAACCTAGCTCATTTATAAAATTTCAGATCTTAAAAATTTAATAGCTTTAAATAAATTCTCACGATTAATGTATAAAAGGTGGAAAAAATTATGCGATAAAATACAAGAAAATAAAAATACATCGAATATATAATGTTTATGATAATCATATATAAAAATTGTTTTTCCATATTACTATTCTAAATACTATTTAATGTATGGTCAAAAATAAATAAATATTTAAAAACAGTATTTTATATTTTAATAGAAATTGATAACTAAAGTATTTAAACGTTCATTTAATTCACTTATTTCCTCATTGAATATAAAAATTATAGCCAGAAAAGACACAGCAACAATATATAATATATAAACTGGCGTGAATTATCCTCTAAATATTTCCATTAGAATCAATTCAAATCTAATAAAATATAATGATTTTATTTTTATTTCATTATTTTATCCCAATAAATTATATATGTTACATTTAATTTACTTATTTTTTCTACATATTTATTATATTCATAACAATCAAAAACACTTTAATCTATAATTTTATGTTTATATACATATGTTTAGACACTTTCCTTCGATACAAACCAAAATATTTTTAAATTATCCTTTTATTTTATTTTTAGTCACAAATGTATGCCTTAATACACATAATAATTCAAACAGAAATATGTACATGTTTGTGTTTCGAAACATACTAAAAAAATATCATAGATGGAAATCTACCATATTATTTATTTTCTGTTATTATAGATAAATAAACACAATTAATGGCGAATTAAATTAATAAATCTTTTTTTTAAAATTTTATAAAACTAACATCTATTAATTCCTACGTATAAAATTAAAATCAATTTTTTATTTAATATTTTATAGAAAAAATAAACTGTTTTATGAATCTAGTAAAATAAAGATACTTCGTATGAAAACTTTTATTGAAATCTACAAACTTTATATAATATTTACAATTAGAAAACAATCTATTAAAAGATATCTTTTAAACAATAATACAAATAAAATATTAAATTATAATTTTTTAGAAGCCAAACTTATTATCTATGAATTAAATCAATTAGGAATTGCAATTTAGCAAAAATTCTTTATAAAAGTTTAGAAATGCTATAAATGTATTTAATAATAATGTAGAAATATATACAATACAAATAAAAAATTAAATAACAAATATTTATTAAATTATTAAGAAGTGATTTAGATATATATGAAAAGGGGATAATCAGAGAATAAATATAATAGGACGTAAATTACAAGAAACATAGTATATATTATGATAAAATTATTAGAAGAAAAAAAATATATAGGTTAAATTTCAATTTATTATTAAATATTTCCCAAAAAAAGTTCCGAAAAAAAAAATGCAAGGCCTTCGGCGTAACTTTAAAAAAACCGATTTTTTTTTCTATTCTTGGCCGCAGCCGAACTTCTTTTTCTCCACCAGAGCTTTTCGTTCATTTTTTAAAATTTTCCTGGCGAGAGGACCTTAATCTCCCGCCAATGCCATCCTCCAAGCAGCAGAAAAGTTTTTATGGGGGCATTAACCCTATCGATAACAATCAGCGGAATGATTGTCCGATTTCTTCTCGGTATTCTGCATCCCGAGAAGATTCATGTCGGGGCAGGATTTTAACAAACATATACCAAATTAGAAAAGCAAAAAAAATGAACGAAATCATAATTTCTTTAGATAAGATGATCAAAGCAGTATGATTTAAAAAATTTGTTATGGTAAATGCATTATTTTGTTTTAAAAAAGCTTTATCGATAAATAAAATAAAAATTTGGCGTTAAATTAAATATAAAGTATGGATTAGCTATAACTTTTGTGAAAATCTTTAGCAGCTAAGTTATAAACAACAATCAGCTGTTCTCTTATTGTTTCGATGTATAAATTTAAAGAAACTAAACTTATTATTAATATTTATACATATTTACAGAATAAAAGAATACAAAGGCAAATATAAAATATTAAACTATGCCATATTTTTTACGAGATCTTAATTTTATATATTTTTTTTCATTAGCACGAGTTTGTTAAGCGGGACATAGGACAAGTTTTGAAGGAGAAAAAAATATAATGGCAAATAAAAACATTAAATGTATTTAGAAATTGTCTTCAAACTTGATATATACACTAGTAACTACTAAAATAATTCAAAACATCGCAATATATATAATGGTATAGTATAGGTTCTCAGAACAGACGTTATTAAGCAAAAAACAGTAAATTTATATACTCCTGTAACTATATCTATCCTAAAAAATATAAAATACTTTGAAAAGACATAAGAAACAAATAATCATAGATACAGTTAATTGAAATTGATTCTTTTTCTATAGCTATCAGACAAATTGAACATCATTTTTATGCCAATCTGAGTATTTATATGCAGCAAAAAATCTTTATATAAGTATAATAAAGGACAAAAGGTTGTTTTTGAATATTTAATACTCCATATCAATCTTTTTTCTTTAACTAAAGGACTTATTAATTACCACCTATACGGTTATTTGTGCAACTATACGCGCCTCAAAATGCAAATTTTATATGTTATCTTTTATTAAAAAGTATTATGATCAATTTACTAAAAATATTTTATTTCTTGGATCTTTGTTTTAAACTTACCTCTACTATTATATTTTTTTCCGCAGAAATAAATGAACAAAAAGAGTTTTATTTTGCCATAAAATACTTAATAAAAGTTAGATGGATAACATGGTTGTAAAAGATGTTGATTAAGTTGTATTTTAGACAATAAAAATGACAAAAAAAACGCATAGAATTAGAAAAAAAAAGAAAAAATAACGTTTAAAAACGTATAATACTCGACATAAACACATTAAAAACATATAGCCAAACTATTATATGGCTATCTTTTCGTATATAAGAAGCTATCCAAAAATAATTTTTCTTGTAAGATTTAATTAACAAAAATAAAATAAGACCTATTTTTCATGGTAAACTAGTATCAATTGACATAAAACCTTATATGCATTATTATATATATTTGATTTATCAAAACAAAAAAAAAGAAAAACACTAATAGGACCCTTAAAGTATTTTTTAATTTCTTAAATCGAAATATAATAAGTTCAGAATGTATATAACAATATGCCAAAACATATTTCTTCTCATTTTACGATATAAAACATAATTATATAAAATAAAGCCGCTAAAATAATGAAAAAAAATAGTGATCTAAATCAACATATAAAAGTTTCAAATTTACAAAAAAGGCAAGAAACATATAAAACTATGTTTGTTGACATAATATAACAAGTATTGTGCATCTATATTTGTATTCTAAGACAAAAAAATCACTGTTTTTGCGGTTTTTAGCATTGATATGTAAACCAAAATGCAAGTAAATGAGTAAGAGGTGATAAAAAAAGATACAATTCGGGTAAAAAATAGTTATAAAAAACGTATAACGTCTGATAGAACATTAAATGTATTATCTCCGGTTTTTATTAGTGAAAGAAGAATTAACACAATAAGTAAAAAATCATATACACCATTATCACGTTATATACGACATTCAATGTACAAACAAATCACAAAAGCCTATTTTATTATATTACATACTGTACTATAGCAGTAAAGTTATCCGTTATTATGCAAAAAAAACTATAAATATGATTATTCGTTGACTTGAAATAGGGAAAAATCCATGAAAATAGTATAATATCCCTTTGAAAATAGTTCTTGGTGTGTTCAAGTTTGTTTAATAAAATTTTTTTGCCACAAAAAAACAGATTATTAATTTAGTATTCGGCTATTTAGGCAACAAAATCTAGCAAAAAGTAAAAAAAACGTACAAAAGATTTTGGTTTGCTTTTCTTTTTCACGAAATTAACACTCAAATGGTTTTATACATGTTTGGCTAGCTTTTATATTATAACTCTCAACAGAAGATTAATTTATATATAGAAACATTAAATATGAAACATATATAAGAAGCTATTTATTTTCGCGTATATTATTTATGATAAAGCCTGCTATTCATATATTATAAAAATATTTCTAAAAAACATGAGAATTTAGTAGTAAAAAAATAAATAAAACTACGTCTTTTATATATCAAAATAACAGAACATATAAAAAATACAATAAAGAAGGTAATTTATATTCGAATGATAATATCATGGTTAAATGCTCTTTAATATCATAAAAAACCACAGATTTAGTAATGACAATAGATAATGGTTTTATATGTATTTTCAATCTATTATACATACAGTCAACTACATTTTTATTTTAGAAGAGTAACTAAACGGTAAAATCTTATATATTATAATTATATACATATAAGAACAGAAAAAAAAACTTAAAAAAATATAAATTTGTTAAGAAGAGAATCTTAAAGGAAGAAGTATAAGATACATCAATTTACACTATTAAACGCATAAATCTTTTCATAATAACAATCTTAAAAGAATTCCATAAAATGAATATAATTATTTATTGTTATAAAGATTTTATTAAAAAACAATATGTACTACGAAAAAACACCATAAAATATGAATAAATGTATAACATAGACATATTTTTATTTATAATTAATCATTATGCACAATAAAAATCATTTTTTCGATTGAGCATCATCTAATAGAGATGGAAATAAAATCAGAAGAACATTTTCTTATAAAAAATTACTTGTAATATAAAGATAAAGATCAAAAATATATAAAATAAAGTAGAGTTTTTTTGTGATATTATTTATACTCGGAAATTAAATCTTCTTTGTAATTCTTTTTCGTCAATTTATTTGAAAGAATACATCAAATTATTTGACTTTACTTACTTTTTAGTAAGACGAGTACAATAAATTATTACCGACGCAGTTTTCTAGTGCATATAATGTTTGAAAAGGTACACTTTACATGCATCAAATAATATTCGAATTTCTCAATCTATATATAATATATTCTATAGTAATAAAAATTGTAGAATAGATATAAAAATTAGTCTATTAAATCGAAATAAACATGCATAATCTAGAATTTCGAAGTATTAAGCATTAAAGAGAAGAGAAAAAAGACATTGTTGTTGTAAACAAAAACCAAGAAAAATTAATTAAAATAAAAGCTTTTTAAGACTTTAGATAATGAAATTACGTAAAAAAATGAGAATTGAGAAAAAAACAAATAATATAATGCCACTGTTACCAATATGTAATATTTTTTGAATTTAAATTCTACAAGGATATTATTGTTGGCATTTAAGGATAAAAATACCCACTTTCAGATTATATGTTATCATAGTGATGATTTAGAAGATAAACTAAAATAGAAAATATGATAACTGATATACAGAGCTAGCTTTTTTTTGTGTATATGCCCTATTTTCATAAAAAACGCATAATTAAATACTCAATGAATAGAATGATAGTTTTAAAGAAATTATTTCTTAAATAGTGAATAATTTTATCATAAAAATCGTATTATTTTATTTTCTTATCTAGAAAAAGGGGTAATTTTTTCAATAATCATTTATAATCAGTTGTGTTTCTGTATATTCAAAGGAAACATGTTGAGCATATAACACAGGTTTATAAAACCATAAAAATAAACTTTCGTATATTTTTCTTTTCTTTTAAGTTTTTTAAATGTATTTGCTTTGTATAATTCTATTCTTTGCAATAAGAAGTACATCTACGAGTTATTCTAGCATTATTTGATGATAAAAATAATATTAAATCCAAATTCATATAAAGTAACAATTTCAAACATGATTATACATTCTTATTAGAAAGAAAAAAAACAAAAACTAAGATTATTGTATGCAATCGAAAAGCTAGATATATATTGACAATATAAGATAAAACGCCTTATAGAAGTTTAAGATCTTTTATAGATTACGATACGAATTGAATATATAGTAAGCAAATTAATATATTGAAATTTTTTTTTTATAGTTAAATAAAAAACAATTAATTTGATAATCAATTAGCGAATTTTGATTTCTAGCTATTAATAAATATCATATAAAGCTTTTTATTTACAATATATATTCTATGAATGCCAAGTATATAATTATTATGGAATAAGAATATTTAGATTATCTCTAGCTTAATAAAAAGTCAATAAAAAAAACTTCAATAATATTCTAGTAAAGCTGTAAAAGTATAAAAATTCAATTTATAAACATTTATATACTCATAATAATTACTCTTTCGATCAAATAATTTAAAATATTTAGATGTGCGTGCTAAAAGATATCTATTATAATTTTAGTTATGGAAGATAACTAACTATATAAAGCTTTATTTATAGTAAGAAGGGACAAAATTGGTCTAATATGTTTAAAATATTTTGTATAATAAAAAATAATAATAAAAGGATGCTCCGTTCTTCACGTTTTTGTGTCAAGCTATAATAAAAGCTACATAAATATTTGAATATCCATACATGAAAAGAATAAAATCTAAAAAAATATGTTGTATTTGGACTAAAAAACAGTATATTTCAAAAAAACAATAAATATATACAACAATTATATATAGCTTATATTCATAAAAACGAAATGTAAAAACAATATATTACAAACTTATATTAAAATAAAACAGTTAATTAGTATTTTATACTATGTTAAATTAATACCATTCAATAACACAAAAACCTAAATAAAAAAACAAAAAAAGAAGAGTTTTTTTGCAATTAACTCTTTTTTGAGTATGTTTATACATCATAAAAATAAAATGTTACGAACATGGATATAGTCAGTAATAAAAAAACCCGAAACGCAATGTGAATCTGCAAAAACGGATATAAACAAACAATAAAAGCTATCTCTTTTATATATTATATAGAATCTAATTATTGAGTATATACATCCTAAATTAAGAATTAAAATAAAATAAGAAGATATTTTTATGCAATTAAATATAAATATTGTCTTTATACGCATAATATCGCACAATGCAGTTAAAACGACGAAAAAAGACTGAATATTTACTTAGATACTGTGTATTTTGTGATTTTATAAATTAGCCAAACTGTTTATTAGAAACAGGGAAAAAATAATTACATTAAATTTTCGTGTTAAACTCGCAAAGAGTAAAAATATATTATAAAAGTTGTAGATGTAATAGAATCAAGTAAAAAATGAAATGTCGCAGAAAATATGGGTAAAAAAATCCATTTTTTATTGCTCCATAAAACTACTAATATGCCATTTTTATTGTTAATTGGATGCCATAACTTGTAATCTAGATTATTTTCTGAATAAATAGGATTTTTTTAGTACATAGAAAAAATCTCTGTATCATGTTTATGATACTAATTTTCATAAATAAAAATCATAAAAACATACAATTTAAATAATTTGAAACATATGAATTCTATACGAAAAACTATAATATTAAAAATATCATATAACAGAAATATCAAGTATAATTATCAAGAAAAACCAATATTTTTGTTAAATAATAAAGATAATCTTTAGATGCTTAATAATATATGAACGTAGTATTTACTTTATTTTTGCATGTTTTTATATAATATGCATGCTTAAAACAAAATTTAAAAATACAAAAATTGAATTATTCAAATTGTTTGAGATATAATGTTATAATCTAGCATTTATTTTGGTGTTTAAGAATGTACAATATGTGATAAAAGGATGTAAAAACTATAAAAGTAATCAAAAACATCAAATTTTATTCGAGAACAATAAACGATCTTAGATCCAAACATAACTGATTCATAGACAAATGAGCAAAAGATAATTGTGTAAAATATCATACATCTGATCGATATAATAAAAATATCGCTTCCTGCTTAAGAAAGGCTAGATTTTCCGAACAATTACCTTCTGAAGAATGCATAAGCCCAAGAAGCAGATAATTATACATCCTTAGCTTCTTCTACGTGTATAAAATACAAAATAAAAAAATCATAGTTTCACCCATGAAACCACCAGCAAAATACTAAAAACAGCTATATCACGTGTTTCAAATACATGCCATAAATTTCTCTGAATAATTCTTCAAATGTATTCTCAGAAAATAAATCAACAGCAAAATACATATATCTATAACAGTTTCTCTATCAAAAGTTAAAAACAGAAAAAAAAGTAGAATTTTTACCTATACAATATTTTACATTATAAATTACTTCTCATAATTTAAAACCACTAGTAGCTAGACCTTTGACCATACAACACTCCAGACAATATCATACGGCAAGTAAAGTCAATTTTTTCTACTTGTCTGCATTTATAAACTTCCACCCTATATATTCTGCACCCTTTTTTCTATTGGAACCGCAACGATAATAAAATCATCGAAAATATTATTGCCAATACATCAAAAACTTAGTACAATAAGATTTAGCTGCTAGCTCTACATGTCACAACAGATATAAAAATAAATATTTCATTTTATTTACACATTATCATATTTTAATTAATACGTCATTTATTTCCAACCATGTTATAAAACCAAGATAAAAATCTCTAAAATAAGAAGACCCGTCATATTTTTTAATGCCATGCTTAAATCTGCATTACCGCTTCCCTACCGCTTCTCTACCGCTTATTTTACCTTAAACAATAAGATTGCCATCATACATATCTTCTGCATGCACCAGCCTCAAACACTAAAGAGGGATTGTGTTTCACTCACCATACACATTGATCAATCTCCAAACTTATTATAAGTGTCAAGAAACACTTTCCTTATTAATTTTTCTTTTCGCATTTAAAAGCCTACGATTTCATAATCAACTAATCTTTTTTCGTCGTCTTTAAAAATTTAATTTAAAAGGGTAATTTTATAACTATCAATGTAGGATAATTCAAACATATTGGCATAAAATAAAAACATTCAAAACCATTTTCGATAATATGAAGGGTAGAGAAAATTAAATTGATGATTTTAAATATTCACATCAATGCGGGATAGGTCATATGCTATGCCATTAATATTAAAATATTATCTATTAAACCTTTTTTATGTTGATATTTCGGTTATAACAAATAAAACACTAGTTTTGGTATCCTGTTGTGGTGTGTTTTTTTATATATTATCTTTAAAGAAAGAAAATATCTCAATTGTAAAATATTACAAGTACGGATAATGATTTCGGAAAATAGAACAATATTAAATCCCAACCAAAATTGATATTATTTCGAATCAAAATTTCAGTATAAACTAGCATATGGCTTTCTCCGTAAAAAATATAAAAAAAATTATTATTATTTAATCACGTCTAGGTTCTAGAGAAACTATAATCAGCCAAAAAAATTAAAATGAAACATAAAAAAAAGGATATATTGGGGTTAAAAAATTAAGCATGACCGTCGAAATCTACAATTTATAAATATCTATATTATAAAAACATGAAACTTAAAATATGTAAAAGTACTAGCTTGACATATTTAATCATTTTTTATTTTTCTAATTAACAAATGATAGAGGTTTAAATCTATCTAATGCCTGTATAATTATTTGAAATATAGCTACACATTTTTTTAATTTTTAAAAAAATATATGTTTCATATTTTAGAGAGTATATAATACTGCCAAAAACATTTAAATGATCAATGAAACAAATAAAATTTACTTCATGTCAATGATCGAGGAATTAACACTTTTTTTATTTTACTAAATACAAACAATAATTACTTATTTATTTGTATACATCATATCTGCTCATAAAAAATATGATAAAAGCAGTTTAAAAACGAAAACTTCTAAATACGAACGGTTAAAGTATACATGCTCACATTATAGATTATATAAAACTATTTCATTGTGTTCTTTATATTCATATGTGATACGCCGAATTTTTATATATAAAAAACTTAAAATTTAAATAATTATTTTACAATAAGAATCTAATATATCATGACAAGATTTTTTATAATAATAAGTAAATACACTAATCTTATGATATTATGTGTGTCGCAAAAAAAAATATACACGCATAGTATAATAACAATTTTCAAAAGATTAGATTCATTATCCAAATAAATAGCCAAGACATTTTAATATGAATTGTTTTTATATTGTGCAAAATATAGTTAGTTTATTCGTATAATCTTTATATAATATTATTTTTCTAATATTATTAAATTATATATATGATGTTGGATATAACAACTAATTCTACTAGATTTTAATAATATAAGAAGAGTTATACAAAAAAAACCAAAAAAATAAAATATATAAACCTTAATTTATATAATGAATTTGATTTCTATAAGTTCAATTGTTCATCATTAAGAAGTATAGTCCCGTCGTCAAATATAAGATAATCTTTAGAATTTAGTTCTTTTAACACCTTTATCCATATTTCACGGGATAAAGTATTAGCGATAGATTCTATTAACCCTCTCTTTCTAAAAAATGTCTGATATAAAGATCTCTCTTTTATAGAATTTATCTTGTTTTTACATAAATATTTTACTATTTTAGAATAATAGAAAGAACTAAGACGCGATATATTGTCATAAAATTGTAAATTTTTAAACTTGCCTTGCTTTACATACTCGTTAACACGTATATTAAAACTATTGAGGTCTTCATCCTTTTCTTCATCATTACATGGAGTCACAATAGTCGTTCCTTTTGTAGAAGACTCTTGTTTATTTTCACACCTTTTTATACATATTTTCTTTTCTGATTTTATATCATCATCGCAAATAATTTTTCTTTGATTCCTGTTTTTTTTGATATTGTTGCATGATTCTTTGTTATAACTTTCTTCGGCTTGATTTTTTATAATCATATCAACTTTACCATCATCTTCTAAATGACTGCTCTCAGATTCATATTTATGATCCTCTGTTTTTTGTAATTTTTTATGGTACTCTGATCTCATGGGTGTATTTTCAATGCATGATTTGTATTTTTTTGGTATTTCCTCTTTTAGGCATATTTTTCTCCCGCGATATTCATGAATGTCATTTCTAATTTGCGGCATTGTGACTTTTTTATTTTCGACTCTTTCTAATCGCTCAATGCATTGATAAATCTTACCTAATTCATCAAAAAGGTCAAAATTTAGCATTTCGTTATTAATATGTCCACTTTCGATATTTTGAATATGGTTCATGAACTTTTTTCTTTTTGTTGCAATTTTACGTTTCAAATTATTTAAATCATTGACTGTTTTTATATTTGCATGGGTGTGTTTATTCATATCCTCTTTTATTATATCTAATTTCTCTGTGTTTTTCTTTATAGTTTCGACTATTTTTTCTTTAAAATTTGCATATATATTCTCTAAATCGCACGGACTTTCTATTTCCACACTTAATTGTAACTGACTGTGGGTTTTAGTACATGTGGTACTCACTATTGGAGCATTAGACAACTGCTTTTCGCTTATTGTCGCTTGTTCTTTTGTAATTTTATTCTGAGGTAATTGCGATATATTTTCATGATAATTGCTTTCTTTTATTTCCGATTCGGGGTCAAGGACTATTTCAGTTCTGGAATCTGTTTCCAAACTATTTATATTTTCCAAAAAAAACTTCTCAAACTCTTCTCTTATATTCTGACTGTTTATTGGGGCTAAAGCCAATTGATTTAAATTTTCTTTACATTTATTGAGCTTTTCAATTGATCCCAAATTGTTTGATAGTAAATTTTCTGTTGTATTTAGGACTAACGTAAAATCCTCTAAGTTTTCACCTGCAGAGTATGTTGCATTATCTATAACTGCCTTTAAGTTTTGCCTTGGAATTACTATTTCGTTCTCATAAGATTCTCTTACACTATATTCTGGTTCAGCATGTAGATAATCATTCCCCCAATCATTGTCATAATCATTGTCGACTTCAGCATTATTATGTACATTTTCATGTATTATATCATTCCGTATATTTCTCGCATTATTAAGCACTAGATTTGGCGGAAGAATAAGATCTGTTCTATCATAAGAAGATGGATGTGTTATTCTTTCAGCTTTAAAATCATCGTTTCTGCTTATATTATACCATTCAGTCATATTATGATCACTTTTATGTTTATACTGTATATTCGTTTTTGAATACTCTTCTTCAAATACTTCGTTTTGATCTTCATAGGTATTGTATAAATTTGTTGGATTTTCATTTTCATCGTCTATAAAAATTTTTAAATCTTCTAATTGTTCATAATAATGAGCAGCTGTTTTTTTCACGTAATTCCGTTTAGAAATTTTGCATATATATGCATCGAACATCATAGCTAGTTCCAAACTCATTGTAATATAATTTTTGAGGTATGGCGCGTATTTTTTCATCACCTCGCGAAAACTTAGCGAGTCAAAATCAATATAGGAGGCTCTCTTTCGCAAATCACTAATCATTTTTACAGTCTTTATTCTTTTATCGCTTATTGGGCGAATTATATTTCTAATTTTTCTTGTGTTCATGAGACCACACATTCCTAATCTCACATCATAATAAATGGATTTATAATTTATCCTTTTGTTTAAGTTAATTTTGCTTTTGTAATCACAAACATGTATGTTATACCCTATCCATGCGTTGAATTTTATTTCTGTGGGATAAAAAGTTCTGGTGTCAAAATCTTCATCTTTATTAGACATAATCCAATTTTCGAAAAGTTGCACAGTAGACTTTGTATCAACTTGAACTATATTATTTGATATTTTCACCAAGAAATACTGCTCGTTGCGATCCTTTTTATAAGCTTTAAAACCAAATGAATGTTTTCTTTTTAAAAATGCAGTTTTTAAACCCAACACAATATTCTCTGATGTTTGATTGTGCTCATTTTTGATCAGCTGAATTTGTTGAAAAAATTGTGACATTCTATTGTTTTCATTTGCTGAAATTAAATCCATAAAATAATCGGAAATACTAATTGTCTGGTTAGTATCAAGATGATTTTGGATATAATCAATATCTGTTTTATATATAAGATCGAAATCAATTTTATATGCAGTTGTCAACTCTTTTATAAGTTGCTTATATATCAAATCGTAAGAAATAACGATGTCATTATCAATGACTTCTAGATTCTCAATTGCCATCTTTCTGACTGTAGGATGTGTTCCTAATGAGTGCTCTATTAAATTTTTGGTCATCCTAAAACGATTTCTATGTACATAGTCATCATCACACAGCTCTTTTACTTCATTCAGAAGTCTCTCATCAAGAATAAAAATTTCATTTTTGAGATTTTCTTTATGAAAAAGGGGCATGAAAAAGTTATCCAAATATTTTGGATTTCTTGAATCTTTGATGTACTTTTCCACAAAAAAGTTTTCAAGAATGACTAAGTACAATAAAGAATCAATTTTATAATATTCACGAGAAATTTCAGATGAAACTGTCTCAAAACTTTTTTTAATGCTACTAAATAGCATTTTAGCGTCTATTACATTAACCATGGCTTTTTCACAAAAAGAATGCAAAATAGATTCAGCCTCTACAAAGGCCACTGAATCAATACAAACTTCGAATCTTAATTCGTTTTGGGTCTTGCTAGCGATTTCTATGGATTCTCTAACGATATCTAAAGATTTTAAACAATCCCATTTGGGATTCATCAAAATATGAGATAAGCATTTGTTCAAACTATTTTTTTTTATAAAATCTTGCCTATACGACCTCGGAAATATATACGACCCCAGTGATTGGTATAAATTAAGTTTTAAAAATCCATCTCTTGTTATTTGGCAGCTTGTGCCTTCCGGATAAATGGCATTCAATACTTCTTTTTTTTTACATTGAGTTATAACTTTTTTGTTCAAGTTCGTAATTAATTCGGAACCAAATAAATTGTATGTATGATCTTTTGATTCTACGTGAAAATTTTCAGCTGCCAATGCTATCACTACATGACGATTTTTATTTTTTTTTATACTCTGTGTTATACTTAGTGCAATATTGAGATAAAAAATGCTGTTAAGGTCCAATGAAAATGCACTTCTCAATATATTTTGCAACTCTATCATACTCCTGGCTCTAATCTTGTTTTTTGAACCATACGATTCAATAAAGAAAAAAGCATCTTTTTTTGCTATGCTTGATAAATTTTTGGTATTGAAATAGAATTTCATTAGCTGTAAAAATTCTGATCCGTTTAATTCAGCATTAATACTAATGCTATTTTTCATCTCACTGAGTCTTTTAATTTCTATTTTCATTTTGTCCACTATGTTTCGAGAATATTCTTGATTGTTTTTTTCACACTTGTACTTAAATTCCATACATTTATTAGCAAAATATGTATTTTTTGCATCTATATCCTCTTTGTTATTACAAAGAGGAATGAAAAGCCATATTTGATATTCTGTAGATAGAATAATTAGAGACCCTATGTAAAAGTGTCCCAAGTTTACTGCATTTATGGAACCATTTTTACTAAATACATAATAATTCTTGGTCAAAATTTTTCTGCTATATAATTTTTGGGTATTAGCAAGGACATTTATACTCACAACCGGATTAGTAATTATCTTTGCAAATTGATCAATTGGAAAAGCTCCACTCAGACCATCTAAATCAAAACTTGTTGTGATATTCGCACTAAGTTTTTTTAATTCGACTTTTTTGTTACATGTAACTTCAGCGTTTCTAGCTGAAAACAATTCTTCGTTTTCAATTTCATTCAATATTTGATTTTTTTCGTTTTTGTTTAAATCATTCCAGATTTTTACGTCATCTGAAAACTTAACGATACCATAGAGATCTAGCAATGTCATTTCATCATCAATACAAAAAAACAAGTTTATTATTTTTTTAAAATACAAATTTTCAAACCATTTGAAGATTTCTATCGGTGTTAAATTTTTTTTATATGTATAAGCTATCTTTTCTACACTAGAATATGTTAATCTTGGCATTTTAAGTGCAAATCCGTGCCTAAAAAATACTATTCCAATACATTCTCTATAACTTTCATTATACATCAGAGGGTTATATTGCTCAAACGGCTGTTCTAGGATTATGTTGGTTTCAAGCAGCAAGTGTGTCATCACTAAATCAACTACGGAATTGGAAAGATTTTTAAATCCAGGGAATTTATGTTGCAAAAATCCGAGGATAATATTATCCTCTGAAAACATTTGAACGCGCAATTCTGTTATACGTTCGACAAGTCCTATAATATTTTTATCTACTTCAATAGTTTTTAAAATAAATTCAATATTCATTTTATAATAACGAACGCCAAAAAGTTATTATATAGAAAAAACAAAGGGGTAAAAATAGGAGAAATATTAAAAAAATGACACTTTATGTAAAAAAACAAGATAAAATGTTTTTTATTGATACGATAAAAGGAACAAATAAAAGATTTCATTTTTGAAAAACTCAAATATATATTGGATGCGAATTTTCTAGACTGTTCATATAATTTATAGAAGTTATTGAATCAAAGTACATATTGCAAATACATATCGTCGCGTGACTATAAACTTATCACGATTACAGCTTTTTATATGATTTTTATCTTGATTTTTTATAGACAAGAATGCGCTTTACAGCAAAAAAATTGTAATTTTTTTGTAAAAATTACAGAAATGAGCTTTTTTTGATTGGAGATTGCATATTGTTATAGAAAAAAAGCCTAATAAAAATATTTCGATGTTCTGTGTTTAAATAAAAAGTTTTATGATATATTTTTTATGCCATTTTATAATTTAATACAGCATAAAAACACAAAAATTATAAAAATATTATATATAACAGGGCAATATTAATTAACCGACCATAAAAGAATCCTAGAACGAAAATTCAGTTGTTATAGATATTCTTCCCATATAAAACCATTTAGTATGTTAGTATAATGTAATATCATATTGTTATATCATTATTCTAAAATTGTAAAACCCCGATAATTTTCACATGCATTAAAATAATCGCATAAGAAATCAATAAATATCTTACAGAAATCTTACCAATTCTTGCTCTCTTATTTTTTCTTCATCAAGCAAATCTGTTAATGTTATTTTCCTTTAATCTAGAAAAAAACAATATTTTTGAAATTCTTTAATCGAGCAACATATATCTTTTATCATGAAAGAATTGGAGTGTATTTTTTTTTTACAGCTGCATATCATTTTTTATTATCTGCATTAGAACAAAAAAACACATTGATTGAAGATAATGTGACATTACTATAAAATTAAATAATTTTTTATTTATATTTATTTATATAACTATATATTATTATTTCATTACGAAAAAGAGAGTTAATTTTATTTTTACATGGTTATTGCAAGATTCTGCGCATCTGATATTGGTTTAAACAATATATTGCATCAAAATAATAATTTCTATCTTTTCAATATCTTCAGTTGCATTCATTTATCTCTTGTTCGTATTCATCATTCAAGTACAAATTTACTTCTTTTTCAAAATACTGCACAGTATTATCAACAGTAATCGTATTTATAATAGAATACCAGAAGCAAAAGTGTGATACTGGTTCCGTTCTTGGTAATTTTGTCTGTAAATCGCACAGTAAATTTCTATTCTTCTGTTATTGGATGATATAAATCCGTATTCTTTTTTATATCTAATCATGCTTCCATAATTCCAATCATATCTTGTTATTTATATATTCTTTTGTTTCATACATCTAATTTCTATTCATTAAATAAGTTCGTCGGTATTATGTAACAAAATGTAGTTTTTATGTATTGTCGTTCTACATATCATACGTAACAATTTTTTAGGATCAAAAACTTAACAATTATGTATTCCGTATTCTAATATTCATTCTAAAAATATAAATATACAAGAAATTTATTTTCTCCTTTACCTCTATAATGTTTGTTTTCTTTATTTATGAGTCAACAAATAAAACTTTATATTCATATTCATAGAAATTGCCTTAGCAAGAATGCTTAAACCTCTACTACTTTCGGTTAATGACGGCTGATCATTCTTTTATATTTGTCGTTAACTACCAGTGTTATCATAGATCACATTCTTGTTTCATTAGATTCATTTATGACATAACTCTTAATTCTTAATTTCTAAATAATCGAATACTAAACTTCTATCATTTACCTTCAAGTAACATAAGGGAAAAGTTAATTTATATTTATATATATTACATTTGATACGGTTTTAATTTACGACGTAGTTTATAAAGATTTTTTTAATTTATGTAATCATATATTATATATCCTATAATCACATAAATCCATTTTTAGCATTTAAAGAAACAAAAGTTATAAATGCTCTTTTTCTATTTATAAAAATATCAAGCACGCTGCAAATTTTGAGTGATGAATTCAAATATTGCGCCAAAGTATATCTTATGCTGGGTTCTAATATAAAAATCCAATCCTTCTTTATATACAGCTCTATTATTAAAAATTGATCAGTCAAAGCGCATTTAAACGCGTTTTTAAAGACACCAGAAAAGCAGTTCTTTTTAAATATTAAATACAAGGCTTCGTTTCTACATAATATATTCCAAAACTTATTCCTCTATAAAACTAATATTTCGTGATTTTATCTGCATGTTTAAAATAGTTTAGCTATAAAGTACATTTCCCGGCATTTTTTTTCTTTTAAATATTGTACTACTGTAATTCAATTTTTTTGGGCTATAATTTAATAAGCTCGGAATCTTACCATAAAATTATCGATTCATTTCTAAAATTCTCACAGTCATTTCAAAATTGCCTAGAAGTTTTTTTGCTGTTTTCTTCTACAAAAACATGTTATTATTTTTTTTATTTACATGTTTACATTCAATAAGAGCCACACTATTCTTTTTTCATTTTGACTGCTTACATAAAATTTCAATTGATTTCTACAATTTTATATTTTTACTACGTCATTCGTAAATTCTTTAAGATCGAGAGAGATGCCATTTTATCTTTCTTTATAAATTATGTCAATCAAAGTTTTAATATTTTTTGCTCTTAGTCGTTCGAGCATGAATTATAAATATTTTCTACATTTTGAATGCAAATCATTGCTATATCCTATTTAAAAGCACAATATATAAATGAAAATACTAGTTTTATACATCCTATAGTTTTCTAACATAAAAACCTATGTATATTATTTATTATAGAATTGTTACAATTTGCTGAATATTGTTATCTTTTTTGCTTCTATCATATTATAAACTGACAAAGAAAAAGGATATTCTTGCGTTATTTATATGGTTCCAAACAGCTGATGTTCTGGTATTTTTACCGGACGATATATAGCATACTATATTTTAAAGCGGTTCATTATGCATCTTTTTAAATCAGCTTTGTCACTTTTCTAAGAATTTCTTGCCATATACAACATCATTCACTATTGGAAATTGTCCTAAATTGTTGAAAGCCATCATAAATCATATCTTTTAAGATCTAACGCATATTTGCTGTATAAAATGTATCTATTCTATATAACAAGAACACTATGGTGGTTCGTATATTAATATTTTAATAATAGGTGTTATACTCTATATTATCAAAGAAGCACAATATATTACATATAGCTATTCTTTTATACACCACAAAATATCTTTTGGTTATTGATTAAGCACCGTTTAATTATTTCTGGCTTGCAAAAAATAAGAAATAACACTGAAATGTTCAAAACCACATCTTTTTTATCAACCACTTTTTTTTTTCTATGGAAATACACTGGTGCAAATAAAAGAGCTTTCTTAAAATTATATTCATGTCATAGCAATATTAACATGTCTTAATTTCTCTAAAGCATTTTATCATTCCTTTATAATTTTAATTCGGTTAAGATCATCAACCAGCTCATATTATTATGGCATTTTGTATATGAATGAACTACAATCTTTTCATCAGTACTCATTGAAATTTCTTCTTGTTAAAATTAGGTGAATATTGGTATTATTAGACTTACAAATTTATATTAATAAGAACTTATGTGCAGCACATCTTCTCGAATAAAAAAACACCAAATCATACGTTTTATTCTGTTTTATATACGATTAGGAGCTACTTTTCTACAATGATATGCAAGTTAGAAAGATGCTTTTTTTTTCTCCAGAAAATCATCTGTTCCATCATTCAGGATTTTTCAAAGATATATAAATAGAATCGTTTGTTCTTTAATTTGCACGAAACACGTGAATTGCTATTTTCTGTATATTTCTGCGACTAAATGGCTTAGCATTTGTTTAACGTACAGGATTTACAGTATAAAGCACGATATATCCATAAAGAAAGTGCTATATTCAGTTCGTATGCATTCATTAATGCAATAATTATATTTATGTCAAGAAATGGACTTCTTACATATTTCTAAACTCATCTAATAGCCCATCCACATTTTTCATATTAAATCGCAAAAAATCGTTTGAATATTTTTGTTTTCAACTTCATTAATATTCACGAAAAGTATCAGAATATACAACACGCCTAATTTCTCTTCTTTGACTCCTTTTTTTAATTTATTTATGGCTTCTGATATTAATATTTATGAAAGATATGGTAAATTATAAATTTTAATCATTGAAATTCATTATTTAGTTAAAGAAACAAATCATTTTTTCATTCTATGTGTGTCTTCAAAGATAACACCACTAAACTTCGATATTTATGTTCTATGCTAACATCAAGAACCAGTTACATTGTACTTTATCATCAGCATAAATATATAATTGATCTAAAAAAATACAAAATAAATGTCATGTTTTAAGTAAATTTACTTTTATATGTTAAGAACCGTCATAAATCAGCATTCTTACATTACTCTGCATCAAGTCATTTTATTTTCTTAATAAATTGACATATATACAAGCATATTGCACATACAATTCTTTTATCTGTATTTAGCTATTGAGATGACATTACCTTATCTATTTCTTTATATTCGTGTATTCAGTAAACTACTTTTTATAAGCAATATAAATATTTATTTAACCTATAATTTTGTTATTTCTTAGACTCAGCGTATCTGTTTACGTTTTATCTATGATCTTCGTCACCATTTTTACTAGCTGTCTATTTTTATTCGTCTTTCATTTCGTTCAGGCTTTGCAGGCTAAAATTTTATTCAATTCATTATCCCCGTAAACCAGTTCAGTTATATTACCTGCCTTAAAGATATAGCATTATTATATTGGTCTTGAATTGCACAGTTAAGTCTCTAAAATCAATCCTTTTGCATGCATTATTGCACAAAGTCAATCTAACATCATTATGCCATAATTTAAAACTTAAAGCCGATATTATCGTTAATTGCATCACGATCACAATTTTTATTCATTCTTTATCCTAGATTATATGTATATTTTCATTTTACCACTTGCAATGCAGAATCGGATGGCAATTAGCGCATAGGCTGAAAACATTATTACACTCTCTTCTTAGTTTACCACATAAACTAAATTATACATTTTTTTATCAAAAAAATACATTTACTGACATTTATTATTCAGTATAAACGTTATATATTTTTATATTCTTTATGAATTATTAAAAAATAGAGATATTTTTTTAACTAAAGTCATCTGTTTTTTCCGTCTGATATACTATGTTCTCAAAATTGATTTCTATCACAAGAATTACCGCTTCTAACTTCTTATAATGTAAAATAGACATTTGTTCCTCTTATATTAGCAACAGAGAAAATATCGTTTCTTTCGATATATTCGCTTTATTGTATTCTTTAAACGATCCTAGCACCTTTTAACATGGATGTCAGCGTCATACAATCTATTGTATATGCAGTCTTAACCTAATCTGTTATACATCCGATTTATGGTCATATGTCTTAAACCTAACGTTTCTTATATATCGGTATCCTTCGTGAGTACTATAGAACATACTTTTTGTTTGGTTTGGTTGGACAAATTTTTTTTATGCCAAAGCACTCTATCTTAGTGTTTATTATAGATTTAAAGCGTCATTTAATTATAATAAATATTTAGAACCCCGGGGTTGAATATTTCAGAAAACATGGAAAATTTACAAATCATATATTTGAAGACTATTGAAAAACATCTGTATGAACACGGATGATGTATTTTTATATTTAAAGAAAATTAACTAGTGTATAAATTCCAAATTTTTGTCACTATAAGCATCATAATAAAATAATGAAATCTATAAAAAAGGCTTCTAATATTTTATTGTGCATGGGCTACATATCAATGTTGAAATCTATTATAATACTGGGTTAAAAAAAACTATGGCATAGATCTACTAATACGTTAAGGAAATAAACATGCACGGATTTTTATAATATATAGCAAAGAAATTGTAAATATCTCTCTACATAGGATTTATACTTTAAATATATCTTTGCGAAAGGTGTATAATATAAAGGAAGAACTCTAGAACGATTTGTCTTTCTCGCTGCATTATAATGAACAGACTATATGGAATCATAGAATATCTTATAGGTATTCTAACAGAATAAAATTAAAAAATTCGCACTTCTTTTTTCAAAAATTACATAACTAATTCATTGCAGCTTATTAAATATCATATGCGTTTATGTATATACAGCTTTTACTATTTTTGATACGATATATTAAACACTATTCATTTTATTATTATTTTTTATATTAAAAATTAAATCAAAAGCCAAATATCTCGTAATATTGGAAATGGTGAATTTGATTTTTTAACAGCTGTATGAAATTCTTTAAAAAATATAAAACAGAAAAGACAGTTATTAAAAAGTTTCATGATCAGAGAATTGCTGTTTCTTATCTTTAAAATTTTATCAAAATTTATGTTGTATAGATAAAAATTACTGGATGAAATATAAAACACTTCTATCATATAATCCAGATCAATTTTATATATGAGTTATTTAGAAATATAGTAGTGTTCAATGCCTTGATATCTTATTTTATACTTCTAACTTAAGGTGTAAGACAGGAAATTTATAAACTTTTTTTTATAAATTTAAAATATTTTATTATAGATTCTTATTACATTACAAAGACAACGTGTATGAGTGAAGCAATATTAAATGTAAAAGATAGATAATAAGAGTTATACAAAAAAAGTTATGTGCTTTATAAAACTATAATATTTATTTTTTTATATATTTGTTTTTATTTTATTTTAAAAATTTGCTATTTTTTACGTCGGAGAAAAAAACAAAAAGAACAATTTTAGCCTGTAATTATCTTATATTTTACGCGAAATATAAATATCTCACAGAATATCCGAAGATAAATAAAAAATTACAAAATCTGTTAAAATAAGATCACGGAATAAATTTATTCAATCGATAAGTGTGAGAAAAAAATTAAATTCAAATCTTTTAACTACTCATTATTAGAGGTTTCCAGTAATATATTTGTATATATTATTTATTATTTATTTATCACAACAAAAAATTATAAAAACATATCAAACACGGAATTTCATGACAATTTTCATGCAAGTTTGGAAAAAATCACATTAAATTTTTTTAAATTGTAGAATAACGATTATACGATTCAATCGACTTCTTTTTAGTTTTAAATCAAATCTTTAATAGTAAAAATTTTTTCGAGCCGATAATTATTCTTATATGTAAAATCAAATATGTATTTGTATATATTCAAAATTCACATTCTTCTAGTTTGTCTGTCCTCAATATTATAAGAAATATAAAATACAATACTACTTATCAGTATACAGCGACATCTTTAATTTTTTTTCAGAAAATAATCACTATAAAAAAATATTTTATGACTTTATTGGCTATTTGCAATGAGATTCGGGTTTTCTAGATCATAAATGAGATTTTAGCATTTTTATATTTAAATTTTATTTATAGAACCTAATTCTTTTGTTTATGAAAATTTATATATCATTTTAAAAATTAAATATTGTTTTTTATTAGTTCGATTTTATTTTGGCAATTAAATATGCTCATTGCCTTATACTTATAGCAATTCAATTACATTTTATGGGATTTCTATCACAAGCTCATCATAATATAAAAAATAATAAAATATATTCTGCTTTTTTGTTTCGCTCAAAATATCTATCATATAACTATTTGCATGTTTTATTGCTTATAAAATCACTATCTTTATTTATTTTGATAGTTATTATTATGTGTTTTCTGCTGAAATTTATATCATCATTATATTACCTCTACTATAGGCACATTTTTTTGTGAAGCATACTATATTTTCTTTGAATTTTTATAAACCACAAAACATATTTTTTTTGAAAAATATTACAACACCGATTATATATTACCCAGAAATGACTTTTTATGAATACAGTTGCTGCTCTCTAAAATGATGTTTAATAAGATTTTATGAATTTTCATATGATAATTGCACACCATTTATATTTTTTCTTCCGATATCTCAATCTTATCTTCTAATGATGTTTTAAAATCATGTCGTTTTTTTTTTATTTTTCATCACAATTTAGAAACCAATTATCTGTAGTATATTTTTGATCAATATATTTTACGTATTTATACAACATTTAATTTTTCATTGATTCCAAATATATCAGAGTTTTCCACATCTGTAAATTCTATCCTTGCCTTTATATCATTTAGAATTTCGTTTACATAATTACTGGACTACATTTATGATTTTTTTCTCTTCCTGTAAATACATTTTTACTTTAAAAAATACTTTCCTTTCTGTTTAAATTCAAATAAAAACTATAATGGGTTTCTTTTGTGCCAGTTCCCGTCTTATTATATGCAATTAAGCGGGAAACATATATGTGAATCAACTGTGAACAGACTCTTAATTTTTAATTTTCTTTAAAAAATTTTATTTGAATCTTAGAATGTCTTAGCTCTATTTAATTTTATGAATTCGGAATTATGATTGATTATACACTTTTAAGAACATACATAATTGGTGAATATGAGAGCGAATAAAAGTTGAAATGAAATTGATGTCTATAAAAGACAAAAAAATGTTGCAGAAAACATGCAAGGAGAAAAGAATGAATCTTCAGAATCAGTTATATCGAAAAAACATAAAAAATCTGATAATGATAAACCCACAACTGTTACCGAAAGTCCAAAAACAGACGACTCTTTTATAAGTGATGATTCTGGAGTAGATGGGTCTAGGTTTAAAACCAAAGATTCGGATTCAGCTACTGTGACTGAGACCATTACATCCCAAAAAACTGGTTTAATGTATTTTTTGGACAAAACCACGAAAAAATATAAAGGATTGCCCAAAAAAATATGGTTAAAGTACAGTTTTAACATTGAACCGGAATTCGAAGAAAAAATAATTGATAAGGCCGAAAACATACTTATTGCAGAATCACCGACTGATGCAATGCCTATTAAAACTGACCTGCCTTGTGAAAAAGAAAATCCTATTGAGGACGATCTTGAATCAATGATAAATGAATTTTTGATATCATATTCTGAAACTTTAGAAAAAAGCAAACACGCTTTTGAAAAATTGACAGATTCAAGGAGTGACATAAAAAATTCACAAGAAGTTCACGAATATGAAGTACTGGAAAAAAATTGCAAAAACCTCATTATAAAGAGAAAAAAATATATTATAGTGGCTGAAAAGCTAAAAGGTTTATCAAATAGGCAGAAATATATATATCTGATTCTGCTCAATAAAAATAAAGGTAAGCCTTTTAACCCATATACAACGAGAGGTCAGTATTTTAAACGTGGAATAAGTCAAAATATGCCAGAATCTAAACCATCAGTTAATTTTTTTATCGAATTTTATGGAACGATACTTCGTAAAAAATATGCTGAAATCTTCAAATTTGAAGGAGAGTTCATGATGCAGTTTAAATTAAAATACGATCATTAAATGCCTTAAAAAAATTTAATCTTAATTCATTAATAAATATCAACTAAACTTTTAATTAAGCGAATAAAAATCGAATCTCTTTGGGTAAATATAATTAAAATACACGATTGCGCAATTTTTTCATCATTAAATTCGTTTACTTGTAATTTATTCAAAAAATACAATTACAATTACAGTAATTATAAGATTTAAAATTTACTAATGCAATAATTCGTGTTTAGTTTAGATTGTAGAGGCAAGTAATATCTTAAAATGAATGTATTATATCAATCATAAAAAAAACGAATCATTTATTTTATTATAGTATTAATTAAAGCGAGTTTTCTGGTAAAATATTCTTTAAGCATGATGATGGCATCTATTTATAATTAAACTTACCAGAAAATTTTTATAATTTGGTTTTGACAAAAATCTTGTCATGGCTAGTTTTCGTAGTTTAGAAGTATCAATGATCATACATTTAGATAAATTTATCTCCAAAATCAACCGAGAATTTCATTATGGTTTCGATATATTTGTATATTCATCGCTAGATATTCTAGGTTTTTTCGATGTATATACCTTTTATATTTTAGTTATATAAACTCCCATGAATAGTGATAATCTTTTATTATGAGGAACAAAAAATAAACGATTCTTCACATCTCTAAATGATAATAATTGTAACATATTGTTCTTTTTCTCGATATATTTTTTCGTAGAAACATTTTGAATATAATAATCATATTATCTTTTGTGTTTCCGACGCCTTTTATGTAAATGCAGTAATATATCTTTACAGCCATCAATATATTTTGGAATGACAAATAAACCTTTTCTATTTATACACAGCTAATATATTGCCTCTCTGATCAAACATTATATCCCATAACTTGCTTTGGCATCTTTTCTTTTATGTTACTAATATAATATATTACCGATGTTCTTAATTATTCAGTGTCTATAAATTACTTACAATAAATAAATCACTGCAATCATAAGAACCTAGAACAAAGATTTCGCATTTTAAAGTGATAGTTTTCTTTGCCAAAATCATACCTTATTAGGCATATTATGATTATCCATATATCCCCTTATCCATCGTCGACAATCGATGACCAAATAAATCATATCATGATGTATTATTATATCTTTTTTTTGACATTATATACTTCTAGGATACAAATCTCAAGCTTGTCATATTTTTTGAATGTCCAGTATCAACCTGTATGAATATATTGTGTACAATTATGTTAGGTTTTTGCAATCTTTTTTTGATGGTGAACATAATTCTATATGTGTATTCATATGTATAATCTCTTTTCTTTTTTTTCTATATAAAGATTATAAAAAATAATAATATAACTTCTTTTATTTCTGGAAATTATTTCTAATTTGTAATTGTTAATTAGGCTCTCACGGCATTTAGTCCATATTTATTAAGTTTCTTTATCCCAATTCTTACTTAACATTATAAAATTTTCTAAGATCTTAAATTTTTTGCTTTTATCTTTTTCAAAATCTCCATATCTTGCTCAAAATATTTCATATCTAGGTTTTAAATTATGTGCAAGGATTCTTAAAATACATTAATGTTTATGTTTCAAAAAATATTATATAAAATATGTTTATGCCAACTATTGATATTATGGATCGAATTTTTTATATTCTAACCAAATTACACAAAATATCTCTTAATTCAATTCATCCGATATTTATATAGAAAAGTCCATCTTTCACTTCTTTGCAATTTGATGTATCCGTTATATAATATAAATGGTAATTATTATATTGCATTTACAAATAATAGATTCGGGTATAAGAAAATAAATCATCATTATTTTTTAAATGATAAAGTGCTTTCAAACTCTTCGCAATAATCTGATCACTATATAAAAGGTTACAATTTTCTCTTAGGATGAAAATTTATTATATTATAAAGAGCTAAATTAATTTGAATGTATTCAAGCTAATTATGCCCTACATTTATATGTATAATTTTTTCCTTATTAAACAATAATATAAAGTTCTTATACTACACAAAATCTCATTAAAAATATGCTTAGAATGTTTGAGTGTATATAATATGCGAATTTTTCTACTGCAAACTTCCCGTGATAATTTCTATTATAAATATATTAGTATCACCATTAAAAAACCTTCAGTATATAGATATTGGGTTTTATTATTTTTGTAAAATTTCCTGGCTTTAATAGCTCATAATGGACGGATAAACAATCGATAGGACTTAATTTCGTTTATGTCTTTGTTATATAGTAAATTTATGAAATCGATCAAACCGGGGTTTAAAATCAACAATACGCTATGATCAAAATCCAGTATATAACAGTAAGCACAGTAAAATTGATTACTTTATAATCTGTATCATATAAGTTTCTAGCATAAAAAAATACGCTGTAGTCTACTGTCAAAGCTAAATGACGCTTGAACTAAAAGTCTTGACCGTAGAAGTTTCAATTACGAATATTGTAAAGATGGCGCAATTACAAGAAGATTTTTAAATTATCTACTATAGAGCAATCTTGTAGTTTTGAGCGTGTAAAAATTATAAGCAAAATAACATTAGCCCATCAATATTTGTTTGTCAATTTATAGATTTTCGTTGCATAGAAATTATTTTAAATTCCTTTTTTACCAATTTTTTAATCCCTTATAAAAAAATGAATCTTCAGAAAGATGATACAGAAAAAAACAAGAAAAGACACAGAATGACGGCCCCTAGTTTTACTAGAATAAGAGAATGGTTTCTATTCGATGAATCGTGAGAACATGAAGAGAATGAACCCAACAGATGAGAAGATAAGTAGAATGTTTGTTCAAGTGAAATGACCGTGTATTCCTAATCAAAAATTGAACCCAACAGATGAAAAGATAAGTAGAATGTTTGTTCAAGTGAAATGACCGTGTATTTCTAATCAAAAATTGAACCCAACAGATGAAAAGATAACTAGAATGTTTGTTCAAGTGAAATGACCGTGTATTCCTAATCAAAAAATACTGCAACTAGATGCCTATATTCATAAAATAATAAGCTACGTATATCCATTGAGTACAAAAAGAACTCGAAAACATCATTCAATTGTGAATTCAGAAAAATATAGGGGAAAGAAAAGCTGTTATAGATTATTTGATTGTATATAATGAAGACAAAGTAGATCCATATAGCAAGAAAAGATCGGTTTTGTGATGATAAATTTTTGAGAAGGCATTATTTTTTAGGGTGAAGCATTTTTTGTTCTGCTGTAATTATTTTATAGGTTATGTTGTCTTTTGTTTTGATATTATGAGGTGAATTTATGTGAAGTTATATTTTAGAGCATTATGTGTATAAAAGTAAATTGTTTGGTTGATATGTTGGTGCATTTGCATTTTTTTGTGGTTTGATTTGTTTAGTATTGTGTTTTACATTTTTGTGAATTTAATCATATGTCTGAAGCTGTGGTTTGAAGTGTCGTATAATATTTGTGTTGGTTTTTAGTGTTTTCTGTTGTCTATAGATACTTTTTCGTGTTTTGTGCTTTGATTATCGGCTTGTATTGTGATATGTTCTAGCAGTGAGGTTCTGTTGATGAAATCGGAGTTTACGATCTTCTTGTCGGTTGCAAAGTTTTTGTTTTTTCTGTGTTGATAATATATGTTTTATTGTAAACTATTGTGTGTTTATTGATTTTATGAAGTATTAATATATATGAATTTGTTTCTAAAATGCAAAAGCCAGGTGTTGAAAGTGGCATGAATTTTGAGATGTGCTTTGGCGTGTATTGTTGAACTTTAGGTCATATAATTATTCGGGGCAAAATTTTCTATGTATATGTTATGCTTTGTCAAGGCTTTCTAGTGAATAATATGAATAGTGTGTTGTATAGTGTTAGAAGTATTGCTTGAAGTAGATTTTTATGTTGACAAGCTTTTATCTGTGTGTTTCGAAGTTTTTCCTGCTGTGTAATCTGAACAGCATATGTTCTTATGTACTGTGTGTTGTGCTTATGTCTCTTTTTGTATTTAACCTCTTATACGCCTTTTCATCCGATGTATACATGTTGTTTTAACTGTTCTAACGTCTTTTCTGAGGCTTCTTGTCGTTGTTGTATGTCTATTTTGCAAACATATACTAATATTTTTTGCAGTTTGTATAGTCTGTTTTTTTTATGATTAGGATATAAAGTTTTGATTTGAAGTTGGGTGTTTATTTTTGCAACTAGTGTTACGTTATCTGTTTTTTCATATTAATATATGTGATGAAATATATAGTTGTGTGTATGGATATGTTGTGGTAGGTAATGTGTATGCGGATTTTTGGTTTTTTGGACGAAACCTATATATCTATTGTTAATTTCGTTGTTTTATGATGTATTTTTTTGTTTAAAATCAATTGTCTGAAAAAAAATGAACTTGTACGTAGGTGTATTTGTATTTTTATGTTACAAAATAAGATGTCTTAAAAAAATGTTTTTCTGTTGTAACTTCTAAGCTGTACTTTTTGTTTTTTGAATTTTTAAGATACTAGTTGTCTGGTGTGTATTTTTTTGTGAATGTGAGATTTTCTGTTATAATTTGATTTGTCTGAATATGTGTGTTTTTTGTTTAGAATGTATATTATAAATTTAGCTGTGAAGAGAATTGTTACATTTCAATGATTGGTATCATCTGTAAATAATCAGAAAAAAAGAAAGTATATTCATTCATGGTCGCATTCAATACTAAGCCTTTGACTGTTAAGAAGTGCAGAGAAGATTAAGAACATACATTATTCACTTATGAAAAGATATTTGTTGCCTATCCAGTAAAAAAAACTTATAATAATAGATTCTACAGAGTAATTAATAGATTTTGAACTATTATACGATGTTATGTTTGCATAGGCTAGGTTTTAAAGAAGTTTGCGGTGTTTTAGATAAATAATTATAATTTCTTCTTTCTTTTCTTATCTATCTTATTAATTTTGTTATATATAACTTATTATGTTGCCTTTTTATGTGCTACCGGTTTATAAATCCAAAAAATATAGTAAATGATACTTTACCATCGAATTTTATGATTTTTATTTAAAGGTTTTTGTGCTAAATCATTTATAACCTTCAATACTGTAAATTCACTTTCACCTACGATTTTTTGTTCTATTGCATTATTTTTATATGTATAGGAGGTTATCAACCGCCTAAAATTCGAAAGAATTATTTATGTATTTTTTTGTCGTTATTTAGTGTATTATATGTATCAGGGGTATTTAAGCATAATATTATGCTTGTGTTACCATATATCTTCTATTAATATCTTTTAGCTGACTTTTTAGAATGCCGTTTTCTAAAACTTTAAAATTCGTCGAATGATTCTTAATCACCGTAAACACCTTTTCTGACAGTAAAATGTATTTGCAGTTAACAAACTTTTAAATAAGTTTATTATACACACACATATTTAAAATATCTTGTATCCTAGTTTTTGGCGCATTAGCTCGCTTCATACAGTCTAGATACAGTCAATGTAATTGGTTTTTTTTAGTGTTTGTTTTAGTATCATATGAAATATCGCTTTGAAAACCTTAAAATATGGCTTTTGTTTGATAATATTTTCTTGGAAAGGATTTCACTGGATTTTATATATACTAGCTCTTTTAGAATTTTATTTTGCTGTTTATGATTCTATTGTTAGAATTAAATGAGCCAACTTTTTATAAAATTCAAAAATAATTTCCCTTTACGCTGAAACCTTATAATGTCTTGGTTCTATTATAAATATAAGCCTTTTAATAACCTCACAATATAGTTAGTAAAACTTAATGAACATTATAATACTCTATTATTCCAGTCATATTTGCTAGCTCTTTAAAAAATATCTTTTTTTAGTTAATGATACTTTCTCCTCTATTTTAAAGGCATTATAGTAAACTATGTATATGAAAAAGCTCTTAAAACCCCTAAGTATGATTTATTATAAAATATCATTTTTTCACAAATATTATTTAAAATAATTAACACTTAGAAATGTAATAAACATTTTTTTATGAAATTAACATCTTTTTAATGGGTCTCTACACTATTTTAGAATATATAAACACTATTTAGCACGAAAATAACTATAACATTCCTTAAAATTTTTCCGGCGTTAATTAACAAAAAAATGGCAGCTCAGAAATAACTCTAAGTGTTATTCTTGATTACAAAGTTACACATTAATTTTCAAAAAAATATAAAATGCCAGAACTTAACACATTGAAATGTAAATATATTTTCATTATACGAAGTGCAATACAAAATAAATAGCGATTTTACTGGGAAATATGTCTTTTAAGGTGAATATTCATATATGAAATTTATAATATCATTTATAAATGAGTTAATCATAATATACTATCTCTAAAATATTGTCGCTGAAACCAAGATCGTATATTTCAGCTTATTTTTTTGTTATATTATTATATAGAAGCCTACTTTAAAAATGTAGTGTAATGAAAATTTTCATGTACAAAGAGATTTTTTAGATGCTGTTTGCATTTATATGAATATATATTGATGTTATAAAGTTTAAGGATTCATATATAAAAATTATTTTATATTATACCAGGTAAATATAAAATTTATATTTCACATTATTACTTCTTTATTCAAAATCTGCGCTTTGAAATATAAGTTTCATGACATAGTTAATGACAATAATGTTCCAAAATTATAGATTCTTTTGCTAATTGTAAATATGTAATCAATTATATCATTTACCAGTAAAATTTTCATGATCATGAACTTTACAAAGTATGATAAATCCTTTTTAAATCCAGATTTATATAATAAAAAAAATATTTATTTTTGTTTATATGTCAACTGTATATTTTTAATGAGATAAAATAACTTTGTTTTTTATCCTTAAGTTAAGAATCAAAAAATTTTTGGACAAGGTAAAGACATAATAAAATTCACATACAATATAAATTTAAAGCTAAAATAATGTAATATATTTTTAATATTATAAAATTGTGTTATTAAAGTATTTTGAAGAATATAAGGATTTAAAAAAAAGAACATTTGAAATATTTATTTGAAACAAAATTTTGGACCGAAAAATCTTTTATCGTTTTAATTTTTTATGGCATTTCTTATATGTTCGTATTTAAAAATTCGTAGACTCAATACTTTGGTTCTTCTACATATTGCCTTCCATTTACCATAGCAATATGCTCTTGTTTTCAAATTCACCATAAAAAAGAGGGATTGGAATAATTCGTTATGACATTATCTGTATGATGCATTATCACGTTATTTTTTTAGATAAAATATCCACGTTAAACTTCGAAATCTGCAGTCTTATTTAATTCTTGAATATTGGATGGTCCGTAAATTTTGTATTTAAAATCATTATAGGTGTTGTTATATATTCCTAACAACATATAATAGCTATATTTGTATTAAAATGGCTACTTTTTTACAAAAAATTATAGAATATTTTTATGGATGATAATTGAATCTATATAATACTTGAATAAGTTCTATTTTAATATTTTTGGCTTCTATAAAAACGAGTCAATTAGTATTTTAAAATGCAAAATAATGCTATCTAGTTTAAATCTTCCAGTTGTTAATTTTATACAAATATTTTTTTGATATTAGGTTTTAGTGAATGTAAAAATTTATTGTTTTTGAAATAGAAAATATAAATGACCTGGCTATGTTTTTTATTTTTTTTTCTGCCAACAAATAAAATTCTTAAACTTTTTAATTTATTCTTAATTTTTATGAAGATTAAATCAAGTAATTTTATAATATAGGATTCAACTATTAAACTAGGTAAAATACATTTATTCCATAATAAGGAAAAAATAAAGTAGAAAATGTTAAATAAAAATCTTTAGTATGAATAGCTTATTTTTATAGCTTCGTTACATGTGTAATATGTCAAGAGATTTGTATATTATTTATGAAGATCCACTGTTTCTTTTAATATGTGAAAAGGATTATAGATTAAACCACTAATGTCGTGAAGGATTTAAAAAATAATATATAATTATATAAAAAAATATTGGAAGTAACTGTCTATTGCAAGATACACTGCGCAATAAACGATAAAAACATATGTTACTGTGCAATAAATTATTAAAATATGATTAATAGAAAGTGATCAGGATATATGGCTATCATAAATCAGATAATGTATATTATATTTACGCGTTCGAAATATTTAAGAAATATAGCTGCTGAATTCCAGTACTTTAACTTTTTAAAGATAAAATGGCATAGCATATTTATCTACAACCATGCCAGTATTTTTGTTTGTAATTTTATTCTCAAGTATATATAACCATATATATCTTATATTTGATTTTACAAGAGAATTCTAATCTTGAGCAACATATTAGTCCGGATTATATAAAATCAAGATGTAGTCGCCTTCTTAATATATTAAATCAGAAATAATATATATGCAGAAATTCAAAGGCATTTATATATGTCCCCATATGACAATTCGACCAGAATCTTCTGATTTATATTGAAAACTGATATATTGATAGATTACTTATTGCTAAAAAAAATTTTTCAAATACAGAGTGACAGCAATATTCACAACTCATTAAGTAACTTGAGGTAATTAAATTGTGAAATCAAACTACAAAATTGTTTCTGTCTATTAAGAATTCGATTGATGCAATAATTCAAAATAATTAAATAATTTTATCTAGAAAAACCATCTATAATGTTTTAATCGCCAAGAATAACATTAATATAACCAAAATATCGTTACAAACAATAATAAACATATAATAACATGCATAAAATGTCTTTTTCATGGGTCACATCTTGATCATCGAAACTATATATTCGATTATCTATTTTATATTCAAGCCAAAATTTTAATATATAGTGAGATTATCGTTTCTATACGATATGCTGTTTTAGTCAATTCTCTTGTTGATATGTACCTTCATAACTCATTGATTCTGTTTTTTTAGGTTTATTTCGTTTCTATATTTTTTTAAATTATATAAAATAGTTGTGATCACTAGTTCTTTCATTTACATTATTTATCTTGTGATATGATCCAACAATATTCCTATTTGGATTTCGCAATAAGAATTTTTACTGTGATCTATGGAATTCTATAATCTATGGATAAAACATCATAAATTCTTGCTATTATTTTATAAACGCCGAGATAACTTTTGATTGCTTAACTATGATAAAATATACAGGATCAATAAAACACGCAGTTTTACTCGTATATTATTAAATAATTTAAATTTTTACTCTGGCAAATACTTGAGGGATCTCGGATTTATATCATAGAATAATGATTATTAAAAAGTATTCCATTATTGTTGGCCTCTATAATTTACTCATTAATGGCTTGCAATAGCTTTAGATTTGATGGAGATCGATAATTTTACTTAAAAAAAGGATTTAAGCGAATTAAATTATTGTTAAATATATAAATTACAAATCAAGAAATCCATTTAAATATTTTAAGGCCAACATTATTGAATTTTAATATCCCTAACAAATTATATAGGATGTAAAGAGCAGTGCCAGATATTTTTACGTGTTCTTATGCTGTTTTTTATACAAAGAGCAGATTTCAATCAAATATTTGTATGTTTAGATTCAATAACAAAAGCATATAAGAACTATTGTATTATTTACAAAGACAGATTAGATGGGTCTAGATTCTATTCTGTCACTTAATAATCGATTCCTAGTTCCAATAATTTAGAAGTTGATTTATTAAATCTAGAAAATAAATTACGAATTAAAATAAAAAACGCGAAAACGTCAATATATGATATAGTTGGAACAAAAATATTATATTCTTTGATGTTACATCGAGATTGAGATCCGTTTAACCGACTTAAAATATATTCTACAAAAAATTATTACAGCTCTCTAATATTGAAACGCTATAATAATAGATTGAAAAGGTTATTTTATCTAGAATAATTTATATGGGAATAAATTTACAGATGTATCAAAATTTACCGTACGTATCGTGCTTTAAAAATTACCATTCTTCAAGTATAAATTTGTTTTTTTCTTCTTAAAAGTATAAAATGGGTTTTAGGTGGGATAAAAGAAAGCTCGGATATTCTGATTACTTATGAAAGACAAATAGTTTATGCAATTTTTTCGGCTACATATCTATTAATGTTGCTGAAATTGAAATTTTAACAGGCATTAAATTACCAGAAATACACCATTGAAAACCTACAACTAGTATATTTTGCATATTTTTATATAATATTTTTACAAATTAATAAGATGTTATATTTTACGGTGTTTCATTTGTTCATATAAAAAGATTATAAATATCATTGAATAAGATAAATAAAGAAATAACAATATTCGCGAATTTTATTCTATAATTTATGCTTTTGACAGCATAAATTATTCTGGTAAAACACCTATCGCAAAATATCTATTTATTGATGTATTTTTTCCATAATATATTAGTAGAATAAGTCGTTCAAATCTGTAGAGTTTCGAGCATATATTATTTGTTTGCATGCAATGAATTTTTACTAGTTAAATTGCAAAAGCATTTTATTTGTTGCAAATAAACCTTTTCTATGTCTGTGATTCTTTTTTGAAACTTAATGAATATTTATATCTTAAAGAAAGCCACTCGCGGTTTTGTAATGACAGCCTACATGTTTTATTGTAGAAAAAATATGTTTTGACAGATTTGTGCTTTTGAAGTTTTTTGAATTAAATATTATCTATTTCCTTATTTCATGCTTAAAAAACAGAAAAACTATATGGAATTTTGTGTTTCTAAACAATTTTATCCTATGAAATAAAAAGTTCCTTTATTATTTAAATGGATCAAAATCCAAATTATTGACGATATATAAATTATAAGTGCAAAATCCAAAGAGTAATATAAAAATTCTATCGCATAAATTTTAAGAGACAATCATACCTTTCTTATATGTTTATACTGTTACAGTACGAATTTATGAACTTTTTTATGTAGGATAAACGAAGTCCGATGTAAAGTTAATAATTTACACTATTCACAATTGTTTGAATTTGATATAAAGCATCAAATTTTAGTATTTTTTACATATATCAACGTTCTAATATAATTATGATTGATTTTGCTGTTCCATAGAAATAATTTTCTGTTTCCTTTTACAAGTATTTTTCAATCCCTTCAAATAATTAACTTTCTAAATAGGATGATGCAGAAAAGAGATTGAAACAACTGAATGGTTGCGAGGAGTGCATCTAAAACAACAAATCCTCTATTATATTGCATCATAAATGGGTGAATTGTATGAAATGTGGGGGGAAATAAATATTATAATTTTCTCGTTATTTTGTGAGTGAAGTGGGTGTCACGCTTTTTTTATAAAGGATGTATTCAAAACCGGTTCCCTCATGCATTATAAAACAACAAAGATAAAAATATTGTAAAGATATGGAACTAGAAAATAAATATAAATATGCTTTACAAAACATGAATGTTCTTGATTATCCGTCCTGTGATCGAAGTGCTGCCGTCCGTTTCGTGTTGCAATATAACTGCCAAAATAACATGAACTATCTATAAAAAACTATAAGATTATGTTATAATTTTTATTGTAGTTTAATAGTGTAAATAAAATTCTTATTTTTGCGTGTGTTTTCTTTAAAATTTTTTGTTTGAGCCATTCTGACGTTTAAGTGATTTTTTATAGCAATCTTTTGTGAAATTGGGTTTATAGTTATGATTTTTACATGAAAATATGTGAAAGTATTACATGTGGATTTATGTATGGCGTCTAATATTATTGCAAGGAACCTCTTTTTATTACTTATAGTGTTGGTTGGAGGTAAGTGGTGTTAAATAATGCAAGAGAATTTTTTGGAGGTGAATTTGCTACCTAAGTTCTCTGAAGAGTCGTGTGGTTTTTTTTGCGTTCTAAATTTGTTGCTGCATATTTTTATATGTATTATAATGTTGTTGTGGTATTTAAAGGGAAGTGTTGTACTTTGTCGTATGTTGTAAATTTCAGTGCTGTATTGATGATTGGTGTATATGCCAGAAACAAGAAAGCATCACATCACATGATATTTTAATATTATTTCACAACGAATATTTTTATAGAAAAAGTCAGATATTGAAACAGATGCACGCTTATTATTATTATTCGATATTTTTTGTTGTGTTTTTGAACTTTAAAAATGCTGTTTTTGTAAGAGAATCTATATTTTTTATGCATTTTATGCTGCTAGTTTATTAGTACTTTGGGTTTTGAAACAAATATGTTGATGCATATTCATGTTGAAAATACCTCCTTGCAAAACCTTTTCGGCAGAAATGTTGCTTGTCTTGTATCTTTTGGATAGATGTTAAGTTTGCATAAAGGTAAGCTTTTTTGTTTTGCTAGTTCTACTTTTTTCTTTGTAATCAATAATCTAGTGATCTTGAGATGCATCATTTTGAAAGTTGTATTGTTTCTTTTGATGCTTCCTGTTGGTATAAATAATCATTTGCAATGTTATGAATTTCGTGCTAACAACGTATTGCAGAAATATGTTTTGCCTGTTATTTTGATTGTTTTATATTTAATTTTTTGGATATGAGTTGGTTGACAAAAGTTCGTTATTTAATGATTTTACAAATCTTAAAAGTGTTTATTATATTTTTTCTTGATATTGTATCTCGTTAAATTTATACTGTGGTATATATCTATGTATGTAATGTTTATCGTTCGGATCTTGAGTTAAAACCCTGGTATCTGTTTTTTTGTGCCTGTTTGTGTTCATTTTTCTCTTAACTACAATGTGTCATGTCTTTGCTAAAGCTGGGATGTGCATTTATGTTTTTTACATCAAATTTATGCTTGAAGACTATAGGCTTTTATTTTATGTTTGAATTTTACAGAATCAAGAGGATGTTTTTTGTCGTATGCTGATATTACACAGCGTTTAAATCTTAATCATATATTTTCTAGTTTATCTCATTAATGTGAATACTATGCTTTTTTATAACTGGATTTGTGTGATGGCAATTTTTAAGTGCTCTTATTAGAGTTAGATTTCTTTTAAAAATATTGTTTTGTTATATACCTCAAATGTTTATTTATATTCAACGCCTGACAATAGAAATCAAATAGTTTTCGTGGGCTTTTTTATGCAAATTCTGGCCATGAAGACGTAATTAGTGGATATTTTATTGTGTTATGATTTGAAAAGATCTTCCGATATATTTATATTCAGACATTAATTTGTATTTGCAGTATTTTACATATAATGTGCCGTTTAACAAATAATATTGTCATAGGCTAGGCTGATGTTGCACCACATGATGTTTTATAAACCCAGAAAATATCTACCCATATAATTTTTTTTTAATTTATATTCATTTATACGACATTGTACTACGAAAAAATTATATGAAAATAAGTCTTCCTACAATAGCTGTTCATGAATAGCGTTATTGTATAATTTGTTGCTTAGCCAGATAATATAGCAATATAAATCATAATATTCTTTATAAGTTTCATATGGCGAGTAGCAAGTTTTTTAATAAATTTTTAACAGAGTCAAATGAATTTAGAGTGAAAAATTATTCCTTCAAAATAAATAATGCAAAAAAAACTATATCCGAATTCCTGTATTATATATTTAGTGCTGTTTTAATTTATACCAACACCCATAAAATATATTTTTAGATATTTAAAACTTACAATTCGCCGAAAAAATAAAACTGTTACATATAGAATCTGTTAAGCAAAAAGCCAGTCGCATCTTTTATACTATTACAATTTGTGTTTTTTCAAGACAATATTAGCGATATATCACAGCTTCCAATACCATAAATATAAGCAACAGCATTAAAATAAATGTTTTATCTTTAATATTAGAATCTGAACTATAGTGTGGAGATCTGTTTGTCTCTCAAAACAATGTATAGACTGAAGATCTATCTCTGATGAGTATGCGCACTCTTTGAAAAGATTCGCTAATCTTTGTTTTTCAAATATCAAATGCAATAAAAATTGCATACTATAGTACAATATTTCCGACAAAAAAATTTATATTTAAAAAAAATCTTTTTGAAGTTAGAGAAAATAGCCATTCAAATATTGGAAATGTATAAGAAATAATAAATAGAAATTTAACATTATTTGGTAGTCTTTTATTAAAATATATTCCTCAAAAAGGATAAAAATCAAACAATAAGATAAACTTATGAAGGAAATATATGTTCTAAATACATCTGCATGCTATAATTAATTATGATGATATTTTATAATATAGCATCTACAATTCACATATCTATTAAGCTTGCTAAATCAAAACTGTACATAATTTTAGTGATAATGTAGAAAATTGCATATAAAATGCTTAAAAAGGTTTGAACAAGTTTAAAAAATAAAAATCACCTTTTAATTTAATGGTATATCTATATGTGTGAAATTTAAAAAAACCTTAATTTGTAACTTTAAAAAGTTAGAATAACGCCAAAAATAGTAAAATTTTATTGAAAAATATAAAAAAAAACTAAAAATGGGCTAATAATCACTGTTGGATTCAAAACAGCTCATACTTTTATAAATCAGGAATCAAATATATATTTTAAGAGTTGATTCCTATAAAGGGTGGTTTTTACCCGAAGAAACTTATTTTTTACATCAATAGAATTTTTGCATAGACAATTATAATTTTTCATTCTAGATTACTGCGATATATTTCCTTTAGCGATTTGTAATAGAAAATAAAAATTACCCTTACTTTTATAAAATATATCATGTTTTTTTATATATTATTCGCATTTTAATAAAGAACGAAATTATTAGATTGAATTTAGTGTATTAATCTATAGAAAGCTGCCAAATGTTCAATTATCTAATAATCTTACCACATAAGCTAATAAGAATGTTTGAAATTTTCGGATACATTTAAAGAGCAAGTAAATATCATTCGAGTATATTTTAGTTAAGAAAGGTTAAAAAGAAACTATATTTAGATATATGGTGTTATAATAGAAACTTGAAAACTGTTAAAACAATCGTATAAATTTGTATTATATATGTAGATCATAAAAGAATTTTATCAAATTTTTAGAGTGTTTTCGTGGTTTATTTATGCCTTTTTGAAAAATCAAGGAACAATAAATCTATCTGTGTGTCTAATAAAATCATAAAAAATATAAGATACTAAAAAATACTAAATGACCACGATTAAGATTGCGAAAAGGTTGTTTTTGACGATTTAACCAGATATAGGTGCAATATTGATATTCGAAAAAAATTTAATTCTCTGTTTTTAAATATCCTTGAATGTCTGATTCTGATGATGTAATTTCATGTTTTAATAGAACGAAATTTTATACAAATCTTATGCAAAGTAATTTATTACTGTATTATATACGCTTCTTTATATAAAAATATATACTGGAATTTTAACAAGATTATAATTAGAATCTTCAAATTAAAATACGTATATACTATATACAATGTCTTACTACCCTTGACTTTTATGGTAGATCATAAAGAACTAACTTCTGTATTTTAATTTACACAGAAAGAATTTAAGGACACTAAATTTTGTTTTTTTTGATATTTTTTTCAATGATTGCATTTGTATTTCATGATCTAAGGAGGAGTTAGATCACAATAGAAATATAGTAAGTCAAGCTAATTTTATTTCTTTGCCGAATACTTACCGTTTTATTATACATGGAATATCTAAATAGCATCAAACTTTCTAACGTCATATTATGCCAAAGTTATAAATATATAATTTTTACTAAGATTTATCTATTGTTGCATTCGAAATACGAGTTAGAAAGTAAATTTACTTTATTTCTACTTTGTATAATTTATATATGCTTTTAACACATCTATATTTAATGTTTTAAATAATTTCTTTTTGTTATATAATACGGATTTTAATAATTTCATAACAGGTATGCACATCGCAAGCATTTAAAGATATAAGTATAAAGTTTTTATGTTAAATTATATATTTTTTATAAATTCACGATCGTCTAGTTTGCAGTCCGAGGCGTATAAAAACCATTAAACTGAGTTTATGCACATAAATTATTTTAATTAGAAATTGTAAAGTGTCATGTTTATGTTTTTTTCTATTTTTTAACATTATGATTACTTGTTACGACCAAGAAAGATATCGATACCATAATGGTCAAAACCTCTATCTAGTAGTTCTTTATTAAAGAGGGTTTTTGCTAGCATTTGAAATTTTAAGAATTCAAATACAGATATATCACTGTTTATTCCGTTTAAGATTATGTGATTTTGACATCTATATACTTTCCGCTTATTTTTAAACATTTAAAAGCTAGCAAATTGGATGGCAATCTTAAACATAACCACAAAATTTTCGCGGTTTTATAATGATAAAAATACATTTTTTAGATATATTCTTTTGTGATGACGTAAATTATTTTTTAAGCATAATAAAAGAAGTAAATGTCAGCCAATTTGTATTTTTTAAATAGTCGAAGCCAATTTTAAATATTATATATGTACAAATTATTAAATATTTATATTTTTTATGTAAAACAACTTGTCAGAAAATTCCAATATTATATAAAAAAGGAAGTATTTATATAGACAAAACTTTATCTATATAAATAACAATAAAAGAAGTAATATCATTTCAACCCTAAAATATGTTTATTTTACTTAAAAAATATCAGTACTTATTTTAAAAATGATTTCAAATTATTTTATATGCCATGGATCTAGAAAATATTGTTTTACAAAAATACAATCGTGTATTTGCAGTTATATTTAGATAGTCTCTGTAAAATAATGTTGTTTATGAATTATTAAAAATAAATATTTCCATAAAAGATAATATTAAAATACTTATTTCTATCAATTAAGCAAGATATTTTTAAATTTTTTATTAATTCAATGCACGTAATGAAAGAAAAATAATTGCACAATTCAAAGAGAATTCTTTTATGCGTAAATATGCATATTTTAGACTGGAATAGTTATTTTCTAACTTTGAATTTAGAGAAATTATGATATTTAAATGGAACAGAGAAGCAACAAAACATTGAACAATGCAAATAGGATTCTTTTATTTTTAAACCTGAAATCCCAACACAAGTATAAATAGTAAGTTTTCTGTTTAGATATATCTTACAAATAGCATCTGGTATATATAAAAATACTAAAAATTGTATCTAGAGCCCATCGAGGCATCCCATCATTATTTTCATAACACAGAGAGATACAGCGATTATTATAGATTTTTTATTGCTATAATACTTATCTGACTCGCAATATAAGTTCTTTAGCAACAAAGTTTGTGTTAAAACAGCAACCATACTCTAGATCTTAATAAATCAAAATAGCGACAAGAGTTTTTTAATGTCGCCCATAACAGATATATAGAAGGGATTAAATGTATTCGCAACAAAAAAAAATCCAGATGCCAACAATAATAAATAATAGAAATTTTTTATATACATATGAATCGGTGCTTCAAACATTATTTACAAGTTATAGATGTATAGATGAATCAAGTGGCTTCTTTAATACGATAAATGAAATGTAAAATTCTTTTATACATCACAAAAAAAAGATTTACAGCTTGATTATTTTTGTTACAAGATCAAACCGATAAAAATAAAAAGCCAAGATTTACGAAAAATGACATTTATTATTTTATGAAAAATTACATGGACTGTTACCTTATATATTTTCATTATATTCTTGTTATTGTAATAAAAAAGCCACATAATATTTATACGTTTTTCGTATCATAAGAGAATGTATTTATAGTTTATTTATAGCCTGGATACTAATTTTATCATTATAGCATGTTTTAAAATTGTAAAATATATTTTCTCGGAATTTCTAAACGATAATAAATATAATACTTGCTTTTTACTGTATTAAGTACGTCAAAATTTATTTTCTGTTTTTTTCGATATAAATTTAAACAAAAAATTATGTGTCTAAATTATAAATACATAAGAATAATATTTGATATTCCACCCCTGAATTATTTTTGTTTGTTTTTATTTCATATAAATCATTAATTGATATTTTCATAGAAAAATTAAAAGATATAAGATCCAAAATTCAAATAAATCTTAATTTACAACTATAATATTTGTTATATAATATAATTCTTAAGTATTTGCTTCGCAAGTAGACTGTAGATAAACATTAAATAATCTGTAGGTTAAAAATAATTTTCTATAACATTTATGTCTCATAGAACGCTTAGCGAATTTATAAGCTATTTTAAATATATGAAAAATAATTTTAAATTGTTTCTATATTTTTTTAATTTGATAAAGATGTAGTTAGCGCTATTTTTTTGCAAAATCAATTCTATCACGCGTATTAGTATTGGGATATATATTTCTACCGTTATATAGGAAAATATCCATAAAACTAGGGAATTTTGTTGTAAATGTACATCGAGGTCTTAACTAAAAAGACAAAAGATTATTTTATGTTTGCTAGCTAAATCTATATTTCGAAAAGATATGATAATTTTAAATAGCAGACTGGAAATTTTATCACACTTATTACTGTGAATAAGTATTTTAGTGTTTCTGTAATTGATTTTTTCTTGTATATATCTAACTTAATCGCCATATAATGTTCATTAAATTGAAGTATATATATTATATAATTGGAAATAAAGAATATAGTAATTACCTGACTAACTTTATATAATTCACATACCAACAGAATATTAGCTTTTGTTTGAAATCTTCCAATAATGCATTTATGATAATTTTTATGATATTATGCTCCGTTTTCATAATAATGCATAATAAAACATAAAATTTCGGTTTTTTTACAGAAATATATATACGCTTTTCCCTTTTTATTTTTTGACTGTTTTAAAAATTTACTTTCTTCTGCATCAATTTTTATATTGCATCGCAGAGCTAAGTGCTTATGAGCCCATGTTTAATCAACGCATTTATAATAATGAAAATAATATGCCAGACACGAATCTTACTATAGACTTTGATACTTAATTTTATTTACATTGGATTAAAATAAAACCCAATTTTTTTTTAAATTCTTCAATATCTTATATTATATATAAATATTATGGTTTTTATATCGTTGCTTTACAAAATATATTACAATCATTCGAAATTATTTGTGAATTGCATACATTTGAATAACATAATCATATGTTTGAACGTTGATTGTTGTATTTCTAAGTTATAATATTCAAAACAATAGCAAAAATTTAAATTTTGATTCTATTTCGTGATATTGTTATATTTACTGCATGTGTAAACATATGTATAATTTTTCTCAGAAAATTTAATAATTCTATTTGAATGGAGCAGTCGATTCAAATTCTTGTGTATGTTTGTTTTAGATATAAATGCAACATTTTAGATTTTCGTTCATCATTAGAAATTATTTTAAGTTTTGATGGTTTTTTTGACCCATAGAATAGCTTTATATTTGTTTTTTTAGATAGATATATATAACAACCAAAGGAGTCGTGAGCCATAAATTTAAACAATACCTTGATACAGTGGAGAGAAAATACATTAAATATTGATTGAAAAGATTGAATCATATGATTTGGGAGATATTTTACAATTAAAGCAACAGATTTTCTCCACAAAGAATTTAAATGTATTCATCTGTGCTCGTTGTCGCCAATGAAATAAACGTTTCATAATTTTTTTATAAGCTTTAATATATTTTGTATATGTTGAATGCTTGGATATAGATGTGATGAGAGAATGAACATGAAAACAGTGGTGAGTAATGTTAGATAGAATATATTTATGATAATGTGAACATCCAGATACTAAATAAAAATATTTTTTAATAATATGATGTCGAAATGGAAGTTATACATATTTAATCAATGAAGGAAGAAAATTAATAAATAAATAAAAAGAAAATATTTGATATTTTATGGAGTTTTATATGTACTAATAATATTTATCATTATATAGATCGTTTTTATGGATTAATTTATAAAGAATATATGTAAAAAATAATTCAAGAATGTAGAGTTCAACAATGAATTTCTAAAGATAAATATTAAAAATTAAAATAAAAATTTAAGATATAAAAAATTTTATGGGTACAGTTCTGATCAGCAATAGATTAAAAGGAAATTTATTATTTTGGTATCTATAGATATATATAAAGCTGTGATTTGTCTGATAAATAATATTTATATGAAGAGCGACGACTAAATGGGCAGCAGATTTCATTTCCGTAGTTTTTTTATGGACAAATTTGATAAATGGATATGTTTTTGAGAGTGAAAATTTTGTTATTGATTGATGACATTAAAAGGAGAACGTTGGAATTGTAAAATTTCTTAAAGAAAAAACTATAAATATACCGTCAAAAAATGAAATTATTGAATGTTTTTATAAATTTAAAGGATGTTGTATAATGTTAGAAGACAAAAAATATGATTTTTAAAATGAATATTCATCTAAGAATGTGAATTTTTGATATGAGTATAATGATAAGAGCAAATAATCATTTATTTGTCAGAAATACTGTTAAAAGGATATTTCTACTGAATGCATGTCGTAAAAATCTTTTGATGCATTAAACTTCTGATCTATGTATAAGGATGTCCTTTAAAGGGTTTAAAGTATAGATGAATAGGATTTTTGCGAGAATATTTTATCATATGCATGTTGCTTTGATAAAAGAGTTTTTTGATTTATTAATTACCAGCAAAAAACACATTACAAAGAGCAGTTTTTTTTAGCAGGATGTTATAGTGGTATGTATCTTTATTATGGAAAATTTTTAGATGAATCTAGTTTTGTTGCTAAGGAATTTTATTTTCGTGAAATTATAGTTACATCTGTCAACGGTGTTCAGAAGTTTATATTACGATGTGAATTATGAGAAAAGAACCATAGACCAAAAAACCAATAAAAAAAAACACATACTGTTATATGTTTTTTGCTTTAATGATCTAAATAACAAAAGTAATGTGAATATGACAATCATGAATATACAAAAAAGATGATATTGTATATGCGAATTATCAAAAAAAATAATTTTTCAATAAAGATCTAGAACATGTTCCCTCTTTTTTGACATCAGTGGATGAATTGGGCTTCTAAAGTATAAGAATGCACGTTAATGTGTTAAAGACAGTAAAGAAAAACCATTTAAGAAGAAAAAATCCTTTAAAAAATATAGATTATATGAATATTAGTGTCAAGAGCGTTCTATATATGCAAGATAATGATTCAAGCTACAAATTGAAACCCATAAGGTTTTTTCTAAAGTTAAAATTGATCATTGATTTAAGATGGATGACTTTGGGAAACTTATGCATTCTTCCACAATCAAGAATTTTCTATTATTTTTTGTTGACTATAAGATAGCCTATAATATAAGAAATGATGATTATGCCAATAATTTATACTTTAATATGATTAAAGTATGGATTTTGATAAATTTTAAACGTTCACATACTTTGAAGTAAGAAGTGATTTTGTTTAAAACTGAAATAGATAAGAGTTTTATGATACATGTGACTATATGAATCTACCCTCATTTGACTTCTAATCTAATCTTCAGTCATGTAAGTGAGTTTTTATTTATTTTTAACTTCTATCATTAATTTTCATGCAATATCCCTTTAGAAATGACTTTTATAAGAAATAGTTCGTTTTTGCGAAAAAAATGATAATTAGTATGTTAAAGATTGATATTTTTTCTGTATATTGTAATTATTAGAATCTTTGATGATGCTAATAAATAAAATAATGATATGAAAAAGAATCTAACACAAAGTGGATGGTTTTTTTATTTAAAAATGTTTAAGATGTAGAGTTTAAGGATGATACGGGAATATCCGAGCTAGATTAGAATGTATTAGTTACATAAAAAAATACAATTATCAATATTTAATAAGAAAGCTAAAAAACCATTATTTTTATGATATAAGTTTGGTAAAAAAATAAAGAATATAATATTGTATTTATAAATATACATAATTTTTATAAAGTAATAGATATAATGCAGGTGAATGTATATAGAAAGTAAAAAAATACATTTTAAATGTCAATTACAAAATTTTTAGGACAGAATATTGAATTTCAAACAATGAAGCGTGTTTATTTAGATTATTTATTTGTATTTCAGATCAAATTCAACCATAATAGAGAGGTAATCATGGCAAATTACAATCAATTATAGTTTTAACATGCTTAATCAATTTTCTAAGTTTTTATTTCATTGTATAATTAACAACAATCACGATAAAAAGAAAGTTAGAAGCAAATAATTATATTCTACCAAAAAAGATTCTATAGTATGGCATTATAGTTTATTACAAATACAATAATGACAATACAGTTAAACAGTAACTTTAATGGTCATAAAACCTATTTGCTTACAGATTATTATATTTTGCACATATTTTATCATCAAATAACACAAAATTTTTTAAATTTTTTTTAATATAATTTGTAAGCCTTCATATTTTTTGAGAATCTAGATGGCGCTATAATTTATTCGAACGCTAGAACATTTACCATTTTAAGAATTAATAGAGAACTTTTAATAAAATCAAATAGATTTGTTTTTGTATATATGATCGCTTTATGTACTCTATTTATAGATACAATATTTGTTCAAATATAATTCATAATAATATTATTAAAAGATCAGTATTACAGGTTATTCTCGGAATTTATATTTATTTTTTTAAACAAACTAAAACGTGATTATTATTCCATACTATGATCATCGTTAGAATCTTGGCTTTTGCCTCTATAAAAATATCACTTTCTATACCTTATCTTCAAGAACTAAAATTTCAAGGGTTTTCCTCAATCCTAAAGTTCGAATATAAGCCTCATTTTGACAATAAAATTATATTCTATATCATAAGCGATTTTTTTGGTTTATGGAATAAAATTCTTCTTTTTATAGATGTCATTTACTGATGCTAAGACAGCCTAATTATAATATTGCACAATACTATATGCATATTTTATAATCTCCCTTCCTTAGTTTCCTCAGATGCTCTTCATCTGTTTCAACCACCAATAATTGCGATTTTTGTGCATCCGATAGAGCATCATTAATAGAAAAATGATATAATGATTATTAATAAATACTAAACATCAAGCTACATCATAAAAATATAAAATTACATTATTAATCAACAGTAAATGTGTACAATGCAGTAAAACAAATTCTATTAGTAATAATTTTATGTAAATTTATTTAATTATTTATCCATAAAATAATAAGAAGAACAGCATTTTTTATTAACTTTTATTTATTATATTGCAAAAGTTCTTAAACAGATATTCATAATAACATTAATATATATAGGCAGATTCACAATTTAAAAATTAAGATTTGAAGATGAGGAGAGAATCTACAAAAGAAAATCTTATATAATTGCGGATAAACATGATTATTTAAAAATATAATATTTAAGCATCACATAATAAATTTATTTTATAGTAGGAAGAATTATCGATCCAAAAAATTTAATTTATTTAGAAAACAAACGAGAATAACTTTCCGTTTTAACAAAATTTGGACATAGCCTTCGGCCTATATTTTGAACCAAAATTCCAAATCTTTCTATCAAAGCGATTCATCCATCCAACACACTACAATTTTCTTCTAACCAGGTGAGAAAATTCTAATTTTCGACAATTCCATTCTGCAACGCAAATTCTTTCCATAATATAAAGAAATTATTATCTTTCAAAGCCTTCGGCAGGTGCGGAGATATCTTAAATTTTCTTGACGTGATTTTACAAGTCTTGTGATGGATCTCACATAGATGGGAAATTAAAAATTTATTATAAAAAGAAAAGTGTAAAATAGACATCAAGAATATTGAATACAAAAATAATATTATAGGATCACACAATATAATTATAAGTGAACTAGAGAGGCTGTTGATATTAGCAATAGAAAAATGTGTCTTTTTTTGAATTGTATTTGTGATGTTTTAATGCTAAAAGCTATAAAATTTTGGCGATATTTGAGATCAAAAGATTGTGTTTAAAATAAATTCAAAGAAAAATAAAGGTTATAATAAAAATATATGGCACTAAAACTATATTGGGCATTACAGGATAAAATCAGAATGAATCATATAATAAATTCTATTTACAATAGAGTTTACCAAATGTTGAAAATTACTAAAAATAATATATTTTAATCATAAAAACGATAGAAAATCGGAATAATTCTTTTTATAGACTTAAACATATACCATGAGATAGAAGGATCTAAAAAAAAGCATACAATTTGATATTTATATTTCAATCATAAATGGCCGGGATAACTTACTTAATATATGCAAAATAAACCAAACCTTTTAACAGAAATGTGAATGCGCAACAGATAAAGGGCCAAAAAAATACCAATGCGGGTTGGGACTAGGGGCTTAGGGTTCGTTAACCATATTCGTTGATTAAACTATGGGAATACTCAAATATAATTGGCGTACTAGAAATAAAAAGAAAACTACGGGAATACTCGAATCTGATTGATCTACTATGGCCAGGCAAAAGAAAACTACGGGAATACTCGAATCTGATTGATCTACTATGGCCAGGCAAAAGAAAACTACGGGAATACTCGAATCTGATTTGTCTTATGAGGCCAGGCTGCAAAAACTAGTTAATTCAGTTTTTCTATTGCCTTACTAGAGGTATACTTGGTTTTTTTGACCTACTTGGGGTAGGCTGGATAAACTATACATTGTTTATTCTAATCCTATAGTTATATGCCATATATAGTATATTATATGTGCATTGGCTACCTTAGATTTGAAGCTATTATAGGTATTATGTAGACCTTAAATTCAAGTTCCTGGTTAATGTAGTCTGTTTCGCTGACGCTTTAAAAACCTTAAAAACAATTTTTTAAAGTTTGATAAAATGTTTTTGATTGCTCGTATAAATAAATTGCACCTAATTATAACTTTTAAGGAAAATTCTAAAGAAAAATCCTATATTTCAGGTTTTAAACATTGTAATATAAACTAGCATGTATATATTTTCTAAATATAGATATAGATTGTATAAATCTGTTATTACTTTATTTACCAGTATATAAATCAGCTGGCGTATTTCTAAAACCTTAAAATACATAAAAATTATACTCTATCTCCCATAGAAACCTATACTTGCATTAAACTGCGCTAGCACTTTTTGTAGACCTTAAAATACATAAAAATGCTACTCTATCTCTTAAAAAAACCTTTACTTGCATTAAACTGCGCTAGCACTTTTTGTAGACCTTAAAATACATAAAAATGCTACTCTATCTCTTAAAAAAACCCTTACTTGTATTTAACTGCGATAGCGTATTTTACAAACCTTAAAGTACGTATAATTTATACTCTATCTCTTAAAAAAACCCTTACTTGATCTAAACTGTGCTAGCGTATTTTACAAACCTTAAAGTACGTATAATTTATACTCTATCTCTTAAGAAAAACCTTACTTGCATATAAATGTGCTAGCGTATTTTGTAAACCTATAAATATATAGAAATGCTACTCTATCTCTCATATAAACCTTTACTTGTATTAAACTGCGCTAGCGTATTTTTTAAACCTAGAAATACATAGAAATTATACTCTATCTTTCAATATAAAATCTTACTTGTATTAAACTGCGCTAGCACCTTTTTTAAACCTATAAATACATAGAAATCGTACTCTATCTCTTAAAAAAACCCTTACTTGTATTAAACTGCGCTAGCACCTTTTTTAAACCTATAAATACATAGAAATCGTACTCTATCTCTTAAAAAAACCCTTACTTGTATTAAACTGCGCTAGCACTTTTTTTAAACCTATAAATACATAGAAATCGTACTCTATCTCTTAAAAAACCCTTACTTGTATATATATGTGCTAGCGTATTTTGTAAACCTAAAAATACATGGAAATTATACTCTATCTCTATAAAAAACCCTTTCTTTGTATATAAATGTGCTAGCGTATTTTGTAAACCTAAAAATACATAGAAATTATACTCTATCTCTTAAAAAACCCTTAATTGTATATAAATGTGCTAGCGTATTTTGTAAACCTATAAATATGTAGAAATTATACTCTATCTTTCTAAAAAACCCTTACTAGGATATAAATGTGCTAGCGTATTTTGTGAACCTAAAAATACAGTAAAATTATACGCTATCCTTCAATATAAACCCTTACTTGTATTAAACTGCAATAGCGTAATTTACAAACCTTGAAATACATAAAAATTATACTCTATCTCTCATATAAACCTTTACAAGTATTAAACTGCGCTAGCGTATTTTTTAAACCTAGAAATACATAGAAATTATACTCTATCTCTCATATAAACCTTTACAAGTATTAAACTGCGCTAGCGTATTTTTTAAACCTAGCAATACATAGAAATTATACTCTATCTCTTAAAAAACCCTTATTTGTATTTAAATGTGCTAGCGTATTCTGTAAACCTAAAAATACATGGAAATTTTACTCTATATCTATAAAAAACCCTTACTTGTATATAAATGTGCTAGCACTTTTTTTAAACCTATAAATACATAGAAATTATACTCTATATCTTAAAAAACCCTTATTTGTATTTAAATGTGCTAGCGTATTTTGATAACCTAAAAATACATAGAAATTATACTCTATCTCTTAAAAAAACCCTTACTTGTATTTAAATGCGCTAGCGTATTTTGTAAACCTATAAATACATAGAAATTATACTCTATCTTTCAATATATAACCTTACTTGTATTAAACTGCGCTAGTGTTATTTTCAAACCTTTAAATACATAGAAATTATACACTATCTTTCAATATATAACCTTACTTGTATTAAACTGCGCTAGCGTATTTTGTAAACCTAAAAAAATACATAGAAATTATACTCTATCTCTTAAAAAACCCTTATTTGTATTAAAATGAGCTAGCGTATTTTAAAAATAATAAACACATGTAATTTAACTTTATTTCAGAAATTTTCTTCTCTATTTTATCTATTTTTAATTAATTGACACGATATATGCGAAATTTTTATCTTTATTTATGATTACATTTTTCACATATAAACAAGGTAATTTATGAATACAATATATACGTTAAAGACCTATAGAATATAATCTAGTAATTTGCAGTGTTTAAAATTATCAACTTAATCTCAATTTATGGCGGTTCTATGGATATATCTGGATTTATATTTATGTATTTATCAGTAAATAAAAGTTATCATATGAAATATAACTAATCTATATAACGTATTTGAAGTTTTTTATGGTAATTGGGAAATGAAATAAAAAAATATGACTATAAAATCGTTATGTTATGATCATTAGGCTAATATTATTACTTTATCATAATTGTGTGGTTCAAAAAACCTTTAATAATCTTTGAATATCTTTTATTTTGCACTGGTCTCTAAATTATTAAAATAGTTCTAAAAATAAACTTAATTGTTGTAATATTTATTTTATCGATCCATAAAAAACCTTTAAATTAATAGATCCGATCCTTTTACCATAAAAACTGTTCTATATTGTGCTAATTATTATTTTTAATGCAAAATTATTGTATTTAACACCATTCTATTTTAGTATTTCAGCTTTTTTTTATTTATAATTACAGTTTATTAATTTTTTTTTATTAAGAATATGAATTTATATTGAAAAACTTATATTTTTCGCCGTTTTTTTTTTTAATATCGAAATATTGTTCTGTGACTTACTAATTTATATAAATATTTTTGTGTGCAAGTATTTGAAGCGGTTCGTTCTTTAATAGGTTGTAAAAATGAATAAAGAATGAAAATATTTTATTTCCTTGGAATTACATTAATCGAAAATATATATTTTTGATGTTGGAAAGTAATTCGATCATTTCAACTTATCTTTTTAAAACAAGAATAATATTTTTCAAAACAATATGGTTGTACTTGGCAGTATTTATGTTTAGTTCATGTCATAAAATATAATTTTTTTTTAAAAATATCTATGTTTTTATCGAATAACACAAAGTTGAAAATATTATGATTTATAATTATTCAAATTATTAAAATAATTTTTCTAAAAAATTTAGCTTTTACAAATTTATCATAAAATAATCTAAAAAAATTGGTTACCTTATCTTTTTATGAAAATAAACTCAGTTGAAACATAATAGCGTTAAAAATAAACATATCAAATATTTTAAAACTGTTCGGAAAAGTAAACTGCTGAAAGTATTGTTGTTTTATTTATTATAATTGATTAGTTTTAAAAAACATATTATAGAATAATGGATAGTTTTTTTAATTAACACGAGATAGAAGTATATAATTAAATTAGAGTTTATGTCGGCATTATATATTAGGTAATTTTTGAAATAAAAATCTCTAGAGATAGAGTAGATGGCATTTTTAAAATATGAAAATATTGTGAATAAATTTCGCTTTATATAATTTCTGAAAAAATGGTAAAATTTTGGCATAGCCTTCGGCACATTTACTACCAAATCAAAAATTACTTTTCGATTTCCAATCACCTGCACGCCTCTTATCTTCCACCAAAGCTACATCCATTATATTATTTCATATTTATTCTCCTGGCGAGAGAACCTTAATCTCTCGCCATGCCATCTTCAGAGCAGCAGAAATATAAGTTTATGGGATTTCTCCCCTATCGTATTACCTCGACAGGATTTATTTTCTTTTTTTTGACGAGAGTCTTTCCCACTCTCGTCGATATATCATGTCAAGATAGGAATTAAAAAGATTCTAATAAACATTAAAGAACTTTAATCGCATAAAAATAGACTAATTACCGCAATATTAAAAACAGATAAATATAGAATTCTAATTGTATAAAGCTTATAGTGATAGAAAAAATTATATAAGATTTTGGCGTTAAATTATATATAAAGTATCATCAGCTAATTGTAATATTAAAATAAAAAGCTGCAGCAATTATAAACAAAAATTTACTGACTTATTATTCTAAAAATTATATTTAAAGAAACTAAACATATAATAATCTTTTTTATATATTTAGAGGAAAAAGAATCAAAAATATTATAAAAATAATATCAATGTATAATTTCAAAGATATTTTCGACTTTTTAATATATTTCTATAATTTTAAATCTAAAAATATATGTTTCAATGGCTTATATTATAAAATACTAAAATCTGAATCGGTATTAGCAATATTTTGAGATTAACATGTGTAAAACTGTTAATAATTATAGATTGACTTATAAGAACTTTGTATCACATAAAATGGAAATTAAGTAAAGTAAATATTATAATTATCTTGGTATTCACGTATTAAAAGAAATAGAGTATGTAAAAGTTTTCTGAATCCTGTTTTATGCATACGAAAAACATTATAAGCATATATAAGCACCCTAAAATGCTATATATAATTTAATTGGTAACATAAACTTAGTTTTCTATTGATATTAATTTTTATTTTGTTTTGTAGTCGCATCTAAAAAAACTTCAACATACCATATTGGCTATATATCAATGACTATTATGTCATTTTATCTTTAATGACTTCAAAGCTCATCAAGGTGCAATTTTCACACATAATAAAAATGATTTTCAAAAAATAAGATCAATGAAATTATTTTACGGCTGATAATGCAAAAAAAGCCTATTATAAGCTATATATGCTCACAATATGTGATTGAGCAAATAATTTTATATAGTTTATGTGATTTCATATATTAGAATCATAATATCAATATACAATTGCCAATCCATGTTTAATAAAAAAACAAAAAAAAATTCTGGAAATCTGGAAATTTTCGATCTTAACGATATTTTGATAATAAAATATCTTATAGATATCATTTCTTCTTTAAGAAAAAATTTATCTTCTTTTATATATTGTAAATTAGTTTTAAATATATTTATTGAATTTTTTAGCGGATTTAAACATGCTTATTCTATAAATAACTTATAGTTCATTGTTGAATTTTATATGAAGAATAATGTGGTTTTTTTATGGAAAAATATCATAATAACTAATTTATTTCAGTTTCTAACTAATCTTATTAAAACAAAAAGAGTTATAAATGTTAAAATTATTATAAGAGTTATAAACTGAATAAAAACAAATAGTACAAAAAATACAAAAAAAAACCAGAAAAAAAATAATGATAAGTCGAAACCATGTTTTAATAATTTCTTATATTCATTCTCTTCAAATGTTTTTCTATATTGATTCATTTTAAATATCTTAAAATAACATGACTATCTGTAAATATTTTATAAGTACCGAAATTTGAAGGTCAAATATGTTAGTTATATGTTTATTACATCTTCAAAACTCTTTTCGAGTTAAAAATTTATGTTTTACATGAAAAATACAAACACTCATGACTCTATAAAAAAATTATTTGCCGTAGGAACCTTGTTAGTTAATTATTATGTTAAATAAATTGTCGTTGACGAAAAATATAAATTTACTGGCTTAGATCATTACAAAATTAAATCTAAAAATAAAATAAATTTTACTTACTCGATAAATATTATCTAAAAAAACATCAATATAAATTTATTTTTGCCACATTCTATCGATTTTTAGTTGTTTAATATGCAAATACAGAATTTTCACATGATTTATTAAAGTGAAAACAAAATATTTGTGTAAAAACGTAGTAAATCTAGCATCTTGAGAATTTAAAAATAAAAAAAATGACACGAGAAGAAGGAGGCAAATAAAGTCGAAAAAAAAGTATACAAAACTTCTAAAATTGAAAGTTAAACTTACTAAATCAAATAATGCAATAGAAAATTTAATTTGGATATTAACGTAAGGAAAAAAATAAATATTGGCTATGATTTGAAGAAAAAACAGTCCATTTAATAAGTCCAATATTTTGCATATAAAAAAATGTCATTTTAGTTAACTACAATAAGCAAACTTATGTTATTTAATATAATGATATAAAAAAATTTAGTCTAATTACAGAATAGATGGGAAAGACTTATTTCATAATATTAATAAGTTTGCATATAAATGTTAAGAGTAAAAGTTATAATATTTGGTAGCTCAAAAATTTAATGGGGCAAAAAAGAAAAAAATATATAGTTATATGGCGAAATAAAAATACATAAACTAAAAAAAAGCTGACTTATAAATAAAGAAAAATATATGGCTCAGAAATGGAATAAACTCATATTAGTAATACTAAAAAGTGTAATCTATATATTTTACTCAACCTCATCTTTTATATGAATCTATAAGTTTTCAATCTATTCCAAATTCTTTTTAGGTGTTAATAATGCCTGGTTTCTTTTTAATTTAGTTCTATTGTTCACGAAAATTTTTTAAATAGTTGAGTTAAAATACTGTAAAATTGGCATTTTTACTAATAATATAAAACCAAAATCCCATTTATATATTATTTATAGAAAAATCGGACTTATTCAATATAAAACAGATATAATATTATTTGTGGGTTTTAAAACAATATTTTCCTCAAATATGGATAATCCAATCTAAAAACTCGGCACTATTCATATAAAAAATGTTTGATTTGATCATTAAATCAAGAAATATTACTAAAATTAGGCATTTTATATGGTAAGACACATTAATTAGTTTGAGAAAATCAAATTATTTAACGAAAATCATAATCCCAAGTTTAATAATTATCGAATAGTAAAATTATTATCTTGATTTTATATTTTTATAAGGTTTTTCTTGTTGGAAATGTCAATATAGAAAACTAGGATGATATTTCAATATTTAATTTAAAAAAAGAACGGCTTCTAAATAAGAATAAAACTTTATACATTACCAAAATAATTAGATTCTATGATTTTAATCATTTGACAACGCTTAATTAACATTTCTTTATTATACAGATTCTATAGTACAATAAATTACCTTTTTTTCTGTAAAATAAAATATATAATGTGATAAATACACAAAAAATAAAATACTTAGTCACATATATTGTCATAGATTTATTGTGTTAATTGGCCTTATAGATTAATAAAAGATAAAAATCAAATTTATTTTTCTAAATACATGGAATATTTACAAACCTGCATATAAATAAAGCATTTATTAATTTAGACAAATATAATAAAAATAAAACCTTGTAATTATATTTTCTAATAATTATAGGATAAATGTTATAGAATTGTAATATTATACAAATGAAGGAACATGATATTGTTTTTTACTTACGTTATTTTAATTGTTTTTCGTTGGCATTCAAAATTAAAGTATGCTAAAAAAAATAAAATAGATTAAAAAAAAGACTGTGCTTGGTAAATCTTGCTACAAGGAATATATAATATATTTTATCAACTAAAACTCTGTCGAAAAACGGCGATTTATTTAAAATGTGATTCTAAATGTAGATTATATTTTCTTAATACGACTATTTATTATACAGTTTAAACACAAAAAATTATAAAGTTATTTTAAAAGTCGTTTTAACAACATGGAATAATTATATCTGGCTCTTTAGAATTATAATACAAACTATATGGTCTAAAGATTGATTTTGATGTCAATAATCTCGAAATTTTAGTTATCAACATTTTATAAGGAAGATTTGACAAAAAACGATTTAAAATTTGCTATATGATAAATAAAGTCACAAAACATAAAAAAATAGGCACTTAAATACACAAAAGCAAAGGCATTACGAAATAGAGTTCTAAAAATACATAATTTATTGTAATATTTTAAAAATACCATCACATGATGAGTATTATAATTATTATAGAAACATTAAAAAAAGTTAACTAATTTCTAGGTTTTATTTATTTTCAAAATAACAATTAAAATATAATAAATAATCATGTATTTTAAATTCAAAGACGAAATTTATTCTTATTCACGAAAAAAATGATTGTGATTTAAACAAGTTTAATCACGTTAATAAGATATGTTAAATTATCCTATATACAGCTAACTTTATAAATTACGTAAATTCAAGGTATTTCTAAATCGAAAATACATATGTGAAATGTATCTAAAAGATTCCAGATATATAATTATTGTGGATATAAACTTTATATTGAATTATCATATTATTTGATCTTAGTATTCTTTCTCGCATTGATAACTTTTATAGATTTGAAATAGATACTTATCCAATAAATCGTTTGATATGTCACTAATAACAATTAAAAAACATAAATTTGAAACAATATATAATTTTATTTATTTTCCTATGAAGTTAATCGTAAATTCGTAATTTTTCTTACTATTTTTTAGATTAATATAGTAAATAACCAAATATTTTGTCTCGAAATTTATTTCACCATATTTTTTTAGCAAAAACGAAAACAATGTTTGAATAATATTTTGCGACATAGATCTAACATCGATAAGTTTATATAAAAACCCCTCAATTTACTTTTTTATAAAAAAATATACAAAATAAGTTATTATTATATCTTATAATTAAGCGAATAAAAATAGATGCAAAAAAAAAATTTATTTGTATATTTATAAACGGATAGAACAAAATATAATTTATTTTCAATTTTTCTTAGTCTTTTAGGATATTTATGGTATTCCACTTAGAAAAAAATTCAATAATTGGTTTTTTTAAACCAAAAATAATTTATTGTATATATATTCAAACGAATTGCACATAAATTTTTTTTACTCTTATTAATTTAAAAGAATAATTAAAAGTATTTAACAATATTTATCATTATTCGAAGCAGAAAATTCGAATTTAAACCACAAAAACAAAAAATGTATATAATGTTTGAAACTTAACTTTGAAGCTCACAAATCATCAAAAAAGGTTATATTTTCTAAACTGAGGCCATTTAATATTGGATGAATCCTTTAAGATTATATGCAATTATAAGTAGAATCTTGGTTTTTTGAAACTCATATTCATAAGAATATTTTGAAACTGTGCAAATCAAAATATTAGACTGGATTTCTTGCTAATATCCATATTAAAATTCAATTTTATTTTCATATGCAGTTACAGAAAAACCAAGCTTTATTGAGTTATATTAGCATATGAAAACATGTCAAATTAGACTTAAATAATTTCATTTGCTATAAGTTGACATTTTTTTATAAATAAAAGTTCAATTATATAAACACAGTAAATTTGATTCGTATTAATACTGTGGCTTATATAGGCATAAAATGCCAACGAAAATTCAAGATTCATCTGAATCGATTCACAAAAACAAATTCAGAAGAAAAAAAAGAAAATTCAAATTCCGTGAAAATTGAAAGTGAGCAGAATCTAAATTTTTAAGAATCGTAGAAGATGTAAAAATTTCTGATGGACGAACCGAAAATATAAAACAGAATAGTAAGTAAAGAAAATTACAAATATAGAAGTAATTATCGATCTAAAAGGGGAATTACAGGAGAATATTGCAAAAGTTTTAGAAAAAAACATAGCTTCTCAATGGTGCGAGATTTCGAAGAATCGCAAAGACAAATGAAAACACGTTATTTGATGTCGAAATAAAATCTTTAGAACAAAAACTCAGAGCAGAGCATACAAATGCATTTCCTAATGAAAATTATAATATGCTTATGAATGAATTTTTTGATGTATATCTTGATGAAGAACAACGGAAATGAAATCATTCTAAGCAAACGATTCTAGGAGGAAATTAAAAACCCACCAACAAAGACATATGATTCAAACAGCAAAAAAGATATTTTACAATTACAACATATCGAAGGTGGCTTTAAATTAGAAGAGGTGTCATATAGGCAAAAGATGTTAATCTTATCGTAAAAAACTAGAAAATCCGAAGAATCCTTGCTTAATGAGGCGAAATTTCTAGAAAGTGTAATCATGCCAAAATAATAAGATTCGATAGTATCAGTAGGTTTTTTTGTCGAGATTCCAGAACAAAGTAAATTAAAGAAATTCTTTTTACTATAAATATATATAATAAGATTCAAATATAAACATGAATAAAAATTTCACTGAATATCTTGTTTTAAGAGATTTCTAATATCTAAATATGTCACTTTAAAAGTATCTTTTACACTATAAATCAATTGATATATGCATTGAAAAGTTTAAATATGAAATGCGTAATATATTTTATATTTTGGCTGTCAATATTTCTGTAAATGAATCTATTATATTTTTTTTATGCAAAATTATAAAATATTATTAAATTTTTCTATTAAAATTGGAGTGTTATGACAAAATATATATTAATAGGTAAATTATTGCTAAAGTACGTGAAGTTTCTTTCTAACAATATAGAATAGTAAAGAAACGGGAAAATTTTGTAAGAACCAGATTATATATATATATAAAATGCTGTTTTTCGCTTCTTGATTTACGTTTTAGATTGTCAAGGATGATATAATCAACAATTATTTTTTAATCAGAGAATTCCAAAATGTGTGAGTTTCTTAGATAGTGGAGTAAAAAATCTTTAAGATAGACGAAATATATGTTACCATATTTTTTTTACATGATTCATACCATTCTATAACATTTTGAAATTCGATTTTTTATATTATTATGACAAGTACTTAATCTACCGAATATCATTGCCACTGACACATTAATATGTTTACTATTACAGGAAAGAAAATTTATAACGTAAATACTTAGACCTGTACAGATATATGCTAATAAATCACAACAAAATCCTGTACATTTTTGTAATGTATTTGAATTTATGAGCTACGAAAATTTAATTAAAAATAAATTCATAAATTACAAGGTTACTTATATAAAAACGGCGAAAACGAAAAAAATTGAGATTGACAATGAAAAATATAAAATATTTGTAATTTTAATGATTCTATTTATATAACTATAAAGTGAATAAATGTGCAAAATATAATATCATAATTTAAGATATTTAACAATCTATTATTTAAATCAAAACCAAAAAAATGCTAAAAGAAAATTATTTAAAAAGCAAAATAAACGATAAATAAGATTTAAAACAAGATTAGTGCACCAAGATAGCTCTATCAATGGATCATTCTAGACTCTTTTTACTTTTATTAAGTTTTCAAAATATAAAATAGTATATATAATTTAACAATATAAAAAATATTTTAATATAAATGAACTACTGATATAATTATAATATTGTGATATATATGAAGAATCTAGAGAACTAGTTTTACCATTATAATTTTTTATACAATCTAATGTTTGTAAAATAAAATATACTTTAATATATTCCATAAAAAATTATAATTACTAGCGTCTAAAAAACCTTTTATCAGTGATTTTATAACTAAAATATATGCAAACAAACACTATGCCGCTAGAAACTACATTATCTATATTTTTAGTACATTTTGAAATCGATATTTGTAAAACTCAACAAAAAAAGAAATTACACAATCACAAACGATGATAAGTGCAGAAAAATCATAATTTATTGTAAATAATATTGCGTTTTAAGATGAAAAAAGACAAAAAAAACATATAAAGAAACGTTTGTTGAAATATCAAAGTGAGCAAAAAATGTATAATTGATGCATAAAAATCAAAATGTTTAGGAAACCTTTATGTTTTAGAAAATATTTGAAACGAAAATTTTAAAGTAATAAAACTATAGATAATCAGTAAAAAATTTTAATGATATTTTCTTTGATTATATATATGAATTTTTATAACAATATAAAGAATCTTAATATACGATTTATAAAAAGTTATACAAAAATCACACAACCTCATATATCGATAAAATAAACAGTTGTGTTTTTGTAATTATGAAATATTTTTCTATTTATGATTTAAGGCTTCACATAATGTTTTAAGAAGAAAAAATTAATATGAACTTTAGAAATTTTCTAATCTATTAGAATGTAAGTAACTTTTTAAATAATCTAAAATTATAATAATACGAAGTTCACAATCCAATGTACTTATAACGTAAAATTTCCTAATACGTACGTTTCCGTATATCTAAAGTAGGATACTATAGGGCATTATAACCGATTCCATGTTGTTCGTGATGTTTAGACATATTGTATTCTTAGAACTAAATATTGGATTCGATTATATATTTTGCCGAAAATTTGTATGATATAAAATAAAAATAATATATTCGGTATATGATCAATTCAGTTTAAATTATGCATTAACCTAGTGTAAACTCTAGAATGATCTCTTCTCTAATAAAAAAAAATGGCAATTTAAATACTTGAAATCTTACTTGTGCCTCCATTTATATATCGGAATTAATTACAATAAAATGTGGTATATATATAAATTTTAAAACTAGGCAAGCGATAAAAATAACTTATATATATAAAAAAACATTTTGAAGCTTAGATGAGATGATCAACGGTTTTTTTATAATTATTTTTAAACGGTTTTGTACCATTTAGAATAACGCAATTTTTAAAACTTAAAGTATTTCTGATACATTATAATCGATCATAAAATTTTAGCTACAAGACTTTGATGAACATAGCAATAAAACCTTTTTTTATTTTTATTTTTAGAGCCAAAAAAATTATGATATACTGTATAAAGACGTTATTCTTGCTATTATATCTAAATTAATCATGTATATCGTATATTTCTCTATTTTATGATTCTAAATATTCACTGGGTAATGTAATAAGCAAAATTCGCTTTACTTTTGATGATTATATATAAAATTCACAATGATAGAACGCATGCATATAAATTAAAATTTATTCTGAGATTACCTATCCGTATTTAACACACTTTCAAACATAAGAAAAACTAATTATAAAATATTGGAATTATACGAACTAATCAAAACCTAAAATAAATACAATAGCAAAGATATTTAGGTATTTCTATGGAAGAAAAACAACCGTCTAGATCATAAAAATTTGGAATTAGACGAATAAAATAATAAATATTAAAAGTTGCATTACGATAGAATTTTGTGTTGATATAATAGAATATATTTTATATGACACAATTGAAATCAGTTGTGCAATCTAAAACATTTTTTTCTCGCATATTTTTTATTTTCGAGTAAATTATTATTGAAGTTTTTAGAAGGTATAACGAGATCATGTCCATGTAAAAATCATGTGAATTATATTGAAATAATTATTAGAAAATACTATAAAACAGTCTATTACTCTATAGTTTGTACAATAGAGCGACAATTAGAAAATCAATTCATAGTAAAACCAGAATAAATTTCTTGTTTAAAAGAGATCTAATTATTTAAATATCAGTTTTAAATACAAAGGATGTATAAAAAGGCTTAATGTATATATGTTGGGATAAAATACCAACAAAATATTCTAATATCTGATTTACTTATTATTTTTTCCTTATACTTTAGAATTTCAAATTTTAAAATAGCAATATTACGAACCTAATTCTTTTATAAATGAATAGTTTTAAATCAAACTTTGTAAATTATTTTTTTGACAGAGAAAATTTTTAATGAATCTTTAAATATAAAAACACAGCGCATCTTTGAATTTGTCCGGTTTTTTTATTTTTATTTACATGTCAAAGAAATTTTAAATGTAATTATATTTTTTTATACTTTTTTTCACCAAAATTATAATATTTCTAGAAGTACATATAATATAAAAGAATATGATGCAGGAATCAAAAAAATTGGTCTTTTATAAAATTTTTTGTACAAAAAACACATTTTGTCCTAGAATATCTGCCACAACTTGTTATATTTAAGAATATTAGTCCATAATTTACAAAATTTTTTAGGATTAAATATTTAGAAAATAATATAAAGAAAGACCACATGTTTATAAATTTGCTACAAAATATCATAAAATTACGAGAAAAATATCATACACGAAATACACGCAGTTTTTTTGAATAAATATTTTAATTTATCCATAGTCTTTGCTAAAAAAATTGTATTATTTATACATTTTATAATTTGAGTTTTGTATCTAAATCGATAAAAAAATATGCTAATTTCATAGCTATGCTATAATTGGGAAAAAAATTAAGTATATTTTTTATACATATTTATTCGCAGTTGTAGTAATATATTTTTGCAGAAAGAGGGGATAATTTTATTTTTTATTTGATACATCAAACTAGTAACAGTAAAACATAATTCTATAAACCATTTTTGACTTAATTCTTCGATATAAATGTAATAAATAGTAATTGAGCTCTATTGATCAATTTTATAGTCACAATGTTCTAATTAAACAGTTTAAAACTCATTTTGTATTATTACATTGAGATTTTTCTATTTAATAATTTTTGAACTATAAATAGCAAATATTCTTAGATTGCAGATTGTTTATAAGCTTATAAAATAAAATTAGTATTGATACAAAAAAATATTTTTAAAATTCTATTTTTAAGATAATAAATCTAAATAATATTTAATTATTACTTATAGCTTTAATATAGGTTTATTGGCACGATAATAATATCTATGCGCCTGTTTATTTAGTAGATAGGTTTTATAATAATTAATATACTAAATTAGCTTTTTTTTAAATATGAAAGAAAATAGTCATTGCAGACTAGTTTATTATTCTGTTTAAATGTATAGTTTACAAAATATGTGAACAGAAAGAAATCATAAAAAATATGCATCGATTAAAATATACGAGCAAAGGAACTTTGTAAATCTAAAATCCCATAGATTATATAATTATAATAAGAAATATCGAAAAAATTATAAAATAAACACTGACTTAATAATAGAACAACAAAAATCTTAAGGCATGAAATTAATTGGAATTGATCGTACGAATATAATATATTTATGTGGTTAATTTTTATATAAGAAAATTTAAAAAAAATTTAAGAAATTAAATTTTAATAAAAATACAGGACAAAAGTTCTTAAATTGATTATCTCAAAATATATGTAAGAAAAGCTAAAAACCAAAAATTTAATATCAAATCCAAATTTTATATCTACTTCTCCCCATACAAAAATCGGGCATAGCCTTCGGCGCAACTTTAAAAAACCAAATTCTAAATTCTTATCTCGGGCACTGCCACACTCCATTCTCTCCACCAGCAAAAAAAAAATACATTCTTTCTATTTTCCTGGCGAGAGGACACAAATCTCCCGCCAATGCCATCTTCAAAGCCCTCGGATCTTTTTCTTGTGCATTTTCCCTATCGTTTACAATCAGTCGGAATGATTGTTCGATTTACTCGGGATTTACACATCTCGTCTGAATTTTAAAAAAATGGGTCTAAAAATTTCTAACAGTACGAAAGAAAACATTAGTATACTATACACGAATGAATGAATATAATTAATTCTAAATCAAGATAAAAATATAAAATTATACAAGTTTTAAGTTCTTTAAACTATTTTTTAGGAAAAGCATATATCAAACGGCGTTGAATAGGATAAATAACAAAATACAGGAATATAATAAATATCACAATGTTATAATTTTATACTATCTGATTTGTTTTGAATACGCATAAAAATAAACATCGTAAGTATATACAAATATATCTAAAATACTTTATAATTAATTATCTGCGCTTAAAAAGACCATGAAAAAACCATATATATTTTTCACCTACTGTAAATATATAATTCATTTTCACAAATCTTTGAAACAAATCAAAAAAGGATTGCACTGATGGTAAAAAAAGGACTAAATAAGTTAAAAAATATATTTTAAGAATAACCGATCGAACATGCTAATAAAATCATTTATAAAAAGATTACCGAATAAAGCTCAAAAATCTTAGATATTTAATATATCATCATTTTCTCATCGTTTAATAAGCTTTTACGTTTTTCTTATGTTTATCCGGATTTTATCACCACAGATGTTATGTCTAAAAATATGATTTGAATAAGATGAACATATGTGAATATTTTTATTCATTTATTTTGTATAACTATATACTTCTTAAAGTTTTACCATAATGATAAATTGATTGTATAGTTACGATAATGATATGAGATGATGTTTTTATATATTTCATAAGAAAAAATACCGGGTTGTGGCGTCAAAAAAAAAGCAGAATCATATGTATAACAACTATAGTAATATAAACACGTAAAAAATGTGTAAAAAAAGTAAAATAGAATCTGTAGCAACCTTTATAATATAATATAGATGAGTCCTAACCAAAATATTATCGAAGACTAGCATATTCTACATGAAAGAAAAAAATAAATTCCCTTATGATCAGAAATATTTTATTATTATTTAAAAATATAATATTAACATATAATAGGTATAGAAATTTTGATAGATCGTGTTCATGGGGCATCAAACAACGGCTTTATTACGAATAAAATTATATGCTTTGCCATCAAATGGAATTGTATGATCTTTGGTTTTTAAAAATTTTATCAATTTATAATATTTATTTATGAAGAAGTATGTTAGTTTAATTTACGTCGTGAAATATGTATTTATAAAAAAAGAATAAAATATATATGTATTCAAACTATAAATTTCGTATAGACGCTAGCATAAATTTTTTGCTCAATTTTAAATGTACGTTACAAACCCAATTTTGTATGAATATTTTCATCAGAGTTTTATATTTACAGTAAAAATATAGAATATGATTAATAACTACGTCATAGAGCATTCTCATTTCTCATTTATTTATCGGATATTATAATATCTGAAGCAAGGTAAACAAGAATACCAGGACACAATAAAAACCATTATTTATACCCAAGATTGTTTCTTTTCGTTTATCCTGGTATTTACCTATAAAATTTGCAAATCTATTGCATACAAGCTGATAAAAGATTGCAATATAATAAAAAACTTAATATCCGTCTAAATACCATAGAATAATTTATATATTATGTTCAATACAAAACTTAAAAATAAATTAGCTTACTCTGGATCATAGTCAAAAATTGATAATGAATGAGCATATATTGGATATTAAAATATTTTTTCATCCATTTTATAATCAATGTAACATTTATTTTAATCATAAACATATTTCGTATAAATTAAGCACTCATACGATATTAGGCCTCTTTTATATTTCCAAAACATGATATATAGTTTTTCTGGGACATTTTAAATTATACTCAAACACATTCATTTATTTATACATAATTTTTTTGTGTATAACACCTAAATTATTCATGATACAGTTTTTTCCTGGATAACGAATGAGCTTTGAAAAAAGATTTAAAAATTGAACATATTCTTTCCAGATAATATTACCAGTCGTAATAATATATTTTTGAAGAACGAGGTAATAAATTTGATTTTATAGTTGATACATCAAACTAGTAACAGTATAACATAAATTCTATAAACTATGTTTGACTTAAATCTTCGATATAAATGTAATAAAATAATATTTGTCTTCTATTGATCAATTTTATAGTCACAATGTTCTAATTAAACAGTTCAAAACTCATTTTGTATTATTACATTGGGATTTTTCTATTTAATAATTTTTGAACTATAAATAGCAAATATTCATAGATTGCAGATTGTTTATAAGCTTATAAAATAAAATTAGTATTGATACAAAAAAATATTTTTAAAATTCTATTTTTACGATAATAAATCTAAATAATATTTAATTATTACTTATAGCTTTAATATAGGTTTATTGGCATGATAATAATATCTATGCGCCTGTTTATTTAGTAGATAGGTTTTATAATAATTAATATACTAAATTAGCTTTTTTTTAAATATTAAAGAAAATAGTCATTGCAGACTAGTTTATTATTCTGTTTAAATGTATAGTTTACAAAATATGTGAACAGAAAGAAATCATAAAAAATAAGCATCGATTAAAATATACGAGCAAAGGAACTTTGTAAATCTAAAATCCCATAGATTATATAATTATAATAGGAAATATCGAAAAAATTATAAAATAAACACTGACTTAATAATAGAAAATTCAAAATTTTAAGTATAAAATCATATGAATTGATCATGGAAAATAATTAATTTAAGATTAATTTTTATACAAGAAAATTAAAAAAAATAATAGAAATTGGATTCTATACAAAACGAGAACATAGAACTGCTTAAATTATAAAAAAATAGTTATCATAAAACTAAAAAAATGCTTGAAATCAAAAATTTAATATCATATCCGAATATGTGTCCACGTCTCCTCAGAGAAAAATTGGACATGGCCTTCGGCGCAACTTTATAAAAACCAAATTCTATATCTTTATCTTCGGCACAGCTTGACTCTATTTCCTCCACCAGCCACAAAAAACCATATTATTACTTCTATTTTCCTGGCGAGAGGACACAAATCTCTCGCCAATGCCATCTTCAAAGCCCTATGATCATTGTTTATTACCCAAATCATTTACAATCAGACGGAATGATTTTTTGATTTCTTCATGGGATTTACACATCTCGTTGAACATTCATGCTTGGGCAGGATTTAAATTCACATATAATAAATCATAAAAAGCAAGAAGCAAGAAAAATACACTTATTGTGTTGAAAAGCTAACATAATCATATATTATTTGGATAAAATATATATAAAGCATAATTACCTTTTATTTAGTATAATTAATGCCTAATGTATAAGCTTATCAATATATTTAATTCAACAATGGAAATCCATTATATATGTTGGTATCTTATATAATCTATAAAAGAATCAAAATATTCATTTTAATGTGCATATAAAAAGGTTTAAAACCGTCAAAAACAAAAAACCTATCCATATAACTTATCTAACACAAATAAATATATTTTTCATGTTCGTAGTTTATAGGAATTCTAAATAAGCAAAATGTATAGATACGATGCATTATGTTACAATACTAATTAAAAGGCTAATTAGGCATGTATATGAATAAAAAAAAGAAAAAAAATATCTTAAAAATGAGATTAATGATCTAAGCTAAATATTCGAGCAACAGTAAATAATTCTTATTGACTTATTATAGTTCAAATATGACATAATTGTTTGCCGACATAAAATAAAAACACTCATAATATTCCTATAATCTTTCTTTTTCGAAAAAAACAAATAATGAAGTAACTGGCATTCTAGAATAAACTTTATTGACATAATCAACCAAAGCAAGTTATCTACAAATCAAAGCACAGAAAGATGAGTGATGAAATATAGGAAGAAAATCTTAGGTTCTTATTATTAAAATTCAAAATCTTGATACACACATTTCTAAGAATACAAGACAAAACATGCTTCATCGGGAGAAAATCACATTTAATTAAATATTTGAAAATCTTAAATTACCTATTTTCACCATCTGGCCGACTATAATTCATATCGATAGTTAAAATAAAACAAGCGAAGTGAATGCATTTTTACGATCCAATATATAAGAGTTCAGCGGAAAAATTAGACACTGTATAAAATATATTGAATAATTTAAAGAAAAAAGCAAACCTATGAGTTTACACCGTCTGAGTATTTTAAAATAGACACGATTGCAAATTTTCACTTTAAAAATATTAAAACAAGTTTATCTCGGGAATTTTGTCGTTGTAAGATTCATGTGTTTCTTTTTTATATTTTATATCCATAAAACACTACAATTATTTATATTTACACAAACATGACTTTCTTTTTATAAAAAATCATAAAATTGAAATAATATTCTATGGATAAGATAGAGCTCGAGATATTTAATACAATAAAAAAAATGCTCTAAGTGTGTTTTTTAATTTTATTATGAAGAAAGGGAGTGAATTTATGATATTAAAAATAATAACAATAGAAATAAATAAGATTTCAGCCTTAAACACTTAGTAAAATATAAAGCACATCAAAGTTCAAATCGGGTTATAATAGTTCGCATGATCACATTATTTAAAAATATAGTCTTAAAAATTATTTACAATTATATAGCAAAGTGATAATTTATAGGGGCTTATGAATTAATATATTATTTAGTCAACTTTTTTTTTGTTTATTTTATATCACCGAAAAAGTAATTGTTAACGCAATTTACAATGATTTTACGATTCTATAGTTTTGTTGGGTAATCAATCACATATCATTATTATATTTAAAAAGAATTTATTCCAAACTCGCATATTTTTTTATGTTTATCTAAAAATAAAAATGCTTGAGGCATCAAAAAAATTCATTACCTTCTGAACCTTGTAAGCACATTTTGATATGAATATATCTTCGTTCATTAAAAGAATAAAAAAATATAAAACAGTAGAAAATACGTTTTAAAAAGGTAGTTTTTGAATATATATTACTTTTTTTTTAGAAATTTACATAACGATGTGTTTTAATATTATAAACATCTAAAAATAAGCAATGTAATGCTGTAGAGTAAATATAAATTCGTAAATTTTTTATTATTATCAATTGTATCTGATTTATAAGAAATACAGCGAAGAATATATAAAATTCATAATATCAACTAAACCACAGAAAAAAAAAGAACCTTGTGCGCAGTAATTAGTTAATATCTAGAAACACAGAAAAATAATATCGAAAAAAGCATAAAATTTATGAAATACGATGATGAAACTTACTCTGGTAATAAACAAATTACATATAAATAAAAAACCTTATTATAAACAATGCAGATTGTTTTGATGTTAAGCATAGAATTTAAGACTTTTACAATAATTTTCGGTGCATTAAATGTCCAAATTTAGAATTACAACCTAAGAATCTAAAAATAAAGCAAATTAAATTTACATTGAATATGAAGCAACAAATGGAAACTGCATATCCATGATTCATGGGCTAAATTAGATTGTTAATTTATGTAACAAAAAAAATAAAATTTTCCAATTAATTGAATATAACCGAATGAAATAGCTTGGTCTCATAGTACTATTCAACAATATTATAATTTTTAACGGCATAAATTTACATAAAGAATCATTTGCAAAATATTATCATTTGGAGGCTCAAAAAATTGATCGGATATAAGCTAAGATAAATATAAGTTAAAATATACGGTAAAATGCCAATAAAAAAGAATATAAATAAATCTAGATACAAGTATGGAATTATTCACACCAAAAAAAAACAGAAAATAGAATAAGATGATCATACATCGACTCAAAATTATATATAATGATTAAAAACAGTTAATAAGAAAACAATTCTTTTTATATATTGAAAAATTGAATTGTAAAAAAAACGCAGGATTTACTCAAATATGCATGTGTACATGATTTTCGAGTTAATTCAAGATCTAAAATATAATTTTTATGTAAAATCCGATCAAAATTATTATTGTGACGTATACAATCTTTTGTGTCGAAAATTAATAGAGATAACTTTTGACTATTTGTCATTATGTTCTAATCATGCATTATATGATTATCTCAATCTTCTGGTCGTGATTTATTATTTATCTGGTTTGATATACTCATATATAGATCGTAAAAAAAATTTCCTAATGCGTGGAGAAAATCCCTTCTAATTGGTGTTAAATAAACAAATGAAATGCGAAATAACAGGTGATTTATATTTTACTTGAGAAAAATGTGCATTTATAACCAAACTAGGATGATATTTAAAGATAAATTAAAGCAAAAAAAAGTTAGATTCAATTTGCATATTTACTAGATGCTTAGGGTCTACGTTTTACATAGATACACACTAAAATGCTTTTTTAAATAAAAGGCCGATAGCAATAACTGCTCTTTTCGTGGATAATATATATTTTCATTCCAGTGTGCATAAAAAAATAAAAAAATAAGCCCTAGGTCACCTTAAATCCATACTATAATATTCAAAATCTATTTTATGGGTAAAGTAAAAATTATACAATAAATTGCTATAAAAAATAGAATCGATATAATAAATTAATGTTCATAAGAACAAGAATCGTGTAAACAACATCACCATCAGTAAAGTCTTTTATTGCTGATTTTTCGAAATTATACGAAATTAAGCTTCAGTAACTATACTTATATGAAAATATGGAGGAACACATTGTTCACTTATGGAATGACGCCGTTTTAAAGATTTTATAGGATTTTGGTTATATTATAAAATCATAATAAAAAAAACAAGATACATAAAAATTTAACCAGTTGGTGTTGCTAAATACAAGTTGTTCTTATACGATATTAAATGAATTATATTTTTGAATCCAGCCACAAAAGACTAATTATAGATAGGATTATGCTATTTTATGTAGATTATGTCTATGTTTTAGTGAATATATAAAAATAGTGCATAATAGTAAAATTTAAGAGTAATTCTAAGTATACTCAACGTGCTATAAAAACTTAAAATATGCATATCTTATTTTTTTACTATTATAATATAAGCTGCTTAATCAAGGTGGATGCTAATATTTGCTTATAATTTCATATATGACCTATAGAACATGTTTTAAAGTACAATGAAATTATAAGTTTCAGTTTTTTTTGTATTTAAAAACAAAAAAAAATTCATAGAACAAATAAAAATCGTGGAAGAGAAAATTTCAAACGTATTACGATAAAGATTTTAAATACCGATAAAAAAAAGGTGTCTTTTAAATACAATTACATGGATAACACTCAGATAAGCATATTGACTTTTTAACGTGTTAAAAATTTGATTCGTTCTATTTGTTCTATAACTCACGTAAAAAGAATCCCATTTATCAAATATAAATATAAATAAACAAATAATATATATCTAATACAATAGGCACGAAAAATGAAAAAAAAATATAAATGCAAATAAAGATACATATCAAATTTTGCATGCTCCCGTAAGTATCATATTTGAAAAGTATTTTATTGCTTTAAAATACTTCTAGATACATTAATTGACAAAAAAATTGAACCTTTTAAAAAAAATTGAAATGTGTATTTCTTAGGCAAGATAAATATGAGACTAACAAATAGATCATTATCTGATAAATCGTTTCATCTGCTACAAATAATATTTTTTTATGTAAATATGTTGTTTATTCTATACTTTCATTTTTCTTTTACTTTCTTAGCGGTTAAAAGCAAATTCATAATGTTTTTTTGCTATGTTTTTGACGAAGAAATATATTAAACATTTTAGTAATAAGAATTTTATTATAAAATGTCAATAAATAAATGAAAAATATACGCCTTATTTGCATTTTTTACGATCAATTTCTATTTGGCATGAATTAGTCAGTTTTATCCAGTTAAAATCTGGAAATATATAAGTGAATATGGTTTTTTCCGTTTTTTTATTATCTTAAACATTGGATAAAGGAAATCGATAATTACAATATATGGAATAGATAACAAAAAAATTGATTATAAAGTCACTAATTAATATTTATTGTTAGTTCGTTAGATATAATAAATATTTTAGAAAAAAAATGCGAATTTTTATGAGAATGTTAAAAAAAACACTTGATGATATAAGCTAAATTTGTTAATAAACTACCTTTATTTTATATTATCTAATTATGATGAATAGATAGAAAAAATTTATAAAGTTATTTGTTTTATACCTATAATACAAAGAAACTGTGAAATTTAATTATTTATATTGTATCATTTTTTGTTAAAATGTTTATCCTTGCCATTTAGTAAAATCATATGATATACTAATAATTGATAAATATAAAAAAAGTTTATAACTTGAATATCGCATAAAGATATTGGTTTTTACACATATATAATTCAGATATATCAATTTGTTTTTTATGAATATGGATTATGAATTCTGTATAACAAAAAAAAACACTTATCTGAATTAAAACAACAAAATACAAATCATATGACTTTGAGACATAAAATATCAGTTTATTCTAAATATATATAAAAACAAAATATAATATACACTTTGATCATATGAATATTTAATTAGGTGAAACTAGCAGTCAATTCTTTTGTAAAATTTTCTTTTTTAAATATATGTAATCATAAGTCACTTCTTATTTTAAATATGAATAAATTAACTGTTCTTTTTTTCGTCATACAACACAGGTAAAAAAATTATAGCTTCATGTCTAAAATTTAACATGTTTTTATTTGACATTATCATAAACCTTCTCTTTAAGCATTTTTAAAATCAGTTACATTTTTCAGATTCAAGGATATAGATCGTAAATATTTTATTTCTTAATAGAATATATTTTGTATATATATTGGATTACTAGTCTAGTGCACGTAGGATCAAAATTGTGACATTTCAAATAAAAATTAATATATAACAGCGATTTTCAAATAAGTTTCTTATCTAAATATTACTGAACACTTGAAATTCAGTTTTTTTATTACATTGTTAAAAATTTATCCACAAGAAGTATCAGATTTGGGGTTTTTATATACAATATTAAGGCTGAAATATTAGCGTAGACTGAAAACGGTAACTCAATGTTAATTTTTATTTAAAAATATGATGTAGAATGACCTTCCGAATTTTATGAAATCATATAAAGTGTTAAATATTTATGATATTATATAAATGAGTAAAAATACACATGCATAAAAGGTACTTACAAATAAATTAATTTTATAAATATTTTTTTTGACTATATATAAAAGACACAAAAATTCCTGGTATTTGGATCAATATTTTTATGATTTCAAATATACGATATTTTTTTATGAAAAACGATAAAAAAAATGCCTATTCTATAAATACCTCATATGCAGAGAATTATTTGCAATATCTAATAAAAATCATATGGTATGCTTATCTAAATGCAGTAAGTGGCTACTATGAATGAATCAGCTTTCTTATAATGAATTACATGCATATTTTGCACGATAGGATGTAGCCCAGCTGATGTATTATAAGCGTGAAGATAATAATAAAAAAATACAAGAATATATATGTAGTCATTATTTTCTTATAAAGTAAGTGTTGATGTATTTATGCAAGCAATTTATGTGTAGATCTCATGATGAAAATATAGTTTAAAAATATTATTTAAACTGATTAAATATATATTTTTAATTCCTAATTATCTTAAGTTTAAAAAAGTCAATTTACAAATCATGAAGAAAGTGGTAATTTATGTATTTACATATGTTTGATTTTTGCAATTTGAAGTCTTTCGAAGTCAATAGTGGCATTATATATCAAAAATACCGATAATTTATCAACGGATATGTTAGCATATGTAAGAAACATATTTTTAGTAAATTACTAAACCTTAGAAAATTTCTCTGGTATAAAACATAATCTTGCCGAAGCGAATCTCGAGCTTGAAATTATTTATCTTTTTATTCTATTCAAATAAGAAACGTACGAAGATTCCTTTCTAAACTCTTAAGCATATATTATTCCATTTATTATACTTTATATTTTTTTAAAAGGTAGACATTTATATACATATAGCATGCATAATCCAAAAAAAATATCTATAACATGGTGTATAAAAGGCATATAATTGCTATAACTGTTAAAATTTATTTACCAAATTACGAAAACCAGTTATATCGCAAAAAAATGGTTAATGCATAGTTAAAACATTAAAATATAAAATTTGTGGTGATAAAAGATTGCTAAATAAATAGGAAAAGTTTATTTGATGTAAAAAATATAACAAACTTTTTTCTATCGTTCTTGTTTATACATAATTTACTTCTATCGTTTTTTTAAAGGTTTCTACGACAAAATTATATTACTGTGAAAGTATAAGATCTTTTAAATTGTTTTTATACTAAGATTTAAGATTTAAAAAAAACTTATATTATTTCTGTAAAAAAAGAAAGATATTTTTTTAATCCAATTATGTGAAATTACTAAAAAAATGATTTGATGGTTTTTGATGGTTTAATGTATACTTTTAGGTTACTCACTTCGAATTATGCATACAATGAAGTTATGAAACGAAAATATTTTTACGTGTGAATGTACAAATTTACGTGTAATTTACAGTATATTATTTGGCTTTACAGTGAGTACTTATAAAAATTATGGTTTCTGTAATTTGCTGTTAAAGTAAAAGTAAATATTCAAATTATTTATTATTAATATATTGATAGAAAACGCTAAAAATACAAAGCGTTGGTTTGCCGATAAAAAATTCCATAAAATTAAAAGACTAAGACTCCAAAAAAAAAATAGCAAAAAAAATAATAAAAAATCGTGAATCCTGCATAAAAAATAGAAAAGATCTATTATTCTAGTAAAATACAAATTTTATAAACAGGAATAGCATTTAGTATCAGAAATAAAAAATACTTTAGCATGAGAGCATATACTGATAAAAGGATTTTTTTGTGTTATATTGTAATATTATTTGTAATTAAGAAGTTAAAATACTATATGTGTGGCAAAGTTAACGGAATATCCTATAAAAATTACTTTTTTGGTCTCAGAAAAAGCTAAACCAAATTTATTATCTATAAGAGTATAAAAGTTCAAAGTATGCAAATTAGCGATTATGATAATTTTTTTATCTTTTAGAATATCTGTGATATTTTACGGTTTCAATTGTATACCGACACAGCTGTATTTTTACAAACAAGCTTACGTAAGTTTATTTGCAAAAGACAACTATATTTTGGTTTTAATGATTTCTATTATCAACACACGATTTCTATGCAATTACGAAAATAATAGCAAAAAAATCATATTAGGGTTTAGTTTCGTTATAAACGAATCATTTATCCTTTTTCTTGCTGATGAAACATATATATCTTACTATCTCTCACATTTTAATGGTGGCTTAGTCTTGAAGAAAGTATATTATAGGTATAAAGCATAAAAAATGACAAATAAGAGTATTTAATCATAAAATATTTGACCTAATTATTATTTAATTCAACAGGGTTAATCATACATGAAGCATTTTAAAACGTGGTTACCGATCTTTGAAACATTTGCAATAGGTCTGAATATTGAAATTTATAAGTAATAATTTCCTTTTACAAAAATAATGTATTTTTGGATTTGAATATAATATATTTATATGATGCTTTATAAAATATAATGTATTCAGAAAAAACAGTCAAGATACAAACATAAGCGTCTTGTTCCATGTTTAATTTATATGTTGTTATATTTAATGAATTAGACACTGGACAAATTCAATCTCTGGCCTCAATACCAAAATTTAAGTGATTTTTGATTAATTATGTTAAATATAAATTAATAATATATTTTTTATGTATAAAACAATTAAAAGATATAGAAAATCGAACATAGATTACAACAGAATGAAACACGAAATAATACAAAAACAAAAAAAAAAATTCTTTATACATACTAAATATCGTTACTGAAACTAAATGTGCAAAAAATTATTTTTCCAATAATTTATATTGTATCGGATTTCTACTTCTTTCACAAAACAAAATATTTAGACGAGTGTCCAGCTATATTTCAATACATAAATGTTTAGTCTTAATGTTTTTCAAGTAATTTATAATATATGATGCAAATAGAATAATGCCATTATAGGCAGAAATGTTGTATTATGATGGCATAAAAAAATTGCATGCATAATCATTATTAATAAAGGATAAGATAAGAAACCTATTTAATACGATTCAAATATATTATAAGAGAAATACATAAGCATTTGCGTTTCAAAACCGAATAGAAAAAATTATACAAATTTTATATATAAGAATTACAGTTTAAGTTGCTCTGTTTATTTTTTTTTAATTCCTGCCACTATTCTTGTAACATTTACATTTTCTTTATGTATTTATTCCCTTGTATTCTCAATACATGTGTTTAAGAATTATAAAATATACCTTATATATTTTTTTTATGACATACAATATGTTTTGGCGTAATTAATAATATTGATGATTATATCTTGGTTTTTCATGCACGAACAGCATATTGATTTTATTTATAGTGCATGATAGAACATACCTTTGTTTTTACACATAAAAATGCATTTGAAATGTTGTTGACAGACGCGATAAATTTAAAAGCTTTACTGTGTTTCAATTAAAAACAGTATCATAAAGTATTTTTTATGCATGTTTATATTTAAAAACACATTTTATCTATATTTGAGGAATACATTATCATTTTCAATGCATATCTTTGTAATTTTAAACACGTAAAAAAATAAGAAATGTCATCATATTGTTTGTAAAGCAAATCTTTTTGGTGAAAAATAACATTTAATACTTGAGTACGTACTTTTAGGTTTTATAGCAGTATTTTTTCAAAAGAAAAAAACAAGGCAAAAAAAAGATGAAGTTTTTGTTTTAATTTTATTTGTATGGTGAAGAAATGATAAAATCTATTTTCTATATTATATAAATCCTTAATCGGATCTTTTCATATATTTATAGTAATTGATCAACTCTACAAATTAAATCGTAGATATTAAACTTATAGCTATTCAAATATATTTACATTTAACATTATTTATAGAACGATCTAAAATAAATAAAGAGCGATTTAAAGTGAAAGTATATAAGTACAGTTTCTAAGAATATAAAAAACATGAATGAATACACTATAAAACAATATATTTAGTGATTTATTTATGCTTTTCAGTTTATAGATATTTTTTATGTTGAAACAGCCTCACTATTTTGAATATAGCCATAGATCTTGGGCTTTTTCTCTATATTTATGTGTTATTTGTGATTTTTTTATGCCTAGCCATCAATCCATAGATAAAATTTATATAATACAGTTGATGCTTATCATAAAAAAATGCGAAATAGCGAAGCATTTATACCAAGTTTTCACTTTGATATTAGTAAATTTATTTTTTATTGTCATTAAAAATACAGATCAAGAATAATTATTGCGACAATAATTCAGATTATTTTTATTTAAAAATATTTTTTTATCACAAATTTAGAATATACTAAAATCATTATAATTCTTTTTGCTTTTGAACATAATTTGTTTCTATTATTCAATTAAAATAGGCTTATTTTTGTAAAAATTTATTTAATTTTTAGTCTATGCACATTATATTCCAAGGCTTATCTTAAATCATCTATTTATATTTGAAATGCTTTTTAAAATCATTTGTCAAAAAACATACATATTAAGAAATTTTTAAAAATCTATTTGAACAGTATTGATTTGTAATAAGTTTCAAGATGATTTCTTGATCCTAAAACGATTTATAAATTATATTGAACTAAATCACATAAAAAATATTTCCTTCTAGTGCTCTTTTATGCGAATACAAAATCTACAAACGAATTGAATCCTTAAAACCAATACTATCTACAAATTGCATAATCATGTTTGTTTTTTATATTTATATTTATGGAATATACACCAGAAATTTTTTACTCAAAAATTGCACTGTGTTTAAATAATTGGATTTATAAGCGATCTTAAATATAAATTTAAATAAATATAAATTTTTGAAATCAAAAAAGAGTATTAAAATTGTAGCAGCATGCCAAATCAAAATAAAATGGGGTTTTCATTACAATAGCATAAAAAAGTACTCAAAAATATCATAAGTATTTTGAAATTATAAAATCATTTATTTATGCCATTACCTATGAACTATATTTATAAAAACGTCATTAAAGATTAATAAATTAATAATTATTAAGATTGTGATTTTATTTAAACAAAACTGAGCACTCTATGCACAGTACTTCCGATAATCCACACCTATAATGCTATTGTCATATACTATATAGCCTTTTTCATTCAATTCATACAAAACTAGTATCCAATTTATACGTGAAATACTATTTGAGATAGTTACAGCTCTACCTCTAAACTTGAAAATAGAGTTGTATATTATTGATTCTTTTACAGTATCTTTATTGTTTTTAAGACAAAATTTTGCTATTTTTGAAAGACATAAGGAGCTTAAATGCGATAAGTTTTGAAATAAACAAAATTTATTGACGTAGGGACATTTCATATGCTCAATAACCTGTAAATCGAAATTATGCAGTGCTAAGTATGCTGTGTCAATATTCGTTGTTGTAGTTGAATCGGGCTGCATCTCTTTTAAACCGTTTTCAATCTTTAATTTATCGTTTAAAATTTCCGATGGATTATTCATATTGATTATTGCCAATTTGTTAATATCTTTACAAATATTATTTTTTTCTGGTCTTAAGTCTGCAATAATTTCTGTTTTTTCTTTTTTTCCGTGGACATTAATATTACAATCTTTATCCAAATGTGATTTTACTTTTGAATTTAGACCATCCGAATTTGAACCGCTGATAGTTTTTTCGGTATTCTCTATAATAGTTTTGTTTAAATCTTTCAACTTTTCTTGGCATAGTTTATTATTCGCCTTCATATCTATAAACAGACATTCGCTACTTTCTTCCTTTACTTGTTCGTTTTCTGTTTTTGTTGTTGTATTTTTGCTGCATGATTTCAATATTTTAATGCATTTGTCGATTTCGGTTAATTCATCATGAAACGACAATTCTGCTAATGGTGTTTCGGTATTCTTTTCAACATCATAATTTGTAATATATTTTAGTAGTTTTCTGTTTTTTGATTTAATTTTTGCTTTTAATTTCTGTAGATGACTTATAACATCTGTGTTCAATTCAAACTCTGAATTGTCTTTCATTTCTTTATATGATGGGTCCATCTTAGTTTTTATACGAAAACTCTCACACTGATTTTTATCATCATTACTCTCATATACAGCCTCGGCTTCAAATGTATGTTGACTCAAAGGCCCTTTTAACATTATAGAATAATCACTCACATTCGCTGCACGCTTAAATACATTATTCCCGTTCAAGTTAGATATTTCTTGGGCTCTAAGATTAGTTGTAGAAAATGCCGCATCTACTCTCGTGTCATCTATAGAAGTAAAAGATTTATACGGTCTTTTAGTTTCTTGTACTTGACAAATCAGTGGAACTTCGGTTATAGTCTCCATATTTTGAGTATCGTCTACTATATTATTTTCGAAATGTTGTGTAAAGTCGTTATCATATATATCGTCATGATATATGTTTTCATTTACAGAATCATCCACTGCAGCATTATATATTTGATTATGCTTTTCGGTTCCCTCCAGATATGAAATTTTCGGCACTATATGTTCCTTTACAGAATTAAACCTTTGATAATATGAACCTTTCCTTTGTAGCTGCTCTTTCTCGTCAAAATCATATATATATGTGTTTTCGCCTTCTCGACGTGTATTGAATGCTATCTGATCACTAAGATCTTCCAAATCGATATTTTTTAAGTTATTTTCTTCTACTACCTCAATGTCTAAATCTTTTAATTGAAATCTATACCAAAAGAGGTCTCTTGGCACAAAATCACGCTGTGATGCTTTACAAATCAATGCATCTACAGATAAAGCCAAGTCAAGACTCATTTTTATATTTTTTTTCAAGTATGGCTGATATTTTGACATGACTTCACGAAAACCTATTGAATTAATATCGACTAGAGCAACTTGTTTACGCAAACGATTAATCTTTGTGTTAGATGTAGTATTATCTCCTCTCAATGGACGAACAATATTCCGAATTTGAATTGTACCCATTAAGCCACACAGTCCTAATCTAATATCATTTACAATTGGTAGGTAAGATATTCGCTTTCTTTCTACAACTACAGTCTCAAGATCACAGACGTATAAATTATAACCTAGCCATGTATTACTATGCATAGAGATCGGGTAAAATGGACCCATTGTAATTTCTGGATTTTTATTCTGCTTAATCCAGTCTTTGAATTTATCAATGCTTTTCTTTACATTTAATGTGACATCAACGCTCGATAGTTTAAAAAGCATTGAGTTCACCACTTTTCCTTCTGTAAATTTCTTAAAACCAAAAAAATGACCTCTTTTTGTGATTGCACCTTTTAAACCCATTACAATATCTGAATTGCTCATGTTGTATTCGTTGTTTAAGAGGTTAATATGCTGATAAAGCATCGAATACGATTTTTTTTTTGATTCTGTGATCATTTCCATAAAATATTCATAAATGCTAATAACCTTGTTAAAATCCATGTAATTGTTAATATAGTTGATGTCAACAGATGATATCTTTTCATAATCCAAGTCATACTTTGTTATTGAATCTATCACAATTTTTCGATATAATACATCATATATCTCAACTGAATCCTTTGCGAATAAATCCAAAAGATCAACCGCACATTTTCTTACTTTTATATCCGTGCCTATAGAATGCTCTATCACATCTTTTACCATCCTATATTTGTTTTTCTCGACATACTGATTGTCACAAATCACCTTTATCTCTTCAAGAATTAGTTTATCCAACTTGAAAACATTGTTCTTAATATTATCCTTTTTAAACAGTGGTAGAAAAATATTGTCAAGATATTTTGGATTTTGCCCATCTTTAAAATATTTTTCAATAAAGAAATTTTCTAAAACGATTAAATATAGACATTTTGATATATTTAAACGATTTTCAGTCATCTCTGCGGCAACCAACTCAAAACTTTTGGAGATGCTATCGATAAGAATTTTTTGATCGATGACATTTATTATAACATTCGTGTGTAAATAATCAAAAATAGCTATTGCATCAATAGAAGCAGCACTGTCGATGCTTGCTTCTAAACGCAGTTCATTCTGTGTCTTCCCTGCCACTTCAATGCAACTCCTCATATCGTCCAAAATTTTGACGCAGTTGTACTTAGGATTACTTAAAACGTATCCCAGTACTTTATTAAAACTATTTTTCTTCACATAGGACTCTCTATATGTTCTCGGGCAAATATATGATCCTATAGATTGATATAAATTAAGTTTTATGAATCCTAAACCATATATTGTACACGTATAAGAAAACGCATCTGATTTATCATCATCCTCAATTGGTAACATACTATTTCTTGTAAGAGCTATAAATTTTTTATTCAAATTTGTTATTAACTCCGAGGCAAAAATATGGTGTGTATTCGATTTAAAGTCTACATCGAAATTCTCTGCAGCTAGCCCCAAAACAACTTTTCTTTCCTTTTTTTTTATCTGTCTTTGCTCAACACTCATGGAAAAGTCTAAATAGAATACTTCCTTTAAGCTCAAATTAAATGAACTCTTTACGGCATATATTAATTCGGGAAATGTGTTCTTTCTTATATTCTGTTTTGAACCATAAGATTCAACAAAAAAAAATGCTTTTTCCTTGGAAATAGTTACTAAATCATTCTTTTCAAAATAAAAACGTAGAAGCTGCTCGAACTCAATACCATTTAGATTTCCAGTTATCCTGATGCTAGTTTTTATGGATGATAACTGTTTTTTCTCTATTTGTATGCTGTCCACAATGTTTCTGGAATTTTTATGTAGTGTTCGTTCGCACTCATCTCGAAAGGCCATCACTCTGAGTGCGAAATCCGTGTACAAAGTATCTAGATCTTCTTTTGTACTACAAGAAGGGAAAAAAAGCCAGATTTTATATTCCGTGGATAAAAAAGTGCATGAACCTACATAAAAATGACCCAGATCTGCAATATTAATACATCCTCTTTTATCAAATGCAATAAAATTCTTCGTTAAAATTTTTCTTTTATATAGGACCAACGTGTTTGCGCAAATACTAATATTTATAACAGGATTATTAAAAATAGAAGTGAATGAACCTATTTTAAATGCTCCGCTTAATCCATCCAAGTCTACTAAAGTTGTAGTCATATGAGCAATTTCAGAGTATTCTACTTTCTTGTTTACCAAAATACCAGCATTTTTTTGCTGAAAACAAGTCCTTATTATTTCTGTCAATTAAAATTATGTCACGCTCATTTTTATCCATCTTTCTATATATTTTTCTGCCCGTTCTAAATTTTACAATGTCATATAAATCCTTAAGTTCTATTTCATCATTAACGCAAAAGAACAGAGCTAATTTTTTATCATGATACAAATTTTGAAACAAACTGTAGATTTCCTCTACATTAATATCATTTCATACGGAATATTTGAGTTTTTTATCTTTAAAATAGTTTATTCTTGGATATTTTAACGCCAAATTTTCTTCAAAAAAAGTTATTAATATCTTATCATTGTATTTTTAATTTGTAGTTAAACAATTATAATGCTCGAATGGGTGCTCCATTATAATTCTAGTCTGTATATACATACTTAAAATAACAATATCAATGATAGACGCAGAATTATCTTGAAATCCTGGGAATTTATGTTGCAGGAAAGGTAACAAAATATTTTTACTTTCTAACATCTTCTGCCGCATATTAATTATAAATTGAAATGTGCCGATCATATTTGTATCATTTTCAATCTTCTCTAAAATAAATTTTATATCCATTTTTAACACTATCGATTGCTTATTTAAGTAATAATATGAAACACAAGTAATTTAAATTTTTGTAAAAAGTGCCAAAACTTTAACCAAAAAACGTATATTTTTATAGATAGAAAGCATATTTGTCAATGAATAGATTATATTTTATGAATTAGTTTCATTTTGTTTTAGAAATAGAAAGCAATAAAAACCATGTAAAGTGTTTCATAATATGTTTTCATAAAAGTAAACATATAATATTTTACATAAATATATCTTTAAAACTGTTTTGAATAGAATTTGTGGCTTTATATATGTTTTTTATGTTAATATTATAAATATTGAAATTTGAAACACATAAACAAAAAATTTAGTGGTTTAAAATATAATAAAATTTTATCTATATGTTTTTATATATTTTTAAAACACTTATTTTATATTTTCATTGGTTATATATAAAACATGGTCAAATTTTTTGGCTTGTTTTAGATTTTAAATTAATATTTTAATACTTGTGAGGATATTTTTCTTAGATCCACAATATATATATTATTTTTTTAAGTCAAATACAAGAAAAAAGAAAAAAAAAGTATATAATTCGACTTTCTGCCACTCGTGATATAAATTTCTAATTATTGTTTTATTTATACTAAAATTTTTGATAAAAGACTTAATATCGTATATTTAGCATCAAATATAAATAAAACGATGATCCAATATAGTTTATAGATTCTTTTACATCCTTGTAGATATTAAAAGTATAAATATACGTAATATGATATGTTTTTATCATACTTAATTCTATCTGGAACTTTATTTATATATGCTATAAGAAAGTTCATTGTTCGAATATTTATTAAAAATAAAAATTCGTTTTGAATTTATAATCTTTTGAAAAATGCGTATTTTTATCCATTGAATATAACCCAATGAGTAGTAAATCAAGAAATTTCTACTTTTTAATAACATAAATAATATATTTATTTTCAGTTGATACTTAATAAACAATATCATTAAAATTCACTACTTTAAGAATTTTGTTACCCAATACGCGGTTTGATGCATACAAATCTAACTCAACCTATTGTATTATATTAAAATGATTTAAAAAACTTTAGTTTACTATCATTTTCAGCATTATAATATTAAATTACATATCTATAATTTTAATTAATATTTTTAGGCGCAAAAAATATACAAACAAATATTTTTCACTGATAAGGATAACAAACAAAACAAGAAACATAAACAATAATCAGCTAGTTATGACAAAAGTGGCACATGAGGTTTCAAATGCTATCACAAGAATTTAAATACTTAGATATACGTATCGATTAGGTCGACAGAATAAAATGACTAGTTCAAAAATAAACCTATTATTGATTTTAGCAGAAATATGACCAAATTATATTCTTTCCTCGTATAAATATGTATTTTTACGGTAAAAACACTTTAAAGTATATGATTTGCAAATTTTCCAAAAATTTTATAAAAATATATATTATTAGTTCTATCTTTTTTTTGCGATAGTATTTTTTTTTACTGTTAATAAGATAAATTTCTAAAGTCTAAAAGACGGTGAAAAAGGTATTCCTATGCCAACAATAAACTCAATTTTTGTGAAGAATTCATAAACATTTTTCATCAAATTATAACATTATACTTGGCTTTCGTAGATCGTAAAAATCATATTAAAAGAAGGCATCTACAAGCGCAAAGAAAACTTATATTTATTTAATTTGATAAAAAGTAAAAGTTGGTTACTAGAAAATTTGTGCACAGCACGCGCAATTTTTATAGCTCGATTTCTTATGTTCAATACATTATTGGTTTTAACTGTATTTATTAGAGCACTTTTTTAATTTTAATTTTATCTCTAATATTATATATAAAAGGTAAAGTTAATGAACCTTTAAGAATTTAGAAGATCAGAATAGTTTATATATAGGCTTATTTTATTCGAAAAGACAGTTTTTTAATTTAAAAAAATATCAAAACTAAACTTTATACAAAATCTTATGTATTATATTTTCTTTTTATAAAGTTAAAATAAGTATAAACTTATTTTGAACGAATATTGAACGGATCTTCCAAAATAAGAAAATTTATCATTTAGAATAAATATAAATCTTTTAAAAGCTTATAACTTAAAAATGATCAAATGGCCCTTTTGAAATTAAAATTGTTATTAATTGAAAATAAAATGATTTTTTATCAGCAAACTTTATTTAAATTCGTAAATGATGAATAAATAAAGAAAATTTAAAATAAACAAACATTTTACTATAATTTGCATATGAAATTCTAAAGACGAAATGTTATTTTCATTAAACACATATACAAAAATTAATGTATAAAAACATAAACTCTTCGTTTAAAAATGCTATGATGGCCCGTAATATTACAGAAAAACTTTTTTGCATTATAAAAAGCATTAATAAATGACAAATTTACAAAAATTGAAGCACTAAAGATTAGATAAATACTTTTAATATAAATGCTTATCAAAGCATTATGTTTTTGTTAGATAAAGCTGATATATATATGAATATATTTAAACGCGTAATCAAAGTATTTAGTCTAACTTTTGCCGATTGCCATATAAAAACTCTTTTTTTTTCTTCTTTTGCTGTACATATAAGACCAAGCTTATTTTGTTAATATTAGCATTTGATAACATGTTAAATTAGACTAAAACAACTTCATTTGCTATAATATGTTTTTTTAATAAATAAATATTTAATTACTTAAACACAGTAAATTTGTTATGTATAAATAATGTAGTTCATAATGGCACTAAAGATGCAAACAAAAATAGAAGATTCATCAGAATCGATTCACAAGAAAAAAACCCGGAGAATAAAAGAGGAAACATCACCATTGGAAATTGAAAGTGGGCAATCCACAAGCGATTTTGTTAGTTGTGATGAGGAAATAAAAGATATAGACACCCGAACCGAAGATTCAACATCACAGATGTCATACAAAAGGGATGTAGATGAAAATGAAGAGTATATGTATTTTTTTGACAAAAGTGAAAAAAAATATAGAGGAATATTGAAAAAGTTCTGGTTACAGCATAGCTTTATAATAGTGCCTGGTTTAGAGGAAACAAAAATGGAGAAAGCAAAAGAAAACTCGTTAATTGATTGTGAAAATAGTCCTTTAGAACAAAAAACTGCAAAGCCGAAAAAAGAAAATTTGATCCCTAATGATGATTATGATGCGCTTATAAATGAATTTTTAGATTCATATGTTGATATATTAGAGAAAAATATAAAAAATTATGAAAAGGCAATCGATTCTGGGAGGGAAATGAAAAACACACAAGAAACTCACGACACAAAAACACTTGATGAAAACTGCAAAAAAAGTATCTTGAAGCGCAAAAAATATCGAATATTGGCTGAGAAATTAGAAGAGTTGTCGAATAGACAAAAATATGTTTATCTTTTGCATTTGAATAAGAATAAGGGAAATCCATTTAATCCGTACACAACAAGATGTTCATTATTTAAGAGAGGTATTACGCCAAACAGACCAGATTCGAAACCATCAGTAGAATTTTTTGTCGAATTCTACAAAACGATACTAAAGAAAGGCCACGCTGAAATCTTTAAATATGATGGAGAATTTCTAATGAAATTTACATTTAAATATGAAGAATAGGATATTAAAGAATTAATTATAAACTTACTCATATTTCTTATTTTCAAAGTATTTTTAATACGATAAAAATTATTTGCATTTTTTGAGTAAAATATGCGATAATACCAGATAAAATTTAATACGTAGATTATAAATATAAAGAAAAAATGATTGATTTATTTCATTGTTAAATAGATCCTGCTAAGGAATGTAAAAATTTTTTTACAATAAATTATTTTTTCTAATGAAAAACTATTTTAATACAAACTATTGACAATAATTATTATCTAAAAATGTGGAAAAGTTTGCTTCTAAAAATATATTATAAAGAAGAACAAGAAAAATGTGATAAGAACTACTTGATTATAGATTTAATATACAATGAAATGGTTTCTAAAAAAATAATGTCATATTATTAAAGTATTCAATTATAAAATGGAAAGCTTGTAGGGATTTTTTTAATGTGATTGTGGACAAAAATAGATTTAAGAGTGTAAATTTCGAATGATAAGATGACGATAAGAATTAAAAATTCATAATATCGATTTTTATAATTATTTAGCTATGAGGCGACTGAAATTTACTTGTTTTCAATTGAAGCCGATTTTATCGAGTGGCGATATAAGAAAAACATATTGTGATATTTCGTGGCTAAGTATTTTTTGATCTGTCTGTCGTGTAATAAACTGTTTACTATAGTTAGCTATGTGAAATAATTATAGTTTGAGAGTCTATTTTTATGGAAGAAAACATAAAAGTTTAAACTTTTATTGGTCGTATTATGTTTCAAAAAAAAGATTGTAACTTTTGTGTATAATGTGTGTCTATAAGTAAGATTTTTGATGTATGAACTATGACAAGAAAATATATGTTATTATAATGATTTTGTGTTAAAGTGAATTATTTAACAATGAATGATGTTAATAAGAATAAAATTATATAAAATCGTGGAAAAAAAAAATGAATTGATAATATTATTTAAATGATAATGTCCGTATATTATTAAGAAATTGTAAAAATCGACAGATTAGTCATATATAAAGAATCTGTAGATACTTGGAAATTTCATCGTTTGAATGTATAAAGTAATTCCAATCCATATTAGATGTAGATGAGATATCATTGAAAACTTAAATTGTATGTTTAATAAACCATATATACTTATTATAGTAATAATAAGTATATATGGTAAACGATCTAGTAAACCAGTTTTTATTCATACCAAAACTTTTCGGTAGAACTGTCTTCGTTTTTGCCTTAATATATGTATTCTTGATATGGAGATGTGCAATCTACACATAAAATTGATGCTAAATGCGATATTTGTTATATTTTATAGAAACAGCTTTAAGATAATAACAATTATCAGAATGATATATAAATTCACCATAGAAAATATACCAATTTTACTATTTTTTTTTATATTTAAGGTTTGTTGTTTTATGATTTTCATAAGATTTAAGATCGTGATTTTATTTTTATCTGTATAAAATTCCCATAAAAACATTTACTAAATTTATGAGAGTATGATTCGTGTCTGTCGAGGCTTTATTTTATGTTCGTGATATGACAAATACAATATTTCATATTTCCTTTTTCTCGAAAATTATATACAATACTATGATATTTTCAACCCCAAGAATATCATAAAAATATGATTAGAATATTTTAGTATCAATTTGAAATAAGAATGTGATATTTTCACCCTTTAAACGATTAAATATATTGCTCTGCTCTGTTTTATTTTGTGAATGGTATGATTTACTTGTTTGAATTTCCTTGCTTGTTTTATGATAAATGATTACTTTTTATGGTGATGATATTGAAAAGAGTAATTTGAAAGACAAATGGATACGAAAAGTAAATAGAATGTTTTGTTGGAAAATATAATTAATGACACGTAGAAATAACGGTGGATATATCTGATCAATGGTTTTTAAACTTGAAATATAAAAATCGAAATGTAGAGAAAATGGTAGAAATTTACTAATTTTCTGGATGGATGATATGGATATAATCGGGTCAGTTAATTCAAAAAATCAAATAAAATGTAATGTGGACAAAAAATCTTGGTATTCTGTGTGGCTTATTTTGTAGATGTGGTGTATTTCTGAAAGTGATATAAATAATGATTTATTGATGTATCAGTTATATAGATTCAGTTAGATTAAGTTGGTATATTATTTAAGAGCGAAATCTATGCCTATATATTATGTATAGAATTTTGAATACTGTCTAAAATGTGTAAAATTATGGTTTTATAGATAAATGATGGCATGTCATAGTTTTTTGATGTTATAAGAAATGAATATTGATTTTTGCGTAAAATTGTTAGGTTTAGTACGTGTATTTAGAAGCCACAGATAAAAAGAGGAAGTGAAGATAAAGTATATAAATATATCGTGGAAAGCGTGTAGGGCACGTATGAATGTGATTATGGAAAAAAAATTGCTTACAGGATGTAAAGTTTTGACGATAAAACTGTATATGAGTATGAATCTATGATGATGGTGCTAAACAGTTAATAAGGAAGTTGTGAAGTTTAAAAATATACCTTTTTGCAAATCTAAGGTGGATTTATTGAGTGGATGATATAAGAAGAGCATTTTGTAATTGTTTGTGGCTATATATTTTATTATCTATATGCTTTGTTATATTAATCGTGTACATAGAAAAAGATTAAATTTTGTAGTGTACAGAATAAAGATGGGTGTATTTTTATTAGAAAACGTCAAAGTTTACAGTTTTTTTTGATCGTAATATGTTGAGTAAATAAAGTTGGGATGTGTCTGTGTAATTTATGTTTTCCAAGCATGTATTATTGGTGCAGTTAACCATGACAGGATGAATATAGTTGTTATTATAATAATTTTGAGTTGATGTGAATCAATGAAAATATAATTATGTTATAAAAAGGAACTTTTTGAAGAAATCTTGTCCTAAAAATATTAAGTAAAGGGTAATTTCAATCTAAATGTCCGTAAATTTAAAGAAGATTGGCCATAGGTAAAGTATCTGCAGAAACTTGAAAATTTTATCGTTTGCTCTTGAATTTAATTTCAATAAAACTTAGATAAAGATGTGCTATTATTGGATAGGTTAGTTATATATATTCGACGAAAGTAATTACACTAGAATACGTACAGATTAGTCTCGATGCACATACAGTTAATTTGTATATGTAATTTTTTGTTTAAACTTGGATTTTAATTTATTTTTGTGTTGATACACAAGAGCTCATATTATTCATTTTAAAGCTCAAGATCATATTTTATCTTCAATCTCAATCTTTTTTATTTTAATTTTTATAAAGAATTAGTGCATTTTTATAAAATAATACATTTCCGAGTTTACTATATTAATCTAACATTTAATTTTTTGTTGTAACAATATATTTGGTTTATATATAGTATAAAATAAACCCCAAAATATAAAGGTTCTAAAACGAAAAATAGAAGGATAATGATAGGGAGAAGAAGGTGAATTCAAGAACTGAGTTGACGAAATGATACAGAAGGCACTAAAAGAAAATATTTGGAAGTCGAGAAAAATAAAAGAAAATGTGGTTAAAAAATGAATAAAAGAAGAAGAGACTCATACCACAAATAATAATCAAAAAAATAATAAAATGAAACGAATGAAGCTATTTTACATATATTAAAAAGATAATAAAGGATAAAAGGCAGAAAGATATAGAAAAAAATACATTATGCCTATTGTATAGTAATTATCAATAAATTATAGCTTATTTTTATAAAAGTTGTGTGCTATATGGTCATTATTAAGTGATTTAGTATAAGTGTAACATGATACATTATTAATAACTTAAATTTATGATTGTAAGTATTTTTGTTTTTCATGATCATTATTATAAGTCTTTAGTTTCCTATATTCTGGACATATCAAATTATACTTATGTGAAAAAATTTATCTATAGATAAAGAAAGCTTCTATATAAGTTTAGACACAAGCTAGTTAAATTATCGTAAAAAATACGAGATATCTGGTATAACTATATCCCAGAAAACAGTTAAAAACATTAAAATTTATATTTGTTATTCAGATACTTTATCATCACATATAAAAGTCCTATAAAATAATTTAATTTTCGTCAAAGCTGTGACAAAATTTATTTTTGATATTTATACGATTAAAAAAGTTATAACAGAATATTTACACATAGAAATAATTATGAAGGTTGAATCTTAATTCAAATTAGACGTTATAAAATAGAACCCGGATGAATGGATATATTTTAATAGTATAATACTACCATTTAAATGCATTAAGCTCTTTTATTGTATAAGTTATCGGTCGTAAAATTTATATTTTTTTTGTGAAGTAATTTTTAAAAAAATATAAATTTTATGTTTGATGCATTAAAAATACATTGCAAGCTGTCTAAATATGATTTCACTTCCTTTTTAAATAAGGAATGTTTCTAATTTTTTATAATATTTACAAACTTAAATCATTATATGGTTTCTTTATAACCATATAATTGTACGCAAAGATAATATAAAAATTCTTATTAAATTATTTATTTATTTATAAATATTATAAAAAGGTTACACTATATATCTTTTTTTAGTTTGGGTATAAATTCGGGAAGATAAATCGCAATAAACATTAATATAATCAATTTAATCTGAAAAAAAATTTGGGATTGACATGATCGTGTACAAGAAATAAACGAAAAATATAGCCACATATCTATAGAAAAGGATAAAAATTAAGCCATAAAAATATATGATATTTATCGATAATATTTATTTTCTTCGAAATCTGAGCTTTTTAAGCTCCATTATTGTCAAAATTTGGGCTTAGCGTTCAGACATTTTTGACACTCAAAAGATATATCTAGGCTCTGATTATTGTCTTAATACACCTAGAATCTACATTGTGCTTCTTTATATAATTTTATATTCTCGCCTTACTCGAGGACTCTAACCTAGTGCTAATATCATAACTAACATGTAACCTTTTCGATTCGGGGACCCTATTCTTTCATGTTAAAAATATCTTTTCTCTAACAAAGTAATCTTTTATTTTCTTGATAGAGAATCCTACATTTTACTCTATTGATTTTCATTATAAGGCCTATGAAATTCTAATTAATAACAAATAGAAAGCCAAAATTATAGAATTTAAATTATAAATAAGGAAAAAGAATAGCACAATACAAATAAAATATAGATAATTGCAGTTTTAAAAATAGAATTATAAATTTAATGTATTATTTTATATTGTATCAATAAATTTCTGTCAACATTGGAAATAAAATAGAATCGACATTGTAAAACAAAGATTATATTAAATCTTTTTAATAACATTCTGATAAAATATATAAAAATATAAATGCATAGCAAAAAAAACCATTATTTAAGTTACAATATATACAAATGAACTATATAATAAATGTATTTACAAACGTTTTTCAAGAAGTAAGTAGTCAAGACAATAACAGTATTTTCATGCTAAAAATATCGAAAATAGGAATAAATATGTTTTTAGAGATTAATACGCATTGCAGATGACAAGAAATGAAAAATTTATTATATGATACCATTTAATTAGACATTTTTATTTATAGACTTGAGAATAAGCAAAAACCTGTTAAGTTTTGTAAATTAAGCAAAATAAAGACACAGAAATCTCAAAATATTCTTATAAAATATCTATAGCGAATACTTTAGTTTAAAATTTGCAATAAATTGTTATTACTTAGTATAAGCGATTCCATTACATGGTAAACCATGACTATGCTTTAGAAATAAAAAAAAATTAATAGATTGTAATTTAAGTTCATACAAATTTTTACTGGCAAAACAATACACTCTATATCTTTGGAATGTTTTTCTGTACGCATACAAACAACCAAAATAACATTACATCACTATAAATAAACTAAGAATACATGATTTTGTGTTATAAAAGCCGTCAATACTATTCGCTAAAGTTCATTTAAGATTGCAAATCTTATGTTGAAACCATTTCTAATTTCAGAGATGGCATAATATCCTTAGAAATTCACCTAAAATTACCATTAGATATAAAAAACATTTACTGATATATAAAGCTTAATTATGACATCGAAATATTTGTATCTATAAAAATATGGTTTTATTATCTTAACCAGACGACGTAAAAAGGTTTTAATTAGAGCAAATTACCATAAATAAATGTTTTAATCATGGATAAAACTTTTTTTGAACGCAATAAATTAATAGTATCAACAAAAACAACTAAGATAACAAAGATAAAATATGCTATTATGAATGTTGAAGTTGCGAAAAATACCTTTTCTTAGACTAATATTTTATAATGACATTGAATTTATTATTAATAAAACTACGAAAAAAAATATATGATATAAATGTGATATTTATAATTGATCGAATGACAAACGTTTGTGCACCAAAAAAGTTCTACTTATCATGTGATATGCAATTACATTCAATAAATATCTATAACATAAAACATATTACACCTATAATTTTATTTAGACTAACATTCAGCCAGAATTTTTCTTATAAGTTTAAATCCATCTAGATAATTTATTTTTTTAAAACTTATGTTGCAAATCGCTTGATTTCCCGTGTGCAAAGCGTATTTATATGGGCTATACTAAACCATGCTAATTTTATATCAAAATCACCTCTTCTTTTGTTTAAGCATAAATTTGTTTTATTTTAATTTCTAAGAACGAATATGTACTTGATATGTTTTTTGGACTTGATATTCTTCTGGTATTTTTTTGTAATATTGTGCCACCACCCTTCTTATGCTATAAACTATATAAATAATTGTTACTTGTGATTGCATAATATTCACAGCTCGAATTCTGGCAAAATATGATTTATCAACAACTAAAATACAATTTAAAAACACAAAATAAAACAGCTCAAAAAACCACCTAATTTACTCGATTATTATATTTATTATGCAAATATTTAATAATTTTATGTGTTTTTTTCTATTCTACTTAATATCATATAAATGAACATTATAATAATTTCAAATATATTAAGTAATACATAATCATTAATGTTTTCAATACAATCATTTAAAAATTTTATCTATAACATATACAGCAATAAAATGTATCTTGTTTTTGCAAGGTAAAGCATTATTTACTTCGTCAAAAAAAAACATTAACTAAACATTCGTTTTTTTTAAAATCTATGTGATCAACAAAAAATCGTATAAAAATATGTTAAAAGAGAAATACAATATTAATTAGCCGATTTCTATCCATGAACTATATCCAAAACTATTTAAAATTTATAGAACACTTGCATTTTAATATGAGATTAAGTAAAAAAAATGATAATCCAACACCACAAATAATAAGAATTTGTATAAAATACTATCTGATGCAAAAAAAGCAGTAAAACTGTAAGTATAACATATGACATAGAAATATACATTCATTATAATCCAAACATAGCTAAAAATTTTTTTCTTAATACATAGAAAACATAGTATATGCATATTTTTTATTGAATACCTTTTTGACTCTAATATTTGACACAAAATAAATTTCAATACATTATATTGCTGTTTAAAATATCGTATTCGCAGTAAATTTAAAATTTTATTTGAAATAGCTTGAATATTAATAAATAATACATATTTCCTGTAAATAAAATTTTTCAGCCTTAATACATCGTTTAAAACAAATCACTATAATAATATAATTTGAAAAATATAAGCAAAATCTAATTTTCGAAATATGAAATTTATCAATTCTGGGCGGAATTATATCTTTTGAATATTATTGAGATCGCAGTTTTCTATATAATACAAGAGGCATTGTATTTTACACAGTTTATACCGACCTCTATACAATGAAATATTTTGCTTTTATGATATGCATTTTATAAAAAGAAGATTTTTTTTACAGAATTAGCATGCAAGTTTTTATAGCTGACGGGCTTCAACCTTATTTATTGGACTTAAATGTAATTAATTATGACTTGGATTATTTTGTATAGTGCTTTATAGTAATTTATATTACCAGGATTCATGTAAATTCAATATTTGGATTAATTTACAATATGCAAGGCCTTTTTAGTGAATTTATTTTTATTATCCCACATCTGTATGGATTGCTCTATCAAATTTCAAATTTTTATCATCGTCTTGTTTCTTTTTCTTATTTTGTTTCCTTTAGATTTCATATTTTTTAAAATTTTATAATTCCCTTCGTTTAAATTCAATTTGATGTGACTCTAATCTCTATATCGTCATTAACTAGTCATTAATGTAGATATTATAATGCATGATATGATTAAGTTCTGACATATATACATAATATATTTTTGCGACTTCATTCTAAATTTATATGATAAATTTGAGACGATATAGCTGTAATACCGATTTGTTAGTCCAGTATGATATTTATGTATCTATTTAAATCCACCGAAAATTAGCCTAAAAAATGCATCATCGCATTTCGTATTTTCGATACAACTTGTGGAAAGATGTGGTTTTTTCTTTTAGTTTCTATTTTACGAATTGTAAATTTTATATATGAAATGCTTATGCTTTTTTTATGTAGAAATTTAAATTCATATTTGCTATGCATATATTCACGTTTTCTGTATTTTGTTATGTTATTATATATTTATCCTTCTTAAAGATACATTTACGGCATATTGCAAAATTCAACATATTTATGTGTTAAATGTAATTCTAATTCGTTTTACTTCCAACACGATAAAATCTTCATATACTAAAAGGAAACATTTTTCTTTTTGTATATCAAATTCCGATTATAAAGTTAACGCCAGTTTAGACTGTACCATTGATTTATTGACTAAAAATCTTCTCTCTATAATATTTATGTGCTGTTCTCTGCATTTATAATATTATTTACATTAAAAGCAATCTTTACTTATTTTTTATTACTCTGTAATAAAAATTATATTATATGATGAAATTTTATCCATTTTATTAAATATTTGACAAAATATTCACATTACACACTGTATAATATATATTTTTATGTAAATATCACATTTACATTGTTTACGGTCTCAAAATTATCTGATTCTGTACCATAAAAAAATCTTTGATCATGATTTATTATCTAAATTTATAGTATATGGGTCTTATTATATAATACGTTCATTTTGTAAGTCATGACAAATGAAATCAAATCTTAATAATTGCATTTGAGTAGATATTTATAAGTGATTTATGTAATCTTCGCTAATCCCTACACATTCCATTATATATTTTCATTAACTATATCTCTATATCCACTTTCTTTCAGTTATCCAAATTTCTATTTATTAATCTTAATATAGCCAATTTTATATATTTTTATCACTATCATATTTTGACTGTGTTTAGTATCAAAGAGTTCCCTAACCTAGATTTTCTATGCGTGCATTAAGCTCTATGCGGGATCTGAATTTGTATTGTAAATTGTTTGCTCTGATTTACTGATAGCCGATCGATTCTGCGTCCAAGAACATAGAAGTACGACTTATTTGTTCTATACGGACTTTAATGTTCCAAATCAGTGCATAAATCTTGAAATGTTCGTCTGATATATACCGAATTTTCTTATTCAAGACATCTTTAAAATAATCTGCATTTATATATGAATTTTGAAATATTGCTGGCAAAAAAAATTATCGGAAAAAAAACATATTTTTACATATTATTTCGGTATTTTTTTACAAGAATATCGAAAAAGATGCTTTTATCTTCAATTTTTCTATTAGCTTGACAATTCAAACATTCTTATCGTTGATGGTCAAATTTAGATTCTTTTTTTGTATATCTAAATATAGCGAACTAAGGCAGTATTATATCATTGTAAATAGATTTCCTTTACATTATTTCTACCGTTTCACTTCACTATCAATAATGCAGAATTAAAATGCTATACAAGGGGCTTGCCATATAACTTGATAATACAGAACTAAATATTTTTAATAAGTTTGTCTTTTTATGATTCAACCCTTTCTTATAATATCGGATTTTCAATTTCAAATCAATTTACCTATAGATTGATAATTAAAAGAAAATAAATTTAGGAATTTGAATCTTGTAAATAGCTAAATATCCCAAATATCAAGTTCTTCTTAAATAAGGATATCCTAAAATCCAGCTAAAATTGCATCTTTTTTATAATTAATTATTTCATTTTGTATTTTTTGGATTTATTCAATGAAATAACTAGATACACAGAAAGTATATTTAATCTAAAAAAATACGGATAACATCGCCAAAAAGTTAAAAAACCAAGTTTTAATTATAATTATGTAAGTTTAAACTCCATTACTGGTTGTTTATCGACCAGCTCATATATTACAACAAAAAAAAATCAGCTTAATCCAATGTTCAATAGCTATGTTTTCGTATTTGAAAAGCTATTATCATAAGAAAAATAATTTTGGCTTTCATTCACGTGTCTATTTTTAAACAGAATGTTATGATCAGGCATTCTTTTTTCATATTTTAGTTCATCATCAATTTAAAAATGATGTTCAAAGATTAATGTATTCAAAAAACACATAAAAAAATATATCATCTTTTGAATTCCTAGGATATAAATTTTTTCTTCAATGAGAAGGTTAACTGAATCAATTATATACAATAAACAGACAATGGAAGATAAAATCGTGATATTATGCATACATCTATTTTAAAAATCTTATTCCTTGCTATTCAACAATATTTCAAGCATTTTTGTAGTCAACATATAAACTATCAAAAACATCCATTTTGTAGATTTTACCCGTATAAAAGCTAGTCAATCAAAACAAAAAAAATTTTATAAGCGTTTAAGTGTTTCTGGCATATTTCTATTTGTTTGTCAATTCATCAGAGACTTCATAAAATATTTTTTTAAATTGCTTATAACATAATTCAGCCATGTGTTTTTTCTATTATTTCCTGTATATTTTATCTGTATGCTATAAGCAAATCTATACAAATGTAAATGAATACAATTTAATTGTTCTAAAAGCTTTCTGAATATGTGGCAGCTTTTAGTTTTTGTAATAATTTCAGTCGTGCTTAATTTTACTTTTTCATTCTTCTTATATATGTTCGGGATCTGTTTACAAGCAAAAAATTATGTTAATTTTTTTTTAAATCGTCAAATGTATTTATAGCCACTTGAACCAAATATTTAAAGTACTATTTTAATCCTTTTCCCCTCGTTGTAATGTTTAAAAAAACAACAAAATATAATATACACGTATGATTAATAATAAAGCTTTTTGTATAATATATTTGACCATACAAATCACCGAACCAAAAAAAAAATTTAAATCATGTAGTTTAATGAAAAAAAGCATTCTTTTTTAAAATCGGAGGACAATTTTTCGTCTTAAAGCATACAGAAAAGAGCTAGTAATTTCATATTCACTATATATTACGTGTCTATCAAATTATTTTTTAAACTATATTGCTTTTTTATATGTACTAACTCATAATATCAACTATATTTCGTTTATTTTTCTGATTCTAGTGTACGCAGAAACACATAATTGCATATAGTTTACAGCGATTTTGTATTTTGATTCTAAAAAGACCTTTTTAATAAAAAAATGAAAGTATTAAAAAGCAAATTTGATAATTATTTATCAAAAAGGGATACAAAACTGGATTATTACCTATTTTACATATTAAATATATACGTTTTAATATTAAAAAGATATCGAGACAATTTAATTATGTTTTATTTATTTGACGCATTTATATTTAGGATATCATTGGATTTAAATATATCTTGTTAAAATTAAGTCGAAGATGTACAACAGAGATACACTAATCTTCGCAAGTTGCAAAATATTGCCCTTTCTTTCCTTTTTACTTCTTTTGCAAAGAATTTTCAGCTTTTTTTTTATAAATATTCAATATTTTAGACAATTTAAAAATATACATTTTTTATTTATTTATTGCATATCTATAGGTATTTCATGATAATATTGTTTCATAAAAATCTCTAATCTTTATCATATCGTCAAAGAAAACAAAAGCTTATTTAATTCTCACACAAAAGGTTTCATTACTATGATTTTGCATTTTATTGGTTCCAAAAGCAAGTTTTCTATCCACAAGCTTGTTGTAAAAAAATTGAATTTTCGGTTTGTAAGTACAGAACCGTTCTAAGAACGAAAATAAAACAATTTAAAAAATGTATTCAGCATAATTCATGGTAAATATATTGTTCAAGTTGTTTTTAAAAAATATCGCTAAAAATCGTGAATGAATGAAAAAACTAGACCAACCAATGAATAAGATTAAATTTCAGCAAATTATGCAGCACAAATGAAATAATATGTACCTCTTTATGGTATATTTTTGGCAAAATTCAATTACTACAAACCACGAATCCGTTTATATTCATTCCATTACGATTTGATTTAAAATGAAACATACTCTTCTCTAGAAATACGTATAATAAAGATATTTAGTAAGAAAAATCATAAATAAAAAAACAATAATTTCATTATTTTTTAGACGAACAAGTTTGATTGAAAAATACAATAAAGGTGCGATAGTCACGTATATATTATATTACAGGAAGGAAAAATAATTTTATGTTGGTTCTATATTGAAATATTGGGGAAAATACGTTTTTAGTATAAATAATAATAATAATAAAATAAAAGACGATAATAAAAACATGAATTATAAGCATCGTAAATTCAACACACAGCATAAAATTATGATTAAGAACTGGTCACAGTCTATCTATTATGATTTAAAACATGAGTATATAAATTATAAAATTTTATATCAAATAAGATATTTTTTCTCCGTATAAATAAAATAATAAATGGATTTTTAGATGCTATTCCTACAATTATGTTTTTAGATCTATAAAAGCGCTTACATAAATATAGAAAGAAACCTCTAAGATTCACTTTTGCATAAATATGCAATTATAAGGTCACAATCAATTCATAATTATATATATGTAAATTTGATGTAATAAAAGATAAAATATTAATATAAACAGAATCTTTCTAAATTTTTTATATCATGTTAATGATTAAAACTAGTTCTTTTTGTTTATAGACGACAAATTAACATAGATTTCTTTTCTTTGAGTTCTTATCTGAGATAATGAGTGAATTCATTTTTTCAATAAGATTAAGTGATTTCATTTTATGGATAAAAGTAGTTGTGAAAATATGCTTTTTTTGTTACTTTATATTATCAAAGCTATAAGTATGTAAATAAAGATTTCAACTTGTATACTCTAACAGTAATAATTTATCTCATAAAAATTAGCAGAAAATTGATTTGTAATTATTTGAATTAACTATATTAATTTTTTTTTCAAGTTATATTATTAGAACTATCCACTTCCCTACAATTACCATCAAAAAATCAATTTATAGATAATACCATAATCTTTTCTAGAAAAAAAAATTAAAATGTTATTTAATATGAAATTTAATAGAAGTGTTTTTATAGAATGATAAAATCTCAAAATCATATTGTATGTAATAAAAAAAAATATAACTTTTATGCCAAAATGTCTTATTCATGCTCTAAGAATATCAAACAAAATTTCCATTGACTCCATTTAATATAGAGTCTACCTTTATTTATTGAATATGTACCTGAAATTTTTTTGTCTTTACACTCATTTAAACGGTGTCTTAAAAGAAAAATAAACAAAATAATTTTTTAGACTAAGATAATAAATAAACAAAAATCAATCATTATATCTCAAATAATTCAACTATCTTATAAATATTTTTTATTTATATTGGCGTCATTAGATATATACGAATAAATTTTTTCACTGAATAAATATAATATAGAGCGGAAATGTTAAGTATAATATTGAATTACATTTTTAAAAATTATTTAATGTATCCCACTTTCTAAAATGACATTTTAAAACAAAAAAATACAACGTCTCCAAAAAATCCGATACAAAACTCTTTTCTGGTTTTCTTTTGATCTAATTTTACACAATAAATATTTTAATGATTGATTTCCTTTTATTTTATTGAAAAATAAAGTGAAATGCCTCTATAGATTTTCTATAAATATAATAAATGTTATTTCATCTTTTAACTTCATATTATACATTTTACGCATGAAATACCTGTGTCGGTAATATATATTTTATATGCATATATCACAATATAACATTTCTTTAAAGAGGTTATAATTGTTTGAAATTTCTTATATAAGCAGTTTATTGTATATAATATGCTATTTTATATTTCTTTTGCATTCAATCAGAAAATTCAATTTAATCATGCAAAACAAACTCAGAAAATAAATTAATTCAAGTCTTTGTAGATATTTAGAATATATTATTATGTTTTTTTTATTAAATGTATATTAGGTTATAATTGGTTTTCTTAAGGTAATAAAATTAAAATATATCTAAAAAGAATATATCTGAGCAAAAAAATAGTGTAAACAGTGTTATCAAACAAAAAAATAAATAATATCGGATCTATGGCAAAATTTTTCGAGTCTTACTCGGAAAGATACGCATTGATTTGAAATACGAATTAAAAAATGCAAAGAACTTTAAGATATATAATAAAATATGATTGTAACAGTATTAATTTTACTGATTTCTATTATCATCACAATCATCATTTCTTATTCAATTATGCAAGTTACGCATTTACAGTACATTTAAATTTGATTTTTCAAATCAAATAAAATCAAAGTTGGCTGAATATCGACAACCTCGCACAGATATATGTTATTCATTCATATGTGTTATATTTTTTTTAATAGCATATTTATATACATATAAAATGGGACTGTTCTATCCAAAAAACGAAAATATGAATCGTCAGATTAATAAATTTTTTAACATGTAAAAAAACCAAGGAAAAAATTACGTTATCGTAAGCAATAATCATTAAACAATTCTTTTTATATTAGTAATCAAACATAATCTTAAATATCTGCTCAAAAATGCAATGAATATACACATAGCAAGTAGTGAAGCTATTTAAAACAAAAAAAGTGAATGTTCAATATATTTTATAAAAAGCGCAGGGAAGTAAAGATACATGCAAAAAGACGTTTTATAAACAATGCTTTGACTGTGACGGATTGAAAACACCCAAAAATGGAGGAAGTTCTTAACTAAAAAATTACAAATGCGAGACTGAAGCAAGTAAATAACACAATAAAAAAATTCTTTCATGGAATCACAAGGAAAAATAGATCTTTTATGAATTTAATTATAAAACACATCATAAGATTGCAAAAAACTGAATTCTAGCAGAGAAATAGAACAAACACAAGAAATCCACGCACAAAGTAATCCACAGGAAGTCTAAAAAAACAATATTTAAAAGTGTAAGAGATGATTAAGAGCAATAAAACAGTTAAAGATATCCGAAAAATTGCTTTTAGTAAATTTATCGTGCATTTTATTGTTTCGTATTATACATGAAGGCTTTTTAATATTAAGGTAATCAAGAGCGCGAAGAATCCAGGATTTTAATATATTTTTTGATGTATTTTTGAGTGCATTCTGCAAAAAAAATATGCTGGAAGCCATTAATATCGATAGAAGTATTCATTGAAGTTTATATATTATATTATAGAATAAAGATATACATAAATTTTTTCACATTATTTAACAAGCATAAAATGGCTTAATTTAAACATTGCAACGCTATTTTTTTTATTGTGTGTTTGCTTATACAAATCTAAGTTTGATGACGTAGTATAAGATTAAAATGTTAATAAATACATGTATTTTTATAATTACTTGTAATCTATTATATAATAATATCATTCTCCTACAATATATCCTTATTTAAAAGCCTTTCAAATTGTTCAGTTGTGTAAATGAATATGATTAATAATATACATAAAATTAAAATGGTTCGAATATCAACTGTAAAATTTTAAAAGAATATAAGAAATGATTTCTTTACATCAAGTCAACAATGAACAAAAATTTAGATTAGGTAGAGTATGTTAAAATTCACAAGCAACCATAAATATAAAACAAGGAGAATTTAATTTAGTGTGTGATATACATAAATATCGTGACTATTAGTATCTTAAAAAATGAAAAAATAAGAAAATGATAATTTAAATATTTGTTTCTATGTAATTTAAACGCTTCAAAACTTGATCATGGTCTTCCCCCCATGTGTGTCTTATAATTTTATGATATGTACTTAGGTCTTACTAGATGCGTTCAATCTTACCATATCGAAGTGCTCTTATTTTGAATTCTCCATAGACATGAGGAATTGAATCTCTTTTTTTTGTCATTTAAAGCCACCAGCATTACATATATATGGTGCTAATCTATTATTTAACTATTACTTCGAAAAATGCCCCTATTTCAAATTTTAAAAATATAAAGATGGCACTTAAACCATTTGTATTAATATTTCAGTTGATTTTTCAGCAATAAATTTACAATTTTCTATATAAACTTTTCTAACGCATAAATATTCCTAATCCTGATAAATTTTTATGGACAAAAATGAGGTGCTTTTTATTGATGAAAAATTAAATTGTCAAATACTTGTCTACGATATATTTAATCTAAATAAAGACACTTTAACGTTATTTAAAAGTTAAAATGATACAATAGAGCTTGAATTACTCAGTTTGTCCGTTTATATAGAAAATTTATACTCTTAAGTGATAGAACATATTAAAATGTACGTTTTATACATAATATAATAAATGACTACATTTGCTTTTTAATATTTTTATCGCCAACGAATTTAATTATTCATATTTTTAAATGATATGTTCTTTTATAACGAATAATATCGGAATTATATAAAGTAGGAATCAATTATTTTATATTTTACCAATACGGCAAATCTATTGCAAATGAAACCAAATTAGTTTTATACAATATTGCTTAAAAATATTTTTATGTAAATAATATATTAATATAGCAAACTTATATATGTTTAATATGTGAAGAGTTGTAACATGATTTTCGATGATTTACTAATTTTCTTTTTTTATAGAATAGAGGATGATAGCGTAGACAATAGATCTCGTAATGGAAATAAAATATGAAGCAGCTATGCTAGAAGTAACAGTATATTTCAAGATACACAGAATATAATATTAACAATCTTTATAATTGAATCATAATTTATTCAAATATTATTTAATAAAAAGCAATCAAGTACAATTGATATTGTTTATTAGATAAAAACACATGATATACACGCAGCAGATATATTAAGAAACACAATTGCTGAATTATGTGAAATTAAACTAATAAAACTGCAAAATATACGGTTTTCTTATTTTTAAGCTATGTTGTAGTGCTCAATGAAAGGAGTAATTTTATTCAAAAAATAGTATAAAGACCATAAAATAGAAAATTAGCCACATAAATATGTAAATACTTAGAAAAAACAATAATAATTTACTAAAACTATCATCATATATCATATGCCTTTTTAGATTGTTTAGTTATGTTTCAAAAAAAAAATCATTAAATTTCAGCATTCATTTCATTATAATTAACATTTTACAATAAAAAAACATTGTATAATTATATTAAACCACGATATTTACAAGTTTTCTCGCCTAATTTCGCCGTGAATATTGCACATAGAAGTTTATCTTTTTTTAAAATATATGTGGGTCATTTCTAGTGAAACAAAAAAATAATAACTGCAGAATAAAATGTTTATATAGTATATATAATTATAATTTTAAAAAATCTTTGTAAAATATATACAAATACCCGTATACTCATTACTTTAAATACTAAACAACCCAAAATTATATTATAAGAATTAAAATGTTTAAAATTAAATCTAATGATTCAATTGAATAACTATTAAAATGATTTCTTATTGTTTATTGAAATATTTTTTAGATAGAATATATATTTAAATGTTTATATTCAATGTATGAATTAATGTTTTTATCACTTATGCAAAAAAAAACGTAATATTAGTCTAAAAATAAGAAATGCATTCATATATATCGAAAGATTTGCAGCTAAAAACGCCAAATATAATTCTATTCAGATCAAAATAAATACTATATTTATTTGCTATAAATGTTTTAAATTTTTAAGATGCACATATGTTAATTGATAGATTCTAAAAAGACATATTGGAATATAAAATATAATGTAATGAATATGCTCAAAAGTAAATTTATCCGAGGAAACATATAATATGAAAGTTGTGAGATTTAGTGTGAATTTTGCATTCTATGTTCGATATGAGAATATATTACCAGCAAGACTTTTGAAGTAGAAATATTTGCTGAATATGCATAAAACTTGGCCAAAACCTATATTTTTTTAGCTTATTTATTACATCTATGTAAAATTTTATAATTTAGTGTAAGAAACGTCTATGTCTATAAGAATGTAACTACATGCAATACTGATATTGATATTTTGTTAAGGCTAAGAGATTCTAATAAAAGTGTTGATCATATTTTGTAATAAAAATATACTTTGAAACAATATTACGGCAGCGATAAATTATTAGCCATTCTAATTCATGGAAAAAAATAATTTATTAATTTCTTTCATAGTTACTAGCAGTTTTTTTATGTTTAAATTTATATTTTTGTACATATATCATGCTTATTGGTACAAACTATATTTTCGCGCTGTAATAAACGTTTTTTCACTTAAAAATTCATAATATTATCCACATGAATTGCGATTTCTGATTTAATGCGTCAAAAATGGATAAATAATTCTTTTCCAACCATCAATTATGCTGAATAATTATGCCAAAAATATTAAGAGTGTATACTTACTAAGAAAAAATCTATGTATTAATAGATTTGTATATTAGTTTTAAAAGTTTATATTACTTTCTTAGATAAATTCTTTTAATAATTTGAATCTGTGTTTATAATGTATATTTAATCCCACAAAATTTAATTTTAAATTTTCAATTCACAATTTATGCATTAAGTATCTTCCTTTCCTCGTGATAAACATTTCAAATACTTTAATTTTTCTATTAATTTTAGACAAAACAATCATGAAGTCCCATAAAAATATAGATAATGGTGTTTAAATGCCGTATAGTTTTGTCATATGTTAATTTTCTGTGTTTCGCATTTTTAGTAAATTAGAAATAATAATAAACATTTTTATAAGCTTCTACATATATTGATAGATTAATGTTATTTTATTTGATTCTAGATATTTTAAAATACCCGAATTTATCATATGTATATTTAAACCATAATTTTATGGCTTTTCTAATATTATTGAGCTTTTAAGAGCTTTTTCTTATCAATTAATCTATGTTCTAATTATCTATGTTAAGCTTTCTTCTTTTACATTTAAACTGCTATAAATGTTCATACTGAATATATTTTGAAGTGACCCTTTATAAAATATAAAGAATAAAATTCATACTTTTATATATGATGTGTGCATAAAATTTTCAATATATGGCGAGTATGATGACAATTAGTGTTATTTTTACTGTTTTTCGTTACGACCCCGTATGAATAATTATTTGAAGCATGATCATCTTCATAAGTTGTAAAAAAAATATTTTATAGACTAACACATTATACATGAAATAAATTTTTTTCTGGATCTTATTTTTTTTATATTTAGACACTGTATTAATTTTCGATATTTTTTTAAACTAGTATCGAAGTTTTGTTTAATATTTTTTCATCCTTATAATTTAAAAAAATATTCTAATTTTGAATAATGCTTAGTTCAAAGTGTGACTATTTCATGAAATATTAAGAACTTATGAGCACAAGTTCCATGTTTAAGAAGTGATCAGGCTTGGTTTTTTCATGGGTAATATGAGATCGGGAATTCATATATCTTCTCTTATGAAAATAAAATGTGTTCTTTGATATAAAAGTCAATGTGGATAGCACTGAATATCATTAAGGTGTTGCTAAGTTAAAAAATTTTAAAATAGAGAATGACGTGATTAATATAAAAAGTACTTGCGAAGAAGTTGATAAGATCATGAAGAAAGTTATAGATATGGATGTATGGTCCAAAAAAATTTATGTTGATAAAGGATGACGTATGAAGTAAGAGGGTTTGCTGATGTTGAATGGTGAGGTTTTACGGATGAAGGAATTATAGAAGAAGGGTGTGATTTAAGATCAGAGATGATGTTATGAAATGTATTTTCGGTTTTACGATAGTAGGTATGTTAGATGAATAAAATTTAAAGATTTATATGTTATATATTGGAGTTTTTAAGATATATTTTAAATAATATGATTTTTTTTGAATGAATAATTTGGATAGCGTGAGATATCAACAAGATAAGTCCAAAAGAGTGTATATCTGCGAAATTCTGTGTTGAATATAAACAGCTTCTGATAATGATGATTAATTCCGGCTTGTTTAAATGAATTATTTTAATAAACAAAGTTATGTTGAATACAACATAAGATAATGAATTTGAATAGAATAAATTTTTGCGACAGTTCATCAAAAGATCAATGATAGTGAATGCTGAGTATTTAAACTTTAGAATAAGTATTTTTTTTACAGCAAGGAGAATCGCATCAGTAAATTTTACAAGAAAAGTGATTTTAATAATATATTATTTTATCAATGAGTATATATTAGATCACGAGGATAAATAAAATTTTAATAATAATTTGATGATATATGAAGAGGTTTTAGGAATTATGCATGTATTATGAATAATATTTATTTATGTCAAGTTATGATGTTTGATTTTGTGAATAATTTAGATGTGAATATACATAATTTGTAATAATGTGTGATGTTTGTGGTGATTGATAATCTTGAAAGGACAGATGAAAAAAATATCTCAAAATCTGATTTAGATGACTATAAGAAATATCTATGGATAAAAATGTTTTAGAAGTCCGCACATGAAGTTAAGAGGAATGCTCTGCAGATAGAATATAATATGTATGAATGATTTTAAGAATGATCAGAATCGATTATTTTTAGATTAACGAAGTGCGTTAAAGCTTGAAAATTATAAAAAAAATATAGATAAGCAAATATGAGGAAGATATAGCATTTTTGTGTGTGATACTAATAGTGTTTTTGAAAATAAATGATGTAAAGAGAATGAAGATATATGTTGTGCAATTATTGTAATAGAAATTTAGATAGGTCTGTTTTCGTGGGTTGAATTATGGATAAAATACGGGAGATTGATGTTAAGCTTGAATGACTTCAAAAAAATGTAGTTGTTGTGACGAAAAAGCATTGATAGATGGTTTTTAAAAAATCATGTTGTCAAGAAAAACAGAGTTACGATGGTTAAATCGAGACATGATATTATGCGCAATTAATGAATAAGAAGGCAGTTTTATGGTGCGCTGAATTTTATTGCATGATTTTTCGTTGATCAATGATGCCCATAAGAATAAATATGTGATGAGAATTATAATAAAGAACCTAAATTGACGAGATTTTAAATGAGAGACCCATTCGATCTAAGAACAGAATGCGCGTATTATTAAATTGGGATGACATTAAATGATGATTCTGACTGAGTTGAGTATATTTGTTATATGGATCATTTTCATAAAAAAGAGTTGTCATGATAATGTGGTTATATGGGTCGAAGGTTTCTAAAATACATGATGTCTAAGAGAATGAAGGTTTAAGACGTTTTTTTAGATCGTGATGTTATTTAGCGTATTATACAGTCAATAGCTATAGTTTTATAGATTATCGTATTTATGTTAGAGTTATAGTTTGTACTAAAAAAATCATGCTTACGTAAATCATAGGAAAATATTGAAATTGAATGCTAATAAACAGCGATAAATCATTTGTTGCCTTTTAACAGATAGTTGAGAATACTCAATGTTATTGTCGAAACCTGTATATTCTAAAAGAATTGAGTTTTGTATGTGATGATTTGCATAAAATTTTTATTCTGTAAAATTTTTCTTATGAGTTAAACGGCACTGTAAGTATAGTTTTAAAGTTAGACACAAATAAATGTTAAGGATTTGTATTTTGATACATATATGATCATATTTTCGCATTAATCTTAGTTGGAATATACAGGTTTTTAAAGTGTGTTTGTGTCTATTTTGTTGTCTAGGTAATTGATACTATGAAGAGCAGAATTTATGGCGTTAAACTTCTTTGCTCGTGTTTATATTAATACAATATATTTTTTAGTTTATTTTGTTACAATGAGCATTATAATTTAGCAATTGGCTTTATTTGCTTCTAATAAAGAAAAAAATTAAAACCAGAGGTGGAAATGGACAATCATATTATATAATTTTTTAATTAATAGTAAGAATCGTGAAGAAGGCGAATTGATATTTCGGTGAAAATATGAAAAGCAAACTATCGTAACTAAAGAAAAAAGATTGTATAATTAAGATAAAATTTTAGACAACACACCAAGAAAATGATAAGTTATAAAAAATAAAAACCAAAAGAAAGAAGATATATCATAAACAAATACGATAAATACATTTTTCGTTATAACTATAATTCATAATGATGTAAAAAGAATTGTTTATTTATCAAATGTTCTTCAATTCCAGAAAATAACAATTTTTTCGGATTAAAAGTTAGTTAAAATATATTTCTTATATTTCACGTGCACAGATAATACATATACTCTAATAATTTTGTTTTTAATTTCATTAAATTTATTGTTAAAAGGAACTCAACAGTTCCTAATATAATGCGCATTTTTTTTCAAAATTAGAATAACAGTAAATACCATGTTGCCGTATATAAAATTATTGTTTAGAAATACTATCTTTTTATCGATATTTGTATTTAATATATTTTCTATAAGATTTACATAATAAAATATATTTGGCTGATAGTAATGCATTTATTATATGAGAGAAAGGATTTTTTTTTATAATATTGAATAAAGAAATTGCAAATTAATATGATTATATGGTAAATAGTAGACAAAGTTTAGAGTAGTTCCAAAAAAAAATTTAACTTTTTATAGAGGAGAATCTATATTAAAAAATATAAATTTAGTACAAAATTAAGACATAGCTCACTCCCTTAATTTAATCTAAAATTATATTACTGTTAAGCACAAAGAACCACTTTTTAAAGTCAACATAATATTTGATTTGTTCCTGTAAATAGAATCTCAATCTCTCACCAATTTATATAAGGCTATTTAGAGCTATTTTTATGTGGTATACAAAGAAAAAAAGCTTCGTGCAGGATTCGTCAGTTGCAGTGATTATATATTTATAAATAACCTTTTTTAAAACTCGTCTCGAAAATTCATAATATTTTAAATTGATAATTTATAATATATAATTAATAATTAGTAAATAATAAATAATGGAAGTCTAATTTTCATTTTTAAATAAAAAGAAACATAAGGGACAAACAGTATCACTTTAAATTGTATTGCACTTATTTCATTTTTTGGAAATAAATGAATGAATGAATTTTTTTTGCATATTATCAGTATATAATATTAAAAAAAAAGCTAAATTGAAGTGATATAGACAAATTGTTTAATTATGTATTATAATTTCTATAATTAAACTATCTTCTACAGCAGCTCATAAGTTCAAAGAACCATAAAAAATAAAATATTAAATGATTGTATAAAATTTATACAATTTACTAAAAATATGAGAATTTTCATCATTGTTTTATGCATTTATTGATAACAAATAGCAATAAATATATTTTAAAGAATTTTAATATTTAAAGGGATACAAAATGTGACCAAAACAAAGAGAAATATAGTTTAGATACGTTTTATTTACATGATAGCAATCAAGTAAAGGAATACAATTATACAGCATAATGTATACTAATAAAGACACTAGAACAGAAAAGAACACTTTTAGTGTAAATTGATTAGAAAAAATAGTCTAGGCTTGTGTAATAAGCAGTTTGACAGACCCGAATCGATATGAGTACATCGATAACCGAGTATTTAGCTCTGAGAATTATAAGGTGAAAATTTTTACTAGTTTCGGTATATTTAAAAATGAGCTGTGAAGATTATGTGTAAGGAAACTCAAGCTTTGGTTTATTTAAAGTTATTTAGAAAGACCATATAAAATAAGTAAAATAAATCCTGAATTACAAGATTTTGCGTATAATCTGACATCTTAAGATTTTAAATGTTGCATAAATGAGTTAAAATCTTTAATAGAAACTCTTGTTACTTTCAAATTGTTGAATACAGAAAAAATTAATTCTAACTTCTGATAAGCAAAATAAAGCACTTTATAAGTCAAAATAGTATACATCGATGATAATAATTTGATAATATAATTTCTACACTATAATTAAGAGTGAAAATCTGTTATAAGAAACTGAGATAATCCGTAGACACACAGTATATTATAGGAAAGGATAAATGCGAATTCGCTGAGAAGAAGGTAAAATCCAAATTTATATAAACACTACATGCAGACCTAATATATTCGAATTCATAAAGGAGAAGAAATCTATCACTTTTACTGTGACTAAATGACGATATAAACAAAGTTGTGGGCGAAAAATTGTCTAAGTATGATCCTTTAGCATATCAGCATCATTAGTATTCAAGTGCAAATAAAAAATATCCATATTTTAGACTTAACAGAGAGGTGATACAGCAATATAAATTATACCAGTAAGGCATATGTTCAAGAATAAGTTCGAGGTGTTTATGGATATCTTGGGGTTTAAAAAATTAACAATTAGTTACATAAGAAGTAGAGGTATTATAGAAGAATTACGATAGATTTATGTGGTTAATGTTAGTAATTATCTATGCGCAAAGAAAATCAAGTAAGTGTGCGAAAACAAAAACACAAATTACAATATTAACGAATAAGGCACATAAATTTCTTCATATTTGTAACGAACATTAAGATATAAAACAAGTTTTCTTTTCAAATTGATGGAAATTAAAACAAAGATTTCAATTTATTGACAGTGAATATTTTTGTTTATAATTGCCTAAACCAAATAGAAGACAAACCATATAATTTAATTTTACAAATTTTCAAATAACATCCACAATTTAGATTCTGTTATCACATATTTATATTTGTAATTATCGCTATCATGTTATTAAAACTCTTAAACAAGATAACATATTTGTCATACCTATTTATTGAATTATTAATTCAAAATCTAGACCTGGAATATTTAATCGTTGATTTGAGATAAAAAAGCACAATCTTTTTACAAAAATTACAATTGATAAGGATTAGAAACTATCATTAAAGAAAGAATAATCCTAATCAGAATTTATATGCAATATAAACCAAAATCTTGGTCTTTTAAAATTCTAGAAATCTATTTTTAGATAAAAGAAATGTCTTTTTTTTTGTGTTTTTTGCTGTATTTGTGTATTCAGTCAGAAACTGTTTTGTTTTAAGACTATCAATTCTATAATGCGACATTTTAGTTAATTGTATTTTCGCTAGAGGCTATATAAATCCCTGTATTTATGTATATTTCTATAAACGAAATCAAGTATACAGCATTGTAATTTTATAATAGCAAACTTTTCAATAAAGTAATGACTCTGTGTTATATTGTTATTTTCGCGTATGCGTAGACTCTTAAAATACTTATAACAATGTTTTTTTTGTGTTACTGCATTATGCAGAAGAGTTTTACAATTCAAATTTATCCAAAAAACAGTGAAAATTTGTAAATTAGCACATACATTTTATTTTAAGCAACCTGGTTTGTTGATTTTTACACAAAGGGCTTCTATAAATCCAGTAGCTGTTATTAATTTCTCTTATCCCTCGTAAAATATATGAAGATATAAATATTTTATTTCAATCCAATATAATGTATGATTATGAATTTTATTCAAAACATACAATCATATAATATAACCCAGTATATTTCTATCTCATATTTCTATTGGATCCGAAAATATAGTATATAATGTAAGAACTTTCCAATTAGTACATAATTGATTATATATAGAAATTTACATAAAAAACTTAAATATTGCGACAGTATAATTAAATTACTTTAAATTTGTATTTTTTATGTTATCTAGATCCAGCATTAATTTTCAGATCATAAAGAAAATGATATCTAAGCTAGAATGATTTTTTTAATCCCATAAATTTTGTACAAGATTTATCAAGAAATATAATAGAAATGATTGAAAAGTTAAACTGGTTGGATATGTGACTGACCTGCAAAGAAGATTTGTTTCGATCAAGTAATTTTATAAATAAATCGATAAAGATATTTTTGGTATTTTTACTTATTAGAATAGAGCATTTTCTTTTTACAAAAGAATTTTTTATTGTGACTATTTGGTATGTGGAATGAAATTTCGAAAATTCAATTTTATTTTACCCATTAATGGCATGGTCTTTATATTAAAAGCGGAGGAATAATAAGTATCGATGAAAAGAATAAATTTATATATAGAATAATGATATGCTAGAAATTACTATCTTTTAGTATTTAAATACCAGAAGTGCTTTTAGAAGGAGACAATATATAATAGTAAGAATAGGATGAAATATTGTAAATCTGGGCTCCATCTAATTTGTGAATAATGAAAGAAGAAACTGACGTCTGAATATATATAAATTGTATGTAAGATAGTGTCATTTCACACAAATTGTAGAATGTTAATGATAGCTTTTATGACCGCGGATATGTCTCGAAACTAATAATTTCTAATAATAATATCGAATTATGGATTTTAAAGAATGTGAAGTTTGAATGATTAGATTTTAAAACAGTGGTGAATCTATAATGCGAAGGTTTTAGAACTACATATTTTTTTAAAGAGCTTCATATTTGTTAATAATAGTTGTTGGATGGATTCTGTAGCTGTAATTTCGAGGATAATCTCGTATAGGTTTAAAAAAACAAGAATATAAAAATGTGATGGATCTATTAGATTGAACGATTTCATGAGCTTGTGCATGTATAGAGCTTATATTAAAATGATAGAATGGCCTTGTGAAAAAAAACTGATCAAAGTAAATGAATTCAGTCGAAATATATATTCGATCACAGGATTTGATTTTAGGACCATATTGCGGTCATTTTTTGGTGTGAATAAATTGATATTGTATGAACTTTTATATTTAATAAATAAATTATTTTTTGTATTATAGATCTTTTTATATGTCGAATATGGTTAAAATAAGGATATTCATATAACAAATCACGATCTAAATGTGGCATTAAATTTTTAATTTCTCAATAATTTCCACAAGAACAAAGTTAAGATTATTATATATATTGTTGATACATAAGGAGTATAAAATAAAAAGTTAAATCATCTTACGAAGGAATATTAGATTTACACATTTATGGTTAATAATAGATTATATAATTGAAATATTCGTCCATAAATGATATCAATGGTATAAACCACAGTGTCGCAATGAAATAAGAAACTAGATGCATTAATTTAAGTTTTCGGTGTTTGAATATATATAAAGATACATTTTTTGAATATAAAATATATTTTAATAAGTGTTGATTTTAAATAGAATCTTGCTGATGCAATCAAATTATTTTAAATAAACATAATCAATCAATTTACTGATTGGAATGTTTATTCACATGTGTATAAAATTATAAATACAGAGTTGCCATAAAAAAATGATGAATAATGTTGAATGATCACGATATATATTGAATGATGCTTATTAGAATATTATTTTAAAGATGAAAATAAAATTGTGGTGATTGAATGCTGAAGGCAATATTAGAAATACTGTAAAGTTTGAATTTTAAAAGAAGATTTCTATGATAATAGAGTAATAAACATTTAAAAATGAGAATAAATTGCTTTAATATATGTTACTTCAAATTAACAAATATTATTTTTTGAAAAACGCAATTTTGGTAAGGAGAGTGATGTAATTAAATGCAAATTTTTATTGATTGGGTGTGGAATGTATCAGCTTTGTATAAAAAATGTACATCATTTATTGCAGACTACGTAGGTCTATTATTTTAAAATAAAAGTTGACGAACAAAATATGACGCATTATCCATACCAAACAAGACTATCGATCATCTATATTTCAACTTTTCTTTTTGATTAAAATTAAAAAAAAAATTTAAAGCTACTTTTTATCTTCTTTAATAAAATATGTTAATAATAATTATAAAAAAAATAAGAATTTGGAATAATAACTAACAATATTGTTGAATAGACTAGTTTTCTCAATTTAAATTGATTTTGACCCTTGATAACATGTGGGTTTTTCATTTGCTTTGTATACTCAGATATTACAAAAAACAAAGTATATAATATTATCAAACAAAAAAATTCACAGTAGAGTAAACCAGATGAGATGTGAACCAAGAAAAAAAAGTAAAGTTATGGAATAAAAAGAAAATTATATAATAAAAAGTATAAACCTTTAATTGAAAATAATGTAGCTTTGTAAAGAAATAAAATCAAAGTGAATAATTTATAGTAAAAATATCTAAAATTAAGGTTTGAATATGCTTTGAAACAGAAAAGAAGCTTAATTGTGCAGATATTTTAGTGCAAAAGATTCGAATAGATAAAAAATAAGAATAAATACTTGAAAATCATAAAAAACGACCGTATTTTGTGACATTTTCTAGGTTGGTTTATAAAACTGTAACAATTTTCATGGACCAATTTTAATGCATCAAAACGCGCTTTTTCCGTATGCTAGAAATGATAAAGTATTATATATTTGTCTTAATATGTATTTTTTGTCATATATGTTTTAGACAATTAAAATATGAATGAATATCCTCAAAATCAATGCTAAAGTTGAATTTTGCCTTAAAGCGTTATTAAATATATAGAATAATATAGTTATTATCAAGTTTAGTGTAAATCAGCAGAACTGCTAAATTTAGTGTATTCTAAAGTATTTTTAAGAGATATATAGTTCAAAAGTATTATAACCTTACAATATTATTAAACCGAATGAGTTTATTTAGTTAGATAAGTAATTAAAATAAAAATTTATTAATTACGATATAGTAATATAAAATCAAAAAAGATATAAATTATATCTTTTAAAAGTAATATTTTTTTTAAGTGCGATGCATATCGTAGATTATGTGAGTAAAATCCATCCTTTTCTGTATTCGATTTTCTAGAGTGTATGATGGTAAGTTTGTGAATCATTCAATCTGATTATTTATTATAAAATATGCTTAGAATTTCTTCAACTCTTTTTTAAGAACATTAAACCAAAAATTATACATACTTTACGTCTAAATATATAATTATTTGTGCATTTAATTACATGGTAAATTCAATTTACATATTATATTGCCAGAGTACAAAAATAGAATCGATTAGGAATTATTAATAAATGATTCTGTGGTTTAAATAGATAAATATTGTAAAAAACAATATAAAATGTTGGAAAAAACAATATACTATTAAAACTTGCGCTAGTATTGTACATATATTCTGGGAGATAAAACTACATCAAAAAAATGTGAACTAGATGTAGTAAGGGGATCCACCAAAAAATTAAACATAAAAAAAAACAAGAGATTGCACAATTATTTCTTATAAAACAGATATTATGGATAAAATAACCAAGATTAACAAAAAATCAAAAATTTATTAAAATATACGTCAATTTTAGTATCACTTTCGTTCAAAATTTGAACATAGCCTTCGGCCCAATTAAACATCCAAAATTCATTAAAATGGTCCATAACTGCGACCAATTGTTCTTTTATCTTTTTATCCACCTACAATTTCTTCTTTTATAATGAACCACCATCTTTTTTTTTGTCATGAGGACTCGCATCACATTCTTGTTCCGCACAGAATATCAAATCATACTTACGCAGAGGCAGAATCACTGTTCATGTGCATCTCAATAGGTAATGGGTCATTTAATTCTTATCTTGTCAAATGTTTCTCGATCTCGTGTCATAAATATAAATTCATGGGCTTCTAAATTTATGATAAATAAAAAGATTTTGAGTAGCATTGAAATTTTTAAATAAAATAAAATTTACATTGTGAAAAAATTAGCCCCCTTCCAATGTATTTCAATAAATATCTATATTAATCAGCAGAAAAATATAAGTTTAAGTATATAATAATATAATACATATTGGAGAGGATTCATACCAATAAGAATATTTTAACTATATTTAAAGTAAAAGTACCACAAAATTAGATAATAATAATCCATATTTATATTGATGATTTATTACACAATATTACTTTAAAATTAAAAAGAGAAATATTTTAATGATTTATTTATCATTACTATGAAATATAGCAAATAAAAAACACGTTATGGATATAATAAATTTAATTTTTGTAGATTATAACTTGTAGCTTATGAAATCCATTAATATTTTTTTATGATATGCTAATTCTTAAATAGCAAATGAATAATAATATAGAAGAAAAAAATAATATTACATAAAAGTAACAAAAATAGAATATACTTTAATAACACTTAAACTAAAAATGTGATATGATAAACAACTCTAGTGAATGCTAATCATAAAGCAATTCAAATATTCCAGGTGTTTCTTGCATCAGAACACCTTAATATAACATGAAAATAAAATATCTAAGATTAATATAACAAGCTAAACACCCTATAAAGTTAACACGATAATAATAGATTTTTCTACAAAAACACCCACAAAATATCATTGCTTCATGTATAAATTTTCTCATCATCAATTTCTTAAACTAAATAGATATCACATGAAAGCTGCGTAAATCAACAAATTTATTATTTAATTCGATGAAACCATAAAATTAAAATAATTTTTTACACACTGGTCACTATCATTCAATTAACATGGTTGATTAAGTATAATTCACTGCAATTAATATGCCCTTAGGATAAGACTTCAAAAATTCGGCAATATAATTTCTGTGATTTTATTTTATTGTTCATAATATTAATTTATTAAAATCACCTTTACGAAAAAAGGGTCTTTTTAAAAAATTAAAAAACTAATTTTACAATGTCATTAGTTAATTTACATAATTTAGAAATTTTAAAATGCAAAAGTTACGTACCAAACATCTATAATAATACAAAACCAAGGGTTTGAATTGTATTCTATGGTTTAATTGTATAATGAAATCCTTTTTCCACGAAAATAAATTCATTTGTGATTTTATATAGACAATCACCAGTAATTTGTTATCTTTATACCAGGAGAAAACTATATAATAGCGTATTTGCTTTCCTCTCATCTCGTACGCTAATATATACATAAAAAATGCTTCGCTAAAAGTAATATAAATCAAAATCTGTGTTTTCTTATAGATATATCCGCTTTATGAATGGTGTTATTTCTTTAGCTATATTATTATTTATAATGTTTACATGGATAATTATAATTTTCAAAAAAACATCTTGCGATTTCTAAATATTTGGTATTTGTAATCACGGGCTGTTTAGATTCCATACATGTGAATATATCAACGTATTTGAAAAATTGATTTGAGTATTATTAAATAAAAAAGGGCAAATAAAAGATCCGAATGGGTAGGGAAAAGGTTTAGTTTAGGGATAAATAATTAAGATGGGTATATAAAGCTTTAAAAAGGATATAAAAGTGCTAAAATGAAAGGTGCAATATTATGAATACGAAAATCATTAGTTTATTTAATGGAGACTAGAGATACTTTGTTTCTTATGTGCACATATTTATCGCTTCTCGACTTATGGCTAAAATATTGTTCTTGTTTTTAATTCAAATTGCAAAAAACGACTTAAAGAATTATCAAAAATGCTATTAGTATCTTTTAAAAAATTTCATAAAATTAAAAAAAAGAAAAAAAAAACATTATTAATTTTTTATTTAATAAATTAACAAGCTTTCTATAACATCAGTCACATAAAAATTACCTATTTTAGCATTATCCACCTTTTATTTTCGTATATAAGAAACATACCTAAAATAAACTATAAATGAACATCAAAGTCAATAAAATAAAAAAAGTTCATTAGATCATAAATTACTGTTATTATAAGATATAAATTTTTGTTAAATGGGATATATATTTGATTTTGCAAAAAAGAAAAAATAATAGAACCCTCAAGCTTTTTACAGAATTCTCGAATAAAAATACAATAGATTTATTATGTATTCCATCGTTTGTCAAACCAATTTTTATATTTTTTTTATTGTATGAAAGATAATTTTACATAGAAAAGCCACATATATAAAGAAAAAAATAGCAGACATAATCCACAGATATAAGTTTCAGAAACAAGATAAAGATAATATCTATGGTTTTCATAGTATTTGAAAATAAAAAAGATTGTTTTTATATAAAATATAATTATATTATAAGAAAAAAAATCCCCTTTTTTTTGCGATGTTCATAAAATTCCAAAAAAATCACAAAAAATGTGTAAGATGTGAGGTTATGCATTATATTCTTGGCTTACAATATTATGAGAAACATAAAAAATTACTTTTTTCAACAAACTTGGCTTGGTCTTAGGTTTTTTTTCTAGACAGAAAAAATATGGCAGCACATAAAACTTGAAATTGACCAAAAATCAATAAATTCACCTTTTCTAAAGTACAATAGAAGACAAAACAAACGTACAGATAATCGCCATGGCTAAGAGAGCATACAAAATATCTGTTATAAAGCAAAAAAAAAACTTAATATAGCTAATTTTATGTTATAATATATCCTAAAAAAATGATTTTTCTTCATCATAAACGTCAAGAATCGTATTTTGCATGCCAATATTATCATTGTCGTGTTTTTTCTATGCTATCGGACATATTCAACTGAACTTATTCGGCTTTTGAGGTGACTCAATCCAGCTAAAAGTATAAAAATAAACGTAAAAAAGACAAAGACGTCGTTTCTTTGCACAAAAGAAATCTAAAATATGTTCTTTCTCTTCCATTACAGACATCTTTTTCTTCAATAGAGCGTAAAAAATTAATTATATAACATAACACTTGAAATATTATTAAAAAAATCGACTATTATCATAAATTTATCACAGAAAAAGCTGTTTATTTTAACATACAGGATTTACACATAACCAGAAAGAAGAAAAATTAAATAAATGAATGATAATAAAACAAAAAAATCTTCTTAAAATGTGAGAATGAAAGAATAAAAATCAATAAAATTACAGATTACGCTATTTAAAATAGAAAAAATCGACATAATTTTATTAAAAAAGAACTAATACTATTAGAAATCATACTATAGTAGTGCCTAGAACTAAAAGTATTTATAATAACCAAATCTAAGTTTATAAAATAGAAGATAATGTCTTTTGTTTTTTCAAACATTTATACGTTTTTATACATTTTTGTATCTCTTTTAATAAACTTGTCAATTTTTTGTTATAAATGTATAAACATTTAAACGTTATCGTATTTACCAGTATATTTCTTTAATTGAAAAAGAAAAAAAAATTCACAAAAAAATAATAATTTCTTAACAAAAGAATCTTAAACAGAGAAATAATAGAATGAAAGAAATTTGCATAATAGAACTTCAAATATAGTTTTATTATCACTTTTTTAATAAATAATCTAACGGTATAAAAATATTTATATTACAAAGAATTATGGAGAACAATCAATGAGAAGTTCTTTAAAGTTAGAAAATCCAGTATAATGTATATTATAGACATGTATATATTATTGATAACTATGTAAATGTAAAGAACTTTTTGATGATACATTAATTGAAAGATTTAATATCCAAAAAAGCGCAAAAAATTTAAATTTTCAGAGAAATGAACATAAAATGTGCAAAATTTATAAAAAAAAAGAATAAAAAAGACAGCAATAAGAATCGATTAATCTTTTACAGCAAAAATGGCAAATAAAAATGGTAAGATGTTAATAAAATTATGGATAAGAGCACGTAAAAAGTATATAATCGAGAAAAAAACATTCAAATGATGGAATACCTACTATAAAAACGTTTAAAAAACATAGAAAATAACGACATAGTTACAATGAAGTCGTATTTACATGATCTCAATCGCATGAGAATCTATTATTTGTATTCAAGGATAAAGATACCAACTTTTAGATTTACTAATCTATCATATAGATTATATAGGATAAACTCAAAATTCAAATATGGCAAAGATATATAGTGCTTTGTTCATTTTATGAATATATTCCATATTTCTAGAAAAAAAAACGCGATATTTAAAAACTATAGACTTAAATAAAGGGTAAAAAAATAAAATTTAGGATATGTAGAGAAAAATCATGGTAAAAACTACTCTATTTATCCTTGATCTAGAAAAACCATAAAAAAAGTACGATAATCATTGTTGTTCAGCAGTATGACTCGATATATAAAAGAAACCGGTTGAAAAAAATTCAACAGGATTTTAAAAACCAAAAAATATAACGATTCATTTATTTAATTCGTTTAAAGTAGAGATAATATAATTTTGTTAAAAGAATCGCACCTTCTAGAGAAAAATAAATAAATTAAACTTATTCCTGCATTAGGAGATTTATTTCTATCGTATAAATAAACAATATGTAAACTTTATATACAATCTTATTAAAAAAAAAGAAACAAATCAAGATTATTATCTATAAAATAGAGCAAAAAAGTATTAATTATACAGATTAAACGTCTTATAGAAGCTAAAGATTATTAAAATATAGGATGTCAATTTGAATAAATAGTTAGCAAATAAACATCACAAATCCTTTTATTTCGAATGAAAAACGTATAACATAAAAATAAAACAGCAAATCTTGATTTATAATATCAAATAAATAATATTTAGAGTTTAATATTTACAATGTATATGTTATTCGACCCACGTCTAAAATAATTATAAAATATAAATCTTCGGAGTATACCATAATTCTTGAATAAAATTTCATAAATATGAAAATTCTACTATAATATTTTAGTGAAACAGTAAATGTATGACGATTCAATAATTTATGTGGATAAAACCATGAATTTTTAAATCTAGAAATATAAAATTTATGTTCACATTTACCAAGCTAACTGTTTGATTTTTAGCAAATGGACGATAAATAAATTAATACAGCTTCATTTATAAAAAAAAGAGGACCGAATGCACATAAAATAGTTTTAAAATATAATAATAAATTTTCTAGTTTTCATCAATTTGTACAAAAAACCAAGATATTTATTTATATTTACACATAGAAATGAATTCTAAAATAACATTCGATTTTTGATTTTATTTATATAAAAACAGAAACAGTATACAAATTCAGCAATAAAAATAGTTATATCGATTAAAAATGGTAAAAACAATCTTTTACCAACAATAGATCAAAATAATATTCAATATACATTTTAGACATATTAAACAGTTCATCAGTATATAATGTATAAAAATTTATGATTTAACATGTAAAGAGGTTTCTCTAGAAATATAGATCCGATTTTTTTGTTTTTTAAAAGATAGATAACAACCTTTCATGCATACGAATATACACAGTCTTTTAAAATAACAAGATAGAATCTATAAGGCATACATAGTCAAACATACGAAGATTCGTTTGAAATAGTTAAAAATACAATAATCTATTTAGTAATATTCAAACTTTTTTATTAAGAAAAAAAATAGGAGTTAGATACTATTATACAATTAAATATAAATTTTGAGATAGTTATACATGTAAATCGAAATAAATTATTTTTGACAACGAAAAAAAAACTTATTTATTCTGGCTTGACTTAGAAAGCGATTTATAAAGAAATAAAACACGATCAGCATAAACAGGAAAAAAACATTATCTTTTCGATGTTTTTTTACAATAGATACAATAGATAAAATTTTTTTTATTATTCATGGATTTAAAAAAAAAAGCTTCGATATTTACCAAAAAAAACCCTTAATATACATTTTGTATAAAACTACGAGATTATTTATGTTTCAATATTTCTTTAAACCAAAGATATGTATTTTTTAAGTAAATAGAATAGAATTTCACATCACGAATTGATATAAGCTTTTGATGTATAAGATACACACTCGTATTTACTTTTGTAAACATTTTATTCTATTAGCAATAAAAATAAAAAACATCATATATACTACAATTTAAATAATAAAAATTATATAAAATCCAGATTTTTAGCTGCCAAGAAAAGACGAAAAACGTAAATAATGCTTTTTCGATATAATATTATAATATTTGAAAATTTAAAGAAATTTTAAACAAAAGAGTGGTTGAATCTTGCAATTAAATGACTTATTTATGTTATATTTATGCGATCTGGCATAGATTTAGATGTTTTTTTTTATTTGAAAATAAGTGAAAAAGGCTATTGAGTTTGAAAAATATGTCAACGATTTTTATTTTATTCACTAAATTTATAGATATTTAAAGAAAATTAAATGATTAATGAACATATGAGTCAGTAATATATATAAATCGTAATAAAAGATTGCAAAAAACCGACATAAACATGTGATAAATATAATAATAGATTATTATATACAAATTATAATATTTTTTGTTTATAAATACACAAATCCAATGGAATGTAATTTATATTTACTTTGCACTGCGTATTTTATATAAATGTTCATTATTTTTGGATTATTTTTTATTTTTTAAACATGAAAAATATAAAAATATGGCTAGTTACTATTTTATCATATAGATAATACATTATAAATAAATTTAATATGGCAAAAAACAGAAAATGAATCTACTTAAATTTATAGATAATCAGAAAAAATGTCATTTCAATCATTTACATTAGACAATGTATTTAACTAACACTGTATTCTAAAATGTACATTTTTTCTTCATCCTAGCTGAACTATTTAACAATTTATGTATTTTTAGTACCAATAATTCATGATAAATGTACGATTATAGTTATATTCAACATTAGACGTGTTAATTTGCGGTAGAATAATACCAAAAAAGGGGTTTTTATTCAGCTATCTAACAGAATTAGCACCTCTTTATGGTTATTTAGGCGACTATATGTATTAAATAGCATATAACTCACCTGAATAGTTCATAAAAAATCCATTTCTTCAAATTTTTAATCATTAAATCTGTTGTTTGTTTTACTTTAGCAAGCAGATTAAAACTCAAAATCATGTCTATTTTACCGAAATGTGTTATCGATGAGTGTGAATAATTTACAAAATACATTATATTGGATTTTAATTATATCTCAGTATTAAAAAAATCGAAAAAGTTAGTATTTTCAATGAATAGGAATATAAAAAAAATTACATAAAATTAAAAAAAAAATAGAAAAAAAAACATTCTTATTTGCTTACTTTATAAATAAAACAGCTTTTTGATATTTAACTCATAAAAATTACCTATTTTAGCATTATCCACCTTTATTTTCGTACATAAGAAACATACCTAAAATATATTATAAATGAACATCAAAATCAATTAAATGATATCAAAATCTTCTTTTATGATTGAATATTTTAATAAGATATAAAAATATTTTTAATATTTTATGTAATTGATCATTAAAAGAAAAAAAAATAATAGGACCCTTAAACTTTCTACTAAAATCCCATATCAAAATACATCAAGCATAATCTATATTGATTTATAATTCAAAACATATTTTTTCGATTTGGTGTATATGATAGTTATTATCACATAAAAAAACCACTAAAATAAAGAAAAAAAATAGTCGACTTAATCCACACATAAAAGTTTCAGAAACAAGAAAAAATTAAAATATATGATTTTCTAAGTATTTTACGTTTTAAAAAGATAATTTAAATATGAAAACTTAATTTTATTACAAGAAAAAAAATCCCTTTTTTTTGCGATGTCATTAATTATTAAAAAAAATCGCAGATAATGAGAAATATGAGAAAGTCAGAATGTGTATCTTAGCTTATAAAAGTATGATCAGCAAGATAATATTGTTTTTTTCGCCAAACAGGACTTGGTTCTAGGTTTTTTTAAGACAGAAAAAAATATGGCAACACATAAAACTTGGAATTGACCGAAAAATTAATAAATTCACCTTTTCTGAATATCAAAACATATGTACAAATATTATCTATGTCCAGTAGAGTATATAAATATCTATTATAAGGCAAAAAAATCTTAAATATAACCAAGTTGGTAATGGCATTATATCCACAAAAAGATGATTTTATATTCTATCAACTTTAGATAATGTATTTATTATGTCATAAATTATCATTTTACGATTTCTTACTATGCTAGTGGCCATATTTATCACCACTTATTCGGCTATTCAGCGACATAATTCAGCTAAAAGTAATAAAATTATGTTTAAAATGAGATTGATATGTCTTTTTGGCACTAAAAAAATACATAAAACTTGTTTTTTCTCATCTCGCTGCAGACATATTATATTTAAAATAGCACAGAAAAATGATAATATAACATTACTCATAAAATATTTATAATAAAATTGACTATTAATATAAATTTATTTTGAAACAAGCTGTTTTTTTAACATAAAGGATTTATTCTATACAACTAGAAGAGTAGAAAACCGCCTATATAAAGAAAAAAACCAAAAGTTTGGCATAAATATGGTGATTAAGCCACAAATAATCAATAAAAATTACAATTTATGCGGAATAAAATAAAACAATAACTAAAGTTTTCTATCAGAGACGTGATTTATATATCAATATTATCATATTAGAGCATTAAACTTTAAATATTTACATAAAACTCTAATATCTGGTGTCTAAATATAAAAATATATCGTTTGTATTTTCAATCTATTTATATTTCCTTTGAAAACTTCATTTTCTTAAAAGATGAATCTATTATTAGATTATACTAAATTACTAAGCACGAAAAGTATTTCGATTTCGCCAGTATATTTCTATATATATGAAAAATAAAATAAAAAACTTAAAATAATAATAATTTATTAACAAGAGAATCTTAAACAAAGAAATAAATAACAAATAAAAATACATATAATTAAATCTCAAAAATTTTCATATTATTATTCTATTAACAAATAATCTTAAAATAATAAAATATTTATGGTTTTGAATATTATAAAGAACAATTGATGAGAAGATCTTTAGAATCTGAAAATCTAGTTTAATGTATATAATAGACATATATATCGCTTATTATTATTATAAATGTAAATATTAAGAATTTTATGGTGATTTAATAATTTATAGATTCTAAATGAAAATTTAAATAAAATCAGAAGAATATTTCGGATAAATAATTTATAAAAAAAAGTATAATAGTTTGTAACAAAATGGTTAAAAAATATAATAAAATAAATCACAATTTATTGTATCATTATATATTAAATATTTTTCTTTTTTATTATTCTTTCTCGTAATCCAAATTAAAAGAAAATTCGAATGTTTTGATAACTATATTTTATATCTAGAATGTTCAAAATTAGAATAGAAAAACAACATGCTAGCGTATAATTAAATTTAAGTGTGTTTTTCTTGCATCACGATATGTTCGAATATCTTAATCTAAAGATAAAATATCCAATAATAACAAAATAAAATAAAATAGAATGAATATATTTTTGTTTATAATAGAAAGAAAAAAGCATTGTTCAGAATTTAAAGATAATAATTATAAAAGTAATAAGAATTAATTTTACTTTTACAATAAAAAAGTAAATTATTAATAAATATGTGGATTAAGCGATCGTAAAAAGTAAAAAAATATCAAAAAACCATAAAAATGGTGGTATAATTATCATTATCATTGAAAAGGATAAAAACATATATATCTCCTATAAATAATGGCATTATTACAATTTAGTTATATATTTATGATCTTAATTGCATAAGAATATAAAGACATGAACTTTCGGACTTTAATGTTATCATAGCGATGATTAAAAAGATAAACTAAAATAGAAAATCTGATAAAGGATATACAGAGCTTTGTTTTTTTTTTCAAAAATATGCCCCATTTTCAGAAAAAAACGCATAATTATTAACTCAATGGATAAAATATCAGTTTTATGACAAAAATTCGGAGAAATAGACGGAAATATCATGGTAAAAATCGTATTATTTTATTTTCTTATCTAGAAAAGGGGTAAATTTGATCAATGACCATTTTAGATCAGCTTTGTTTAGATAAAGGCCAAAAGAAAACTGTTGAGAACATAACACAGGTTTATAAAAATTAAAAAATAAAAGGATTCATATATTTCTAGCTATCAATTCTAGTAAATATTTAATTTTTTTCAAGATTCGCGAAATTTTTACAAAAAAATATATAAATAAAAGAATTCTAGTAATAGCAGTGATATAAATAATAAAATATAATTTCATATAAAGTAACAATATTAAACCTTTATATACATTCTTTTTCAAAATTCAAAAATCAAGATTATTATAACTAAAATGAAGTAAAACAGGATATTTAACATATACGATAAACATCTTATAGAAGCTAAAGATTATTAATACATTAAAATACAAAATTGAATTATTGTAAGCAAATAATTATATCCAACGAAAAACGTAAAACATAAAAACAAAACAGCAAATGTTGATATATAAATAATATCAAATAATTATTCAATTTACAGTGTATATTTAATTTATTAAACATATGTCTATAATCATTGTAAAATTTGAACCTTCAGACAAAATCCATCTAAATAAAATTTCAAAAATTAATTTATTTATCCCATGTCTATAATCATTGTAAAATTTGAACCTTCAGACAAAATCCATCTAAATAAAATTTCAAAAAAAAAATTACAAAATTGATTTTATTTAACCCACGTCTAAAATCATTATAAAACATATATCTTCGGAATATATCATAATTCTTGTATATAATTCTAAAAATATAAAAATTACACTTTAATATTCTAGTGAAACAGTAAATGCTTGGCAATTCAATATTTACATCATTTATGTGGATAAAACCATGAATTTTCAAATCTAGAAATATAAAATTTATGTTCACTTTTGAAAAGCTAACTATTAGATTTATTAAAAAATGGAAGATAAATAAAAAAATATAAAGTCATTTATAAAAAAAGAGGACCAAATAGCCATAAAATTGTTTTAAAATATAATAATAAATTTTCCAGTTTTTATCCATTTGTAAAAAAAACCAATAAATATATTATTTAGTTTAACAAATAAAAATAAAATCTAAAAAAACATACGATTTTTGATTTTATTTATATAAAAACAGAAAAAGAAACAAAATTTATCATAATGTAATAGTTATATCGATTAGAGAATAAATATAAAAACATTATATTACGCTATTCAAATCAAATATAATAAAGTATAAAATAATAAAATAGTTCATATAGAATTGGTTTCTCTGGAAATAAATGTTTTTTGATGTTAATTAAATGACGCAAAAAAACTATAACGCATATGAATAAACTCAGTTTTTTAAATATCAGAGAAGAATCTATAAAAGTATATATAGTAAAACAAAAATAATCGTTTTTATATAGTAAAACATATAAAAATCTAACGAGTAATATTCAAACCTATTTATAAGAAAAAAAATTATTATGCAATTAAATATTAATCTTTAAATAGTTAAACATATAATTTGAAATCAATTATCTATAAAAACAAAAAAAAGCTTTTTTTATTCACATAAGGCTTAGTATGCAATTTTATAAACAAATAAAACAGATTATCAAGAAAAGGGAAAAAAAACATTGTATTTTTAAGATAAAACTCACACTACGATACAGAAGATAAGTTTTTATTGTTACAGCTTATGGATTTTAAAAACGAAAAACTTCAAATTATACTAGAAGGAATTGCATAAAAAACCTTTTTTATATTGTTTCATACCACTAATAGTATTTTTTATCGTTTTTTACAAACACGGATATGTGATTTTTTATGTCAATCGAATAGATTTAAAATCACAAATAAATGTAAACTTGTACTATAGAAAAAAGCATCAGAACTTATTTGTGTTAACTTTTGTAGAAAATTGCTTCTATTTAACATATATATATAAAATATCTAAAATACAACAATTTAAATAATGCAAGTTATATAAAATCCAGGTTTTATGTTACCAAGAAATTACGAAAAATGTATTTATTACATTTTTGGATATAATTTTAAAATATTTGGCTGTTGAAGCAATCTTAAAATATAAGAGTGATTATATCTTGCAATTATATCTCTTATTTATGTTTTATTTTGTAATCTAGCACAGATTTTGATGTTTTTTTCATTACAAAAAAGTGATAAAAGGCTATTAAATTTGTAAAAGACATCAATGGCTTTATATTTTATTCACTAAAACTGAAAGATTTTAGATTAACTGATCATTGAAAACATGGTAAGAAATAATATCATAAACGAGTGATAAATATAATAATAGAGTCGCCCCTACCCTAGAAGGGCGACTCTATTGTTGTGTTCATTGCATCGTAATTTAAAAAATATAAATCTATTATTTTTATAGAAACATAAAACATAGATTATCATATATAAATTGTCAAATATTTTGCTATAAAATACACTTTTTACAATAAAATCAAGTATTTATGCATTTTTCACTTTATATCAGAGCAATATTTATATTATTTCTGTATGTATATTTACTTTTTAAACATGAAAAATCCAAAAAAATGGCTAACTACTTTTTTATTATATGGTAAATGCATTATAAATAAATGTTGTAAGAAAATGCCAGAAAATAAAACGATTAATAACTAGATATATGTAGAAAACTATCATATTTATTTTTTTATATATTAAAGAAATGGTATTTAACAAGCACTGTATTCTAAAATGTACATTTTTTCTTCATCCTAGCTGAACTATTTAACAATTTATGTATTTTTAGTACCAATAATTCATGATAAATGTACGATTATAGTTATATTCAACATTAGACGTGTTAATTTGCGGTAGAATAATACCAAAAAAGGGGTTTTTATTCAGCTATCTAACAGAATTAGCACCTCTTTATGGTTATTTAGGCGACTATATGTATTAAATAGCATATAACTCACCTGAATAGTTCATAAAAAATCCATTTCTTCAAATTTTTAATCATTAAATCTGTTGTTTGTTTTACTTTAGCAAGCAGATTAAAACTCAAAATCATGTCTATTTTACCGAAATGTGTTATCGATGAGTGTGAATAATTTACAAAATACATTATATTGGATTTTAATTATATCTCAGTATTAAAAAAATCGAAAAAGTTAGTATTTTCAATGAATAGGAATATAAAAAAAATTACATAAAATTAAAAAAAAAATAGAAAAAAAAACATTCTTATTTGCTTACTTTATAAATAAAACAGCTTTTTGATATTTAACTCATAAAAATTACCTATTTTAGCATTATCCACCTTTATTTTCGTACATAAGAAACATACCTAAAATATATTATAAATGAACATCAAAATCAATTAAATGATATCAAAATCTTCTTTTATGATTGAATATTTTAATAAGATATAAAAATATTTTTAATATTTTATGTAATTGATCATTAAAAGAAAAAAAAATAATAGGACCCTTAAACTTTCTACTAAAATCCCATATCAAAATACATCAAGCATAATCTATATTGATTTATAATTCAAAACATATTTTTTCGATTTGGTGTATATGATAGTTATTATCACATAAAAAAACCACTAAAATAAAGAAAAAAAATAGTCGACTTAATCCACACATAAAAGTTTCAGAAACAAGAAAAAATTAAAATATATGATTTTCTAAGTATTTTACGTTTTAAAAAGATAATTTAAATATGAAAACTTAATTTTATTACAAGAAAAAAAATCCCTTTTTTTTGCGATGTCATTAATTATTAAAAAAAATCGCAGATAATGAGAAATATGAGAAAGTCAGAATGTGTATCTTAGCTTATAAAAGTATGATCAGCAAGATAATATTGTTTTTTTCGCCAAACAGGACTTGGTTCTAGGTTTTTTTAAGACAGAAAAAAATATGGCAACACATAAAACTTGGAATTGACCGAAAAATTAATAAATTCACCTTTTCTGAATATCAAAACATATGTACAAATATTATCTATGTCCAGTAGAGTATATAAATATCTATTATAAGGCAAAAAAATCTTAAATATAACCAAGTTGGTAATGGCATTATATCCACAAAAAGATGATTTTATATTCTATCAACTTTAGATAATGTATTTATTATGTCATAAATTATCATTTTACGATTTCTTACTATGCTAGTGGCCATATTTATCACCACTTATTCGGCTATTCAGCGACATAATTCAGCTAAAAGTAATAAAATTATGTTTAAAATGAGATTGATATGTCTTTTTGGCACTAAAAAAATACATAAAACTTGTTTTTTCTCATCTCGCTGCAGACATATTATATTTAAAATAGCACAGAAAAATGATAATATAACATTACTCATAAAATATTTATAATAAAATTGACTATTAATATAAATTTATTTTGAAACAAGCTGTTTTTTTAACATAAAGGATTTATTCTATACAACTAGAAGAGTAGAAAACCGCCTATATAAAGAAAAAAACCAAAAGTTTGGCATAAATATGGTGATTAAGCCACAAATAATCAATAAAAATTACAATTTATGCGGAATAAAATAAAACAATAACTAAAGTTTTCTATCAGAGACGTGATTTATATATCAATATTATCATATTAGAGCATTAAACTTTAAATATTTACATAAAACTCTAATATCTGGTGTCTAAATATAAAAATATATCGTTTGTATTTTCAATCTATTTATATTTCCTTTGAAAACTTCATTTTCTTAAAAGATGAATCTATTATTAGATTATACTAAATTACTAAGCACGAAAAGTATTTCGATTTCGCCAGTATATTTCTATATATATGAAAAATAAAATAAAAAACTTAAAATAATAATAATTTATTAACAAGAGAATCTTAAACAAAGAAATAAATAACAAATAAAAATACATATAATTAAATCTCAAAAATTTTCATATTATTATTCTATTAACAAATAATCTTAAAATAATAAAATATTTATGGTTTTGAATATTATAAAGAACAATTGATGAGAAGATCTTTAGAATCTGAAAATCTAGTTTAATGTATATAATAGACATATATATCGCTTATTATTATTATAAATGTAAATATTAAGAATTTTATGGTGATTTAATAATTTATAGATTCTAAATGAAAATTTAAATAAAATCAGAAGAATATTTCGGATAAATAATTTATAAAAAAAAGTATAATAGTTTGTAACAAAATGGTTAAAAAATATAATAAAATAAATCACAATTTATTGTATCATTATATATAAAATATTTTTCTTTTTTGTTATTCTTTCTCGTAATCTAATTTAAAAGAAAAATCGAATGTTTTGATAACTATATTTTATATCTAGAAAGTTCAAAATTAGAATAGAAAAACAATATGCTAGCATGTAATTTTATTTAAGAACGCTTTTCTAACATCACGATGTGTTCGAATATCTTAATCTAAAGATACAATATCCAATAATAACAAAAAAAAATAAAATAGAATGAATATATTTTTGTTTATAATAGAAAGAAAAAAGCATTGTTCAGAATTTAAAGATAATAATTATAAAAGTAATAAGAATTAATTTTACTTTTACAATAAAAAAGTAAATTATTAATAAATATGTGGATTAAGCGATCGTAAAAAGTAAAAAAATATCAAAAAACCATAAAAATGGTGGTATAATTATCATTATCATTGAAAAGGATAAAAACATATATATCTCCTATAAATAATGGCATTATTACAATTTAGTTATATATTTATGATCTTAATTGCATAAGAATATAAAGACATGAACTTTCGGACTTTAATGTTTATCATAGCGATGATTAAAAAGATAAACTAAAATAGAAAATCTGATAAAGGATATACAGAGCTTTGTTTTTTTTTCAAAAATATGCCCCATTTTCAGAAAAAAACGCATAATTATTAACTCAATGGATAAAATATCAGTTTTATGACAAAAATTCGGAGAAATAGACGGAAATATCATGGTAAAAATCGTATTATTTTATTTTCTTATCTAGAAAAGGGGTAAATTTGATCAATGACCATTTTAGATCAGCTTTGTTTAGATAAAGGCCAAAAGAAAACTGTTGAGAACATAACACAGGTTTATAAAAATTAAAAAATAAAAGGATTCATATATTTCTAGCTATCAATTCTAGTAAATATTTAATTTTTTTCAAGATTCGCGAAATTTTTACAAAAAAATATATAAATAAAAGAATTCTAGTAATAGCAGTGATATAAATAATAAAATATAATTTCATATAAAGTAACAATATTAAACCTTTATATACATTCTTTTTCAAAATTCAAAAATCAAGATTATTATAACTAAAATGAAGTAAAACAGGATATTTAACATATACGATAAACATCTTATAGAAGCTAAAGATTATTAATACATTAAAATACAAAATTGAATTATTGTAAGCAAATAATTATATCCAACGAAAAACGTAAAACATAAAAACAAAACAGCAAATGTTGATATATAAATAATATCAAATAATTATTCAATTTACAGTGTATATTTAATTTATTAAACATATGTCTATAATCATTGTAAAATTTGAACCTTCAGACAAAATCCATCTAAATAAAATTTCAAAAATTAATTTATTTATCCCATGTCTATAATCATTGTAAAATTTGAACCTTCAGACAAAATCCATCTAAATAAAATTTCAAAAAAAAAATTACAAAATTGATTTTATTTAACCCACGTCTAAAATCATTATAAAACATATATCTTCGGAATATATCATAATTCTTGTATATAATTCTAAAAATATAAAAATTACACTTTAATATTCTAGTGAAACAGTAAATGCTTGGCAATTCAATATTTACATCATTTATGTGGATAAAACCATGAATTTTCAAATCTAGAAATATAAAATTTATGTTCACTTTTGAAAAGCTAACTATTAGATTTATTAAAAAATGGAAGATAAATAAAAAAATATAAAGTCATTTATAAAAAAAGAGGACCAAATAGCCATAAAATTGTTTTAAAATATAATAATAAATTTTCCAGTTTTTATCCATTTGTAAAAAAAACCAATAAATATATTATTTAGTTTAACAAATAAAAATAAAATCTAAAAAAACATACGATTTTTGATTTTATTTATATAAAAACAGAAAAAGAAACAAAATTTATCATAATGTAATAGTTATATCGATTAGAGAATAAATATAAAAACATTATATTACGCTATTCAAATCAAATATAATAAAGTATAAAATAATAAAATAGTTCATATAGAATTGGTTTCTCTGGAAATAAATGTTTTTTGATGTTAATTAAATGACGCAAAAAAACTATAACGCATATGAATAAACTCAGTTTTTTAAATATCAGAGAAGAATCTATAAAAGTATATATAGTAAAACAAAAATAATCGTTTTTATATAGTAAAACATATAAAAATCTAACGAGTAATATTCAAACCTATTTATAAGAAAAAAAATTATTATGCAATTAAATATTAATCTTTAAATAGTTAAACATATAATTTGAAATCAATTATCTATAAAAACAAAAAAAAGCTTTTTTTATTCACATAAGGCTTAGTATGCAATTTTATAAACAAATAAAACAGATTATCAAGAAAAGGGAAAAAAAACATTGTATTTTTAAGATAAAACTCACACTACGATACAGAAGATAAGTTTTTATTGTTACAGCTTATGGATTTTAAAAACGAAAAACTTCAAATTATACTAGAAGGAATTGCATAAAAAACCTTTTTTATATTGTTTCATACCACTAATAGTATTTTTTATCGTTTTTTACAAACACGGATATGTGATTTTTTATGTCAATCGAATAGATTTAAAATCACAAATAAATGTAAACTTGTACTATAGAAAAAAGCATCAGAACTTATTTGTGTTAACTTTTGTAGAAAATTGCTTCTATTTAACATATATATATAAAATATCTAAAATACAACAATTTAAATAATGCAAGTTATATAAAATCCAGGTTTTATGTTACCAAGAAATTACGAAAAATGTATTTATTACATTTTTGGATATAATTTTAAAATATTTGGCTGTTGAAGCAATCTTAAAATATAAGAGTGATTATATCTTGCAATTATATCTCTTATTTATGTTTTATTTTGTAATCTAGCACAGATTTTGATGTTTTTTTCATTACAAAAAAGTGATAAAAGGCTATTAAATTTGTAAAAGACATCAATGGCTTTATATTTTATTCACTAAAACTGAAAGATTTTAGATTAACTGATCATTGAAAACATGGTAAGAAATAATATCATAAACGAGTGATAAATATAATAATAGAGTCGCCCCTACCCTAGAAGGGCGACTCTATTGTTGTGTTCATTGCATCGTAATTTAAAAAATATAAATCTATTATTTTTATAGAAACATAAAACATAGATTATCATATATAAATTGTCAAATATTTTGCTATGAAATACACTTTTTACAATAAAATCAAGTATTTATGCATTTTTCACTTTATATCAGAGCAATATTTATATTATTTCTGTATGTATATTTACTTTTTAAACATGAAAAATCCAAAAAAATGGCTAACTACTTTTTTATTATATGGTAAATGCATTATAAATAAATGTTGTAAGAAAATGTAGAAAATAAAACGATTAATAACTAGATATATGTAGAAAACTATCATATTTATTTTTTTATATATTAAAGAAATGGTATTTAACAAGCACTGTATTCTAAAATGTACATTTTTTCTTCATCCTAGCTGAACTATTTAACAATTTATGTATTTTTAGTACCAATAATTCATGATAAATGTACGATTATAGTTATATTCAACATTAGACGTGTTAATTTGCGGTAGAATAATACCAAAAAAGGGGTTTTTATTCAGCTATCTAACAGAATTAGCACCTCTTTATGGTTATTTAGGCGACTATATGTATTAAATAGCATATAACTCACCTGAATAGTTCATAAAAAATCCATTTCTTCAAATTTTTAATCATTAAATCTGTTGTTTGTTTTACTTTAGCAAGCAGATTAAAACTCAAAATCATGTCTATTTTACCGAAATGTGTTATCGATGAGTGTGAATAATTTACAAAATACATTATATTGGATTTTAATTATATCTCAGTATTAAAAAAATCGAAAAAGTTAGTATTTTCAATGAATAGGAATATAAAAAAAATTACATAAAATTAAAAAAAAAATAGAAAAAAAAACATTCTTATTTGCTTACTTTATAAATAAAACAGCTTTTTGATATTTAACTCATAAAAATTACCTATTTTAGCATTATCCACCTTTATTTTCGTACATAAGAAACATACCTAAAATATATTATAAATGAACATCAAAATCAATTAAATGATATCAAAATCTTCTTTTATGATTGAATATTTTAATAAGATATAAAAATATTTTTAATATTTTATGTAATTGATCATTAAAAGAAAAAAAAATAATAGGACCCTTAAACTTTCTACTAAAATCCCATATCAAAATACATCAAGCATAATCTATATTGATTTATAATTCAAAACATATTTTTTCGATTTGGTGTATATGATAGTTATTATCACATAAAAAAACCACTAAAATAAAGAAAAAAAATAGTCGACTTAATCCACACATAAAAGTTTCAGAAACAAGAAAAAATTAAAATATATGATTTTCTAAGTATTTTACGTTTTAAAAAGATAATTTAAATATGAAAACTTAATTTTATTACAAGAAAAAAAATCCCTTTTTTTTGCGATGTCATTAATTATTAAAAAAAATCGCAGATAATGAGAAATATGAGAAAGTCAGAATGTGTATCTTAGCTTATAAAAGTATGATCAGCAAGATAATATTGTTTTTTTCGCCAAACAGGACTTGGTTCTAGGTTTTTTTAAGACAGAAAAAAATATGGCAACACATAAAACTTGGAATTGACCGAAAAATTAATAAATTCACCTTTTCTGAATATCAAAACATATGTACAAATATTATCTATGTCCAGTAGAGTATATAAATATCTATTATAAGGCAAAAAAATCTTAAATATAACCAAGTTGGTAATGGCATTATATCCACAAAAAGATGATTTTATATTCTATCAACTTTAGATAATGTATTTATTATGTCATAAATTATCATTTTACGATTTCTTACTATGCTAGTGGCCATATTTATCACCACTTATTCGGCTATTCAGCGACATAATTCAGCTAAAAGTAATAAAATTATGTTTAAAATGAGATTGATATGTCTTTTTGGCACTAAAAAAATACATAAAACTTGTTTTTTCTCATCTCGCTGCAGACATATTATATTTAAAATAGCACAGAAAAATGATAATATAACATTACTCATAAAATATTTATAATAAAATTGACTATTAATATAAATTTATTTTGAAACAAGCTGTTTTTTTAACATAAAGGATTTATTCTATACAACTAGAAGAGTAGAAAACCGCCTATATAAAGAAAAAAACCAAAAGTTTGGCATAAATATGGTGATTAAGCCACAAATAATCAATAAAAATTACAATTTATGCGGAATAAAATAAAACAATAACTAAAGTTTTCTATCAGAGACGTGATTTATATATCAATATTATCATATTAGAGCATTAAACTTTAAATATTTACATAAAACTCTAATATCTGGTGTCTAAATATAAAAATATATCGTTTGTATTTTCAATCTATTTATATTTCCTTTGAAAACTTCATTTTCTTAAAAGATGAATCTATTATTAGATTATACTAAATTACTAAGCACGAAAAGTATTTCGATTTCGCCAGTATATTTCTATATATATGAAAAATAAAATAAAAAACTTAAAATAATAATAATTTATTAACAAGAGAATCTTAAACAAAGAAATAAATAACAAATAAAAATACATATAATTAAATCTCAAAAATTTTCATATTATTATTCTATTAACAAATAATCTTAAAATAATAAAATATTTATGGTTTTGAATATTATAAAGAACAATTGATGAGAAGATCTTTAGAATCTGAAAATCTAGTTTAATGTATATAATAGACATATATATCGCTTATTATTATTATAAATGTAAATATTAAGAATTTTATGGTGATTTAATAATTTATAGATTCTAAATGAAAATTTAAATAAAATCAGAAGAATATTTCGGATAAATAATTTATAAAAAAAAGTATAATAGTTTGTAACAAAATGGTTAAAAAATATAATAAAATAAATCACAATTTATTGTATCATTATATATAAAATATTTTTCTTTTTTGTTATTCTTTCTCGTAATCTAATTTAAAAGAAAAATCGAATGTTTTGATAACTATATTTTATATCTAGAAAGTTCAAAATTAGAATAGAAAAACAATATGCTAGCATGTAATTTTATTTAAGAACGCTTTTCTAACATCACGATGTGTTCGAATATCTTAATCTAAAGATACAATATCCAATAATAACAAAAAAAAATAAAATAGAATGAATATATTTTTGTTTATAATAGAAAGAAAAAAGCATTGTTCAGAATTTAAAGATAATAATTATAAAAGTAATAAGAATTAATTTTACTTTTACAATAAAAAAGTAAATTATTAATAAATATGTGGATTAAGCGATCGTAAAAAGTAAAAAAATATCAAAAAACCATAAAAATGGTGGTATAATTATCATTATCATTGAAAAGGATAAAAACATATATATCTCCTATAAATAATGGCATTATTACAATTTAGTTATATATTTATGATCTTAATTGCATAAGAATATAAAGACATGAACTTTCGGACTTTAATGTTATCATAGCGATGATTAAAAAGATAAACTAAAATAGAAAATCTGATAAAGGATATACAGAGCTTTGTTTTTTTTTTCAAAAATATGCCCCATTTTCAGAAAAAAACGCATAATTATTAACTCAATGGATAAAATATCAGTTTTATGACAAAAATTCGGAGAAATAGACGGAAATATCATGGTAAAAATCGTATTATTTTATTTTCTTATCTAGAAAAGGGGTAAATTTGATCAATGACCATTTTAGATCAGCTTTGTTTAGATAAAGGCCAAAAGAAAACTGTTGAGAACATAACACAGGTTTATAAAAATTAAAAAATAAAAGGATTCATATATTTCTAGCTATCAATTCTAGTAAATATTTAATTTTTTTCAAGATTCGCGAAATTTTTACAAAAAAATATATAAATAAAAGAATTCTAGTAATAGCAGTGATATAAATAATAAAATATAATTTCATATAAAGTAACAATATTAAACCTTTATATACATTCTTTTTCAAAATTCAAAAATCAAGATTATTATAACTAAAATGAAGTAAAACAGGATATTTAACATATACGATAAACATCTTATAGAAGCTAAAGATTATTAATACATTAAAATACAAAATTGAATTATTGTAAGCAAATAATTATATCCAACGAAAAACGTAAAACATAAAAACAAAACAGCAAATGTTGATATATAAATAATATCAAATAATTATTCAATTTACAGTGTATATTTAATTTATTAAACATATGTCTATAATCATTGTAAAATTTGAACCTTCAGACAAAATCCATCTAAATAAAATTTCAAAAATTAATTTATTTATCCCATGTCTATAATCATTGTAAAATTTGAACCTTCAGACAAAATCCATCTAAATAAAATTTCAAAAAAAAAATTACAAAATTGATTTTATTTAACCCACGTCTAAAATCATTATAAAACATATATCTTCGGAATATATCATAATTCTTGTATATAATTCTAAAAATATAAAAATTACACTTTAATATTCTAGTGAAACAGTAAATGCTTGGCAATTCAATATTTACATCATTTATGTGGATAAAACCATGAATTTTCAAATCTAGAAATATAAAATTTATGTTCACTTTTGAAAAGCTAACTATTAGATTTATTAAAAAATGGAAGATAAATAAAAAAATATAAAGTCATTTATAAAAAAAGAGGACCAAATAGCCATAAAATTGTTTTAAAATATAATAATAAATTTTCCAGTTTTTATCCATTTGTAAAAAAAACCAATAAATATATTATTTAGTTTAACAAATAAAAATAAAATCTAAAAAAACATACGATTTTTGATTTTATTTATATAAAAACAGAAAAAGAAACAAAATTTATCATAATGTAATAGTTATATCGATTAGAGAATAAATATAAAAACATTATATTACGCTATTCAAATCAAATATAATAAAGTATAAAATAATAAAATAGTTCATATAGAATTGGTTTCTCTGGAAATAAATGTTTTTTGATGTTAATTAAATGACGCAAAAAAACTATAACGCATATGAATAAACTCAGTTTTTTAAATATCAGAGAAGAATCTATAAAAGTATATATAGTAAAACAAAAATAATCGTTTTTATATAGTAAAACATATAAAAATCTAACGAGTAATATTCAAACCTATTTATAAGAAAAAAAATTATTATGCAATTAAATATTAATCTTTAAATAGTTAAACATATAATTTGAAATCAATTATCTATAAAAACAAAAAAAAGCTTTTTTTATTCACATAAGGCTTAGTATGCAATTTTATAAACAAATAAAACAGATTATCAAGAAAAGGGAAAAAAAACATTGTATTTTTAAGATAAAACTCACACTACGATACAGAAGATAAGTTTTTATTGTTACAGCTTATGGATTTTAAAAACGAAAAACTTCAAATTATACTAGAAGGAATTGCATAAAAAACCTTTTTTATATTGTTTCATACCACTAATAGTATTTTTTATCGTTTTTTACAAACACGGATATGTGATTTTTTATGTCAATCGAATAGATTTAAAATCACAAATAAATGTAAACTTGTACTATAGAAAAAAGCATCAGAACTTATTTGTGTTAACTTTTGTAGAAAATTGCTTCTATTTAACATATATATATAAAATATCTAAAATACAACAATTTAAATAATGCAAGTTATATAAAATCCAGGTTTTATGTTACCAAGAAATTACGAAAAATGTATTTATTACATTTTTGGATATAATTTTAAAATATTTGGCTGTTGAAGCAATCTTAAAATATAAGAGTGATTATATCTTGCAATTATATCTCTTATTTATGTTTTATTTTGTAATCTAGCACAGATTTTGATGTTTTTTTCATTACAAAAAAGTGATAAAAGGCTATTAAATTTGTAAAAGACATCAATGGCTTTATATTTTATTCACTAAAACTGAAAGATTTTAGATTAACTGATCATTGAAAACATGGTAAGAAATAATATCATAAACGAGTGATAAATATAATAATAGAGTCGCCCCTACCCTAGAAGGGCGACTCTATTGTTGTGTTCATTGCATCGTAATTTAAAAAATATAAATCTATTATTTTTATAGAAACATAAAACATAGATTATCATATATAAATTGTCAAATATTTTGCTATGAAATACACTTTTTACAATAAAATCAAGTATTTATGCATTTTTCACTTTATATCAGAGCAATATTTATATTATTTCTGTATGTATATTTACTTTTTAAACATGAAAAATCCAAAAAAATGGCTAACTACTTTTTTATTATATGGTAAATGCATTATAAATAAATGTTGTAAGAAAATGTAGAAAATAAAACGATTAATAACTAGATATATGTAGAAAACTATCATATTTATTTTTTTATATATTAAAGAAATGGTATTTAACAAGCACTGTATTCTAAAATGTACATTTTTTCTTCATCCTAGCTGAACTATTTAACAATTTATGTATTTTTAGTACCAATAATTCATGATAAATGTACGATTATAGTTATATTCAACATTAGACGTGTTAATTTGCGGTAGAATAATACCAAAAAAGGGGTTTTTATTCAGCTATCTAACAGAATTAGCACCTCTTTATGGTTATTTAGGCGACTATATGTATTAAATAGCATATAACTCACCTGAATAGTTCATAAAAAATTTCATTTCTTCAAATTTTTAATCATTAAATCTGTTGTTTGTTTTACTTTAGCAAGCAGATTAAAACTCAAAATCATGTCTATTTTACCGAAATGTGTTATCGATGAGTGTGAATAATTTACAAAATACATTATATTGGATTTTAATTATATCTCAGTATTAAAAAAATCGAAAAAGTTAGTATTTTCAATGAATAGGAATATAAAAAAAATTACATAAAATTAAAAAAAAAATAGAAAAAAAAACATTCTTATTTGCTTACTTAATAAATAAAACAGCTTTTTTGACATTTAACTCATAAAAATTACCTATTTTAGCATTATCCACCTTTATTTTCGTACATAAGAAACATACCTAAAATATATTATAAATGAACATCAAAATCAATTAAATGATATCAAAATCTTCTTTTATGATTGAATATTTTAATAAGATATAAAAATATTTTTAATATTTTATGTAATTGATCATTAAAAGAAAAAAAAATAATAGGACCCTTAAACTTTCTACTAAAATCCCATATCAAAATACATCAAGCATAATCTATATTGATTTATAATTCAAAACATATTTTTTCGATTTGGTGTATATGATAGTTATTATCACATAAAAAAACCACTAAAATAAAGAAAAAAAATAGTCGACTTAATCCACACATAAAAGTTTCAGAAACAAGAAAAAATTAAAATATATGATTTTCTAAGTATTTTACGTTTTAAAAAGATAATTTAAATATGAAAACTTAATTTTATTACAAGAAAAAAAATCCCTTTTTTTTGCGATGTCATTAATTATTAAAAAAAATCGCAGATAATGAGAAATATGAGAAAGTCAGAATGTGTATCTTAGCTTATAAAAGTATGATCAGCAAGATAATATTGTTTTTTTCGCCAAACAGGACTTGGTTCTAGGTTTTTTTAAGACAGAAAAAAATATGGCAACACATAAAACTTGGAATTGACCGAAAAATTAATAAATTCACCTTTTCTGAATATCAAAACATATGTACAAATATTATCTATGTCCAGTAGAGTATATAAATATCTATTATAAGGCAAAAAAATCTTAAATATAACCAAGTTGGTAATGGCATTATATCCACAAAAAGATGATTTTATATTCTATCAACTTTAGATAATGTATTTATTATGTCATAAATTATCATTTTACGATTTCTTACTATGCTAGTGGCCATATTTATCACCACTTATTCGGCTATTCAGCGACATAATTCAGCTAAAAGTAATAAAATTATGTTTAAAATGAGATTGATATGTCTTTTTGGCACTAAAAAAATACATAAAACTTGTTTTTTCTCATCTCGCTGCAGACATATTATATTTAAAATAGCACAGAAAAATGATAATATAACATTACTCATAAAATATTTATAATAAAATTGACTATTAATATAAATTTATTTTGAAACAAGCTGTTTTTTTAACATAAAGGATTTATTCTATACAACTAGAAGAGTAGAAAACCGCCTATATAAAGAAAAAAACCAAAAGTTTGGCATAAATATGGTGATTAAGCCACAAATAATCAATAAAAATTACAATTTATGCGGAATAAAATAAAACAATAACTAAAGTTTTCTATCAGAGACGTGATTTATATATCAATATTATCATATTAGAGCATTAAACTTTAAATATTTACATAAAACTCTAATATCTGGTGTCTAAATATAAAAATATATCGTTTGTATTTTCAATCTATTTATATTTCCTTTGAAAACTTCATTTTCTTAAAAGATGAATCTATTATTAGATTATACTAAATTACTAAGCACGAAAAGTATTTCGATTTCGCCAGTATATTTCTATATATATGAAAAATAAAATAAAAAACTTAAAATAATAATAATTTATTAACAAGAGAATCTTAAACAAAGAAATAAATAACAAATAAAAATACATATAATTAAATCACAAAAATTTTCATATTATTATTCTATTAACAAATAATCTTAAAATAATAAAATATTTATGGTTTTGAATATTATAAAGAACAATTGATGAGAAGATCTTTAGAATCTGAAAATCTAGTTTAATGTATATAATAGACATATATATCGCTTATTATTATTATAAATGTAAATATTAAGAATTTTATGGTGATTTAATAATTTATAGATTCTAAATGAAAATTTAAATAAAATCAGAAGAATATTTCGGATAAATAATTTATAAAAAAAAGTATAATAGTTTGTAACAAAATGGTTAAAAAATATAATAAAATAAATCACAATTTATTGTATCATTATATATAAAATATTTTTCTTTTTTGTTATTCTTTCTCGTAATCTAATTTAAAAGAAAAATCGAATGTTTTGATAACTATATTTTATATCTAGAAAGTTCAAAATTAGAATAGAAAAACAATATGCTAGCATGTAATTTTATTTAAGAACGCTTTTCTAACATCACGATGTGTTCGAATATCTTAATCTAAAGATACAATATCCAATAATAACAAAAAAAAATAAAATAGAATGAATATATTTTTGTTTATAATAGAAAGAAAAAAGCATTGTTCAGAATTTAAAGATAATAATTATAAAAGTAATAAGAATTAATTTTACTTTTACAATAAAAAAGTAAATTATTAATAAATATGTGGATTAAGCGATCGTAAAAAGTAAAAAAATATCAAAAAACCATAAAAATGGTGGTATAATTATCATTATCATTGAAAAGGATAAAAACATATATATCTCCTATAAATAATGGCATTATTACAATTTAGTTATATATTTATGATCTTAATTGCATAAGAATATAAAGACATGAACTTTCGGACTTTAATGTTATCATAGCGATGATTAAAAAGATAAACTAAAATAGAAAATCTGATAAAGGATATACAGAGCTTTGTTTTTTTTTTCAAAAATATGCCCCATTTTCAGAAAAAAACGCATAATTATTAACTCAATGGATAAAATATCAGTTTTATGACAAAAATTCGGAGAAATAGACGGAAATATCATGGTAAAAATCGTATTATTTTATTTTCTTATCTAGAAAAGGGGTAAATTTGATCAATGACCATTTTAGATCAGCTTTGTTTAGATAAAGGCCAAAAGAAAACTGTTGAGAACATAACACAGGTTTATAAAAATTAAAAAATAAAAGGATTCATATATTTCTAGCTATCAATTCTAGTAAATATTTAATTTTTTTCAAGATTCGCGAAATTTTTACAAAAAAATATATAAATAAAAGAATTCTAGTAATAGCAGTGATATAAATAATAAAATATAATTTCATATAAAGTAACAATATTAAACCTTTATATACATTCTTTTTCAAAATTCAAAAATCAAGATTATTATAACTAAAATGAAGTAAAACAGGATATTTAACATATACGATAAACATCTTATAGAAGCTAAAGATTATTAATACATTAAAATACAAAATTGAATTATTGTAAGCAAATAATTATATCCAACGAAAAACGTAAAACATAAAAACAAAACAGCAAATGTTGATATATAAATAATATCAAATAATTATTCAATTTACAGTGTATATTTAATTTATTAAACATATGTCTATAATCATTGTAAAATTTGAACCTTCAGACAAAATCCATCTAAATAAAATTTCAAAAATTAATTTATTTATCCCATGTCTATAATCATTGTAAAATTTGAACCTTCAGACAAAATCCATCTAAATAAAATTTCAAAAAAAAAATTACAAAATTGATTTTATTTAACCCACGTCTAAAATCATTATAAAACATATATCTTCGGAATATATCATAATTCTTGTATATAATTCTAAAAATATAAAAATTACACTTTAATATTCTAGTGAAACAGTAAATGCTTGGCAATTCAATATTTACATCATTTATGTGGATAAAACCATGAATTTTCAAATCTAGAAATATAAAATTTATGTTCACTTTTGAAAAGCTAACTATTAGATTTATTAAAAAATGGAAGATAAATAAAAAAATATAAAGTCATTTATAAAAAAAGAGGACCAAATAGCCATAAAATTGTTTTAAAATATAATAATAAATTTTCCAGTTTTTATCCATTTGTAAAAAAAACCAATAAATATATTATTTAGTTTAACAAATAAAAATAAAATCTAAAAAAACATACGATTTTTGATTTTATTTATATAAAAACAGAAAAAGAAACAAAATTTATCATAATGTAATAGTTATATCGATTAGAGAATAAATATAAAAACATTATATTACGCTATTCAAATCAAATATAATAAAGTATAAAATAATAAAATAGTTCATATAGAATTGGTTTCTCTGGAAATAAATGTTTTTTGATGTTAATTAAATGACGCAAAAAAACTATAACGCATATGAATAAACTCAGTTTTTTAAATATCAGAGAAGAATCTATAAAAGTATATATAGTAAAACAAAAATAATCGTTTTTATATAGTAAAACATATAAAAATCTAACGAGTAATATTCAAACCTATTTATAAGAAAAAAAATTATTATGCAATTAAATATTAATCTTTAAATAGTTAAACATATAATTTGAAATCAATTATCTATAAAAACAAAAAAAAGCTTTTTTTATTCACATAAGGCTTAGTATGCAATTTTATAAACAAATAAAACAGATTATCAAGAAAAGGGAAAAAAAACATTGTATTTTTAAGATAAAACTCACACTACGATACAGAAGATAAGTTTTTATTGTTACAGCTTATGGATTTTAAAAACGAAAAACTTCAAATTATACTAGAAGGAATTGCATAAAAAACCTTTTTTATATTGTTTCATACCACTAATAGTATTTTTTATCGTTTTTTACAAACACGGATATGTGATTTTTTATGTCAATCGAATAGATTTAAAATCACAAATAAATGTAAACTTGTACTATAGAAAAAAGCATCAGAACTTATTTGTGTTAACTTTTGTAGAAAATTGCTTCTATTTAACATATATATATAAAATATCTAAAATACAACAATTTAAATAATGCAAGTTATATAAAATCCAGGTTTTATGTTACCAAGAAATTACGAAAAATGTATTTATTACATTTTTGGATATAATTTTAAAATATTTGGCTGTTGAAGCAATCTTAAAATATAAGAGTGATTATATCTTGCAATTATATCTCTTATTTATGTTTTATTTTGTAATCTAGCACAGATTTTGATGTTTTTTTCATTACAAAAAAGTGATAAAAGGCTATTAAATTTGTAAAAGACATCAATGGCTTTATATTTTATTCACTAAAACTGAAAGATTTTAGATTAACTGATCATTGAAAACATGGTAAGAAATAATATCATAAACGAGTGATAAATATAATAATAGAGTCGCCCCTACCCTAGAAGGGCGACTCTATTGTTGTGTTCATTGCATCGTAATTTAAAAAATATAAATCTATTATTTTTATAGAAACATAAAACATAGATTATCATATATAAATTGTCAAATATTTTGCTATAAAATACACTTTTTACAATAAAATCAAGTATTTATGCATTTTTCACTTTATATCAGAGCAATATTTATATTATTTCTGTATGTATATTTACTTTTTAAACATGAAAAATCCAAAAAAATGGCTAACTACTTTTTTATTATATGGTAAATGCATTATAAATAAATGTTGTAAGAAAATGCCAGAAAATAAAACGATTAATAACTAGATATATGTAGAAAACTATCATATTTATTTTTTTATATATTAAAGAAATGGTATTTAACAAGCACTGTATTCTAAAATGTACATTTTTTCTTCATCCTAGCTGAACTATTTAACAATTTATGTATTTTTAGTACCAATAATTCATGATAAATGTACGATTATAGTTATATTCAACATTAGACGTGTTAATTTGCGGTAGAATAATACCAAAAAAGGGGTTTTTATTCAGCTATCTAACAGAATTAGCACCTCTTTATGGTTATTTAGGCGACTATATGTATTAAATAGCATATAACTCACCTGAATAGTTCATAAAAAATCCATTTCTTCAAATTTTTAATCATTAAATCTGTTGTTTGTTTTACTTTAGCAAGCAGATTAAAACTCAAAATCATGTCTATTTTACCGAAATGTGTTATCGATGAGTGTGAATAATTTACAAAATACATTATATTGGATTTTAATTATATCTCAGTATTAAAAAAATCGAAAAAGTTAGTATTTTCAATGAATAGGAATATAAAAAAAATTACATAAAATTAAAAAAAAAATAGAAAAAAAAACATTCTTATTTGCTTACTTAATAAATAAAACAGCTTTTTTGACATTTAACTCATAAAAATTACCTATTTTAGCATTATCCACCTTTATTTTCGTACATAAGAAACATACCTAAAATATATTATAAATGAACATCAAAATCAATTAAATGATATCAAAATCTTCTTTTATGATTGAATATTTTAATAAGATATAAAAATATTTTTAATATTTTATGTAATTGATCATTAAAAGAAAAAAAAATAATAGGACCCTTAAACTTTCTACTAAAATCCCATATCAAAATACATCAAGCATAATCTATATTGATTTATAATTCAAAACATATTTTTTCGATTTGGTGTATATGATAGTTATTATCACATAAAAAAACCACTAAAATAAAGAAAAAAAATAGTCGACTTAATCCACACATAAAAGTTTCAGAAACAAGAAAAAATTAAAATATATGATTTTCTAAGTATTTTACGTTTTAAAAAGATAATTTAAATATGAAAACTTAATTTTATTACAAGAAAAAAAATCCCTTTTTTTTGCGATGTCATTAATTATTAAAAAAAATCGCAGATAATGAGAAATATGAGAAAGTCAGAATGTGTATCTTAGCTTATAAAAGTATGATCAGCAAGATAATATTGTTTTTTTCGCCAAACAGGACTTGGTTCTAGGTTTTTTTAAGACAGAAAAAAATATGGCAACACATAAAACTTGGAATTGACCGAAAAATTAATAAATTCACCTTTTCTGAATATCAAAACATATGTACAAATATTATCTATGTCCAGTAGAGTATATAAATATCTATTATAAGGCAAAAAAATCTTAAATATAACCAAGTTGGTAATGGCATTATATCCACAAAAAGATGATTTTATATTCTATCAACTTTAGATAATGTATTTATTATGTCATAAATTATCATTTTACGATTTCTTACTATGCTAGTGGCCATATTTATCACCACTTATTCGGCTATTCAGCGACATAATTCAGCTAAAAGTAATAAAATTATGTTTAAAATGAGATTGATATGTCTTTTTGGCACTAAAAAAATACATAAAACTTGTTTTTTCTCATCTCGCTGCAGACATATTATATTTAAAATAGCACAGAAAAATGATAATATAACATTACTCATAAAATATTTATAATAAAATTGACTATTAATATAAATTTATTTTGAAACAAGCTGTTTTTTTAACATAAAGGATTTATTCTATACAACTAGAAGAGTAGAAAACCGCCTATATAAAGAAAAAAACCAAAAGTTTGGCATAAATATGGTGATTAAGCCACAAATAATCAATAAAAATTACAATTTATGCGGAATAAAATAAAACAATAACTAAAGTTTTCTATCAGAGACGTGATTTATATATCAATATTATCATATTAGAGCATTAAACTTTAAATATTTACATAAAACTCTAATATCTGGTGTCTAAATATAAAAATATATCGTTTGTATTTTCAATCTATTTATATTTCCTTTGAAAACTTCATTTTCTTAAAAGATGAATCTATTATTAGATTATACTAAATTACTAAGCACGAAAAGTATTTCGATTTCGCCAGTATATTTCTATATATATGAAAAATAAAATAAAAAACTTAAAATAATAATAATTTATTAACAAGAGAATCTTAAACAAAGAAATAAATAACAAATAAAAATACATATAATTAAATCTCAAAAATTTTCATATTATTATTCTATTAACAAATAATCTTAAAATAATAAAATATTTATGGTTTTGAATATTATAAAGAACAATTGATGAGAAGATCTTTAGAATCTGAAAATCTAGTTTAATGTATATAATAGACATATATATCGCTTATTATTATTATAAATGTAAATATTAAGAATTTTATGGTGATTTAATAATTTATAGATTCTAAATGAAAATTTAAATAAAATCAGAAGAATATTTCGGATAAATAATTTATAAAAAAAAGTATAATAGTTTGTAACAAAATGGTTAAAAAATATAATAAAATAAATCACAATTTATTGTATCATTATATATAAAATATTTTTCTTTTTTGTTATTCTTTCTCGTAATCTAATTTAAAAGAAAAATCGAATGTTTTGATAACTATATTTTATATCTAGAAAGTTCAAAATTAGAATAGAAAAACAATATGCTAGCATGTAATTTTATTTAAGAACGCTTTTCTAACATCACGATGTGTTCGAATATCTTAATCTAAAGATACAATATCCAATAATAACAAAAAAAAATAAAATAGAATGAATATATTTTTGTTTATAATAGAAAGAAAAAAGCATTGTTCAGAATTTAAAGATAATAATTATAAAAGTAATAAGAATTAATTTTACTTTTACAATAAAAAAGTAAATTATTAATAAATATGTGGATTAAGCGATCGTAAAAAGTAAAAAAATATCAAAAAACCATAAAAATGGTGGTATAATTATCATTATCATTGAAAAGGATAAAAACATATATATCTCCTATAAATAATGGCATTATTACAATTTAGTTATATATTTATGATCTTAATTGCATAAGAATATAAAGACATGAACTTTCGGACTTTAATGTTATCATAGCGATGATTAAAAAGATAAACTAAAATAGAAAATCTGATAAAGGATATACAGAGCTTTGTTTTTTTTTTCAAAAATATGCCCCATTTTCAGAAAAAAACGCATAATTATTAACTCAATGGATAAAATATCAGTTTTATGACAAAAATTCGGAGAAATAGACGGAAATATCATGGTAAAAATCGTATTATTTTATTTTCTTATCTAGAAAAGGGGTAAATTTGATCAATGACCATTTTAGATCAGCTTTGTTTAGATAAAGGCCAAAAGAAAACTGTTGAGAACATAACACAGGTTTATAAAAATTAAAAAATAAAAGGATTCATATATTTCTAGCTATCAATTCTAGTAAATATTTAATTTTTTTCAAGATTCGCGAAATTTTTACAAAAAAATATATAAATAAAAGAATTCTAGTAATAGCAGTGATATAAATAATAAAATATAATTTCATATAAAGTAACAATATTAAACCTTTATATACATTCTTTTTCAAAATTCAAAAATCAAGATTATTATAACTAAAATGAAGTAAAACAGGATATTTAACATATACGATAAACATCTTATAGAAGCTAAAGATTATTAATACATTAAAATACAAAATTGAATTATTGTAAGCAAATAATTATATCCAACGAAAAACGTAAAACATAAAAACAAAACAGCAAATGTTGATATATAAATAATATCAAATAATTATTCAATTTACAGTGTATATTTAATTTATTAAACATATGTCTATAATCATTGTAAAATTTGAACCTTCAGACAAAATCCATCTAAATAAAATTTCAAAAATTAATTTATTTATCCCATGTCTATAATCATTGTAAAATTTGAACCTTCAGACAAAATCCATCTAAATAAAATTTCAAAAAAAAAATTACAAAATTGATTTTATTTAACCCACGTCTAAAATCATTATAAAACATATATCTTCGGAATATATCATAATTCTTGTATATAATTCTAAAAATATAAAAATTACACTTTAATATTCTAGTGAAACAGTAAATGCTTGGCAATTCAATATTTACATCATTTATGTGGATAAAACCATGAATTTTCAAATCTAGAAATATAAAATTTATGTTCACTTTTGAAAAGCTAACTATTAGATTTATTAAAAAATGGAAGATAAATAAAAAAATATAAAGTCATTTATAAAAAAAGAGGACCAAATAGCCATAAAATTGTTTTAAAATATAATAATAAATTTTCCAGTTTTTATCCATTTGTAAAAAAAACCAATAAATATATTATTTAGTTTAACAAATAAAAATAAAATCTAAAAAAACATACGATTTTTGATTTTATTTATATAAAAACAGAAAAAGAAACAAAATTTATCATAATGTAATAGTTATATCGATTAGAGAATAAATATAAAAACATTATATTACGCTATTCAAATCAAATATAATAAAGTATAAAATAATAAAATAGTTCATATAGAATTGGTTTCTCTGGAAATAAATGTTTTTTGATGTTAATTAAATGACGCAAAAAAACTATAACGCATATGAATAAACTCAGTTTTTTAAATATCAGAGAAGAATCTATAAAAGTATATATAGTAAAACAAAAATAATCGTTTTTATATAGTAAAACATATAAAAATCTAACGAGTAATATTCAAACCTATTTATAAGAAAAAAAATTATTATGCAATTAAATATTAATCTTTAAATAGTTAAACATATAATTTGAAATCAATTATCTATAAAAACAAAAAAAAGCTTTTTTTATTCACATAAGGCTTAGTATGCAATTTTATAAACAAATAAAACAGATTATCAAGAAAAGGGAAAAAAAACATTGTATTTTTAAGATAAAACTCACACTACGATACAGAAGATAAGTTTTTATTGTTACAGCTTATGGATTTTAAAAACGAAAAACTTCAAATTATACTAGAAGGAATTGCATAAAAAACCTTTTTTATATTGTTTCATACCACTAATAGTATTTTTTATCGTTTTTTACAAACACGGATATGTGATTTTTTATGTCAATCGAATAGATTTAAAATCACAAATAAATGTAAACTTGTACTATAGAAAAAAGCATCAGAACTTATTTGTGTTAACTTTTGTAGAAAATTGCTTCTATTTAACATATATATATAAAATATCTAAAATACAACAATTTAAATAATGCAAGTTATATAAAATCCAGGTTTTATGTTACCAAGAAATTACGAAAAATGTATTTATTACATTTTTGGATATAATTTTAAAATATTTGGCTGTTGAAGCAATCTTAAAATATAAGAGTGATTATATCTTGCAATTATATCTCTTATTTATGTTTTATTTTGTAATCTAGCACAGATTTTGATGTTTTTTTCATTACAAAAAAGTGATAAAAGGCTATTAAATTTGTAAAAGACATCAATGGCTTTATATTTTATTCACTAAAACTGAAAGATTTTAGATTAACTGATCATTGAAAACATGGTAAGAAATAATATCATAAACGAGTGATAAATATAATAATAGAGTCGCCCCTACCCTAGAAGGGCGACTCTATTGTTGTGTTCATTGCATCGTAATTTAAAAAATATAAATCTATTATTTTTATAGAAACATAAAACATAGATTATCATATATAAATTGTCAAATATTTTGCTATAAAATACACTTTTTACAATAAAATCAAGTATTTATGCATTTTTCACTTTATATCAGAGCAATATTTATATTATTTCTGTATGTATATTTACTTTTTAAACATGAAAAATCCAAAAAAATGGCTAACTACTTTTTTATTATATGGTAAATGCATTATAAATAAATGTTGTAAGAAAATGCCAGAAAATAAAACGATTAATAACTAGATATATGTAGAAAACTATCATATTTATTTTTTTATATATTAAAGAAATGGTATTTAACAAGCACTGTATTCTAAAATGTACATTTTTTCTTCATCCTAGCTGAACTATTTAACAATTTATGTATTTTTAGTACCAATAATTCATGATAAATGTACGATTATAGTTATATTCAACATTAGACGTGTTAATTTGCGGTAGAATAATACCAAAAAAGGGGTTTTTATTCAGCTATCTAACAGAATTAGCACCTCTTTATGGTTATTTAGGCGACTATATGTATTAAATAGCATATAACTCACCTGAATAGTTCATAAAAAATCCATTTCTTCAAATTTTTAATCATTAAATCTGTTGTTTGTTTTACTTTAGCAAGCAGATTAAAACTCAAAATCATGTCTATTTTACCGAAATGTGTTATCGATGAGTGTGAATAATTTACAAAATACATTATATTGGATTTTAATTATATCTCAGTATTAAAAAAATCGAAAAAGTTAGTATTTTCAATGAATAGGAATATAAAAAAAATTACATAAAATTAAAAAAAAAATAGAAAAAAAAACATTCTTATTTGCTTACTTAATAAATAAAACAGCTTTTTTGACATTTAACTCATAAAAATTACCTATTTTAGCATTATCCACCTTTATTTTCGTACATAAGAAACATACCTAAAATATATTATAAATGAACATCAAAATCAATTAAATGATATCAAAATCTTCTTTTATGATTGAATATTTTAATAAGATATAAAAATATTTTTAATATTTTATGTAATTGATCATTAAAAGAAAAAAAAATAATAGGACCCTTAAACTTTCTACTAAAATCCCATATCAAAATACATCAAGCATAATCTATATTGATTTATAATTCAAAACATATTTTTTCGATTTGGTGTATATGATAGTTATTATCACATAAAAAAACCACTAAAATAAAGAAAAAAAATAGTCGACTTAATCCACACATAAAAGTTTCAGAAACAAGAAAAAATTAAAATATATGATTTTCTAAGTATTTTACGTTTTAAAAAGATAATTTAAATATGAAAACTTAATTTTATTACAAGAAAAAAAATCCCTTTTTTTTGCGATGTCATTAATTATTAAAAAAAATCGCAGATAATGAGAAATATGAGAAAGTCAGAATGTGTATCTTAGCTTATAAAAGTATGATCAGCAAGATAATATTGTTTTTTTCGCCAAACAGGACTTGGTTCTAGGTTTTTTTAAGACAGAAAAAAATATGGCAACACATAAAACTTGGAATTGACCGAAAAATTAATAAATTCACCTTTTCTGAATATCAAAACATATGTACAAATATTATCTATGTCCAGTAGAGTATATAAATATCTATTATAAGGCAAAAAAATCTTAAATATAACCAAGTTGGTAATGGCATTATATCCACAAAAAGATGATTTTATATTCTATCAACTTTAGATAATGTATTTATTATGTCATAAATTATCATTTTACGATTTCTTACTATGCTAGTGGCCATATTTATCACCACTTATTCGGCTATTCAGCGACATAATTCAGCTAAAAGTAATAAAATTATGTTTAAAATGAGATTGATATGTCTTTTTGGCACTAAAAAAATACATAAAACTTGTTTTTTCTCATCTCGCTGCAGACATATTATATTTAAAATAGCACAGAAAAATGATAATATAACATTACTCATAAAATATTTATAATAAAATTGACTATTAATATAAATTTATTTTGAAACAAGCTGTTTTTTTAACATAAAGGATTTATTCTATACAACTAGAAGAGTAGAAAACCGCCTATATAAAGAAAAAAACCAAAAGTTTGGCATAAATATGGTGATTAAGCCACAAATAATCAATAAAAATTACAATTTATGCGGAATAAAATAAAACAATAACTAAAGTTTTCTATCAGAGACGTGATTTATATATCAATATTATCATATTAGAGCATTAAACTTTAAATATTTACATAAAACTCTAATATCTGGTGTCTAAATATAAAAATATATCGTTTGTATTTTCAATCTATTTATATTTCCTTTGAAAACTTCATTTTCTTAAAAGATGAATCTATTATTAGATTATACTAAATTACTAAGCACGAAAAGTATTTCGATTTCGCCAGTATATTTCTATATATATGAAAAATAAAATAAAAAACTTAAAATAATAATAATTTATTAACAAGAGAATCTTAAACAAAGAAATAAATAACAAATAAAAATACATATAATTAAATCACAAAAATTTTCATATTATTATTCTATTAACAAATAATCTTAAAATAATAAAATATTTATGGTTTTGAATATTATAAAGAACAATTGATGAGAAGATCTTTAGAATCTGAAAATCTAGTTTAATGTATATAATAGACATATATATCGCTTATTATTATTATAAATGTAAATATTAAGAATTTTATGGTGATTTAATAATTTATAGATTCTAAATGAAAATTTAAATAAAATCAGAAGAATATTTCGGATAAATAATTTATAAAAAAAAGTATAATAGTTTGTAACAAAATGGTTAAAAAATATAATAAAATAAATCACAATTTATTGTATCATTATATATAAAATATTTTTCTTTTTTGTTATTCTTTCTCGTAATCTAATTTAAAAGAAAAATCGAATGTTTTGATAACTATATTTTATATCTAGAAAGTTCAAAATTAGAATAGAAAAACAATATGCTAGCATGTAATTTTATTTAAGAACGCTTTTCTAACATCACGATGTGTTCGAATATCTTAATCTAAAGATACAATATCCAATAATAACAAAAAAAAATAAAATAGAATGAATATATTTTTGTTTATAATAGAAAGAAAAAAGCATTGTTCAGAATTTAAAGATAATAATTATAAAAGTAATAAGAATTAATTTTACTTTTACAATAAAAAAGTAAATTATTAATAAATATGTGGATTAAGCGATCGTAAAAAGTAAAAAAATATCAAAAAACCATAAAAATGGTGGTATAATTATCATTATCATTGAAAAGGATAAAAACATATATATCTCCTATAAATAATGGCATTATTACAATTTAGTTATATATTTATGATCTTAATTGCATAAGAATATAAAGACATGAACTTTCGGACTTTAATGTTATCATAGCGATGATTAAAAAGATAAACTAAAATAGAAAATCTGATAAAGGATATACAGAGCTTTGTTTTTTTTTTCAAAAATATGCCCCATTTTCAGAAAAAAACGCATAATTATTAACTCAATGGATAAAATATCAGTTTTATGACAAAAATTCGGAGAAATAGACGGAAATATCATGGTAAAAATCGTATTATTTTATTTTCTTATCTAGAAAAGGGGTAAATTTGATCAATGACCATTTTAGATCAGCTTTGTTTAGATAAAGGCCAAAAGAAAACTGTTGAGAACATAACACAGGTTTATAAAAATTAAAAAATAAAAGGATTCATATATTTCTAGCTATCAATTCTAGTAAATATTTAATTTTTTTCAAGATTCGCGAAATTTTTACAAAAAAATATATAAATAAAAGAATTCTAGTAATAGCAGTGATATAAATAATAAAATATAATTTCATATAAAGTAACAATATTAAACCTTTATATACATTCTTTTTCAAAATTCAAAAATCAAGATTATTATAACTAAAATGAAGTAAAACAGGATATTTAACATATACGATAAACATCTTATAGAAGCTAAAGATTATTAATACATTAAAATACAAAATTGAATTATTGTAAGCAAATAATTATATCCAACGAAAAACGTAAAACATAAAAACAAAACAGCAAATGTTGATATATAAATAATATCAAATAATTATTCAATTTACAGTGTATATTTAATTTATTAAACATATGTCTATAATCATTGTAAAATTTGAACCTTCAGACAAAATCCATCTAAATAAAATTTCAAAAATTAATTTATTTATCCCATGTCTATAATCATTGTAAAATTTGAACCTTCAGACAAAATCCATCTAAATAAAATTTCAAAAAAAAAATTACAAAATTGATTTTATTTAACCCACGTCTAAAATCATTATAAAACATATATCTTCGGAATATATCATAATTCTTGTATATAATTCTAAAAATATAAAAATTACACTTTAATATTCTAGTGAAACAGTAAATGCTTGGCAATTCAATATTTACATCATTTATGTGGATAAAACCATGAATTTTCAAATCTAGAAATATAAAATTTATGTTCACTTTTGAAAAGCTAACTATTAGATTTATTAAAAAATGGAAGATAAATAAAAAAATATAAAGTCATTTATAAAAAAAGAGGACCAAATAGCCATAAAATTGTTTTAAAATATAATAATAAATTTTCCAGTTTTTATCCATTTGTAAAAAAAACCAATAAATATATTATTTAGTTTAACAAATAAAAATAAAATCTAAAAAAACATACGATTTTTGATTTTATTTATATAAAAACAGAAAAAGAAACAAAATTTATCATAATGTAATAGTTATATCGATTAGAGAATAAATATAAAAACATTATATTACGCTATTCAAATCAAATATAATAAAGTATAAAATAATAAAATAGTTCATATAGAATTGGTTTCTCTGGAAATAAATGTTTTTTGATGTTAATTAAATGACGCAAAAAAACTATAACGCATATGAATAAACTCAGTTTTTTAAATATCAGAGAAGAATCTATAAAAGTATATATAGTAAAACAAAAATAATCGTTTTTATATAGTAAAACATATAAAAATCTAACGAGTAATATTCAAACCTATTTATAAGAAAAAAAATTATTATGCAATTAAATATTAATCTTTAAATAGTTAAACATATAATTTGAAATCAATTATCTATAAAAACAAAAAAAAGCTTTTTTTATTCACATAAGGCTTAGTATGCAATTTTATAAACAAATAAAACAGATTATCAAGAAAAGGGAAAAAAAACATTGTATTTTTAAGATAAAACTCACACTACGATACAGAAGATAAGTTTTTATTGTTACAGCTTATGGATTTTAAAAACGAAAAACTTCAAATTATACTAGAAGGAATTGCATAAAAAACCTTTTTTATATTGTTTCATACCACTAATAGTATTTTTTATCGTTTTTTACAAACACGGATATGTGATTTTTTATGTCAATCGAATAGATTTAAAATCACAAATAAATGTAAACTTGTACTATAGAAAAAAGCATCAGAACTTATTTGTGTTAACTTTTGTAGAAAATTGCTTCTATTTAACATATATATATAAAATATCTAAAATACAACAATTTAAATAATGCAAGTTATATAAAATCCAGGTTTTATGTTACCAAGAAATTACGAAAAATGTATTTATTACATTTTTGGATATAATTTTAAAATATTTGGCTGTTGAAGCAATCTTAAAATATAAGAGTGATTATATCTTGCAATTATATCTCTTATTTATGTTTTATTTTGTAATCTAGCACAGATTTTGATGTTTTTTTCATTACAAAAAAGTGATAAAAGGCTATTAAATTTGTAAAAGACATCAATGGCTTTATATTTTATTCACTAAAACTGAAAGATTTTAGATTAACTGATCATTGAAAACATGGTAAGAAATAATATCATAAACGAGTGATAAATATAATAATAGAGTCGCCCCTACCCTAGAAGGGCGACTCTATTGTTGTGTTCATTGCATCGTAATTTAAAAAATATAAATCTATTATTTTTATAGAAACATAAAACATAGATTATCATATATAAATTGTCAAATATTTTGCTATAAAATACACTTTTTACAATAAAATCAAGTATTTATGCATTTTTCACTTTATATCAGAGCAATATTTATATTATTTCTGTATGTATATTTACTTTTTAAACATGAAAAATCCAAAAAAATGGCTAACTACTTTTTTATTATATGGTAAATGCATTATAAATAAATGTTGTAAGAAAATGCCAGAAAATAAAACGATTAATAACTAGATATATGTAGAAAACTATCATATTTATTTTTTTATATATTAAAGAAATGGTATTTAACAAGCACTGTATTCTAAAATGTACATTTTTTCTTCATCCTAGCTGAACTATTTAACAATTTATGTATTTTTAGTACCAATAATTCATGATAAATGTACGATTATAGTTATATTCAACATTAGACGTGTTAATTTGCGGTAGAATAATACCAAAAAAGGGGTTTTTATTCAGCTATCTAACAGAATTAGCACCTCTTTATGGTTATTTAGGCGACTATATGTATTAAATAGCATATAACTCACCTGAATAGTTCATAAAAAATCCATTTCTTCAAATTTTTAATCATTAAATCTGTTGTTTGTTTTACTTTAGCAAGCAGATTAAAACTCAAAATCATGTCTATTTTACCGAAATGTGTTATCGATGAGTGTGAATAATTTACAAAATACATTATATTGGATTTTAATTATATCTCAGTATTAAAAAAATCGAAAAAGTTAGTATTTTCAATGAATAGGAATATAAAAAAAATTACATAAAATTAAAAAAAAAATAGAAAAAAAAACATTCTTATTTGCTTACTTTATAAATAAAACAGCTTTTTGATATTTAACTCATAAAAATTACCTATTTTAGCATTATCCACCTTTATTTTCGTACATAAGAAACATACCTAAAATATATTATAAATGAACATCAAAATCAATTAAATGATATCAAAATCTTCTTTTATGATTGAATATTTTAATAAGATATAAAAATATTTTTAATATTTTATGTAATTGATCATTAAAAGAAAAAAAAATAATAGGACCCTTAAACTTTCTACTAAAATCCCATATCAAAATACATCAAGCATAATCTATATTGATTTATAATTCAAAACATATTTTTTCGATTTGGTGTATATGATAGTTATTATCACATAAAAAAACCACTAAAATAAAGAAAAAAAATAGTCGACTTAATCCACACATAAAAGTTTCAGAAACAAGAAAAAATTAAAATATATGATTTTCTAAGTATTTTACGTTTTAAAAAGATAATTTAAATATGAAAACTTAATTTTATTACAAGAAAAAAAATCCCTTTTTTTTGCGATGTCATTAATTATTAAAAAAAATCGCAGATAATGAGAAATATGAGAAAGTCAGAATGTGTATCTTAGCTTATAAAAGTATGATCAGCAAGATAATATTGTTTTTTTCGCCAAACAGGACTTGGTTCTAGGTTTTTTTAAGACAGAAAAAAATATGGCAACACATAAAACTTGGAATTGACCGAAAAATTAATAAATTCACCTTTTCTGAATATCAAAACATATGTACAAATATTATCTATGTCCAGTAGAGTATATAAATATCTATTATAAGGCAAAAAAATCTTAAATATAACCAAGTTGGTAATGGCATTATATCCACAAAAAGATGATTTTATATTCTATCAACTTTAGATAATGTATTTATTATGTCATAAATTATCATTTTACGATTTCTTACTATGCTAGTGGCCATATTTATCACCACTTATTCGGCTATTCAGCGACATAATTCAGCTAAAAGTAATAAAATTATGTTTAAAATGAGATTGATATGTCTTTTTGGCACTAAAAAAATACATAAAACTTGTTTTTTCTCATCTCGCTGCAGACATATTATATTTAAAATAGCACAGAAAAATGATAATATAACATTACTCATAAAATATTTATAATAAAATTGACTATTAATATAAATTTATTTTGAAACAAGCTGTTTTTTTAACATAAAGGATTTATTCTATACAACTAGAAGAGTAGAAAACCGCCTATATAAAGAAAAAAACCAAAAGTTTGGCATAAATATGGTGATTAAGCCACAAATAATCAATAAAAATTACAATTTATGCGGAATAAAATAAAACAATAACTAAAGTTTTCTATCAGAGACGTGATTTATATATCAATATTATCATATTAGAGCATTAAACTTTAAATATTTACATAAAACTCTAATATCTGGTGTCTAAATATAAAAATATATCGTTTGTATTTTCAATCTATTTATATTTCCTTTGAAAACTTCATTTTCTTAAAAGATGAATCTATTATTAGATTATACTAAATTACTAAGCACGAAAAGTATTTCGATTTCGCCAGTATATTTCTATATATATGAAAAATAAAATAAAAAACTTAAAATAATAATAATTTATTAACAAGAGAATCTTAAACAAAGAAATAAATAACAAATAAAAATACATATAATTAAATCTCAAAAATTTTCATATTATTATTCTATTAACAAATAATCTTAAAATAATAAAATATTTATGGTTTTGAATATTATAAAGAACAATTGATGAGAAGATCTTTAGAATCTGAAAATCTAGTTTAATGTATATAATAGACATATATATCGCTTATTATTATTATAAATGTAAATATTAAGAATTTTATGGTGATTTAATAATTTATAGATTCTAAATGAAAATTTAAATAAAATCAGAAGAATATTTCGGATAAATAATTTATAAAAAAAAGTATAATAGTTTGTAACAAAATGGTTAAAAAATATAATAAAATAAATCACAATTTATTGTATCATTATATATAAAATATTTTTCTTTTTTGTTATTCTTTCTCGTAATCTAATTTAAAAGAAAAATCGAATGTTTTGATAACTATATTTTATATCTAGAAAGTTCAAAATTAGAATAGAAAAACAATATGCTAGCATGTAATTTTATTTAAGAACGCTTTTCTAACATCACGATGTGTTCGAATATCTTAATCTAAAGATACAATATCCAATAATAACAAAAAAAAATAAAATAGAATGAATATATTTTTGTTTATAATAGAAAGAAAAAAGCATTGTTCAGAATTTAAAGATAATAATTATAAAAGTAATAAGAATTAATTTTACTTTTACAATAAAAAAGTAAATTATTAATAAATATGTGGATTAAGCGATCGTAAAAAGTAAAAAAATATCAAAAAACCATAAAAATGGTGGTATAATTATCATTATCATTGAAAAGGATAAAAACATATATATCTCCTATAAATAATGGCATTATTACAATTTAGTTATATATTTATGATCTTAATTGCATAAGAATATAAAGACATGAACTTTCGGACTTTAATGTTATCATAGCGATGATTAAAAAGATAAACTAAAATAGAAAATCTGATAAAGGATATACAGAGCTTTGTTTTTTTTTTCAAAAATATGCCCCATTTTCAGAAAAAAACGCATAATTATTAACTCAATGGATAAAATATCAGTTTTATGACAAAAATTCGGAGAAATAGACGGAAATATCATGGTAAAAATCGTATTATTTTATTTTCTTATCTAGAAAAGGGGTAAATTTGATCAATGACCATTTTAGATCAGCTTTGTTTAGATAAAGGCCAAAAGAAAACTGTTGAGAACATAACACAGGTTTATAAAAATTAAAAAATAAAAGGATTCATATATTTCTAGCTATCAATTCTAGTAAATATTTAATTTTTTTCAAGATTCGCGAAATTTTTACAAAAAAATATATAAATAAAAGAATTCTAGTAATAGCAGTGATATAAATAATAAAATATAATTTCATATAAAGTAACAATATTAAACCTTTATATACATTCTTTTTCAAAATTCAAAAATCAAGATTATTATAACTAAAATGAAGTAAAACAGGATATTTAACATATACGATAAACATCTTATAGAAGCTAAAGATTATTAATACATTAAAATACAAAATTGAATTATTGTAAGCAAATAATTATATCCAACGAAAAACGTAAAACATAAAAACAAAACAGCAAATGTTGATATATAAATAATATCAAATAATTATTCAATTTACAGTGTATATTTAATTTATTAAACATATGTCTATAATCATTGTAAAATTTGAACCTTCAGACAAAATCCATCTAAATAAAATTTCAAAAATTAATTTATTTATCCCATGTCTATAATCATTGTAAAATTTGAACCTTCAGACAAAATCCATCTAAATAAAATTTCAAAAAAAAAATTACAAAATTGATTTTATTTAACCCACGTCTAAAATCATTATAAAACATATATCTTCGGAATATATCATAATTCTTGTATATAATTCTAAAAATATAAAAATTACACTTTAATATTCTAGTGAAACAGTAAATGCTTGGCAATTCAATATTTACATCATTTATGTGGATAAAACCATGAATTTTCAAATCTAGAAATATAAAATTTATGTTCACTTTTGAAAAGCTAACTATTAGATTTATTAAAAAATGGAAGATAAATAAAAAAATATAAAGTCATTTATAAAAAAAGAGGACCAAATAGCCATAAAATTGTTTTAAAATATAATAATAAATTTTCCAGTTTTTATCCATTTGTAAAAAAAACCAATAAATATATTATTTAGTTTAACAAATAAAAATAAAATCTAAAAAAACATACGATTTTTGATTTTATTTATATAAAAACAGAAAAAGAAACAAAATTTATCATAATGTAATAGTTATATCGATTAGAGAATAAATATAAAAACATTATATTACGCTATTCAAATCAAATATAATAAAGTATAAAATAATAAAATAGTTCATATAGAATTGGTTTCTCTGGAAATAAATGTTTTTTGATGTTAATTAAATGACGCAAAAAAACTATAACGCATATGAATAAACTCAGTTTTTTAAATATCAGAGAAGAATCTATAAAAGTATATATAGTAAAACAAAAATAATCGTTTTTATATAGTAAAACATATAAAAATCTAACGAGTAATATTCAAACCTATTTATAAGAAAAAAAATTATTATGCAATTAAATATTAATCTTTAAATAGTTAAACATATAATTTGAAATCAATTATCTATAAAAACAAAAAAAAGCTTTTTTTATTCACATAAGGCTTAGTATGCAATTTTATAAACAAATAAAACAGATTATCAAGAAAAGGGAAAAAAAACATTGTATTTTTAAGATAAAACTCACACTACGATACAGAAGATAAGTTTTTATTGTTACAGCTTATGGATTTTAAAAACGAAAAACTTCAAATTATACTAGAAGGAATTGCATAAAAAACCTTTTTTATATTGTTTCATACCACTAATAGTATTTTTTATCGTTTTTTACAAACACGGATATGTGATTTTTTATGTCAATCGAATAGATTTAAAATCACAAATAAATGTAAACTTGTACTATAGAAAAAAGCATCAGAACTTATTTGTGTTAACTTTTGTAGAAAATTGCTTCTATTTAACATATATATATAAAATATCTAAAATACAACAATTTAAATAATGCAAGTTATATAAAATCCAGGTTTTATGTTACCAAGAAATTACGAAAAATGTATTTATTACATTTTTGGATATAATTTTAAAATATTTGGCTGTTGAAGCAATCTTAAAATATAAGAGTGATTATATCTTGCAATTATATCTCTTATTTATGTTTTATTTTGTAATCTAGCACAGATTTTGATGTTTTTTTCATTACAAAAAAGTGATAAAAGGCTATTAAATTTGTAAAAGACATCAATGGCTTTATATTTTATTCACTAAAACTGAAAGATTTTAGATTAACTGATCATTGAAAACATGGTAAGAAATAATATCATAAACGAGTGATAAATATAATAATAGAGTCGCCCCTACCCTAGAAGGGCGACTCTATTGTTGTGTTCATTGCATCGTAATTTAAAAAATATAAATCTATTATTTTTATAGAAACATAAAACATAGATTATCATATATAAATTGTCAAATATTTTGCTATAAAATACACTTTTTACAATAAAATCAAGTATTTATGCATTTTTCACTTTATATCAGAGCAATATTTATATTATTTCTGTATGTATATTTACTTTTTAAACATGAAAAATCCAAAAAAATGGCTAACTACTTTTTTATTATATGGTAAATGCATTATAAATAAATGTTGTAAGAAAATGCCAGAAAATAAAACGATTAATAACTAGATATATGTAGAAAACTATCATATTTATTTTTTTATATATTAAAGAAATGGTATTTAACAAGCACTGTATTCTAAAATGTACATTTTTTCTTCATCCTAGCTGAACTATTTAACAATTTATGTATTTTTAGTACCAATAATTCATGATAAATGTACGATTATAGTTATATTCAACATTAGACGTGTTAATTTGCGGTAGAATAATACCAAAAAAGGGGTTTTTATTCAGCTATCTAACAGAATTAGCACCTCTTTATGGTTATTTAGGCGACTATATGTATTAAATAGCATATAACTCACCTGAATAGTTCATAAAAAATCCATTTCTTCAAATTTTTAATCATTAAATCTGTTGTTTGTTTTACTTTAGCAAGCAGATTAAAACTCAAAATCATGTCTATTTTACCGAAATGTGTTATCGATGAGTGTGAATAATTTACAAAATACATTATATTGGATTTTAATTATATCTCAGTATTAAAAAAATCGAAAAAGTTAGTATTTTCAATGAATAGGAATATAAAAAAAATTACATAAAATTAAAAAAAAAATAGAAAAAAAAACATTCTTATTTGCTTACTTTATAAATAAAACAGCTTTTTGATATTTAACTCATAAAAATTACCTATTTTAGCATTATCCACCTTTATTTTCGTACATAAGAAACATACCTAAAATATATTATAAATGAACATCAAAATCAATTAAATGATATCAAAATCTTCTTTTATGATTGAATATTTTAATAAGATATAAAAATATTTTTAATATTTTATGTAATTGATCATTAAAAGAAAAAAAAATAATAGGACCCTTAAACTTTCTACTAAAATCCCATATCAAAATACATCAAGCATAATCTATATTGATTTATAATTCAAAACATATTTTTTCGATTTGGTGTATATGATAGTTATTATCACATAAAAAAACCACTAAAATAAAGAAAAAAAATAGTCGACTTAATCCACACATAAAAGTTTCAGAAACAAGAAAAAATTAAAATATATGATTTTCTAAGTATTTTACGTTTTAAAAAGATAATTTAAATATGAAAACTTAATTTTATTACAAGAAAAAAAATCCCTTTTTTTTGCGATGTCATTAATTATTAAAAAAAATCGCAGATAATGAGAAATATGAGAAAGTCAGAATGTGTATCTTAGCTTATAAAAGTATGATCAGCAAGATAATATTGTTTTTTTCGCCAAACAGGACTTGGTTCTAGGTTTTTTTAAGACAGAAAAAAATATGGCAACACATAAAACTTGGAATTGACCGAAAAATTAATAAATTCACCTTTTCTGAATATCAAAACATATGTACAAATATTATCTATGTCCAGTAGAGTATATAAATATCTATTATAAGGCAAAAAAATCTTAAATATAACCAAGTTGGTAATGGCATTATATCCACAAAAAGATGATTTTATATTCTATCAACTTTAGATAATGTATTTATTATGTCATAAATTATCATTTTACGATTTCTTACTATGCTAGTGGCCATATTTATCACCACTTATTCGGCTATTCAGCGACATAATTCAGCTAAAAGTAATAAAATTATGTTTAAAATGAGATTGATATGTCTTTTTGGCACTAAAAAAATACATAAAACTTGTTTTTTCTCATCTCGCTGCAGACATATTATATTTAAAATAGCACAGAAAAATGATAATATAACATTACTCATAAAATATTTATAATAAAATTGACTATTAATATAAATTTATTTTGAAACAAGCTGTTTTTTTAACATAAAGGATTTATTCTATACAACTAGAAGAGTAGAAAACCGCCTATATAAAGAAAAAAACCAAAAGTTTGGCATAAATATGGTGATTAAGCCACAAATAATCAATAAAAATTACAATTTATGCGGAATAAAATAAAACAATAACTAAAGTTTTCTATCAGAGACGTGATTTATATATCAATATTATCATATTAGAGCATTAAACTTTAAATATTTACATAAAACTCTAATATCTGGTGTCTAAATATAAAAATATATCGTTTGTATTTTCAATCTATTTATATTTCCTTTGAAAACTTCATTTTCTTAAAAGATGAATCTATTATTAGATTATACTAAATTACTAAGCACGAAAAGTATTTCGATTTCGCCATATATTTCTATATATATGACAAATAAAATAAAAAACTTAAAAAAATAATAATTTATTAACAAGAGAATCTTAAACAAAGAAATAAATAGCAAATAAAAATACAATTAATTAAATCACAAAAATTTTCATATTATTGTTTAATTAACAAATAATCTTAACATAAAAAAAAATTTAGGTTTTAAATATTATAAAGAAAAATCAATGAGAAGATCTTTAGAATCTGAAAATCTAGTTTAATGTATATAATAGACATATATATCGCTTATTATTATTATAAATGTAAATATTAAGAATTTTATGGTGATTTAATAATTTATAGATTTTAAATGAAAATTTAAATAAAATCAGAAGAATATTCAGGATAAATAATTTATAAAAAAAAGTATAATAGCTTGTAAAAAAATGGTTAAAAAATATAATAAAATAAATCACAATTTATTGTATCATTATATATAAAATATTTTTCTTTTTTGTTATTCTTTCTCGTAATCTAATTTAAAAGAAAAATCGAATGTTTTGATAACTATATTTTATATCTAGAAAGTTCAAAATTAGAATAGAAAAACAATATGCTAGCATGTAATTTTATTTAAGAACGCTTTTCTAACATCACGATGTGTTCGAATATCTTAATCTAAAGATACAATATCCAATAATAACAAAAAAAAATAAAATAGAATGAATATATTTTTGTTTATAATAGAAAGAAAAAAGCATTGTTCAGAATTTAAAGATAATAATTATAAAAGTAATAAGAATTAATTTTACTTTTACAATAAAAAAGTAAATTATTAATAAATATGTGGATTAAGCGATCGTAAAAAGTAAAAAAATATCAAAAAACCATAAAAATGGTGGTATAATTATCATTATCATTGAAAAGGATAAAAACATATATATCTCCTATAAATAATGGCATTATTACAATTTAGTTATATATTTATGATCTTAATTGCATAAGAATATAAAGACATGAACTTTCGGACTTTAATGTTATCATAGCGATGATTAAAAAGATAAACTAAAATAGAAAATCTGATAAAGGATATACAGAGCTTTGTTTTTTTTTTCAAAAATATGCCCCATTTTCAGAAAAAAACGCATAATTATTAACTCAATGGATAAAATATCAGTTTTATGACAAAAATTCGGAGAAATAGACGGAAATATCATGGTAAAAATCGTATTATTTTATTTTCTTATCTAGAAAAGGGGTAAATTTGATCAATGACCATTTTAGATCAGCTTTGTTTAGATAAAGGCCAAAAGAAAACTGTTGAGAACATAACACAGGTTTATAAAAATTAAAAAATAAAAGGATTCATATATTTCTAGCTATCAATTCTAGTAAATATTTAATTTTTTTCAAGATTCGCGAAATTTTTACAAAAAAATATATAAATAAAAGAATTCTAGTAATAGCAGTGATATAAATAATAAAATATAATTTCATATAAAGTAACAATATTAAACCTTTATATACATTCTTTTTCAAAATTCAAAAATCAAGATTATTATAACTAAAATGAAGTAAAACAGGATATTTAACATATACGATAAACATCTTATAGAAGCTAAAGATTATTAATACATTAAAATACAAAATTGAATTATTGTAAGCAAATAATTATATCCAACGAAAAACGTAAAACATAAAAACAAAACAGCAAATGTTGATATATAAATAATATCAAATAATTATTCAATTTACAGTGTATATTTAATTTATTAAACATATGTCTATAATCATTGTAAAATTTGAACCTTCAGACAAAATCCATCTAAATAAAATTTCAAAAATTAATTTATTTATCCCATGTCTATAATCATTGTAAAATTTGAACCTTCAGACAAAATCCATCTAAATAAAATTTCAAAAAAAAAATTACAAAATTGATTTTATTTAACCCACGTCTAAAATCATTATAAAACATATATCTTCGGAATATATCATAATTCTTGTATATAATTCTAAAAATATAAAAATTACACTTTAATATTCTAGTGAAACAGTAAATGCTTGGCAATTCAATATTTACATCATTTATGTGGATAAAACCATGAATTTTCAAATCTAGAAATATAAAATTTATGTTCACTTTTGAAAAGCTAACTATTAGATTTATTAAAAAATGGAAGATAAATAAAAAAATATAAAGTCATTTATAAAAAAAGAGGACCAAATAGCCATAAAATTGTTTTAAAATATAATAATAAATTTTCCAGTTTTTATCCATTTGTAAAAAAAACCAATAAATATATTATTTAGTTTAACAAATAAAAATAAAATCTAAAAAAACATACGATTTTTGATTTTATTTATATAAAAACAGAAAAAGAAACAAAATTTATCATAATGTAATAGTTATATCGATTAGAGAATAAATATAAAAACATTATATTACGCTATTCAAATCAAATATAATAAAGTATAAAATAATAAAATAGTTCATATAGAATTGGTTTCTCTGGAAATAAATGTTTTTTGATGTTAATTAAATGACGCAAAAAAACTATAACGCATATGAATAAACTCAGTTTTTTAAATATCAGAGAAGAATCTATAAAAGTATATATAGTAAAACAAAAATAATCGTTTTTATATAGTAAAACATATAAAAATCTAACGAGTAATATTCAAACCTATTTATAAGAAAAAAAATTATTATGCAATTAAATATTAATCTTTAAATAGTTAAACATATAATTTGAAATCAATTATCTATAAAAACAAAAAAAAGCTTTTTTTATTCACATAAGGCTTAGTATGCAATTTTATAAACAAATAAAACAGATTATCAAGAAAAGGGAAAAAAAACATTGTATTTTTAAGATAAAACTCACACTACGATACAGAAGATAAGTTTTTATTGTTACAGCTTATGGATTTTAAAAACGAAAAACTTCAAATTATACTAGAAGGAATTGCATAAAAAACCTTTTTTATATTGTTTCATACCACTAATAGTATTTTTTATCGTTTTTTACAAACACGGATATGTGATTTTTTATGTCAATCGAATAGATTTAAAATCACAAATAAATGTAAACTTGTACTATAGAAAAAAGCATCAGAACTTATTTGTGTTAACTTTTGTAGAAAATTGCTTCTATTTAACATATATATATAAAATATCTAAAATACAACAATTTAAATAATGCAAGTTATATAAAATCCAGGTTTTATGTTACCAAGAAATTACGAAAAATGTATTTATTACATTTTTGGATATAATTTTAAAATATTTGGCTGTTGAAGCAATCTTAAAATATAAGAGTGATTATATCTTGCAATTATATCTCTTATTTATGTTTTATTTTGTAATCTAGCACAGATTTTGATGTTTTTTTCATTACAAAAAAGTGATAAAAGGCTATTAAATTTGTAAAAGACATCAATGGCTTTATATTTTATTCACTAAAACTGAAAGATTTTAGATTAACTGATCATTGAAAACATGGTAAGAAATAATATCATAAACGAGTGATAAATATAATAATAGAGTCGCCCCTACCCTAGAAGGGCGACTCTATTGTTGTGTTCATTGCATCGTAATTTAAAAAATATAAATCTATTATTTTTATAGAAACATAAAACATAGATTATCATATATAAATTGTCAAATATTTTGCTATAAAATACACTTTTTACAATAAAATCAAGTATTTATGCATTTTTCACTTTATATCAGAGCAATATTTATATTATTTCTGTATGTATATTTACTTTTTAAACATGAAAAATCCAAAAAAATGGCTAACTACTTTTTTATTATATGGTAAATGCATTATAAATAAATGTTGTAAGAAAATGCCAGAAAATAAAACGATTAATAACTAGATATATGTAGAAAACTATCATATTTATTTTTTTATATATTAAAGAAATGGTATTTAACAAGCACTGTATTCTAAAATGTACATTTTTTCTTCATCCTAGCTGAACTATTTAACAATTTATGTATTTTTAGTACCAATAATTCATGATAAATGTACGATTATAGTTATATTCAACATTAGACGTGTTAATTTGCGGTAGAATAATACCAAAAAAGGGGTTTTTATTCAGCTATCTAACAGAATTAGCACCTCTTTATGGTTATTTAGGCGACTATATGTATTAAATAGCATATAACTCACCTGAATAGTTCATAAAAAATCCATTTCTTCAAATTTTTAATCATTAAATCTGTTGTTTGTTTTACTTTAGCAAGCAGATTAAAACTCAAAATCATGTCTATTTTACCGAAATGTGTTATCGATGAGTGTGAATAATTTACAAAATACATTATATTGGATTTTAATTATATCTCAGTATTAAAAAAATCGAAAAAGTTAGTATTTTCAATGAATAGGAATATAAAAAAAATTACATAAAATTAAAAAAAAAATAGAAAAAAAAACATTCTTATTTGCTTACTTTATAAATAAAACAGCTTTTTGATATTTAACTCATAAAAATTACCTATTTTAGCATTATCCACCTTTATTTTCGTACATAAGAAACATACCTAAAATATATTATAAATGAACATCAAAATCAATTAAATGATATCAAAATCTTCTTTTATGATTGAATATTTTAATAAGATATAAAAATATTTTTAATATTTTATGTAATTGATCATTAAAAGAAAAAAAAATAATAGGACCCTTAAACTTTCTACTAAAATCCCATATCAAAATACATCAAGCATAATCTATATTGATTTATAATTCAAAACATATTTTTTCGATTTGGTGTATATGATAGTTATTATCACATAAAAAAACCACTAAAATAAAGAAAAAAAATAGTCGACTTAATCCACACATAAAAGTTTCAGAAACAAGAAAAAATTAAAATATATGATTTTCTAAGTATTTTACGTTTTAAAAAGATAATTTAAATATGAAAACTTAATTTTATTACAAGAAAAAAAATCCCTTTTTTTTGCGATGTCATTAATTATTAAAAAAAATCGCAGATAATGAGAAATATGAGAAAGTCAGAATGTGTATCTTAGCTTATAAAAGTATGATCAGCAAGATAATATTGTTTTTTTCGCCAAACAGGACTTGGTTCTAGGTTTTTTTAAGACAGAAAAAAATATGGCAACACATAAAACTTGGAATTGACCGAAAAATTAATAAATTCACCTTTTCTGAATATCAAAACATATGTACAAATATTATCTATGTCCAGTAGAGTATATAAATATCTATTATAAGGCAAAAAAATCTTAAATATAACCAAGTTGGTAATGGCATTATATCCACAAAAAGATGATTTTATATTCTATCAACTTTAGATAATGTATTTATTATGTCATAAATTATCATTTTACGATTTCTTACTATGCTAGTGGCCATATTTATCACCACTTATTCGGCTATTCAGCGACATAATTCAGCTAAAAGTAATAAAATTATGTTTAAAATGAGATTGATATGTCTTTTTGGCACTAAAAAAATACATAAAACTTGTTTTTTCTCATCTCGCTGCAGACATATTATATTTAAAATAGCACAGAAAAATGATAATATAACATTACTCATAAAATATTTATAATAAAATTGACTATTAATATAAATTTATTTTGAAACAAGCTGTTTTTTTAACATAAAGGATTTATTCTATACAACTAGAAGAGTAGAAAACCGCCTATATAAAGAAAAAAACCAAAAGTTTGGCATAAATATGGTGATTAAGCCACAAATAATCAATAAAAATTACAATTTATGCGGAATAAAATAAAACAATAACTAAAGTTTTCTATCAGAGACGTGATTTATATATCAATATTATCATATTAGAGCATTAAACTTTAAATATTTACATAAAACTCTAATATCTGGTGTCTAAATATAAAAATATATCGTTTGTATTTTCAATCTATTTATATTTCCTTTGAAAACTTCATTTTCTTAAAAGATGAATCTATTATTAGATTATACTAAATTACTAAGCACGAAAAGTATTTCGATTTCGCCAGTATATTTCTATATATATGAAAAATAAAATAAAAAACTTAAAATAATAATAATTTATTAACAAGAGAATCTTAAACAAAGAAATAAATAACAAATAAAAATACATATAATTAAATCTCAAAAATTTTCATATTATTATTCTATTAACAAATAATCTTAAAATAATAAAATATTTATGGTTTTGAATATTATAAAGAACAATTGATGAGAAGATCTTTAGAATCTGAAAATCTAGTTTAATGTATATAATAGACATATATATCGCTTATTATTATTATAAATGTAAATATTAAGAATTTTATGGTGATTTAATAATTTATAGATTCTAAATGAAAATTTAAATAAAATCAGAAGAATATTTCGGATAAATAATTTATAAAAAAAAGTATAATAGTTTGTAACAAAATGGTTAAAAAATATAATAAAATAAATCACAATTTATTGTATCATTATATATAAAATATTTTTCTTTTTTGTTATTCTTTCTCGTAATCTAATTTAAAAGAAAAATCGAATGTTTTGATAACTATATTTTATATCTAGAAAGTTCAAAATTAGAATAGAAAAACAATATGCTAGCATGTAATTTTATTTAAGAACGCTTTTCTAACATCACGATGTGTTCGAATATCTTAATCTAAAGATACAATATCCAATAATAACAAAAAAAAATAAAATAGAATGAATATATTTTTGTTTATAATAGAAAGAAAAAAGCATTGTTCAGAATTTAAAGATAATAATTATAAAAGTAATAAGAATTAATTTTACTTTTACAATAAAAAAGTAAATTATTAATAAATATGTGGATTAAGCGATCGTAAAAAGTAAAAAAATATCAAAAAACCATAAAAATGGTGGTATAATTATCATTATCATTGAAAAGGATAAAAACATATATATCTCCTATAAATAATGGCATTATTACAATTTAGTTATATATTTATGATCTTAATTGCATAAGAATATAAAGACATGAACTTTCGGACTTTAATGTTATCATAGCGATGATTAAAAAGATAAACTAAAATAGAAAATCTGATAAAGGATATACAGAGCTTTGTTTTTTTTTTCAAAAATATGCCCCATTTTCAGAAAAAAACGCATAATTATTAACTCAATGGATAAAATATCAGTTTTATGACAAAAATTCGGAGAAATAGACGGAAATATCATGGTAAAAATCGTATTATTTTATTTTCTTATCTAGAAAAGGGGTAAATTTGATCAATGACCATTTTAGATCAGCTTTGTTTAGATAAAGGCCAAAAGAAAACTGTTGAGAACATAACACAGGTTTATAAAAATTAAAAAATAAAAGGATTCATATATTTCTAGCTATCAATTCTAGTAAATATTTAATTTTTTTCAAGATTCGCGAAATTTTTACAAAAAAATATATAAATAAAAGAATTCTAGTAATAGCAGTGATATAAATAATAAAATATAATTTCATATAAAGTAACAATATTAAACCTTTATATACATTCTTTTTCAAAATTCAAAAATCAAGATTATTATAACTAAAATGAAGTAAAACAGGATATTTAACATATACGATAAACATCTTATAGAAGCTAAAGATTATTAATACATTAAAATACAAAATTGAATTATTGTAAGCAAATAATTATATCCAACGAAAAACGTAAAACATAAAAACAAAACAGCAAATGTTGATATATAAATAATATCAAATAATTATTCAATTTACAGTGTATATTTAATTTATTAAACATATGTCTATAATCATTGTAAAATTTGAACCTTCAGACAAAATCCATCTAAATAAAATTTCAAAAATTAATTTATTTATCCCATGTCTATAATCATTGTAAAATTTGAACCTTCAGACAAAATCCATCTAAATAAAATTTCAAAAAAAAAATTACAAAATTGATTTTATTTAACCCACGTCTAAAATCATTATAAAACATATATCTTCGGAATATATCATAATTCTTGTATATAATTCTAAAAATATAAAAATTACACTTTAATATTCTAGTGAAACAGTAAATGCTTGGCAATTCAATATTTACATCATTTATGTGGATAAAACCATGAATTTTCAAATCTAGAAATATAAAATTTATGTTCACTTTTGAAAAGCTAACTATTAGATTTATTAAAAAATGGAAGATAAATAAAAAAATATAAAGTCATTTATAAAAAAAGAGGACCAAATAGCCATAAAATTGTTTTAAAATATAATAATAAATTTTCCAGTTTTTATCCATTTGTAAAAAAAACCAATAAATATATTATTTAGTTTAACAAATAAAAATAAAATCTAAAAAAACATACGATTTTTGATTTTATTTATATAAAAACAGAAAAAGAAACAAAATTTATCATAATGTAATAGTTATATCGATTAGAGAATAAATATAAAAACATTATATTACGCTATTCAAATCAAATATAATAAAGTATAAAATAATAAAATAGTTCATATAGAATTGGTTTCTCTGGAAATAAATGTTTTTTGATGTTAATTAAATGACGCAAAAAAACTATAACGCATATGAATAAACTCAGTTTTTTAAATATCAGAGAAGAATCTATAAAAGTATATATAGTAAAACAAAAATAATCGTTTTTATATAGTAAAACATATAAAAATCTAACGAGTAATATTCAAACCTATTTATAAGAAAAAAAATTATTATGCAATTAAATATTAATCTTTAAATAGTTAAACATATAATTTGAAATCAATTATCTATAAAAACAAAAAAAAGCTTTTTTTATTCACATAAGGCTTAGTATGCAATTTTATAAACAAATAAAACAGATTATCAAGAAAAGGGAAAAAAAACATTGTATTTTTAAGATAAAACTCACACTACGATACAGAAGATAAGTTTTTATTGTTACAGCTTATGGATTTTAAAAACGAAAAACTTCAAATTATACTAGAAGGAATTGCATAAAAAACCTTTTTTATATTGTTTCATACCACTAATAGTATTTTTTATCGTTTTTTACAAACACGGATATGTGATTTTTTATGTCAATCGAATAGATTTAAAATCACAAATAAATGTAAACTTGTACTATAGAAAAAAGCATCAGAACTTATTTGTGTTAACTTTTGTAGAAAATTGCTTCTATTTAACATATATATATAAAATATCTAAAATACAACAATTTAAATAATGCAAGTTATATAAAATCCAGGTTTTATGTTACCAAGAAATTACGAAAAATGTATTTATTACATTTTTGGATATAATTTTAAAATATTTGGCTGTTGAAGCAATCTTAAAATATAAGAGTGATTATATCTTGCAATTATATCTCTTATTTATGTTTTATTTTGTAATCTAGCACAGATTTTGATGTTTTTTTCATTACAAAAAAGTGATAAAAGGCTATTAAATTTGTAAAAGACATCAATGGCTTTATATTTTATTCACTAAAACTGAAAGATTTTAGATTAACTGATCATTGAAAACATGGTAAGAAATAATATCATAAACGAGTGATAAATATAATAATAGAGTCGCCCCTACCCTAGAAGGGCGACTCTATTGTTGTGTTCATTGCATCGTAATTTAAAAAATATAAATCTATTATTTTTATAGAAACATAAAACATAGATTATCATATATAAATTGTCAAATATTTTGCTATAAAATACACTTTTTACAATAAAATCAAGTATTTATGCATTTTTCACTTTATATCAGAGCAATATTTATATTATTTCTGTATGTATATTTACTTTTTAAACATGAAAAATCCAAAAAAATGGCTAACTACTTTTTTATTATATGGTAAATGCATTATAAATAAATGTTGTAAGAAAATGCCAGAAAATAAAACGATTAATAACTAGATATATGTAGAAAACTATCATATTTATTTTTTTATATATTAAAGAAATGGTATTTAACAAGCACTGTATTCTAAAATGTACATTTTTTCTTCATCCTAGCTGAACTATTTAACAATTTATGTATTTTTAGTACCAATAATTCATGATAAATGTACGATTATAGTTATATTCAACATTAGACGTGTTAATTTGCGGTAGAATAATACCAAAAAAGGGGTTTTTATTCAGCTATCTAACAGAATTAGCACCTCTTTATGGTTATTTAGGCGACTATATGTATTAAATAGCATATAACTCACCTGAATAGTTCATAAAAAATCCATTTCTTCAAATTTTTAATCATTAAATCTGTTGTTTGTTTTACTTTAGCAAGCAGATTAAAACTCAAAATCATGTCTATTTTACCGAAATGTGTTATCGATGAGTGTGAATAATTTACAAAATACATTATATTGGATTTTAATTATATCTCAGTATTAAAAAAATCGAAAAAGTTAGTATTTTCAATGAATAGGAATATAAAAAAAATTACATAAAATTAAAAAAAAAATAGAAAAAAAAACATTCTTATTTGCTTACTTTATAAATAAAACAGCTTTTTGATATTTAACTCATAAAAATTACCTATTTTAGCATTATCCACCTTTATTTTCGTACATAAGAAACATACCTAAAATATATTATAAATGAACATCAAAATCAATTAAATGATATCAAAATCTTCTTTTATGATTGAATATTTTAATAAGATATAAAAATATTTTTAATATTTTATGTAATTGATCATTAAAAGAAAAAAAAATAATAGGACCCTTAAACTTTCTACTAAAATCCCATATCAAAATACATCAAGCATAATCTATATTGATTTATAATTCAAAACATATTTTTTCGATTTGGTGTATATGATAGTTATTATCACATAAAAAAACCACTAAAATAAAGAAAAAAAATAGTCGACTTAATCCACACATAAAAGTTTCAGAAACAAGAAAAAATTAAAATATATGATTTTCTAAGTATTTTACGTTTTAAAAAGATAATTTAAATATGAAAACTTAATTTTATTACAAGAAAAAAAATCCCTTTTTTTTGCGATGTCATTAATTATTAAAAAAAATCGCAGATAATGAGAAATATGAGAAAGTCAGAATGTGTATCTTAGCTTATAAAAGTATGATCAGCAAGATAATATTGTTTTTTTCGCCAAACAGGACTTGGTTCTAGGTTTTTTTAAGACAGAAAAAAATATGGCAACACATAAAACTTGGAATTGACCGAAAAATTAATAAATTCACCTTTTCTGAATATCAAAACATATGTACAAATATTATCTATGTCCAGTAGAGTATATAAATATCTATTATAAGGCAAAAAAATCTTAAATATAACCAAGTTGGTAATGGCATTATATCCACAAAAAGATGATTTTATATTCTATCAACTTTAGATAATGTATTTATTATGTCATAAATTATCATTTTACGATTTCTTACTATGCTAGTGGCCATATTTATCACCACTTATTCGGCTATTCAGCGACATAATTCAGCTAAAAGTAATAAAATTATGTTTAAAATGAGATTGATATGTCTTTTTGGCACTAAAAAAATACATAAAACTTGTTTTTTCTCATCTCGCTGCAGACATATTATATTTAAAATAGCACAGAAAAATGATAATATAACATTACTCATAAAATATTTATAATAAAATTGACTATTAATATAAATTTATTTTGAAACAAGCTGTTTTTTTAACATAAAGGATTTATTCTATACAACTAGAAGAGTAGAAAACCGCCTATATAAAGAAAAAAACCAAAAGTTTGGCATAAATATGGTGATTAAGCCACAAATAATCAATAAAAATTACAATTTATGCGGAATAAAATAAAACAATAACTAAAGTTTTCTATCAGAGACGTGATTTATATATCAATATTATCATATTAGAGCATTAAACTTTAAATATTTACATAAAACTCTAATATCTGGTGTCTAAATATAAAAATATATCGTTTGTATTTTCAATCTATTTATATTTCCTTTGAAAACTTCATTTTCTTAAAAGATGAATCTATTATTAGATTATACTAAATTACTAAGCACGAAAAGTATTTCGATTTCGCCAGTATATTTCTATATATATGAAAAATAAAATAAAAAACTTAAAATAATAATAATTTATTAACAAGAGAATCTTAAACAAAGAAATAAATAACAAATAAAAATACATATAATTAAATCTCAAAAATTTTCATATTATTATTCTATTAACAAATAATCTTAAAATAATAAAATATTTATGGTTTTGAATATTATAAAGAACAATTGATGAGAAGATCTTTAGAATCTGAAAATCTAGTTTAATGTATATAATAGACATATATATCGCTTATTATTATTATAAATGTAAATATTAAGAATTTTATGGTGATTTAATAATTTATAGATTCTAAATGAAAATTTAAATAAAATCAGAAGAATATTTCGGATAAATAATTTATAAAAAAAAGTATAATAGTTTGTAACAAAATGGTTAAAAAATATAATAAAATAAATCACAATTTATTGTATCATTATATATAAAATATTTTTCTTTTTTGTTATTCTTTCTCGTAATCTAATTTAAAAGAAAAATCGAATGTTTTGATAACTATATTTTATATCTAGAAAGTTCAAAATTAGAATAGAAAAACAATATGCTAGCATGTAATTTTATTTAAGAACGCTTTTCTAACATCACGATGTGTTCGAATATCTTAATCTAAAGATACAATATCCAATAATAACAAAAAAAAATAAAATAGAATGAATATATTTTTGTTTATAATAGAAAGAAAAAAGCATTGTTCAGAATTTAAAGATAATAATTATAAAAGTAATAAGAATTAATTTTACTTTTACAATAAAAAAGTAAATTATTAATAAATATGTGGATTAAGCGATCGTAAAAAGTAAAAAAATATCAAAAAACCATAAAAATGGTGGTATAATTATCATTATCATTGAAAAGGATAAAAACATATATATCTCCTATAAATAATGGCATTATTACAATTTAGTTATATATTTATGATCTTAATTGCATAAGAATATAAAGACATGAACTTTCGGACTTTAATGTTATCATAGCGATGATTAAAAAGATAAACTAAAATAGAAAATCTGATAAAGGATATACAGAGCTTTGTTTTTTTTTTCAAAAATATGCCCCATTTTCAGAAAAAAACGCATAATTATTAACTCAATGGATAAAATATCAGTTTTATGACAAAAATTCGGAGAAATAGACGGAAATATCATGGTAAAAATCGTATTATTTTATTTTCTTATCTAGAAAAGGGGTAAATTTGATCAATGACCATTTTAGATCAGCTTTGTTTAGATAAAGGCCAAAAGAAAACTGTTGAGAACATAACACAGGTTTATAAAAATTAAAAAATAAAAGGATTCATATATTTCTAGCTATCAATTCTAGTAAATATTTAATTTTTTTCAAGATTCGCGAAATTTTTACAAAAAAATATATAAATAAAAGAATTCTAGTAATAGCAGTGATATAAATAATAAAATATAATTTCATATAAAGTAACAATATTAAACCTTTATATACATTCTTTTTCAAAATTCAAAAATCAAGATTATTATAACTAAAATGAAGTAAAACAGGATATTTAACATATACGATAAACATCTTATAGAAGCTAAAGATTATTAATACATTAAAATACAAAATTGAATTATTGTAAGCAAATAATTATATCCAACGAAAAACGTAAAACATAAAAACAAAACAGCAAATGTTGATATATAAATAATATCAAATAATTATTCAATTTACAGTGTATATTTAATTTATTAAACATATGTCTATAATCATTGTAAAATTTGAACCTTCAGACAAAATCCATCTAAATAAAATTTCAAAAATTAATTTATTTATCCCATGTCTATAATCATTGTAAAATTTGAACCTTCAGACAAAATCCATCTAAATAAAATTTCAAAAAAAAAATTACAAAATTGATTTTATTTAACCCACGTCTAAAATCATTATAAAACATATATCTTCGGAATATATCATAATTCTTGTATATAATTCTAAAAATATAAAAATTACACTTTAATATTCTAGTGAAACAGTAAATGCTTGGCAATTCAATATTTACATCATTTATGTGGATAAAACCATGAATTTTCAAATCTAGAAATATAAAATTTATGTTCACTTTTGAAAAGCTAACTATTAGATTTATTAAAAAATGGAAGATAAATAAAAAAATATAAAGTCATTTATAAAAAAAGAGGACCAAATAGCCATAAAATTGTTTTAAAATATAATAATAAATTTTCCAGTTTTTATCCATTTGTAAAAAAAACCAATAAATATATTATTTAGTTTAACAAATAAAAATAAAATCTAAAAAAACATACGATTTTTGATTTTATTTATATAAAAACAGAAAAAGAAACAAAATTTATCATAATGTAATAGTTATATCGATTAGAGAATAAATATAAAAACATTATATTACGCTATTCAAATCAAATATAATAAAGTATAAAATAATAAAATAGTTCATATAGAATTGGTTTCTCTGGAAATAAATGTTTTTTGATGTTAATTAAATGACGCAAAAAAACTATAACGCATATGAATAAACTCAGTTTTTTAAATATCAGAGAAGAATCTATAAAAGTATATATAGTAAAACAAAAATAATCGTTTTTATATAGTAAAACATATAAAAATCTAACGAGTAATATTCAAACCTATTTATAAGAAAAAAAATTATTATGCAATTAAATATTAATCTTTAAATAGTTAAACATATAATTTGAAATCAATTATCTATAAAAACAAAAAAAAGCTTTTTTTATTCACATAAGGCTTAGTATGCAATTTTATAAACAAATAAAACAGATTATCAAGAAAAGGGAAAAAAAACATTGTATTTTTAAGATAAAACTCACACTACGATACAGAAGATAAGTTTTTATTGTTACAGCTTATGGATTTTAAAAACGAAAAACTTCAAATTATACTAGAAGGAATTGCATAAAAAACCTTTTTTATATTGTTTCATACCACTAATAGTATTTTTTATCGTTTTTTACAAACACGGATATGTGATTTTTTATGTCAATCGAATAGATTTAAAATCACAAATAAATGTAAACTTGTACTATAGAAAAAAGCATCAGAACTTATTTGTGTTAACTTTTGTAGAAAATTGCTTCTATTTAACATATATATATAAAATATCTAAAATACAACAATTTAAATAATGCAAGTTATATAAAATCCAGGTTTTATGTTACCAAGAAATTACGAAAAATGTATTTATTACATTTTTGGATATAATTTTAAAATATTTGGCTGTTGAAGCAATCTTAAAATATAAGAGTGATTATATCTTGCAATTATATCTCTTATTTATGTTTTATTTTGTAATCTAGCACAGATTTTGATGTTTTTTTCATTACAAAAAAGTGATAAAAGGCTATTAAATTTGTAAAAGACATCAATGGCTTTATATTTTATTCACTAAAACTGAAAGATTTTAGATTAACTGATCATTGAAAACATGGTAAGAAATAATATCATAAACGAGTGATAAATATAATAATAGAGTCGCCCCTACCCTAGAAGGGCGACTCTATTGTTGTGTTCATTGCATCGTAATTTAAAAAATATAAATCTATTATTTTTATAGAAACATAAAACATAGATTATCATATATAAATTGTCAAATATTTTGCTATAAAATACACTTTTTACAATAAAATCAAGTATTTATGCATTTTTCACTTTATATCAGAGCAATATTTATATTATTTCTGTATGTATATTTACTTTTTAAACATGAAAAATCCAAAAAAATGGCTAACTACTTTTTTATTATATGGTAAATGCATTATAAATAAATGTTGTAAGAAAATGCCAGAAAATAAAACGATTAATAACTAGATATATGTAGAAAACTATCATATTTATTTTTTTATATATTAAAGAAATGGTATTTAACAAGCACTGTATTCTAAAATGTACATTTTTTCTTCATCCTAGCTGAACTATTTAACAATTTATGTATTTTTAGTACCAATAATTCATGATAAATGTACGATTATAGTTATATTCAACATTAGACGTGTTAATTTGCGGTAGAATAATACCAAAAAAGGGGTTTTTATTCAGCTATCTAACAGAATTAGCACCTCTTTATGGTTATTTAGGCGACTATATGTATTAAATAGCATATAACTCACCTGAATAGTTCATAAAAAATCCATTTCTTCAAATTTTTAATCATTAAATCTGTTGTTTGTTTTACTTTAGCAAGCAGATTAAAACTCAAAATCATGTCTATTTTACCGAAATGTGTTATCGATGAGTGTGAATAATTTACAAAATACATTATATTGGATTTTAATTATATCTCAGTATTAAAAAAATCGAAAAAGTTAGTATTTTCAATGAATAGGAATATAAAAAAAATTACATAAAATTAAAAAAAAAATAGAAAAAAAAACATTCTTATTTGCTTACTTAATAAATAAAACAGCTTTTTTGACATTTAACTCATAAAAATTACCTATTTTAGCATTATCCACCTTTATTTTCGTACATAAGAAACATACCTAAAATATATTATAAATGAACATCAAAATCAATTAAATGATATCAAAATCTTCTTTTATGATTGAATATTTTAATAAGATATAAAAATATTTTTAATATTTTATGTAATTGATCATTAAAAGAAAAAAAAATAATAGGACCCTTAAACTTTCTACTAAAATCCCATATCAAAATACATCAAGCATAATCTATATTGATTTATAATTCAAAACATATTTTTTCGATTTGGTGTATATGATAGTTATTATCACATAAAAAAACCACTAAAATAAAGAAAAAAAATAGTCGACTTAATCCACACATAAAAGTTTCAGAAACAAGAAAAAATTAAAATATATGATTTTCTAAGTATTTTACGTTTTAAAAAGATAATTTAAATATGAAAACTTAATTTTATTACAAGAAAAAAAATCCCTTTTTTTTGCGATGTCATTAATTATTAAAAAAAATCGCAGATAATGAGAAATATGAGAAAGTCAGAATGTGTATCTTAGCTTATAAAAGTATGATCAGCAAGATAATATTGTTTTTTTCGCCAAACAGGACTTGGTTCTAGGTTTTTTTAAGACAGAAAAAAATATGGCAACACATAAAACTTGGAATTGACCGAAAAATTAATAAATTCACCTTTTCTGAATATCAAAACATATGTACAAATATTATCTATGTCCAGTAGAGTATATAAATATCTATTATAAGGCAAAAAAATCTTAAATATAACCAAGTTGGTAATGGCATTATATCCACAAAAAGATGATTTTATATTCTATCAACTTTAGATAATGTATTTATTATGTCATAAATTATCATTTTACGATTTCTTACTATGCTAGTGGCCATATTTATCACCACTTATTCGGCTATTCAGCGACATAATTCAGCTAAAAGTAATAAAATTATGTTTAAAATGAGATTGATATGTCTTTTTGGCACTAAAAAAATACATAAAACTTGTTTTTTCTCATCTCGCTGCAGACATATTATATTTAAAATAGCACAGAAAAATGATAATATAACATTACTCATAAAATATTTATAATAAAATTGACTATTAATATAAATTTATTTTGAAACAAGCTGTTTTTTTAACATAAAGGATTTATTCTATACAACTAGAAGAGTAGAAAACCGCCTATATAAAGAAAAAAACCAAAAGTTTGGCATAAATATGGTGATTAAGCCACAAATAATCAATAAAAATTACAATTTATGCGGAATAAAATAAAACAATAACTAAAGTTTTCTATCAGAGACGTGATTTATATATCAATATTATCATATTAGAGCATTAAACTTTAAATATTTACATAAAACTCTAATATCTGGTGTCTAAATATAAAAATATATCGTTTGTATTTTCAATCTATTTATATTTCCTTTGAAAACTTCATTTTCTTAAAAGATGAATCTATTATTAGATTATACTAAATTACTAAGCACGAAAAGTATTTCGATTTCGCCAGTATATTTCTATATATATGAAAAATAAAATAAAAAACTTAAAATAATAATAATTTATTAACAAGAGAATCTTAAACAAAGAAATAAATAACAAATAAAAATACATATAATTAAATCTCAAAAATTTTCATATTATTATTCTATTAACAAATAATCTTAAAATAATAAAATATTTATGGTTTTGAATATTATAAAGAACAATTGATGAGAAGATCTTTAGAATCTGAAAATCTAGTTTAATGTATATAATAGACATATATATCGCTTATTATTATTATAAATGTAAATATTAAGAATTTTATGGTGATTTAATAATTTATAGATTCTAAATGAAAATTTAAATAAAATCAGAAGAATATTTCGGATAAATAATTTATAAAAAAAAGTATAATAGTTTGTAACAAAATGGTTAAAAAATATAATAAAATAAATCACAATTTATTGTATCATTATATATAAAATATTTTTCTTTTTTGTTATTCTTTCTCGTAATCTAATTTAAAAGAAAAATCGAATGTTTTGATAACTATATTTTATATCTAGAAAGTTCAAAATTAGAATAGAAAAACAATATGCTAGCATGTAATTTTATTTAAGAACGCTTTTCTAACATCACGATGTGTTCGAATATCTTAATCTAAAGATACAATATCCAATAATAACAAAAAAAAATAAAATAGAATGAATATATTTTTGTTTATAATAGAAAGAAAAAAGCATTGTTCAGAATTTAAAGATAATAATTATAAAAGTAATAAGAATTAATTTTACTTTTACAATAAAAAAGTAAATTATTAATAAATATGTGGATTAAGCGATCGTAAAAAGTAAAAAAATATCAAAAAACCATAAAAATGGTGGTATAATTATCATTATCATTGAAAAGGATAAAAACATATATATCTCCTATAAATAATGGCATTATTACAATTTAGTTATATATTTATGATCTTAATTGCATAAGAATATAAAGACATGAACTTTCGGACTTTAATGTTATCATAGCGATGATTAAAAAGATAAACTAAAATAGAAAATCTGATAAAGGATATACAGAGCTTTGTTTTTTTTTTCAAAAATATGCCCCATTTTCAGAAAAAAACGCATAATTATTAACTCAATGGATAAAATATCAGTTTTATGACAAAAATTCGGAGAAATAGACGGAAATATCATGGTAAAAATCGTATTATTTTATTTTCTTATCTAGAAAAGGGGTAAATTTGATCAATGACCATTTTAGATCAGCTTTGTTTAGATAAAGGCCAAAAGAAAACTGTTGAGAACATAACACAGGTTTATAAAAATTAAAAAATAAAAGGATTCATATATTTCTAGCTATCAATTCTAGTAAATATTTAATTTTTTTCAAGATTCGCGAAATTTTTACAAAAAAATATATAAATAAAAGAATTCTAGTAATAGCAGTGATATAAATAATAAAATATAATTTCATACAAAGTAACAATATTAAACCTTTATATACATTCTTTTTCAAAATTCAAAAATCAAGATTATTATAACTAAAATGAAGTAAAACAGGATATTTAACATATACGATAAACATCTTATAGAAGCTAAAGATTATTAATACATTAAAATACAAAATTGAATTATTGTAAGCAAATAATTATATCCAACGAAAAACGTAAAACATAAAAACAAAACAGCAAATGTTGATATATAAATAATATCAAATAATTATTCAATTTACAGTGTATATTTAATTTATTAAACATATGTCTATAATCATTGTAAAATTTGAACCTTCAGACAAAATCCATCTAAATAAAATTTCAAAAATTAATTTATTTATCCCATGTCTATAATCATTGTAAAATTTGAACCTTCAGACAAAATCCATCTAAATAAAATTTCAAAAAAAAAATTACAAAATTGATTTTATTTAACCCACGTCTAAAATCATTATAAAACATATATCTTCGGAATATATCATAATTCTTGTATATAATTCTAAAAATATAAAAATTACACTTTAATATTCTAGTGAAACAGTAAATGCTTGGCAATTCAATATTTACATCATTTATGTGGATAAAACCATGAATTTTCAAATCTAGAAATATAAAATTTATGTTCACTTTTGAAAAGCTAACTATTAGATTTATTAAAAAATGGAAGATAAATAAAAAAATATAAAGTCATTTATAAAAAAAGAGGACCAAATAGCCATAAAATTGTTTTAAAATATAATAATAAATTTTCCAGTTTTTATCCATTTGTAAAAAAAACCAATAAATATATTATTTAGTTTAACAAATAAAAATAAAATCTAAAAAAACATACGATTTTTGATTTTATTTATATAAAAACAGAAAAAGAAACAAAATTTATCATAATGTAATAGTTATATCGATTAGAGAATAAATATAAAAACATTATATTACGCTATTCAAATCAAATATAATAAAGTATAAAATAATAAAATAGTTCATATAGAATTGGTTTCTCTGGAAATAAATGTTTTTTGATGTTAATTAAATGACGCAAAAAAACTATAACGCATATGAATAAACTCAGTTTTTTAAATATCAGAGAAGAATCTATAAAAGTATATATAGTAAAACAAAAATAATCGTTTTTATATAGTAAAACATATAAAAATCTAACGAGTAATATTCAAACCTATTTATAAGAAAAAAAATTATTATGCAATTAAATATTAATCTTTAAATAGTTAAACATATAATTTGAAATCAATTATCTATAAAAACAAAAAAAAGCTTTTTTTATTCACATAAGGCTTAGTATGCAATTTTATAAACAAATAAAACAGATTATCAAGAAAAGGGAAAAAAAACATTGTATTTTTAAGATAAAACTCACACTACGATACAGAAGATAAGTTTTTATTGTTACAGCTTATGGATTTTAAAAACGAAAAACTTCAAATTATACTAGAAGGAATTGCATAAAAAACCTTTTTTATATTGTTTCATACCACTAATAGTATTTTTTATCGTTTTTTACAAACACGGATATGTGATTTTTTATGTCAATCGAATAGATTTAAAATCACAAATAAATGTAAACTTGTACTATAGAAAAAAGCATCAGAACTTATTTGTGTTAACTTTTGTAGAAAATTGCTTCTATTTAACATATATATATAAAATATCTAAAATACAACAATTTAAATAATGCAAGTTATATAAAATCCAGGTTTTATGTTACCAAGAAATTACGAAAAATGTATTTATTACATTTTTGGATATAATTTTAAAATATTTGGCTGTTGAAGCAATCTTAAAATATAAGAGTGATTATATCTTGCAATTATATCTCTTATTTATGTTTTATTTTGTAATCTAGCACAGATTTTGATGTTTTTTTCATTACAAAAAAGTGATAAAAGGCTATTAAATTTGTAAAAGACATCAATGGCTTTATATTTTATTCACTAAAACTGAAAGATTTTAGATTAACTGATCATTGAAAACATGGTAAGAAATAATATCATAAACGAGTGATAAATATAATAATAGAGTCGCCCCTACCCTAGAAGGGCGACTCTATTGTTGTGTTCATTGCATCGTAATTTAAAAAATATAAATCTATTATTTTTATAGAAACATAAAACATAGATTATCATATATAAATTGTCAAATATTTTGCTATAAAATACACTTTTTACAATAAAATCAAGTATTTATGCATTTTTCACTTTATATCAGAGCAATATTTATATTATTTCTGTATGTTTATTTACTTTTTAAACATGAAAAATCCAAAAAAATGGCTAACTACTTTTTTATTATATGGTAAATGCATTATAAATAAATGTTGTAAGAAAATGCCAGAAAATAAAACGATTAATAACTAGATATATGTAGAAAACTATCATATTTATTTTTTTATATATTAAAGAAATGGTATTTAACAAGCACTGTATTCTAAAATGTACATTTTTTCTTCATCCTAGCTGAACTATTTAACAATTTATGTATTTTTAGTACCAATAATTCATGATAAATGTACGATTATAGTTATATTCAACATTAGACGTGTTAATTTGCGGTAGAATAATACCAAAAAAGGGGTTTTTATTCAGCTATCTAACAGAATTAGCACCTCTTTATGGTTATTTAGGCGACTATATGTATTAAATAGCATATAACTCACCTGAATAGTTCATAAAAAATCCATTTCTTCAAATTTTTAATCATTAAATCTGTTGTTTGTTTTACTTTAGCAAGCAGATTAAAACTCAAAATCATGTCTATTTTACCGAAATGTGTTATCGATGAGTGTGAATAATTTACAAAATACATTATATTGGATTTTAATTATATCTCAGTATTAAAAAAATCGAAAAAGTTAGTATTTTCAATGAATAGGAATATAAAAAAAATTACATAAAATTAAAAAAAAAATAGAAAAAAAAACATTCTTATTTGCTTACTTAATAAATAAAACAGCTTTTTTGACATTTAACTCATAAAAATTACCTATTTTAGCATTATCCACCTTTATTTTCGTACATAAGAAACATACCTAAAATATATTATAAATGAACATCAAAATCAATTAAATGATATCAAAATCTTCTTTTATGATTGAATATTTTAATAAGATATAAAAATATTTTTAATATTTTATGTAATTGATCATTAAAAGAAAAAAAAATAATAGGACCCTTAAACTTTCTACTAAAATCCCATATCAAAATACATCAAGCATAATCTATATTGATTTATAATTCAAAACATATTTTTTCGATTTGGTGTATATGATAGTTATTATCACATAAAAAAACCACTAAAATAAAGAAAAAAAATAGTCGACTTAATCCACACATAAAAGTTTCAGAAACAAGAAAAAATTAAAATATATGATTTTCTAAGTATTTTACGTTTTAAAAAGATAATTTAAATATGAAAACTTAATTTTATTACAAGAAAAAAAATCCCTTTTTTTTGCGATGTCATTAATTATTAAAAAAAATCGCAGATAATGAGAAATATGAGAAAGTCAGAATGTGTATCTTAGCTTATAAAAGTATGATCAGCAAGATAATATTGTTTTTTTCGCCAAACAGGACTTGGTTCTAGGTTTTTTTAAGACAGAAAAAAATATGGCAACACATAAAACTTGGAATTGACCGAAAAATTAATAAATTCACCTTTTCTGAATATCAAAACATATGTACAAATATTATCTATGTCCAGTAGAGTATATAAATATCTATTATAAGGCAAAAAAATCTTAAATATAACCAAGTTGGTAATGGCATTATATCCACAAAAAGATGATTTTATATTCTATCAACTTTAGATAATGTATTTATTATGTCATAAATTATCATTTTACGATTTCTTACTATGCTAGTGGCCATATTTATCACCACTTATTCGGCTATTCAGCGACATAATTCAGCTAAAAGTAATAAAATTATGTTTAAAATGAGATTGATATGTCTTTTTGGCACTAAAAAAATACATAAAACTTGTTTTTTCTCATCTCGCTGCAGACATATTATATTTAAAATAGCACAGAAAAATGATAATATAACATTACTCATAAAATATTTATAATAAAATTGACTATTAATATAAATTTATTTTGAAACAAGCTGTTTTTTTAACATAAAGGATTTATTCTATACAACTAGAAGAGTAGAAAACCGCCTATATAAAGAAAAAAACCAAAAGTTTGGCATAAATATGGTGATTAAGCCACAAATAATCAATAAAAATTACAATTTATGCGGAATAAAATAAAACAATAACTAAAGTTTTCTATCAGAGACGTGATTTATATATCAATATTATCATATTAGAGCATTAAACTTTAAATATTTACATAAAACTCTAATATCTGGTGTCTAAATATAAAAATATATCGTTTGTATTTTCAATCTATTTATATTTCCTTTGAAAACTTCATTTTCTTAAAAGATGAATCTATTATTAGATTATACTAAATTACTAAGCACGAAAAGTATTTCGATTTCGCCAGTATATTTCTATATATATGAAAAATAAAATAAAAAACTTAAAATAATAATAATTTATTAACAAGAGAATCTTAAACAAAGAAATAAATAACAAATAAAAATACATATAATTAAATCTCAAAAATTTTCATATTATTATTCTATTAACAAATAATCTTAAAATAATAAAATATTTATGGTTTTGAATATTATAAAGAACAATTGATGAGAAGATCTTTAGAATCTGAAAATCTAGTTTAATGTATATAATAGACATATATATCGCTTATTATTATTATAAATGTAAATATTAAGAATTTTATGGTGATTTAATAATTTATAGATTCTAAATGAAAATTTAAATAAAATCAGAAGAATATTTCGGATAAATAATTTATAAAAAAAAGTATAATAGTTTGTAACAAAATGGTTAAAAAATATAATAAAATAAATCACAATTTATTGTATCATTATATATAAAATATTTTTCTTTTTTGTTATTCTTTCTCGTAATCTAATTTAAAAGAAAAATCGAATGTTTTGATAACTATATTTTATATCTAGAAAGTTCAAAATTAGAATAGAAAAACAATATGCTAGCATGTAATTTTATTTAAGAACGCTTTTCTAACATCACGATGTGTTCGAATATCTTAATCTAAAGATACAATATCCAATAATAACAAAAAAAAATAAAATAGAATGAATATATTTTTGTTTATAATAGAAAGAAAAAAGCATTGTTCAGAATTTAAAGATAATAATTATAAAAGTAATAAGAATTAATTTTACTTTTACAATAAAAAAGTAAATTATTAATAAATATGTGGATTAAGCGATCGTAAAAAGTAAAAAAATATCAAAAAACCATAAAAATGGTGGTATAATTATCATTATCATTGAAAAGGATAAAAACATATATATCTCCTATAAATAATGGCATTATTACAATTTAGTTATATATTTATGATCTTAATTGCATAAGAATATAAAGACATGAACTTTCGGACTTTAATGTTATCATAGCGATGATTAAAAAGATAAACTAAAATAGAAAATCTGATAAAGGATATACAGAGCTTTGTTTTTTTTTTCAAAAATATGCCCCATTTTCAGAAAAAAACGCATAATTATTAACTCAATGGATAAAATATCAGTTTTATGACAAAAATTCGGAGAAATAGACGGAAATATCATGGTAAAAATCGTATTATTTTATTTTCTTATCTAGAAAAGGGGTAAATTTGATCAATGACCATTTTAGATCAGCTTTGTTTAGATAAAGGCCAAAAGAAAACTGTTGAGAACATAACACAGGTTTATAAAAATTAAAAAATAAAAGGATTCATATATTTCTAGCTATCAATTCTAGTAAATATTTAATTTTTTTCAAGATTCGCGAAATTTTTACAAAAAAATATATAAATAAAAGAATTCTAGTAATAGCAGTGATATAAATAATAAAATATAATTTCATATAAAGTAACAATATTAAACCTTTATATACATTCTTTTTCAAAATTCAAAAATCAAGATTATTATAACTAAAATGAAGTAAAACAGGATATTTAACATATACGATAAACATCTTATAGAAGCTAAAGATTATTAATACATTAAAATACAAAATTGAATTATTGTAAGCAAATAATTATATCCAACGAAAAACGTAAAACATAAAAACAAAACAGCAAATGTTGATATATAAATAATATCAAATAATTATTCAATTTACAGTGTATATTTAATTTATTAAACATATGTCTATAATCATTGTAAAATTTGAACCTTCAGACAAAATCCATCTAAATAAAATTTCAAAAATTAATTTATTTATCCCATGTCTATAATCATTGTAAAATTTGAACCTTCAGACAAAATCCATCTAAATAAAATTTCAAAAAAAAAATTACAAAATTGATTTTATTTAACCCACGTCTAAAATCATTATAAAACATATATCTTCGGAATATATCATAATTCTTGTATATAATTCTAAAAATATAAAAATTACACTTTAATATTCTAGTGAAACAGTAAATGCTTGGCAATTCAATATTTACATCATTTATGTGGATAAAACCATGAATTTTCAAATCTAGAAATATAAAATTTATGTTCACTTTTGAAAAGCTAACTATTAGATTTATTAAAAAATGGAAGATAAATAAAAAAATATAAAGTCATTTATAAAAAAAGAGGACCAAATAGCCATAAAATTGTTTTAAAATATAATAATAAATTTTCCAGTTTTTATCCATTTGTAAAAAAAACCAATAAATATATTATTTAGTTTAACAAATAAAAATAAAATCTAAAAAAACATACGATTTTTGATTTTATTTATATAAAAACAGAAAAAGAAACAAAATTTATCATAATGTAATAGTTATATCGATTAGAGAATAAATATAAAAACATTATATTACGCTATTCAAATCAAATATAATAAAGTATAAAATAATAAAATAGTTCATATAGAATTGGTTTCTCTGGAAATAAATGTTTTTTGATGTTAATTAAATGACGCAAAAAAACTATAACGCATATGAATAAACTCAGTTTTTTAAATATCAGAGAAGAATCTATAAAAGTATATATAGTAAAACAAAAATAATCGTTTTTATATAGTAAAACATATAAAAATCTAACGAGTAATATTCAAACCTATTTATAAGAAAAAAAATTATTATGCACTTGAATATTAATCTTTAAATAGTTAAACATATAATTTGAAATCAATTATCTATAAAAACAAAAAAAAAGCTTTTTTTATTCACATAAGGCTTAGTATGCAATTTTATAAACAAATAAAACAGATTATCAAGAAAAGGGAAAAAAAACATTGTATTTTTAAGATAAAACTCACACTACGATACAGAAGATAAGTTTTTATTGTTACAGCTTATGGATTTTAAAAACGAAAAACTTCAAATTATACTAGAAGGAATTGCATAAAAAACCTTTTTTATATTGTTTCATACCACTAATAGTATTTTTTATCGTTTTTTACAAACACGGATATGTGATTTTTTATGTCAATCGAATAGATTTAAAATCACAAATAAATGTAAACTTTTACTATAGAAAAAAGCATCAGAACTTATTTGTGTTAACTTTTGTAGAAAATTGCTTCTATTTAACATATATATATAAAATATCTAAAATACCACAATTTAAATAATGCAAGTTATATAAAATCCAGGTTTTATGTTGCCAAGAAATTACAAAAAATGTATTTATTACATTTTTGGATATAATTTTAAAATATTTGGCTGTTGAAGCAATCTTAAAATATAAGAGTGATTATATCTTGCAATTATATCTCTTATTTATGTTTTATTTTGTAATCTAGCACAGATTTTGATGTTTTTTTTTCATTACAAAAAAGTGATAAAAGGCTATTTAATTTGTAAAAGACATCAATGGTTTTTCATTTTATTCACTAAAACTGAAAGATTTTAGATTAACTGATCATTGAAAACATGGTAAGAAATAATATCATAAACGAGTGATAAATATAATAATAGAGTCGCCCCTACCCTAGAAGGGCGACTCTATTGTTGTGTTCATTGCATCGTAATTTAAAAAATATAAATCTATTATTTTTATAGAAACATAAAACATAGATTATCATATATAAATTGTCAAATATTTTGCTATAAAATACACTTTTTACAATAAAATCAAGTATTTATGCATTTTTCACTTTATATCAGAGCAATATTTATATTATTTCTGTATGTATATTTACTTTTTAAACATGAAAAATCCAAAAAAATGGCTAACTACTTTTTTATTATATGGTAAATGCATTATAAATAAATGTTGTAAGAAAATGCCAGAAAATAAAACGATTAATAACTAGATATATGTAGAAAACTATCATATTTATTTTTTTATATATTAAAGAAATGGTATTTAACAAGCACTGTATTCTAAAATGTACATTTTTTCTTCATCCTAGCTGAACTATTTAACAATTTATGTATTTTTAGTACCAATAATTCATGATAAATGTACGATTATAGTTATATTCAACATTAGACGTGTTAATTTGCGGTAGAATAATACCAAAAAAGGGGTTTTTATTCAGCTATCTAACAGAATTAGCACCTCTTTATGGTTATTTAGGCGACTATATGTATTAAATAGCATATAACTCACCTGAATAGTTCATAAAAAATCCATTTCTTCAAATTTTTAATCATTAAATCTGTTGTTTGTTTTACTTTAGCAAGCAGATTAAAACTCAAAATCATGTCTATTTTACCGAAATGTGTTATCGATGAGTGTGAATAATTTACAAAATACATTATATTGGATTTTAATTATATCTCAGTATTAAAAAAATCGAAAAAGTTAGTATTTTCAATGAATAGGAATATAAAAAAAATTACATAAAATTAAAAAAAAAATAGAAAAAAAAACATTCTTATTTGCTTACTTTATAAATAAAACAGCTTTTTGATATTTAACTCATAAAAATTACCTATTTTAGCATTATCCACCTTTATTTTCGTACATAAGAAACATACCTAAAATATATTATAAATGAACATCAAAATCAATTAAATGATATCAAAATCTTCTTTTATGATTGAATATTTTAATAAGATATAAAAATATTTTTAATATTTTATGTAATTGATCATTAAAAGAAAAAAAAATAATAGGACCCTTAAACTTTCTACTAAAATCCCATATCAAAATACATCAAGCATAATCTATATTGATTTATAATTCAAAACATATTTTTTCGATTTGGTGTATATGATAGTTATTATCACATAAAAAAACCACTAAAATAAAGAAAAAAAATAGTCGACTTAATCCACACATAAAAGTTTCAGAAACAAGAAAAAATTAAAATATATGATTTTCTAAGTATTTTACGTTTTAAAAAGATAATTTAAATATGAAAACTTAATTTTATTACAAGAAAAAAAATCCCTTTTTTTTGCGATGTCATTAATTATTAAAAAAAATCGCAGATAATGAGAAATATGAGAAAGTCAGAATGTGTATCTTAGCTTATAAAAGTATGATCAGCAAGATAATATTGTTTTTTTCGCCAAACAGGACTTGGTTCTAGGTTTTTTTAAGACAGAAAAAAATATGGCAACACATAAAACTTGGAATTGACCGAAAAATTAATAAATTCACCTTTTCTGAATATCAAAACATATGTACAAATATTATCTATGTCCAGTAGAGTATATAAATATCTATTATAAGGCAAAAAAATCTTAAATATAACCAAGTTGGTAATGGCATTATATCCACAAAAAGATGATTTTATATTCTATCAACTTTAGATAATGTATTTATTATGTCATAAATTATCATTTTACGATTTCTTACTATGCTAGTGGCCATATTTATCACCACTTATTCGGCTATTCAGCGACATAATTCAGCTAAAAGTAATAAAATTATGTTTAAAATGAGATTGATATGTCTTTTTGGCACTAAAAAAATACATAAAACTTGTTTTTTCTCATCTCGCTGCAGACATATTATATTTAAAATAGCACAGAAAAATGATAATATAACATTACTCATAAAATATTTATAATAAAATTGACTATTAATATAAATTTATTTTGAAACAAGCTGTTTTTTTAACATAAAGGATTTATTCTATACAACTAGAAGAGTAGAAAACCGCCTATATAAAGAAAAAAACCAAAAGTTTGGCATAAATATGGTGATTAAGCCACAAATAATCAATAAAAATTACAATTTATGCGGAATAAAATAAAACAATAACTAAAGTTTTCTATCAGAGACGTGATTTATATATCAATATTATCATATTAGAGCATTAAACTTTAAATATTTACATAAAACTCTAATATCTGGTGTCTAAATATAAAAATATATCGTTTGTATTTTCAATCTATTTATATTTCCTTTGAAAACTTCATTTTCTTAAAAGATGAATCTATTATTAGATTATACTAAATTACTAAGCACGAAAAGTATTTCGATTTCGCCAGTATATTTCTATATATATGAAAAATAAAATAAAAAACTTAAAATAATAATAATTTATTAACAAGAGAATCTTAAACAAAGAAATAAATAACAAATAAAAATACATATAATTAAATCTCAAAAATTTTCATATTATTATTCTATTAACAAATAATCTTAAAATAATAAAATATTTATGGTTTTGAATATTATAAAGAACAATTGATGAGAAGATCTTTAGAATCTGAAAATCTAGTTTAATGTATATAATAGACATATATATCGCTTATTATTATTATAAATGTAAATATTAAGAATTTTATGGTGATTTAATAATTTATAGATTCTAAATGAAAATTTAAATAAAATCAGAAGAATATTTCGGATAAATAATTTATAAAAAAAAGTATAATAGTTTGTAACAAAATGGTTAAAAAATATAATAAAATAAATCACAATTTATTGTATCATTATATATAAAATATTTTTCTTTTTTGTTATTCTTTCTCGTAATCTAATTTAAAAGAAAAATCGAATGTTTTGATAACTATATTTTATATCTAGAAAGTTCAAAATTAGAATAGAAAAACAATATGCTAGCATGTAATTTTATTTAAGAACGCTTTTCTAACATCACGATGTGTTCGAATATCTTAATCTAAAGATACAATATCCAATAATAACAAAAAAAAATAAAATAGAATGAATATATTTTTGTTTATAATAGAAAGAAAAAAGCATTGTTCAGAATTTAAAGATAATAATTATAAAAGTAATAAGAATTAATTTTACTTTTACAATAAAAAAGTAAATTATTAATAAATATGTGGATTAAGCGATCGTAAAAAGTAAAAAAATATCAAAAAACCATAAAAATGGTGGTATAATTATCATTATCATTGAAAAGGATAAAAACATATATATCTCCTATAAATAATGGCATTATTACAATTTAGTTATATATTTATGATCTTAATTGCATAAGAATATAAAGACATGAACTTTCGGACTTTAATGTTATCATAGCGATGATTAAAAAGATAAACTAAAATAGAAAATCTGATAAAGGATATACAGAGCTTTGTTTTTTTTTTCAAAAATATGCCCCATTTTCAGAAAAAAACGCATAATTATTAACTCAATGGATAAAATATCAGTTTTATGACAAAAATTCGGAGAAATAGACGGAAATATCATGGTAAAAATCGTATTATTTTATTTTCTTATCTAGAAAAGGGGTAAATTTGATCAATGACCATTTTAGATCAGCTTTGTTTAGATAAAGGCCAAAAGAAAACTGTTGAGAACATAACACAGGTTTATAAAAATTAAAAAATAAAAGGATTCATATATTTCTAGCTATCAATTCTAGTAAATATTTAATTTTTTTCAAGATTCGCGAAATTTTTACAAAAAAATATATAAATAAAAGAATTCTAGTAATAGCAGTGATATAAATAATAAAATATAATTTCATATAAAGTAACAATATTAAACCTTTATATACATTCTTTTTCAAAATTCAAAAATCAAGATTATTATAACTAAAATGAAGTAAAACAGGATATTTAACATATACGATAAACATCTTATAGAAGCTAAAGATTATTAATACATTAAAATACAAAATTGAATTATTGTAAGCAAATAATTATATCCAACGAAAAACGTAAAACATAAAAACAAAACAGCAAATGTTGATATATAAATAATATCAAATAATTATTCAATTTACAGTGTATATTTAATTTATTAAACATATGTCTATAATCATTGTAAAATTTGAACCTTCAGACAAAATCCATCTAAATAAAATTTCAAAAATTAATTTATTTATCCCATGTCTATAATCATTGTAAAATTTGAACCTTCAGACAAAATCCATCTAAATAAAATTTCAAAAAAAAAATTACAAAATTGATTTTATTTAACCCACGTCTAAAATCATTATAAAACATATATCTTCGGAATATATCATAATTCTTGTATATAATTCTAAAAATATAAAAATTACACTTTAATATTCTAGTGAAACAGTAAATGCTTGGCAATTCAATATTTACATCATTTATGTGGATAAAACCATGAATTTTCAAATCTAGAAATATAAAATTTATGTTCACTTTTGAAAAGCTAACTATTAGATTTATTAAAAAATGGAAGATAAATAAAAAAATATAAAGTCATTTATAAAAAAAGAGGACCAAATAGCCATAAAATTGTTTTAAAATATAATAATAAATTTTCCAGTTTTTATCCATTTGTAAAAAAAACCAATAAATATATTATTTAGTTTAACAAATAAAAATAAAATCTAAAAAAACATACGATTTTTGATTTTATTTATATAAAAACAGAAAAAGAAACAAAATTTATCATAATGTAATAGTTATATCGATTAGAGAATAAATATAAAAACATTATATTACGCTATTCAAATCAAATATAATAAAGTATAAAATAATAAAATAGTTCATATAGAATTGGTTTCTCTGGAAATAAATGTTTTTTGATGTTAATTAAATGACGCAAAAAAACTATAACGCATATGAATAAACTCAGTTTTTTAAATATCAGAGAAGAATCTATAAAAGTATATATAGTAAAACAAAAATAATCGTTTTTATATAGTAAAACATATAAAAATCTAACGAGTAATATTCAAACCTATTTATAAGAAAAAAAATTATTATGCAATTAAATATTAATCTTTAAATAGTTAAACATATAATTTGAAATCAATTATCTATAAAAACAAAAAAAAGCTTTTTTTATTCACATAAGGCTTAGTATGCAATTTTATAAACAAATAAAACAGATTATCAAGAAAAGGGAAAAAAAACATTGTATTTTTAAGATAAAACTCACACTACGATACAGAAGATAAGTTTTTATTGTTACAGCTTATGGATTTTAAAAACGAAAAACTTCAAATTATACTAGAAGGAATTGCATAAAAAACCTTTTTTATATTGTTTCATACCACTAATAGTATTTTTTATCGTTTTTTACAAACACGGATATGTGATTTTTTATGTCAATCGAATAGATTTAAAATCACAAATAAATGTAAACTTGTACTATAGAAAAAAGCATCAGAACTTATTTGTGTTAACTTTTGTAGAAAATTGCTTCTATTTAACATATATATATAAAATATCTAAAATACAACAATTTAAATAATGCAAGTTATATAAAATCCAGGTTTTATGTTACCAAGAAATTACGAAAAATGTATTTATTACATTTTTGGATATAATTTTAAAATATTTGGCTGTTGAAGCAATCTTAAAATATAAGAGTGATTATATCTTGCAATTATATCTCTTATTTATGTTTTATTTTGTAATCTAGCACAGATTTTGATGTTTTTTTCATTACAAAAAAGTGATAAAAGGCTATTAAATTTGTAAAAGACATCAATGGCTTTATATTTTATTCACTAAAACTGAAAGATTTTAGATTAACTGATCATTGAAAACATGGTAAGAAATAATATCATAAACGAGTGATAAATATAATAATAGAGTCGCCCCTACCCTAGAAGGGCGACTCTATTGTTGTGTTCATTGCATCGTAATTTAAAAAATATAAATCTATTATTTTTATAGAAACATAAAACATAGATTATCATATATAAATTGTCAAATATTTTGCTATAAAATACACTTTTTACAATAAAATCAAGTATTTATGCATTTTTCACTTTATATCAGAGCAATATTTATATTATTTCTGTATGTATATTTACTTTTTAAACATGAAAAATCCAAAAAAATGGCTAACTACTTTTTTATTATATGGTAAATGCATTATAAATAAATGTTGTAAGAAAATGCCAGAAAATAAAACGATTAATAACTAGATATATGTAGAAAACTATCATATTTATTTTTTTATATATTAAAGAAATGGTATTTAACAAGCACTGTATTCTAAAATGTACATTTTTTCTTCATCCTAGCTGAACTATTTAACAATTTATGTATTTTTAGTACCAATAATTCATGATAAATGTACGATTATAGTTATATTCAACATTAGACGTGTTAATTTGCGGTAGAATAATACCAAAAAAGGGGTTTTTATTCAGCTATCTAACAGAATTAGCACCTCTTTATGGTTATTTAGGCGACTATATGTATTAAATAGCATATAACTCACCTGAATAGTTCATAAAAAATCCATTTCTTCAAATTTTTAATCATTAAATCTGTTGTTTGTTTTACTTTAGCAAGCAGATTAAAACTCAAAATCATGTCTATTTTACCGAAATGTGTTATCGATGAGTGTGAATAATTTACAAAATACATTATATTGGATTTTAATTATATCTCAGTATTAAAAAAATCGAAAAAGTTAGTATTTTCAATGAATAGGAATATAAAAAAAATTACATAAAATTAAAAAAAAAATAGAAAAAAAAACATTCTTATTTGCTTACTTTATAAATAAAACAGCTTTTTGATATTTAACTCATAAAAATTACCTATTTTAGCATTATCCACCTTTATTTTCGTACATAAGAAACATACCTAAAATATATTATAAATGAACATCAAAATCAATTAAATGATATCAAAATCTTCTTTTATGATTGAATATTTTAATAAGATATAAAAATATTTTTAATATTTTATGTAATTGATCATTAAAAGAAAAAAAAATAATAGGACCCTTAAACTTTCTACTAAAATCCCATATCAAAATACATCAAGCATAATCTATATTGATTTATAATTCAAAACATATTTTTTCGATTTGGTGTATATGATAGTTATTATCACATAAAAAAACCACTAAAATAAAGAAAAAAAATAGTCGACTTAATCCACACATAAAAGTTTCAGAAACAAGAAAAAATTAAAATATATGATTTTCTAAGTATTTTACGTTTTAAAAAGATAATTTAAATATGAAAACTTAATTTTATTACAAGAAAAAAAATCCCTTTTTTTTGCGATGTCATTAATTATTAAAAAAAATCGCAGATAATGAGAAATATGAGAAAGTCAGAATGTGTATCTTAGCTTATAAAAGTATGATCAGCAAGATAATATTGTTTTTTTCGCCAAACAGGACTTGGTTCTAGGTTTTTTTAAGACAGAAAAAAATATGGCAACACATAAAACTTGGAATTGACCGAAAAATTAATAAATTCACCTTTTCTGAATATCAAAACATATGTACAAATATTATCTATGTCCAGTAGAGTATATAAATATCTATTATAAGGCAAAAAAATCTTAAATATAACCAAGTTGGTAATGGCATTATATCCACAAAAAGATGATTTTATATTCTATCAACTTTAGATAATGTATTTATTATGTCATAAATTATCATTTTACGATTTCTTACTATGCTAGTGGCCATATTTATCACCACTTATTCGGCTATTCAGCGACATAATTCAGCTAAAAGTAATAAAATTATGTTTAAAATGAGATTGATATGTCTTTTTGGCACTAAAAAAATACATAAAACTTGTTTTTTCTCATCTCGCTGCAGACATATTATATTTAAAATAGCACAGAAAAATGATAATATAACATTACTCATAAAATATTTATAATAAAATTGACTATTAATATAAATTTATTTTGAAACAAGCTGTTTTTTTAACATAAAGGATTTATTCTATACAACTAGAAGAGTAGAAAACCGCCTATATAAAGAAAAAAACCAAAAGTTTGGCATAAATATGGTGATTAAGCCACAAATAATCAATAAAAATTACAATTTATGCGGAATAAAATAAAACAATAACTAAAGTTTTCTATCAGAGACGTGATTTATATATCAATATTATCATATTAGAGCATTAAACTTTAAATATTTACATAAAACTCTAATATCTGGTGTCTAAATATAAAAATATATCGTTTGTATTTTCAATCTATTTATATTTCCTTTGAAAACTTCATTTTCTTAAAAGATGAATCTATTATTAGATTATACTAAATTACTAAGCACGAAAAGTATTTCGATTTCGCCAGTATATTTCTATATATATGAAAAATAAAATAAAAAACTTAAAATAATAATAATTTATTAACAAGAGAATCTTAAACAAAGAAATAAATAACAAATAAAAATACATATAATTAAATCTCAAAAATTTTCATATTATTATTCTATTAACAAATAATCTTAAAATAATAAAATATTTATGGTTTTGAATATTATAAAGAACAATTGATGAGAAGATCTTTAGAATCTGAAAATCTAGTTTAATGTATATAATAGACATATATATCGCTTATTATTATTATAAATGTAAATATTAAGAATTTTATGGTGATTTAATAATTTATAGATTCTAAATGAAAATTTAAATAAAATCAGAAGAATATTTCGGATAAATAATTTATAAAAAAAAGTATAATAGTTTGTAACAAAATGGTTAAAAAATATAATAAAATAAATCACAATTTATTGTATCATTATATATAAAATATTTTTCTTTTTTGTTATTCTTTCTCGTAATCTAATTTAAAAGAAAAATCGAATGTTTTGATAACTATATTTTATATCTAGAAAGTTCAAAATTAGAATAGAAAAACAATATGCTAGCATGTAATTTTATTTAAGAACGCTTTTCTAACATCACGATGTGTTCGAATATCTTAATCTAAAGATACAATATCCAATAATAACAAAAAAAAATAAAATAGAATGAATATATTTTTGTTTATAATAGAAAGAAAAAAGCATTGTTCAGAATTTAAAGATAATAATTATAAAAGTAATAAGAATTAATTTTACTTTTACAATAAAAAAGTAAATTATTAATAAATATGTGGATTAAGCGATCGTAAAAAGTAAAAAAATATCAAAAAACCATAAAAATGGTGGTATAATTATCATTATCATTGAAAAGGATAAAAACATATATATCTCCTATAAATAATGGCATTATTACAATTTAGTTATATATTTATGATCTTAATTGCATAAGAATATAAAGACATGAACTTTCGGACTTTAATGTTATCATAGCGATGATTAAAAAGATAAACTAAAATAGAAAATCTGATAAAGGATATACAGAGCTTTGTTTTTTTTTTCAAAAATATGCCCCATTTTCAGAAAAAAACGCATAATTATTAACTCAATGGATAAAATATCAGTTTTATGACAAAAATTCGGAGAAATAGACGGAAATATCATGGTAAAAATCGTATTATTTTATTTTCTTATCTAGAAAAGGGGTAAATTTGATCAATGACCATTTTAGATCAGCTTTGTTTAGATAAAGGCCAAAAGAAAACTGTTGAGAACATAACACAGGTTTATAAAAATTAAAAAATAAAAGGATTCATATATTTCTAGCTATCAATTCTAGTAAATATTTAATTTTTTTCAAGATTCGCGAAATTTTTACAAAAAAATATATAAATAAAAGAATTCTAGTAATAGCAGTGATATAAATAATAAAATATAATTTCATATAAAGTAACAATATTAAACCTTTATATACATTCTTTTTCAAAATTCAAAAATCAAGATTATTATAACTAAAATGAAGTAAAACAGGATATTTAACATATACGATAAACATCTTATAGAAGCTAAAGATTATTAATACATTAAAATACAAAATTGAATTATTGTAAGCAAATAATTATATCCAACGAAAAACGTAAAACATAAAAACAAAACAGCAAATGTTGATATATAAATAATATCAAATAATTATTCAATTTACAGTGTATATTTAATTTATTAAACATATGTCTATAATCATTGTAAAATTTGAACCTTCAGACAAAATCCATCTAAATAAAATTTCAAAAATTAATTTATTTATCCCATGTCTATAATCATTGTAAAATTTGAACCTTCAGACAAAATCCATCTAAATAAAATTTCAAAAAAAAAATTACAAAATTGATTTTATTTAACCCACGTCTAAAATCATTATAAAACATATATCTTCGGAATATATCATAATTCTTGTATATAATTCTAAAAATATAAAAATTACACTTTAATATTCTAGTGAAACAGTAAATGCTTGGCAATTCAATATTTACATCATTTATGTGGATAAAACCATGAATTTTCAAATCTAGAAATATAAAATTTATGTTCACTTTTGAAAAGCTAACTATTAGATTTATTAAAAAATGGAAGATAAATAAAAAAATATAAAGTCATTTATAAAAAAAGAGGACCAAATAGCCATAAAATTGTTTTAAAATATAATAATAAATTTTCCAGTTTTTATCCATTTGTAAAAAAAACCAATAAATATATTATTTAGTTTAACAAATAAAAATAAAATCTAAAAAAACATACGATTTTTGATTTTATTTATATAAAAACAGAAAAAGAAACAAAATTTATCATAATGTAATAGTTATATCGATTAGAGAATAAATATAAAAACATTATATTACGCTATTCAAATCAAATATAATAAAGTATAAAATAATAAAATAGTTCATATAGAATTGGTTTCTCTGGAAATAAATGTTTTTTGATGTTAATTAAATGACGCAAAAAAACTATAACGCATATGAATAAACTCAGTTTTTTAAATATCAGAGAAGAATCTATAAAAGTATATATAGTAAAACAAAAATAATCGTTTTTATATAGTAAAACATATAAAAATCTAACGAGTAATATTCAAACCTATTTATAAGAAAAAAAATTATTATGCAATTAAATATTAATCTTTAAATAGTTAAACATATAATTTGAAATCAATTATCTATAAAAACAAAAAAAAGCTTTTTTTATTCACATAAGGCTTAGTATGCAATTTTATAAACAAATAAAACAGATTATCAAGAAAAGGGAAAAAAAACATTGTATTTTTAAGATAAAACTCACACTACGATACAGAAGATAAGTTTTTATTGTTACAGCTTATGGATTTTAAAAACGAAAAACTTCAAATTATACTAGAAGGAATTGCATAAAAAACCTTTTTTATATTGTTTCATACCACTAATAGTATTTTTTATCGTTTTTTACAAACACGGATATGTGATTTTTTATGTCAATCGAATAGATTTAAAATCACAAATAAATGTAAACTTGTACTATAGAAAAAAGCATCAGAACTTATTTGTGTTAACTTTTGTAGAAAATTGCTTCTATTTAACATATATATATAAAATATCTAAAATACAACAATTTAAATAATGCAAGTTATATAAAATCCAGGTTTTATGTTACCAAGAAATTACGAAAAATGTATTTATTACATTTTTGGATATAATTTTAAAATATTTGGCTGTTGAAGCAATCTTAAAATATAAGAGTGATTATATCTTGCAATTATATCTCTTATTTATGTTTTATTTTGTAATCTAGCACAGATTTTGATGTTTTTTTCATTACAAAAAAGTGATAAAAGGCTATTAAATTTGTAAAAGACATCAATGGCTTTATATTTTATTCACTAAAACTGAAAGATTTTAGATTAACTGATCATTGAAAACATGGTAAGAAATAATATCATAAACGAGTGATAAATATAATAATAGAGTCGCCCCTACCCTAGAAGGGCGACTCTATTGTTGTGTTCATTGCATCGTAATTTAAAAAATATAAATCTATTATTTTTATAGAAACATAAAACATAGATTATCATATATAAATTGTCAAATATTTTGCTATAAAATACACTTTTTACAATAAAATCAAGTATTTATGCATTTTTCACTTTATATCAGAGCAATATTTATATTATTTCTGTATGTATATTTACTTTTTAAACATGAAAAATCCAAAAAAATGGCTAACTACTTTTTTATTATATGGTAAATGCATTATAAATAAATGTTGTAAGAAAATGCCAGAAAATAAAACGATTAATAACTAGATATATGTAGAAAACTATCATATTTATTTTTTTATATATTAAAGAAATGGTATTTAACAAGCACTGTATTCTAAAATGTACATTTTTTCTTCATCCTAGCTGAACTATTTAACAATTTATGTATTTTTAGTACCAATAATTCATGATAAATGTACGATTATAGTTATATTCAACATTAGACGTGTTAATTTGCGGTAGAATAATACCAAAAAAGGGGTTTTTATTCAGCTATCTAACAGAATTAGCACCTCTTTATGGTTATTTAGGCGACTATATGTATTAAATAGCATATAACTCACCTGAATAGTTCATAAAAAATCCATTTCTTCAAATTTTTAATCATTAAATCTGTTGTTTGTTTTACTTTAGCAAGCAGATTAAAACTCAAAATCATGTCTATTTTACCGAAATGTGTTATCGATGAGTGTGAATAATTTACAAAATACATTATATTGGATTTTAATTATATCTCAGTATTAAAAAAATCGAAAAAGTTAGTATTTTCAATGAATAGGAATATAAAAAAAATTACATAAAATTAAAAAAAAAATAGAAAAAAAAACATTCTTATTTGCTTACTTTATAAATAAAACAGCTTTTTGATATTTAACTCATAAAAATTACCTATTTTAGCATTATCCACCTTTATTTTCGTACATAAGAAACATACCTAAAATATATTATAAATGAACATCAAAATCAATTAAATGATATCAAAATCTTCTTTTATGATTGAATATTTTAATAAGATATAAAAATATTTTTAATATTTTATGTAATTGATCATTAAAAGAAAAAAAAATAATAGGACCCTTAAACTTTCTACTAAAATCCCATATCAAAATACATCAAGCATAATCTATATTGATTTATAATTCAAAACATATTTTTTCGATTTGGTGTATATGATAGTTATTATCACATAAAAAAACCACTAAAATAAAGAAAAAAAATAGTCGACTTAATCCACACATAAAAGTTTCAGAAACAAGAAAAAATTAAAATATATGATTTTCTAAGTATTTTACGTTTTAAAAAGATAATTTAAATATGAAAACTTAATTTTATTACAAGAAAAAAAATCCCTTTTTTTTGCGATGTCATTAATTATTAAAAAAAATCGCAGATAATGAGAAATATGAGAAAGTCAGAATGTGTATCTTAGCTTATAAAAGTATGATCAGCAAGATAATATTGTTTTTTTCGCCAAACAGGACTTGGTTCTAGGTTTTTTTAAGACAGAAAAAAATATGGCAACACATAAAACTTGGAATTGACCGAAAAATTAATAAATTCACCTTTTCTGAATATCAAAACATATGTACAAATATTATCTATGTCCAGTAGAGTATATAAATATCTATTATAAGGCAAAAAAATCTTAAATATAACCAAGTTGGTAATGGCATTATATCCACAAAAAGATGATTTTATATTCTATCAACTTTAGATAATGTATTTATTATGTCATAAATTATCATTTTACGATTTCTTACTATGCTAGTGGCCATATTTATCACCACTTATTCGGCTATTCAGCGACATAATTCAGCTAAAAGTAATAAAATTATGTTTAAAATGAGATTGATATGTCTTTTTGGCACTAAAAAAATACATAAAACTTGTTTTTTCTCATCTCGCTGCAGACATATTATATTTAAAATAGCACAGAAAAATGATAATATAACATTACTCATAAAATATTTATAATAAAATTGACTATTAATATAAATTTATTTTGAAACAAGCTGTTTTTTTAACATAAAGGATTTATTCTATACAACTAGAAGAGTAGAAAACCGCCTATATAAAGAAAAAAACCAAAAGTTTGGCATAAATATGGTGATTAAGCCACAAATAATCAATAAAAATTACAATTTATGCGGAATAAAATAAAACAATAACTAAAGTTTTCTATCAGAGACGTGATTTATATATCAATATTATCATATTAGAGCATTAAACTTTAAATATTTACATAAAACTCTAATATCTGGTGTCTAAATATAAAAATATATCGTTTGTATTTTCAATCTATTTATATTTCCTTTGAAAACTTCATTTTCTTAAAAGATGAATCTATTATTAGATTATACTAAATTACTAAGCACGAAAAGTATTTCGATTTCGCCAGTATATTTCTATATATATGAAAAATAAAATAAAAAACTTAAAATAATAATAATTTATTAACAAGAGAATCTTAAACAAAGAAATAAATAACAAATAAAAATACATATAATTAAATCTCAAAAATTTTCATATTATTATTCTATTAACAAATAATCTTAAAATAATAAAATATTTATGGTTTTGAATATTATAAAGAACAATTGATGAGAAGATCTTTAGAATCTGAAAATCTAGTTTAATGTATATAATAGACATATATATCGCTTATTATTATTATAAATGTAAATATTAAGAATTTTATGGTGATTTAATAATTTATAGATTCTAAATGAAAATTTAAATAAAATCAGAAGAATATTTCGGATAAATAATTTATAAAAAAAAGTATAATAGTTTGTAACAAAATGGTTAAAAAATATAATAAAATAAATCACAATTTATTGTATCATTATATATAAAATATTTTTCTTTTTTGTTATTCTTTCTCGTAATCTAATTTAAAAGAAAAATCGAATGTTTTGATAACTATATTTTATATCTAGAAAGTTCAAAATTAGAATAGAAAAACAATATGCTAGCATGTAATTTTATTTAAGAACGCTTTTCTAACATCACGATGTGTTCGAATATCTTAATCTAAAGATACAATATCCAATAATAACAAAAAAAAATAAAATAGAATGAATATATTTTTGTTTATAATAGAAAGAAAAAAGCATTGTTCAGAATTTAAAGATAATAATTATAAAAGTAATAAGAATTAATTTTACTTTTACAATAAAAAAGTAAATTATTAATAAATATGTGGATTAAGCGATCGTAAAAAGTAAAAAAATATCAAAAAACCATAAAAATGGTGGTATAATTATCATTATCATTGAAAAGGATAAAAACATATATATCTCCTATAAATAATGGCATTATTACAATTTAGTTATATATTTATGATCTTAATTGCATAAGAATATAAAGACATGAACTTTCGGACTTTAATGTTATCATAGCGATGATTAAAAAGATAAACTAAAATAGAAAATCTGATAAAGGATATACAGAGCTTTGTTTTTTTTTTCAAAAATATGCCCCATTTTCAGAAAAAAACGCATAATTATTAACTCAATGGATAAAATATCAGTTTTATGACAAAAATTCGGAGAAATAGACGGAAATATCATGGTAAAAATCGTATTATTTTATTTTCTTATCTAGAAAAGGGGTAAATTTGATCAATGACCATTTTAGATCAGCTTTGTTTAGATAAAGGCCAAAAGAAAACTGTTGAGAACATAACACAGGTTTATAAAAATTAAAAAATAAAAGGATTCATATATTTCTAGCTATCAATTCTAGTAAATATTTAATTTTTTTCAAGATTCGCGAAATTTTTACAAAAAAATATATAAATAAAAGAATTCTAGTAATAGCAGTGATATAAATAATAAAATATAATTTCATATAAAGTAACAATATTAAACCTTTATATACATTCTTTTTCAAAATTCAAAAATCAAGATTATTATAACTAAAATGAAGTAAAACAGGATATTTAACATATACGATAAACATCTTATAGAAGCTAAAGATTATTAATACATTAAAATACAAAATTGAATTATTGTAAGCAAATAATTATATCCAACGAAAAACGTAAAACATAAAAACAAAACAGCAAATGTTGATATATAAATAATATCAAATAATTATTCAATTTACAGTGTATATTTAATTTATTAAACATATGTCTATAATCATTGTAAAATTTGAACCTTCAGACAAAATCCATCTAAATAAAATTTCAAAAATTAATTTATTTATCCCATGTCTATAATCATTGTAAAATTTGAACCTTCAGACAAAATCCATCTAAATAAAATTTCAAAAAAAAAATTACAAAATTGATTTTATTTAACCCACGTCTAAAATCATTATAAAACATATATCTTCGGAATATATCATAATTCTTGTATATAATTCTAAAAATATAAAAATTACACTTTAATATTCTAGTGAAACAGTAAATGCTTGGCAATTCAATATTTACATCATTTATGTGGATAAAACCATGAATTTTCAAATCTAGAAATATAAAATTTATGTTCACTTTTGAAAAGCTAACTATTAGATTTATTAAAAAATGGAAGATAAATAAAAAAATATAAAGTCATTTATAAAAAAAGAGGACCAAATAGCCATAAAATTGTTTTAAAATATAATAATAAATTTTCCAGTTTTTATCCATTTGTAAAAAAAACCAATAAATATATTATTTAGTTTAACAAATAAAAATAAAATCTAAAAAAACATACGATTTTTGATTTTATTTATATAAAAACAGAAAAAGAAACAAAATTTATCATAATGTAATAGTTATATCGATTAGAGAATAAATATAAAAACATTATATTACGCTATTCAAATCAAATATAATAAAGTATAAAATAATAAAATAGTTCATATAGAATTGGTTTCTCTGGAAATAAATGTTTTTTGATGTTAATTAAATGACGCAAAAAAACTATAACGCATATGAATAAACTCAGTTTTTTAAATATCAGAGAAGAATCTATAAAAGTATATATAGTAAAACAAAAATAATCGTTTTTATATAGTAAAACATATAAAAATCTAACGAGTAATATTCAAACCTATTTATAAGAAAAAAAATTATTATGCAATTAAATATTAATCTTTAAATAGTTAAACATATAATTTGAAATCAATTATCTATAAAAACAAAAAAAAGCTTTTTTTATTCACATAAGGCTTAGTATGCAATTTTATAAACAAATAAAACAGATTATCAAGAAAAGGGAAAAAAAACATTGTATTTTTAAGATAAAACTCACACTACGATACAGAAGATAAGTTTTTATTGTTACAGCTTATGGATTTTAAAAACGAAAAACTTCAAATTATACTAGAAGGAATTGCATAAAAAACCTTTTTTATATTGTTTCATACCACTAATAGTATTTTTTATCGTTTTTTACAAACACGGATATGTGATTTTTTATGTCAATCGAATAGATTTAAAATCACAAATAAATGTAAACTTGTACTATAGAAAAAAGCATCAGAACTTATTTGTGTTAACTTTTGTAGAAAATTGCTTCTATTTAACATATATATATAAAATATCTAAAATACAACAATTTAAATAATGCAAGTTATATAAAATCCAGGTTTTATGTTACCAAGAAATTACGAAAAATGTATTTATTACATTTTTGGATATAATTTTAAAATATTTGGCTGTTGAAGCAATCTTAAAATATAAGAGTGATTATATCTTGCAATTATATCTCTTATTTATGTTTTATTTTGTAATCTAGCACAGATTTTGATGTTTTTTTCATTACAAAAAAGTGATAAAAGGCTATTAAATTTGTAAAAGACATCAATGGCTTTATATTTTATTCACTAAAACTGAAAGATTTTAGATTAACTGATCATTGAAAACATGGTAAGAAATAATATCATAAACGAGTGATAAATATAATAATAGAGTCGCCCCTACCCTAGAAGGGCGACTCTATTGTTGTGTTCATTGCATCGTAATTTAAAAAATATAAATCTATTATTTTTATAGAAACATAAAACATAGATTATCATATATAAATTGTCAAATATTTTGCTATAAAATACACTTTTTACAATAAAATCAAGTATTTATGCATTTTTCACTTTATATCAGAGCAATATTTATATTATTTCTGTATGTATATTTACTTTTTAAACATGAAAAATCCAAAAAAATGGCTAACTACTTTTTTATTATATGGTAAATGCATTATAAATAAATGTTGTAAGAAAATGCCAGAAAATAAAACGATTAATAACTAGATATATGTAGAAAACTATCATATTTATTTTTTTATATATTAAAGAAATGGTATTTAACAAGCACTGTATTCTAAAATGTACATTTTTTCTTCATCCTAGCTGAACTATTTAACAATTTATGTATTTTTAGTACCAATAATTCATGATAAATGTACGATTATAGTTATATTCAACATTAGACGTGTTAATTTGCGGTAGAATAATACCAAAAAAGGGGTTTTTATTCAGCTATCTAACAGAATTAGCACCTCTTTATGGTTATTTAGGCGACTATATGTATTAAATAGCATATAACTCACCTGAATAGTTCATAAAAAATCCATTTCTTCAAATTTTTAATCATTAAATCTGTTGTTTGTTTTACTTTAGCAAGCAGATTAAAACTCAAAATCATGTCTATTTTACCGAAATGTGTTATCGATGAGTGTGAATAATTTACAAAATACATTATATTGGATTTTAATTATATCTCAGTATTAAAAAAATCGAAAAAGTTAGTATTTTCAATGAATAGGAATATAAAAAAAATTACATAAAATTAAAAAAAAAATAGAAAAAAAAACATTCTTATTTGCTTACTTTATAAATAAAACAGCTTTTTTGACATTTAACTCATAAAAATTACCTATTTTAGCAGTTTCCACCTTTATTTTCGTACATAAGAAACATACCTAAAATATATTATAAATGAACATCAAAATCAATTAAATGATATCAAAATCTTCTTTTATGATTGAATATTTTAATAAGATATAAAAATATTTTTAATATTTTATGTAATTGATCATTAAAAGAAAAAAAAATAATAGGACCCTTAAACTTTCTACTAAAATCCCATATCAAAATACATCAAGCATAATCTATATTGATTTATAATTCAAAACATATTTTTTCGATTTGGTGTATATGATAGTTATTATCACATAAAAAAACCACTAAAATAAAGAAAAAAAATAGTCGACTTAATCCACACATAAAAGTTTCAGAAACAAGAAAAAATTAAAATATATGATTTTCTAAGTATTTTACGTTTTAAAAAGATAATTTAAATATGAAAACTTAATTTTATTACAAGAAAAAAAATCCCTTTTTTTTGCGATGTCATTAATTATTAAAAAAAATCGCAGATAATGAGAAATATGAGAAAGTCAGAATGTGTATCTTAGCTTATAAAAGTATGATCAGCAAGATAATATTGTTTTTTTCGCCAAACAGGACTTGGTTCTAGGTTTTTTTAAGACAGAAAAAAATATGGCAACACATAAAACTTGGAATTGACCGAAAAATTAATAAATTCACCTTTTCTGAATATCAAAACATATGTACAAATATTATCTATGTCCAGTAGAGTATATAAATATCTATTATAAGGCAAAAAAATCTTAAATATAACCAAGTTGGTAATGGCATTATATCCACAAAAAGATGATTTTATATTCTATCAACTTTAGATAATGTATTTATTATGTCATAAATTATCATTTTACGATTTCTTACTATGCTAGTGGCCATATTTATCACCACTTATTCGGCTATTCAGCGACATAATTCAGCTAAAAGTAATAAAATTATGTTTAAAATGAGATTGATATGTCTTTTTGGCACTAAAAAAATACATAAAACTTGTTTTTTCTCATCTCGCTGCAGACATATTATATTTAAAATAGCACAGAAAAATGATAATATAACATTACTCATAAAATATTTATAATAAAATTGACTATTAATATAAATTTATTTTGAAACAAGCTGTTTTTTTAACATAAAGGATTTATTCTATACAACTAGAAGAGTAGAAAACCGCCTATATAAAGAAAAAAACCAAAAGTTTGGCATAAATATGGTGATTAAGCCACAAATAATCAATAAAAATTACAATTTATGCGGAATAAAATAAAACAATAACTAAAGTTTTCTATCAGAGACGTGATTTATATATCAATATTATCATATTAGAGCATTAAACTTTAAATATTTACATAAAACTCTAATATCTGGTGTCTAAATATAAAAATATATCGTTTGTATTTTCAATCTATTTATATTTCCTTTGAAAACTTCATTTTCTTAAAAGATGAATCTATTATTAGATTATACTAAATTACTAAGCACGAAAAGTATTTCGATTTCGCCAGTATATTTCTATATATATGAAAAATAAAATAAAAAACTTAAAATAATAATAATTTATTAACAAGAGAATCTTAAACAAAGAAATAAATAACAAATAAAAATACATATAATTAAATCTCAAAAATTTTCATATTATTATTCTATTAACAAATAATCTTAAAATAATAAAATATTTATGGTTTTGAATATTATAAAGAACAATTGATGAGAAGATCTTTAGAATCTGAAAATCTAGTTTAATGTATATAATAGACATATATATCGCTTATTATTATTATAAATGTAAATATTAAGAATTTTATGGTGATTTAATAATTTATAGATTCTAAATGAAAATTTAAATAAAATCAGAAGAATATTTCGGATAAATAATTTATAAAAAAAAGTATAATAGTTTGTAACAAAATGGTTAAAAAATATAATAAAATAAATCACAATTTATTGTATCATTATATATAAAATATTTTTCTTTTTTGTTATTCTTTCTCGTAATCTAATTTAAAAGAAAAATCGAATGTTTTGATAACTATATTTTATATCTAGAAAGTTCAAAATTAGAATAGAAAAACAATATGCTAGCATGTAATTTTATTTAAGAACGCTTTTCTAACATCACGATGTGTTCGAATATCTTAATCTAAAGATACAATATCCAATAATAACAAAAAAAAATAAAATAGAATGAATATATTTTTGTTTATAATAGAAAGAAAAAAGCATTGTTCAGAATTTAAAGATAATAATTATAAAAGTAATAAGAATTAATTTTACTTTTACAATAAAAAAGTAAATTATTAATAAATATGTGGATTAAGCGATCGTAAAAAGTAAAAAAATATCAAAAAACCATAAAAATGGTGGTATAATTATCATTATCATTGAAAAGGATAAAAACATATATATCTCCTATAAATAATGGCATTATTACAATTTAGTTATATATTTATGATCTTAATTGCATAAGAATATAAAGACATGAACTTTCGGACTTTAATGTTATCATAGCGATGATTAAAAAGATAAACTAAAATAGAAAATCTGATAAAGGATATACAGAGCTTTGTTTTTTTTTTCAAAAATATGCCCCATTTTCAGAAAAAAACGCATAATTATTAACTCAATGGATAAAATATCAGTTTTATGACAAAAATTCGGAGAAATAGACGGAAATATCATGGTAAAAATCGTATTATTTTATTTTCTTATCTAGAAAAGGGGTAAATTTGATCAATGACCATTTTAGATCAGCTTTGTTTAGATAAAGGCCAAAAGAAAACTGTTGAGAACATAACACAGGTTTATAAAAATTAAAAAATAAAAGGATTCATATATTTCTAGCTATCAATTCTAGTAAATATTTAATTTTTTTCAAGATTCGCGAAATTTTTACAAAAAAATATATAAATAAAAGAATTCTAGTAATAGCAGTGATATAAATAATAAAATATAATTTCATATAAAGTAACAATATTAAACCTTTATATACATTCTTTTTCAAAATTCAAAAATCAAGATTATTATAACTAAAATGAAGTAAAACAGGATATTTAACATATACGATAAACATCTTATAGAAGCTAAAGATTATTAATACATTAAAATACAAAATTGAATTATTGTAAGCAAATAATTATATCCAACGAAAAACGTAAAACATAAAAACAAAACAGCAAATGTTGATATATAAATAATATCAAATAATTATTCAATTTACAGTGTATATTTAATTTATTAAACATATGTCTATAATCATTGTAAAATTTGAACCTTCAGACAAAATCCATCTAAATAAAATTTCAAAAATTAATTTATTTATCCCATGTCTATAATCATTGTAAAATTTGAACCTTCAGACAAAATCCATCTAAATAAAATTTCAAAAAAAAAATTACAAAATTGATTTTATTTAACCCACGTCTAAAATCATTATAAAACATATATCTTCGGAATATATCATAATTCTTGTATATAATTCTAAAAATATAAAAATTACACTTTAATATTCTAGTGAAACAGTAAATGCTTGGCAATTCAATATTTACATCATTTATGTGGATAAAACCATGAATTTTCAAATCTAGAAATATAAAATTTATGTTCACTTTTGAAAAGCTAACTATTAGATTTATTAAAAAATGGAAGATAAATAAAAAAATATAAAGTCATTTATAAAAAAAGAGGACCAAATAGCCATAAAATTGTTTTAAAATATAATAATAAATTTTCCAGTTTTTATCCATTTGTAAAAAAAACCAATAAATATATTATTTAGTTTAACAAATAAAAATAAAATCTAAAAAAACATACGATTTTTGATTTTATTTATATAAAAACAGAAAAAGAAACAAAATTTATCATAATGTAATAGTTATATCGATTAGAGAATAAATATAAAAACATTATATTACGCTATTCAAATCAAATATAATAAAGTATAAAATAATAAAATAGTTCATATAGAATTGGTTTCTCTGGAAATAAATGTTTTTTGATGTTAATTAAATGACGCAAAAAAACTATAACGCATATGAATAAACTCAGTTTTTTAAATATCAGAGAAGAATCTATAAAAGTATATATAGTAAAACAAAAATAATCGTTTTTATATAGTAAAACATATAAAAATCTAACGAGTAATATTCAAACCTATTTATAAGAAAAAAAATTATTATGCAATTAAATATTAATCTTTAAATAGTTAAACATATAATTTGAAATCAATTATCTATAAAAACAAAAAAAAGCTTTTTTTATTCACATAAGGCTTAGTATGCAATTTTATAAACAAATAAAACAGATTATCAAGAAAAGGGAAAAAAAACATTGTATTTTTAAGATAAAACTCACACTACGATACAGAAGATAAGTTTTTATTGTTACAGCTTATGGATTTTAAAAACGAAAAACTTCAAATTATACTAGAAGGAATTGCATAAAAAACCTTTTTTATATTGTTTCATACCACTAATAGTATTTTTTATCGTTTTTTACAAACACGGATATGTGATTTTTTATGTCAATCGAATAGATTTAAAATCACAAATAAATGTAAACTTGTACTATAGAAAAAAGCATCAGAACTTATTTGTGTTAACTTTTGTAGAAAATTGCTTCTATTTAACATATATATATAAAATATCTAAAATACAACAATTTAAATAATGCAAGTTATATAAAATCCAGGTTTTATGTTACCAAGAAATTACGAAAAATGTATTTATTACATTTTTGGATATAATTTTAAAATATTTGGCTGTTGAAGCAATCTTAAAATATAAGAGTGATTATATCTTGCAATTATATCTCTTATTTATGTTTTATTTTGTAATCTAGCACAGATTTTGATGTTTTTTTCATTACAAAAAAGTGATAAAAGGCTATTAAATTTGTAAAAGACATCAATGGCTTTATATTTTATTCACTAAAACTGAAAGATTTTAGATTAACTGATCATTGAAAACATGGTAAGAAATAATATCATAAACGAGTGATAAATATAATAATAGAGTCGCCCCTACCCTAGAAGGGCGACTCTATTGTTGTGTTCATTGCATCGTAATTTAAAAAATATAAATCTATTATTTTTATAGAAACATAAAACATAGATTATCATATATAAATTGTCAAATATTTTGCTATAAAATACACTTTTTACAATAAAATCAAGTATTTATGCATTTTTCACTTTATATCAGAGCAATATTTATATTATTTCTGTATGTATATTTACTTTTTAAACATGAAAAATCCAAAAAAATGGCTAACTACTTTTTTATTATATGGTAAATGCATTATAAATAAATGTTGTAAGAAAATGCCAGAAAATAAAACGATTAATAACTAGATATATGTAGAAAACTATCATATTTATTTTTTTATATATTAAAGAAATGGTATTTAACAAGCACTGTATTCTAAAATGTACATTTTTTCTTCATCCTAGCTGAACTATTTAACAATTTATGTATTTTTAGTACCAATAATTCATGATAAATGTACGATTATAGTTATATTCAACATTAGACGTGTTAATTTGCGGTAGAATAATACCAAAAAAGGGGTTTTTATTCAGCTATCTAACAGAATTAGCACCTCTTTATGGTTATTTAGGCGACTATATGTATTAAATAGCATATAACTCACCTGAATAGTTCATAAAAAATCCATTTCTTCAAATTTTTAATCATTAAATCTGTTGTTTGTTTTACTTTAGCAAGCAGATTAAAACTCAAAATCATGTCTATTTTACCGAAATGTGTTATCGATGAGTGTGAATAATTTACAAAATACATTATATTGGATTTTAATTATATCTCAGTATTAAAAAAATCGAAAAAGTTAGTATTTTCAATGAATAGGAATATAAAAAAAATTACATAAAATTAAAAAAAAAATAGAAAAAAAAACATTCTTATTTGCTTACTTTATAAATAAAACAGCTTTTTTGACATTTAACTCATAAAAATTACCTATTTTAGCAGTTTCCACCTTTATTTTCGTACATAAGAAACATACCTAAAATATATTATAAATGAACATCAAAATCAATTAAATGATATCAAAATCTTCTTTTATGATTGAATATTTTAATAAGATATAAAAATATTTTTAATATTTTATGTAATTGATCATTAAAAGAAAAAAAAATAATAGGACCCTTAAACTTTCTACTAAAATCCCATATCAAAATACATCAAGCATAATCTATATTGATTTATAATTCAAAACATATTTTTTCGATTTGGTGTATATGATAGTTATTATCACATAAAAAAACCACTAAAATAAAGAAAAAAAATAGTCGACTTAATCCACACATAAAAGTTTCAGAAACAAGAAAAAATTAAAATATATGATTTTCTAAGTATTTTACGTTTTAAAAAGATAATTTAAATATGAAAACTTAATTTTATTACAAGAAAAAAAATCCCTTTTTTTTGCGATGTCATTAATTATTAAAAAAAATCGCAGATAATGAGAAATATGAGAAAGTCAGAATGTGTATCTTAGCTTATAAAAGTATGATCAGCAAGATAATATTGTTTTTTTCGCCAAACAGGACTTGGTTCTAGGTTTTTTTAAGACAGAAAAAAATATGGCAACACATAAAACTTGGAATTGACCGAAAAATTAATAAATTCACCTTTTCTGAATATCAAAACATATGTACAAATATTATCTATGTCCAGTAGAGTATATAAATATCTATTATAAGGCAAAAAAATCTTAAATATAACCAAGTTGGTAATGGCATTATATCCACAAAAAGATGATTTTATATTCTATCAACTTTAGATAATGTATTTATTATGTCATAAATTATCATTTTACGATTTCTTACTATGCTAGTGGCCATATTTATCACCACTTATTCGGCTATTCAGCGACATAATTCAGCTAAAAGTAATAAAATTATGTTTAAAATGAGATTGATATGTCTTTTTGGCACTAAAAAAATACATAAAACTTGTTTTTTCTCATCTCGCTGCAGACATATTATATTTAAAATAGCACAGAAAAATGATAATATAACATTACTCATAAAATATTTATAATAAAATTGACTATTAATATAAATTTATTTTGAAACAAGCTGTTTTTTTAACATAAAGGATTTATTCTATACAACTAGAAGAGTAGAAAACCGCCTATATAAAGAAAAAAACCAAAAGTTTGGCATAAATATGGTGATTAAGCCACAAATAATCAATAAAAATTACAATTTATGCGGAATAAAATAAAACAATAACTAAAGTTTTCTATCAGAGACGTGATTTATATATCAATATTATCATATTAGAGCATTAAACTTTAAATATTTACATAAAACTCTAATATCTGGTGTCTAAATATAAAAATATATCGTTTGTATTTTCAATCTATTTATATTTCCTTTGAAAACTTCATTTTCTTAAAAGATGAATCTATTATTAGATTATACTAAATTACTAAGCACGAAAAGTATTTCGATTTCGCCAGTATATTTCTATATATATGAAAAATAAAATAAAAAACTTAAAATAATAATAATTTATTAACAAGAGAATCTTAAACAAAGAAATAAATAACAAATAAAAATACATATAATTAAATCTCAAAAATTTTCATATTATTATTCTATTAACAAATAATCTTAAAATAATAAAATATTTATGGTTTTGAATATTATAAAGAACAATTGATGAGAAGATCTTTAGAATCTGAAAATCTAGTTTAATGTATATAATAGACATATATATCGCTTATTATTATTATAAATGTAAATATTAAGAATTTTATGGTGATTTAATAATTTATAGATTCTAAATGAAAATTTAAATAAAATCAGAAGAATATTTCGGATAAATAATTTATAAAAAAAAGTATAATAGTTTGTAACAAAATGGTTAAAAAATATAATAAAATAAATCACAATTTATTGTATCATTATATATAAAATATTTTTCTTTTTTGTTATTCTTTCTCGTAATCTAATTTAAAAGAAAAATCGAATGTTTTGATAACTATATTTTATATCTAGAAAGTTCAAAATTAGAATAGAAAAACAATATGCTAGCATGTAATTTTATTTAAGAACGCTTTTCTAACATCACGATGTGTTCGAATATCTTAATCTAAAGATACAATATCCAATAATAACAAAAAAAAATAAAATAGAATGAATATATTTTTGTTTATAATAGAAAGAAAAAAGCATTGTTCAGAATTTAAAGATAATAATTATAAAAGTAATAAGAATTAATTTTACTTTTACAATAAAAAAGTAAATTATTAATAAATATGTGGATTAAGCGATCGTAAAAAGTAAAAAAATATCAAAAAACCATAAAAATGGTGGTATAATTATCATTATCATTGAAAAGGATAAAAACATATATATCTCCTATAAATAATGGCATTATTACAATTTAGTTATATATTTATGATCTTAATTGCATAAGAATATAAAGACATGAACTTTCGGACTTTAATGTTATCATAGCGATGATTAAAAAGATAAACTAAAATAGAAAATCTGATAAAGGATATACAGAGCTTTGTTTTTTTTTTCAAAAATATGCCCCATTTTCAGAAAAAAACGCATAATTATTAACTCAATGGATAAAATATCAGTTTTATGACAAAAATTCGGAGAAATAGACGGAAATATCATGGTAAAAATCGTATTATTTTATTTTCTTATCTAGAAAAGGGGTAAATTTGATCAATGACCATTTTAGATCAGCTTTGTTTAGATAAAGGCCAAAAGAAAACTGTTGAGAACATAACACAGGTTTATAAAAATTAAAAAATAAAAGGATTCATATATTTCTAGCTATCAATTCTAGTAAATATTTAATTTTTTTCAAGATTCGCGAAATTTTTACAAAAAAATATATAAATAAAAGAATTCTAGTAATAGCAGTGATATAAATAATAAAATATAATTTCATATAAAGTAACAATATTAAACCTTTATATACATTCTTTTTCAAAATTCAAAAATCAAGATTATTATAACTAAAATGAAGTAAAACAGGATATTTAACATATACGATAAACATCTTATAGAAGCTAAAGATTATTAATACATTAAAATACAAAATTGAATTATTGTAAGCAAATAATTATATCCAACGAAAAACGTAAAACATAAAAACAAAACAGCAAATGTTGATATATAAATAATATCAAATAATTATTCAATTTACAGTGTATATTTAATTTATTAAACATATGTCTATAATCATTGTAAAATTTGAACCTTCAGACAAAATCCATCTAAATAAAATTTCAAAAATTAATTTATTTATCCCATGTCTATAATCATTGTAAAATTTGAACCTTCAGACAAAATCCATCTAAATAAAATTTCAAAAAAAAAATTACAAAATTGATTTTATTTAACCCACGTCTAAAATCATTATAAAACATATATCTTCGGAATATATCATAATTCTTGTATATAATTCTAAAAATATAAAAATTACACTTTAATATTCTAGTGAAACAGTAAATGCTTGGCAATTCAATATTTACATCATTTATGTGGATAAAACCATGAATTTTCAAATCTAGAAATATAAAATTTATGTTCACTTTTGAAAAGCTAACTATTAGATTTATTAAAAAATGGAAGATAAATAAAAAAATATAAAGTCATTTATAAAAAAAGAGGACCAAATAGCCATAAAATTGTTTTAAAATATAATAATAAATTTTCCAGTTTTTATCCATTTGTAAAAAAAACCAATAAATATATTATTTAGTTTAACAAATAAAAATAAAATCTAAAAAAACATACGATTTTTGATTTTATTTATATAAAAACAGAAAAAGAAACAAAATTTATCATAATGTAATAGTTATATCGATTAGAGAATAAATATAAAAACATTATATTACGCTATTCAAATCAAATATAATAAAGTATAAAATAATAAAATAGTTCATATAGAATTGGTTTCTCTGGAAATAAATGTTTTTTGATGTTAATTAAATGACGCAAAAAAACTATAACGCATATGAATAAACTCAGTTTTTTAAATATCAGAGAAGAATCTATAAAAGTATATATAGTAAAACAAAAATAATCGTTTTTATATAGTAAAACATATAAAAATCTAACGAGTAATATTCAAACCTATTTATAAGAAAAAAAATTATTATGCAATTAAATATTAATCTTTAAATAGTTAAACATATAATTTGAAATCAATTATCTATAAAAACAAAAAAAAGCTTTTTTTATTCACATAAGGCTTAGTATGCAATTTTATAAACAAATAAAACAGATTATCAAGAAAAGGGAAAAAAAACATTGTATTTTTAAGATAAAACTCACACTACGATACAGAAGATAAGTTTTTATTGTTACAGCTTATGGATTTTAAAAACGAAAAACTTCAAATTATACTAGAAGGAATTGCATAAAAAACCTTTTTTATATTGTTTCATACCACTAATAGTATTTTTTATCGTTTTTTACAAACACGGATATGTGATTTTTTATGTCAATCGAATAGATTTAAAATCACAAATAAATGTAAACTTGTACTATAGAAAAAAGCATCAGAACTTATTTGTGTTAACTTTTGTAGAAAATTGCTTCTATTTAACATATATATATAAAATATCTAAAATACAACAATTTAAATAATGCAAGTTATATAAAATCCAGGTTTTATGTTACCAAGAAATTACGAAAAATGTATTTATTACATTTTTGGATATAATTTTAAAATATTTGGCTGTTGAAGCAATCTTAAAATATAAGAGTGATTATATCTTGCAATTATATCTCTTATTTATGTTTTATTTTGTAATCTAGCACAGATTTTGATGTTTTTTTCATTACAAAAAAGTGATAAAAGGCTATTAAATTTGTAAAAGACATCAATGGCTTTATATTTTATTCACTAAAACTGAAAGATTTTAGATTAACTGATCATTGAAAACATGGTAAGAAATAATATCATAAACGAGTGATAAATATAATAATAGAGTCGCCCCTACCCTAGAAGGGCGACTCTATTGTTGTGTTCATTGCATCGTAATTTAAAAAATATAAATCTATTATTTTTATAGAAACATAAAACATAGATTATCATATATAAATTGTCAAATATTTTGCTATAAAATACACTTTTTACAATAAAATCAAGTATTTATGCATTTTTCACTTTATATCAGAGCAATATTTATATTATTTCTGTATGTATATTTACTTTTTAAACATGAAAAATCCAAAAAAATGGCTAACTACTTTTTTATTATATGGTAAATGCATTATAAATAAATGTTGTAAGAAAATGCCAGAAAATAAAACGATTAATAACTAGATATATGTAGAAAACTATCATATTTATTTTTTTATATATTAAAGAAATGGTATTTAACAAGCACTGTATTCTAAAATGTACATTTTTTCTTCATCCTAGCTGAACTATTTAACAATTTATGTATTTTTAGTACCAATAATTCATGATAAATGTACGATTATAGTTATATTCAACATTAGACGTGTTAATTTGCGGTAGAATAATACCAAAAAAGGGGTTTTTATTCAGCTATCTAACAGAATTAGCACCTCTTTATGGTTATTTAGGCGACTATATGTATTAAATAGCATATAACTCACCTGAATAGTTCATAAAAAATCCATTTCTTCAAATTTTTAATCATTAAATCTGTTGTTTGTTTTACTTTAGCAAGCAGATTAAAACTCAAAATCATGTCTATTTTACCGAAATGTGTTATCGATGAGTGTGAATAATTTACAAAATACATTATATTGGATTTTAATTATATCTCAGTATTAAAAAAATCGAAAAAGTTAGTATTTTCAATGAATAGGAATATAAAAAAAATTACATAAAATTAAAAAAAAAATAGAAAAAAAAACATTCTTATTTGCTTACTTTATAAATAAAACAGCTTTTTTGACATTTAACTCATAAAAATTACCTATTTTAGCAGTTTCCACCTTTATTTTCGTACATAAGAAACATACCTAAAATATATTATAAATGAACATCAAAATCAATTAAATGATATCAAAATCTTCTTTTATGATTGAATATTTTAATAAGATATAAAAATATTTTTAATATTTTATGTAATTGATCATTAAAAGAAAAAAAAATAATAGGACCCTTAAACTTTCTACTAAAATCCCATATCAAAATACATCAAGCATAATCTATATTGATTTATAATTCAAAACATATTTTTTCGATTTGGTGTATATGATAGTTATTATCACATAAAAAAACCACTAAAATAAAGAAAAAAAATAGTCGACTTAATCCACACATAAAAGTTTCAGAAACAAGAAAAAATTAAAATATATGATTTTCTAAGTATTTTACGTTTTAAAAAGATAATTTAAATATGAAAACTTAATTTTATTACAAGAAAAAAAATCCCTTTTTTTTGCGATGTCATTAATTATTAAAAAAAATCGCAGATAATGAGAAATATGAGAAAGTCAGAATGTGTATCTTAGCTTATAAAAGTATGATCAGCAAGATAATATTGTTTTTTTCGCCAAACAGGACTTGGTTCTAGGTTTTTTTAAGACAGAAAAAAATATGGCAACACATAAAACTTGGAATTGACCGAAAAATTAATAAATTCACCTTTTCTGAATATCAAAACATATGTACAAATATTATCTATGTCCAGTAGAGTATATAAATATCTATTATAAGGCAAAAAAATCTTAAATATAACCAAGTTGGTAATGGCATTATATCCACAAAAAGATGATTTTATATTCTATCAACTTTAGATAATGTATTTATTATGTCATAAATTATCATTTTACGATTTCTTACTATGCTAGTGGCCATATTTATCACCACTTATTCGGCTATTCAGCGACATAATTCAGCTAAAAGTAATAAAATTATGTTTAAAATGAGATTGATATGTCTTTTTGGCACTAAAAAAATACATAAAACTTGTTTTTTCTCATCTCGCTGCAGACATATTATATTTAAAATAGCACAGAAAAATGATAATATAACATTACTCATAAAATATTTATAATAAAATTGACTATTAATATAAATTTATTTTGAAACAAGCTGTTTTTTTAACATAAAGGATTTATTCTATACAACTAGAAGAGTAGAAAACCGCCTATATAAAGAAAAAAACCAAAAGTTTGGCATAAATATGGTGATTAAGCCACAAATAATCAATAAAAATTACAATTTATGCGGAATAAAATAAAACAATAACTAAAGTTTTCTATCAGAGACGTGATTTATATATCAATATTATCATATTAGAGCATTAAACTTTAAATATTTACATAAAACTCTAATATCTGGTGTCTAAATATAAAAATATATCGTTTGTATTTTCAATCTATTTATATTTCCTTTGAAAACTTCATTTTCTTAAAAGATGAATCTATTATTAGATTATACTAAATTACTAAGCACGAAAAGTATTTCGATTTCGCCAGTATATTTCTATATATATGAAAAATAAAATAAAAAACTTAAAATAATAATAATTTATTAACAAGAGAATCTTAAACAAAGAAATAAATAACAAATAAAAATACATATAATTAAATCTCAAAAATTTTCATATTATTATTCTATTAACAAATAATCTTAAAATAATAAAATATTTATGGTTTTGAATATTATAAAGAACAATTGATGAGAAGATCTTTAGAATCTGAAAATCTAGTTTAATGTATATAATAGACATATATATCGCTTATTATTATTATAAATGTAAATATTAAGAATTTTATGGTGATTTAATAATTTATAGATTCTAAATGAAAATTTAAATAAAATCAGAAGAATATTTCGGATAAATAATTTATAAAAAAAAGTATAATAGTTTGTAACAAAATGGTTAAAAAATATAATAAAATAAATCACAATTTATTGTATCATTATATATAAAATATTTTTCTTTTTTGTTATTCTTTCTCGTAATCTAATTTAAAAGAAAAATCGAATGTTTTGATAACTATATTTTATATCTAGAAAGTTCAAAATTAGAATAGAAAAACAATATGCTAGCATGTAATTTTATTTAAGAACGCTTTTCTAACATCACGATGTGTTCGAATATCTTAATCTAAAGATACAATATCCAATAATAACAAAAAAAAATAAAATAGAATGAATATATTTTTGTTTATAATAGAAAGAAAAAAGCATTGTTCAGAATTTAAAGATAATAATTATAAAAGTAATAAGAATTAATTTTACTTTTACAATAAAAAAGTAAATTATTAATAAATATGTGGATTAAGCGATCGTAAAAAGTAAAAAAATATCAAAAAACCATAAAAATGGTGGTATAATTATCATTATCATTGAAAAGGATAAAAACATATATATCTCCTATAAATAATGGCATTATTACAATTTAGTTATATATTTATGATCTTAATTGCATAAGAATATAAAGACATGAACTTTCGGACTTTAATGTTATCATAGCGATGATTAAAAAGATAAACTAAAATAGAAAATCTGATAAAGGATATACAGAGCTTTGTTTTTTTTTTCAAAAATATGCCCCATTTTCAGAAAAAAACGCATAATTATTAACTCAATGGATAAAATATCAGTTTTATGACAAAAATTCGGAGAAATAGACGGAAATATCATGGTAAAAATCGTATTATTTTATTTTCTTATCTAGAAAAGGGGTAAATTTGATCAATGACCATTTTAGATCAGCTTTGTTTAGATAAAGGCCAAAAGAAAACTGTTGAGAACATAACACAGGTTTATAAAAATTAAAAAATAAAAGGATTCATATATTTCTAGCTATCAATTCTAGTAAATATTTAATTTTTTTCAAGATTCGCGAAATTTTTACAAAAAAATATATAAATAAAAGAATTCTAGTAATAGCAGTGATATAAATAATAAAATATAATTTCATATAAAGTAACAATATTAAACCTTTATATACATTCTTTTTCAAAATTCAAAAATCAAGATTATTATAACTAAAATGAAGTAAAACAGGATATTTAACATATACGATAAACATCTTATAGAAGCTAAAGATTATTAATACATTAAAATACAAAATTGAATTATTGTAAGCAAATAATTATATCCAACGAAAAACGTAAAACATAAAAACAAAACAGCAAATGTTGATATATAAATAATATCAAATAATTATTCAATTTACAGTGTATATTTAATTTATTAAACATATGTCTATAATCATTGTAAAATTTGAACCTTCAGACAAAATCCATCTAAATAAAATTTCAAAAATTAATTTATTTATCCCATGTCTATAATCATTGTAAAATTTGAACCTTCAGACAAAATCCATCTAAATAAAATTTCAAAAAAAAAATTACAAAATTGATTTTATTTAACCCACGTCTAAAATCATTATAAAACATATATCTTCGGAATATATCATAATTCTTGTATATAATTCTAAAAATATAAAAATTACACTTTAATATTCTAGTGAAACAGTAAATGCTTGGCAATTCAATATTTACATCATTTATGTGGATAAAACCATGAATTTTCAAATCTAGAAATATAAAATTTATGTTCACTTTTGAAAAGCTAACTATTAGATTTATTAAAAAATGGAAGATAAATAAAAAAATATAAAGTCATTTATAAAAAAAGAGGACCAAATAGCCATAAAATTGTTTTAAAATATAATAATAAATTTTCCAGTTTTTATCCATTTGTAAAAAAAACCAATAAATATATTATTTAGTTTAACAAATAAAAATAAAATCTAAAAAAACATACGATTTTTGATTTTATTTATATAAAAACAGAAAAAGAAACAAAATTTATCATAATGTAATAGTTATATCGATTAGAGAATAAATATAAAAACATTATATTACGCTATTCAAATCAAATATAATAAAGTATAAAATAATAAAATAGTTCATATAGAATTGGTTTCTCTGGAAATAAATGTTTTTTGATGTTAATTAAATGACGCAAAAAAACTATAACGCATATGAATAAACTCAGTTTTTTAAATATCAGAGAAGAATCTATAAAAGTATATATAGTAAAACAAAAATAATCGTTTTTATATAGTAAAACATATAAAAATCTAACGAGTAATATTCAAACCTATTTATAAGAAAAAAAATTATTATGCAATTAAATATTAATCTTTAAATAGTTAAACATATAATTTGAAATCAATTATCTATAAAAACAAAAAAAAGCTTTTTTTATTCACATAAGGCTTAGTATGCAATTTTATAAACAAATAAAACAGATTATCAAGAAAAGGGAAAAAAAACATTGTATTTTTAAGATAAAACTCACACTACGATACAGAAGATAAGTTTTTATTGTTACAGCTTATGGATTTTAAAAACGAAAAACTTCAAATTATACTAGAAGGAATTGCATAAAAAACCTTTTTTATATTGTTTCATACCACTAATAGTATTTTTTATCGTTTTTTACAAACACGGATATGTGATTTTTTATGTCAATCGAATAGATTTAAAATCACAAATAAATGTAAACTTGTACTATAGAAAAAAGCATCAGAACTTATTTGTGTTAACTTTTGTAGAAAATTGCTTCTATTTAACATATATATATAAAATATCTAAAATACAACAATTTAAATAATGCAAGTTATATAAAATCCAGGTTTTATGTTACCAAGAAATTACGAAAAATGTATTTATTACATTTTTGGATATAATTTTAAAATATTTGGCTGTTGAAGCAATCTTAAAATATAAGAGTGATTATATCTTGCAATTATATCTCTTATTTATGTTTTATTTTGTAATCTAGCACAGATTTTGATGTTTTTTTCATTACAAAAAAGTGATAAAAGGCTATTAAATTTGTAAAAGACATCAATGGCTTTATATTTTATTCACTAAAACTGAAAGATTTTAGATTAACTGATCATTGAAAACATGGTAAGAAATAATATCATAAACGAGTGATAAATATAATAATAGAGTCGCCCCTACCCTAGAAGGGCGACTCTATTGTTGTGTTCATTGCATCGTAATTTAAAAAATATAAATCTATTATTTTTATAGAAACATAAAACATAGATTATCATATATAAATTGTCAAATATTTTGCTATAAAATACACTTTTTACAATAAAATCAAGTATTTATGCATTTTTCACTTTATATCAGAGCAATATTTATATTATTTCTGTATGTATATTTACTTTTTAAACATGAAAAATCCAAAAAAATGGCTAACTACTTTTTTATTATATGGTAAATGCATTATAAATAAATGTTGTAAGAAAATGCCAGAAAATAAAACGATTAATAACTAGATATATGTAGAAAACTATCATATTTATTTTTTTATATATTAAAGAAATGGTATTTAACAAGCACTGTATTCTAAAATGTACATTTTTTCTTCATCCTAGCTGAACTATTTAACAATTTATGTATTTTTAGTACCAATAATTCATGATAAATGTACGATTATAGTTATATTCAACATTAGACGTGTTAATTTGCGGTAGAATAATACCAAAAAAGGGGTTTTTATTCAGCTATCTAACAGAATTAGCACCTCTTTATGGTTATTTAGGCGACTATATGTATTAAATAGCATATAACTCACCTGAATAGTTCATAAAAAATCCATTTCTTCAAATTTTTAATCATTAAATCTGTTGTTTGTTTTACTTTAGCAAGCAGATTAAAACTCAAAATCATGTCTATTTTACCGAAATGTGTTATCGATGAGTGTGAATAATTTACAAAATACATTATATTGGATTTTAATTATATCTCAGTATTAAAAAAATCGAAAAAGTTAGTATTTTCAATGAATAGGAATATAAAAAAAATTACATAAAATTAAAAAAAAAATAGAAAAAAAAACATTCTTATTTGCTTACTTTATAAATAAAACAGCTTTTTGATATTTAACTCATAAAAATTACCTATTTTAGCATTATCCACCTTTATTTTCGTACATAAGAAACATACCTAAAATATATTATAAATGAACATCAAAATCAATTAAATGATATCAAAATCTTCTTTTATGATTGAATATTTTAATAAGATATAAAAATATTTTTAATATTTTATGTAATTGATCATTAAAAGAAAAAAAAATAATAGGACCCTTAAACTTTCTACTAAAATCCCATATCAAAATACATCAAGCATAATCTATATTGATTTATAATTCAAAACATATTTTTTCGATTTGGTGTATATGATAGTTATTATCACATAAAAAAACCACTAAAATAAAGAAAAAAAATAGTCGACTTAATCCACACATAAAAGTTTCAGAAACAAGAAAAAATTAAAATATATGATTTTCTAAGTATTTTACGTTTTAAAAAGATAATTTAAATATGAAAACTTAATTTTATTACAAGAAAAAAAATCCCTTTTTTTTGCGATGTCATTAATTATTAAAAAAAATCGCAGATAATGAGAAATATGAGAAAGTCAGAATGTGTATCTTAGCTTATAAAAGTATGATCAGCAAGATAATATTGTTTTTTTCGCCAAACAGGACTTGGTTCTAGGTTTTTTTAAGACAGAAAAAAATATGGCAACACATAAAACTTGGAATTGACCGAAAAATTAATAAATTCACCTTTTCTGAATATCAAAACATATGTACAAATATTATCTATGTCCAGTAGAGTATATAAATATCTATTATAAGGCAAAAAAATCTTAAATATAACCAAGTTGGTAATGGCATTATATCCACAAAAAGATGATTTTATATTCTATCAACTTTAGATAATGTATTTATTATGTCATAAATTATCATTTTACGATTTCTTACTATGCTAGTGGCCATATTTATCACCACTTATTCGGCTATTCAGCGACATAATTCAGCTAAAAGTAATAAAATTATGTTTAAAATGAGATTGATATGTCTTTTTGGCACTAAAAAAATACATAAAACTTGTTTTTTCTCATCTCGCTGCAGACATATTATATTTAAAATAGCACAGAAAAATGATAATATAACATTACTCATAAAATATTTATAATAAAATTGACTATTAATATAAATTTATTTTGAAACAAGCTGTTTTTTTAACATAAAGGATTTATTCTATACAACTAGAAGAGTAGAAAACCGCCTATATAAAGAAAAAAACCAAAAGTTTGGCATAAATATGGTGATTAAGCCACAAATAATCAATAAAAATTACAATTTATGCGGAATAAAATAAAACAATAACTAAAGTTTTCTATCAGAGACGTGATTTATATATCAATATTATCATATTAGAGCATTAAACTTTAAATATTTACATAAAACTCTAATATCTGGTGTCTAAATATAAAAATATATCGTTTGTATTTTCAATCTATTTATATTTCCTTTGAAAACTTCATTTTCTTAAAAGATGAATCTATTATTAGATTATACTAAATTACTAAGCACGAAAAGTATTTCGATTTCGCCAGTATATTTCTATATATATGAAAAATAAAATAAAAAACTTAAAATAATAATAATTTATTAACAAGAGAATCTTAAACAAAGAAATAAATAACAAATAAAAATACATATAATTAAATCTCAAAAATTTTCATATTATTATTCTATTAACAAATAATCTTAAAATAATAAAATATTTATGGTTTTGAATATTATAAAGAACAATTGATGAGAAGATCTTTAGAATCTGAAAATCTAGTTTAATGTATATAATAGACATATATATCGCTTATTATTATTATAAATGTAAATATTAAGAATTTTATGGTGATTTAATAATTTATAGATTCTAAATGAAAATTTAAATAAAATCAGAAGAATATTTCGGATAAATAATTTATAAAAAAAAGTATAATAGTTTGTAACAAAATGGTTAAAAAATATAATAAAATAAATCACAATTTATTGTATCATTATATATAAAATATTTTTCTTTTTTGTTATTCTTTCTCGTAATCTAATTTAAAAGAAAAATCGAATGTTTTGATAACTATATTTTATATCTAGAAAGTTCAAAATTAGAATAGAAAAACAATATGCTAGCATGTAATTTTATTTAAGAACGCTTTTCTAACATCACGATGTGTTCGAATATCTTAATCTAAAGATACAATATCCAATAATAACAAAAAAAAATAAAATAGAATGAATATATTTTTGTTTATAATAGAAAGAAAAAAGCATTGTTCAGAATTTAAAGATAATAATTATAAAAGTAATAAGAATTAATTTTACTTTTACAATAAAAAAGTAAATTATTAATAAATATGTGGATTAAGCGATCGTAAAAAGTAAAAAAATATCAAAAAACCATAAAAATGGTGGTATAATTATCATTATCATTGAAAAGGATAAAAACATATATATCTCCTATAAATAATGGCATTATTACAATTTAGTTATATATTTATGATCTTAATTGCATAAGAATATAAAGACATGAACTTTCGGACTTTAATGTTATCATAGCGATGATTAAAAAGATAAACTAAAATAGAAAATCTGATAAAGGATATACAGAGCTTTGTTTTTTTTTTCAAAAATATGCCCCATTTTCAGAAAAAAACGCATAATTATTAACTCAATGGATAAAATATCAGTTTTATGACAAAAATTCGGAGAAATAGACGGAAATATCATGGTAAAAATCGTATTATTTTATTTTCTTATCTAGAAAAGGGGTAAATTTGATCAATGACCATTTTAGATCAGCTTTGTTTAGATAAAGGCCAAAAGAAAACTGTTGAGAACATAACACAGGTTTATAAAAATTAAAAAATAAAAGGATTCATATATTTCTAGCTATCAATTCTAGTAAATATTTAATTTTTTTCAAGATTCGCGAAATTTTTACAAAAAAATATATAAATAAAAGAATTCTAGTAATAGCAGTGATATAAATAATAAAATATAATTTCATATAAAGTAACAATATTAAACCTTTATATACATTCTTTTTCAAAATTCAAAAATCAAGATTATTATAACTAAAATGAAGTAAAACAGGATATTTAACATATACGATAAACATCTTATAGAAGCTAAAGATTATTAATACATTAAAATACAAAATTGAATTATTGTAAGCAAATAATTATATCCAACGAAAAACGTAAAACATAAAAACAAAACAGCAAATGTTGATATATAAATAATATCAAATAATTATTCAATTTACAGTGTATATTTAATTTATTAAACATATGTCTATAATCATTGTAAAATTTGAACCTTCAGACAAAATCCATCTAAATAAAATTTCAAAAATTAATTTATTTATCCCATGTCTATAATCATTGTAAAATTTGAACCTTCAGACAAAATCCATCTAAATAAAATTTCAAAAAAAAAATTACAAAATTGATTTTATTTAACCCACGTCTAAAATCATTATAAAACATATATCTTCGGAATATATCATAATTCTTGTATATAATTCTAAAAATATAAAAATTACACTTTAATATTCTAGTGAAACAGTAAATGCTTGGCAATTCAATATTTACATCATTTATGTGGATAAAACCATGAATTTTCAAATCTAGAAATATAAAATTTATGTTCACTTTTGAAAAGCTAACTATTAGATTTATTAAAAAATGGAAGATAAATAAAAAAATATAAAGTCATTTATAAAAAAAGAGGACCAAATAGCCATAAAATTGTTTTAAAATATAATAATAAATTTTCCAGTTTTTATCCATTTGTAAAAAAAACCAATAAATATATTATTTAGTTTAACAAATAAAAATAAAATCTAAAAAAACATACGATTTTTGATTTTATTTATATAAAAACAGAAAAAGAAACAAAATTTATCATAATGTAATAGTTATATCGATTAGAGAATAAATATAAAAACATTATATTACGCTATTCAAATCAAATATAATAAAGTATAAAATAATAAAATAGTTCATATAGAATTGGTTTCTCTGGAAATAAATGTTTTTTGATGTTAATTAAATGACGCAAAAAAACTATAACGCATATGAATAAACTCAGTTTTTTAAATATCAGAGAAGAATCTATAAAAGTATATATAGTAAAACAAAAATAATCGTTTTTATATAGTAAAACATATAAAAATCTAACGAGTAATATTCAAACCTATTTATAAGAAAAAAAATTATTATGCAATTAAATATTAATCTTTAAATAGTTAAACATATAATTTGAAATCAATTATCTATAAAAACAAAAAAAAGCTTTTTTTATTCACATAAGGCTTAGTATGCAATTTTATAAACAAATAAAACAGATTATCAAGAAAAGGGAAAAAAAACATTGTATTTTTAAGATAAAACTCACACTACGATACAGAAGATAAGTTTTTATTGTTACAGCTTATGGATTTTAAAAACGAAAAACTTCAAATTATACTAGAAGGAATTGCATAAAAAACCTTTTTTATATTGTTTCATACCACTAATAGTATTTTTTATCGTTTTTTACAAACACGGATATGTGATTTTTTATGTCAATCGAATAGATTTAAAATCACAAATAAATGTAAACTTGTACTATAGAAAAAAGCATCAGAACTTATTTGTGTTAACTTTTGTAGAAAATTGCTTCTATTTAACATATATATATAAAATATCTAAAATACAACAATTTAAATAATGCAAGTTATATAAAATCCAGGTTTTATGTTACCAAGAAATTACGAAAAATGTATTTATTACATTTTTGGATATAATTTTAAAATATTTGGCTGTTGAAGCAATCTTAAAATATAAGAGTGATTATATCTTGCAATTATATCTCTTATTTATGTTTTATTTTGTAATCTAGCACAGATTTTGATGTTTTTTTCATTACAAAAAAGTGATAAAAGGCTATTAAATTTGTAAAAGACATCAATGGCTTTATATTTTATTCACTAAAACTGAAAGATTTTAGATTAACTGATCATTGAAAACATGGTAAGAAATAATATCATAAACGAGTGATAAATATAATAATAGAGTCGCCCCTACCCTAGAAGGGCGACTCTATTGTTGTGTTCATTGCATCGTAATTTAAAAAATATAAATCTATTATTTTTATAGAAACATAAAACATAGATTATCATATATAAATTGTCAAATATTTTGCTATAAAATACACTTTTTACAATAAAATCAAGTATTTATGCATTTTTCACTTTATATCAGAGCAATATTTATATTATTTCTGTATGTATATTTACTTTTTAAACATGAAAAATCCAAAAAAATGGCTAACTACTTTTTTATTATATGGTAAATGCATTATAAATAAATGTTGTAAGAAAATGCCAGAAAATAAAACGATTAATAACTAGATATATGTAGAAAACTATCATATTTATTTTTTTATATATTAAAGAAATGGTATTTAACAAGCACTGTATTCTAAAATGTACATTTTTTCTTCATCCTAGCTGAACTATTTAACAATTTATGTATTTTTAGTACCAATAATTCATGATAAATGTACGATTATAGTTATATTCAACATTAGACGTGTTAATTTGCGGTAGAATAATACCAAAAAAGGGGTTTTTATTCAGCTATCTAACAGAATTAGCACCTCTTTATGGTTATTTAGGCGACTATATGTATTAAATAGCATATAACTCACCTGAATAGTTCATAAAAAATCCATTTCTTCAAATTTTTAATCATTAAATCTGTTGTTTGTTTTACTTTAGCAAGCAGATTAAAACTCAAAATCATGTCTATTTTACCGAAATGTGTTATCGATGAGTGTGAATAATTTACAAAATACATTATATTGGATTTTAATTATATCTCAGTATTAAAAAAATCGAAAAAGTTAGTATTTTCAATGAATAGGAATATAAAAAAAATTACATAAAATTAAAAAAAAAATAGAAAAAAAAACATTCTTATTTGCTTACTTTATAAATAAAACAGCTTTTTGATATTTAACTCATAAAAATTACCTATTTTAGCATTATCCACCTTTATTTTCGTACATAAGAAACATACCTAAAATATATTATAAATGAACATCAAAATCAATTAAATGATATCAAAATCTTCTTTTATGATTGAATATTTTAATAAGATATAAAAATATTTTTAATATTTTATGTAATTGATCATTAAAAGAAAAAAAAATAATAGGACCCTTAAACTTTCTACTAAAATCCCATATCAAAATACATCAAGCATAATCTATATTGATTTATAATTCAAAACATATTTTTTCGATTTGGTGTATATGATAGTTATTATCACATAAAAAAACCACTAAAATAAAGAAAAAAAATAGTCGACTTAATCCACACATAAAAGTTTCAGAAACAAGAAAAAATTAAAATATATGATTTTCTAAGTATTTTACGTTTTAAAAAGATAATTTAAATATGAAAACTTAATTTTATTACAAGAAAAAAAATCCCTTTTTTTTGCGATGTCATTAATTATTAAAAAAAATCGCAGATAATGAGAAATATGAGAAAGTCAGAATGTGTATCTTAGCTTATAAAAGTATGATCAGCAAGATAATATTGTTTTTTTCGCCAAACAGGACTTGGTTCTAGGTTTTTTTAAGACAGAAAAAAATATGGCAACACATAAAACTTGGAATTGACCGAAAAATTAATAAATTCACCTTTTCTGAATATCAAAACATATGTACAAATATTATCTATGTCCAGTAGAGTATATAAATATCTATTATAAGGCAAAAAAATCTTAAATATAACCAAGTTGGTAATGGCATTATATCCACAAAAAGATGATTTTATATTCTATCAACTTTAGATAATGTATTTATTATGTCATAAATTATCATTTTACGATTTCTTACTATGCTAGTGGCCATATTTATCACCACTTATTCGGCTATTCAGCGACATAATTCAGCTAAAAGTAATAAAATTATGTTTAAAATGAGATTGATATGTCTTTTTGGCACTAAAAAAATACATAAAACTTGTTTTTTCTCATCTCGCTGCAGACATATTATATTTAAAATAGCACAGAAAAATGATAATATAACATTACTCATAAAATATTTATAATAAAATTGACTATTAATATAAATTTATTTTGAAACAAGCTGTTTTTTTAACATAAAGGATTTATTCTATACAACTAGAAGAGTAGAAAACCGCCTATATAAAGAAAAAAACCAAAAGTTTGGCATAAATATGGTGATTAAGCCACAAATAATCAATAAAAATTACAATTTATGCGGAATAAAATAAAACAATAACTAAAGTTTTCTATCAGAGACGTGATTTATATATCAATATTATCATATTAGAGCATTAAACTTTAAATATTTACATAAAACTCTAATATCTGGTGTCTAAATATAAAAATATATCGTTTGTATTTTCAATCTATTTATATTTCCTTTGAAAACTTCATTTTCTTAAAAGATGAATCTATTATTAGATTATACTAAATTACTAAGCACGAAAAGTATTTCGATTTCGCCAGTATATTTCTATATATATGAAAAATAAAATAAAAAACTTAAAATAATAATAATTTATTAACAAGAGAATCTTAAACAAAGAAATAAATAACAAATAAAAATACATATAATTAAATCTCAAAAATTTTCATATTATTATTCTATTAACAAATAATCTTAAAATAATAAAATATTTATGGTTTTGAATATTATAAAGAACAATTGATGAGAAGATCTTTAGAATCTGAAAATCTAGTTTAATGTATATAATAGACATATATATCGCTTATTATTATTATAAATGTAAATATTAAGAATTTTATGGTGATTTAATAATTTATAGATTCTAAATGAAAATTTAAATAAAATCAGAAGAATATTTCGGATAAATAATTTATAAAAAAAAGTATAATAGTTTGTAACAAAATGGTTAAAAAATATAATAAAATAAATCACAATTTATTGTATCATTATATATAAAATATTTTTCTTTTTTGTTATTCTTTCTCGTAATCTAATTTAAAAGAAAAATCGAATGTTTTGATAACTATATTTTATATCTAGAAAGTTCAAAATTAGAATAGAAAAACAATATGCTAGCATGTAATTTTATTTAAGAACGCTTTTCTAACATCACGATGTGTTCGAATATCTTAATCTAAAGATACAATATCCAATAATAACAAAAAAAAATAAAATAGAATGAATATATTTTTGTTTATAATAGAAAGAAAAAAGCATTGTTCAGAATTTAAAGATAATAATTATAAAAGTAATAAGAATTAATTTTACTTTTACAATAAAAAAGTAAATTATTAATAAATATGTGGATTAAGCGATCGTAAAAAGTAAAAAAATATCAAAAAACCATAAAAATGGTGGTATAATTATCATTATCATTGAAAAGGATAAAAACATATATATCTCCTATAAATAATGGCATTATTACAATTTAGTTATATATTTATGATCTTAATTGCATAAGAATATAAAGACATGAACTTTCGGACTTTAATGTTATCATAGCGATGATTAAAAAGATAAACTAAAATAGAAAATCTGATAAAGGATATACAGAGCTTTGTTTTTTTTTTCAAAAATATGCCCCATTTTCAGAAAAAAACGCATAATTATTAACTCAATGGATAAAATATCAGTTTTATGACAAAAATTCGGAGAAATAGACGGAAATATCATGGTAAAAATCGTATTATTTTATTTTCTTATCTAGAAAAGGGGTAAATTTGATCAATGACCATTTTAGATCAGCTTTGTTTAGATAAAGGCCAAAAGAAAACTGTTGAGAACATAACACAGGTTTATAAAAATTAAAAAATAAAAGGATTCATATATTTCTAGCTATCAATTCTAGTAAATATTTAATTTTTTTCAAGATTCGCGAAATTTTTACAAAAAAATATATAAATAAAAGAATTCTAGTAATAGCAGTGATATAAATAATAAAATATAATTTCATATAAAGTAACAATATTAAACCTTTATATACATTCTTTTTCAAAATTCAAAAATCAAGATTATTATAACTAAAATGAAGTAAAACAGGATATTTAACATATACGATAAACATCTTATAGAAGCTAAAGATTATTAATACATTAAAATACAAAATTGAATTATTGTAAGCAAATAATTATATCCAACGAAAAACGTAAAACATAAAAACAAAACAGCAAATGTTGATATATAAATAATATCAAATAATTATTCAATTTACAGTGTATATTTAATTTATTAAACATATGTCTATAATCATTGTAAAATTTGAACCTTCAGACAAAATCCATCTAAATAAAATTTCAAAAATTAATTTATTTATCCCATGTCTATAATCATTGTAAAATTTGAACCTTCAGACAAAATCCATCTAAATAAAATTTCAAAAAAAAAATTACAAAATTGATTTTATTTAACCCACGTCTAAAATCATTATAAAACATATATCTTCGGAATATATCATAATTCTTGTATATAATTCTAAAAATATAAAAATTACACTTTAATATTCTAGTGAAACAGTAAATGCTTGGCAATTCAATATTTACATCATTTATGTGGATAAAACCATGAATTTTCAAATCTAGAAATATAAAATTTATGTTCACTTTTGAAAAGCTAACTATTAGATTTATTAAAAAATGGAAGATAAATAAAAAAATATAAAGTCATTTATAAAAAAAGAGGACCAAATAGCCATAAAATTGTTTTAAAATATAATAATAAATTTTCCAGTTTTTATCCATTTGTAAAAAAAACCAATAAATATATTATTTAGTTTAACAAATAAAAATAAAATCTAAAAAAACATACGATTTTTGATTTTATTTATATAAAAACAGAAAAAGAAACAAAATTTATCATAATGTAATAGTTATATCGATTAGAGAATAAATATAAAAACATTATATTACGCTATTCAAATCAAATATAATAAAGTATAAAATAATAAAATAGTTCATATAGAATTGGTTTCTCTGGAAATAAATGTTTTTTGATGTTAATTAAATGACGCAAAAAAACTATAACGCATATGAATAAACTCAGTTTTTTAAATATCAGAGAAGAATCTATAAAAGTATATATAGTAAAACAAAAATAATCGTTTTTATATAGTAAAACATATAAAAATCTAACGAGTAATATTCAAACCTATTTATAAGAAAAAAAATTATTATGCAATTAAATATTAATCTTTAAATAGTTAAACATATAATTTGAAATCAATTATCTATAAAAACAAAAAAAAGCTTTTTTTATTCACATAAGGCTTAGTATGCAATTTTATAAACAAATAAAACAGATTATCAAGAAAAGGGAAAAAAAACATTGTATTTTTAAGATAAAACTCACACTACGATACAGAAGATAAGTTTTTATTGTTACAGCTTATGGATTTTAAAAACGAAAAACTTCAAATTATACTAGAAGGAATTGCATAAAAAACCTTTTTTATATTGTTTCATACCACTAATAGTATTTTTTATCGTTTTTTACAAACACGGATATGTGATTTTTTATGTCAATCGAATAGATTTAAAATCACAAATAAATGTAAACTTGTACTATAGAAAAAAGCATCAGAACTTATTTGTGTTAACTTTTGTAGAAAATTGCTTCTATTTAACATATATATATAAAATATCTAAAATACCACAATTTAAATAATGCAAGTTATATAAAATCCAGGTTTTATGTTGCCAAGAAATTACAAAAAATGTATTTATTACATTTTTGGATATAATTTTAAAATATTTGGCTGTTGAAGCAATCTTAAAATATAAGAGTGATTATATCTTGCAATTATATCTCTTATTTATGTTTTATTTTGTAATCTAGCACAGATTTTGATGTTTTTTTCATTACAAAAAAGTGATAAAAGGCTATTAAATTTGTAAAAGACATCAATGGCTTTATATTTTATTCACTAAAACTGAAAGATTTTAGATTAACTGATCATTGAAAACATGGTAAGAAATAATATCATAAACGAGTGATAAATATAATAATAGAGTCGCCCCTACCCTAGAAGGGCGACTCTATTGTTGTGTTCATTGCATCGTAATTTAAAAAATATAAATCTATTATTTTTATAGAAACATAAAACATAGATTATCATATATAAATTGTCAAATATTTTGCTATAAAATACACTTTTTACAATAAAATCAAGTATTTATGCATTTTTCACTTTATATCAGAGCAATATTTATATTATTTCTGTATGTATATTTACTTTTTAAACATGAAAAATCCAAAAAAATGGCTAACTACTTTTTTATTATATGGTAAATGCATTATAAATAAATGTTGTAAGAAAATGCCAGAAAATAAAACGATTAATAACTAGATATATGTAGAAAACTATCATATTTATTTTTTTATATATTAAAGAAATGGTATTTAACAAGCACTGTATTCTAAAATGTACATTTTTTCTTCATCCTAGCTGAACTATTTAACAATTTATGTATTTTTAGTACCAATAATTCATGATAAATGTACGATTATAGTTATATTCAACATTAGACGTGTTAATTTGCGGTAGAATAATACCAAAAAAGGGGTTTTTATTCAGCTATCTAACAGAATTAGCACCTCTTTATGGTTATTTAGGCGACTATATGTATTAAATAGCATATAACTCACCTGAATAGTTCATAAAAAATCCATTTCTTCAAATTTTTAATCATTAAATCTGTTGTTTGTTTTACTTTAGCAAGCAGATTAAAACTCAAAATCATGTCTATTTTACCGAAATGTGTTATCGATGAGTGTGAATAATTTACAAAATACATTATATTGGATTTTAATTATATCTCAGTATTAAAAAAATCGAAAAAGTTAGTATTTTCAATGAATAGGAATATAAAAAAAATTACATAAAATTAAAAAAAAAATAGAAAAAAAAACATTCTTATTTGCTTACTTTATAAATAAAACAGCTTTTTGATATTTAACTCATAAAAATTACCTATTTTAGCATTATCCACCTTTATTTTCGTACATAAGAAACATACCTAAAATATATTATAAATGAACATCAAAATCAATTAAATGATATCAAAATCTTCTTTTATGATTGAATATTTTAATAAGATATAAAAATATTTTTAATATTTTATGTAATTGATCATTAAAAGAAAAAAAAATAATAGGACCCTTAAACTTTCTACTAAAATCCCATATCAAAATACATCAAGCATAATCTATATTGATTTATAATTCAAAACATATTTTTTCGATTTGGTGTATATGATAGTTATTATCACATAAAAAAACCACTAAAATAAAGAAAAAAAATAGTCGACTTAATCCACACATAAAAGTTTCAGAAACAAGAAAAAATTAAAATATATGATTTTCTAAGTATTTTACGTTTTAAAAAGATAATTTAAATATGAAAACTTAATTTTATTACAAGAAAAAAAATCCCTTTTTTTTGCGATGTCATTAATTATTAAAAAAAATCGCAGATAATGAGAAATATGAGAAAGTCAGAATGTGTATCTTAGCTTATAAAAGTATGATCAGCAAGATAATATTGTTTTTTTCGCCAAACAGGACTTGGTTCTAGGTTTTTTTAAGACAGAAAAAAATATGGCAACACATAAAACTTGGAATTGACCGAAAAATTAATAAATTCACCTTTTCTGAATATCAAAACATATGTACAAATATTATCTATGTCCAGTAGAGTATATAAATATCTATTATAAGGCAAAAAAATCTTAAATATAACCAAGTTGGTAATGGCATTATATCCACAAAAAGATGATTTTATATTCTATCAACTTTAGATAATGTATTTATTATGTCATAAATTATCATTTTACGATTTCTTACTATGCTAGTGGCCATATTTATCACCACTTATTCGGCTATTCAGCGACATAATTCAGCTAAAAGTAATAAAATTATGTTTAAAATGAGATTGATATGTCTTTTTGGCACTAAAAAAATACATAAAACTTGTTTTTTCTCATCTCGCTGCAGACATATTATATTTAAAATAGCACAGAAAAATGATAATATAACATTACTCATAAAATATTTATAATAAAATTGACTATTAATATAAATTTATTTTGAAACAAGCTGTTTTTTTAACATAAAGGATTTATTCTATACAACTAGAAGAGTAGAAAACCGCCTATATAAAGAAAAAAACCAAAAGTTTGGCATAAATATGGTGATTAAGCCACAAATAATCAATAAAAATTACAATTTATGCGGAATAAAATAAAACAATAACTAAAGTTTTCTATCAGAGACGTGATTTATATATCAATATTATCATATTAGAGCATTAAACTTTAAATATTTACATAAAACTCTAATATCTGGTGTCTAAATATAAAAATATATCGTTTGTATTTTCAATCTATTTATATTTCCTTTGAAAACTTCATTTTCTTAAAAGATGAATCTATTATTAGATTATACTAAATTACTAAGCACGAAAAGTATTTCGATTTCGCCAGTATATTTCTATATATATGAAAAATAAAATAAAAAACTTAAAATAATAATAATTTATTAACAAGAGAATCTTAAACAAAGAAATAAATAACAAATAAAAATACATATAATTAAATCTCAAAAATTTTCATATTATTATTCTATTAACAAATAATCTTAAAATAATAAAATATTTATGGTTTTGAATATTATAAAGAACAATTGATGAGAAGATCTTTAGAATCTGAAAATCTAGTTTAATGTATATAATAGACATATATATCGCTTATTATTATTATAAATGTAAATATTAAGAATTTTATGGTGATTTAATAATTTATAGATTCTAAATGAAAATTTAAATAAAATCAGAAGAATATTTCGGATAAATAATTTATAAAAAAAAGTATAATAGTTTGTAACAAAATGGTTAAAAAATATAATAAAATAAATCACAATTTATTGTATCATTATATATAAAATATTTTTCTTTTTTGTTATTCTTTCTCGTAATCTAATTTAAAAGAAAAATCGAATGTTTTGATAACTATATTTTATATCTAGAAAGTTCAAAATTAGAATAGAAAAACAATATGCTAGCATGTAATTTTATTTAAGAACGCTTTTCTAACATCACGATGTGTTCGAATATCTTAATCTAAAGATACAATATCCAATAATAACAAAAAAAAATAAAATAGAATGAATATATTTTTGTTTATAATAGAAAGAAAAAAGCATTGTTCAGAATTTAAAGATAATAATTATAAAAGTAATAAGAATTAATTTTACTTTTACAATAAAAAAGTAAATTATTAATAAATATGTGGATTAAGCGATCGTAAAAAGTAAAAAAATATCAAAAAACCATAAAAATGGTGGTATAATTATCATTATCATTGAAAAGGATAAAAACATATATATCTCCTATAAATAATGGCATTATTACAATTTAGTTATATATTTATGATCTTAATTGCATAAGAATATAAAGACATGAACTTTCGGACTTTAATGTTATCATAGCGATGATTAAAAAGATAAACTAAAATAGAAAATCTGATAAAGGATATACAGAGCTTTGTTTTTTTTTTCAAAAATATGCCCCATTTTCAGAAAAAAACGCATAATTATTAACTCAATGGATAAAATATCAGTTTTATGACAAAAATTCGGAGAAATAGACGGAAATATCATGGTAAAAATCGTATTATTTTATTTTCTTATCTAGAAAAGGGGTAAATTTGATCAATGACCATTTTAGATCAGCTTTGTTTAGATAAAGGCCAAAAGAAAACTGTTGAGAACATAACACAGGTTTATAAAAATTAAAAAATAAAAGGATTCATATATTTCTAGCTATCAATTCTAGTAAATATTTAATTTTTTTCAAGATTCGCGAAATTTTTACAAAAAAATATATAAATAAAAGAATTCTAGTAATAGCAGTGATATAAATAATAAAATATAATTTCATATAAAGTAACAATATTAAACCTTTATATACATTCTTTTTCAAAATTCAAAAATCAAGATTATTATAACTAAAATGAAGTAAAACAGGATATTTAACATATACGATAAACATCTTATAGAAGCTAAAGATTATTAATACATTAAAATACAAAATTGAATTATTGTAAGCAAATAATTATATCCAACGAAAAACGTAAAACATAAAAACAAAACAGCAAATGTTGATATATAAATAATATCAAATAATTATTCAATTTACAGTGTATATTTAATTTATTAAACATATGTCTATAATCATTGTAAAATTTGAACCTTCAGACAAAATCCATCTAAATAAAATTTCAAAAATTAATTTATTTATCCCATGTCTATAATCATTGTAAAATTTGAACCTTCAGACAAAATCCATCTAAATAAAATTTCAAAAAAAAAATTACAAAATTGATTTTATTTAACCCACGTCTAAAATCATTATAAAACATATATCTTCGGAATATATCATAATTCTTGTATATAATTCTAAAAATATAAAAATTACACTTTAATATTCTAGTGAAACAGTAAATGCTTGGCAATTCAATATTTACATCATTTATGTGGATAAAACCATGAATTTTCAAATCTAGAAATATAAAATTTATGTTCACTTTTGAAAAGCTAACTATTAGATTTATTAAAAAATGGAAGATAAATAAAAAAATATAAAGTCATTTATAAAAAAAGAGGACCAAATAGCCATAAAATTGTTTTAAAATATAATAATAAATTTTCCAGTTTTTATCCATTTGTAAAAAAAACCAATAAATATATTATTTAGTTTAACAAATAAAAATAAAATCTAAAAAAACATACGATTTTTGATTTTATTTATATAAAAACAGAAAAAGAAACAAAATTTATCATAATGTAATAGTTATATCGATTAGAGAATAAATATAAAAACATTATATTACGCTATTCAAATCAAATATAATAAAGTATAAAATAATAAAATAGTTCATATAGAATTGGTTTCTCTGGAAATAAATGTTTTTTGATGTTAATTAAATGACGCAAAAAAACTATAACGCATATGAATAAACTCAGTTTTTTAAATATCAGAGAAGAATCTATAAAAGTATATATAGTAAAACAAAAATAATCGTTTTTATATAGTAAAACATATAAAAATCTAACGAGTAATATTCAAACCTATTTATAAGAAAAAAAATTATTATGCAATTAAATATTAATCTTTAAATAGTTAAACATATAATTTGAAATCAATTATCTATAAAAACAAAAAAAAGCTTTTTTTATTCACATAAGGCTTAGTATGCAATTTTATAAACAAATAAAACAGATTATCAAGAAAAGGGAAAAAAAACATTGTATTTTTAAGATAAAACTCACACTACGATACAGAAGATAAGTTTTTATTGTTACAGCTTATGGATTTTAAAAACGAAAAACTTCAAATTATACTAGAAGGAATTGCATAAAAAACCTTTTTTATATTGTTTCATACCACTAATAGTATTTTTTATCGTTTTTTACAAACACGGATATGTGATTTTTTATGTCAATCGAATAGATTTAAAATCACAAATAAATGTAAACTTGTACTATAGAAAAAAGCATCAGAACTTATTTGTGTTAACTTTTGTAGAAAATTGCTTCTATTTAACATATATATATAAAATATCTAAAATACAACAATTTAAATAATGCAAGTTATATAAAATCCAGGTTTTATGTTACCAAGAAATTACGAAAAATGTATTTATTACATTTTTGGATATAATTTTAAAATATTTGGCTGTTGAAGCAATCTTAAAATATAAGAGTGATTATATCTTGCAATTATATCTCTTATTTATGTTTTATTTTGTAATCTAGCACAGATTTTGATGTTTTTTTCATTACAAAAAAGTGATAAAAGGCTATTAAATTTGTAAAAGACATCAATGGCTTTATATTTTATTCACTAAAACTGAAAGATTTTAGATTAACTGATCATTGAAAACATGGTAAGAAATAATATCATAAACGAGTGATAAATATAATAATAGAGTCGCCCCTACCCTAGAAGGGCGACTCTATTGTTGTGTTCATTGCATCGTAATTTAAAAAATATAAATCTATTATTTTTATAGAAACATAAAACATAGATTATCATATATAAATTGTCAAATATTTTGCTATAAAATACACTTTTTACAATAAAATCAAGTATTTATGCATTTTTCACTTTATATCAGAGCAATATTTATATTATTTCTGTATGTATATTTACTTTTTAAACATGAAAAATCCAAAAAAATGGCTAACTACTTTTTTATTATATGGTAAATGCATTATAAATAAATGTTGTAAGAAAATGCCAGAAAATAAAACGATTAATAACTAGATATATGTAGAAAACTATCATATTTATTTTTTTATATATTAAAGAAATGGTATTTAACAAGCACTGTATTCTAAAATGTACATTTTTTCTTCATCCTAGCTGAACTATTTAACAATTTATGTATTTTTAGTACCAATAATTCATGATAAATGTACGATTATAGTTATATTCAACATTAGACGTGTTAATTTGCGGTAGAATAATACCAAAAAAGGGGTTTTTATTCAGCTATCTAACAGAATTAGCACCTCTTTATGGTTATTTAGGCGACTATATGTATTAAATAGCATATAACTCACCTGAATAGTTCATAAAAAATCCATTTCTTCAAATTTTTAATCATTAAATCTGTTGTTTGTTTTACTTTAGCAAGCAGATTAAAACTCAAAATCATGTCTATTTTACCGAAATGTGTTATCGATGAGTGTGAATAATTTACAAAATACATTATATTGGATTTTAATTATATCTCAGTATTAAAAAAATCGAAAAAGTTAGTATTTTCAATGAATAGGAATATAAAAAAAATTACATAAAATTAAAAAAAAAATAGAAAAAAAAACATTCTTATTTGCTTACTTAATAAATAAAACAGCTTTTTTGACATTTAACTCATAAAAATTACCTATTTTAGCATTATCCACCTTTATTTTCGTACATAAGAAACATACCTAAAATATATTATAAATGAACATCAAAATCAATTAAATGATATCAAAATCTTCTTTTATGATTGAATATTTTAATAAGATATAAAAATATTTTTAATATTTTATGTAATTGATCATTAAAAGAAAAAAAAATAATAGGACCCTTAAACTTTCTACTAAAATCCCATATCAAAATACATCAAGCATAATCTATATTGATTTATAATTCAAAACATATTTTTTCGATTTGGTGTATATGATAGTTATTATCACATAAAAAAACCACTAAAATAAAGAAAAAAAATAGTCGACTTAATCCACACATAAAAGTTTCAGAAACAAGAAAAAATTAAAATATATGATTTTCTAAGTATTTTACGTTTTAAAAAGATAATTTAAATATGAAAACTTAATTTTATTACAAGAAAAAAAATCCCTTTTTTTTGCGATGTCATTAATTATTAAAAAAAATCGCAGATAATGAGAAATATGAGAAAGTCAGAATGTGTATCTTAGCTTATAAAAGTATGATCAGCAAGATAATATTGTTTTTTTCGCCAAACAGGACTTGGTTCTAGGTTTTTTTAAGACAGAAAAAAATATGGCAACACATAAAACTTGGAATTGACCGAAAAATTAATAAATTCACCTTTTCTGAATATCAAAACATATGTACAAATATTATCTATGTCCAGTAGAGTATATAAATATCTATTATAAGGCAAAAAAATCTTAAATATAACCAAGTTGGTAATGGCATTATATCCACAAAAAGATGATTTTATATTCTATCAACTTTAGATAATGTATTTATTATGTCATAAATTATCATTTTACGATTTCTTACTATGCTAGTGGCCATATTTATCACCACTTATTCGGCTATTCAGCGACATAATTCAGCTAAAAGTAATAAAATTATGTTTAAAATGAGATTGATATGTCTTTTTGGCACTAAAAAAATACATAAAACTTGTTTTTTCTCATCTCGCTGCAGACATATTATATTTAAAATAGCACAGAAAAATGATAATATAACATTACTCATAAAATATTTATAATAAAATTGACTATTAATATAAATTTATTTTGAAACAAGCTGTTTTTTTAACATAAAGGATTTATTCTATACAACTAGAAGAGTAGAAAACCGCCTATATAAAGAAAAAAACCAAAAGTTTGGCATAAATATGGTGATTAAGCCACAAATAATCAATAAAAATTACAATTTATGCGGAATAAAATAAAACAATAACTAAAGTTTTCTATCAGAGACGTGATTTATATATCAATATTATCATATTAGAGCATTAAACTTTAAATATTTACATAAAACTCTAATATCTGGTGTCTAAATATAAAAATATATCGTTTGTATTTTCAATCTATTTATATTTCCTTTGAAAACTTCATTTTCTTAAAAGATGAATCTATTATTAGATTATACTAAATTACTAAGCACGAAAAGTATTTCGATTTCGCCAGTATATTTCTATATATATGAAAAATAAAATAAAAAACTTAAAATAATAATAATTTATTAACAAGAGAATCTTAAACAAAGAAATAAATAACAAATAAAAATACATATAATTAAATCTCAAAAATTTTCATATTATTATTCTATTAACAAATAATCTTAAAATAATAAAATATTTATGGTTTTGAATATTATAAAGAACAATTGATGAGAAGATCTTTAGAATCTGAAAATCTAGTTTAATGTATATAATAGACATATATATCGCTTATTATTATTATAAATGTAAATATTAAGAATTTTATGGTGATTTAATAATTTATAGATTCTAAATGAAAATTTAAATAAAATCAGAAGAATATTTCGGATAAATAATTTATAAAAAAAAGTATAATAGTTTGTAACAAAATGGTTAAAAAATATAATAAAATAAATCACAATTTATTGTATCATTATATATAAAATATTTTTCTTTTTTGTTATTCTTTCTCGTAATCTAATTTAAAAGAAAAATCGAATGTTTTGATAACTATATTTTATATCTAGAAAGTTCAAAATTAGAATAGAAAAACAATATGCTAGCATGTAATTTTATTTAAGAACGCTTTTCTAACATCACGATGTGTTCGAATATCTTAATCTAAAGATACAATATCCAATAATAACAAAAAAAAATAAAATAGAATGAATATATTTTTGTTTATAATAGAAAGAAAAAAGCATTGTTCAGAATTTAAAGATAATAATTATAAAAGTAATAAGAATTAATTTTACTTTTACAATAAAAAAGTAAATTATTAATAAATATGTGGATTAAGCGATCGTAAAAAGTAAAAAAATATCAAAAAACCATAAAAATGGTGGTATAATTATCATTATCATTGAAAAGGATAAAAACATATATATCTCCTATAAATAATGGCATTATTACAATTTAGTTATATATTTATGATCTTAATTGCATAAGAATATAAAGACATGAACTTTCGGACTTTAATGTTATCATAGCGATGATTAAAAAGATAAACTAAAATAGAAAATCTGATAAAGGATATACAGAGCTTTGTTTTTTTTTTCAAAAATATGCCCCATTTTCAGAAAAAAACGCATAATTATTAACTCAATGGATAAAATATCAGTTTTATGACAAAAATTCGGAGAAATAGACGGAAATATCATGGTAAAAATCGTATTATTTTATTTTCTTATCTAGAAAAGGGGTAAATTTGATCAATGACCATTTTAGATCAGCTTTGTTTAGATAAAGGCCAAAAGAAAACTGTTGAGAACATAACACAGGTTTATAAAAATTAAAAAATAAAAGGATTCATATATTTCTAGCTATCAATTCTAGTAAATATTTAATTTTTTTCAAGATTCGCGAAATTTTTACAAAAAAATATATAAATAAAAGAATTCTAGTAATAGCAGTGATATAAATAATAAAATATAATTTCATATAAAGTAACAATATTAAACCTTTATATACATTCTTTTTCAAAATTCAAAAATCAAGATTATTATAACTAAAATGAAGTAAAACAGGATATTTAACATATACGATAAACATCTTATAGAAGCTAAAGATTATTAATACATTAAAATACAAAATTGAATTATTGTAAGCAAATAATTATATCCAACGAAAAACGTAAAACATAAAAACAAAACAGCAAATGTTGATATATAAATAATATCAAATAATTATTCAATTTACAGTGTATATTTAATTTATTAAACATATGTCTATAATCATTGTAAAATTTGAACCTTCAGACAAAATCCATCTAAATAAAATTTCAAAAATTAATTTATTTATCCCATGTCTATAATCATTGTAAAATTTGAACCTTCAGACAAAATCCATCTAAATAAAATTTCAAAAAAAAAATTACAAAATTGATTTTATTTAACCCACGTCTAAAATCATTATAAAACATATATCTTCGGAATATATCATAATTCTTGTATATAATTCTAAAAATATAAAAATTACACTTTAATATTCTAGTGAAACAGTAAATGCTTGGCAATTCAATATTTACATCATTTATGTGGATAAAACCATGAATTTTCAAATCTAGAAATATAAAATTTATGTTCACTTTTGAAAAGCTAACTATTAGATTTATTAAAAAATGGAAGATAAATAAAAAAATATAAAGTCATTTATAAAAAAAGAGGACCAAATAGCCATAAAATTGTTTTAAAATATAATAATAAATTTTCCAGTTTTTATCCATTTGTAAAAAAAACCAATAAATATATTATTTAGTTTAACAAATAAAAATAAAATCTAAAAAAACATACGATTTTTGATTTTATTTATATAAAAACAGAAAAAGAAACAAAATTTATCATAATGTAATAGTTATATCGATTAGAGAATAAATATAAAAACATTATATTACGCTATTCAAATCAAATATAATAAAGTATAAAATAATAAAATAGTTCATATAGAATTGGTTTCTCTGGAAATAAATGTTTTTTGATGTTAATTAAATGACGCAAAAAAACTATAACGCATATGAATAAACTCAGTTTTTTAAATATCAGAGAAGAATCTATAAAAGTATATATAGTAAAACAAAAATAATCGTTTTTATATAGTAAAACATATAAAAATCTAACGAGTAATATTCAAACCTATTTATAAGAAAAAAAATTATTATGCACTTGAATATTAATCTTTAAATAGTTAAACATATAATTTGAAATCAATTATCTATAAAAACAAAAAAAAAGCTTTTTTTATTCACATAAGGCTTAGTATGCAATTTTATAAACAAATAAAACAGATTATCAAGAAAAGGGAAAAAAAACATTGTATTTTTAAGATAAAACTCACACTACGATACAGAAGATAAGTTTTTATTGTTACAGCTTATGGATTTTAAAAACGAAAAACTTCAAATTATACTAGAAGGAATTGCATAAAAAACCTTTTTTATATTGTTTCATACCACTAATAGTATTTTTTATCGTTTTTTACAAACACGGATATGTGATTTTTTATGTCAATCGAATAGATTTAAAATCACAAATAAATGTAAACTTTTACTATAGAAAAAAGCATCAGAACTTATTTGTGTTAACTTTTGTAGAAAATTGCTTCTATTTAACATATATATATAAAATATCTAAAATACCACAATTTAAATAATGCAAGTTATATAAAATCCAGGTTTTATGTTGCCAAGAAATTACAAAAAATGTATTTATTACATTTTTGGATATAATTTTAAAATATTTGGCTGTTGAAGCAATCTTAAAATATAAGAGTGATTATATCTTGCAATTATATCTCTTATTTATGTTTTATTTTGTAATCTAGCACAGATTTTGATGTTTTTTTTTCATTACAAAAAAGTGATAAAAGGCTATTTAATTTGTAAAAGACATCAATGGTTTTTCATTTTATTCACTAAAACTGAAAGATTTTAGATTAACTGATCATTGAAAACATGGTAAGAAATAATATCATAAACGAGTGATAAATATAATAATAGAGTCGCCCCTACCCTAGAAGGGCGACTCTATTGTTGTGTTCATTGCATCGTAATTTAAAAAATATAAATCTATTATTTTTATAGAAACATAAAACATAGATTATCATATATAAATTGTCAAATATTTTGCTATAAAATACACTTTTTACAATAAAATCAAGTATTTATGCATTTTTCACTTTATATCAGAGCAATATTTATATTATTTCTGTATGTATATTTACTTTTTAAACATGAAAAATCCAAAAAAATGGCTAACTACTTTTTTATTATATGGTAAATGCATTATAAATAAATGTTGTAAGAAAATGCCAGAAAATAAAACGATTAATAACTAGATATATGTAGAAAACTATCATATTTATTTTTTTATATATTAAAGAAATGGTATTTAACAAGCACTGTATTCTAAAATGTACATTTTTTCTTCATCCTAGCTGAACTATTTAACAATTTATGTATTTTTAGTACCAATAATTCATGATAAATGTACGATTATAGTTATATTCAACATTAGACGTGTTAATTTGCGGTAGAATAATACCAAAAAAGGGGTTTTTATTCAGCTATCTAACAGAATTAGCACCTCTTTATGGTTATTTAGGCGACTATATGTATTAAATAGCATATAACTCACCTGAATAGTTCATAAAAAATCCATTTCTTCAAATTTTTAATCATTAAATCTGTTGTTTGTTTTACTTTAGCAAGCAGATTAAAACTCAAAATCATGTCTATTTTACCGAAATGTGTTATCGATGAGTGTGAATAATTTACAAAATACATTATATTGGATTTTAATTATATCTCAGTATTAAAAAAATCGAAAAAGTTAGTATTTTCAATGAATAGGAATATAAAAAAAATTACATAAAATTAAAAAAAAAATAGAAAAAAAAACATTCTTATTTGCTTACTTTATAAATAAAACAGCTTTTTGATATTTAACTCATAAAAATTACCTATTTTAGCATTATCCACCTTTATTTTCGTACATAAGAAACATACCTAAAATATATTATAAATGAACATCAAAATCAATTAAATGATATCAAAATCTTCTTTTATGATTGAATATTTTAATAAGATATAAAAATATTTTTAATATTTTATGTAATTGATCATTAAAAGAAAAAAAAATAATAGGACCCTTAAACTTTCTACTAAAATCCCATATCAAAATACATCAAGCATAATCTATATTGATTTATAATTCAAAACATATTTTTTCGATTTGGTGTATATGATAGTTATTATCACATAAAAAAACCACTAAAATAAAGAAAAAAAATAGTCGACTTAATCCACACATAAAAGTTTCAGAAACAAGAAAAAATTAAAATATATGATTTTCTAAGTATTTTACGTTTTAAAAAGATAATTTAAATATGAAAACTTAATTTTATTACAAGAAAAAAAATCCCTTTTTTTTGCGATGTCATTAATTATTAAAAAAAATCGCAGATAATGAGAAATATGAGAAAGTCAGAATGTGTATCTTAGCTTATAAAAGTATGATCAGCAAGATAATATTGTTTTTTTCGCCAAACAGGACTTGGTTCTAGGTTTTTTTAAGACAGAAAAAAATATGGCAACACATAAAACTTGGAATTGACCGAAAAATTAATAAATTCACCTTTTCTGAATATCAAAACATATGTACAAATATTATCTATGTCCAGTAGAGTATATAAATATCTATTATAAGGCAAAAAAATCTTAAATATAACCAAGTTGGTAATGGCATTATATCCACAAAAAGATGATTTTATATTCTATCAACTTTAGATAATGTATTTATTATGTCATAAATTATCATTTTACGATTTCTTACTATGCTAGTGGCCATATTTATCACCACTTATTCGGCTATTCAGCGACATAATTCAGCTAAAAGTAATAAAATTATGTTTAAAATGAGATTGATATGTCTTTTTGGCACTAAAAAAATACATAAAACTTGTTTTTTCTCATCTCGCTGCAGACATATTATATTTAAAATAGCACAGAAAAATGATAATATAACATTACTCATAAAATATTTATAATAAAATTGACTATTAATATAAATTTATTTTGAAACAAGCTGTTTTTTTAACATAAAGGATTTATTCTATACAACTAGAAGAGTAGAAAACCGCCTATATAAAGAAAAAAACCAAAAGTTTGGCATAAATATGGTGATTAAGCCACAAATAATCAATAAAAATTACAATTTATGCGGAATAAAATAAAACAATAACTAAAGTTTTCTATCAGAGACGTGATTTATATATCAATATTATCATATTAGAGCATTAAACTTTAAATATTTACATAAAACTCTAATATCTGGTGTCTAAATATAAAAATATATCGTTTGTATTTTCAATCTATTTATATTTCCTTTGAAAACTTCATTTTCTTAAAAGATGAATCTATTATTAGATTATACTAAATTACTAAGCACGAAAAGTATTTCGATTTCGCCAGTATATTTCTATATATATGAAAAATAAAATAAAAAACTTAAAATAATAATAATTTATTAACAAGAGAATCTTAAACAAAGAAATAAATAACAAATAAAAATACATATAATTAAATCTCAAAAATTTTCATATTATTATTCTATTAACAAATAATCTTAAAATAATAAAATATTTATGGTTTTGAATATTATAAAGAACAATTGATGAGAAGATCTTTAGAATCTGAAAATCTAGTTTAATGTATATAATAGACATATATATCGCTTATTATTATTATAAATGTAAATATTAAGAATTTTATGGTGATTTAATAATTTATAGATTCTAAATGAAAATTTAAATAAAATCAGAAGAATATTTCGGATAAATAATTTATAAAAAAAAGTATAATAGTTTGTAACAAAATGGTTAAAAAATATAATAAAATAAATCACAATTTATTGTATCATTATATATAAAATATTTTTCTTTTTTGTTATTCTTTCTCGTAATCTAATTTAAAAGAAAAATCGAATGTTTTGATAACTATATTTTATATCTAGAAAGTTCAAAATTAGAATAGAAAAACAATATGCTAGCATGTAATTTTATTTAAGAACGCTTTTCTAACATCACGATGTGTTCGAATATCTTAATCTAAAGATACAATATCCAATAATAACAAAAAAAAATAAAATAGAATGAATATATTTTTGTTTATAATAGAAAGAAAAAAGCATTGTTCAGAATTTAAAGATAATAATTATAAAAGTAATAAGAATTAATTTTACTTTTACAATAAAAAAGTAAATTATTAATAAATATGTGGATTAAGCGATCGTAAAAAGTAAAAAAATATCAAAAAACCATAAAAATGGTGGTATAATTATCATTATCATTGAAAAGGATAAAAACATATATATCTCCTATAAATAATGGCATTATTACAATTTAGTTATATATTTATGATCTTAATTGCATAAGAATATAAAGACATGAACTTTCGGACTTTAATGTTATCATAGCGATGATTAAAAAGATAAACTAAAATAGAAAATCTGATAAAGGATATACAGAGCTTTGTTTTTTTTTTCAAAAATATGCCCCATTTTCAGAAAAAAACGCATAATTATTAACTCAATGGATAAAATATCAGTTTTATGACAAAAATTCGGAGAAATAGACGGAAATATCATGGTAAAAATCGTATTATTTTATTTTCTTATCTAGAAAAGGGGTAAATTTGATCAATGACCATTTTAGATCAGCTTTGTTTAGATAAAGGCCAAAAGAAAACTGTTGAGAACATAACACAGGTTTATAAAAATTAAAAAATAAAAGGATTCATATATTTCTAGCTATCAATTCTAGTAAATATTTAATTTTTTTCAAGATTCGCGAAATTTTTACAAAAAAATATATAAATAAAAGAATTCTAGTAATAGCAGTGATATAAATAATAAAATATAATTTCATATAAAGTAACAATATTAAACCTTTATATACATTCTTTTTCAAAATTCAAAAATCAAGATTATTATAACTAAAATGAAGTAAAACAGGATATTTAACATATACGATAAACATCTTATAGAAGCTAAAGATTATTAATACATTAAAATACAAAATTGAATTATTGTAAGCAAATAATTATATCCAACGAAAAACGTAAAACATAAAAACAAAACAGCAAATGTTGATATATAAATAATATCAAATAATTATTCAATTTACAGTGTATATTTAATTTATTAAACATATGTCTATAATCATTGTAAAATTTGAACCTTCAGACAAAATCCATCTAAATAAAATTTCAAAAATTAATTTATTTATCCCATGTCTATAATCATTGTAAAATTTGAACCTTCAGACAAAATCCATCTAAATAAAATTTCAAAAAAAAAATTACAAAATTGATTTTATTTAACCCACGTCTAAAATCATTATAAAACATATATCTTCGGAATATATCATAATTCTTGTATATAATTCTAAAAATATAAAAATTACACTTTAATATTCTAGTGAAACAGTAAATGCTTGGCAATTCAATATTTACATCATTTATGTGGATAAAACCATGAATTTTCAAATCTAGAAATATAAAATTTATGTTCACTTTTGAAAAGCTAACTATTAGATTTATTAAAAAATGGAAGATAAATAAAAAAATATAAAGTCATTTATAAAAAAAGAGGACCAAATAGCCATAAAATTGTTTTAAAATATAATAATAAATTTTCCAGTTTTTATCCATTTGTAAAAAAAACCAATAAATATATTATTTAGTTTAACAAATAAAAATAAAATCTAAAAAAACATACGATTTTTGATTTTATTTATATAAAAACAGAAAAAGAAACAAAATTTATCATAATGTAATAGTTATATCGATTAGAGAATAAATATAAAAACATTATATTACGCTATTCAAATCAAATATAATAAAGTATAAAATAATAAAATAGTTCATATAGAATTGGTTTCTCTGGAAATAAATGTTTTTTGATGTTAATTAAATGACGCAAAAAAACTATAACGCATATGAATAAACTCAGTTTTTTAAATATCAGAGAAGAATCTATAAAAGTATATATAGTAAAACAAAAATAATCGTTTTTATATAGTAAAACATATAAAAATCTAACGAGTAATATTCAAACCTATTTATAAGAAAAAAAATTATTATGCAATTAAATATTAATCTTTAAATAGTTAAACATATAATTTGAAATCAATTATCTATAAAAACAAAAAAAAGCTTTTTTTATTCACATAAGGCTTAGTATGCAATTTTATAAACAAATAAAACAGATTATCAAGAAAAGGGAAAAAAAACATTGTATTTTTAAGATAAAACTCACACTACGATACAGAAGATAAGTTTTTATTGTTACAGCTTATGGATTTTAAAAACGAAAAACTTCAAATTATACTAGAAGGAATTGCATAAAAAACCTTTTTTATATTGTTTCATACCACTAATAGTATTTTTTATCGTTTTTTACAAACACGGATATGTGATTTTTTATGTCAATCGAATAGATTTAAAATCACAAATAAATGTAAACTTGTACTATAGAAAAAAGCATCAGAACTTATTTGTGTTAACTTTTGTAGAAAATTGCTTCTATTTAACATATATATATAAAATATCTAAAATACAACAATTTAAATAATGCAAGTTATATAAAATCCAGGTTTTATGTTACCAAGAAATTACGAAAAATGTATTTATTACATTTTTGGATATAATTTTAAAATATTTGGCTGTTGAAGCAATCTTAAAATATAAGAGTGATTATATCTTGCAATTATATCTCTTATTTATGTTTTATTTTGTAATCTAGCACAGATTTTGATGTTTTTTTCATTACAAAAAAGTGATAAAAGGCTATTAAATTTGTAAAAGACATCAATGGCTTTATATTTTATTCACTAAAACTGAAAGATTTTAGATTAACTGATCATTGAAAACATGGTAAGAAATAATATCATAAACGAGTGATAAATATAATAATAGAGTCGCCCCTACCCTAGAAGGGCGACTCTATTGTTGTGTTCATTGCATCGTAATTTAAAAAATATAAATCTATTATTTTTATAGAAACATAAAACATAGATTATCATATATAAATTGTCAAATATTTTGCTATAAAATACACTTTTTACAATAAAATCAAGTATTTATGCATTTTTCACTTTATATCAGAGCAATATTTATATTATTTCTGTATGTATATTTACTTTTTAAACATGAAAAATCCAAAAAAATGGCTAACTACTTTTTTATTATATGGTAAATGCATTATAAATAAATGTTGTAAGAAAATGCCAGAAAATAAAACGATTAATAACTAGATATATGTAGAAAACTATCATATTTATTTTTTTATATATTAAAGAAATGGTATTTAACAAGCACTGTATTCTAAAATGTACATTTTTTCTTCATCCTAGCTGAACTATTTAACAATTTATGTATTTTTAGTACCAATAATTCATGATAAATGTACGATTATAGTTATATTCAACATTAGACGTGTTAATTTGCGGTAGAATAATACCAAAAAAGGGGTTTTTATTCAGCTATCTAACAGAATTAGCACCTCTTTATGGTTATTTAGGCGACTATATGTATTAAATAGCATATAACTCACCTGAATAGTTCATAAAAAATCCATTTCTTCAAATTTTTAATCATTAAATCTGTTGTTTGTTTTACTTTAGCAAGCAGATTAAAACTCAAAATCATGTCTATTTTACCGAAATGTGTTATCGATGAGTGTGAATAATTTACAAAATACATTATATTGGATTTTAATTATATCTCAGTATTAAAAAAATCGAAAAAGTTAGTATTTTCAATGAATAGGAATATAAAAAAAATTACATAAAATTAAAAAAAAAATAGAAAAAAAAACATTCTTATTTGCTTACTTTATAAATAAAACAGCTTTTTGATATTTAACTCATAAAAATTACCTATTTTAGCATTATCCACCTTTATTTTCGTACATAAGAAACATACCTAAAATATATTATAAATGAACATCAAAATCAATTAAATGATATCAAAATCTTCTTTTATGATTGAATATTTTAATAAGATATAAAAATATTTTTAATATTTTATGTAATTGATCATTAAAAGAAAAAAAAATAATAGGACCCTTAAACTTTCTACTAAAATCCCATATCAAAATACATCAAGCATAATCTATATTGATTTATAATTCAAAACATATTTTTTCGATTTGGTGTATATGATAGTTATTATCACATAAAAAAACCACTAAAATAAAGAAAAAAAATAGTCGACTTAATCCACACATAAAAGTTTCAGAAACAAGAAAAAATTAAAATATATGATTTTCTAAGTATTTTACGTTTTAAAAAGATAATTTAAATATGAAAACTTAATTTTATTACAAGAAAAAAAATCCCTTTTTTTTGCGATGTCATTAATTATTAAAAAAAATCGCAGATAATGAGAAATATGAGAAAGTCAGAATGTGTATCTTAGCTTATAAAAGTATGATCAGCAAGATAATATTGTTTTTTTCGCCAAACAGGACTTGGTTCTAGGTTTTTTTAAGACAGAAAAAAATATGGCAACACATAAAACTTGGAATTGACCGAAAAATTAATAAATTCACCTTTTCTGAATATCAAAACATATGTACAAATATTATCTATGTCCAGTAGAGTATATAAATATCTATTATAAGGCAAAAAAATCTTAAATATAACCAAGTTGGTAATGGCATTATATCCACAAAAAGATGATTTTATATTCTATCAACTTTAGATAATGTATTTATTATGTCATAAATTATCATTTTACGATTTCTTACTATGCTAGTGGCCATATTTATCACCACTTATTCGGCTATTCAGCGACATAATTCAGCTAAAAGTAATAAAATTATGTTTAAAATGAGATTGATATGTCTTTTTGGCACTAAAAAAATACATAAAACTTGTTTTTTCTCATCTCGCTGCAGACATATTATATTTAAAATAGCACAGAAAAATGATAATATAACATTACTCATAAAATATTTATAATAAAATTGACTATTAATATAAATTTATTTTGAAACAAGCTGTTTTTTTAACATAAAGGATTTATTCTATACAACTAGAAGAGTAGAAAACCGCCTATATAAAGAAAAAAACCAAAAGTTTGGCATAAATATGGTGATTAAGCCACAAATAATCAATAAAAATTACAATTTATGCGGAATAAAATAAAACAATAACTAAAGTTTTCTATCAGAGACGTGATTTATATATCAATATTATCATATTAGAGCATTAAACTTTAAATATTTACATAAAACTCTAATATCTGGTGTCTAAATATAAAAATATATCGTTTGTATTTTCAATCTATTTATATTTCCTTTGAAAACTTCATTTTCTTAAAAGATGAATCTATTATTAGATTATACTAAATTACTAAGCACGAAAAGTATTTCGATTTCGCCAGTATATTTCTATATATATGAAAAATAAAATAAAAAACTTAAAATAATAATAATTTATTAACAAGAGAATCTTAAACAAAGAAATAAATAACAAATAAAAATACATATAATTAAATCTCAAAAATTTTCATATTATTATTCTATTAACAAATAATCTTAAAATAATAAAATATTTATGGTTTTGAATATTATAAAGAACAATTGATGAGAAGATCTTTAGAATCTGAAAATCTAGTTTAATGTATATAATAGACATATATATCGCTTATTATTATTATAAATGTAAATATTAAGAATTTTATGGTGATTTAATAATTTATAGATTCTAAATGAAAATTTAAATAAAATCAGAAGAATATTTCGGATAAATAATTTATAAAAAAAAGTATAATAGTTTGTAACAAAATGGTTAAAAAATATAATAAAATAAATCACAATTTATTGTATCATTATATATAAAATATTTTTCTTTTTTGTTATTCTTTCTCGTAATCTAATTTAAAAGAAAAATCGAATGTTTTGATAACTATATTTTATATCTAGAAAGTTCAAAATTAGAATAGAAAAACAATATGCTAGCATGTAATTTTATTTAAGAACGCTTTTCTAACATCACGATGTGTTCGAATATCTTAATCTAAAGATACAATATCCAATAATAACAAAAAAAAATAAAATAGAATGAATATATTTTTGTTTATAATAGAAAGAAAAAAGCATTGTTCAGAATTTAAAGATAATAATTATAAAAGTAATAAGAATTAATTTTACTTTTACAATAAAAAAGTAAATTATTAATAAATATGTGGATTAAGCGATCGTAAAAAGTAAAAAAATATCAAAAAACCATAAAAATGGTGGTATAATTATCATTATCATTGAAAAGGATAAAAACATATATATCTCCTATAAATAATGGCATTATTACAATTTAGTTATATATTTATGATCTTAATTGCATAAGAATATAAAGACATGAACTTTCGGACTTTAATGTTATCATAGCGATGATTAAAAAGATAAACTAAAATAGAAAATCTGATAAAGGATATACAGAGCTTTGTTTTTTTTTTCAAAAATATGCCCCATTTTCAGAAAAAAACGCATAATTATTAACTCAATGGATAAAATATCAGTTTTATGACAAAAATTCGGAGAAATAGACGGAAATATCATGGTAAAAATCGTATTATTTTATTTTCTTATCTAGAAAAGGGGTAAATTTGATCAATGACCATTTTAGATCAGCTTTGTTTAGATAAAGGCCAAAAGAAAACTGTTGAGAACATAACACAGGTTTATAAAAATTAAAAAATAAAAGGATTCATATATTTCTAGCTATCAATTCTAGTAAATATTTAATTTTTTTCAAGATTCGCGAAATTTTTACAAAAAAATATATAAATAAAAGAATTCTAGTAATAGCAGTGATATAAATAATAAAATATAATTTCATATAAAGTAACAATATTAAACCTTTATATACATTCTTTTTCAAAATTCAAAAATCAAGATTATTATAACTAAAATGAAGTAAAACAGGATATTTAACATATACGATAAACATCTTATAGAAGCTAAAGATTATTAATACATTAAAATACAAAATTGAATTATTGTAAGCAAATAATTATATCCAACGAAAAACGTAAAACATAAAAACAAAACAGCAAATGTTGATATATAAATAATATCAAATAATTATTCAATTTACAGTGTATATTTAATAAAGGGGGAAAAAAAAATCTGAACGGGTAAGGGAAGGGAACGGGTAAGGGTTTAAAAAATAAGGAGGGAAAAAAATATGACCTAGGGCTTAGGGTTCATTATGGACATTCCTAAGGGACACTAATAGTCGCATGCACAATTGTACCCCTTCTAGAATATTCCTAGAATATTGTACACTATTGACATTATGATTTTACCTGGTATTTCCATAATAAGGAATATTTTATACTAATATCAGGTATATATTACCATCAGACTAAAATATTTTTATTTCCCAGTAATTATATACAAAATATATTTTTTCTAGATTTTTTTATGAGTACCAGTATACATTTTTTATTTTTTTTTTTATTTTTTTTATATTTCTATTTTCCTTAAAGGGAAAAATAAAGATAATTGTTTTTTAGTACTATATTTTCTACAGGAGTTAACATAAAGGGGGAAAAAAAAATCTGAACGGGTAAGGGAAGGGAACGGGTAAGGGTTTAAAAAATAAGGAGGGAAAAAAATATGACCTAGGGCTTAGGGTTCATTATGGACATTCCTAAGGGACACTAATAGTCGCATGCACAATTGTACCCCTTCTAGAATATTCCTAGAATATTGTACACTATTGACATTATGATTTTACCTGGTATTTCCATAATAAGGAATATTTTATACTAATATCAGGTATATATTACCATCAGACTAAAATATTTTTATTTCCACGTATATATATACAAAATATATTTTTTCTAGATTTTTTTATGAGTACCAGTATACATTTTTTATTTTTTTTTTTATTTTTTTTATATTTCTATTTTCCTTAAAGGGAAAAATAAAGATAATTGTTTTTTAGTACTATATTTTCTACAGGAGTTAACATAAAGGGGGAAAAAAAAATCTGAACGGGTAAGGGAAGGGAACGGGTAAGGGTTTAAAAAATAAGGAGGGAAAAAAATATGACCTAGGGCTTAGGGTTCATTATGGACATTCCTAAGGGACACTAATAGTCGCATGCACAATTGTACCCCTTCTAGAATATTCCTAGAATATTGTACACTATTGACATTATGATTTTACCTGGTATTTCCATAATAAGGAATATTTTATACTAATATCAGGTATATATTACCATCAGACTAAAATATTTTTATTTCCCAGTAATTATATACAAAATATATTTTTTCTAGATTTTTTTATGAGTACCAGTATACATTTTTTATTTTTTTTTTTATTTTTTTTATATTTCTATTTTCCTTAAAGGGAAAAATAAAGATAATTGTTTTTTAGTACTATATTTTCTACAGGAGTTAACATAAAGGGGGAAAAAAAAATCTGAACGGGTAAGGGAAGGGAACGGGTAAGGGTTTAAAAAATAAGGAGGGAAAAAAATATGACCTAGGGCTTAGGGTTCATTATGGACATTCCTAAGGGACACTAATAGTCGCATGCACAATTGTACCCCTTCTAGAATATTCCTAGAATATTGTACACTATTGACATTATGATTTTACCTGGTATTTCCATAATAAGGAATATTTTATACTAATATCAGGTATATATTACCATCAGACTAAAATATTTTTATTTCCCAGTAATTATATACAAAATATATTTTTTCTAGATTTTTTTATGAGTACCAGTATACATTTTTTATTTTTTTTTTTATTTTTTTTATATTTCTATTTTCCTTAAAGGGAAAAATAAAGATAATTGTTTTTTAGTACTATATTTTCTACAGGAGTTAACATAAAGGGGGAAAAAAAAATCTGAACGGGTAAGGGAAGGGAACGGGTAAGGGTTTAAAAAATAAGGAGGGAAAAAAATATGACCTAGGGCTTAGGGTTCATTATGGACATTCCTAAGGGACACTAATAGTCGCATGCACAATTGTACCCCTTCTAGAATATTCCTAGAATATTGTACACTATTGACATTATGATTTTACCTGGTATTTCCATAATAAGGAATATTTTATACTAATATCAGGTATATATTACCATCAGACTAAAATATTTTTATTTCCCAGTAATTATATACAAAATATATTTTTTCTAGATTTTTTTATGAGTACCAGTATACATTTTTTATTTTTTTTTTTATTTTTTTTATATTTCTATTTTCCTTAAAGGGAAAAATAAAGATAATTGTTTTTTAGTACTATATTTTCTACAGGAGTTAACATAAAGGGGGAAAAAAAAATCTGAACGGGTAAGGGAAGGGAACGGGTAAGGGTTTAAAAAATAAGGAGGGAAAAAAATATGACCTAGGGCTTAGGGTTCATTATGGACATTCCTAAGGGACACTAATAGTCGCATGCACAATTGTACCCCTTCTAGAATATTCCTAGAATATTGTACACTATTGACATTATGATTTTACCTGGTATTTCCATAATAAGGAATATTTTATACTAATATCAGGTATATATTACCATCAGACTAAAATATTTTTATTTCCCAGTAATTATATACAAAATATATTTTTTCTAGATTTTTTTATGAGTACCAGTATACATTTTTTATTTTTTTTTTTATTTTTTTTATATTTCTATTTTCCTTAAAGGGAAAAATAAAGATAATTGTTTTTTAGTACTATATTTTCTACAGGAGTTAACATAAAGGGGGAAAAAAAAATCTGAACGGGTAAGGGAAGGGAACGGGTAAGGGTTTAAAAAATAAGGAGGGAAAAAAATATGACCTAGGGCTTAGGGTTCATAAAGGGGGAAAAAAAAATCTGAACGGGTAAGGGAAGGGAACGGGTAAGGGTTTAAAAAATAAGGAGGGAAAAAAATATGACCTAGGGCTTAGGGTTCATTATGGACATTCCTAAGGGACACTAATAGTCGCATGCACAATTGTACCCCTTCTAGAATATTCCTAGAATATTGTACACTATTGACATTATGATTTTACCTGGTATTTCCATAATAAGGAATATTTTATACTAATATCAGGTATATATTACCATCAGACTAAAATATTTTTATTTCCCAGTAATTATATACAAAATATATTTTTTCTAGATTTTTTTATGAGTACCAGTATACATTTTTTATTTTTTTTTTTATTTTTTTTATATTTCTATTTTCCTTAAAGGGAAAAATAAAGATAATTGTTTTTTAGTACTATATTTTCTACAGGAGTTAACATAAAGGGGGAAAAAAAAATCTGAACGGGTAAGGGAAGGGAACGGGTAAGGGTTTAAAAAATAAGGAGGGAAAAAAATATGACCTAGGGCTTAGGGTTCATTATGGACATTCCTAAGGGACACTAATAGTCGCATGCACAATTGTACCCCTTCTAGAATATTCCTAGAATATTGTACACTATTGACATTATGATTTTACCTGGTATTTCCATAATAAGGAATATTTTATACTAATATCAGGTATATATTACCATCAGACTAAAATATTTTTATTTCCCAGTAATTATATACAAAATATATTTTTTCTAGATTTTTTTATGAGTACCAGTATACATTTTTTATTTTTTTTTTTATTTTTTTTATATTTCTATTTTCCTTAAAGGGAAAAATAAAGATAATTGTTTTTTAGTACTATATTTTCTACAGGAGTTAACATAAAGGGGGAAAAAAAAATCTGAACGGGTAAGGGAAGGGAACGGGTAAGGGTTTAAAAAATAAGGAGGGAAAAAAATATGACCTAGGGCTTAGGGTTCATTATGGACATTCCTAAGGGACACTAATAGTCGCATGCACAATTGTACCCCTTCTAGAATATTCCTAGAATATTGTACACTATTGACATTATGATTTTACCTGGTATTTCCATAATAAGGAATATTTTATACTAATATCAGGTATATATTACCATCAGACTAAAATATTTTTATTTCCCAGTAATTATATACAAAATATATTTTTTCTAGATTTTTTTATGAGTACCAGTATACATTTTTTATTTTTTTTTTTATTTTTTTTATATTTCTATTTTCCTTAAAGGGAAAAATAAAGATAATTGTTTTTTAGTACTATATTTTCTACAGGAGTTAACATAAAGGGGGAAAAAAAAATCTGAACGGGTAAGGGAAGGGAACGGGTAAGGGTTTAAAAAATAAGGAGGGAAAAAAATATGACCTAGGGCTTAGGGTTCATTATGGACATTCCTAAGGGACACTAATAGTCGCATGCACAATTGTACCCCTTCTAGAATATTCCTAGAATATTGTACACTATTGACATTATGATTTTACCTGGTATTTCCATAATAAGGAATATTTTATACTAATATCAGGTATATATTACCATCAGACTAAAATATTTTTATTTCCCAGTAATTATATACAAAATATATTTTTTCTAGATTTTTTTATGAGTACCAGTATACATTTTTTATTTTTTTTTTTATTTTTTTTATATTTCTATTTTCCTTAAAGGGAAAAATAAAGATAATTGTTTTTTAGTACTATATTTTCTACAGGAGTTAACATAAAGGGGGAAAAAAAAATCTGAACGGGTAAGGGAAGGGAACGGGTAAGGGTTTAAAAAATAAGGAGGGAAAAAAATATGACCTAGGGCTTAGGGTTCATTATGGACATTCCTAAGGGACACTAATAGTCGCATGCACAATTGTACCCCTTCTAGAATATTCCTAGAATATTGTACACTATTGACATTATGATAAAGGGACAAAAAAAGACAAATTCGGGTTGGGGTAGGTGTTAGGGTTTAGGGTTTAGGGTAGATGTCATACGGGCTATTTTTATCGCATGCGAGAACGGTCATATTGGCAATTGTCATACTGGCAAATGTCATACGGGCTTTTTTTATCGCATGCGTGAACGGTCATATTGGCAATTGTCATACTGGCAAATGTCATACGGGCTATTTTTATCGCATGCGAGAACGGTCATATTGGCAATTGTCATACTGGCAAATGTCATACGGGCTTTTTTTATCGCATGCGTGAACGGTCATATTGGCAATTGTCATACTGGCAAATGTCATACGGGCTTTTTTTATCGCATGCGTGAACGGTCATATTGGCAATTGTCATACGGGCTTTTTTTATCGCATGCGAGAACGGTCATATTGGCAAATGTCATATTGGCAAATGTCATACTGGCAAATGTCATACTGGCAAATGTCATACTGGCAAATGTCATACGGGCTTTTTTTATCGCATGCGATAACGGTCATATTGGCAAATGTCATACGGGCTTTTTTTATCGCATGCGAGAACGGTCATATTGGCAAATGTCATATTAGCAAATGTCATACTGGCAAATGTCATACTGGCAAATGTCATACTGGCAAATGTCATACTGGCAAATGTCATACTGGCAAATGTCATACTGGCAAATGTCATACGGGCTTTTTTTATCGCATGCGATAACGGTCATATTGGCAAATGTCATACGGGCTTTTTTTATCGCATGCGATAACGGTCATATTGGCAATTGTCATACTGGCAAATGTCATACGGGCTTTTTTTATCGCATGCGTGAACGGTCATATTGGCAATTGTCATACTGGCAAATGTCATACGGGCTTTTTTTATCGCATGCGTGAACGGTCATATTGGCAATTGTCATACTGGCAAATGTCATACGGGCTTTTTTTATCGCATGCGTGAACGGTCATATTGGCAAATGTCATACGGGCTTTTTTTATCGCATGCGATAACGGTCATATTGGCAAATGTCATACTGGCAAATGTCATACGGGCTTTTTTTATCGCATGCGATAACGGTCATATTGGCAAATGTCATATTGGCAAATGTCATACTGGCAAATGTCATACGGGCTATTTTTATCGCATGCGAGAACGGTCATACTGGCAAATGTCATACGGGCTTTTTTTATCGCATGCGATAACGGTCATATTGGCAATTGTCATACGGGCTTTTTTTATCGCATGCGAGAACGGTCATATTGGCAAATGTCATACTGGCAAATGTCATACTGGCAAATGTCATACTGGCAAATGTCATACGGGCTTTTTTTATCGCATGCGATAACGGTCATATTGGCAAATGTCATACGGGCTTTTTTTATCGCATGCGAGAACGGTCATATTGGCAAATGTCATATTGGCAAATGTCATACTGGCAAATGTCATATTGGCAAATGTCATACTGGCAAATGTCATACTGGCAAATGTCATACGGGCTTTTTTTATCGCATGCGATAACGGTCATATTGGCAAATGTCATACGGGCTTTTTTTATCGCATGCGAGAACGGTCATATTGGCAAATGTCATATTGGCAAATGTCATACTGGCAAATGTCATATTGGCAAATGTCATACTGGCAAATGTCATACGGGCTTTTTTTATCGCATGCGATAACGGTCATATTGGCAAATGTCATACGGGCTTTTTTTATCGCATGCGAGAACGGTCATATTGGCAAATGTCATATTGGCAAATGTCATATTGGCAAATGTCATACTGGCAAATGTCATACGGGCTTTTTTTATCGCATGCGATAACGGTCATATTGGCAAATGTCATATTGGCAAATGTCATACTGGCAAATGTCATACGGGCTTTTTTTATCGCATGCGATAACGGTCATATTGGCAAATGTCATACGGGCTTTTTTTATCGCATGCGAGAACGGTCATATTGGCAAATGTCATATTAGCAAATGTCATACTGGCAAATGTCATACTGGCAAATGTCATACTGGCAAATGTCATACGGGCTTTTTTTATCGCATGCGATAACGGTCATATTGGCAAATGTCATACGGGCTTTTTTTATCGCATGCGATAACGGTCATATTGGCAAATGTCATACGGGCTTTTTTTATCGCATGCGATAACGGTCATATTGGCAAATGTCATACGGGCTTTTTTTATCGCATGCGAGAACGGTCATATTGGCAAATGTCATATTGGCAAATGTCATACTGGCAAATGTCATATTGGCAAATGTCATACTGGCAAATGTCATACGGGCTTTTTTTATCGCATGCGATAACGGTCATATTGGCAAATGTCATACGGGCTTTTTTTATCGCATGCGAGAACGGTCATATTGGCAAATGTCATATTGGCAAATGTCATATTGGCAAATGTCATACTGGCAAATGTCATACGGGCTTTTTTTATCGCATGCGATAACGGTCATATTGGCAAATGTCATACGGGCTTTTTTTATCGCATGCGAGAACGGTCATATTGGCAAATGTCATATTAGCAAATGTCATACTGGCAAATGTCATACTGGCAAATGTCATACTGGCAAATGTCATACTGGCAAATGTCATACGGGCTTTTTTTATCGCATGCGATAACGGTCATATTGGCAAATGTCATACGGGCTTTTTTTATCGCATGCGAGAACGGTCATATTGGCAAATGTCATATTGGCAAATGTCATACTGGCAAATGTCATACGGGCTTTTTTTATCGCATGCGATAACGGTCATATTGGCAAATGTCATACGGGCTTTTTTTATCGCATGCACAAACGGTCATACTGGCCAGCGAAATTTAATCACTATAAAAAATAGCAATCTAATAATATATCCTATACCTGAATATACGATAAAAAAAATGGGACTTAAAGACTAAAAAGGTATTTGTTAGGCTGGCATCCGTAAGTGTTAGTTTTTTAATCACTTTTGGAGATAAAAAGTGACTCTAGTGACGCTCTAAATATTGTAAAATTAGCGTCTTTAGCAAATTTATAGATCTTTCACTCAAGTTATATTGTAATTTATAAGAAACTAGTTACCGTCGTAACTTGTGACTCTAGTAATCGATGACACATGTTTTTTATTTTCGACTAAATAAATTTGCTATCTCTATTCTGATAAAGTTTCTTTTTACTACTTAACTTTGTATTTCTTAAGTATTATGCTACTTTGTACCTTTTGACGCTAGTGCTCGATCACTCTTTTTTTTTATTTTTGACTATCTTAAAATTAATGCCTCTCTTGACTCTAGTGAATTTAGTTAAGTAAAAAAAATATATATATCGATTTAACATAGATATAATGATTAGAATTCAAGTTATTTTAGTTGAAAAAAATTATTGTAAAGATTGATAATGTAGAATCTAACATTTGCTTTTAATAAAAATCGTTTTTTATGTGTAAAAATATACTATTAAAGCAAAAAATATGAATAAAAAAATTGCTCTAGAAACATTCATTTATTGATATTATAAACAAGACAAGAACCTAGCTCATTTATAAAATTTCAGATCTTAAAAATTTAATAGCTTTAAATAAATTCTCACGATTAATGTATAAAAGGTGGAAAAAATTATGCGATAAAATACAAGAAAATAAAAATACATCGAATATATAATGTTTATGATAATCATATATAAAAATTGTTTTTCCATATTACTATTCTAAATACTATTTAATGTATGGTCAAAAATAAATAAATATTTAAAAACAGTATTTTATATTTTAATAGAAATTGATAACTAAAGTATTTAAACGTTCATTTAATTCACTTATTTCCTCATTGAATATAAAAATTATAGCCAGAAAAGACACTGCAACAATATATAATATATAAACTGGCGTGAATTATCCTCTAAATATTTCCATTAGAATCAATTCAAATCTAATAAAATATAATGATTTTATTTTTATTTCATTATTTTATCCCAATAAATTATATATGTTACATTTAATTTACTTATTTTTTCTACATATTTATTATATTCATAACAATCAAAAACACTTTAATCTATAATTTTATGTTTATATACATATGTTTAGACACTTTCCTTCGATACAAACCAAAATATTTTTAAATTATCCTTTTATTTTATTTTTAGTCACAAATGTATGCCTTAATACACATAATAATTCAAACAGAAATATGTACATGTTTGTGTTTCGAAACATACTAAAAAAATATCATAGATGGAAATCTACCATATTATTTATTTTCTGTTATTATAGATAAATAAACACAATTAATGGCGAATTAAATTAATAAATCTTTTTTTTAAAATTTTATAAAACTAACATCTATTAATTCCTACGTATAAAATTAAAATCAATTTTTTATTTAATATTTTATAGAAAAAATAAACTGTTTTATGAATCTAGTAAAATAAAGATACTTCGTATGAAAACTTTTATTGAAATCTACAAACTTTATATAATATTTACAATTAGAAAACAATCTATTAAAAGATATCTTTTAAACAATAATACAAATAAAATATTAAATTATAATTTTTTAGAAGCCAAACTTATTATCTATGAATTAAATCAATTAGGAATTGCAATTTAGCAAAAATTCTTTATAAAAGTTTAGAAATGCTATAAATGTATTTAATAATAATGTAGAAATATATACAATACAAATAAAAAATTAAATAACAAATATTTATTAAATTATTAAGAAGTGATTTAGATATATATGAAAAGGGGATAATCAGAGAATAAATATAATAGGACGTAAATTACAAGAAACATAGTATATATTATGATAAAATTATTAGAAGAAAAAAAATATATAGGTTAAATTTCAATTTATTATTAAATATTTCCCAAAAAAAGTTCCGAAAAAAAAAATGCAAGGCCTTCGGCGTAACTTTAAAAAAACCGATTTTTTTTTCTATTCTTGGCCGCAGCCGAACTTCTTTTTCTCCACCAGAGCTTTTCGTTCATTTTTTAAAATTTTCCTGGCGAGAGGACCTTAATCTCCCGCCAATGCCATCCTCCAAGCAGCAGAAAAGTTTTTATGGGGGCATTAACCCTATCGATAACAATCAGCGGAATGATTGTCCGATTTCTTTTCGGTATTCTGCATCCCGAGAAGATTCATGTCGGGGCAGGATTTTAACAAACATATACCAAATTAGAAAAGCAAAAAAAATGAACGAAATCATAATTTCTTTAGATAAGATGATCAAAGCAGTATGATTTAAAAAATTTGTTATGGTAAATGCATTATTTTGTTTTAAAAAAGCTTTATCGATAAATAAAATAAAAATTTGGCGTTAAATTAAATATAAAGTATGGATTAGCTATAACTTTTGTGAAAATCTTTAGCAGCTAAGTTATAAACAACAATCAGCTGTTCTCTTATTGTTTCGATGTATAAATTTAAAGAAACTAAACTTATTATTAATATTTATACATATTTACAGAATAAAAGAATACAAAGACAAATATAAAATATTAAACTATGCCATATTTTTTACGAGATCTTAATTTTATATATTTTTTTTCATTAGCACGAGTTTGTTAAGCGGGACATAGGACAAGTTTTGAAGGAGAAAAAAATATAATGGCAAATAAAAACATTAAATGTATTTAGAAATTGTCTTCAAACTTGATATATACACTAGTAACTACTAAAATAATTCAAAAAATCGCAATATATATAATGGTATAGTATAGGTTCTCAGAACAGACGTTATTAAGCAAAAAACAGTAAATTTATATACTCCTGTAACTATATCTATCCTAAAAAATATAAAATACTTTGAAAAGACATAAGAAACAAATAATCATAGATACAGTTAATTGAAATTGATTCTTTTTCTATAGCTATCAGACAAATTGAACATCATTTTTATGCCAATCTGAGTATTTATATGCAGCAAAAAATCTTTATATAAGTATAATAAAGGACAAAAGGTTGTTTTTGAATATTTAATACTCCATATCAATCTTTTTTCTTTAACTAAAGGACTTATTAATTACCACCTATACGGTTATTTGTGCAACTATACGCGCCTCAAAATGCAAATTTTATATGTTATCTTTTATTAAAAAGTATTATGATCAATTTACTAAAAATATTTTATTTCTTGGATCTTTGTTTTAAACTTACCTCTACTATTATATTTTTTTCCGCAGAAATAAATGAACAAAAAGAGTTTTATTTTGCCATAAAATACTTAATAAAAGTTAGATGGATAACATGGTTGTAAAAGATGTTGATTAAGTTGTATTTTAGACAATAAAAATGACAAAAAAAACGCATAGAATTAGAAAAAAAAAGAAAAAATAACGTTTAAAAACGTATAATACTCGACATAAACACATTAAAAACATATAGCCAAACTATTATATGGCTATCTTTTCGTATATAAGAAGCTATCCAAAAATAATTTTTCTTGTAAGATTTAATTAACAAAAATAAAATAAGACCTATTTTTCATGGTAAACTAGTATAAATTGACATAAAACCTTATATGCATTATTATATATATTTGATTTATCAAAACAAAAAAAAAGAAAAACACTAATAGGACCCTTAAAGTATTTTTTAATTTCTTAAATCGAAATATAATAAGTTCAGAATGTATATAACAATATGCCAAAACATATTTCTTCTCATTTTACGATATAAAACATAATTATATAAAATAAAGCCGCTAAAATAATGAAAAAAAATAGTGATCTAAATCAACATATAAAAGTTTCAAATTTACAAAAAAGGCAAGAAACATATAAAACTATGTTTGTTGACATAAAATAACAAGTATTGTGCATCTATATTTGTATTCTAAGACGTAAAATCACTGTTTTTGCGGTTTTTAGCATTGATATGTAAATCAAAATGCAAGTAAATGAGTAAGAGGTGATAAAAAAAGATACAATTCGGGTAAAAAATAGTTATAAAAAACTATAACGTCTGATAGAACATTAAATGTATTATCTCCGGTTTTTATTAGTGAAAGAAGAATTAACACAATAAGTAAAAAATCATATACACCATTATCACGTTATATACGACATTCAATGTACAAACAAATCACAAAAGCCTATTTTATTATATTACATACTGTACTATAGCAGTAAAGTTATCCGTTATTATGCAAAAAAAACTATAAATATGATTATTCGTTGACTTGAAATAGGGAAAAATCCATGAAAATAGTATAATATCCCTTTGAAAATAGTTCTTGGTGTGTTCAAGTTTGTTTAATAAAATTTTTTTGCCACAAAAAAACAGATTATTAATTTAGTATTCGGCTATTTAGGCAACAAAATCTAGCAAAAAGTAAAAAAAACGTACAAAAGATTTTGGTTTGCTTTTCTTTTTCACGAAATTAACACTCAAATGGTTTTATACATGTTTGGCTAGCTTTTATATTATAACTCTCAACAGAAGATTAATTTATATATAGAAACATTAAATATGAAACATATATAAGAAGCTATTTATTTTCGCGTATATTATTTATGATAAAGCCTGCTATTCATATATTATAAAAATATTTCTAAAAAACATGAGAATTTAGTAGTAAAAAAATAAATAAAACTACGTCTTTTATATATCAAAATAACAGAACATATAAAAAATACAATAAAGATAGTAATTTATATTCGAATGATAATATCATGGTTAAATGCTCTTTAATATCATAAAAAACCACAGATTTAGTAATGACAATAGATAATGGTTTTATATGTATTTTCAATCTATTATACATACAGTCAACTACATTTTTATTTTGGAAGAGTAACTAAACGGTAAAATCTTATATATTATAATTATATACATATAAGAACAGAAAAAAAAACTTAAAAAAATATAAATTTGTTAAGAAGAGAATCTTAAAGGAAGAAGTATAAGATACATCAATTTACACTATTAAACGCATAAATCTTTTCATAATAACAATCTTAAAAGAATTCCATAAAATGAATACTATTATTTATTGTTATAAAGATTTTATTAAAAAACAATATGTACTACGAAAAAACACCATAAAATATGAATAAATGTATAACATAGACATATTTTTATTTATAATTAATCATTATGCACAATAAAAATCATTTTTTCGATTGAGCATCATCTAATAGAGATGGAAATAAAATCAGAAGAACATTTTCTTATAAAAAATTACTTGTAATATAAAGATAAAGATCAAAAATATATAAAATAAAGTAGAGTTTTTTTGTGATATTATTTATACTCGGAAATTAAATCTTCTTTGTAATTCTTTTTCGTCAATTTATTTGAAAGAATACATCAAATTATTTGACTTTACTTACTTTTTAGTAAGACGAGTACAATAAATTATTACCGACGCAGTTTTCTAGTGCATATAATGTTTGAAAAGGGATACTTTACATGCATCAAATAATATTCGAATTTCTCAATCTATATATAATATATTCTATAGTAATAAAAATTGTAGAATAGATATAAAAATTAGTCTATTAAATCGAAATAAACATGCATAATCTAGAATTTCGAAGTATTAAGCATTAAAGAGAAGAGAAAAAAGACGTTGTTGTTGTAAACAAAAACCAAGAAAAATTAATTAAAATAAAAGCTTTTTAAGACTTTAGATAATGAAATTACGTAAAAAAATGAGAATTGAGAAAAAAACAAATAATATAATGCCACTGTTACCAATATGTAATATTTTTTGAATTTAAATTCTACAAGGATATTATTGTTGGCATTTAAGGATAAAAATACCCACTTTCAGATTATATGTTATCATAGTGATGATTTAGAAGATAAACTAAAATAGAAAATATGATAACTGATATACAGAGCTAGCTTTTTTTTGTGTATATGCCCTATTTTCATAAAAAACGCATAATTAAATACTCAATGAATAGAATGATAGTTTTAAAGAAATTATTTCTTAAATAGTGAATAATTTTATCATAAAAATCGTATTATTTTATTTTCTTATCTAGAAAAAGGGGTAATTTTTTCAATAATCATTTATAATCAGTTGTGTTTCTGTATATTCAAAAGAAACATGTTGAGAATATAACACAGGTTTATAAAACCGTAAAAATAAACTTTCGTATATTTTTCTTTTCTTTTAAGTTTTTTAAATGTATTTGCTTTGTATAATTCTATTCTTTGCAATAAGAAGTACATCTACGAGTTATTCTAGCATTATTTGATGATAAAAATAATATTAAATCCAAATTCATATAAAGTAACAATTTCAAACATGATTATACATTCTTATTAGAAAGAAAAAAAACAAAAACTAAGATTATTGTATGCAAAAGAAAAGCTAGATATATATTGACAATATAAGATAAAACGCCTTATAGAAGTTTAAGATTTTTTATAGATTACGATACGAATTGAATATATAGTAAGCAAATTAATATATTGAAATTTTTTTTTTATAGTTAAATAAAAAACAATTAATTTGATAATCAATTAGCGAATTTTGATTTCTAGCTATTAATAAATATCATATAAAGCTTTTTATTTACAATATATATTCTATGAATGCCAAGTATATAATTATTATGGAATAAGAATATTTAGATTATCTCTAGCTTAATAAAAAGTCAATAAAAAAAACTTCAATAATATTCTAGTAAAGCTGTAAAAGTATAAAAATTCAATTTATAAACATTTATATACTCATAATAATTACTCTTTCGATCAAATAATTTAAAATATTTAGATGTGCGTGCTAAAAGATATCTATTATAATTTTAGTTATGGAAGATAACTAACTATATAAAGCTTTATTTATAGTAAGAAGGGACAAAATTGGTCTAATATGTTTAAAATTATTTGTATAATAGAAAATAATAATAAAAAGATGCTCCGTTCTTCACGTTATTGTGTCAACCTATAATAAAAGCTACATAAATATTTGAATATCCATGCATGAAAAGAATAAAATCTAAAAAAAATATAGTTGTATTTGGACTAAAAAACAGTATATTTCAAAAAAATAATAAATATATACAACAATTATATATAGCTTGTATTGATAAGAACGAAATGTAAAAACAATATATTAAAACTTATATTAAAATAAAACAGTTAATTAGTATTTTATACTATGTTAAATTAATACCATTCAATAACACAAAAACCTAAATAAAAAAACAAATAAAGAAGAGTTTTTTTGCAATTAACTCTTTTTTGTGTATGTTTATACATCAGAAAAATTAAAATGTTACGAACATGGATATAGTCGGTAATAAAAAAAACCCGAAACACCAATGTGAATCTGCAAAAACGGATATAAACAAACAATAAAAGCTATCTCTTTTATATATTATATAGAATCTAATAGTTGAGTATATACATCCTAAATTAAGAATTAAAATAAAATAAGAAGATATTTTTATGCAATTAAATATAAATTTTGTCTTTATACGCATAATATCGCATATAATTTAGTTAAAACGACGGGAAAAAGACTTCTTATTTACTTAGATACTGTGTATTTTGTGATTTTATAAATTAGCCAAACTGTTTATTAGAAACAGGGAAAAAATAATTACATTAAATTTTCGTGTTAAACTCGCAAAGAGTAAAAATATATTATAAAAGTTGTAGATGTAATAGAATCAAGTAAAAAATGAAATGTCGCAGAAAATATGGGTAAAAAAATCCATTTTTTATTGCTCCATAAAACTACTAATATGCCATTTTTATTGTTAATTGGATGCCATAACTTGTAATCTAGATTATTTTCTGAATAAATAGGATTTTTTTAGTACATAGAAAAAATCTCTGTATAATGTTTATGATACTAATTTTCATAAATAAAAATCATAAAAACATACAATTTAAATAATTTGAAACATATGAATTCTATACGAAAAACTATAATATTAAAAATATCATATAACAGAAATATCAAGTATAATTATCAAGAAAAACCAATATTTTTGTTAAATAATAAAGATAATCTTTAGATGCTTAATAATATATGAACGTAGTATTTACTTTATTTTTGCATGTTTTTATATAATATGCATGCTTAAAACAAAATTTAAAAATACAAAAATTGAATTATTCAAATTGTTTGAGATATAATGTTATAATCTAGCATTTATTTTGGTGTTTAAGAATGTACAATATGTGATAAAAGGATGTAAAAACTATAAAAGTAATCAAAAACATCAAATTTTATTCGAGAACAATAAACGATCTTAGATCCAAACATAACTGATTCATAGACAAATGAGCAAAAGATAATTGTGTAAAATATCATACATCTGATCGATATAATAAAAATATCGCTTCCTGCTTAAGAAAGGCTAGATTTTCCGAACAATTACCTTCTGAAGAATGCATAAGCCCAAGAAGCAGATAATTATACATCCTTAGCTTCTTCTACGTGTATAAAATACAAAATAAAAAAATCATAGTTTCACCCATGAAACCACCAGCGAAATACTAAAAACAGCTATATCACGTGTTTCAAATACATGCCATAAATTTCTCTGAATAATTCTTCAAATGTATTCTCAGAAAATAAATCAACAGCAAAATACATATATCTATAACAGTTTCTCTATCAAAAGTTAAAAACAGAAAAAAAAGTAGAATTTTTACCTATACAATATTTTACATTATAAATTACTTCTCATAATTCAAAACCACTAGTAGCTAGACCTTTGACCATACAACACTCCAGACAATATCATACGGCAAGTAAAGTCAATTTTTTCTACTTGTCTGCATTTATAAACTTCCACCCTATATATTCTGCACCCTTTTTTCTATTGGAACCGCAACGATAATAAAATCATCGAAAATATTATTGCCAATACATCAAAAACTTAGTACAATAAGATTTAGCTGCTAGCTCTACATGTCACAACAGATATAAAAATAAATATTTCATTTTATTTACACATTATCATATTTTAATTAATACGTCATTTATTTCCAAACATGTTATAAAACCAAGATAAAAATCTCTAAAATAAGAAGACCCGTCATATTTTTTAATGCCATGCTTAAATCTGCATTACCGCTTCCCTACCGCTTCTCTACCGCTTATTTTACCTTAAACAATAAGATTGCCATCATACATATCTTCTGCATGCACCAGCCTCAAACACTAAAGAGGGATTGTGTTTCACTCACCATACACATTGATCAATCTCCAAACTTATTATAAGTGTCAAGAAACACTTTCCTTATTAATTTTTCTTTTCGCATTTAAAAGCCTACGATTTCATAATCAACTAATCTTTTTTCGTCGTCTTTAAAAATTTAATTTAAAAGGGTAATTTTATATCTATCAATGTAGGATAATTCAAACATATTGGCATAAAATAAAAACATTCAAAACCATTTTCGATAATATGAAGGGTAGAGAAAATTAAATTGATGATTTTAAATATTCACATCAATGCGGGATAGGTCATATGCTATGCCATTAATATTAAAATATTATCTATTAAACCTTTTTTATGTTGATATTTCGGTTATAACAAATAAAACACTAGTTTTGGTATCCTGTTGTGGTGTGTTTTTTTATATATTATCTTTAAAGAAAGAAAATATCTCAATTGTAAAATATTACAAGTACGGATAATGATTTCGGAAAATAGAACAATATTAAATCCCAACCAAAATTGATATTATTTCGAATCAAAATTTCAGTATAAACTAGCATATGGCTTTCTCCGTAAAAAATATAAAAAAAATTATTATTATTTAATCACGTCTAGGTTCTAGAGAAACTATAATCAGCCAAAAAAATTAAAATGAAACATAAAAAAAAGGATATATTGGGGTTAAAAAATTAAGCATGACCGTCGAAATCTACAATTTATAAATATCTATATTATAAAAACATGAAACTTAAAATATGTAAAAGTACTAGCTTGACATATTTAATCATTTTTTATTTTTCTAATTAACAAATGATAGAGGTTTAAATCTATCTAATGCCTGTATAATTATTTGAAATATAGCTACACATTTTTTTAATTTTTAAAAAAATATATGTTTCATATTTTAGAGAGTATATAATACTGCCAAAAACATTTAAATGATCAATGAAACAAATAAAATTTACTTCATGTCAATGATCGAGGAATTAACACTTTTTTTATTTTACTAAATACAAACAATAATTACTTATTTATTTGTATACATCATATCTGCTCATAAAAAATATGATAAAAGCAGTTTAAAAACGAAAACTTCTAAATACGAACGGTTAAAGTATACATGCTCACATTATAGATTATATAAAACTATTTCATTGTGTTCTTTATATTCATATGTGATACGCCGAATTTTTATATATAAAAAACTTAAAATTTAAATAATTATTTTACAATAAGAATCTAATATATCATGACAAGATTTTTTATAATAATAAGTAAATACACTAATCTTATGATATTATGTGTGTCGCAAAAAAAAATATACACGCATAGTATAATAACAATTTTCAAAAGATTAGATTCATTATCCAAATAAATAGCCAAGACATTTTAATATGAATTGTTTTTATATTGTGCAAAATGAAGTTAGTTTATTCGTATAATCTTTATATAATATTATTTTTCTAATATTATTAAATTATATATATGATGTTGGATATAACAACTAATTCTACTAGATTTTAATAATATAAGAAGAGTTATACAAAAAAAACCAAAAAAATAAAATATATAAACCTTAATTTATATAATGAATTTGATTTCTATAAGTTCAATTGTTCATCATTAAGAAGTATAGTCCCGTCGTCAAATATAAGATAATCTTTAGAATTTAGTTCTTTTAACACCTTTATCCATATTTCACGAGATAAAGTATTAGCGATAGATTCTATTAACCCTCTCTTTCTAAAAAATGTCTGATATAAAGATCTCTCTTTTATAGAATTTATCTTGTTTTTACATAAATATTTTACTATTTTAGAAAAATAGAAAGAACTAAGACGCGATATATCGTCATAAAATTGTAAATTTTTAAACTTGCCTTGCTTTACATACTCGTTAAAACGTATATTAAAACTATTGAGGTCTTCATCCTTTTCTTCATCATTACATGGAGTCACAATAGTCGTTCCTTTTGTAGAAGACTCTTGTTTATTTTCACACCTTTTTATACATATTTTCTTTTCTGATTTTATATCATCATCGCAAATAATTTTTCTTTGATTCCTGTTTTTTTTGATATTGTTGCATGATTCTTTGTTATAACTTTCTTCGGCTTGATTTTTTATAATCATATCAACTTTACCATCATCTTCTAAATGACTGCTCTCAGATTCATATTTATGATCCTCTGTTTTTTGTAATTTTTTATGGTACTCTGATCTCATGGGTGTATTTTCAATGCATGATTTGTATTTTTTTGGTATTTCCTCTTTTAGGCATATTTTTCTCCCGCGATATTCATGAATGTCATTTCTAATTTGCGGCATTGTGACTTTTTTATTTTCGACTCTTTCTAATCGCTCAATGCATTGATAAATCTTACCTAATTCATCAAAAAGGTCAAAATTTAGCATTTCGTTATTAATATGTCCACTTTCGATATTTTGAATATGGTTCATGAACTTTTTTCTTTTTGTTGCAATTTTACGTTTCAAATAATTTAAATCATTGACTGTTTTTATATTTGCATGGGTGTGTTTATTCATTTCCTCTTTCATTGTATCTATTTTCTCTGTGTTTTTCTTTATAGTTTCGACTATTTTTTCTTTAAAATTTGCATATATATTCTCTAAATCGCACGGACTTTCTATTTCCACACTTAATTGTGACTGACTGTGGGTTTTAGTACATGTGGTACTCACTATTGGAGCATTAGACAACTGCTTTTCGCTTATTGTCGCTTGTTCTTTTGTAATTTTATTCTGAGGTAATTGTGATATATTTTCATGATAATTGCTTTCTTTTATTTCCGATTCGGGGTCAAGGACTATTTCAGTTCTGGAATCTGTTTCCAAACTATTTATATTTTCCAAAAAAAACTTCTCAAACTCTTCTCTTATATTCTGACTGTTTATTGGGGCTAAAGCCAATTGATTTAAATTTTCTTTACATTTATTGAGCTTTTCAATTGATCCCAAATTGTTTGATAGTAAATTTTCTGTTGTATTTAGGACTAACGTAAAATCCTCTAAGTTTTCACCTGCAGAGTATGTTGCATTATCTATAACTGCCTTTAAGTTTTGCCTTGGAATTACTATTTCGTTCTCATAAGATTCTCTTACACTATATTCTGGTTCAGCATGTAGATAATCATACCCATAATCATTGTCATAATCATTGTCGACTTCAGCATTATTATGTACATTTTCATGTATTATATCATTCCGTATATTTCTCGCATTATTAAGCACTAGATTTGGCGGATGAATGAGATCTGTTCTATCATAAGAAGATGGATGTGTTATTCTTTCAGCTATAAAATCATCGTTTCTGCTTATATTATACCATTCAGTCATATTATGATCACTTTTATGTTTATACTGTATATTCGTTTTTGAATACTCTTCTTCAAATACTTCGTTTTGATCTTCATAGGTATTGTATAAATTTGTTGGATTTTCATTTTCATCGTCTATAAAAATTTTTAAATCTTCTAATTGTTCATAATAATGAGCAGCTGTTTTTTTCACGTAATTCCGTTTAGAAATTTTGCATATATATGCATCGAACATCATAGCTAGTTCCAAACTCATTGTAATATAATTTTTGAGGTATGGCGCGTATTTTTTCATCACCTCGCGAAAACTTAGCGAGTCAACATCAATATAGGAGGCTCTCTTTCGCAAATCACTAATCATTTTTACAGTCTTTATTCTTTTATCGCTTATTGGGCGAATTATATTTCTAATTTTTCTTGTGTTCATGAGACCACACATTCCTAATCTCACATCATAATAAATGGATTTATAATTTATCCTTTTGTTTAAGTTAATTTTGCTTTTGTAATCACAAACATGTATGTTATACCCTATCCATGCGTTGAATTTTATTTCTGTGGGATAAAAAGTTCTGGTGTCAAAATCTTCATCTTTATTAGACATAATCCAATTTTCGAAAAGTTGCACAGTAGACTTTGTATCAACTTGAACTATATTATTTGATATTTTCACCAAGAAATACTGCTCGTTGCGATCCTTTTTATAAGCTTTAAAACCAAATGAATGTTTTCTTTTTAAAAATGCAGTTTTTAAACCCAACACAATATTCTCTGATGTTTGATTGTGCTCATTTTTGATCAGCTGAATTTGTTGAAAAAATTGTGACATTCTATTGTTTTCATTTGCTGAAATTAAATCCATAAAATAATCGGAAATACTAATTGTCTGGTTAGTATCAAGATGATTTTGGATATAATCAATATCTGTTTTATATATAAGATCGAAATCAATTTTATATGCAGTTGTCAACTCTTTTATAAGTTGCTTATATATCAAATCGTAAGAAATAACGATGTCATTATCAATGACTTCTAGATTCTCAATTGCCATCTTTCTGACTGTAGGATGTGTTCCTAATGAGTGCTCTATTAAATTTTTGGTCATCCTAAAACGATTTCTATGTACATAGTCATCATCACACAGCTCTTTTACTTCATTCAGAAGTCTCTCATCAAGAATAAAAATTTCATTTTTGAGATTTTCTTTATGAAAAAGGGGCATGAAAAAGTTATCCAAATATCTTGGATTTCTTGAATCTTTGATGTACTTTTCCACATAAAAGTTTTCAAGAATGACTAAGTACAATAAAGAATCAATTTTATAATATTCACGAGAAATTTCAGATGAAACTGTCTCAAAACTTTTTTTAATGCTACTAAATAGCATTTTAGCGTCTATTACATTAACCATGGCTTTTTCACAAAAAGAATGCAAAATAGATTCAGCCTCTACAAAGGCCACTGAATCAATACAAACTTCGAATCTTAATTCGTTTTGGGTCTTGCTAGCGAT